>NW_027362763.1:661841601-663305768 GCF_046119375.1 Phyllobates terribilis
TAATGTCCCCGGTGTCTGGTGGGTAATAGTAATGTCCCCGGTGTCTGGTGGGTAATAGTAATGTCCCTGGTGTCTGGTGAGTTAATAGTAATGTCCCTGGTGTCTGGTGGGTTAATAATAATGTCCCTGGTGTCTGGTGGGTTAATAATAATGTCCCTGTTGTCTGGTGGGTAGTAGTAATGTCCCTGGTGTCTGGTGGGTTAATAGTAACGTCCCTGGTGTCTGGTGGGTTAATAGTAACGTCACTGGTGTCTGGTGGGTTAATAGTAACGTCCCTGGTGTCTGGTGAGTTAATAGTAAAGTCCCTGGTGTCTGGTGGGTTAATAGTAATGTCCCTGGTGTCTGGTGGGTTAATAGTAATGTCCATGGTGTCTGGTGGGTTAATAGTAATGTCCCTGGTGTCTGGTGGGTTAATAGTATTGTCCCTGGTGTCTGGTGGGTTCATAGTATTGTCCCCGGTGTCTGGTGGGTTAATAGTAATGTCCCCGGTGTCTGGTGGGTTAATAGTAATGTCCCTGGTGTCTGATGGGTTAATAGTAATGTCCCTGGTATCTGGTGGGTTAATAGTAATGTCCCTGGTGTCTGGTGGGTTAATAGTAATGTCCCTGGTGTCTGATGGGTTAATAGTAATGTCCCCGGTGTCTGGTGGGTTAATAATAATGTCCCTGGTGGGCTAATAATAATGTCCCTGGTGTCTGGTGGGTAGTAGTAATGTCCCCCGTGTCTGGTGGGTTATTAGTAATGTCCCCGGTGTCTGGTGGGTTAATAGTAATGTCCCTGGTGTCTGGTGGGTTAATAGTAATGTCCCTGGTGTCTGGTGGGTAGTAGTAATGTCCCTGGTGTCTGGTGGTTAATAGTAATGTCCCCCGTGTCTGGTGGGTTATTAGTAACGTCCCCGGTGTCTGGTGGGTTAATAGTAATGTCCCTGGTGTCTGGTGGGTTAATAGTAATGTCCCAGGTGTCTGGTGGGTTAATAATAATGTCCCTGGTGGGTTAATAGTAATGTCCCTGGTGTCTGGTGGTTAATAGTAATGTCCCCCGTGTGTGGTGGGTTATTAGTAATGTCCCCGGTGTCTGGTGGGTTAATAGTAATGTCCCTGGTGTCTGGTGGGTTAATAGTAATGTCCCTGGTGTCTGGTGGGTTAATAGTAATGTCCCTGGTGTCTGGTGGTTAATAGTAATGTCCCCCGTGTCTGGTGGGTTATTAGTAACGTCCCCGGTGTCTGGTGGGTTAATAGTAATATCCCTGGTGTCTGGTGGGTTAATAGTAATGTCCCTGGTGTCTGGTGAGTTAATAGTAATGTCCCTGGTGTCTGGTGGGTTAATAGTAATGTCCCCGGTGTCTGGTGGGTTAATAGTAATGTCCCTGGTGTCTGGTGGGTTAATAGTAATGTCCCCGGTGTCTGGTGAGTTAATAGTAATGTCCCTGGTGTCTGGTGGGTTAATAGTAATGTCTCTGGTGTCTGGTGGGTTAATAGTAATGTCCCTGGTGTCTGGTGGTTAATAGTGATGTCCCTGGTGTCTGGTGAGTTAATAGTAATGTCCCTGGTGTCTGGTGGGTTAATACTAATGTCTCTGGTGTCTGGTGGGTTAATAGTAATGTCCCTGGTGTCTGGTGGTTTATAGTAATGTCCCTGGTGTCTTGTGGGTTAATAGTAAAGTCCCTGGTGTCTGGTGGGTTAATAGTAATGTCCCTGGTGTCTGGTGGGTTATTAGTAATGTCCCTGGTGTCTGGTGGGTTAATAGTATTGTCCCTGGTGTCTGGTGGGTTAATAGTAATGTCCCTGGTGTCTGGTGGGTTAATAGTATTGTCCCTGGTGTCTTGTGGATTAATAGTAATGTCCCTGGTGTCTGGTGGGTTAATAGTAATGTCCCTGGTGTCTGGTGGGTTAATAGTATTGTCCCTGGTGTCTGGTGGTTAATAGTAACGTCCCTGGTGTCTGGTGGGTAATAGTAATGTCCCTGGTGTCTGGTGGTTAATAGTAATGTCTCTGGTGTCTGGTGGGTAATAGTAATGTCCCTGGTGTCTGGTGGTTAATAGTAACGTCCCCGGTGTCTGGTGGGTTAATAGTAATGTCCCTGGTGTCTAGTGGGTTAATAGTAATGTCCCCGGTGTCTGGTGGGTTAATAGTAATGTCCCTGGTGTCTAGTGGGTTAATAGTAATGTCCCCGGTGTCTGGTGGGTTATTAGTAACGTCCCCGGTGTCTGGTGGGTTAATAGTAACGTCCCTGGTGTCTGGTGGGTTAATAGTAATGTCCCTGGTGTCTGGTGGTTAATAGTAATGTCCCCGGTGTCTGGTGGGTAATAGTAATGTGCCCGGTGTCTGGTGGGTAATATTAATGTCCCTGGTGTCTGGTGGGTTAATAATAATGTCCCTGGTGTCTGGTGGGTTAATAGTAACGTCACTGGTGTCTGGTGGGTTAATAGTAACGTCCCTGGTGTCTGGTGGGTTAATAGTAACGTCACTGGTGTCTGGTGGGTTAATAGTAACGTCCCTGGTGTCTGGTGAGTTAATAGTAATGTCCCTGGTGTCTGGTGGGTTAATAGTAATGTCTCTGGTGTCTGATGGGTTAACAGTAATGTCCCTGGTGTCTGGTGGGTTAATAGTAATGTCCCTGGTGTCTGGTGGGTTAATAGTAATGTCCATGGTGTCTGGTGGGTTAATAGTAATGTCCCTGGTGTCTGGTGGGTTAATAGTATTGTCCCTGGTGTCTGGTGGGTTCATAGTATTGTCCCCGGTGTCTGGTGGGTTAATAGTAATGTCCCCGGTGTCTGGTGGGTTAATACTAATGTCCCCGGTGTCTGGTGGGTTAATAGTAATGTCCCTGGTATCTGATGGGTTAATAGTAATGTCCCTGGTGTCTGGTGGGTTAATAGTAATGTCCCTGGTGTCTGATGGGTTAATAGTAATGTCCCCGGTGTCTGGTGGGTTAATAATAATGTCCCTGGTGGGCTAATAATAATGTCCCTGGTGTCTGGTGGGTAGTAGTAATGTCCCCCGTGTCTGGTGGGTTATTAGTAATGTCCCTGGTGTCTGGTGGGTAAATAGTATTGTCCCTGGTGTCTGGTGGGTTAATAGTAATGTCCCTGGTGTCTGGTTGGTTAATAGTATTGTCCCTGGTGTCTTGTGGATTAATAGTAATGTCCCTGGTGTCTGGTGGGTTAATAGTAATGTCCCTGGTGTCTGGTGGGTTAATAGTATTGTCCCTGGTGTCTGGTGGTTAATAGTAACGTCCCTGGTGTCTGGTGGGTAATAGTAATGTCCCTGGTGTCTGGTGGTTAATAGTAATGTCTCTGGTGTCTGGTGGGTAATAGTAATGTCCCTGGTGTCTGGTGGTTAATAGTAACGTCCCCGGTGTCTGGTGGGTTAATAGTAATGTCCCTGGTGTCTAGTGGGTTAATAGTAATGTCCCCGGTGTCTGGTGGGTTAATAGTAATGTCCCTGGTGTCTAGTGGGTTAATAGTAATGTCCCCGGTGTCTGGTGGGTTATTAGTAACGTCCCCGGTGTCTGGTGGGTTAATAGTAACGTCCCTGGTGTCTGGTGGGTTAATAGTAATGTCCCTGGTGTCTGGTGGTTAATAGTAATGTCCCCGGTGTCTGGTGGGTAATATTAATGTCCCCGGTGTCTGGTGGGTAATAGTAATGTCCCTGGTGTCTGGTGGGTTAATAATAATGTCCCTGGTGTCTGGTGGGTAGTAGTAATGTCCCTGGTGTCTGGTGGGTTAATAGTAACGTCCCCGGTGTCTGGTGGGTTAATAGTAACGTCACTGGTGTCTGGTGGGTTAATAGTAACGTCCCTGGTGTCTGGTGAGTTAATAGTAATGTCCCTGGTGTCTGGTGGGTTAATAGTAATGTCTCTGGTGTCTGATGGGTTAACAGTAATGTCCCTGGTGTCTGGTGGGTTAATAGTAATGTCCCTGGTGTCTGGTGGGTTAATAGTAATGTCCATGGTGTCTGGTGGGTTAATAGTAATGTCCCTGGTGTCTGGTGGGTTAATAGTATTGTCCCTGGTGTCTGGTGGGTTCATAGTATTGTCCCCGGTGTCTGGTGGGTTAATAGTAATGTCCCCGGTGTCTGGTGGGTTAATACTAATGTCCCCGGTGTCTGATGGGTTAATAGTAATGTCCCCGGTGTCTGGTGGGTTAATAATAATGTCCCTGGTGGGCTAATAATAATGTCCCTGGTGTCTGGTGGGTAGTAGTAATGTCCCCCGTGTCTGGTGGGTTATTAGTAATGTCCCCGGTGTCTGGTGGGTTAATAGTAATGTCCCTGGTGTCTGGTGGGTTAATAGTAATGTCCCTGGTGTCTGGTGGGTAGTAGTAATGTCCCTGGTGTCTGGTGGTTAATAGTAATGTCCCCCGTGTCTGGTGGGTTATTAGTAACGTCCCCGGTGTCTGGTGGGTTAATAGTAATGTCCCTGGTGTCTGGTGGGTTAATAGTAATGTCCCCGGTGTCTGGTGGGTTAATAGTAATGTCCCTGGTGTCTGGTGGGTTAATAATAATGTCCCTGGTGGGTTAATAGTAATGTCCCCGGTGTCTGGTGGGTTAATAATAATGTCCCTGGTGGGTTAATAGTAATGTCCCTGGTGTCTGGTGGTTAATAGTAATGTCCCCCGTGTGTGGTGGGTTATTAGTAATGTCCCCGGTGTCTGGTGGGTTAATAGTAATGTCCCTGGTGTCTGGTGGGTTAATAGTAATGTCCCTGGTGTCTGGTGGGTAGTAGTAATGTCCCTGGTGTCTGGTGGTTAATAGTAATGTCCCCCGTGTCTGGTGGGTTATTAGTAACGTCCCCGGTGTCTGGTGGGTTAATAGTAATGTCCCTGGTGTCTGGTGGGTTAATAGTAATGTCCCTGGTGTCTGGTGATTTAATAGTAATGTCCCTGGTGTCTGGTGGGTTAATAGTAATGTCCCCGGTGTCTGGTGGGTTAATAGTAATGTCCCTGGTGTCTGGTGGGTTAATAGTAATGTCCCCGGTGTCTGGTGAGTTAATAGTAATGTCCCTGGTGTCTGGTGGGTTAATAGTAATGTCTCTGGTGTCTGGTGGGTTAATAGTAATGTCCCTGGTGTCTGGTGGTTAATAGTAATGTCCCTGGTGTCTGGTGAGTTAATAGTAATGTCCCTGGTGTCTGGTGAGTTAATAGTAATGTCCCTGGTGTCTGGTGGGTTAATACTAATGTCTCTGGTGTCTGGTGGGTTAATAGTAATGTCCCTGGTGTCTGGTGGTTTATAGTAATGTCCCTGGTGTCTGGTGAGTTAATAGTAATGTCCCTGGTGTCTGGTGAGTTAATAGTAAAGTCCCTGGTGTCTGGTCTGTTAATAGTAATGTCCCTGGTGTCTGGTGGGTTATTAGTAATGTCCCTGGTGTCTGGTGGGTTAATAGTATTGTCCCTGGTGTCTGGTGGGTTAATAGTAATGTCCCTGGTGTCTGGTGGGTTAATAGTATTGTCCCTGGTGTCTTGTGGATTAATAGTAATGTCCCTGGTGTCTGGTGGGTTAATAGTAATGTCCCTGGTGTCTGGTGGGTTAATAGTATTGTCCCTGGTGTCTGGTGGTTAATAGTAACGTCCCTGGTGTCTGGTGGGTATTAGTAATGTCCCTGGTGTCTGGTGGTTAATAGTAATGTCTCTGGTGTCTGGTGGGTAATAGTAATGTCCCTGGTGTCTGGTGGGTAATAGTAATGTCCCTGGTGTCTGGTGGTTAATAGTAATGTCTCTGGTGTCTGGTGGGTAATAGTAATGTCCCTGGTGTCTGGTGGGTTATTAGTAACGTCCCCGGTGTCTGGTGGGTTAATAGTAACGTCCCTGGTGTCTGGTGGGTTAATAGTAATGTCCCTGGTGTCTGGTGGGTAATAGTAATGTCCCTGGTGTCTGGTGGGTAATAGTAATGTCCCCGGTGTCTGGTGGGTAATAGTAATGTCCCTGGTGTCTGGTGGGTTAATAATAATGTCCCTGGTGTCTGGTGGGTAGTAGTAATGTCCCTGGTGTCTGGTGGGTTAATAGTAACGTCCCTGGTGTCTGGTGGGTTAATAGTAATGTTCCTGGTGTCTGGTGGGTTAATAGTAATGTCCCTGGTGTCTGGTGAGTTAATAGTAAATGTCCCTGGTGTCTGGTGGGTTAATAGTAATGTCTCTGGTGTCTGGTGGGTTAATAGTAATGTCCCTGGTGTCTGGTGGGTTAATAGTAATGTCCCTGGTGTCTGGTGGGTTAATAATAATGTCCCTGGTGTCTGGTGGGTAGTAGTAATGTCCCTGGTGTCTGGTGGGTTAATAGTAACGTCCCTGGTGTCTGGTGGGTTAATAGTAACGTCCCTGGTGTCTGGTGGGTTAATAGTAATGTCCCTGGTGTCTAGTGAGTTAATAGTAATGTCCCCGGTGTCTGGTGGGTAATAGTAATGTCTCTGGTGTCTGGTGGGTTAATAGTAATGTCCCTGGTGTCTAGTGAGTTAATATTAATGTCCCCGGTGTCTGGTGGGTAATAGTAATGTCTCTGGTGTCTGGTGGGTTAATAGTAATGTCCCTGGTGTCTGGTGGGTTAATAATAATGTCCCTGGTGTCTGGTGGGTTAATAGTAATGTCCCCGGTGTCTGGTGGGTTAATAGTAATGTCCCTGGTGTCTGGTGGGTTAATAGTAATGTCTCTGGTGTCTGGTGGGTTAATAGTAATGTCCCCGGTGTCTGGTGGGTTAATAGTAACGTCCCTGGTGTCTGGTGGGTTAATAGTAATGTCCCTGGTGTCTGGTGGGTTAATAGTAATGTCCCTGGTGTCTGGTGGGTTAATAGTATTGTCCCTGGTGTCTGGTGGGTTAATAGTAATGTCCCTGGTGTCTGGTGGGTTAATAGTAATGTCCCTGGTGTCTGGTGGGTTAATAATAATGTCCCTGGTGTCTGGTGGGTTAATAATAATGTCCCTGGTGTCTGGTGGGTAATAGTGATATCCCTGGTGTCTGGTGGGTAGTAGTAATGTGTCTGGTGTCTGATGGGTTAATAGTAATGTCCCTGGTGTCTGGTGGGTTAATAATAATGTCCCTGGTGTCTGGTGGGTAATAGTGATGTCCCTGGTGTCTGGTGGGTAGTAGTAATGTGTCTGGTGTCTGGTGGGTTAATAGTAATGTCCCTGGTGTCTGATGGGTTAATAGTAATGTCCCCGCTGTCTTGTGGGTTAATAGTAATGTCCCTGGTGTCTGGTGGGTTAATAGTAATGTCCCTGGTGTCTGGTGGGTTATTAGTAACGTCCCTGGTGTCTGGTGGGTAAATAGTAATGTCCCCGCTGTCTTGTGGGTTAATAGTAATGTCCCCGGTGTCTGGTGGGTTAATAGTAACGTCCCCGGTGTCTGGTGAGTTAATAGTAATGTCCCTGGTGTCTGGTGGTTAATAGTAATGTCCCTGGTGTCTGGTGGGTTATTAGTAACGTCCCTGGTGTCTGTTGGGTAAATAGTAATGTCCCTGGTGTCTGGTGAGTTAATAGTAATGTCTCTGGTGTCTGGTGGGTTAATAGTAATGTCCCTGGTGTCTGGTGGTTAATAGTAATGTCCCTGGTGTCTGGTGGGTTATTAGTAACGTCCCTGGTGTCTGGTGGGTTAATAGTAATGTCCCTGGTGTCTGGTGGGTTAATAGTAATGTCCCTGGTGTCTGGTGGTTAATAGTAATGTCCCTGGTGTCTGGTGGGTTAATAGTAATGTCCCTGGTGTCTGGTGGGTTAATAGTAATGTCCCTGGTGTCTGGTGGTTAATAGTAATGTCCCTGGTGTCTGGTGGGTTATTAGTAACGTCCCTGGTGTCTGATGGGTTAATAGTAATGTCCCTGGTGTCTGGTGGGTTAATAGTAATTTCCCTGGTGTCTGATGGGTTAATATTAATGTCCCCGGTGTCTGGTGGGTTAATAATAATGTCCCTGGTGTCTGGTGGGTAGTAGTAATGTCCCGGGTGTCTGGTGGGTTAATAGTAATGTCCCTGGTGTCTGGTGGGTTAATAATAATGTCCCTGGTGTCTGGTGGGTTAATAATAATGTCCCTGGTGTCTGGTGGGTAATAGTGATATCCCTGGTGTCTGGTGGGTAGTAGTAATGTGTCTGGTGTCTGATGGGTTAATAGTAATGTCCCTGGTGTCTGGTGGGTTAATAGTAATGTCCCTGGTGTCTGGTGGGTAATAGTGATGTCCCTGGTGTCTGGTGGGTAGTAGTAATGTGTCTGGTGTCTGGTGGGTTAATAGTAATGTCCCTGGTGTCTGATGGGTTAATAGTAATGTCCCTGGTATCTGGTGGGTAATAGTGATGTCCCTGGTGTCTGGTGGGTAGTAGTAATGTCCCTGGTGTCTGGTGGGTTAATAGTAATGTCCCTGGTGTCTGGTGGGTTAATAATAATGTCCCTGGTGTCTGGTGGGTAATAATGATGTCCCTGGTGTCTGGTGGGTTAATAATAATGTCCCTGGTGTCTGGTGGGTAATAGTAATGTCCCTGGTGTCTGGTGGGTAATAGTGATGTCCCTGGTGTCTGGTGGGTTAATAATAATGTCCCTGGTGTCTGGTGGGTAATAGTGATGTCACTTGTGTCTGGTGGGTTAATAATAATGTCCCTGGTGTCTGGTGGGTAATAGTGATGTCCCTGGTGTCTGGTGGGTTAATAATAATGTCCCTGGTGTCTGGTGGGTTAATAATAATGTCCCTGGTGTCTGGTGGGTAATAGTAATGTCCCTGGTGTCTGGTGGGTTAATAATAATGTCCCTGGTGTCTGGTGGGTAATAGTGATGTCCCTGGTGTCTGGTGGGTAGTAGTAATGTGTCTGGTGTCTGGTGGGTTAATAGTAATGTCCCTGGTGTCTGATGGGTTAATAGTAATGTCCCTGGTGTCTGGTGGGTTAATAGTAATGTCCCTGGTGTCTGGTGGGTAATAGTGATGTCCCTGGTGTCTGGTGGGTAGTAGTAATGTGTCTGGTGTCTGGTGGGTTAATAGTAATGTCCCTGGTGTCTGATGGGTTAATAGTAATGTCCCTGGTATCTGGTGGGTAATAGTGATGTCCCTGGTGTCTGGTGGGTAGTAGTAATGTCCCTGGTGTCTGGTGGGTTAATAGTAATGTCCCTGGTGTCTGGTGGGTTAATAATAATGTCCCTGGTGTCTGGTGGGTAATAATGATGTCCCTGGTGTCTGGTGGGTTAATAATAATGTCCCTGGTGTCTGGTGGGTAATAGTAATGTCCCTGGTGTCTGGTGGGTAATAGTGATGTCCCTGGTGTCTGGTGGGTTAATAATAATGTCCCTGGTGTCTGGTGGGTAATAGTGATGTCACTTGTGTCTGGTGGGTTAATAATAATGTCCCTGGTGTCTGGTGGGTAATAGTGATGTCCCTGGTGTCTGGTGGGTTAATAATAATGTCCCTGGTGTCTGGTGGGTTAATAATAATGTCCCTGGTGTCTGGTGGGTAATAGTAATGTCCCTGGTGTCTGGTGGGTTAATAATAATGTCCCTGGTGTCTGGTGGGTAATAGTTATGTCCCTGGTGTCTGGTGGGTAGTAGTAATGTGTCTGGTGTCTGGTGGGTTAATAGTAATGTCCCTGGTGTCTGATGGGTTAATAGTAATGTCCCTGGTGTCTAGTGGGTAATAGTGATGTCCCTGGTGTCTGGTGGGTAATAGTAATGTCCCTGGTGTCTGGTGGGTTAATAGTAATGTCCCTGGTGTCTGGTGGGTTAATAATAATGTCCCTGGTGTCTGGTGGGTTAATAATAATGTCCCTGGTGTCTGGTGGGTAATAGTGATGTCCCTGGTGTCTGGTGGGTTAATAATAATGTCCCTGGTGTCTGGTGGGTAATAGTGATGTCCCTGGTGTCTGGTGGGTTAATAATAATGTCCCTGGTGTCTGGTGGATAATAGTAATGTCCCTGGTGTCTGGTGGGTTAATAATAATGTCCCTGGTGTCTGGTGGGTAATAGTGATGTCCCTGGTGTCTGGTGGGTAGTAGTAATGTGTCTGGTGTCTGGTGGGTTAATAGCAATGTCCCTGGTGTCTGATGGGTTAATAGTAATGTCCCTGGTGTCTGGTGGGTAATAGTGATGTCCCTGGTGGGTAGTAGTAATGTCCCTGGTGTCTGGTGGGTTAATAGTAATGTCCGTGGTGTCTGGTGGGTTAATAGTAATGTCCCTGGTGTCTGGTGGGTTAATAATAATGTCCCTGGTGTCTGGTGGGTTAATAGTAATGTCCCTGGTGTCTGGTGGGTAGTAGTAATGTCCCTGGTGTCTGGTGGGTAATAGTGATGTCCCTGGTGTCTGGTGGGTAGTAGTAATGTGTCTGGTGGGTAGTAGTAATGTGTCTGGTGGGTAGTAGGAATGTCCCTGGTGTCTGGTGGGTAGTGGTTAGATTATGGTTGTAAGAATCCAATACAATTTGTTTCCATTGTTCCCCATTTCATGTTTCTGCTTCTCTGTGATGTTAATGTGGGGGGCTTTGGTGAGGGTCTTATTCCTTTGCACAGCTGGGCCGGTGGAGATTAATAGTAATGTCGCTGGTGTCTGGTGGGTTAATAGTAATGTCCCTGGTGTCTGGTGGGTAATAGTAATGTCCCTGGTGTCTGGTGGGTTATTAGTAATGTCCCTGGTGTCTGGTGAGTTAATAGTAATGTCCCTGGTGTCTGGTGGGTTATTAGTAATGTCCCTGGTGTCTGGTGAGTTAATAGTAATGTCCCTGGTGTCTGGTGGGTTAATAGTAATGTATCTGGTGTCTGGTGGGTTAATAGTAATGTCCCTGGTGATAAGTGGTTAATAGTAATGTCCCTGGTGTCTGGTGGGTTATTAGTAACGTCCCTGGTGTCTGGTGGGTTAATTGTAATGTCCCTGGTGTCTGGTGGGTAAATAGTAATGTCCCTGGTGTCTGGTGGGTTAATAATAATGTCCCTGGTGTCTGGTGGGTTAATAATAATGTCCCTGGTGTCTGGTGGGTAGTAGTAATGTGTCTGGTGGGTAGTAGGAATGTCCCTGGTGTCTGGTGGGTAGTAGTAATGTCCCTGGTGTCTGTTGGGTAATTGTGATGTCCCTGGTGTCTGGTGGGTAGTAGTAATGTGTCTGGTGGGTAGTAGGAATGTCCCTGGTGTCTGGTGGGCAGTGGTTAGGTTATGGTTGTAAGAATCCAATACAATTTGTTTCCATTGTTCCCCATTTCATGTTTCTGCTTCTCTGTGATGTTAATGTGGGGGGCTTTGGTGAGGGTCTTATTCCTTTGCACAGCTGGGCCGGTGGAGATTAATAGTAATGTCCCTGGTGTCTGGTGGGTAATAGTAATGTCCCTGGTGTCTGGTGGGTAATAGTAATGTCCCTGGTGTCTGGTGGGTAATAGTGATGTCCCTGGTGTCTGGTGGGTAGTAGTAATGTGTCTGGTGGGTAGTAGGAATGTCCCTGGTGTCTGGTGGGTTAATAGTAATGTCTCTGGTGTCTGGTGGGTTAATAGTAATGTCCCTGGTGTCTGGTGGTTAATAGTAATGTCCCTGGTGTCTGGTGGGTTATTAGTAACGTCCCTGGTGTCTGGTGGGTTAATAGTAATGTCCCCGGTGTCTGGTGGGTTAATAGTAATGTCCCCGGTGTCTGGTGGGTTAATAATAATGTCCCTGGTGTCTGGTGAGTTAATAGTAATGTCCCTGGTGTCTGGTGGGTTAATAGTAATGTCCCTGGTGTCTGGTGGTTAATAGTAACGTCCCTGGTGTCTGGTGGGTTATTAGTAACGTCCCTGGTGTCTGGTGGGTTAATAGTAATGTCCCCGGTGTCTGGTGGTTAATAGTAATGTCCCCGGTGTCTGGTGGGTTAATAGTAATGTCCCCGGTGTCTGGTGGGTTAATAGTAATGTCCCTGGTGTCTGGTGGTTAATAGTAATGTCCCCGGTGTCTGGTGGGTTAATACTAATGTCCCTGGTGTCTGGTGGGTTAATAGTAATGTCCCTGGTGTCTGGTGGGTAGTAGTAATGTCCCTGGTGTCTGGTGGGTTAATAGTAATGTCCCTGGTGTCTGGTGAGTTAATAGTAATGTCCCTGGTGTCTGGTGGGTTAATAGTAATGTCTCTGGTGTCTGGTGGGTTAATAGTAATGTCCCCGGTGTCTGGTGGTTAATAGTAATGTCCCTGGTGTCTGGTGGGTTATTAGTAACGTCCCTGGTGTCTGGTGGGTTATTAGTAACGTCCCTGGTGTCTGGTGGGTAAATAGTAATGTCCCTGGTGTCTGGTGAGTTAATAGTAATGTCCCTGGTGTCTGGTGGGTTAATAGTAATGTCTCTGGTGTCTGGTGGGTTAATAGTAATGTCCCTGGTGTCTGGTGGTTAATAATAATGTCCCTGGTGTCTGGTGGGTTATTAGTAACGTCCCTGGTGTCTGGTGGGTTAATAGTAATGTCCCCGGTGTCTGGTGGGTTAATAGTAATGTCCCCGGTGTCTGGTGGGTTAATAATAATGTCCCTGGTGTCTGGTGAGTTAATAGTAACGTCCCTGGTGTCTGGTGGGTTAATAGTAACGTCCCTGGTGTCTGGTGGTTAATAGTAACGTCCCTGGTGTCTGGTGGGTTATTAGTAACGTCCCTGGTGTCTGGTGGGTTAATAGTAATGTCCCCGGTGTCTGGTGGTTAATAGTAATGTCCCTGGTGTCTAGTGAGTTAATAGTAATGTCCCTGGTGTCTGGTGGGTAATAGTAATGTCTCTGGTGTCTGGTGGGTTAATAGTAATGTCCCTGGTGTCTGGTGGTTAATAGTAATGTCCCCGGTGTCTGGTGGGTTAATAGTAATGTCCCTGGTGTCTGGTGGGTTATTAGTAACGTCGCTTGTGTCTGGTGGGTTAATAGTAATGTCCCTGGTGTCTGATGAGTTAATAGTAATGTCCCTGGTGTCTGGTGGGTTAATAGTAATGTCTCTGGTGTCTGGTGGGTTAATAGTAATGTCCCCGGTGTCTGGTGGTTAATAGTAATGTCCCTGGTGTCTGGTGGTTAATAGTAATGTCCCTGGTGTCTGGTGGGTTAATAGTAATGTCCCTGGTGTCTGGTGGGTTAATAGTAATGTCCCTGGTGTCTGGTGGTTAATAGTAATGTCCCCGGTGTCTGGTGGTTAATAGTAATGTCCCTGGTGTCTGGTGGTTAATAGTAATGTCCCCGGTGTCTGGTGGTTAATAGTAATGTCCCCGGTGTCTGGTGGGTTAATAGTATTGTCCCTGGTGTCTGGTGGGTTAATAGTAATGTCCCTGGTGTCTGGTGGTTAATAGTAATGTCCCCGGTGTCTGGTGGGTTAATAGTAATGTCCCTGGTGTCTGGTGGGTTAATAGTAATGTCCCTGGTGTCTGGTGGTTAATAGTAATGTCCCCGGTGTCTGGTGGGTTAATAGTAATGTCCCTGGTGTCTGGTGGTTAATAGTAATGTCCCCGGTGTCTGGTGGGTTAATAGTAATGTCCCTGGTGTCTGGTGGGTTATTAGTAACGTCCCTTGTGTCTGGTGGGTTAATAGTAATGTCCCTGGTGTCTGGTGAGTTAATAGTAATGTCCCTGGTGTCTGGTGGGTTAATAGTAATGTCTCTGGTGTCTGGTGGGTTAATAGTAATGTCCCCGGTGTCTGGTGGTTAATAGTAATGTCCCTGGTGTCTGGTGGTTAATAGTAATGTCCCTGGTGTCTGCTGGGTTAATAGTAATGTCCCTGGTGGGTTAATAGTAATGTCCCTGGTGTCTGGTGGGTTAATAGTAATGTCCCTGGTGTCTGGTGGTTAATAGTAATGTCCCTGGTGTCTGGTGGTTAATAGTAATGTCCCTGGTGTCTGGTGGTTAATAGTAATGTCCCTGGTGTCTGCTGGGTTAATAGTAATGTCCCTGGTGGGTTAATAGTAATGTCCCTGGTGTCTGGTGGGTTAATAGTAATGTCCCTGGTGTCTGGTGGTTAATAGTAATGTCCCTGGTGTCTGGTGGTTAATAGTAATGTCCCTGGTGGGTTAATAGTAATTTCCCTGGTGTCTGGTGGGTTAATAGTAATGTCCCTGGTGTCTGCTGGGTTAATAGTAATGTCCCTGGTGTCTGGTGGGTTAATAGTAATGTCCCCGGTGTCTGGTGGGTTAATAGTAATGTCCCTGGTGTCTGCTGGGTTAATAGTAATGTCTCTGGTGTCTGGTGGTTAATAGTAATGTCCCTGGTGTCTGGTGGGTTAATAGTAATGTCCCTGCTGTCTGGTGGGTTAATAGTAATGTCTCTGGTGTCTGGTGGGTTAATAGTAATGTCCCTGGTGTCTGCTGGGTTAATAGTAATGTCCCTGGTGGGTTAATAGTAATGTCTCTGGTGTCTGGTGAGTTAATAGTAATGTCCCTGGTGTCTGGTGGTTTAATAGTAATGTCCCTGGTGTCTGGTGGGTTAATAGTAATGTCTCTGGTGTCTGGTGGTTAATAGTATTGTCCCTGGTGTCTGGTGGGTTAATAGTAATGTCCCCGGTGTCTGGTGGGTTAATAGTAATGTCCCCGGTGTCTGGTGGGTTAATAATAATGTCCCTGGTGTCTGGTGGTTAATAGTAATGTCCCTGGTGTCTGCTGGGTTAATAGTAATGTCCCTGGTGTCTGGTGGGTTAATAGTAATGTCCCTGGTGTCTGGTGGGTTAATAGTAATGTCCCTGGTGTCTGGTGGGTTAATAGTAATGTCTCTGGTGTCTGGTGGTTAATAGTATTGTCCCTGGTGTCTGGTGGGTTAATAGTAATGTCCCCGGTGTCTGGTGAGTTAATAGTAATGTCCCTGGTGTCTGGTGGGTTAATAGTAATGTCCCTGGTGTCTGCTGGGTTAATAGTAATGTCCCTGGTGGGTTAATAGTAATGTCCCCGGTGTCTGGTGAGTTAATAGTAATGTCCCCGGTGTCTGATGAGTTAATAGTAATGTCCCTGGTGTCTGGTGGGTTAATAGTAATGTCCCTGGTGTCTGGTGGGTTAATAGTAATGTCCCTGGTGTCTGGTGGGTTAATAGTAATATTCCCCGGTGTCTGGTGGGTTAATAGTAATGTCCCCGGTGTCTGGTGGGTTAATAGTAATGTCCCCGTTGTCTGGTGGGTTAATAGTAATGTCCCCGGTGTCTGGTGAGTTAATAGTATTGTCCCCGGTGTCTGGTGGGTTAATAGTAATGTCCCCGGTGTCTGGTGGGTTATTAGTAACGTCCCTGGTGTCTGGTGAGTTAATAGTAACGTCCCCGGTGTCTGGTGGGTTAACAGTAATGTCCCTGGTGTCTGGTGGGTTAATAGTAATGTCCCTGGTGTCTGGTGGGTTAATAGTATTGTCCCTGGTGTCTGGTGGGTTAATAGTAATGTCCTTGGTGTCTGGTGAGTTAATAGTAACGTCCCCGGTGTCTGGTGGGTTAATAGTATTGTCCCTGGTGTCTGGTGGGTTAATAGTATTGTCCCTGGTGTCTGGTGGGTTAATAGTAATGTCCCTGGTGTCTGGTGGGTAATAGTGATGTCCCTGGTGTCTGGTGGTTAATAGTAATGTCCCCGGTGTCTGGTGGGTAATAGTAATGTCCCTGGTGTCTGGTGGGTAATAGTGATGTCCCTGGTGTCTGGTGGTTAATAGTAATGTCCCCGGTGTCTGGTGGGTTAATAGTAATGTCCCCGGTGTCTGGTGGGTAATAGTAATGTCCCTGGTGTCTGGTGGGTTAATAGTAATGTCCCTGGTGTCTGGTGGGTTAATAGTAACGTCGCTGGTGTCTGGAGGGTTAATAGTAATGTCCCTGGTGTCTGGTGAGTTAATAGTAATGTCCCCGGTGTCTGGTGGGTTAATAGTAATGTCCCCGGTGTCTGGTGGTTAATAGTAATGTTCCCGGTGTCTGGTGGGTTATTAGTAATGTCCCCGGTGTCTGGTGGGTTAATAGTACTGTCCCCGGTGTCTGGTGGGTTAATAGTAATGTCCCTGGTGTCTGGTGGGTTAATAGCAATGTCCCTGGTGTCTGGTGGGTTAATAGTAATGTCCCTGGTGTCTGGTGGGTTAATAGCAATGTCCCTGGTGTCTGGTGGGTTAATAGTAATGTCCCTGGTGTCTGGTGGGTTAATAGTAATGTCGCTGGTGTCTGGTGAGTTAATAGTAATGTCCCTGGTGTCTGGTGGGTTAACAGTAATGTCTCTGGTGTCTGGTGGGTTAATAGTAATGTCCCTGGTGTCTCGTGGGTTAATAGTATTGTCCCTGGTGTCTGGTAGGTTAATCGTAATGTCCCTGGTGTCTGGTGGGTTAATAGTATTGTCCCTGGTATCTGGTGGGTTAATAGTAAGGTCCCTGGTGTCTGGTGGGTTAATAGTATTGTCCCTGGTGTCTGGTGTGTTAATAGTAACGTCCCTGGTGTCTGGTGGGTTAATAGTAACGTCCCTGGTGTCTGGTGGGTTAATAGTAATGTCTCTGGTGTCTGGTGGGTTAATAGTAATGTCCCTGGTGTCTGGTGGGTTAATAGTATTGTCCCTGGTGTCTGGTGGGTTAATAGTAACGTCCCCGGTGTCTGGTGAGTTAATAGTATTGTCCCTGGTATCTGGTGGTTAATAGTAAGGTCCCTGGTGTCTGGTGGGTTAATAGTATTGTCCCTGGTGTCTGGTGTGTTAATAGTAATGTCCCCGGTGTGTGGTGGGCTAATAGTAATGTCCCCGGTGTCTGGTGGGTTAATAGTAATGTCCCCGGTGTCTGGTGGGTTAATAGTAATGTCCCTGGTGTCTGGTGGGTTATTAGTAACGTCCCCGCTGTCTTGTGGGTTAATAGTAATGTCCCCGGTGTCTGGTTGGTTAATAGTAATGTCCCTGGTGTCTGGTGGGTTAATAGTAATGTCTCTGGTGTCTGGTGGGTTAATAGTAATGTCTCTGGTGTCTGGTGGGTTAATAGTAATGTCCCTGGTGTCTGGTGGGTTAATAGTAATGTCCCTGGTGTCTGGTGGGTAATAGTAATGTCCCTGGTGTCTGGTGGGTTAATAGTAATGTCTCTGGTGTCTGGTGGGTAATAGTAATGTCTCTGGTGTCTGGTGGGTTAATAGTAATGTCCCTGGTGTTTGGTGGGTTAATAGTAATGTCTCTGGTGTCTGGTGGGTTAATAGTAATGTCTCTGGTGTCTGGTGGGTTAATAGTAATGTCCCTGGTGTCTGGTGGGTTAATAGTAATGTCCCTGGTGTCTGGTGGGTTAATAGTAATGTCCCTGGTGTCTGGTGGGTAATAGTAATGTCTCTGGTGTCTCGTGGGTTAATAGTAATGTCCCTGGTGTCTGGTGGGTTAATAGTAATGTCCCTGGTGTCTGGTGGGTTAATAGTAATGTCCCTGGTGTCTGGTGGGTTAATAGTAATGTCTCTGGTGTCTGGTGGGTTAATAGTAATGTCCCTGGTGTCTGGTGGGTTAATAGTAATGTCTCTGGTGTCTGGTGGGTTAATAGTAATGTCCCTGGTGTCTGGTGGGTTAATAGTAATGTCCCTGGTGTCTGGTGGGTTAATAGTAATGTCCCTGGTGTCTGGTGGGTTAATAGTAATGTCCCTGGTGTCTGGTGAGTTAATAGTAATGTCCCTGGTGTCTGGTGGGTTAATAGTAATGTCCCTGGTGTCTGGTGGGTTAATAGTAATGTCCCTGGTGTCTGGTGAGTTAATAGTAATGTCCCTGGTGTCTGGTGGGTAATAGTAATGTCTCTGGTGTCTGGTGGGTTAATAGTAATGTCCCTGGTGTCTGGTGAGTTAATAGTAATGTCCCCGGTGTCTGGTGGGTTAATAGTAATGTCCCTGGTGTCTGGTGGGTAATAGTAATGTGTCTGGTGGGTTAATAGTAATGTCCCTGGTGTCTGGTGGGTTAATAGTAATGTCCCTGGTGTCTGGTGGGTTAATAGTAATGTCCCTGGTGTCTGGTGGGTTAATAATAATGTCCCTGGTGTCTGGTGGGTTAATAGTAATGTCCCTGGTGTCTGGTGGGTTAATAGTAATGTCTCTGGTGTCTGTTGGGTTAATAGTAATGTCCCTGGTGTCTGGTGGGTTAATAGTAATGTCCCCGGTGTCTGGTGGGTAATAGTGATGTCCCTGGTGTCTGGTGGGTTAATAGTATTGTCCCCGGTGTCTGGTGGGTTAATAGTAATGTCCCTGGTGTCTGGTGGGTTAATAGTAACGTCCCTGGTGTCTGGTGGGTTAATAGTAACGTCCCCGGTGTCTGGTGGGTTAATAGTAATGTCCCCGGTGTCTGGTGGGTTAATAGTAATGTCCCTGGTGTCTGGTGAGTTAATAGTAATGTCCCTGGTGTCTGGTGGGTTAATAGTAATGTCCCCGGTGTCTGATGGGTTAATAGTAATGTCCCCGGTGTTTGGTGGGTAGTAGTAATGTCCCTGGTGTCTGGTGGGTTAATAATAATGTCCCTGGTGTTTGGTGGGTTAATAGTAATGTCCCTGGTGTCTGGTGGGTTAATAGTAATGTCCCCGGTGTCTGGTGGGTTAATAGTAATGTCCCTGGTGTCTGGTGGGTTAATAGTAATGTCCCTGGTGTCTGGTGGGTTAATAGTAATGTCCCTGGTGTCTGGTGGGTTAATAATAATGTCCCTGGTGTTTGGTGGGTAGTAGTAATGTCCCTGGTGTCTGGTGAGTTAATAGTAATGTCCCTGGTGTCTGGTGGGTTAATAGTAATGTCCCCGGTGTCTGATGGGTTAATAATAATGTCCCCGGTGTCTGGTGGTTAATAGTAATGTCCCCGGTGTCTGGTGGTTAATAGTAATGTCCCTGGTGTCTGGTGGGTTAATAGTAACGTCCCTGGTGTCTGGTGGGTTAATAGTAACGTCCCCGGTGTCTGGTGGGTTAATAGTAATGTCCCCGGTGTCTGGTGGGTTAATAGTAATGTCCCCGGTGTCTGGTGGGTTAATAGTAATGTCCCTGGTGTCTGGTGAGTTAATAGTAATGTCCCTGGTGTCTGGTGGGTTAATAGTAATGTCCCCGGTGTCTGATGGGTTAATAGTATTGTCCCTGGTGTCTGGTGGGTTAATAATAATGTCCCTGGTGTTTGGTGGGTAGTAGTAATGTCCCTGGTGTCTGGTGGGTTAATAGTAATGTCCCTGGTGTCTGGTGGGTTAATAGTAATGTCCCTGGTGTCTGGTGGGTTAATAATAATGTCCCTGGTGTTTGGTGGGTAGTAGTAATGTCCCTGGTGTCTGGTGAGTTAATAGTAATGTCCCTGGTGTCTGGTGGGTTAATAGTAATGTCCCTGGTGTCTGATGGGTTAATAGTAATGTCCCTGGTGTCTGGTGGGTTAATAGTAATGTCCCTGGTGTCTGGTGGTTAATAGTAATGTCCCCGGTGTCTGGTGGGTTAATAGTAATGTCCCTGGTGTCTGGTGAGTTAATAGTAATGTCCCTGGTGTCTGGTGGGTTAATAGTAACGTCCCTGGTGTCTTGTGGGTTAATAGTAATGTCCCTGGTGTCTGGTGGGTTAATAATAATGTCCCTGGTGTCTGGTGGGTAGTAGTAATATCCCTGGTGTCTGGTGGGTAGTAGTAATGTCCCTGGTGTCTGTTGGGTAATTGTGATGTCCCTGGTGTCTGGTGGGTAGTAGTAATGTGTCTGGTGGGTAGTAGGAATGTCCCTGGTGTCTGGTGGGTAGTGGTTAGATTATGGTTGTAAGAATCCAATACAATTTGTTTCCATTGTTCCCCATTTCATGTTTCTGCTTCTCTGTGATGTTAATGTGGGGGGCTTTGGTGAGGGTCTTATTCCTTTGCACAGCTGGGCCGGTGGAGATTAATAGTAATGTCTCTGGTGTCTGGTGGGTTGTTAGTAACGTCCCTGGTGTCTGGTGGGTTAATAGTAATGTCTCTGGTGTCTGGTGGGTTAATAGTAATGTCCCCGGTGTCTGGTGGGTTAATAGTAATGTCCCCGGTGTCTGGTGGTTAATAGTAATGTCCCCGGTGTCTGGTGGGTTAATAGTAATGTCCCCGGTGTCTGGTGGGTTAATAGTAATGTCCCCGGTGTCTGGTGGGTTAATAGTATTGTCCCTGGTGTCTGGTGGGTTAATAGTAATGTCCCTGGTGTCTGGTGGGTAATAGTAATGACTCTGGTGTCTGGTGGGTTAATAGTAATGTCCCTGGTGTCTGGTGGGTTAATAGTAATGTCCCTGGTGTCTGGTGGGTTAATAGTAATGTCCCTGGTGTCTGGTGGGTTAATAGTAATGTCCCTGGTGTCTGGTGGGTTAATAGTAATGTCCCTGGTGTCTGGTGCTTAATAGTAATGTCTCTGGTGTCTGGTGGGTAATAGTAATGTCCCCTGTGTCTGGTGGGTTAATAGTAATGTCCCCGGTGTCTGGTGGGTTAATAGTAATGTCCCCGGTGTCTGGTGGGTTAATAGTATTGTCCCCGGTGTCTGGTGGGTTAATAGTAATGTCCCCGGTGTCTGGTGAGTTAATAGTAATGTCCCCGGTGTCTGGTGGGTTAATAGTAATGTTCCCGGTGTCTGGTGGGTTAATAGTAATGTCCCTGGTGTCTGGTGGGTTAATAGTATTGTCCCTGGTGTCTGGTGGGTTAATAGTAATGTCCACGGTGTCTTGTGGGTTAATAGTAATGTCCCCGGTGTGTGGTGGGTTAATAGTAATGTCCCCGGTGTCTGGTGAGTTAATAGTAATGTCCCTGGTGTCTGGTGGGTTAATAGTAATGTCTCTGGTGTCTGGTGGGTTAATAGTAATGTCTCTGGTGTCTGGTGGGTTAATAGTAATGTCCCTGGTGTCTGGTGGGTTAATAGTAATGTCCCTGGTGTCTGGTGGGTAATAGTAATGTCCCTGGTGTCTGGTGGGTAATAGTAATGTCCCTGGTGTCTGGTGGGTTAATAGTAATGTCCCTGGTGTCTGGTGGTTAATAGTAATGTCCCTGGTGTCTGGTGTGTTAATAGTAACGTCCCCGGTGTCTGGTGGGTTAATAGTAATGTCCCTGGTGTCTGGTGGGTTAATAGTAATGTCCCCGGTGTCTGGTGGGTTAATAGTAATGTCCCCGGTGTCTGGTGGTTAATAGTAATGTCCCCGGTGTCTGGTGGGTTAATAGTAATGTCCCTGGTGTCTGGTGTGTTAATAGTAACGTCCCCGGTGTCTGGTGGGTTAATAGTAATGTCCCTGGTGTCTGGTGGGTTAATAGTAATGTCCCTGGTGTCTGGTGTGTTAATAGTAATGTCCCCGGTGTCTGGTGGGTTAATAGTAATGTCCCCGGTGTCTGGTGGGTAATAGTAATGTGTCTGGTGGGTTAATAGTAATGTCCCTGGTGTCTGGTGGGTAATAGTAATGTCCCTGGTGTCTGGTGGGTTAATAGTAATGTCCCTGGTGTCTGGTGGTTAATAGTAATGTCCCCGGTGTCTGGTGGTTAATAGTAATGTCCCCGGTGTCTGGTGGGTTAATAGTAACGTCCCCGGTGTCTGGTGGGTTAATAGTAATGTCCCTGGTGTCTGGTGGGTTAATAGTAATGTCCCTGGTGTCTGGTGGGTTAATAGTAATGTCCCTGGTGTCTGGTGGGTAATAGTAATGTCCCTGGTGTCTGGTGGGTAATAGTAACGTCCCTGGTGTCTGGTGGGTTAATAGTAACGTCCCTGGTGTCTGGTGGTTAATAGTAATGTCCACGGTGTCTGGTGGGTAATAGTAATGTCCCCGGTGTCTGGTGGGTTAATAGTAATGTCCCTGGTGTCTGGTGTGTTAATAGTAATGTCCCCGGTGTCTGGTGGTTAATAGTAATGTCCCCGGTGTCTGGTGGGTTAATAATAATGTCCCCGGTGTCTGGTGGGTAATAGTAATGTCCCCGGTGTCTGGTGGGTTAATAGTAATGTCCCTGGTGTCTGGTGGGTTAATAGTAATGTCCCCGGTGTCTGGTGGGTAATAGTAATGTGTCTGGTGGGTTAATAGTATTGTCCCTGGTGTCTGGTGGGTTAATAGTAATGTCCCTGGTGTCTGGTGGGTAATAGTAATGTCTCTGGTGTCTGGTGGGTTAATAGTAATGTCCCTGGTGTCTGGTGGGTTAATAGTAATGTCCCTGGTGTCTGGTGGGTTAATAGTAATGTCCCTGGTGTCTGGTGGGTTAATAGTAATGTCCCTGGTGTCTGGTGGTTAATAGTAATGTCCCTGGTGTCTGGTGGGTTAATAGTAATGTCCCTGGTGTCTGGTGGGTAATAGTAATGTCTCTGATGTCTGGTGGGTAATAGTAATGTCTCTGGTGTCTGGTGGGTAATAGTAATGTCCCCGGTGTCTGGTGGGTTAATAGTAATGTCCCCGGTGTCCGGTGGGTTAATAGTAATGTCCCTGGTGTCTGGTGGGTTAATAGTAATGTCCCCGGTGTCTGGTGGCTTAATAGTAATGTCCCCGGTGTCTGGTGGGTTAATAGTAATGTCCCTGGTGTCTTGTGGGTTAATAGTATTGTCCCCGGTGTCTGGTGGGTTAATAGTAATGTCCCCGGTGTCTGGTGGGTTAATAGTAATGTCCCCGGTGTCTGGTGGGTTAATAGTAATGTCCCCGGTGTCTGGTGGGTTAATAGTAATGTCCCCGGTGTCTGGTGGGTTAATAGTAATGTCCCTGGTGTCTGGTGGGTTAATAGTATTGTCCCTGGTGTCTGGTGGGTTAATAGTAACGTCCCCGGTGTCTGGTGGGTTAATAGTAATGTCCCCGGTGTCTGGTGGGTTAATAGTAATGTCTCTGGTGTCTGGTGGGTTAATAGTAATGTCCATGGTGTCTGCTGGTTAATAGTAATGTCCCTGGTGTCTGGTGGGTTAATAGTAATGTCCCTGGTGTCTGGTGGGTTAATAGTAATGTCCCTGGTGTCTGGTGGGTTAATAGTAATGTCCCCGGTGTCTGGTGGGTAATAGTAATGTGTCTGGTGGGTTAATAGTAATGTCCCTGGTGTCTGGTGGGTAATAGTAATGTCCCTGGTGTCTGGTGGGTTAATAGTAATGTCCCTGGTGTCTGGTGGTTAATAGTAATGTCCCCGGTGTCTGGTGGTTAATAGTAATGTCCCCGGTGTCTGGTGGGTTAATAGTAACGTCCCCGGTGTCTGGTGGGTTAATAGTAATGTCCCTGGTGTCTGGTGGGTTAATAGTAATGTCCCTGGTGTCTGGTGGGTTAATAGTAATGTCCCTGGTGTCTGGTGGGTAATAGTAATGTCCCTGGTGTCTGGTGGGTAATAGTAACGTCCCTGGTGTCTGGTGGGTTAATAGTAACGTCCCTGGTGTCTGGTGGTTAATAGTAATGTCCACGGTGTCTGGTGGGTAATAGTAATGTCCCCGGTGTCTGGTGGGTTAATAGTAATGTCCCTGGTGTCTGGTGTGTTAATAGTAATGTCCCCGGTGTCTGGTGGTTAATAGTAATGTCCCCGGTGTCTGGTGGGTTAATAATAATGTCCCCGGTGTCTGGTGGGTAATAGTAATGTCCCCGGTGTCTGGTGGGTTAATAGTAATGTCCCTGGTGTCTGGTGGGTTAATAGTAATGTCCCCGGTGTCTGGTGGGTAATAGTAATGTGTCTGGTGGGTTAATAGTATTGTCCCTGGTGTCTGGTGGGTTAATAGTAATGTCCCTGGTGTCTGGTGGGTAATAGTAATGTCTCTGGTGTCTGGTGGGTTAATAGTAATGTCCCTGGTGTCTGGTGGGTTAATAGTAATGTCCCTGGTGTCTGGTGGGTTAATAGTAATGTCCCTGGTGTCTGGTGGGTTAATAGTAATGTCCCTGGTGTCTGGTGGTTAATAGTAATGTCCCTGGTGTCTGGTGGGTTAATAGTAATGTCCCTGGTGTCTGGTGGGTAATAGTAATGTCTCTGATGTCTGGTGGGTAATAGTAATGTCTCTGGTGTCTGGTGGGTAATAGTAATGTCCCCGGTGTCTGGTGGGTTAATAGTAATGTCCCCGGTGTCCGGTGGGTTAATAGTAATGTCCCTGGTGTCTGGTGGGTTAATAGTAATGTCCCCGGTGTCTGGTGGCTTAATAGTAATGTCCCCGGTGTCTGGTGGGTTAATAGTAATGTCCCTGGTGTCTTGTGGGTTAATAGTATTGTCCCCGGTGTCTGGTGGGTTAATAGTAATGTCCCCGGTGTCTGGTGGGTTAATAGTAATGTCCCCGGTGTCTGGTGGGTTAATAGTAATGTCCCCGGTGTCTGGTGGGTTAATAGTAATGTCCCCGGTGTCTGGTGGGTTAATAGTAATGTCCCTGGTGTCTGGTGGGTTAATAGTATTGTCCCTGGTGTCTGGTGGGTTAATAGTAACGTCCCCGGTGTCTGGTGGGTTAATAGTAATGTCCCCGGTGTCTGGTGGGTTAATAGTAATGTCTCTGGTGTCTGGTGGGTTAATAGTAATGTCCATGGTGTCTGCTGGTTAATAGTAATGTCCCTGGTGTCTGGTGGGTTAATAGTAATGTCCCTGGTGTCTGGTGGGTTAATAGTAATGTCCCTGGTGTCTGGTGGGTTAATAGTAATGTCCCCGGTGTCTGTTGGGTTAATAGTAATGTCCCCGGTGTCTGGTGGGTTAATAGTAATGTCCCTGGTGTCTGGTGGGTTAATAGTAATGTCCCTGGTGTCTGGTGGGTTAATAGTAATGTCCCTGGTGTCTGGTGAGTTAATAGTAATGTCCCTGGTGTCTGGTGAGTTAATAGTAATGTACCTGGTGTCTGGTGAGTTAATAGTAATGTCCCTGGTGTCTGGTGGGTTAATACTAATGTCTCTGGTGTCTGGTGGGTTAATAGTAATGTCCCTGGTGTCTGGTGGTTAATAGTAATGTCCCTGGTGTCTGGTGGGTTAATACTAATGTCTCTGGTGTCTGGTGGGTTAATAGTAATGTCCCCGGTGTCTGGTTGGTTAATAGTAATGTCCTCGGTGTCTTGTGGATTAATAGTAATGTCCCTGGTGTCTGGTGGGTTAATAGTAATGTCCCTGGTGTCTGGTGGGTTAATAATAATGTCCCTGGTGTCTGGTGGGTTAATAGTAATGTCCCTGGTGTCTGGTGAGTTAATAGTAATGTCCCTGGTGTCTGGTGGGTTAATACTAATGTCCCTGGTGTCTGGTGGTTAATAGTAATGTCCCTGGTGTCTGGTGGTTAATAGTAATGTCCCCGGTGTCTGGTGAGTTAATAGTAATGTCCCTGGTGTCTGGTGGGTTAATAGTAATGTCTCTGGTGTCTGGTGGGTTAATAGTAATGTCCCTGGTGTCTGGTGAGTTAATAGTAATGTCCCTGGTGTCTGGTGGGTTAATACTAATGTCTCTGGTGTCTGGTGGGTTAATAGTAATGTCCCTGGTGTCTGGTGGTTAATAGTAATGTCCCTGGTGTCTGGTGGTTAATAGTAATGTCCCCGGTGTCTGGTGAGTTAATAGTAATGTCCCTGGTGTCTGGTGGGTTAATAGTAATGTCTCTAGAGTCTGGTGGGTTAATAATAATGTCCCTGGTGTCTGGTTGGTTAATAATAATGTCCCTGGTGTCTGGTGGGTTAATAGTAATGTCCCTGGTGTCTGGTGAGTTAATAGTAATGTCCCTGGTGTCTGGTGGGTTAATAGTAATGTCTCTGGTGTCTGGTGGGTTAATAGTAATGTCCCTGGTGTCTGGTGGGTTAATAATAATGTCCCTGGTGTCTGGTGGGTTAATAGTAATGTCCCTGGTGTCTGGTGAGTTAATAGTAATGTCCCTGGTGTCTGGTGGGTTAATAGTAATGTCTCTGGTGTCTGGTGGGTTAATAGTAATGTCCCTGGTGTCTGGTGGTTAATATTAATGCCCCTGGTGTCTGGTGGGTTAATAGTATTGTCCCTGGTGTCTGGTGGATAATAGTAATGTCCCTGGTGTCTGGTGGGTTAATAGTAATGTCCTCGGTGTCTTGTGGATTAATAGTAATGTCCCTGGTGTCTGGTGGGTTAATAGTAATGTCCCTGGTGTCTGGTGGGTTAATAGTATTGTCCCTGGTGGTTAATAGTAAGGTCCCCGGTGTCTGGTGGGTTAATAGTAATGTCCCTGGTGTCTAGTGGGTTAATAGTAATGTCCCCGGTGTCTGGTGGGTTAATAGTAATGTCCCTGGTGTCTGGTGGGTTAATAATAATGTCCCTGGTGTCTGGTGGGTAGTAGTAATGTCCCTGGTGTCTGGTGGGTTAATAGTAACGTCACTGGTGTCTGGTGGGTTAATAGTAACGTCCCTGGTGTCTGGTGAGTTAATAGTAATGTCCCTGGTGTCTGGTGGGTTAATAGTAATGTCTCTGGTGTCTGATGGGTTAACAGTAATGTCCCTGGTGTCTGGTGGGTTAATAGTAATGTCCCTGGTGTCTGGTGGGTTAATAGTAATGTCCCTGGTGTCTGGTGGGTTAATAGTATTGTCCCTGGTGTCTGGTGGGTTCATAGTATTGTCCCCGGTGTCTGGTGGGTTAATAGTAATGTCCCCGGTGTCTGATGGGTTAACAGTAATGTCCCTGGTGTCTGGTGGGTTAATAGTAATGTCTCTGGTGTCTGGTGGGTTAATAGTAATGTCCCTGGTGTCTGGTGGGTTAATAGTATTGTCCCTGGTGTCTGGTGGGTTCATAGTATTGTCCCCGGTGTCTGGTGGGTTAATAGTAATGTCCCCGGTGTCTGGTGGGTTAATACTAATGTCCCCGGTGTCTGGTGGGTTAATAGTAATGTCCCTGGTATCTGGTGGGTTAATAGTAATGTCCCTGGTGTCTGGTGGGTTAATAGTAATGTCCCTGGTGTCTGGTGGGTTATTAGTAATGTCCCCGGTGTCTGGTGGGTTAATAGTAATGTCCCTGGTGTCTGGTGGGTTAATAGTAATGTCCCTGGTGTCTGGTGGTTAATAGTAATGTCCCCCGTGTCTGGTGGGTTATTAGTAACGTCCCCGGTGTCTGGTGGGTTAATAGTAATGTCCCTGGTGTCTGGTGGGTTAATAGTAATGTCCCCGGTGTCTGGTGGGTTAATAATAATGTCCCTGGTGTCTGGTGGGTAGTAGGAATGTCCCTGGTGTCTGGTGGGTTAATAGTAATGTCCCTGGTGTCTGGTGGGTTAATAATAATGTCCCTGGTGTCTGATGGGTTAATAGTGATGTCCCTGGTGTTTGGTTGGTTAATAGTAATGTCCCTGGTGTCTGATGGGTTAATAATAATGTCCCTGGTGTCTGATGGGTTAATAGTAATGTCCCTGGTGTCTGGTGGGTAGTAGTCATGTCCCTGGTGTCTGGTGGGTAGTAGTAATGTCCCTGGTGTCTGGTGGGTTAATAGTAATGTCCCTGGTGTCTGGTGGGTTAATAATAATGTCCCTGGTGTCTGGTGGGTAGTAGGAATGTCCCTGGTGTCTGGTGGGTAGTAGGAATGTCCCTGGTGTCTGGTGGGTTAATAGTAATGTCCCTGGTGTCTGGTGGTTAATAGTAATGTCCCTGGTGTCTGGTGGGTTAATAGTAATGTCCCTGGTGTCTGGTGGGTTAATAATAATGTCCCTGGTGTCTGGTGGGTAGTAGGAATGTCCCTGGTGTCTGGTGGGTTAATAGTAACGTCCCTGGTGTCTGGTGGGTTAATAGTAATGTCCCCGGTGTCTGGTGGGTTAATAGTAATGTCCCTGGTGTCTGGTGGGTTAATAGTAATGTCCCTGGTGTCTGGTGAGTTAATAGTAACGTCCCTGGTGTCTGGTGGGTAATAGTGATGTCCCTGGTGTTTGGTTGGTTAATAGTAATGTCCCTGGTGTCTGATGGGTTAATAATAATGTCCCTGGTGTCTGATGGGTTAATAGTAATGTCCCTGGTGTCTGGTGGGTAGTAGTAATGTCCCTGGTGTCTGGTGGGTAGTAGTAATGTCCCTGGTGTCTGGTGGGTTAATAATAATGTCCCTGGTGTCTGGTGGGTTAATAGTAATGTCCCTGGTGTCTGGTGGGTAGTAGGAATGTCCCTGGTGTCTGGTGGGTTAATAGTAATGTCCCTGGTGTCTGGTGGGTTAATAGTATGTCCCTGGTGTCTGGTGGGTAGTAGGAATGTCCCTGGTGTCTGGTGGTTAATAGTAATGTCCCTGGTGTCTGTTGGGTTAATAGTAATCTCCCTGGTGTCTGGTGGGTAGTAGGAATGTCCCTGGTGTCTGGTGGGTTAATAATAATGTCCCTGGTGTCTGGTGGGTTAATAATAATGTCCCTGGTGTCTGGTGGGTAATAGTGATGTCCCTGGTGTCTGGTGGGTAATAGTGATGTCCCTGGTGTCTGGTGGGTAATAGTGATGTCCCTGGTGTCTGGTGGGTTAATAGTAATGTCCCTGGTGTCTGGTGAGTTAATAGTAATGTCCCTGGTGTCTGGTGGGTAATAGTGATGTCCCTGGTGTATGGTGGGTTAATAGTAATGTCCCTGGTGTCTGGTGGGTAATAGTGATGTCCCTGGTGTCTGGTGGGTTAATAGTAATGTCCCTGGTGTCTGGTGGGTTAATAGTAATGTCCCTGGTGTCTGGTGGGTAATAGTGATGTCCCTGGTGTCTGGTGGGTAATAGTAATGTCCCTGGTGTCTGGTGGGTAATAGTGATGTCCCTGTTGTCTGGTGGGTTAATAGTAATGTCCCTGGTGTCTGGTGGGTAGTAGTGATGTCCCTGGTGTCTGGTGGGTAATAGTGATGTCCCTGGTGTCTGGTGGGTAATAGTGATGTCCCTGGTGTCTGGTGGGTAATAGTAATGTCCCTGGTGTTTGGTGGGTAATAGTAATGTCCCTGGTGTCTGGTGGGTTAATAGTAATGTCCCTGGTGTCTGGTGGGTAGTAGGAATGTCCCTGGTGTCTGGTGGGTTAATAGTAATGACCCTGGTGTCTGGTGGGTTAATAGTAATGTCCCTGGTGTCTGGTGGGTAGTAGGAATGTCCCTGGTGTCTGGTGGTTAATAGTAATGTCCCTGGTGTCTGGTGGGTTAATAGTAATGTCCCTGGTGTTTGGTGGGTTAATAATAATGTCCCTGGTGTCTGGTGGGTAGTAGTAATGTCCCTGGTGTCTGGTGGGTTAATAATAATGTCCCTGGTGTCTGGTGGGTTAATAATAATGTCCCTGGTGTCTGGTGGGTAATAGTGATGTCTCTGGTGTCTGGTGGGTAATAGTGATGTCCCTGGTGTCTGGTGGGTTAATAGTAATGTCCCTGGTGTCTGGTGAGTTAATAGTAATGTCCCTGGTGTCTGGTGGGTAATAGTGATGTCCCTGGTGTCTGGTGGGTTAATAGTAATGTCCCTGGTGTCTGGTGGGTAATAGTGATGTCCCTGGTGTCTGGTGGGTTAATAGTAATGTCCCTGGTGTCTGGTGGGTAATAGTAATGTCCCTGGTGTCTGGTGGGTAATAGTGATGTCCCTGGTGTCTGGTGGGTTAATAGTAATGTCCCTGGTGTCTGGTGGGTAATAGTGATGTCCCTGGTGTCTGGTGGGTTAATAGTAATGTCCCTGGTTTCTGGTGGGTAATAGTAATGTCCCTGGTGTCTGGTGGGTAATAGTGATGTCCCTGGTGTCTGGTGGGTTAATAGTAATGTCCCTGGTGTCTGGTGGGTAATAGTGATGTCCCTGGTGTCTGGTGGGTTAATAGTAATGTCCCTGGTGTCTGGTGGGTAATAGTGATGTCCCTGGTGTCTGGTGGGTTAATAGTAATGTCCCTGGTGTCTGGTGGGTAGTAGTGATGTCCCTGGTGTCTGGTGGGTAATAGTGATGTCCCTGGTGTCTGGTGGTTAATAGTGATGTCCCTGGTGGGTAATAGTAATGTCCCTGGTGTCTGGTGGGTAATAGTAATGTCCCTGGTGTCTAGTAGGTTAATAGTATTGTCCCTGGTGTCTAGTAGGTTAATAGTATTGTCCCTGGTGTCTGGTGGGTTAATAGTAATGTCCCTGGTGTCTGGTGGGTTAATAGTATTGTCCCTGGTGTCTGGTGGGTTAATAGTAATGTCCCTGGTGTCTGGTGGGTTAATAGTAATGTCCCCGGTGTCTGGTGGGTTAATAGTATTGTCCCTGGTGTCTGGTGGGTTAATAGTATTGTCCCTGGTGTCTGGTGGGTTAATAGTAATGTCCCCGTTGTCTGGTGGGTTAATAGTAACGTACCTGGTGTCTGGTGGGTTAATAGTAATGTCCCCGGTGTCTGGTGGGTTAATAGTAATGTCCCTGGTGTCTGGTGGGTTAATAGTAATGTCCCTGGTGTCTGGTGGGTTAATAGTAATGTCCCTGGTGTCTGGTGGGTAGTAGGAATGTCCCTGGTGTCTGGTGGGTTAATAGTAATGTCCCTGGTGTCTGGTGGGTTAATAATAGTGTCCCTGGTGTCTGATGGGTTAATAGTGATGTCCCTGGTGTTTGGTTGGTTAATAGTAATGTCCCTGGTGTCTGATGGGTTAATAATAATGTCCCTGGTGTCTGATGGGTTAATAGTAATGTCCCTGGTGTCTGGTGGGTAGTAGTAATGTCCCTGGTGTCTGGTGGGTTAATAGTAATGTCCCTGGTGTCTGGTGGGTTAATAGTAATGTCCCTGGTGTCTGGTGGGTTAATAGTAATGTCCCCGGTGTCTGGTGGGTTAATAGTATTGTCCCTGGTGTCTGGTGGGTTAATAGTATTGTCCCTGGTGTCTGGTGGGTTAATAGTAATGTCCCCATTGTCTGGTGGGTTAATAGTAACGTCACTGGTGTCTGGTGGGTTAATAGTAATGTCCCCGGTGTCTGGTGGGTTAATAGTAATGTCCCTGGTGTCTGGTGGGTTAATAGTAATGTCCCTGGTGTCTGGTGGATTAATAGTAATGTCCCTGGTGTCTGGTGGGTAGTAGGAATGTCCCTGGTGTCTGGTGGGTTAATAGTAATGTCCCTGGTGTCTGGTGGGTTAATAATAATGTCCCTGGTGTCTGATGGGTTAATAGTGATGTCCCTGGTGTTTGGTTGGTTAATAGTAATGTCCCTGGTGTCTGATGGGTTAATAATAATGTACCTGGTGTCTGATGGGTTAATAGTAATGTCCCTGTTGTCTGGTGGGTAGTAGTCATGTCCCTGGTGTCTGGTGGGTAGTAGTAATGTCCCTGGTGTCTGGTGGGTTAATAGTAATGTCCCTGGTGTCTGGTGGGTTAATAATAATGTCCCTGGTGTCTGGTGGGTAGTAGGAATGTCCCTGGTGTCTGGTGGGTTAATAGTAATGTCCCTGGTGTCTGGTGGTAGTAGGAATGTCCCTGGTGTCTGGTGGGTTAATAGTAATGTCCCTGGTGTCTGGTGAGTTAATAGTAATGTCCCTGGTGTCTGGTGGGTAATAGTGATGTCCCTGGTGTCTGGTGGGTTAATAGTAATGTCCCTGGTGTCTGGTGGGTAATAGTGATGTCCCTGGTGTCTGGTGGGTTAATAGTAATGTCCCTGGTGTCTGGTGGGTAATAGTAATGTCCCTGGTGTCTGGTGGGTAATAGTGATGTCCCTGGTGTCTGGTGGGTTAATAGTAATGTCCCTGGTGTCTGGTGGGTAATAGTGATGTCCCTGGTGTCTGGTGGGTTAATAGTAATGTCCCTGGTTTCTGGTGGGTAATAGTAATGTCCCTGGTGTCTGGTGGGTAATAGTGATGTCCCTGGTGTCTGGTGGGTTAATAGTAATGTCCCTGGTGTCTGGTGGGTAATAGTGATGTCCCTGGTGTCTGGTGGGTTAATAGTAATGTCCCTGGTGTCTGGTGGGTAATAGTGATGTCCCTGGTGTCTGGTGGGTTAATAGTAATGTCCCTGGTGTCTGGTGGGTAGTAGTGATGTCCCTGGTGTCTGGTGGGTAATAGTGATGTCCCTGGTGTCTGGTGGTTAATAGTGATGTCCCTGGTGGGTAATAGTAATGTCCCTGGTGTCTGGTGGGTAATAGTAATGTCCCTGGTGTCTAGTAGGTTAATAGTATTGTCCCTGGTGTCTAGTAGGTTAATAGTATTGTCCCTGGTGTCTGGTGGGTTAATAGTAATGTCCCTGGTGTCTGGTGGGTTAATAGTATTGTCCCTGGTGTCTGGTGGGTTAATAGTAATGTCCCTGGTGTCTGGTGGGTTAATAGTAATGTCCCCGGTGTCTGGTGGGTTAATAGTATTGTCCCTGGTGTCTGGTGGGTTAATAGTATTGTCCCTGGTGTCTGGTGGGTTAATAGTAATGTCCCCGTTGTCTGGTGGGTTAATAGTAACGTACCTGGTGTCTGGTGGGTTAATAGTAATGTCCCCGGTGTCTGGTGGGTTAATAGTAATGTCCCTGGTGTCTGGTGGGTTAATAGTAATGTCCCTGGTGTCTGGTGGGTTAATAGTAATGTCCCTGGTGTCTGGTGGGTAGTAGGAATGTCCCTGGTGTCTGGTGGGTTAATAGTAATGTCCCTGGTGTCTGGTGGGTTAATAATAGTGTCCCTGGTGTCTGATGGGTTAATAGTGATGTCCCTGGTGTTTGGTTGGTTAATAGTAATGTCCCTGGTGTCTGATGGGTTAATAATAATGTCCCTGGTGTCTGATGGGTTAATAGTAATGTCCCTGGTGTCTGGTGGGTAGTAGTAATGTCCCTGGTGTCTGGTGGGTTAATAGTAATGTCCCTGGTGTCTGGTGGGTTAATAGTAATGTCCCTGGTGTCTGGTGGGTTAATAGTAATGTCCCCGGTGTCTGGTGGGTTAATAGTATTGTCCCTGGTGTCTGGTGGGTTAATAGTATTGTCCCTGGTGTCTGGTGGGTTAATAGTAATGTCCCCATTGTCTGGTGGGTTAATAGTAACGTCACTGGTGTCTGGTGGGTTAATAGTAATGTCCCCGGTGTCTGGTGGGTTAATAGTAATGTCCCTGGTGTCTGGTGGGTTAATAGTAATGTCCCTGGTGTCTGGTGGATTAATAGTAATGTCCCTGGTGTCTGGTGGGTAGTAGGAATGTCCCTGGTGTCTGGTGGGTTAATAGTAATGTCCCTGGTGTCTGGTGGGTTAATAATAATGTCCCTGGTGTCTGATGGGTTAATAGTGATGTCCCTGGTGTTTGGTTGGTTAATAGTAATGTCCCTGGTGTCTGATGGGTTAATAATAATGTCCCTGGTGTCTGATGGGTTAATAGTAATGTCCCTGTTGTCTGGTGGGTAGTAGTCATGTCCCTGGTGTCTGGTGGGTAGTAGTAATGTCCCTGGTGTCTGGTGGGTTAATAGTAATGTCCCTGGTGTCTGGTGGGTTAATAATAATGTCCCTGGTGTCTGGTGGGTAGTAGGAATGTCCCTGGTGTCTGGTGGGTTAATAGTAATGTCCCTGGTGTCTGGTGGTAGTAGGAATGTCCCTGGTGTCTGGTGGGTTAATAGTAATGTCCCTGGTGTCTGGTGGTTAATAGTAATGTCCCTGGTGTCTGGTGGGTTAATAGTAATGTCCCTGGTGTCTGGTGGGTTAATAATAATGTCCCTGGTGTCTGGTGGGTAGTAGGAATGTCCCTGGTGTCTGGTGGGTTAATAGTAACGTCCCTGGTGTCTGGTGGGTAGTAGTAATGTCCCTGGTGTCTGGTGGGTTAATAGTAATGTCCCTGGTGTCTGATGGGTTAATAATAATGTCCCTGGTGTCTGATGGGTTAATAGTAATGTCCCTGGTGTCTGGTGGGTAGTAGTAATGTCCCTGGTGTCTGGTGGGTTAATAGTAATGTCCCTGGTGTCTGGTGGGTTAATAGTAATGTCCCTGGTGTCTGGTGGTTTAATAGTAATGTCCCCGGTGTCTGGTGGGTTAATAGTATTGTCCCTGGTGTCTGGTGGGTTAATAGTATTGTCCCTGGTGTCTGGTGGGTTAATAGTAATGTCCCCGTTGTCTGGTGGGTTAATAGTAACGTCACTGGTGTCTGGTGGGTTAATAGTAATGTCCCCGGTGTCTGGTGGGTTAATAGTAATGTCCCTGGTGTCTGGTGGATTAATAGTATTGTCCCTGGTGTCTGGTGGGTTAATAGTATTGTCCCTGGTGTCTGGTGGGTTAATAGTAATGTCCCCGTTGTCTGGTGGGTTAATAGTAACGTCACTGGTGTCTGGTGGGTTAATAGTAATGTCCCTGGTGTCTGGTGGATTAATAGTAATGTCCCTGGTGTCTGGTGGGTAGTAGGAATGTCCCTGGTGTCTGGTGGGTTAATAGTAATGTCCCTGGTGTCTGGTGGGTTAATAATAATGTCCCTGGTGTCTGATGGGTTAATAGTGATGTCCCTGGTGTTTGGTTGGTTAATAGTAATGTCCCTGGTGTCTGATGGGTTAATAATAATGTCCCTGGTGTCTGATGGGTTAATAGTAGTGTCCCTGGTGTCTGGTGGGTAGTAGTCATGTCCCTGGTGTCTGGTGGGTAGTAGTAATGTCCCTGGTGTCTGGTGGGTTAATAGTAATGTCCCTGGTGTCTGGTGGGTTAATAATAATGTCCCTGGTGTCTGGTGGGTAGTAGGAATGTCCCTGGTGTCTGGTGGGTTAATAGTAATGTCCCTGGTGTCTGGTGGGTAGTAGGAATGTCCCTGGTGTCTGGTGGGTAGTAGGAATGTCCCTGGTGTCTGGTGGGTTAATAGTAATGTCCCTGGTGTCTGGTGGTTAATAGTAATGTCCCTGGTGTCTGGTGGGTTAATAGTAATGTCCCTGGTGTCTGGTGGGTTAATAATAATGTCCCTGGTGTCTGGTGGGTAGTAGGAATGTCCCTGGTGTCTGGTGGGTTAATAGTAACGTCCCTGGTGTCTGGTGGGTTAATAGTAATGTCCCCGGTGTCTGGTGGGTTAATAGTAATGTCCCTGGTGTCTGGTGGGTTAATAGTAATGTCCCTGGTGTCTGGTGAGTTAATAGTAACGTCCCTGGTGTCTGGTGGGTAATAGTGATGTCCCTGGTGTTTGGTTGGTTAATAGTAATGTCCCTGGTGTCTGATGGGTTAATAATAATGTCCCTGGTGTCTGATGGGTTAATAGTAATGTCCCTGGTGTCTGGTGGGTAGTAGTAATGTCCCTGGTGTCTGGTGGGTAGTAGTAATGTCCCTGGTGTCTGGTGGGTTAATAATAATGTCCCTGGTGTCTGGTGGGTTAATAGTAATGTCCCTGGTGTCTGGTGGGTAGTAGGAATGTCCCTGGTGTCTGGTGGGTTAATAGTAATGTCCCTGGTGTCTGGTGGGTTAATAGTATGTCCCTGGTGTCTGGTGGGTAGTAGGAATGTCCCTGGTGTCTGGTGGTTAATAGTAATGTCCCTGGTGTCTGTTGGGTTAATAGTAATGTCCCTGGTGTCTGGTGGGTTAATAATAATGTCCCTGGTGTCTGGTGGGTTAATAATAATGTCCCTGGTGTCTGGTGGGTAATAGTGATGTCCCTGGTGTCTGGTGGGTAATAGTGATGTCCCTGGTGTCTGGTGGGTTAATAGTAATGTCCCTGGTGTCTGGTGAGTTAATAGTAATGTCCCTGGTGTCTAGTGGGTAATAGTGATGTCCCTGGTGTCTGGTGGGTTAATAGTAATGTCCCTGGTGTCTGGTGGGTAATAGTGATGTCCCTGGTGTCTGGTGGGTTAATAGTAATGTCCCTGGTGTCTGGTGGGTTAATAGTAATGTCCCTGGTGTCTGGTGGGTAATAGTGATGTCCCTGGTGTCTGGTGGGTAATAGTAATGTCCCTGGTGTCTGGTGGGTAATAGTGATGTCCCTGGTGTCTGGTGGGTTAATAGTAATGTCCCTGGTGTCTGGTGGGTAGTAGTGATGTCCCTGGTGTCTGGTGGGTAATAGTGATGTCCCTGGTGTCTGGTGGGTAATAGTGATGTCCCTGGTGTCTGGTGGGTAATAGTAATGTCCCTGGTGTCTGGTGGGTAATAGTAATGTCCCTGGTGTCTGGTGGGTTAATAGTAATGTCCCTGGTGTCTGGTGGGTAGTAGGAATGTCCCTGGTGTCTGGTGGGTTAATAGTAATGTCCCTGGTGTCTGGTGGGTTAATAGTAATGTCCCTGGTGTCTGGTGGGTAGTAGGAATGTCCCTGGTGTCTGGTGGTTAATAGTAATGTCCCTGGTGTCTGGTGGGTTAATAGTAATGTCCCTGGTGTCTGGTGGGTAGTAGGAATGTCCCTGGTGTTTGGTGGGTTAATAATAATGTCCCTGGTGTCTGGTGGGTAGTAGTAATGTCCCTGGTGTCTGGTGGGTTAATAATAATGTCCCTGGTGTCTGGTGGGTTAATAATAATGTCCCTGGTGTCTGGTGGGTAATAGTGATGTCCCTGGTGTCTGGTGGGTAATAGTGATGTCCCTGGTGTCTGGTGGGTTAATAGTAATGTCCCTGGTGTCTGGTGAGTTAATAGTAATGTCCCTGGTGTCTGGTGGGTAATAGTGATGTCCCTGGTGTCTGGTGGGTTAATAGTAATGTCCCTGGTGTCTGGTGGGTAGTAGTGATGTCCCTGGTGTCTGGTGGGTTAATAGTAATGTCCCTGGTGTCTGGTGGGTAATAGTGATGTCCCTGGTGTCTGGTGGGTTAATAGTAATGTCCCTGGTGTCTGGTGGGTTAATAATAATGTCCCTGGTGTCTGGTGGGTAATAGTGATGTCCCTGGTGTCTGGTGGGTTAATAATAATGTCCCTGGTGTCTGGTGGGTAGTAGTGATGTCCCTGGTGTCTGGTGGGTAATAGTGATGTCCCTGGTGTCTGGTGGGTAATAGTAATGTCCCTGGTGTCTGGTGGGTAATAGTAATGTCCCTGGTGTCTGGTTGGTAGTAGTGATGTCCCTGGTGTCTGGTGGGTAATAGTGATGTCCCTGGTGTCTGGTGGGTAATAGTAATGTCCCTGGTGTCTGGTGGGTAATAGTAATGTCCCTGGTGTCTGGTGGGTATTAGTAATGTCCCTGGTGTCTGGTGGGTAATAGTGATGTCCCTGGTGTCTGGTGGGTTAATAATAATGTCCCTGGTGTCTGGTGGGTAATAGTGATGTCCCTGGTGTCTGGTGGGTTAATAGTAATGTCCCTGGTGTCTGGTGGGTAATAGTAATGTCCCTGGTGTCTGGTGGGTAATAGCAATGTCCCTGGTGTCTGGTGGGTAGTAGTAATGTCCCTGGTGTCTGGTGGGTTAATAATAATGTCCCTGGTGTCTGGTGGGTTAATAGTAATGTCCCTGGTGTCTGGTGGGTAGTAGGAATGTCCCTGGTGTCTGGTGGGTTAATAGTAATGTCCCTGGTGTCTGGTGGGTTAATAGTATGTCCCTGGTGTCTGGTGGGTAGTAGGAATGTCCCTGGTGTCTGGTGGTTAATAGTAATGTCCCTGGTGTCTGTTGGGTTAATAGTAATGTCCCTGGTGTCTGGTGGGTAGTAGGAATGTCCCTGGTGTCTGGTGGGTTAATAATAATGTCCCTGGTGTCTGGTGGGTTAATAATAATGTCCCTGGTGTCTGGTGGGTAATAGTGATGTCCCTGGTGTCTGGTGGGTAATAGTGATGTCCCTGGGGTCTGGTGGGTAATAGTGATGTCCCTGGTGTCTGGTGGGTTAATAGTAATGTCCCTGGTGTCTGGTGAGTTAATAGTAATGTCCCTGGTGTCTAGTGGGTAATAGTGATGTCCCTGGTGTCTGGTGGGTTAATAGTAATGTCCCTGGTGTCTGGTGGGTAATACTGATGTCCCTGGTGTCTGGTGGGTTAATAGTAATGTCCCTGGTGTCTGGTGGGTTAATAGTAATGTCCCTGGTGTCTGGTGGGTAATAGTGATGTCCCTGGTGTCTGGTGGGTAATAGTAATGTCCCTGGTGTCTGGTGGGTAATAGTGATGTCCCTGGTGTCTGGTGGGTTAATAGTAATGTCCCTGGTGTCTGGTGGGTAGTAGTGATGTCCCTGGTGTCTGGTGGGTAATAGTGATGTCCCTGGTGTCTGGTGGGTAATAGTGATGTCCCTGGTGTCTGGTGGGTAATAGTAATGTCCCTGGTGTCTGGTGGGTTAATAGTAATGTCCCTGGTGTCTGGTGGGTAGTAGGAATGTCCCTGGTGTCTGGTGGGTTAATAGTAATGTCCCTGGTGTCTGGTGGGTTAATAGTAATGTCCCTGGTGTCTGGTGGGTAGTAGCAATGTCCCTGGTGTCTGGTGGTTAATAGTAATGTCCCTGGTGTCTGGTGGGTAAATAGTAATGTCCCTGGTGTCTGGTGGGTAGTAGGAATGTCCCTGGTGTTTGGTGGGTTAATAATAATGTCCCTGGTGTCTGGTGGGTAGTAGTAATGTCCCTGGTGTCTGGTGGGTTAATAATAATGTCCCTGGTGTCTGGTGGGTTAATAATAATGTCCCTGGTGTCTGGTGGGTAATAGTGATGTCCCTGGTGTCTGGTGGGTAATAGTGATGTCCCTGGTGTCTGGTGGGTTAATAGTAATGTCCCTGGTGTCTGGTGAGTTAATAGTAATGTCCCTGGTGTCTGGTGGGTAATAGTGATGTCCCTGGTGTCTGGTGGGTTAATAGTAATGTCCCTGGTGTCTGGTGGGTAATAGTGATGTCCCTGGTGTCTGGTGGGTAATAGTAATGTCCCTGGTGTCTGGTGGGTAATAGTGATGTCCCTGGTGTCTGGTGGGTTAATAGTAATGTCCCTGGTGTCTGGTGGGTAGTAGTGATGTCCCTGGTGTCTGGTGGGTAATAGTGATGTCCCTGGTGTCTGGTGGTTAATAGTGATGTCCCTGGTGTCTGGTGGGTAATAGTAATGTCCCTGGTGTCTGGTGGGTTAATAGTAATGTCCCTGGTGTCTGGTGGGTAGTAGGAATGTCCCTGGTGTCTGGTGGGTTAATAGTAATGTCCCTGGTGTCTGGTGGGTTAATAGTAATGTCCCTGGTGTCTGGTGGGTAGTAGCAATGTCCCTGGTGTCTGGTGGTTAATAGTAATGTCCCTGGTGTCTGGTGGGTAAATAGTAATGTCCCTGGTGTCTGGTGGGTAGTAGGAATGTCCCTGGTGTTTGGTGGGTTAATAATAATGTCCCTGGTGTCTGGTGGGTAGTAGTAATGTCCCTGGTGTCTGGTGGGTTAATAATAATGTCCCTGGTGTCTGGTGGGTTAATAATAATGTCCCTGGTGTCTGGTGGGTAATAGTGATGTCCCTGGTGTCTGGTGGGTAATAGTGATGTCCCTGGTGTCTGGTGGGTTAATAGTAATGTCCCTGGTGTCTGGTGAGTTAATAGTAATGTCCCTGGTGTCTGGTGGGTAATAGTGATGTCCCTGGTGTCTGGTGGGTTAATAGTAATGTCCCTGGTGTCTGGTGGGTAATAGTGATGTCACTGGTGTCTGGTGGGTTAATAGTAATATCCCTGGTGTCTGGTGGGTAATAGTAATGTCCCTGGTGTCTGGTGGGTAATAGTGATGTCCCTGGTGTCTGGTGGGTTAATAATAATGTCCCTGGTGTCTGGTGGGTAGTAGTGATGTCCCTGGTGTCTGGTGGGTAATAATAATGTCCCTGGTGTCTGGTGGGTAATAGTGATGTCCCTGGTGTCTGGTGGGTAATAGTGATGTCCCTGGTTTCTGGTGGGTTAATAGTAATGTCCCTGGTGTCTGGTGGGTTAATAGTAATGTCCCTGGTGTCTGGTGGGTAATAGTAATGTCCCTGGTGTCTGGTGGGTAATAGTGATGTCCCTGGTGTCTGGTGGGTTAATAGTAATGTCCCTGGTGTCTGGTGGGTGGTAGTGATGTCCCTGGTGTCTGGTGGGTAATAGTGATGTCCCTGGTGTCTGGTGGGTAATAGTAATGTCCCTGGTGTCTGGTGGGTAATAGTAATGTCCCTGGTGTCTGGTGGGTAGTAGTGATGTCCCTGGTGTCTGGTGGGTAATAGTGATGTCCCTGGTGTCTGGTGGGTAATAGTAATGTCCCTGGTGTCTAGTGGGTAATAGTGATGTCCCTGGTGTCTGGTGGGTTAATAATAATGTCCCTGGTGTCTGGTGGGTAATAGTGATGTCCCTGGTGTCTGGTGGGTTAATAATAATGTCCCTGGTGTCTGGTGGGTAATAGTGATGTCCCTGGTGTCTGGTGGGTAATAGTGATGTCCCTGGTTTCTGGTGGGTAATAGTAATGTCCCTGGTGTCTGGTGGGTAATAGTGATGTCCCTGGTGTCTGGTGAGTTAATAGTAATGTCCCTGGTGTCTGGTGGGTAATAGTGATGTCCCTGGTGTCTGGTGGGTTAATAATAATGTCCCTGGTGTCTGGTGGGTAATAGTGATGTCCCTGGTGTCTGGTGGATTAATAATAATGTCCCTGGTGTCTGGTGGGTAGTAGTGATGTCCCTGGTGTCTGGTGGGTAATAGTGATGTCCCTGGTGTCTGGTGGGTTAATAGTAATGTCCCTGGTGTCTGGTGGGTAGTAGTGATGTCCCTGGTGTCTGGTGGGTAATAGTGATGTCCCTGGTGTCTGGTGGGTAATAGTGATGTCCCTGGTGTCTGGTGGGTAATAGTAATGTCCCTGGTGTCTGGTGGGTAATAGTAATGTCCCTGGTGTCTCTTGGGTAGTAGTGATGTCCCTGGTGTCTGGTGGGTAATAATGATGTCCCTGGTGTCTGGTGGGTAATAGTGATGTCCCTGGTGTCTGGTGGGTAATAGTGATGTCCCTGGTGTCTGGTGGGTAATAATGATGTCCCTGGTGTCTGGTGGGTAGTAGTGATGTCCCTGGTGTCTGGTGGGTAATAATGATGTCCCTGGTGTCTGGTGGGTAATAGTAATGTCCCTGGTGTCTGGTGGGTAATAGTAATGTCCCTGGTGTCTGGTGGGTTAATAATAATGTCCCTGGTGTCTGGTGGGTAATAGTGATGTCCCTGGTGTCTGGTGGGTTAATAGTAATGTCCCTGGTGTCTGGTGAGTTAATAGTAATGTCCCTGGTGTCTGGTGGGTAGTAGGAATCTCCCTGGTGTCTGGTGGGTTAATAGTAATGTCCCTGGTGTCTGGTGGGTTAATAGTAATGTCCCTGGTGTCTGGTGGGTAGTAGGAATGTCCCTGGTGTCTGGTGGTTAATAGTAATGTCCCTGGTGTCTGGTGGGTTAATAGTAATGTCCCTGGTGTCTGGTGGGTTAATAGTAATGTCCCTGGTGTCTGGTGGGTAGTAGTGATGTCCCTGGTGTCTGGTGGGTAATAATGATGTCCCTGGTGTCTGGTGGGTAATAGTGATGTCCCTGGTGTCTGGTGGGTAATAGTGATGTCCCTGGTGTCTGGTGGGTAATAATGATGTCCCTGGTGTCTGGTGGGTAGTAGTGATGTCCCTGGTGTCTGGTGGGTAATAATGATGTCCCTGGTGTCTGGTGGGTAATAGTAATGTCCCTGGTGTCTGGTGGGTAATAGTAATGTCCCTGGTGTCTGGTGGGTTAATAATAATGTCCCTGGTGTCTGGTGGGTAATAGTGATGTCCCTGGTGTCTGGTGGGTTAATAGTAATGTCCCTGGTGTCTGGTGGGTAATAGTGATGTCCCTGGTGTCTGGTGGGTTAATAGTAATGTCCCTGGTGTCTGGTGAGTTAATAGTAATGTCCCTGGTGTCTGGTGGGTAGTAGGAATCTCCCTGGTGTCTGGTGGGTTAATAGTAATGTCCCTGGTGTCTGGTGGGTTAATAGTAATGTCCCTGGTGTCTGGTGGGTAGTAGGAATGTCCCTGGTGTCTGGTGGTTAATAGTAATGTCCCTGGTGTCTGGTGGGTTAATAGTAATGTCCCTGGTGTCTGGTGGGTTAATAGTAATGTCCCTGGTGTCTGGTGGGTAGTAGTGATGTCCCTGGTGTCTGGTGGGTAATAATGATGTCCCTGGTGTCTGGTGGGTAATAGTAATGTCCCTGGTGTCTGGTGGGTAATAGTGATGTCCCTGGTGTCTGGTGGGTAATAGTAATGTCCCTGGTGTCTGGTGGGTAATAGTGATGTCCCTGGTGTCTGGTGGGTTAATAATAATGTCCCTGGTGTCTGGTGGGTAATAGTGATGTCCCTGGTGTCTGGTGGGTTAATAATAATGTCTCTGGTGTCTGGTGGGTAATAGTGATGTCCCTGGTGTCTGGTGGGTAATAGTGATGTCCCTGGTTTCTGGTGGGTAATAGTAATGTCCCTGGTGTCTGGTGGGTAATAGTGATGTCCCTGGTGTCTGGTGAGTTAATAGTAATGTCCCTGGTGTCTGGTGGGTAATAGTGATGTCCCTGGTGTCTGGTGGGTTAATAATAATGTCCCTGGTGTCTGGTGGGTAATAGTGATGTCCCTGGTGTCTGGTGGGTTAATAATAATGTCCCTGGTGTCTGGTGGGTAGTAGTGATGTCCCTGGTGTCTGGTGGGTAATTGTGATGTCCCTGGTGTCTGGTGGGTTAATAGTAATGTCCCTGGTGTCTGGTGGGTAGTAGTGATGTCCCTGGTGTCTGGTGGGTAATAGTGATGTCCCTGGTGTCTGGTGGGTAATAGTGATGTCCCTGGTGTCTGGTGGGTAATAGTAATGTCCCTGGTATCTGGTGGGTAATAGTAATGTCCCTGGTGTCTGGTGGGTAGTAGTGATGTCCCTGGTGTCTGGTGGGTAATAATGATGTCCCTGGTGTCTGGTGGGTAATAGTGATGTCCCTGGTGTCTGGTGGGTAATAGTGATGTCCCTGGTGTCTGGTGGGTAATAATGATGTCCCTGGTGTCTGGTGGGTAGTAGTGATGTCCCTGGTGTCTGGTGGGTAATAATGATGTCCCTGGTGTCTGGTGGGTAATAGTAATGTCCCTGGTGTCTGGTGGGTAATAGTAATGTCCCTGGTGTCTGGTGGGTTAATAATAATGTCCCTGGTGTCTGGTGGGTAATAGTGATGTCCCTGGTGTCTGGTGGGTAATAGTGATGTCCCTGGTGTCTGGTGGGTTAATAGTAATGTCCCTGGTGTCTGGTGAGTTAATAGTAATGTCCCTGGTGTCTCTTGGGTAGTAGGAATCTCCCTGGTGTCTGGTGGGTTAATAGTAATGTCCCTGGTGTCTGGTGGGTTAATAGTAATGTCCCTGGTGTCTGGTGGGTAGTAGGAATGTCCCTGGTGTCTGGTGGTTAATAGTAATGTCCCTGGTGTCTGGTGGGTTAATAGTAATGTCCCTGGTGTCTGGTGGGTTAATAGTAATGTCCCTGGTGTCTGGTGGGTTAATAGTAATGTCCCTGGTGTCTGGTGGGTAGTAGTGATGTCCCTGGTGTCTGGTGGGTAATAATGATGTCCCTGGTGTCTGGTGGGTAATAGTGATGTCCCTGGTGTCTGGTGGGTAATAGTGATGTCCCTGGTGTCTGGTGGGTAATAATGATGTCCCTGGTGTCTGGTGGGTAGTAGTGATGTCCCTGGTGTCTGGTGGGTAATAATGATGTCCCTGGTGTCTGGTGGGTAGTAGTGATGTCCCTGGTGTCTGGTGGGTAATAATGATGTCCCTGGTGTCTGGTGTGTAGTAGTGATGTCCCTGGTGTCTGGTGGGTAATAATGATGTCCCTGGTGTCTGGTGGGTAATAGTAATGTCCCTGGTGTCTGGTGGGTAATAGTAATGTCCCTGGTGTCTGGTGGGTTAATAATAATGTCCCTGGTGTCTGGTGGGTAATAGTGATGTCCCTGGTGTCTGGTGGGTTAATAGTAATGTCCCTGGTGTCTGGTGGGTAATAATGATGTTCCTGGTGTCTGGTGGGTAATAGTAATGTCCCTGGTGTCTGGTGGGTAATAGTGATGTCCCTGGTGTCTGGTGGGTAGTAGTGATGTCCCTGGTGTCTGGTGGGTAATAATGATGTCCCTGGTGTCTGGTGGGTAGTGGTGATGTCCCTGGTGTCTGGTGGGTAATAATGATGTCCCTGGTGTCTGGTGGGTAATAGTAATGTCCCTGGTGTCTGGTGGGTAATAGTAATGTCCCTGGTGTCTGGTGGGTTAATAATAATGTCCCTGGTGTCTGGTGGGTAATAGTGATGTCCCTGGTGTCTGGTGGGTAATAGTGATGTCCCTGGTGTCTGGTGGGTAATAGTAATGTCCCTGGTGTCTGGTGGGTAATAGTAATGTCCCTGGTGTCTGGTGGGTAGTAGTGATGTCCCTGGTGTCTGGTGGGTAATAGTGATGTCCCTGGTGTCTGGTGGGTAATAGTAATGTCCCTGGTGTCTGGTGGGTAATAGTGATGTCCCTGGTGTCTGGTGGGTTAATAATAATGTCCCTGGTGTCTGGTGGGTAATAGTGATGTCCCTGGTGTCTGGTGGGTTAATAATAATGTCCCTGGTGTCTGGTGGGTAATAGTGATGTCCCTGGTGTCTGGTGGGTAATAGTGATGTCCCTGGTTTCTGGTGGGTAATAGTAATGTCCCTGGTGTCTGGTGGGTAATAGTGATGTCCCTGGTGTCTGGTGAGTTAATAGTAATGTCCCTGGTGTCTGGTGGGTAATAGTGATGTCCCTGGTGTCTGGTGGGTTAATAATAATGTCCCTGGTGTCTGGTGGGTAATAGTGATGTCCCTGGTGTCTGGTGGGTTAATAATAATGTCCCTGGTGTCTGGTGGGTAGTAGTGATGTCCCTGGTGTCTGGTGGGTAATAGTGATGTCCCTGGTGTCTGGTGGGTTAATAGTAATGTCCCTGGTGTCTGGTGGGTAGTAGTGATGTCCCTGGTGTCTGGTGGGTAATAGTGATGTCCCTGGTGTCTGGTGGGTAATAGTGATGTCCCTGGTGTCTGGTGGGTAATAGTAATGTCCCTGGTGTCTGGTGGGTAATAGTAATGTCCCTGGTGTCTGGTGGGTAGTAGTGATGTCCCTGGTGTCTGGTGGGTAATAATGATGTCCCTGGTGTCTGGTGGGTAGTAGTGATGTCCCTGGTGTCTGGTGGGTAATAATGATGTCCCTGGTGTCTTGTGGGTAATAGTAATGTCCCTGGTGTCTGGTGGGTAATAGTAATGTCCCTGGTGTCTGCTGGGTTAATAATAATGTCCCTGGTGTCTGGTGGGTAATAGTGATGTCCCTGGTGTCTGGTGGGTTAATAGTAATGTCCCTGGTGTCTGGTGGGTAATAATGATGTCCCTGGTGTCTGGTGGGTAATAGTAATGTCCCTGGTGTCTGGTGGGTAATAGTGATGTCCCTGGTGTCTGGTGGGTAGTAGTGATGTCCCTGGTGTCTGGTGGGTAATAATGATGTCCCTGGTGTCTGGTGGGTAGTGGTGATGTCCCTGGTGTCTGGTGGGTAATAATGATGTCCCTGGTGTCTGGTGGGTAATAGTAATGTCCCTGGTGTCTGGTGGGTAATAGTAATGTCCCTGGTGTCTGATGGGTTAATAATAATGTCCCTGGTGTCTGGTGGGTAATAGTGATGTCCCTGGTGTCTGGTGGGTTAATAGTAATGTCCCTGGTGTCTGGTGGGTAGTAGTGATGTCCCTGGTGTCTGGTGGGTAATAGTGATGTCCCTGGTGTCTGGTGGGTAATAGTGATGTCCCTGGTGTCTGGTGGGTAATAGTAATGTCCCTGGTGTCTGGTGGGTAATAGTAATGTCCCTGGTGTCTGGTGGGTAGTAGTGATGTCCCTGGTGTCTGGTGGGTAATAATGATGTCCCTGGTGTCTGGTGGGTAGTAGTGATGTCCCTGGTGTCTGGTGGGTAATAATGATGTCCCTGGTGTCTGGTGGGTAATAGTAATGTCCCTGGTGTCTGGTGGGTAATAGTAATGTCCCTGGTGTCTGGTGGGTTAATAATAATGTCCCTGGTGTCTGGTGGGTAATAATGATGTCCCTGGTGTCTGGTGGGTAATAGTAATGTCCCTGGTGTCTGGTGGGTAATAGTAATGTCCCTGGTGTCTGGTGGGTTAATAATAATGTCCCTGGTGTCTGGTGGGTAATAGTGATGTCCCTGGTGTCTGGTGGGTAATAGTAATGTCCCTGGTGTCTGGTGGGTAGTAGGAATGTCCCTGGTGTCTGGTGGTTAATAGTAATGTCCCTGGTGTCTGGTGGGTTAATAGTAATGTCCCCGGTGTCTGGTGGGTTAATAGTAATGTCCCTGGTGTCTGGTGGTTTAATAGTAATGTCCCTGGTGTCTGGTGGGTAGTAGTGATGTCCCTGGTGTCTGGTGGGTAATAATGATGTCCCTGGTGTCTGGTGGGTAATAGTGATGTCCCTGGTGTCTGGTGGGTAATAGTGATGTCCCTGGTGTCTGGTGGGTAATAATGATGTCCCTGGTGTCTGGTGGGTAGTAGTGATGTCCCTGGTGTCTGGTGGGTAATAATGATGTCCCTGGTGTCTGGTGGGTAATAGTAATGTCCCTGGTGTCTGGTGGGTAATAGTAATGTCCCTGGTGTCTGGTGGGTTAATAATAATGTCCCTGGTGTCTGGTGGGTAATAGTGATGTCCCTGGTGTCTGGTGGGTAATAGTGATGTCCCTGGTGTCTGGTGGGTTAATAGTAATGTCCCTGGTGTCTGGTGAGTTAATAGTAATGTCCCTGGTGTCCGGTGGGTAGTAGGAATCTCCATGGTGTCTGGTGGGTTAATAGTAATGTCCCTGGTGTCTGGTGGGTTAATAGTAATGTCCCTGGTGTCTGGTGGGTAGTAGGAATGTCCCTGGTGTCTGGTGGTTAATAGTAATGTCCCTGGTGTCTGGTGGGTTAATAGTAATGTCCCTGGTGTCTGGTGGGTAGTAGGAATGTCCCTGGTGTCTGGTGGGTTAATAATAATGTCCCTGGTGTCTGTTGGGTAGTAGTAATGTCCCTGGTGTCTGGTGGGTTAATAGTAATGTCCCTGGTGTCTGGTGGGTTAATAATAATGTCCCCGGTGTCTGGTGGGTTAATAGTAATGTCCCTGGTGTCTGGTGGGTTAATAATAATGTCCCCGGTGTCTGGTGGGTTAATAGTAATGTCCCTGGTGTCTGGTGGGTTAATAATAATGTCCCTGGTGTCTGGTGGGTTAATAATAATGTCCCTGGTGTCTGGTGGGTAATAGTGATGTCCCTGGTGTCTGGTGGGTAATAGTGATGTCCCTGGTGTCTGGTGGGTAATAGTGATGTCCCTGGTGTCTGGTGGGTTAATAATAATGTCCCTGGTGTCTGGTGAGTTAATAGTAATGTCCCTGGTGTCTGGTGGGTAATAGTGATGTCCCTGGTGTCTGGTGGGTTAATAGTAATGTCCCTGGTGTCTGGTGGGTAATAGTGATGTCCCTGGTGTCTGGTGGGTTAATAGTAATGTCCCTGGTGTCTGGTGGGTTAATAGTAATGTCCCTGGTGTCTGGTGGGTAATAGTAATGTCCCTGGTGTCTGGTGGGTAATAGTGATGTCCCTGGTGTCTGGTGGGTTAATAGTAATGTCCCTGGTGTCTGGTGGGTAGTAGTGATGTCCCTGGTGTCTGGTGGGTAATAGTGATGTCCCTGGTGTCTGGTGGGTAATAGTGATGTCCCTGGTGTCTGGTGGGTAATAGTAATGTCCCTGGTGTCTGGTGGGTAATAGTAATGTTCCTGGTGTCTGGTGGGTAGTAGTGATGTCCCTGGTGTCTGGTGGGTAATAGTGATGTCCCTGGTGTCTGGTGGGTAATAGTAATGTCCCTGGTGTCTGGCGGGTAATAGTGATGTCCCTGGTGTCTGGTGGGTTAATAATAATGTCCCTGGTGTCTGGTGGGTAATAGTGATGTCCCTGGTGTCTGGTGGGTTAATAATAATGTCCCTGGTGTCTGGTGGGTAATAGTGATGTCCCTGGTGTCTGGTGGGTAATAGTGATGTCCCTGGTTTCTGGTGGGTAATAGTAATGTCCCTGGTGTCTGGTGGGTAATAGTGATGTCCCTGGTGTCTGGTGAGTTAATAGTAATGTCCCTGGTGTCTGGTGGGTAATAGTGATGTCCCTGGTGTCTGGTGGGTTAATAATAATGTCCCTGGTGTCTGGTGGGTAATAGTGATGTCCCTGGTGTCTGGTGGGTTAATAATAATGTCCCTGGTGTCTGGTGGGTAGTAGTGATGTCCCTGGTGTCTGGTGGGTAATAGTGATGTCCCTGGTGTCTGGTGGGTTAATAGTAATGTCCCTGGTGTCTGGTGGGTAGTAGTGATGTCCCTGGTGTCTGGTGGGTAATAGTGATGTCCCTGGTGTCTGGTGGGTAATAGTGATGTCCCTGGTGTCTGGTGGGTAATAGTAATGTCCCTGGTGTCTGGTGGGTAATAGTAATGTCCCTGGTGTCTGGTGGGTAGTAGTGATGTCCCTGGTGTCTGGTGGGTAATAATGATGTCCCTGGTGTCTGGTGTGTAGTAGTGATGTCCCTGGTGTCTGGTGGGTAATAATGATGTCCCTGGTGTCTGGTGGGTAATAGTAATGTCCCTGGTGTCTGGTGGGTAATAGTAATGTCCCTGGTGTCTGGTGGGTTAATAATAATGTCCCTGGTGTCTGGTGGGTAATAGTGATGTCCCTGGTGTCTGGTGGGTTAATAGTAATGTCCCTGGTGTCTGGTGGGTAATAATGATGTTCCTGGTGTCTGGTGGGTAATAGTAATGTCCCTGGTGTCTGGTGGGTAATAGTGATGTCCCTGGTGTCTGGTGGGTAGTAGTGATGTCCCTGGTGTCTGGTGGGTAATAATGATGTCCCTGGTGTCTGGTGGGTAGTGGTGATGTCCCTGGTGTCTGGTGGGTAATAATGATGTCCCTGGTGTCTGGTGGGTAATAGTAATGTCCCTGGTGTCTGGTGGGTAATAGTAATGTCCCTGGTGTCTGGTGGGTTAATAATAATGTCCCTGGTGTCTGGTGGGTAATAGTGATGTCCCTGGTGTCTGGTGGGTTAATAGTAATGTCCCTGGTGTCTGGTGGGTAGTAGTGATGTCCCTGGTGTCTGGTGGGTAATAGTGATGTCCCTGGTGTCTGGTGGGTAATAGTGATGTCCCTGGTGTCTGGTGGGTAATAGTAATGTCCCTGGTGTCTGGTGGGTATTAGTAATGTCCCTGGTGTCTGGTGGGTAGTAGTGATGTCCCTGGTGTCTGGTGGGTAATAGTAATGTCCCTGGTGTCTGGTGGGTAGTAGTGATGTCCCTGGTGTCTGGTGGGTAATAATGATGTCCCTGGTGTCTGGTGGGTTAATAATAATGTCCCTGGTGTCTGGTGGGTAATAGTGATGTCCCTGGTGTCTGGTGGGTTAATAGTAATGTCCCTGGTGTCTGGTGGGTAGTAGTGATGTCCCTGGTGTCTGGTGGGTAATAATGATGTCCCTGGTGTCTGGTGGGTAATAGTGATGTCCCTGGTGTCTGGTGGGTAATAGTGATGTCCCTGGTGTCTGGTGGGTAATAATGATGTCCCTGGTGTCTGGTGGGTAGTAGTGATGTCCCTGGTGTCTGGTGGGTAATAATGATGTCCCTGGTGTCTGGTGGGTAATAGTAATGTCCCTGGTGTCTGATGGGTAATAGTAATGTCCCTGGTGTCTGGTGGGTTAATAATAATGTCCCTGGTGTCTGGTGGGTAATAGTGATGTCCCTGGTGTCTGGTGGGTAATAGTGATGTCCCTGGTGTCTGGTGGGTTAATAGTAATGTCCCTGGTGTCTGGTGAGTTAATAGTAATGTCCCTGGTGTCTGGTGGGTAGTAGGAATCTCCCTGGTGTCTGGTGGGTTAATAGTAATGTCCCTGGTGTCTGGTGGGTTAATAGTAATGTCCCTGGTGTCTGGTGGGTAGTAGGAATGTCCCTGGTGTCTGGTGGTTAATAGTAATGTCCCTGGTGTCTGGTGGGTTAATAGTAATGTCCCTGGTGTCTGGTGGGTTAATAGTAATGTCCCTGGTGTCTGGTGGGTTAATAGTAATGTCCCTGGTGTCTGGTGGGTAGTAGTGATGTCCCTGGTGTCTGGTGGGTAATAATGATGTCCCTGGTGTCTGGTGGGTAATAGTGATGTCCCTGGTGTCTGGTGGGTAATAGTGATGTCCCTGGTGTCTGGTGGGTAATAATGATGTCCCTGGTGTCTGGTGGGTAGTAGTGATGTCCCTGGTGTCTGGTGGGTAATAATGATGTCCCTGGTGTCTGGTGGGTAATAGTAATGTCCCTGGTGTCTGGTGGGTAATAGTAATGTCCCTGGTGTCTGGTGGGTTAATAATAATGTCCCTGGTGTCTGGTGGGTAATAGTGATGTCCCTGGTGTCTGGTGGGTAATAATGATGTCCCTGGTGTCTGGTGGGTAATAGTAATGTCCCTGGTGTCTGGTGGGTAATAGTAATGTCCCTGGTGTCTGGTGGGTTAATAATAATGTCCCTGGTGTCTGGTGGGTAATAGTGATGTCCCTGGTGTCTGGTGGGTAATAGTAATGTCCCTGGTGTCTGGTGGGTAGTAGGAATGTCCCTGGTGTCTGGTGGTTAATAGTAATGTCCCTGGTGTCTGGTGGGTTAATAGTAATGTCCCCGGTGTCTGGTGGGTTAATAGTAATGTCCCTGGTGTCTGGTGGTTTAATAGTAATGTCCCTGGTGTCTGGTGGGTAGTAGTGATGTCCCTGGTGTCTGGTGGGTAATAATGATGTCCCTGGTGTCTGGTGGGTAATAGTGATGTCCCTGGTGTCTGGTGGGTAATAGTGATGTCCCTGGTGTCTGGTGGGTAATAATGATGTCCCTGGTGTCTGGTGGGTAGTAGTGATGTCCCTGGTGTCTGGTGGGTAATAATGATGTCCCTGGTGTCTGGTGGGTAATAGTAATGTCCCTGGTGTCTGGTGGGTAATAGTAATGTCCCTGGTGTCTGGTGGGTTAATAATAATGTCCCTGGTGTCTGGTGGGTAATAGTGATGTCCCTGGTGTCTGGTGGGTAATAGTGATGTCCCTGGTGTCTGGTGGGTTATTAGTAATGTCCCTGGTGTCTGGTGAGTTAATAGTAATGTCCCTGGTGTCCGGTGGGTAGTAGGAATCTCCCTGGTGTCTGGTGGGTTAATAGTAATGTCCCTGGTGTCTGGTGGGTTAATAGTAATGTCCCTGGTGTCTGGTGGGTAGTAGGAATGTCCCTGGTGTCTGGTGGTTAATAGTAATGTCCCTGGTGTCTGGTGGGTTAATAGTAATGTCCCTGGTGTCTGGTGGGTAGTAGGAATGTCCCTGGTGTCTGGTGGGTTAATAATAATGTACCTGGTGTCTGTTGGGTAGTAGTAATGTCCCTGGTGTCTGGTGGGTTAATAGTAATGTCCCTGGTGTCTGGTGGGTTAATAATAATGTCCCCGGTGTCTGGTGGGTTAATAGTAATGTCCCTGGTGTCTGGTGGGTTAATAATAATGTCCCCGGTGTCTGGTGGGTTAATAGTAATGTCCCTGGTGTCTGGTGGGTTAATAATAATGTCCCTGGTGTCTGGTGGGTTAATAATAATGTCCCTGGTGTCTGGTGGGTAATAGTGATGTCCCTGGTGTCTGGTGGGTAATAGTGATGTCCCTGGTGTCTGGTGGGTAATAGTGATGTCCCTGGTGTCTGGTGGGTTAATAATAATGTCCCTGGTGTCTGGTGAGTTAATAGTAATGTCCCTGGTGTCTGGTGGGTAATAGTGATGTCCCTGGTGTCTGGTGGGTTAATAGTAATGTCCCTGGTGTCTGGTGGGTAATAGTGATGTCCCTGGTGTCTGGTGGGTTAATAGTAATGTCCCTGGTGTCTGGTGGGTTAATAGTAATGTCCCTGGTGTCTGGTGGGTAATAGTAATGTCCCTGGTGTCTGGTGGGTAATAGTGATGTCCCTGGTGTCTGGTGGGTTAATAGTAATGTCCCTGGTGTCTGGTGGGTAGTAGTGATGTCCCTGGTGTCTGGTGGGTAATAGTGATGTCCCTGGTGTCTGGTGGGTAATAGTGATGTCCCTGGTGTCTGGTGGGTAATAGTAATGTCCCTGGTGTCTGGTGGGTAATAGTAATGTCCCTGGTGTCTGGTGGGTAGTAGTGATGTCCCTGGTGTCTGGTGGGTAATAGTGATGTCCCTGGTGTCTGGTGGGTAATAGTAATGTCCCTGGTGTCTGGTGGGTAATAGTGATGTCCCTGGTGTCTGGTGGGTTAATAATAATGTCCCTGGTGTCTGGTGGGTAATAGTGATGTCCCTGGTGTCTGGTGGGTTAATAATAATGTCCCTGGTGTCTGGTGGGTAATAGTGATGTCCCTGGTGTCTGGTGGGTAATAGTGATGTCCCTGGTTTCTGGTGGGTAATAGTAATGTCCCTGGTGTCTGGTGGGTAATAGTGATGTCCCTGGTGTCTGGTGAGTTAATAGTAATGTCCCTGGTGTCTGGTGGGTAATAGTGATGTCCCTGGTGTCTGGTGGGTTAATAATAATGTCCCTGGTGTCTGGTGGGTAATAGTGATGTCCCTGGTGTCTGGTGGGTTAATAATAATGTCCCTGGTGTCTGGTGGGTAGTAGTGATGTCCCTGGTGTCTGGTGGGTAATAGTGATGTCCCTGGTGTCTGGTGGGTTAATAGTAATGTCCCTGGTGTCTGGTGGGTAGTAGTGATGTCCCTGGTGTCTGGTGGGTAATAGTGATGTCCCTGGTGTCTGGTGGGTAATAGTGATGTCCCTGGTGTCTGGTGGGTAATAGTAATGTCCCTGGTGTCTGGTGGGTAATAGTAATGTCCCTGGTGTCTGGTGGGTAGTAGTGATGTCCCTGGTGTCTGGTGGGTAATAATGATGTCCCTGGTGTCTGGTGGGTAGTAGTGATGTCCCTGGTGTCTGGTGGGTAATAATGATGTCCCTGGTGTCTGGTGGGTAATAGTAATGTCCCTGGTGTCTGGTGGGTAATAGTAATGTCCCTCGTGTCTGGTGGGTTAATAATAATGTCCCTGGTGTCTGGTGGGTAATAGTGATGTCCCTGGTGTCTGGTGGGTTAATAGTAATGTCCCTGGTGTCTGGTGGGTAATAGTAATGTCCCTGGTGTCTGGTGGGTAATAGTGATGTCCCTGGTGTCTGGTGGGTAGTAGTGATGTCCCTGGTGTCTGGTGGGTAATAATGATGTCCCTGGTGTCTGGTGGGTAGTGGTGATGTCCCTGGTGTCTGGTGGGTAATAATGATGTCCCTGGTGTCTGGTGGGTAATAGTAATGTCCCTGGTGTCTGGTGGGTAATAGTAATGTCCCTGGTGTCTGGTGGGTTAATAATAATGTCCCTGGTGTCTGGTGGGTAATAGTGATGTCCCTGGTGTCTGGTGGGTTAATAGTAATGTCCCTGGTGTCTGGTGGGTAATAGTGATGTCCCTGGTGTCTGGTGGGTTAATAGTAATGTCCCTGGTGTCTGGTGGGTAGTAGTGATGTCCCTGGTGTCTGGTGGGTAATAGTGATGTCCCTGGTGTCTGGTGGGTAATAGTGATGTCCCTGGTGTCTGGTGGGTAATAGTAATGTCCCTGGTGTCTGGTGGGTAATAGTAATGTCCCTGGTGTCTGGTGGGTAGTAGTGATGTCCCTGGTGTCTGGTGGGTAATAATGATGTCCCTGGTGTCTGGTGGGTAATAGTAATGTCCCTGGTGTCTGGTGGGTAATAGTAATGTCCCTGGTGTCTGGTGGGTTAATAATAATGTCCCTGGTGTCTGGTGGGTTATAGTGATGTCCCTGGTGTCTGGTGGGTTAATAGTGATGTCCCTGGTGTCTGGTGGGTTATAGTGATGTCCCTGGTGTCTGGTGGGTTAATAGTGATGTCCCTGGTGTCTGGTGGGTAGTGGTTAGGTTATGGTTGTAAGAATCCAATACAATTTTTTCCATTGTTCCCCATTTCATGTTTTGGCTTCTCTGTGATGTTAATGTGGGGGGCTTTGGTGAGGGTCTTATTCCTTTGCACAGCTGGGCCGGTGGAGATTTACTGTTACATGTGACGTCCTCTTCCCAGTTTCCCCGGTATAAATTCTGACTGCACAGAGAAGAGACTGACTTATGGCTGTTCTCCGTGAGCCCCCCTGTGCGGCGGAGGCTTCTCCTCTGGTATGGGGGTCCGGACTCTTCTCTTGGCTGATGATAAACTTTCCACCCGACTTATTCCTGTCTTTCTAGGATCATGTTTTCCTTGGCCGCGCTGACTTTTGTCTCAGCTCTCCGGTCACTTTGCGCTCGTTCATTTTGTCAATTTAAAATATTTAAAGGAACGTCTCTGTTTCCTCATCATCGATACATTTGTACTTTCACAATGCAGCTCTGGATGTGAATGGAGCACAGAATGTTGCTGTAGTGTGAATAGTGAACTATTAGCAGACAGTAAAGATTTCCAAGCAGAGTCACTGATGCTGGGATCCAGCGGTCCGGCCGGCTTCAGAGCAGTGCTTCTGCCCATACCCCCCGCTCCTTGTCTGGGACATGGGCATTCAGCTGCAAGCTATAGAATTAAAGAGAATTTGTCACCAGGTTTTTGCTATGTTATCTGAGAGCAGCATGATGTAGGGGCTGAGACCCTGATTCCAGGGTTGTATCACTCACTGGGCTGCTTGTCATACTGATACAATCACAGTGGTCTCTGCTGTAGATGTAGCAGTGCTCCGAATGCTGAGCTCTGTATAACCTCTCCCACACCACTGATTGGCTGCTTTCTGTCAATCTATAGTATACTCAGAAAGCTGCCAATAAGTGGTCTGAGTGGGGTTAGACTAGGAGGCACAAGACACCTAGTCCTGTAGTGATAATCTCCTGTTGATAAAACACTGATTTAAAGGAGCACAGAGCTCAGTAAGTGACACATCACTGGAATCAGGGTCTCTGCCCCTACATCATGCATCTCTCAGATTACATAGCAAATGCTTCTCACAGAATCCATTTAAGAATCCTGCGTTCTTTAAAAGAGAGTATTTTTTAATAAGAAGAGCACTTTGCAATTTTAACAATTAATGAAAGTGGGACAACCACTTTAAGGAGATAGGTGGTCAGGGTGTAGAATGGGTTATGATGGCAGGAGGACGTGACTACTATACTAGTCTCAAGATTAGGTATACGGCAAGGCCTTGTATCCTCAATGGCTGTTACCTGAGTACAATCAGCCCACGAAGCATCACAAGTAACCCCACACAGACAATGACAGAAGAGTCATCAGAGACGTAAAGTTCTCCTGCCTGAATGCAGCTTTGGCTGTGATTAGAGTATAAGACATTATTTGTCTTTTCAGGTGACTGTTCAAATAAGCCATCCTGAGTGTTACATGAGGGATAACACTATATCCCGCCGTTATGACTTATATCCTGGGTTTTTCACCAGTTTTCCCCTCTGTGTGCTCTTTCTCTAATTCTAAGTTGTCTCTGAGCTTTTGGAGGAGAGGAGCTGCTATAGTGCCTCTTATACATGAGGGACTCCTGCTCTCCTGTCTCTATGTAGCACATGTTCACAAGCGGCAGCATGGAGGACATTACGGAGCATTACTGATCAGTGTATCTGTGAATCCAGAACGGGGATGACATAAACACTTACTAAGAAGCAGCAGCATTACTGAGGATAGTATACAACAGTTCTGAAGAATGTAACTGTGAATCCAGCTCTGGCTTGAGATAAAAAAAAGCTAGAAAGCATTAATATGGAGGACGTTACACTGCAGTATTGAGCAGTGTCGCTGTGAATCCAGCACTGGGGTGAGTTACAGCTTTTACTAGAAAGCAAATACCGCATGGAGGACATTACACAGCAGTATTGAGCAGTGTAGCTGTGAATCCAGGACTGGGGTGAGCTACAGCTTTTACTAGAAAGCAAATACAGCATGGAGGACATTACACAGCAGTATTGAGCAGGGTAGCTGTGAATCCAGCACTGGGGTGAGCTACAGCTTTTACTAGAAAGCAAATACAGCATGGAGGACATTACACAGCAGTATTGAGCAGTGTCGCTGTGAATCCAGCACTGGGGTGACCTACAGCTATTACTAGAAAGCAAATACAGCATGGAGGACATTACACAGCAGTATTGAGCAGTGTAGCTGTGAATCCAGCACTGGGGTGAGCTACAGCTATTACTAGAAAGCAAATACAGCATGGAGGACATTACACAGCAGTATTGAGCAGTGTCGCTGTGAATCCAGCACTGGGGTGACCTACAGCTATTACTAGAAAGCAAATGCAGCATGGAGGACATTACACAGCAGTATTGGGCAGTGTAGCTGTGAATCCAGCACTGGGGTGAGCTACAGCTTTTACTAGAAAGCAAAATACAGCATGGAGGACATTACACAGCAGTATTGAGCAGTGTAGCTGTGAATCCAGCACTGGGGTGAGCTGCAGCTTTTACTAGAAAGCAAATACAGCATGGAGGACATTACACTGCAGTATTGAGCAGCGTAGCTGTGAATCCAGGACTGGGGTGAGCTACAGCTTTTACTAGAAAGCAAATACCGCATGGAGGACATTACACAGCAGTATTGGGCAGTGTAGCTGTGAATCCAGGACTGGGGTGAGCTACAGCTTTTACTAGAAAGCAAATACAGCATGGAGGACATTACACAGCAGTATTGAGCAGGGTAGCTGTGAATCCAGCACTGGGGTGAGCTACAGCTTTTACTAGAAAGCAAATACAGCATGGAGGACATTACACAGCAGTATTGAGCAGTGTCGCTGTGAATCCAGCACTGGGGTGACCTACAGCTATTACTAGAAAGCAAATACAGCATGGAGGACATTACACAGCAGTATTGAGCAGTGTAGCTGTGAATCCAGCACTGGGGTGAGCTACAGCTATTACTAGAAAGCAAATACAGCATGGAGGACATTACACAGCAGTATTGAGCAGTGTAGCTGTGAATCCAGGACTGGGGTGAGCTACAGCTTTTACTAGAAAGCAAATACAGCATGGAGGACATTACACAGCAGTATTGAGCAGTGTCGCTGTGAATCCAGCACTGGGGTGACCTACAGCTATTACTAGAAAGCAAATACAGCATGGAGGACATTACACAGCAGTATTGGGCAGTGTAGCTGTGAATCCAGCACTGGGGTGAGCTACAGCTTTTACTAGAAAGCAAAATACAGCATGGAGGACATTACACAGCAGTATTGAGCAGTGTAGCTGTGAATCCAGCACTGGGGTGAGCTACAGCTTTTACTAGAAAGCAAATACAGCATGGAGGACATTACACAGCAGTATTGAGCAGTGTAGCTGTGAATCCAGCACTGGGGTGAGCTACAGCTTTTACTAGAAAGCAAATACCGCATGGAGGACATTACACAGCAGTATTGAGCAGGGTAGCTGTGAATCCAGCACTGGGGTGACCTACAGCTATTACTAGAAAGCAAATACAGCATGGAGGACATTACACAGCAGTATTGGGCAGTGTAGCTGTGAATCCAGCACTGGGGTGAGCTACAGCTTTTACTAGAAAGCAAATATAGCATGGAGGACATTACACAGCAGTATTGAGCAGCGTAGCTGTGAATCCAGCACTGGGGTGAGCTACAGCTTTTACTAGAAAGCAAATACCGCATGGAGGACATTACACAGCAGTATTGAGCAGGGTAGCTGTGAATCCAGCACTGGGGTGAGCTACAGCTTTTACTAGAAAGCAAATACAGCATGGAGGACATTACACAGCAGTATTGAGCAGTGTAGCTGTGAATCCAGCACTGGGGTGAGCTACAGCTTTTACTAGAAAGCAAATACCGCATGGAGGACATTACACAGCAGTATTGAGCAGGGTAGCTGTGAATCCAGCACTGGGGTGACCTACAGCTATTACTAGAAAGCAAATACAGCATGGAGGACATTACACAGCAGTATTGGGCAGTGTAGCTGTGAATCCAGCACTGGGGTGAGCTACAGCTTTTACTAGAAAGCAAATATAGCATGGAGGACATTACACAGCAGTATTGAGCAGCGTAGCTGTGAATCCAGCACTGGGGTGAGCTACAGCTTTTACTAGAAAGCAAATACCGCATGGAGGACATTACACAGCAGTATTGAGCAGGGTAGCTGTGAATCCAGGACTGGGGTGAGCTACAGCTTTTACTAGAAAGCAAATACCGCATAGAGGACATTACACAGCAGTATTGAGCAGTGTAGCTGTGAATCCAGAACGGGGATGACATAAACACTTACTAAGAAGCAGCAGCATTACTGAGGATAGTATGCAACAGTTCTGAAGAATGTAACTGTGAATCCAGCTCTGGCGTGAGATAAAAAGAAAAGCTAGAAAGCATTAATATGGAGGACGTTACACTGCAGTATTAAGCAGTGTCGCTGTGAATCCAGCACTGGGGTGAGCTACAGCTATTACTAGAAAGCAAATACAGCATGGAGGACATTACACAGCAGTATTGAGCAGTGTAGTTGTGAATCCAGCACTGGGGTGAGTTACAGCTTTTACTAGAAAGCAAAATACAGCATGGAGGACATTACACAGCAGTATTGAGCAGTGTAGCTGTGAATCCAGCACTGGGGTGAGCTACAGCTTTTACTAGAAAGCAAATACCGCATGGAGGACATTACACAGCAGTATTGAGCAGTGTAGCTGTGAATCCAGCACTGGGGTGAGCTACAGCTTTTACTAGAAAGCAAATACCGCATGGAGGACATTACACAGCAGTATTGAGCAGTGTAGCTGTGAATCCAGCACTGGGGTGAGCTACAGCTTTTACTAGAAAGCAAATACCGCATGGAGGACATTACACAGCAGTATTGAGCAGGGTAGCTGTGAATCCAGGACTGGGGTGAGCTACAGCTTTTACTAGAAAGCAAAATACAGCATGGAGGACATTACACAGCAGTATTGAGCAGTGTAGCTGTGAATCCAGGACTGTGTGTCTCTGCCTCTCTGCTCACTCTTCTCTCCATAGACATGGACAGCTATAATCTGAACCTTCAGTGAATTGGCACGCCACCTATGGATTTAAACTTTAAGTCTATGATGAGTTCAGTAGGCAGGGAGAGGAGGAGATGTGGTCATAAGTGGAGAAAGAAGCAGATTTCTCTGATATTACAAAGTTTCTTATATTTGTTTATATTGTTGATGTTTGTGAAGTTTTTAGAATGAGGAGGGACTTTATGAGCCATGGGTTGGGGATTAGGATTATTTCTGGATTGCTCTCCAGTTCTTCTATTGATCCAGATTTTTCACATTCTGAATGAAATGAGCAGGAAATGCCGTCCGAGCTGTGTTCACTGTGAAGGTCATAGACTGGCGAGGATGTAAGTGTGAGGAGCGTCAAATTAGGAGAGCCCCCAAGACACGGACACCTCCAGGGAGGTAGCCAGACTGTATCTGACACGTTGTATCTGTAAGTGGAGTCACATGCGGAGCCCTGACCGGACACGTGACTGGTATTTTATGCCTCGTGACAATTAGTGCATAAGGGTCGTAGTATAAAGCGGATAAACGGAGTGATAGGACCTTGGGTTACCTGGAAATGCAGGGGCGCTGTATAAAGGGACCTAATACACCTCAGATATCTGCCATCTATTTCTACTACCCCCGTACACATGCACACTCTGTTTTTCCGAGCGTGCATGGATTTAATGGAGAGAAAGCCACTGCAAGATACCTCTGTCCCCTCCAGACTCCTCTGTCCCCTCCAGACTCCTCTGTCCCCTCCAGAATCCTCTGTCCCCTCCAGAATCCCCTGTCCCCTCCAGACTTCTCTGTCGCCTCCAAACTCCACTGTCCCCTACAGAATCCTCTGTCCCCTCCAGAATCCCCTGTCCCCTCCAGACTTCTCTGTCGCCTCCAAACTCCACTGTCCCCTACAGACACCTCTGTCCCCAACAGACACCTCTGTCCCCAACAGACACCTCTGTCCCCAACAGACTTCTCTGTCCCCTCCAGAATCCCCTGTCCCCTCCAGAATCATCTGTCCCCTCCAGAATCATCTGTCCCCTCCAGAATCATCTGTCCCCTACAAACTTCTCTGTCCCCTACAAACTTCTCTGTCCCCTCCAAACTCCACTGTCCCCTCCAGACTGCTCTGTTCCCACAACGATCTTCTGTGCCCTCCAGACACCTCTGTCCCCTCCAGACTCCTCCAAACTCCTCTGTCCTCTCCAGACTGCTCTGTGCCCACAATGATCTTCTGTGCCCTCCATACTCCCCTGTGCCCTCCATACTCCTCATTGCCCACCAGACTCCTTTTTCCTCCTTCCAGTCTCATCTGTCCCCTCCAGAATCCTCTGTCCCCTACAGACACCTCTGTCCCCTACAAACTTCTCTGTCCCCTCCAAACTCCACTATCCGCTCCAAACTCCACTGTCCCCTCCAGACTGCTCTGTTCCCACAACGATCTTCTGTGCCCTCCAGACTCCTCTGTGCCCTCCAGACTCCTCCAAACTCCACTGTCCCCTCCAGACTGCTCTGTGCCCACAATGATCTTCTGTGCCCTCCAGACTCCTCTGTGCCCTCCAGACACCTCTGTCCCCTCCACTCCTCCAAACTCCTCTGTCCTCTCCAGACTGCTCTGTGCCCACAATGATCTTCTGTGCCCTCCATACTCCCCTGTGCCCTCCATACTCCTCCTTGCCCACCAGACTCCTTTTTCCTCCTTCCAGTCTCATCTGTCCCTTCTAGACACCTCTGTCCCCCCCCCCAGTAAAACTCTGGGTCCTCCAGACTCCTCTTCTCTCCCCCAGACTCCTCTTCCTTCCTGTATACTCCTCCTCTGTCCTCTAGACTCCTCTTCTTCCCTCCTCCCGACTCCTCTTCCCTCTTCTAGACTCCTTTTCCCTCTTCTAAACTCCCCTTCTTCCCTCCTCCAGACTCATCTTCTTCCCTCCTCCAGACTCCTCCTCTTCCCTCCTCTAGACTCTTCCCTCCTCCAGACTCCTCTTCTTCCCTCCTTCAGACTCCTCCTCTTCCCTCCTCCAGACTCCTCTTCTTCTCTCCTCTAGACTCCTCTTCCCTCCTCCAGACTCCCCCTCTTCCCTCCTCCAGACTCCTCTTTCTTCCCTCCTCCAGACTCCTCTTCTTCCCTCCTCCAGACTCCTCTTTCTTCCCTCCTCCAGACTCCCCCTCTTCCCTCCTCCAGACTCCTCCTTCTTCCCTCCTCCAGACTCCTCCTCTTCCCTCCTCCAAAATCCTCCTCTTTCCTCCTCCAGGCTCCTCTTTCTTCCCTCCTCCAGACTCCTCTTCTTCCCTCCTCCAGACTCCTCTTCTTCCCTCTCCAGACTTCTCCTCTTCCCTCCTCCAGACTCCTCCTCTTCTTCCCTCTCCAGACTCCTCTTCTTCCCTCCTCCAGACTCCTCTTCTTCCCTCCTCCAGACTCCTCTTTCTTCCCTCCTCCAGACTCTTCCTTCTTCCCTCCTCCAGACTCCCCCTCTTCCCTCCTCCAGACTCCTCTTCTTCCCTCCTCCAGACTCCTCTTCTTCCCTCTCCAGACTCCTCCTCTTCCCTCCTCCAGACTCCTCCTCTTCTTCCCTCTCCAGACTCCTCTTCTTCCCTCCTCCAGACTCCTCTATTTCCCTCCTCCAGACTCCTCTTTCTTCCCTCCTCCAGACTCTTCCTTCTTCCCTCCTCCAGACTCCCCCTCCTCCCTCCTCCAGACTCCTCTTCTTCCCTCCTCCAGACTCCTCTTTCTTCCCTCCTCCAGACTCCTCTTTCTTCCCTCCTCCAGACTCCTCCTTCTTCCCTTCTCCAGATTCCTCTTCTTCCCTCTCCAGACTCCTCTTCTTCCCTCCTCCAGACTCCTCTTCTTCCCTCTCCAGACTCCTCCTCTTCCCTCCTCCAGACTCCTCCTCTTCTTCCCTCCTCCAGACTCCTCTTCTTTCCTCTCCAGACTCATCTTCTTCCCTCCTCCAGACTCCTCCTCTTCCCTCCCCCAGACTCCTCCTCTTCCCTCCTCCAGACTCCTCCTCTTCCCTCCTCCAGACTCCTCCTCTTCCCTCCTCCAGACTCCTCTTCTTCCTCCTCCAGACTCCTTCTCTTCTTCCCTCCTCCAGACTCCTCTTTCTTCCCTCCTCCAGACTCCTCCTCTTCTTCCCTCTCCAGACTCCTCCTCTTCACTCCTTCAGACTCCTCCTCCTCCTTCCTTCAGACTCCTCTTCTTCCCTCCTCCAGACTCTTCTTCCCTCCTCCAGACTCCTCTTCTTCCCTGCTCCAGACTCCTCTTTCTTCCCTGCTCCAGACTCGTCCTCTTCCCTCCTCTAGACTCCCCTTCTTCCCTCCTCCAGACTCCCCTTCTTCCCTCCTCCAGACTCCTCTTCTTCCCTCTCCAGACTCCTCCTTCTTCCCTCCTCCAGATTCCTCCTTCTTCCCTCTCCAGACTTCTCCTCTTCCCTCCTCCAGACTTCTCCTCTTCCCTCCTCCAGACTCCTCCTCTTCCCTCTCCAGACTCCTCCTCTTCCCTCTCCAGACTCCTCCTCTTCCCTCCTCCAGACTCCTCCTCTTCTTCCCTCCTCCAGACTCCTCCTCTTCTTCCCTCCTCCAGACTCCTCCTCTTCCCTCCTCCAGACTCCTCCTCTTCCCTCCCCCAGACTCCTCCTCTTCCCTCCCCCAGACTCCTCCTCTTCCCTCCCCCAGACTCCTCCTCTTCTTCCCTCCTCCAGACTCCTCCTCTTCCCTCTCCAGACTCCTCCTCTTCCCTCCTCCAGACTCCTCTTCTTCTTCCCTCCTCCAGACTCCTCTTCTTCTTCCCTCCTCCAGACTCCTCCTCTTCTTCCCTCCTCCAGACTCTTCCTTCTTCCCTCCTCCAGACTCCCCCTCTTCCCTCCTCCAGACTCCTCTTCTTCCCTCCTCCAGACTCCTCTTTCTTCCCTCCTCCAGACTCCTCCTTCTTCCCTTCTCCAGACTCCTCTTCTTCCCTCTCCAGACTCCTCCTCTTCCCTCCTCCAGACTCCTCCTCTTCCCTCTCCAGACTCCTCCTCTTCCCTCCTCCAGACTCCTCCTCTTCTTCCCTCCTCCAGACTCCTCTTCTTTCCTCTCCAGACTCCTCTTCTTTCCTCTCCAGACTCCTCTTCTTTCCTCTCCAGACTCCTCTTCTTCCCTCCTCCAGACTCCTCCTCCAGACTCCTCCTCTTCCCTCCTCCAGACTCCTCTTCTTCCCTCTCCAGACTCCTCTTCTTCCTCCTCCAGACTCCTCCTCTTCTTCCCTCCTCCAGACTCCTCTTTCTTCCCTCCTCCAGACTCCTCCTCTTCTTCCCTCTCCAGACTCCTCCTCTTCCCTCCTCCAGACTCCTCCTCTTCCTTCCTTCAGACTCCTCTTCTTCCCTCCTCCAGACTCTTCTTCCCTCCTCCAGACTCCTCTTTCTTCCCTGCTCCAGACTCCTCTTTCTTCCCTGCTCCAGACTCCTCCTCTTCCCTCCTCTAGACTCCCCTTCTTCCCTCCTCCAGACTCCCCTTCTTCCCTTCTTCCCTCCTCTAGACTCCCCTTCTTCCCTCCTCCAGACTCCTCTTCTTCCCTCTCCAGACTCCTCCTTCTTCCCTCCTCCAGACTTCTCCTCTTCCCTCCTCCAGACTTCTTCTTCCCTCTCCAGACTTCTCCTCGTCCCTCCTCCAGACTCCTCCTCTTCCCTCTCCAGACTCCTCCTCTTCCCTCCTCCAGACTCCTCTTCTTCCCTCCTCCAGACTCCTCCTCTTCTTCCCTCTCCAGACTCCTCCTTCTTCCCTCCTCCAGACTTCTCCTCTTCCCTCCTCCAGACTCCTCCTTCTTCCCTCTCCAGACTTCTCCTCGTCCCTCCTCCAGACTCCTCCTCTTCCCTCTCCAGACTCCTCCTCTTCCCTCCTCCAGACTCCTCCTCTTCCCTCCTCCAGACTCCTCCTCTTCCCTCCTCCAGACTCCTCTTCTTCCCTCCTCCAGACTCCTCCTCTTCTTCTCTCCTCCAGACTCCTCCTCTTCTTCCCTCCTTCAAACTCCTCCTCTTCTTTCCTCTCCAGACTCCTCCTCGTCTTCCCTCCTCCAGACTCCTCCTCTTCCCTCTCCAGACTCCTCCTCATCCCTCTCCAGACTCCTCCTCTTCCCTCCTCCAGACTCCTCTTCTTCTTCCCTCCTCCAGACTCCTCCTCTTCCCTCCTCCAGACTCCTCCTCTTCCCTCTCCAGACTCCTCCTCTTCCCTCCTCCAGACTCCTCTTCTTCCCTCCTCCAGACTCCTCCTCTTCTTCTCTCCTCCAGACTCCTCCTCTTCTTCCCTCCTCCAGACTCCTCCTCTTCCCTCTCCAGACTCCTCCTCGTCTTCCCTCCTCCAGACTCCTCCTCTTCCCTCTCCAGACTCCTCCTCATCCCTCTCCAGACTCCTCCTCTTCCCTCCTCCAGACTCCTCTTCTTCTTCCCTCCTCCAGACTCCTCCTCTTCCCTCCTCCAGACTCCTCCTCTTCCCTCCTCCAGACTCCTCCTCTTCCCTCCTCCAGACTCCCCCTCTTCCCTCCTCCAGACTCCTCCTCCTCTTCCCTCCTCCAGACTCCTCCTCCTCTTCCCTCCTCCAGACTCCTCCTCCTCTTCCCTCCTCCAGACTCCTCTTCCCTCCTCCAGACTCCTCCTCTTCCCTCCTCCAGACTCCTCTTCTTCTTCCCTCCTCCAGACTCCTCCTCTTCCCTCCTCCAGACTCCTCCTCTTCCCTCCTCCAGACTCCTCCTCTTCCCTCTCCAGACTCCTCCTCTTCCCTCCTCCAGACTCCTCTTCTTCCCTCCTCCAGACTCCTCCTCTTCTTCTCTCCTCCAGACTCCTCCTCTTCTTCTCTCCTCCAGACTCCTCCTCTTCTTCCCTCCTCCAGACTCCTCCTCTTCTTCCCTCCTCCAGACTCCTCCTCGTCTTCCCTCCTCCAGACTCCTCCTCTTCCCTCTCCAGACTCCTCCTCTTCCCTCCTCCAGACTCCTCTTCTTCTTCCCTCCTCCAGACTCCTCCTCTTCCCTCCTCCAGACTCCTCCTCTTCCCTCCTCCAGACTCCTCCTCTTCCCTCCTCCAGACTCCTCCTCTTCCCTCTCCAGACTCCTCCTCTTCCTCTTCCCTCCTCCAGACTCCTCCTCTTCCCTCCTCCAGACTCCTCCTCTTCCCTCCTCCAGACTCCCCCTCTTCCCTCCTCCAGACTCCTCCTCTTCTTCCCTCCTCCAGACTCCTCCTCTTCCCTCCTCCAGACTCCTCTTCTTCTTCCCTCCTCCAGACTCCTCCTCTTCCCTCCTCCAGACTCCTCCTCTTCCCTCCTCCAGACTCCTCCTCTTCCCTCTCCAGACTCCTCCTCTTCCTCTTCCCTCCTCCAGACTCCTCCTCTTCCCTCCTCCAGACTCCTCCTCTTCCCTCCTCCAGACTCCCCCTCTTCCCTCCTCCAGACTCCTCCTCTTCTTCCCTCCTCCAGACTCCTCCTCTTCCCTCCTCCAGACTCCTCTTCTTCTTCCCTCCTCCAGACTCCTCCTCTTCCCTCCTCCAGACTCCTCCTCTTCCCTCCTCCAGACTCCTCCTCTTCCCTCCTCCAGACTCCTCTTCCCTCCTCCAGACACCGCTGACCGTTTTTCTCCCATTGGAACAAACAGATCAGGCATTGAGATTCAACATGCCCCATCGTGTCCCAGTTCTATTATAACCCTCATCATCTCCATCCGTTTCCAGTTTCTTCCACCGCTGCGGCACAATTTCTTGTGATCCTTTCGTGCTTTCCCTGCTGTATTTCATTGTGGGAGATGGAGTTTCACTACCCAGCAATCTGCAGTATCCTGATGCATGACTTTTTAGGAGGAAGATCGGAGATTCCCGTCCATAAATTCCTTTACTTAGTGACATCACATTGGAAAATGATGGATACTAGCATTTCTATAAAATGTGTGACTGTTGTCCTCAGCATCGGGCCCCTGGAATTTATTCCCTCCAAGGGCCACATCTGCATGAAGTTTTTATGTCGCTGTTTCCCATGGTTTTAATTACATTCTGACAGATCTATTGGCTTCTTCCAGAATTGTCCCTAATCGCTCAGATATGGTGACATCCGATAATGAGCCCCTTCGGGGATGAGGATTGTTGGGAGTGCTGGTACATTGCTGAGGTATATGTCAGCGCCACATAAATAACGGATCATAAATCTTCTGAATCCAGAAAGTCACCAGATCCACGGCCCCAGCTGTGATATATGTAACATCGGAGGACAGATCTTAACTATAGAACATTCCAGAGCCATTGTATCATGTGGAGGAATGTATACAATGTATATATATGTATATGGGTCCTCTGGTGCTAAGACCTCCAGGATACGGTAGTTATATACCTATGTACAATGATGAATATCATGTAGGGGAATATATACAATGTGTATGTATCAGAGATGAGCAAATCAATTTGTGTGGAATTCTAGGAAATTCACTGGACAAATTGTGATTCTGTTCACGTGAATCGCCCCCAAAAATTGCCCGCTGCTGTTTTACACATAATAGACAATAGGAAAAGAGGACACCACCAAATATCCGGGATCAGCCTGAGGCATGTCACAACAGAAAATTAATTATTTTGCACGTTTGTCACTTAAATGTTTCAGATCACAAAACAAATGTAAATATTAGACAAAGATAACACAAGAAACACAAAATGCAGTTTTTAAATGAAAGTCTTTATTATTAAGTGAAAAAGAAATCCAAACCTACAGGGCCCTGTGTGAAAAAGTGACTGCTCCCTACTTTGAAACATAAATTAACTGTGGTTTATCACATCATGGGGAAGCTGAGTTCAATTTCCCTAGCCACACACAGGCCTGATTACTGCCACACCTGTTTCCAATCAAGAAATCACTTAAATAGGACCTACCTTGCAAAGTGAAGTAGATCAAAAGATCCTCAAAAGCCTACACATCATGCTGCAATCTAAAGAAATTCAAGAGCAAATGAGAAACAAAGTAATTGAGATCTATCAGTCTGGAAAAGGTTATAAAGCCATTTCTAAAGCTTTGAGACTCCAACAAACCACAGTGAGAGCCATTATCCACAAATGGCGAAAACACGGAACAGTGGTGAACCTTCCCAGGAGTGGCCAGCCGACCAAAATTACCCCAAGAGCGCAGCGATGACTCATCCAAGAGGTCACAAAAGACCCCACAACAACATCTAAAGAACTGCAGGCCTCATTAGCCTCAGTTAAGGTCAGTGTTCATGACTCCACCATAAGAAAGAGCCTGGACAAAAAGGGCAGCATGGAAGAGTTCCAAGACGAAAACCACTGCTGAGCAAAAAGAACATAAAGGTTCGTCTCAGTTTTGCCAGAAAACATCTTGATGATCACCGAGACTTTTGGAAGAATACTCAGTGGCCTGACAAGACAAAAGTTGAACTTTTTGGAAGGTGTTTGTCCCATTACATTCTGGCGTAGAAGTAACACAGCATTTCAGAAAAGCAACATCATACCAACAGTAAAATATGGTGGTGGTAGTGTGATGGTCTGGGGCTGTTTTGCTGCTTTAGGACCTGGAAGACTTGCTGTGGTAAATGGAACCATGAATTCTGTTGTCTACCAAAAAATCCTTAAGGCGAATGTCCGGCCATATGTGACCTCAAGTTGAAGTGCACTTGGGTTATGCAGCAGGACAATGATCCAAAACACACCAGCAAGTCCACCTCTGAATGGCTTAAGAAAAACAAAATTCAGAGTTTGGAGTGGCCTAGTCAAAGTCCTCACCTTAATCCAATTGACATGCTGTAGCATGACCTTAAAAAGGCGGTTCATGCTCGGAAACCGTCCGATCTGGCTTAATTACAACAATTCTGCAGAGATGAGCGGCCAAAATTCCTCCAGAGCGTTGTAAAGACTCATTGCCAGTTATCACAAACGCTTGATTGCAATTGTTGCTGCTAAGGGTGAAACAACCAGTTATTAGGTTTAGGAGGCAATCACTTTTTCACACAGGACCCTGTAGGTTTGGATTTCTTTTTCCCTTAATAATAAAGACCTTAATTTCAAAACTGCATCTTGTGTTACTTGTGTTATCTTTGTCTAATATTTACATTTGTTTTGTGATCTGAAACATTTAAGTCACAAACATGTGAAAGAATAGAGAGAGAGAGAGAAAGAGATGTAGTACTACCAAAAAGTGCATATGAATAGAGAGTAGCAGAATATAATATATATTATGGCTGTAGACACAAAGTTACAAGCATGAAATGCACACACTGTCAAGTCCCAAAATAGATATAAACACATCATATGGTGACGTATGAGAACAGACAAAATATGGTTAGTATAGATAATAATCCTATTAAAAGGCTGAATATCGCATGCTAGAGCCGACATAAAATAATGTGAAGGATACAAATGCAATTCTACTTATCAAGTACCCATGGGCGGTATTATTATACGTCACTGTATGATGTGTTTATATCTATTTTGGGACTTGACAGTGTGTGCATTTCATGCTTGTAACTTTGTGTCTACAGCCATAATATATATTATATTCTGCTACTCTCTATTCATATGCACTTTTTGGTAGTACTACATTTCTCTCTCTCTCTCTCTCTCTCTCTCTCTCTCTCTATATATATATAGTTTTTTTGTATATTATAATTTTTTTGGTGTCAGTAAACACAAACACTTTATAGGTCACTTCTGTTTCCCTACTGATTTATATTCTTGTAACCTATTGGTACTATACTGTGTGTTATTGGGTTAGGTGGGGTGCAGCTCTATTATGGTCATTATGTATCAATTTGACTTTTTAAATGTTTTTAATTTTTTCCTTGTTAAGTATCAATAAAATATTGTGATTTTTTTTTGGGTGATCCCCGTGTATATGGCAGGTTTCTCTTCGTTTTGTCTTAATATTTTACACAAAGTAAGATTGCATCAGCCACAGAAGATACGCATGACCACATAGGCTTCCCCATAATGCCTCGCAGCTATCACATCACATGGTATACGGTGGCCAATCAGGAGGGATTATCAAAGCTTGTATAAAAGCCGAGGCAGGGAATGCAGCAGCCATTATGTGGTGAATCTGGACAGTAAGGAGATGTCACATCTCACAGCTTAGCCATAGAGTTAGGGGGGCAGAAAGCCATGAAACACTGAATAAACTGTACAGATAGTGTGTGACAGCACAGCAGTGATGAACAGTTTTCATCCGCTTACCCATAACCAGATATGTTGCAGTCACTTGGACTTGCCTATGGCTGTGCTTGTGCTAAAGAGCTTCAAAAGTGTTCAATACAATTATAGGAGACCTCCGAGTGTTATACACGTGCTTTCAGGGCAATTAGGCTTTGCTGTATTTAAGAGTCGCAGCAAATCGATTATCTGTGAATTGAATTGTTTGGAAAAAAAAATGTTGTAGCTGCTGAATCCAAATTCAAAAGATTTGCTCATGTCTAGTATATATATATATATATATATATATATATATATATATATATATAGTATATATGTATCCTGTGTCACCGGGTGAAGGTTAGAGGGGGCAGCGCTGAGAACTAGAAAACTCCATCATTGTACATACACTACCGTTCAAAAGTTTGGGGTCACCCAGACAATTTTGTGTTTTCCATGAAAACTCATACTTTTATTTATCAAATGAGTTGCAAAATGATTAGAAAATATCGTCCAGACGTTGACGAGGTTAGAAATAATGATTTTTATTTGAAAGAATAATTTTCTCCTTCAGACTTTGCTTTGGTCACAGAATGCTCCCTTTGCAGCACCTCCAGCATTGCAGACCTTTTTCTAGCTGTTAATTTGCTGAGGTAATCTTGAGAAATTTCCCCCGTGTTTCCTGAAGCCCCTCCACAAGTTGGATTGGCTTGATGGGCACTTTTTGCACCATACGGTCAAGCTGCTCCCTCAACAGCTCAATGGGGTTGAGATCTGGTGACTGCGCTGGCCACTCCATTACAGATAGAATACCAGCGGCCTGCTTGTTCCCTAAATAGTTCATGCATAATTTGGAGGTGTGCTTTGGGTCATTGTCCTGTCGTAGGATGAAATTGGCTCCAATCAAGTTCTGTCCACAGGGTATGGCATGGCGTTGCAAAATGGAGTGATAGCCTTCCTTATTCAAAATCCCATTTACCTTGTACAAATCTCCCACTTTACCAGCACCAAAGCAACCCCAGACCAACACATTACCTCCACCATGCTTGACAGATGGCGTCAGGCACTCTTCCAGCATCTTTTCAGTTGTTCTGTGTGATCCAAACGCCTCAAACTTTGATTCGTCTGTCCATAAAACTTTTTTCCAATCTTCCTCTGGTCCAATGTCTGTGTTCTTTTGCCCATACTAATCTTTTCCGTTTATTAGCCAGTCTCAGATATCGCTTTTTCTTTGCCACTTTGCCCTGAAGGCCAGCATCCTGGAGTCGCCTCTTCACTGTAGACGTTGACACTGGCGTTTTGCGTGTACTATTTAATGAAGCTGCCAGTTGAGGAGCCATGAGGCGTCGATTTCTCACACTAGAGACTCTAATGTCCTTGTCTTGTTGCTCAGTTGTGCAGCGGGGGCGCCTACTTCTCTTTCCTCTCTGGTTAGAGCCTGTTTGTTCTCTCCTCTGAATGGAGTAGTACACACCGTTGGAGGAAATCTTCAGTTTCTTGGCAATTTCTAGCATGGAATAGCCTTCATTTCTAAGAACAAGAATAGACTGTCGAGTTTCACATGAAAGTTCTCTTTTTCTGGCCATTTTGAGAGTTTCATAGAACAACCAAATGTAATGCTCCTGATTCTCAACTAGCTCAAAGGAAGGTCAATTTTATAGCTTCTCAAATCAGCAAAATCGTTTTCAGCCGGGCTAACATACTTGTGCCAGGGTTTTCTAAACATCCATTAGCTTCTTACACAGTTAGCAAACACAATGTACCATTAAAACACTGGAGTGGTGGTTGTTGGAAATGGGCCTCTATACACCTATGTAGATATTGCAATAAAAACAAGACGTTTGCAGCTAGAATAGTCATTTAATACAATAACAATGTATAGAGTGTATTTCTGATTCATTTAATGTTGAAAAAAATGTGCTTTTCTTTCAAAAATAATGAAATTTCTAAATGACCCCAAATTTTTGAATGGTAGTGTATATCCCCCCCCCTTAACTGTTATATCTGCACCATATGTATCATTTCTGTTCAGACCTGCTGTATATGATGCAAAGCTGTCAACCCTCAGCGGACTACTAACCCCACCATCCGCTATTATCTAGAAAACATACCGAGAGCCACAAGATCCCAGCTAGATCCAGTGCAGAAGTCCCACGGAACCACGGAACCCACAACATTCCGGAACCTTTGTAATTCTAGAACTCCAGTGTTATAGAACCTGATAATTCCAGAACCCCATGACCTTGTATGGATCCCGAGCACTGGTGTGGACGCCCCCTTTATAGAGCGCTGTTCCTATTCCAGATAGAAGGGACGAGATCTTTTCCATCACTAATTAGGAAATCTGTAGAGTAACGCTCCTGTCTCCCAGCTGTCCCTGATACGTTGGTCACAGATCTGTTCCTGATACTACAGAGGCCACCATGGCGCTGCCGCTTCGGGATTCTTCTTCTTTGTTCAGATTTTTTCCATTTTTTATTTTACAGTTTCTTTTTTCTGTCTATTTTTGGAAAGCCGGTGACCGTGACCGTAGGGCCACCATTTCAGTGACAGCTCTCCCAGTTCTAGGAACAGCTGGGTGATAGTTACCAGCAGCCATATTGGTTGTCACTCAGCTTTCCTAGCACCAGATAGAAGTATTTAAGAAATGTGACAACTTCATGTCTCATATTTACCAGATCCCATTATATCACAGCCGGAATTTCCATCCTACAATTGAGTCCATATGTTGTGTATGTCTCCGCACGTCACACGGATGATGGATAAGGATTCCTGTAATATTCTGCAGACAGTCTGCAGCGGTTACATCGGGGGGCGCCGGGGGGCAGAGTAATAAACTGATTAAACAGCGATGGGTGTAAAGCTGAGATAACCCCAAACAGGGATAAATCATATAGTATTATGGCATAGGATAACCACGGGCCCTTGTAGTGTCAGAGACAGGGGCCCAAAGCCAACGCCACGTAGTTATCCAACAAAAACAAGGTATAGATGACAGGGAGGACGGCAGACTAAGATCCGTGCACAAACGTAGCAGAGCTGAAAGCGTCAGGTACATAAGATGACAAACTAAACCTCTACTACCGTCCATCTCTACCCCACATAATAAAAAATATAGTAATGTCAGGTCTGGAGGCTGGGGGAGGATGAGTATGATAGTAGTTATATTCTTGTACATAGAGGGCAGTATTATAGTAGTTATATTCTTGTACATAGGAGCAGTATTATAGTAGTTATATTCTTGTACATAGAGGGCAGTATTATAGTAGTTATATTCTTGTACATAGAGGGCAGTATTATAGTAGTTATATTCTTGTACATAGGGGCAGTATTATAGTAGTTATATTCTTGTACATAGAGGGCAGTATTATAGTAGTTATATTCTTGTACATAGAGGGCAGTATTATAGTAGTTATATTCTTGTACATAGAGGCAGTATTATAGTAGTTATATTCTTGTACATAGGAGCAGTATTATAGTAGTTATATTCTTGTACATAGGGGGCAGTATTATAGTAGTTATATTCTTGTACATAGAGGGCAGTATTATAGTAGTTATATTCTTGTACATAGGGGCAGTATTATAGTAGTTACATTCTTGTACATAGGAGCAGTATAATAGTAGTTATATTCTTGTACATAGCAGCAGTATTATAGTAGTTATATTCTTGTACATAGGGGGCAGTATTATAGTAGTTATATTCTTGTACATAGGAGCAGTATTATAGTAGTTATATTCTTGTACATAGAGGCAGTATTATAGTAGTTATATTCTTGTACATAGAGGCAGTATTATAGTAGTTATATTCTTGTACATAGAGGCAGTATTATAGTAGTTATATTCTTGTACATAGGAGCACTATTATAGTAGTTATATTTTTGTGCATAGGGGCAGTATTAGAGTAGTTATATTCTTCTACATAGGAGCAGTATTATAGTAGTTATATTCTTATACATAGGAGCAGTATTATAGTAGTTATATTCTTGTACATAGGGGCAGTATTATAGTAGTTATATTCTTCTACATAGGAGCAGTATTATAGTAGTTATATTCTTCTACATAGGGGCAGTATTATAGTAGTTATATTCTTGTACATAGGGGCAGTATTATAGTAGTTATATTCTTGTACATAGGAGCAGTATAATAGTAGTTATATTCTTGTACATAGCAGCAGTATTATAGTAGTTATATTCTTCTACATAGGGGGCAGTATTATAGTAGTTATATTCTTGTACATAGGAGCAGTATTATAGTAGTTATATTCTTCTACATAGGAACAGTATTATAGTAGTTATATTCTTCTACATAGGAGCAGTATTATAGTAGTTATATTCTTCTACATAGGGGTAGTATTATAGTAGTTATATTCTTGTACATAGGGGCAGTATTATAGTAGTTATATTCTTGTACATTCGGGGCAGTATTATAGTAGTTTTATTCTTATATATAGGAGCAGTATTATAGTAGTTATATTCTTGTACATAGGGGTCAGTATTATAGTAGTTATATTCTTATACATAGGAGCAGTATTATAGTAGTTATATTCTTATACATAGGGAGCAGTATTATACTAGTTATATTCTTGTACATAGGGGCAGTATTATAGTAGTTATATTCTTGTACATAGGAGGCAGTATTATAGTAGTTGTATTCTTATACATAGGGGTCAGTATTATAGTAGTTATATTCTTGTACATAGGAGGCAGTATTATAGTAGTTGTATTCTTATACATAGGGGTCAGTATTATAGTAGTTATATTCTTGTACATAGGGGGCAGTATTATAGTAGTTATATTCTTGTACATAGAGGCAGTATTATAGTAGTTATATTCTTGTACATAGGAGGCAGTATTGTAGTAGTTGTATTCTTATACATAGGGGTCAGTATTATAGTAGTTATATTCTTGTACATAGGGGGCAGTATTATAGTAGTTATATTCTTGTACATAGAGGCAGTATTATAGTAGTTATATTCTTGTACATAGGAGCAGTATTATAGTAGTTATATTCTTCTACATAGGGGGTAGTATTATAGTAGTTATATTCTTGTATATAGGGGGCAGTATTATAGTAGATATATTCTTGTATATAGGAGCAGTACTATAGTAGTTATATTCTTGTACATAGGAGCAGTATTATAGTAGTTATATTCTTGTACATAGGAGCAGTATTATAGTAGTTATATTCTTGTACATAGGAGCAGTATTATAGTAGTTATATTCTTGCACATAGGAGCAGTATTATAATAGTTATATTCTTGTACATAGGAGCAGTATTATAGTAGTTATATTCTTGTACATAGGGGGCAGTATTATAGTAGTTATATTCTTGTACATAGGAGCAGTATTATAGTAGTTATATTCTTGTACATAGGAGCAGTATTATAGTAGTTATATTCTTGCACATAGGAGCAGTATTATAATAGTTATATTCTTGTACATAGGAGCAGTATTATAGTAGTTATATTCTTGTACATAGGGAGCAGTATTATAGTAGTTATATTCTTGTACATAGGGGCAGTATTATAGTAGTTATATTCTTGTACATAGGGGCAGTATTATAGTAGTTATATTCTTGTACATAGGAGCAGTATTATAGTAGTTATATTCTTGTACATAGGAGCAGTATTATAGTAGTTATATTCTTGTACATAGAAGCAGTATAATAGTAGTTATATTCTTGTACATAGGGGGCAGCATTATACTAGTTATATTCTTGTACATAGGAGCAGTATTATAGTAGTTATATTCTTGTACTTAGGGGCAGTATTATAGTAGTTATATTCTTGTACATAGGAGCAGTATTATAGTAGTTATATTCTTCTACATAGGGGGCAGTATTATAGTAGTTATATTCTTCTACATAGGAGCAGTATTATAGTAGTTATATTCTTCTACATAGGAGCAGTATTATAGTAGTTATATTCTTCTACATAGGGGTAGTATTATAGTAGTTATATTCTTGTACATAGGGGCAGTATTATAGTAGTTATATTCTTGTACATTCGGGGCAGTATTATAGTAGTTATATTCTTATACATAGGAGCAGTATTATAGTAGTTATATTCTTGTACATAGGGGTCAGTATTATAGTAGTTATATTCTTATACGTAGGGGGCAGTATTATAGTAGTTGTATTCTTGTGCATAGGGGGTAGTATTATAGTAGTTATATTCTTGTACATAGGATCAGTATTATAGTAGTTATATTCTTGTACATAGGGGGCAGTATTATAGTAGTTATATTCTTGTACATAGGGGGCAGTATTATAGTAGTTATATTCTTGTACATAGGGGGCAGTATTATAGTAGTTATATTCTTGTACATAGGGGCAGTATTATAGTAGTTATATTCTTGTACATAGGATCAGTATTATAGAAGTTATATTCTTGTACATAGGGGGCAGTATTATAGTAGTTATATTCTTGTACATAGGGGTCAGTATTATAGTAGTTATATTCTTGTACATAAGGGCAATATTATAGTAGTTATATTCTTGTACATAGGGGCAGAATTATAGTAGTTATATTCTTGTACATAGAGGCAGTATTATAGTAGTTATATTCTTGTATATAGGGGACAGTATTATAGTAGTTATATTCTTGTACATAGAGGCAGTATTATAGTAGTTATATTCTTGTACATAGGAGCAGTATTATAGTAGTTATATTCTTATACGTAGGGGGCAGTATTATAGTAGTTGTATTCTTGTACATAGGAGCAGTATTATAGTAGTTATATTCTTGTACATAGGAGCAGTATTATATTAGTTATATTCTTGCACATAGGAGCAGTATTATAGTAGTTATATTCTTGTACATAGGGGGCAGTATTATAGTAGTTATATTCTTGTACATAGGAGCAGTATTATAGTAGTTATATTCTTGTACATAGGAGCAGTATTATAGTAGTTATATTCTTGTACATAGGGAGCAGTATTATATTAGTTATATTCTTGCACATAGGAGCAGTATTATAGTAGTTATATTCTTGTACATAGGGGGCAGTATTATAGTAGTTATATTCTTGTATATAGGAACAGTATTATAGTAGTTATATTCTTGCACATAGATGCAGTATTATAGTAGATATATTCTTGTACATAGGGAGCAGTATTATAGTAGTTATATTCTTGTACATATGAGCAGTATTATAGTAGTTATATTCTTGTACGTAGGGAGCAGTATTATATTAGTTATATTCTTGCACATAGAAGCAGTATTATAGTAGTTATATTCTTGTACATAGGGGGCAGTATTATAGTAGTTATATTCTTGTATATAGGAACAGTATTATAGTAGTTATATTCTTGCACATAGATGCAGTATTATAGTAGATATATTCTTGTACATAGGATCAGTATTATAGTAGTTATATTCTTGTACATAGGTGGCAGTATTATAGTAGTTATATTCTTGTACATAGGGGGCAGTATTATAGTAGTTATATTCTTGTACATAGGGGGCAGTATTATAGTAGTTATATTCTTGTACATAGGGGGCAGTATTATAGTAGTTATATTCTTGTACATAGGGGGCAGTATTATAGTAGTTATATTCTTGTATATAGGAACAGTATTATAGTAGTTATATTCTTGCACATAGATGCAGTATTATAGTAGATATATTCTTGTACATAGGGAGCAGTATTATAGTAGTTATATTCTTGTACATATGAGCAGTATTATAGTAGTTATATTCTTGTACGTAGGGAGCAGTATTATATTAGTTATATTCTTGCACATAGAAGCAGTATTATAGTAGTTATATTCTTGTACATAGGGGGCAGTATTATAGTAGTTATATTCTTGTATATAGGAACAGTATTATAGTAGTTATATTCTTGCACATAGATGCAGTATTATAGTAGATATATTCTTGTACATAGGATCAGTATTATAGTAGTTATATTCTTGTACATAGGTGGCAGTATTATAGTAGTTATATTCTTGTACATAGGGGGCAGTATTATAGTAGTTATATTCTTGTACATAGGGGGCAGTATTATAGTAGTTATATTCTTGTACATAGGGGGCAGTATTATAGTAGTTATATTCTTGTACATAGGGGGCAGTATTATAGTAGTTATATTCTTGTATATAGGGGGCAGTATTACAGTAGTTATATTCTTGTACATAGGGGGCAGTATTATAGTAGTTATATTCTTGTACATAGGGGGCAGTATTATAGTAGTTATATTCTTATACGTAGGGGGCAGTATTATAGTCGTTGTAGTCTTGTGGGAGAAGTATTATATTAGTTATATAAATAGCTTTTTCCATATGATTGCTATGAGTTATTGTGAAGTATATTGCGGTTAGTAAAGCTTCTTTTTAAATTTACTTATCGTGCAGTAGGAATTATTTAGAACTTGACCTTAGATTCTTCGCCTCCTTCATATTCCGCAGTCGTGAACATCCAGTGACTCATTCCTTACTGTACATAGTTCATATGTTTGTATAAATATGGCTCAGTTGATGAGTATTTGTTGCAGCTGTATATCTGCTGCCCTGATCACCAGCACAGATGATCTCAGTGTGCGCTCTACCGTGTAATGCTTCCTGTGCATTTTATCTTTATGACAATTATCCCTTTAAGTGGCCGTAGTTCCTGTCAGTGACGTCAGGTCCAGTCTGCACATGGCTGCTGTCTGTGGATCTCTCCTCTAAGAGACCCTGAAATATATTTAATGTAATAGTTTAGAATTTATGGAGGTTTAAATTTTATTTCTTTTTTATCAGTTTTTAACATAATTATTACAGTAGCTACAGCAGCATTCTACATCATGGTGAAAACTAGTAATAAAAGCTAAAGATATATAACTATATACAGGAGATACCCAGGTTATACCAGCTGTACATATATAATTATATACTGGAGAAGCCCAGGTTATACCAGCTGTACATATATAATTATATACAGGAGATGCCCGGGTTATATCAGCAGTACATATATAATTATATACAGGAGATGCCCAGGTTATACCAGCTGTACATATATAATTATATACTGGAGAAGCCCAGGTTATACCAGCTGTACATATATAATTATATACAGGAGAAGCCCAGGTTATACCAGCTGTACATATATAATTATATACAGGAGATGCCCGGGTTATATCAGCAGTACATATATAATTATATACAGGAGGTACCTAGGTTATACCGGCTGTACATATATAATTATATACAGGAGGTGCCCAGGATATACCAGCTGTACATATATAATTATATACAGGAGATGCCCAGGTTATACCAGCTGTACATATATAATTATATACAGGAGATGTCCAGGTTATACCAGCTGTGCATATATAATTATATACAGGAGATGCCCAGGTTATATCAGCTGTACATATATAATTATATACAGGAGATGCCCAGGTTATATCAGCTGTACATATATAATTATATACAGGAGATGCCCAGGTTATACCAGCTGTGCATATATAATTATATACAGGAGATGCCCAGGTTATACCAGCTGTACATATATAATTATATACAGGAGATGCCCAGGTTATACCAGCTGTACATATATAATTATATACAGGAGATGCCCAGGTTATGCCAGCTGTACATATATAATTATATACAGGAGATGCCCAGGTTATACCGGCTGTACATATATAATTATATACAGGAGATGCCCAGGTTATACCGGCTGTACATATATAATTATATAGGAGATTCCCAGGTTATACCAGCTGTACATATATAATTATATACAGGAGATGCCCAGGTTATACCAGCTGTACATATATAATTATATTAAGGAGATGCCCAGGTTATACCGGCTGTACATATATAATTATATACAGGAGATGCCCAGGTTATACCGGCTGTACATATATAATTATATACAGGAGATGCCCAGGTTATATCGGCTGTACATATATAATTATATACAGGAGATGCCCAGGTTATACCAGCTGTACATATATAATTATATACAGGAGATACCCAGGTTATACCAGCTGTACATATATAATTATATACAGGAGATTCCCAGGTTATACCAGCTGTACATATATAATTATATACAGGAGATTCCCAGGTTATACCAGCTGTGTATATATAATTATATACAGGAGATGCCCAGGTTATACCAGCTGTACATATATAATTATATACAGGAGATGCCCAGGTTATACCAGCTGTACATATATAATTATATACAGGAGATGCCCAGGTTATACCAGCTGTGCATATATAATTATATACAGGAGATGCCCAGGTTATACCAGCTGTACATATATAATTATATACAGGAGATGCCCAGGTTATACCAGCTGTACATATATAATTATATACAGGAGATGCCCAGGTAATACCAGCTGCACATATATAATTATATACAGGAGATGCCCAGGTTATACCAGCTGTACATATATAATTATATACAGGAGATGCCCAGGTTATACCAGCTGTACATATATAATTATATACAGGAGATGCCCAGGTTATACCAGCTGTACATATATAATTATATACAGGAGATGCCCAGGTTATACCAGCTGTACATATATAATTATATACAGGAGATGCCCAGGTTATACCAGCTGTACATATATAATTATATACAGGAGATGCCCAGGTTATACCAGCTGTACATATATAATTATATACAGGAGATGCCCAGGTTATACCAGCTGTACATATATAATTATATACAGGAGATGCCCAGGTTATACCAGCTGTACATATATAATTATATACAGGAGATGCCCAGGTTATACCAGCTGTACATATATAATTATATACAGGAGATGCCCAGGTTATACCAGCTGTAAATATATAATTATATACAGGAGATGCCCAGGTTATACCAGCTGTACATATATAATTATATACAGGAGATGCCCAGGTTATACCAGCTGTACATATATAATTATATACAGGGGATGCCCAGGTTATACCAGCTGTACATATATAATTATATACAGGAGATGCCCAGGTTATACCGGCTGTACATATATAATTATATACAGGAGATGCCCAGGTTATACCGGCTGTACATATATAATTATATACAGGAGATGCCCAGGTTATACCGGCTGTACATATATAATTATATTAAGGAGATGCCCAGGTTATACCGGCTGTACATATATAATTATATACAGGAGATGCCCAGGTTATACCGGCTGTACATATATAATTATATACAGGAGATGCCCAGGTTATACCGGCTGTACATATATAATTATATACAGGAGATGCCCAGGTTATATCGGCTGTACATATATAATTATATACAGGAGATGCCCAGGTTATACCAGCTGTACATATATAATTATATACAGGAGATACCCAGGTTATACCAGCTGTACATATATAATTATATACAGGAGATTCCCAGGTTATACCAGCTGTACATATATAATTATATACAGGAGATTCCCAGGTTATACCAACTGTGTATATATAATTATATACAGGAGATGCCCAGGTTATACCAGCTGTACATATATAATTATATACAGGAGATGCCCAGGTTATACCGGCTGTACATATATAATTATATACAGGAGATGCCCAGGTTATACCGGCTGTACATATATAATTATATACAGGAGATGCCCAGGTTATACCAGCTGTACATATATAATTATATACAGGAGATGCCCAGGTTATGCCAGCTGTACATATATAATTATATACAGGAGATGCCCAGGTTATACCGGCTGTACATATATAATTATATACAGGAGATGCCCAGGTTATACCGGCTGTACATATATAATTATATAGGAGATTCCCAGGTTATACCAGCTGTACATATATAATTATATACAGGAGATGCCCAGGTTATACCAGCTGTACATATATAATTATATTAAGGAGATGCCCAGGTTATACCGGCTGTACATATATAATTATATACAGGAGATGCCCAGGTTATACCGGCTGTACATATATAATTATATACAGGAGATGCCCAGGTTATATCGGCTGTACATATATAATTATATACAGGAGATGCCCAGGTTATGCCAGCTGTACATATATAATTATATACAGGAGATGCCCAGGTTATACCGGCTGTACATATATAATTATATACAGGAGATGCCCAGGTTATACCAGCTGTGCATATATAATTATGTACAGGAGATGCCCAGGTTATACCAGCTGTACATATATAATTATATACAGGAGATGCCCAGGTTATACCAGCTGTACATATATAATTATATACAGGAGATGCCCAGGTTATGCCAGCTGTACATATATAATTATATACAGGAGATGCCCAGGTTATACCGGCTGTACATATATAATTATATACAGGAGATGCCCAGGTTATACCGGCTGTACATATATAATTATATAGGAGATTCCCAGGTTATACCAGCTGTACATATATAATTATATACAGGAGATGCCCAGGTTATACCAGCTGTACATATATAATTATATTAAGGAGATGCCCAGGTTATACCGGCTGTACATATATAATTATATACAGGAGATGCCCAGGTTATACCGGCTGTACATATATAATTATATACAGGAGATGCCCAGGTTATATCGGCTGTACATATATAATTATATACAGGAGATGCCCAGGTTATACCAGCTGTACATATATAATTATATACAGGAGATACCCAGGTTATACCAGCTGTACATATATAATTATATACAGGAGATTCCCAGGTTATACCAGCTGTACATATATAATTATATACAGGAGATTCCCAGGTTATACCAGCTGTGTATATATAATTATATACAGGAGATGCCCAGGTTATACCAGCTGTACATATATAATTATATACAGGAGATGCCCAGGTTATACCAGCTGTACATATATAATTATATACAGGAGATGCCCAGGTTATACCAGCTGTGCATATATAATTATATACAGGAGATGCCCAGGTTATACCAGCTGTACATATATAATTATATACAGGAGATGCCCAGGTTATACCAGCTGTACATATATAATTATATACAGGAGATGCCCAGGTAATACCAGCTGCACATATATAATTATATACAGGAGATGCCCAGGTTATACCAGCTGTACATATATAATTATATACAGGAGATGCCCAGGTTATACCAGCTGTACATATATAATTATATACAGGAGATGCCCAGGTTATACCAGCTGTACATATATAATTATATACAGGAGATGCCCAGGTTATACCAGCTGTACATATATAATTATATACAGGAGATGCCCAGGTTATACCAGCTGTACATATATAATTATATACAGGAGATGGCCAGGTTATACCGGCTGTACATATATAATTATATACAGGAGATGCCCAGGTTATATCAGCTGTACATATATAATTATATACAGGAGATGCCCAGGTTATACCAGCTGTACATATATAATTATATACAGGAGATGCCCAGGTTATACCAGCTGTACATATATAATTATATACAGGAGATGCCCAGGTTATACCAGCTGTACATATATAATTATATACAGGACATTCCCAGGTTATACCAGCTGTACATATATAATTATATACAGGAGATGCCCGGGTTATATCAGCAGTACATATATAATTATATACAGGAGGTACCTAGGTTATACCGGCTGTACATATATAATTATATACAGGAGGTGCCCAGGATATACCAGCTGTACATATATAATTATATACAGGAGATGCCCAGGTTATACCAGCTGTACATATATAATTATATACAGGAGATGCCCAGGTTATACCAGCTGTACATATATAATTATATACAGGAGATGCCCAGGTTATACCAGCTGTACATATATAATTATATACAGGAGATTCCCAGGTTATACCAGCTGTACATATATAATTATATACAGGAGATGCCCAGGTTATACCAGCTGTACATATATAATTATATACAGGAGATGCCCAGGTTATACCAGCTGTACATATATAATTATATACAGGAGATTCCCAGGTTATACCAGCTGTGTATAGTGCATTATTTAACCCCGTCCTCCCTGTTTTGCAGACGCTGCTGAATGAATTAGATAGGAGTATGGGGAGATATCGAGAGGAAGTGAATCTGAAAACCGCCATCATGTCCTTCATCAATGCCGTTCTGAACGCCGGCGCTGGAGAAGTAAGTTTACACATGTTCTATGGATGGATGAATTTGCAGAGCAGAACTCCGTGTTCTCCGGATTTATGCACTTGAGACATCAGGAAATCGATAATGGATTTCCCACATATGTTTGGTGGAGATTCTCCACCGTAGAAGCTCCTGGGAAAATTCTGGATGTTCTCATGCGGGAAAGCGATGAACTCCGAAATCCTGGGATTCCTTTTTGTAGGAGCGGGATCATACGGAGGGCGCATCGTTCACGTCGGCCATGGCTGCCGGCTCAGCGCCTGCTCACTGTCACGTAAGAGACGTCATAACAAAGTGTCCACTGCTGTTTACACGTCCTAGAAGAGTTTACAACATTCCTGACGGCTCATTTCTCTTGGCCGCGGTTTGTTCTAGATCTCGGGATCTATCGCTGCGGTTTGTTTCTCTGCGTTCCCAGCAATGTCTTCATCCCGCAGATCAGGGGCCGCACTTTATAGAGAAACTCAGAGGCCGAGAAGCTGAGACGCACCGAGCTGATTGTATTCATTCCTCTCCAACACAGAGTATAAATAACTGAAATCCATGGAAGAAAAAGGGAAATGTGCTGCGTGTACTATCCACCCGGACTGAAGGGAAGGAGAAGTGCCGATAGGGCTCCTGTAGCAGAATAGTGAGTGCAGCTCTTGAGTATAATCCAGGATGTAACTCAGGATCAGTAATGTAATGTATGTACACAGTGACTCCACCAGCAGAATAGTGAGTGCAGCTCTGGAGCATAATACAGGATGTAACTCAGGATCAGTAATGTAATGTATGTACACAGTGACTGCACCAGCAGAATAGTGAGTGCAGCTCTGGAGTATAATACAGGATGTAACTCAGGATCAGTAATGTAATGTATGTACATAGTGACTGCACCAGCAGAATAGTGAGTGCAGCTCTAGAGTATAATACAGGAGGTAACTCAGGATCAGTAATGTAATGTATGTACACAGTGACTGCACCAGCAGAATAGTGAGCGCAGCTCTGGAGTATAATACAGGATGTAACTCAGGATCAGTAATGTAATGTATGTACACAGTGACTGCACCAGCAGAATAGTGAATGCAGCTCTGGAGGATAATACAGGATGTAACTCAGGATCAGTAATGTAATGTATGTACACAGTGACAGCACCAGAAGAATAGTGAGTGCAGCTCTAGAGTATAATACAGGAGGTAACTCAGGATCAGTAATGTAATGTATGTACACAGTGACTGCACCAGCAGAATAGTGAGTGCAGCTCTGGAGTATAATACAGGATGTAACTCAGGATCAGTAATGTAATGTATGTACATAGTGACTGCACCAGCAGAATAGTGAGTGCAGCTCTGGAGTATAATACAGGATGTAACTCAGGATCAGTAATGTAATGTATGTACACAGTGACTGCACCAGCAGAATAGTGAGTGCAGCTCTGGAGTATAATACAGGATGTAACTCAGGATCAGTAATGTAATGTATGTACACAGTGACTGCACCAGCAGAATAGTGAATGCAGCTCTGGAGGATAATACAGGATGTAACTCAGGATCAGTAATGTAATGTATGTACACAGTGACAGCACCAGAAGAATAGTGAGTGCAGCTCTAGAGTATAATACAGGAGGTAACTCAGGATCAGTAATGTAATGTATGTACACAGTGACTGCACCAGCAGAATAGTGAGTGCAGCTCTGGAGTATAATACAGGATGTAACTCAGGATCAGTAATGTAATGTATGTACACAGTGACTGCTCCAGCAGAATAGTGAGTGCAGCTCTGGAGTATAATACAGGATGTAACTCAGGATCAGTAATGTATTGTATGTACACAGTGACAGCACCAGCAGAATAGTGAGCGCAGCTCTGGAGTATAATACCGGATGTAACTCAGGATCAGTAATGTAATGTATGTACACAGTGACTGCACCAGCAGAATAGTGAGTGCAGCTCTGGGGTATAATACAGGATGTAACTCAGGATCAGTAATGTAATGTATGTACACAGTGACTCCACCAGCAGAATAGTGAGTGCTGCTCTGGAGTATAATACAGGATGTAACTCAGGAGCAGTAATGTAATGTATGTACACAGTTACAGCACCAGCAGAATAGTGAGTGCAGCTCTGGAGTATAATACAGGAGGTAACTCAGGATCAGTAATGTAATGTATGTACACAGTGACTGCACCAGCAGAATAGTGAGTGCAGCTCTGGGGTATAATACAGGATGTAACTCAGGATCAGTAATGTAATGTATGTACACAGTGACTGCACCAGCAGAATAGTGAGTGCAGCTCTGGAGTATAATACAGGATGTAACTCAGGATCAGTAATGTAATGTATGTACACAGTGACAGCACCAGCAGAATAGTGAGTGCAGCTCTGGAGTATAATACAGGAGGTAACTCAGGATCAGTAATGTAATGTATGTACACAGTGACTGCACCAGGAGAATAGTGAGTGCAGCTCTGGGGTATAATACAGGAGGTAACTCAGGATCAGTAATGTAATGTATGTACACAGTGACAGCACCAGCAGAATAGTGAGTGCAGCTCTGGAGTATAATACAGGATGTAACTCAGGATCAGTAATGTAATGTATGTACACAGTGACTGCACCAGCAGAATAGTGAGTGCAGCTCTGGAGTATAATACAGGAGGTAACTCAGGATCAGTAATGTAATGTATGTACACAGTGACTGCACCAGCAGAATAGTGAGTGCAGCTCTGGAGTATAATACAGGATGTAACTCAGGATCAGTAATGTAATGTATGTACACAGTGACTGCACCAGCACAATAGTGAGTGCAGCTCTGCAGTATAATACAGGTTGTAACTCAGGATCAGTAATGTAATGTATGTACACAGTGACTGCACCAGCAGAATAGTGAGTGCAGCTCTGGAGTATAATACAGGATGTAACACAGGATCAGTAATGTAATGTATGTACACAGTGACTGCACCAGCAGAATAGTGAGTGCAGCTCTGGAGGATAATACAGGATGTAACTCAGGATCAGTAATGTAATGTATGTGCACAGTGACTGCACCAGCAGAATAGTGAGTGCAGCTCTGGAGTATAATACAGGATGTAACTTAGGATCAGTAATGTAATGTATGTACACAGTGACTGCACCAGCAGAATAGTGAGTGCAGCTCTGGAGTATAATACAGGATATAACTCAGGACGAGTAATGTAATGTATGTACACAGTGACTGCACCAGCAGAATAGTGAGTGCAGCTCTGGGGTATAATACAGGATGTAACTCAGGATCAGTAATGTAATGTATGTACACAGTGACTGCACCAGCAGAATAGTGAGTGCCGCTCTGGAGTATAATACAGGATGTAACTCAGGATCAGTAATGTAATGTGTGTACACAGTGACTGCACCAGCAGAATAGAGAGTGCAGCTCTGGAGTATAATACAGGATGTAACTCAGGATCAGTAATGTAATGTATGTACACAGTGACTGCACCAGCAGAATAGTGAGTGCCGCTCTGGAGTATAATACAGGATGTAACTCAGGATCAGTAATGTAATGTGTGTACACAGTGACTGCACCAGCAGAATAGAGAGTGCAGCTCTGGAGTATAATACAGGATGTAACTCAGGATCAGTAAAGTAATGTATGTACACAGTGACTCCACCAGCAGAATAGTGAGTGCTGCTCTGGAGTATAATACAGGATGTAACTCAGGATCAGTAATGTAATGTGTGTACACAGTGACTACACCAGCAGAATAGTGAGTGCAGCTCTGGAGTATAATACAGGATGTAACTCAGGATCAGTAATGTAATGTATGTACACAGTGACTGCACCAGCAGAATAGAGAGTGCAGCTCTGGAGTATAATACAGGATGTAACTCAGGATCAGTAATGTAATGTATGTACACAGTGACTGCACCAGCAGAATAGTGAGCGCAGCTCTGGAGTATAATATAGGATATAACTCAGGACCAGTAATGTAATGTATGTACACAGTGACTCCACCAGCAGAATAGTGAGTGCTGCTCTGGAGTATAATACAGGATGTAACTCAGGATCAGTAATGTAATGTGTGTACACAGTGACTGCACCAGCAGAATAGTGAGTGCAGCTCTGGAGTATAATACAGGATATACAGTTGAAACCAGAAGTTTCCATCCACTATATATAAAGACACATCTGCAGGTTTTTCTCAATATCTGACATGAAATCAGAATAAACCTTTCCCGTTTTAGGACAATTAGGATTATACCATCATTTTTAATATTTGCCAAATGCCAGAATAATAATGAGAGAGAGAGAAGGTTTTAAGGCATTTTTATTATTTACTGCAAAGTCAAAAGTTTCCATACACTAAGATTACTATGCCTTTATACAACAAACTGGTGTAACTGATCCCGGTTTGTAGGTCGTCTTGCTCGGCGCTCGCAGCCTTTTCAGCTTTGCCCATAAATTTTCAATAGGATTGAGATCAGGGCTTTGTGATGGCCGCTCCAAAACATTGACTTTCTTATCGTTAAGCCACTTTGTTACCATTTTGGCAGTATGCTTCAGATCATTGTCCATTTGGAAGACCCATTTCCGCTCAAGCTTTAACTTCCTGGCTGATGTCTTGAGATGTTGCTTCAGTATTGCCACATAATCTTCTTTTCTCATGATACCATCTATTTTGTGATGTGCACCAGTCCCTCCAGCAGCGAAACAACCCTACAACATGATGCTGCCACCCCCGTGTTTCACAGTTGGGATGGTATTCTTAGGCTTCCAAGTTTCTCCCTTTTTCCTTCAAACGTAACGATGGTCATTATGCCCAAAAAGTTCAATTTTAGTTTCATCGGACAACAGGACATGTGTAACATACCTGGTGGCGTTCTTGCATAGGGCACCATCTCCCACTATGCGAGATCGCAAACTTGATCTTCAGTCCAGTCTGCTAGCCTGGCTTCTTTTCATGCTGTTTGTCTCTGTTCTGACTGCTTAGGGCGGCGGCCCGGTCACTTCCTGTTTCTTGTAGCTGTCGTGGGCTCACCCCTAATGCGTTCCCAGCCTATTGCTGTCTGTCACTTGATATTTAATCCAGCTCCACCTTGGAGCTGATGCCTGAGCAACTTTACCCTCAGAGGGCTCTTTGCCTCTGATGTGCCAGGTCCTGTTCTGTTTTTCCTGCCTGTCCGCCTTCCTGGAGGCTGTATTCCCAGGTCTGTCTGAACACGCTCCTAGCCTGTTCGTCCTGCCTTCTGGGGGCCGCATACCCAGATTCACTCCTTTATCTCGCTGCAGTGTCAGTTCCTGTCTTAACACTCAGCTCCTGTCTGAACACTCTCCTAGCCTGTTACCTGTTTTTCTCTATGTCTGTACCTTCACTTTTTCTGCAGAGTCTGAACCTGCACCTAACTCCTACTCGTTGTCGCTGTACTTCCGTTTGTGAGTTTGGAGTCCACTCACTACTTCTTTGCAAGTACCTCGTGTGTATCTGGTTCTGCCTTTCCCTTCTAGTCTGTTCCGTGTGAACAGAGCCCTGTCCTCTCTGCTCTGTCTTTGCTTACCGCTTTGGCGGTTTCCTCCTTGCTCTGCCTTGCTTACCGCCCCGGCGGTTTATCTCTGCTCTGCCTTACTTACTGCTTCTGCGGTTTCGCTCTGCCCAGCCTTGTCCACCGCATCTGCGGTTTAGCTCTGCTCAGCCCTGTCCACCGCATCTGCGGTTTCGCTCTGCTCAGCTCTGTCCACCGCACCTGCGGTTTCGCTCTGCTCAGCCTTGTCCACCGCATTTGCGGTTTCGCTCTGCTCAGCCTTGTCCACCGCATCTGCGGTTTCTCTCTGCTCAGCCCTGTCCACCGCATCTGCGGTTTCGCTCTGTTCAGCCTTGTCCACCGCATCTGCGGTTTCTCTCTGCTCAGCCCTGTCCACCGCATCTGCGGTTTCGCTCTGTTCAGCCTTGTCCACCGCATCTGCGGTTTCGCTCTGCTCAGCCTTGTCCACCGCAACTGCGGTTTCGCTCTGCTCAGCCTTGTCCACCGCATCTGCGGTTTCTCTCTGCTCAGCCTTGTCCACCGCACCTACGGTTTCGCTCTGCTCAGCCTTGTCCACCGCATCTGCGGTTTCGCACTGCTCAGCCCTGTCCACTGCATCTGCGGTTTCGCTGTGTTCAGCCTTGTCCACCGCACCTGCAGTTTCGCTCTGCTCAGCCTTGTCCACCGCACCTGCGGTTTCGCTCTGCTCAGCCTTGTCCACCGCACCTGCGGTTTCACTTTACTCTGCTTGATTAGCGCATCTGCGGCTCTGAACCCTTCTCCCAGTCTGTACTGGACCCTACCCAGCCTGTGCTCTAACGTGCCTGTTCCTGTATTCCCCGGTGTGGGTCATCAGCCGTGTCCGGGGTCTGACCTGGAGTGGCACCTGGTCCCTCTGCTCGGTTCCTCCCTGGTGCACGGCGTCGTAGCCGTTGTGCGACCTGGGTCGGATCGGGTTGATACTTAGTTACGCCCCTTCAGGCACTCTCCGGTTCATGGCACAGTGGGATCACTAATCACGCACACGCCAGTCAGTCCGGGCGTGTGCATAACAACATGTCTCCAAAATTTAAGGTCTTTGTTCCTGTGTGCATTTGCAAACATATATCTGTCTTTTTTATGTTTCTTTTGGAGTAATGGCTTCTTCCTGGCAGAGTGGCCTTTCAGCCCATGTTGATACAGTACTCGTTTCACTGTGGATATTGATACAATCTAACCAGCTTCCGCCATTATCTTCACAAGGTCTTTTGCTTTTGTCCTTGGGTTGATATGCACATATCGGCCTAAAGCACGTTGATCTCTGGGATACAGAACCCGTCTCCTTCCTGAGCTGTGTGATGGCTGGACATTCCCATCTTGTTTCTACTTGCGTATAGTTGTTTGTATAGATGAACGAGGCACCTTCTGGGATCCTGAAGGATGATCCAGACTTGTGCAAGTCCACAATTCGCTTTCTGATATCTTGGCTGATTTCTTTACACTTTCCCATGATGTTACACAAAGAAGCAGTGTGTTTCAGGTGTGCATTAAAATACATCCACAGGCTTTTCTCTAATTAACTCAGATGTTGCCAAAAAAACATCAGAAGCTTCCAAACACATGACCACATGATGGATGGGACGTAACCTGCGCTGTCAATGGAGTGAGGACTTCTTGTGCCAGGAGGATTTATAGCAGGAATGAGGATTCCAAGTCTTTAACCCCTTAGTGATTTGACCATTTTTTTGTTTTTAAATCTAACCATATCCCATTGATTTCGAGATACTTTATAATAATGGTAAATTTAGGTCAATATGTTTTGCGTTTATTAATAAAAAAAATCAGAAATTCGACAAAAATGTTTTAAAATTTGTAATTTTCAAACTTTGAATGACTATCCCTTTAATCCCAATAGTCAGACCGCACAAAAACATCCATAGGTAACATTCCCCCCATGTCGGCTTTATATCAGCACCATCTGTAAAGTGTTGTTTTATGTCGTTAATATTTTAGAAGGTTTAATAATGTAGCAGTCATTTTTCATTTTTTTAAGGAAAGTTACAAAACTTGATTTTATAGGGACCTGTTCGGTTTTGAAGTGACTTTGGGGGTCCCATATATTGGAAATGTCCCAAAAGTCATACCATTTTAAAAACTGCACCCCTCAATGTATTCAAAATGGCTTTCAGGTAGTTCATTAACCCTTCAGGTGCTTTTCAGGAATTAATGCAAAGTGACATGACAGGAATGAAAAAGTTTCTTTTTACCACCTAAATGTTTCTAACTTCTGAGCAGGTCCCTATAGCCGGCCGACTCTAAGGCCGTTATTTGGCTGTTACTTGCCATGGCAAACATCAGGACCATACGATCAAGATCTGAGGGTGCCGATGAGGTTAAAGAGGGAAACCCCACAATCTGTTAACTATTTAGATTCTACAGTCACTATTGACAGCAGAACCTAAGGGGTTAAACGGCCATGGTCGGTGCCAACACTGATCATGGCTATAATATACAGGTGACAGCTACAGGATTGTCGCCAGTCGGGGGACGCTAGTCTCTGTTATCGCAGGTCAATAAAAAGACGTATTGGTGGTCACTAAGAGGTTAATCCCTGGAGCAGCAGTAACATAGAGGCTCCATGTGTCACCCTGGATGTAGCAGAGCTGCGGCATATTCTGGGTCCACCACACTGTGCAGATGACTGTGAGCGCTGAGGTGGTCAGGGCATGCTGGGAGTTGTAGTGTTACAAGCCCATAGCCCTGCTATAGATGCTGCATATGTGCAGCCATATCTCACCCTATGTGCCGGCAGGACGTGTTGGCAGGTATGTGATGTAGGGGTCTGCGGGTGGCTCCATAGGGGGCTGCGGGCGCGGCTCCTTCTGTTTCATCCCTATTTTCTGGTAGATTTAACCCTCTCCGCTTTTCTTTTGAAGGATAATCTAGAATTCCGGCTGCACCTTAGATACGAGTTCCTGATGTTGGGGATCCAGCCAGTTATTGACAAGCTGAGACAGCATGAAAACGCCACCCTGGACAGGTATAGAGACCCCCGAAATCTAGTCTTCATTCCCGTCCATTACTCCTCCTTATCCTTTTTTCTCTCCATTCCTTCATTCTTCCTGCTTCTCCCCTTTCCTTTCCTTATTCTTCCTTTTGCTCCCATTTTTCTTTCTTGTCCACTAACTTCACTCCATAATTCTGCCTCCTTTTTCTTCGTCATTTTTTTCGCCCTTTGTCTTTTTCTACCATTTTATTTCCTCTCTGCTTATTCGTCACCTCTTTTTTCCTTTAGTACTTTCATTGTTTCTTCTTCACTTCATACACAACCTTTCTTTTTCCTTCCTTTCTCACTACCTTCCTACATTATTCCTTTGTTTTTTGTTATTTCCTCCCTTCCTGTGCTTTTCTTCCCTTCTTTTATTTTTCTTTCCTCATTCCATTTGTATTTTTTTCTCTCTCTCTCCCTTCCTTTCATTATTTTCTTCCTTTCATTATTTTCTTCCTTTTTTCCTTCCTTTTCCCTTCTTCCTTCCTTCATTTTTGTTCTTTTCCTTTCTTTTCTTCATTTTCTTTTTTCCTTACTTTCCTACCTCGCTTTCCATCCTTCCTTTTCCTTCGCTTTTTTCTTTTCTTTTTTCCTCTCCCTGCATCGTTCTTTTCTGCCCCCCTTCGTCTTTCTATACTTTTTCTTTTCTTTTTTCCTCTCCCTGCATCGTTCTTTTCTGCCCCCCTTCGTCTTTCTATACTTTTTCTTTTCTTTTTCCCTCTCCCTGCATCGTTCTTTTCTGCCCCCCTTCGTCTTTCTATACTTTTTTCTTTTCTTTTTTCCTCTCCCTGCATCGTTCTTTTCTGCCCCCCTTCGTCTTTCTATACTTTTTTCTTTTCTTTTTTCCTCTCCCTGCATCGTTCTTTTCTGCCCACCTTCGTCTTTCTATACTTTTTCTTTTCTTTTCCCCTCTCCCTGCATCGTTCTTTTCTGCCCCCCTTCGTCTTTCTATACTTTTTTCTTTTCTTTTCCCCTCTCCCTGCATCGTTCTTTTCTGCCCCCCTTCGTCTTTCTATACTTTTTTCTTTTCTTTTTTCCTCTCCCTGCATCGTTCTTTTCTGCCCCCCTTCGTCTTTCTATACTTTTTTCTTTTCTTTTTTCCTCTCCCTGCATCGTTCTTTTCTGCCCCCCTTCGTCTTTCTATACTTTTTCTTTTCTTTTTTCCTCTCCCTGCATCGTTCTTTTCTGCCCCCCTTCGTCTTTCTATACTTTTTTCTTTTCTTTTTTCCTCTCCCTGCATCGTTCTTTTCTGCCCCCCTTCGTCTTTCTATACTTTTTTCTTTTCTTTTTTCCTCTCCCTGCATCGTTCTTTTCTGCCCCCCTTCGTCTTTCTATACTTTTTTCTTTTCTTTTTTCCTCTCCCTGCATCGTTCTTTTCTGCCCCCCTTCGTCTTTCTATACTTTTTTCTTTTCTTTTCCCCTCTCCCTGCATCGTTCTTTTCTGCCCCCCTTCGTCTTTCTATACTTTTTTCTTTTCTTTTTCCCTCTCCCTGCATCGTTCTTTTCTGCCCCCCTTCGTCTTTCTATACTTTTTTCTTTTCTTTTTCCCTCTCCCTGCATCGTTCTTTTCTGCCCCCCTTCGTCTTTCTATACTTTTTTCTTTTCTTTTTTCCTCTCCCTGCATCGTTCTTTTCTGCCCCCCTTCGTCTTTCTATACTTTTTTCTTTTCTTTTTTCCTCTCCCTGCATCGTTCTTTTCTGCCCACCTTCGTCTTTCTATACTTTTTTCTTTTCTTTTCCCCTCTCCCTGCATCGTTCTTTTCTGCCCCCCTTCGTCTTTCTATACTTTTTTCTTTTCTTTTCCCCTCTCCCTGCATCGTTCTTTTCTGCCCCCCTTCGTCTTTCTATACTTTTTTCTTTTCTTTTTTCCTCTCCCTGCATCGTTCTTTTCTGCCCCCCTTCGTCTTTCTATACTTTTTTCTTTTCTTTTTTCCTCTCCCTGCATCGTTCTTTTCTGTCCCCCTTCGTCTTTCTATACTTTTTCTTTTCTTTTTTCCTCTCCCTGCATCGTTCTTTTCTGCCCCCCTTCGTCTTTCTATACTTTTTTCTTTTCTTTTCCCCTCTCCCTGCATCGTTCTTTTCTGCCCCCCTTCGTCTTTCTATACTTTTTTCTTTTCTTTTTTCCTCTCCCTGCATCGTTCTTTTCTGCCCCCCTTCGTCTTTCTATACTTTTTTCTTTTCTTTTTTCCTCTCCCTGCATCGTTCTTTTCTGCCCCCCTTCGTCTTTCTATACTTTTTTCTTTTCTTTTTTCCTCTCCCTGCATCGTTCTTTTCTGCCCCCCTTCGTCTTTCTGTACTTTTTTCTTTTCTTTTCCCCTCTCCCTGCATCGTTCTTTTCTGCCCCCCTTCGTCTTTCTATACTTTTTTCTTTTCTTTTCCCCTCTCCCTGCATCGTTCTTTTCTGCCCCCCTTCGTCTTTCTATACTTTTTTCTTTTCTTTTTTCCTCTCCCTGCATCGTTCTTTTCTGCCCGCCTTCGTCTTTCTATACTTTTTTCTTTTCTTTTTTCCTCTCCCTGCATCGTTCTTTTCTGCCCCCCTTCGTCTTTCTATACTTTTTTCCTGTCCCTGCATCGTTCTTTTCTGCCCCCCTTCGTCTTTCTATACTTTTTTCTTTTCTTTTTTCCTCTTCCTGCATCGTTCTTTTCTGCCCCCCTTCGTCTTTCTATACTTTTTTCTTTTCTTTTTTCCTCTCCCTGCATCGTTCTTTTCTGCCCCCCTTCGTCTTTCTATACTTTTTTCTTTTCTTTTTTCCTCTTCCTGCATCGTTCTTTTCTGCCCCCCTTCGTCTTTCTATACTTTTTTCTTTTCTTTTTTCCTCTCCCTGCATCGTTCTTTTCTGCCCCCCTTCGTCTTTCTATACTTTTTTCTTTTCTTTTTTCCTCTCCCTGCATCGTTCTTTTCTGCCCCCCTTCGTCTTTCTATACTTTTTTCTTTTCTTTTTTCCTCTCCCTGCATCGTTCTTTTCTGCCCCCCTTCGTCTTTCTATACTTTTTTCTTTTCTTTTCCCCTCTCCCTGCATCGTTCTTTTCTGCCCCCCTTCGTCTTTCTATACTTTTTTCTTTTCTTTTTTCCTCTCCCTGCATCGTTCTTTTCTGCCCCCCTTCGTCTTTCTATACTTTTTTCTTTTCTTTTCCCCTCTCCCTGCATCGTTCTTTTCTGCCCCCCTTCGTCTTTCTATACTTTTTTCTTTTCTTTTTTCCTCTCCCTGCATCGTTCTTTTCTGCCCGCCTTCGTCTTTCTATACTTTTTTCTTTTCTTTTTTCCTCTCCCTGCATCGTTCTTTTCTGCCCCCCTTCGTCTTTCTATACTTTTTTCCTCTCCCTGCATCGTTCTTTTCTGCCCCCCTTCGTCTTTCTATACTTTTTTCTTTTCTTTTTTCCTCTTCCTGCATCGTTCTTTTCTGCCCCCCTTCGTCTTTCTATACTTTTTTCTTTTCTTTTCCCCTCTCCCTGCATCGTTCTTTTCTGCCCCCCTTCGTCTTTCTATACTTTTTTCTTTTCTTTTTTCCTCTCCCTGCATCGTTCTTTTCTGCCCCCCTTCGTCTTTCTATACTTTTTTCTTTTCTTTTTTCCTCTCCCTGCATCGTTCTTTTCTGCCCCCTTCGTCTTTCTATACTTTTTTCCCCTCTCCCTGCATCGTTCTTTTCTGCCCCCCTTCGTCTTTCTATACTTTTTTCTTTTCTTTTTTCCTCTCCCTGCATCGTTCTTTTCTGCCCCCCTTCGTCTTTCTATACTTTTTTCTTTTCTTTTTTCCTCTCCCTGCATCGTTCTTTTCTGCCCCCCTTCATCTTTCTATACTTTTTTCTTTTCTTTTCCCCTCTCCCTGCATCGTTCTTTTCTGCCCCCCTTCGTCTTTCTATACTTTTTTCTTTTCTTTTTTCCTCTCCCTGCATCGTTCTTTTCTGCCCCCCTTCGTCTTTCTATACTTTTTTCTTTTCTTTTTTCCTCTCCCTGCATCGTTCTTTTCTGCCCCCCTTCGTCTTTCTATACTTTTTTCTTTTCTTTTTTCCTCTCCCTGCATCGTTCTTTTCTGCCCCCCTTCGTCTTTCTATACTTTTTTCTTTTCTTTTTTCCTCTCCCTGCATCGTTCTTTTCTGCCCGCCTTCGTCTTTCTATACTTTTTTCTTTTCTTTTTTCCTCTCCCTGCATCGTTCTTTTCTGCCCCCCTTCGTCTTTCTATACTTTTTTCTTTTCTTTTCCCCTCTCCCTGCATCGTTCTTTTCTGCCCGCCTTCGTCTTTCTATACTTTTTTCTTTTCTTTTTTCCTCTCCCTGCATCGTTCTTTTCTGCCCCCCTTCGTCTTTCTATACTTTTTTCTTTTCTTTTTTCCTCTCCCTGCATCGTTCTTTTCTGCCCCCCTTCGTCTTTCTATACTTTTTTCTTTTCTTTTTTCCTCTCCCTGCATCGTTCTTTTCTGCCCCCCTTCATCTTTCTATACTTTTTTCTTTTCTTTTCCCCTCTCCCTGCATCGTTCTTTTCTGCCCCCCTTCGTCTTTCTATACTTTTTTCTTTTCTTTTTTCCTCTCCCTGCATCGTTCTTTTCTGCCCCCCTTCGTCTTTCTATACTTTTTTCCTCTCCCTGCATCGTTCTTTTCTGCCCCCCTTCGTCTTTCTATACTTTTTTCTTTTCTTTTTTCCTCTCCCTGCATCGTTCTTTTCTGCCCCCCTTCGTCTTTCTATACTTTTTTCTTTTCTTTTTTCCTCTCCCTGCATCGTTCTTTTCTGCCCGCCTTCGTCTTTCTATACTTTTTTCTTTTCTTTTTTCCTCTCCCTGCATCGTTCTTTTCTGCCCCCCTTCGTCTTTCTATACTTTTTTCTTTTCTTTTCCCCTCTCCCTGCATCGTTCTTTTCTGCCCGCCTTCGTCTTTCTATACTTTTTTCTTTTCTTTTTTCCTCTCCCTGCATCGTTCTTTTCTGCCCCCCTTCGTCTTTCTATACTTTTTTCTTTTCTTTTTTCCTCTCCCTGCATCGTTCTTTTCTGCCCCCCTTCGTCTTTCTATACTTTTTTCTTTTCTTTTCCCCTCTCCCTGCATCGTTCTTTTCTGCCCGCCTTCGTCTTTCTATACTTTTTTCTTTTCTTTTTTCCTCTCCCTGCATCGTTCTTTTCTGCCCCCCTTCGTCTTTCTATACTTTTTTCTTTTCTTTTTTCCTCTCCCTGCATCGTTCTTTTCTGCCCCCCTTCGTCTTTCTATACTTTTTTCTTTTCTTTTTTCCTCTTCCTGCATCGTTCTTTTCTGCCCCCCTTCGTCTTTCTATACTTTTTTCTTTTCTTTTTTCCTCTCCCTGCATCGTTCTTTTCTGCCCGCCTTCGTCTTTCTATACTTTTTTCTTTTCTTTTTTCCTCTCCCTGCATCGTTCTTTTCTGCCCCCCTTCGTCTTTCTATACTTTTTTCTTTTCTTTTTTCCTCTTCCTGCATCGTTCTTTTCTGCCCCCCTTCGTCTTTCTATACTTTTTTCTTTTCTTTTCCCCTCTCCCTGCATCGTTCTTTTCTGCCCCCCTTCGTCTTTCTATACTTTTTTCTTTTCTTTTTTCCTCTCCCTGCATCGTTCTTTTCTGCCCCCCTTCGTCTTTCTATACTTTTTTCTTTTCTTTTTTCCTCTCCCTGCATCGTTCTTTTCTGCCCCCCTTCGTCTTTCTATACTTTTTTCTTTTCTTTTCCCCTCTCCCTGCATCGTTCTTTTCTGCCCCCCTTCATCTTTCTATACTTTTTTCTTTTCTTTTTTCCTCTCCCTGCATCGTTCTTTTCTGCCCCCCTTCGTCTTTCTATACTTTTTTCTTTTCTTTTTTCCTCTCCCTGCATCGTTCTTTTCTGCCCCCCTTCGTCTTTCTATACTTTTTCTTTGCTTTTTTCCTCTCCCTGCATCGTTCTTTTCTGCCCCCCTTCGTCTTTCTATACTTTTTTCTTTTCTTTTTTCCTCTCCCTGCATCGTTCTTTTCTGCCCCCCTTCGTCTTTCTATACTTTTTTCTTTTCTTTTCCCCTCTCCCTGCATCGTTCTTTTCTGCCCCCCTTCGTCTTTCTATACTTTTTCTTTTCTTTTTTCCTCTCCCTGCATCGTTCTTTTCTGCCCCCCTTCGTCTTTCTATACTTTTTTCTTTTCTTTTTTCCTCTCCCTGCATCGTTCTTTTCTGCCCCCCTTCGTCTTTCTATACTTTTTTCTTTTCTTTTTTCCTCTCCCTGCATCGTTCTTTTCTGCCCCCCTTCGTCTTTCTATACTTTTTCTTTTCTTTTCCCCTCTCCCTGCATCGTTCTTTTCTGCCCCCCTTCGTCTTTCTATACTTTTTTCTCCCTCCCTCCCTCTTTTTCTTCTTTTATGCCCCTGACAATCCAATCAATGAGGAGAGATGGTGATGAGATGATGTTTCTATCCTTGTAACATGTATACAGTACAACGCGTCATTGGATTAACCCTTCGTTGTCTGCTGTTCCAGGCATCTGGACTTCTTTGAGATGGTGAGGAATGAAGATGAGGTAGAGCTGGCCAAGAGGTTTGACACCGTGAGTAAAAGGAGCTGGTGACTCTTATAGGATTATTATTATTATCCCCCTCTTCCTTCTTAGCTCCAGTGGGGTCAGATAGTTATGTAATAAAGTGATAAATGAGCGGATGGATATCTGATAGATACATGCTCTCCTCCTCAACACTGAAATTGCAACATTAAGAAGGAAAAGTTGTGGAATTCTGGAAATCACAGGATGGAGACGTTACTGATCTGCAAATGATCAAAAAATAGATTCAAACAATCTGGATTTATGGAATCTGAACCGTGTGTGGAAATCCCGGTACCTCCGGCCTCGGCGGCTGTCACCGAGGTCATTAATGGTCGTCTGAGGACGGGTCTGCCGCTGAATGTACAAATCATAATAGATAGAAAGATAATAGATAAATGATAGATAAATAATAGATAGATAGATAGATAATAGATAGATGATAGATAATAGATAGATAATAGATAATAGATAGATAATAGATAGATAATAGATAGATGATAGATAATAGATAGATGATAGATGGTAGATAGATGATAGATAGATAATAGATAGATAATAGATAGATAATAGATAGATAATAGATAATAGATAGATAATAGATAGATAATAGATGATAGATAATAGATAGATAATAGATGATAGATAGATAATAGATAGATAATAGATAATAGATAGATAATAGATAATAGATAGATAGATAATAGATAGATAGATGATAGATAGATGATAGATAATAGATAGACAGATAGATAATAGATGATAGATAATAGATAGATAATAGATAGATGATAGATAGATGATAGATAATAGATAGATAATAGATAGATAGATAGATAATAGATAGATGATAGATAATAGATGATAGATAGATGGATTGATAGATGATAGATAATAGATAGATGATAGATAGATGATAGATAATAGATAGATAATAGATAGATAATAGATGATAGATAATAGATAGATAATAGATGATAGATAGATAATAGATAATAGATAATAGATAGATAGATAATAGATAGATAATAGATGATAGATAGATAATAGATAGATAATAGATGATAGATAATAGATAATAGATAGATGATAGATAATAGATAGATGATAGATAATAGATAGATGATAGATAGATGATAGATAATAGATAGATAATAGATAGATAGATAATAGATAGATGATAGATAATAGATGATAGATAGATAGATGGATTGATAGATGATAGATAATAGATAGATGATAGATAGATGATAGATAATAGATAGATAATAGATAGATAGATAATAGATAGATGATAGATAATAGATGATAGATAGATAGATGGATTGATAGATGATAGATAATAGATGGATTGATAGATGATAGATAATAGATAGATAATAGATAGATGATAGATAGAAGATAGATAGATAATAGATAGATAATAGATAGATAATAGATAGATGATAGATAGATGATAGATAGATAATAGATAATAGATAGATGATAGATAATAGATAGATGGTAGATAGATAATAGATAGATAATAGATAGATAATAGATGGATTGATAGATGATAGATAATAGATAGATGATAGATAATAGATAGATAATAGATGGATTGATAGATGATAGATAATAGATAATAGATAGATGATAGATAATAGATAGATAATAGATGATAGATAGATTATAGATAATAGATAGATGATAGATAATAGATAGATGATAGATAATAGATAGATAATAGATAATAGATAGATAGATAATAGATAGATAATAGATAGATAATAAATAATAGATAGATAATAGATAGATAGATAGATAATAGATAATAGATAGATAGATAATAGATAGATAATAGATAGATAATAAATAATAGATAGATAATAGATAGATGATAGATAATAGATAGATAGATAATAGATAGATATTCCTCTTCCCCCTTGATGTGACTTTTCCTCTTTTTCCCCCATTCTGTCACTGTGTCCTCGTCTTCTTCCCCCGGTTTATCGTACAGATCGGTGGTCTCTCAGCTTCTGCGTTGCCTTCATTAGACGTCGTCTGTTCTACATTAACCTGGAATGTAATGAATTAATGAAGTCTGCTGAAAATAATTAGGATTAATACACAACATGTTTCCAATTATCTTTATTGCAGCCTGGTTCTCTACTAATTTGTTTATTTGCCCAGACAACTGGGGCGGCCGCAGGTCGGACACGTGGTGTTTCGCAGGTCGGACACGTGGTGTTTCGCAGGCCGCAGGTCGGACACGTGGTGTTTCGCAGGCCGCAGGTCGCCATTGGCACTGGGGCGCGAGACCTACTATAAGCTGAGGGTTTGTTACATTATATCAGGCTACACAATGCTCTGTGGACCTCAGACTGGATACATTGTAGCAAACTCCCAGACAGATTGGTGCAGCTGCTGATATGGAGCATTTTACAGACTGATACATTGTATCCACTTCCAGGACTAAATATAAAAGTGAGGTCACTTGTCTGGCTGAGGATGGAGGTAAAAGGCTACCTGATTCCAATGGTAACTAACCAGCACAAAGACTGACAGCAGCTTTATATGTGAAAGGAGGAGAAGAAAACATGAAAAGATCCTCAGCACAAAAGAAAAGTCAACTATCCATAATAATAATAATAATAATAATATTTATGATAATGAACTAGTATTTTATAAGTACTGAAGCCATGAAATACTTTGTCCGGCTGCTGGTCTGTAGCTCATCTTACCAGTCCTCTGTCTCGGCTATATACCGTCAGCTGTGATGTCATAGAAGGTATTGTGAGGTCATCACTAGCGCAGCTTCCATTGTGTGAGTTTAATTGAAGTCATATTTGAGGTATCCGGGGAGTGAACCCAGAGAATGTGCGGCTGAGCGCGGGCGCGCTGCGGGGGGCTACGTGTTTGTGTCTGTGGGATATTAGTGATATTTTTTAGTCACTTTTTGTAACAGGGAGTAATTGAATTATTCTGAGTCATTCTAAAGTTTTAAAGGAAGATTCCACCTTTTTTTGTAACTTTTTACAATATATGGGTTTACACGAATTGTTGAGCTGATTTTCTAGATTGCAGTGCATTGTGGGAACTCAAATGACAGTTACAAAACCAGGTCACATGACTGCAGGAGGTCTTGAAGGGCAAGTAGCCAAATGTATCTCCTGGCAGTGGATGTGAGTAGAAATGACTACAGATGTAGGAATCATTGACATGACAGATTTATTGCTGCTCCGTCTTGTAATACTGTAAGAATACCGCGCTACTTATACTGTGCGGTGAGCCGCGGCGTCATGTCAACTATCGCTACATCGGTATCTTCATGTTCGGTGGAGATGACTTCTCTATAATCATCTCATTATTATTACAGGCAGGAAAACACAGAAATCTAGATAACACAGGATTCACTATTCATAGTAGGTGATGTCACAGCTCACCTCCTCTCCTCACTGCACAGAGGCCTCTGCATAGAACAGAGCATGCCCACAACAACCTCCAATAGAAGAAAACAGGTGATGTCACAGCTCACCTCCTCTCCTCACTGCACAGAGACCTCAGCACAGATCAGAGCATACCCACAAGACACTCCCATAGAATATAATAGGTGATGTCACAGCTCACCTCCTCTCCTCACTGCACAGAGACCTCAGCACAGATCAGAGCATACCCACAAGACACTCCCATAGAATATAATAGGTGATGTCACAGCTCACCTCCTCTCCTCACTGCACAGAGGCCTCTGCACAGATCAGAGCATACCCACAAGACACTCCCATAGAATATAATAGGTGATGTCACAGCTCACCTCCTCTCCTCACTGCACAGAGACCTCAGCACAGATCAGAGCATACCCACAAGACACTCCCATTGTTATGTTCTGCTACCAAAGCTAAGGAAAGAGAGGAGATCTGTCCCTACTATAAGACTCAGCTGAATCCCTACGATGTAACAGGGAACCTGATCCTGCGATCAGACCTGCTAAAGTCCTAATCTAGTCTGTACGGAGACCTATAGATGTGGGGAAGGAATCCCTACAAGTACTAAGGACTGGGAGGAATATGGGACACCTCCTAACAGAAATAGTAGCAGACAGACGAACAAACAAAATAGAAAGAACATAGAGGTCCGTAGACCAAGCAAACTAACAGAGCTAGATACAGAGCACAGGCTAGCTAGAAAGTAGATATACAATGAAGTCCAGCAAAGCCAGAAGGGCGGAGCAGGATTAAATAGGCCAACAAGGTCATGTGACCAGCAAAGGAAAAAAAACCTAACAGCAAGGTTCTAACACCCATAGAATATAATAGGTGATGTCACAGCTCACCTCCTCTCCTCACTGCACAGAGGCCTCTGCACAGATCAGAGCATACCCACAAGACACTCCCATAGAATATAATAGGTGATGTCACAGCTCACCTCCTCTCCTCACTGCAGAGACCTCTGCACAGATCAGAGCATACCCACAAGACACTCCCATAGAATATAATAGGTGATGTCACAGCTCACCTCCACTCCTCACTGCACAGACGCCTCTGCACAGATCAGAGCATACCCACAAGACACTCCTACAGAATATAATAGGTGATGTCACAGCTCACCTCCACTCCTCACTGCACAGAGACCTCTGCACAGATCAGAGCATACCCACAAGACACTCCAATAGAATATAATAGGTGATGTCACAGCTCACCTCCTCTCCTCACTGCACAGAGACCTCTGCACAGATCAGAGCATACCCCCAAGACACTCCCATAGAATATAATAGGTGATGTCACAGCTCACCTCCACTCCTCACTGCACATATCAGTGCATATACACAATTTCCTATAGAAGATATGTAAAGTCACAGCTCCCCTCCTCCTCCTATATAATGACCGCTGCACCAGTCACAGAGCATGCCGATAACATTAATATAATAGGCAATGTACTAATCAAGAAAACTGCCTTGAAGTGAGAATGGACAGTCCTTTTAAAGGGGAAGTGTCGGCAGGTTTTTGCTATGTAATCTGAGAGCATCATAACATCGGACAAGAGCCTGATTCCTGCGATGTGCCACTTACTGGGCTGCTTGCAGCAGTTTTGATAGACTCCCTGTTTTCGCTGCTGTAGATGTAGCAGTGCTCAGAATGCTGAGCTGTGTATAACCCCGCCCACACTCCTGATTGGCAGCATTATGTTACATTGTCATCAAGCTGCCAATCAGTGGTGGGGGCGGAGTTACCCAGATTAGCTGGACTAGCCTGCACATGAGACCTAGTCCTGTAGTGATAATCTCCTGCTGATAAAGCACTGATTATTGAAACTACGGAACCCAGCCTAGTAAGTGGCACATCCCTGGAATCAGGCACACTTGCCCTCTAGTTAGATAGCACAAACCTGCTGGCAGCTTCCCTTTAAATGACTGTGACAATCTAAGGTTGATGGTATTCATACAAGGTAATGATTATTATTGAGTGGCTGGGTGTGGCCGGTGGGTTGCGGTCTGATCATGTGATCTGCCGTCAGACACGGGCACTTCGCCGTCGTGTCACTCACGTCTCGCTCTCTCCGCAGGATCACATTGACACGAAAAGCGCAACCGATATGTTTGAGTTGATAAAGAAGCGCCTGAAGCACACGGACGGGTACCCCTACTTACTGTCCATCCTCCAGCACTGTCTACAGATGCCATGTGAGTATCCGGGCGTCTGCTACCGGACTAGTCCCATGTAGGAGGACGACTCCCATCATTGCATCACACTGCGCAGGTGACTTCTTCCGATTGGCTGCCGGTCAGAGCTACTGAGGAGCTTCTCCCCCCAGGTCTCAGTTTATAGCTTTGGGTGTTTGGATGTGATTTTCGGCTTCTTTTCTTCTTGGTGACAGATAAACGTAACGGCAGCAACCTGCAGCAGTGGCAGCTCCTGGACCGGATACTGCAGCAGATCGTTCTTCAGGATGAGAAAGGAGAAGATCCCGACGTGACGGCACTGGAGAACTTCAACGTCAGGAACATCATTAAAATGTAGGGGACCCCATGACAGCACCAGGCTGACAGATCTTTGATTACAATGTAGAAACAATAGGATGTCTAGAGCGTCACAGTTCTAGAGAGGATTCAGGGCAAGTCAGTTCTAGATTTGATTGATTCTATGTTCTAGAGTTCATCAGTTCTGTAGCCGTTCTAGACTCCAGCAGTTCTATAAAGGTTGTAGACTCCATCTGTTCTTTAGAGGTTCTAGAGTTTAACACTTCAATAGATGTTCTAGACTCCACCTGTTCTATAGAAAGTTCATCAGTTCTATGAAGGTTCTAGACTTCGTCACTTTTATGAAGGCTCTAGGGTTCATTACTTCAATACAGGTTCTAGAGCTCAACAGTTATATAGGGTTAACTTGTGCTATGAAGGTTCCAGACTTTATTAGCTCCCAAAACAATAAAGGTTCTTGATCTCCTTGGCTCTACAGAAGTTCTAAAGATCTTTTGTTTTCTATAGATTGATGTCGGGGGTCCTGCCTCCCCCTGATTATGACCTGTTCCATGTTGAGGACTTTGTAATTTCTTGTCAATGTGAACTTTTTTTGTCTCATTAACTGGTTTTGTTCCGTGCAGGTTAGTGAATGAGAATGAAGTCAAGCAATGGCGAGAACAGGCGGAGAAGTTCAGGAAAGGTGGGTGTTCCCCTTTAAATGATCATTGCCGCGAGCGGTGGAGAGACCCTGTAATAATAGTCTCTGCTCAGTCTCTCGCCAGTCACTGAGAAATGTCTGAAGTTTCTTCATAACTTTGTCACTCTCGATGCGACTTTAAGTTCTGCTCATCCTGAGCCTCCTGATTCAGGAATAGATTGCCCGACATACAATGTGAATTCTGTTTTTGCCCCATCACATCCTAGAACATGTGGAACTTGCCTGCCGACTGGAGAAGAAAGAACGGGAGTGTGAGACGAAGACGCAGGAGAAGGAGGACATGATGAAGACCCTGAACAAGATGAAGGACAAGCTGCAGAAGGAGTCGCTGGAGCTGCGTCTGGCCCGAGATCAGATGACGGAGCTGGTGTCTCAGCTGAGCGAGCACTCGGTAGGGAAGTGAGCGAGCTGCAAAATGCCCAAACTGGAAAAGCTCCAGTTACACCCAGAGCTGCAATCATAATTCACTCCAGTCACATCTCAAGCAGCATTTATTGTTACCGTCCCCCTGGTCTGATCCCACAATTTATTGCATTGCTGCAGATTTTTCACACCAGTGTAACACATGGCTGCAGATTTGGATGTGACTAGAGTCATGATATCTGTAATTGTTTTCTATGATTAATTTATAATTCATGCTTTCCTCTATTTTTCAGACTGGTGGTCCTCTATCCTTCCCCCTTCCACCACCACCACCGCCACCGCCAGGTGGGCCCATGCCTCCTCCACCGCCTTTACCGCAGAATCTGCCGCCTCCTCCACCACCTCCGCTGCAGTCATTCTCCTGTTTCCCCCCGGCCCCTCCTCCTCCACCACCACCTGGAGGACCCCCACCACCGCCGGGAGCACCTCCATTCTTTGGGATGGGCATGCCGCCTCCACCTCTTCTCTCCTTTACCTGCGGAACCAACATGAGGAACAAATCCATTCCCCAACCATCGCACCCACTGAAGTCTTTTAACTGGTCCAAACTGAATGAGGTACGAAGACCCCTAACCTGCACAGGGAATGGGGGCTACAATGTAACATGGGTGGTAGTTCTGTAACATGTATTCAGGGAGCTCCCCCTAGTGGTGGCTACAGACAGGATTTTGTCAGGTATCTCTGTATATAGGGAGCTCCCCCTAGTGGAGGCTGCAGACAGAATCTTATCATGTATCTCTGTATACAGGGAGCTCCCCCTAGTGGTGGCTGCAGACAGGATCTTATCATATATCTCTGTATACAGGGAGCTCCCCCTAGTGGTGACTGTGGACAGAATCTTATCATGTATCTCTGCACAGTGATCTTCCCCTAGTGGTGACTGCAGACAGAATCTTATGTATCTCTGTATACAGGGAGCTCCCCCTATTGGTGACTGCAGACAGAATCTTATCATGTATCTCTGTATACAAAGAGCTCCCCCTAGTGGTGGCTACAGACAGGATCTTATGTATCTCTGTATACAGGGAGCTCCCTCTAGTGATGGCTGCAGACAGAATCTTATCATGCATCTCTGTATACAGGGAGCTCCCCCTAGTGGTGGCTACAGACAGGATGTTATCATATATCTCTGTATACAGGTAGCTCCCCCTAGTGGTGGCTGCAGACAGGATCTTATCATGTATCTCTGTATACAGGGAGCTCCCCCTAGTGGTGGCTGCAGACAGGATCTTATCATGTATCTCTGTATACAGGGAGCTCCCCCTAGTGGTGACTGCAGACAGAATCTTATGTATCTCTGTATACAGGGAGCTCCCCCTAGTGGTGGCTCCCTGCCGGGAGCTGTGTTGCTGTCACGTGTGTGTGCTTTTTGACAACTTCCGGCTTCTCTTTCATTCCGAGACTCCGTCTTGATAGCCAATCATGAGTCAGTAAGTGGTCGGGTCGAGCGAGGTGCGGCTGGGTATATCAGCGTGCGTTCTCCTCTTTGCGGTGTGCCAGGTGAGAGGGGGGGAGCTCATTTAGGCCGGCGGATATACTGACAGCTACATGGAGTCTCCGCAATTCCGCGCTTATTTACGGGGGTTTGTTGTCCATGGATTTTGTAAGGGATTATCTGGATGGGACTCAATTCTTATTAAATCTTATTTTTAATTGAAACTCCTCTCCAAAAAATGCAAGAGACGTCGCTGTGAGCAGATCCATGAGGGGGTATAATACATTCAGTAATGAAAGGTATATTTTGTGTTCGTGGAGGATCGATAACGGGCAGCTCCTCTATGGGGAGAAATAAGACTGCTCCAGATCAGCTCCTCCCACCGATGACATCACTCCCACTGTTATTATGACATCACGTCACGTAAAGAACTCCGGTAACTTCAAGCAGACTTCGTGGTAGAAATGCGTGGAAACAATGTTCACTATTTAACAGTAAAGCTCAATGATTTCCACTGTCTCTGCTTGTTGACAGCTGTAGAGATGTGTTTGTTACAATTGTTTATGTAACACTTAGTTTGTTACAATGTATCAGTCCTGGATACAATTCATTCCTGGATGATAACTTGATAACTCTCCCAGATTCCTCTTCCTCCCTGAACCCTAAATCCGCGTCTCGCTCATTGCTTTATCCCTGACAACAAAGTGACTGTCTCTGGCTTCAACAACTGTCTTTTACATCCAGGCAGTCCAAATGATGTCTCCCGCTGGGCCTCCTGTGAAGTATTTGATATGAGCACCCGGGGACAAGGAGGAATTCAGCAGGAATGTGCTCTCATTTAATGACAAGTATCTTTATTATAAATAGCATTTTTGCAAGGATTACAAATAAGAGTCAAGAAATGCCGAGCTGACGGCGCAGAGCGTTCCTGTCCAGAAGGACATCATTGCTGGCTAATAGGGCTGTTATGGAAGCACCCTCTAGTGGCCATATGAGGAATCACAATATACTGATAATATAAAGGGTACACAATATGCAAGGAAAGCTTTCTGACCTGTAAAAGTAGCCATACTGCTTGTCTCCCAGAAGCAGATATCACTGAAAAATAGTGCACTAACCGAAATAGGACGCGTCAAAGGAAATGAAAAAAGAAAAAAAATTACAATTTATTCCTAGATGATTTTTCAGTTGTTGAACCCAAAGAAAGCAAATTGTAGCTCAGCGTCTCCAAAATCAACAAGAATGTAAGGAGGGGGAACGTATAAACGACGGCTTCATGGACCCTCCGCACACATTAAGAAGCTGGAGCTCCTGGAAAAGATTTGGCCACTTCACAAATTCTGACACCTCAAGCTCCACCGGTACAAAGAGGAAAGCCTGTACAAGACCGTAAATCACCCGCTATATACTATAAACCAGGGGAATAGTTATATTCTTGTACATAAGGGCAGTATTATAGTAGTTATATTCTTGTACATAAGGGCAGTATTATAGTAGTTATAATCTTGTACATAGGGGGCAGTATTATAGTAGTTATATTCTTGTACATAGGGGGCAGCATTATAGTAGTTATATTCTTGTACATAGGGGCAGTATTATAGTAGTTATATTCTTGTACATTGGGGGCAGTATTATAGTAGTTATATTCTTGTACATAGGGGCAGTATTATAGTAGTTATATTCTTGTACATAGGAGCAGTATTATAGTAGTTATATTCTTGTACATAGGGGCAGTATTATAGTAGTTATATTCTTGTACATAGGGGCAGTATTATAGTAGTTATATTCTTGTACATAGGAGCAGTATTATAGTAGTTATATTCTTGTACATAGGGGCAGTATTATAGTAGTTATATTCTTGTACATTGGGGGCAGTATTATAGTAGTTATATTCTTGTACATAGGGGGCAGTATTATAGTAGTTATATTCTTGTACATTGGGGGCAGTATTATAGTAGTTATATTCTTGTACATTGGGGGCAGTATTATAGTAGTTATATTCTTGTACATAGGGGCAGTTTTATAGTAGTTATATTCTTGTACATAGGGGGCAGTATTATAGTAGTTATATTCTTGTACATAGGGGCAGTATTATAGTCGTTATATTCTTGTACATAGGGGCAGTATTATAGTAGTTATATTCTTGTACATAGGAGCAGTATTATAGTAGTTATATTCTTGTACATAGGGGGCAGTATTATAGTAGTTATATTCTTGTACATAGGGGCAGTATTATAGTCGTTATATTCTTGTACATAGGGGCAGTATTATAGTCGTTATATTCTTATACATAGGGGCAGTATTATAGTAGTTATATTCTTGTACATAGGGGGCAGTATTATAGTAGTTATATTCTTGTACATAGGGGGCAGTATTATAGTAGTTATATTCTTGTACATAGGGGGCAGTATTATAGTAGTTATACTCTTGTACATAGGAGCAGTATTATAGTAGTTATATTCTTGTACATTGGGGGCAGTATTATAGTAGTTATATTCTTGTACATTGGGGGCAGTATTATAGTAGTTATATTCTTGTACATTGGGGGCAGTATTATAGTAGTTATATTCTTGTACATAGGGGCAGTATTATAGTAGTTATATTCTTGTACATAGGGGGCAGTATTATAGTAGTTATATTCTTGTACATAGGGGGCAGTATTATTGTAGTTATATTCTTGTACGTAGCGGCAGTATTATAGTAGTTATATTCTTGTACATAGGGGGCAGTATTATAGTAGTTATATTCTTGTACATAGGGGCAGTATTATAGTAGTTATATTCTTGTACATAAGGGCAGTATTATAGTAGTTATATTCTTGTACATAAGGGCAGTATTATAGTAGTTATATTCTTGTACATAAGGGCAGTATTATAGTAGTTATATTCTTGTACATAGGGGGCAGTATTATAGTAGTTATATTCTTGTACATAGGGGGCAGCATTATAGTAGTTATATTCTTGTACATAGGAGCAGTATTATAGTAGTTATATTCTTGTACATAGGGGCAGTATTATAGTAGTTATATTCTTGTACATTGGGGGCAGTATTATAGTAGTTATATTCTTGTACATAGGGGGCAGTATTATAGTAGTTATATTCTTGTACATAGGGGGCAGTATTATAGTAGTTATATTCTTGTACATTGGGGGCAGTATTATAGTAGTTATATTCTTGTACATTGGGGGCAGTATTATAGTAGTTATATTCTTGTACATTGGGGGCAGTATTATGGTAGTTATATTCTTGTACATAGGGGGCAGTTTTATAGTAGTTATATTCTTGTACATAGGGGGCAGTATTATAGTAGTTATATTCTTGTACATAGGGGCAGTATTATAGTCGTTATATTCTTGTACATAGGGGCAGTATTATAGTAGTTATATTCTTGTACATAGGAGCAGTATTATAGTAGTTATATTCTTGTACATAGGAGCAGTATTATAGTAGTTATATTCTTGTACATAGGGGGCAGTATTATAGTAGTTATATTCTTGTACATAGGGGCAGTATTATAGTCGTTATATTCTTGTACATAGGGGCAGTATTATAGTCGTTATATTCTTATACATAGGGGCAGTATTATAGTAGTTATATTCTTGTACATAGGGGGCAGTATTATAGTAGTTATATTCTTGTACATAGGGGGCAGTATTATAGTAGTTATATTCTTGTACATAGGGGGCAGTATTATAGTAGTTATACTCTTGTACATAGGAGCAGTATTATAGTAGTTATATTCTTGTACATTGGGGGCAGTATTATAGTAGTTATATTCTTGTACATTGGGGGCAGTATTATAGTAGTTATATTCTTGTACATTGGGGGCAGTATTATAGTAGTTATATTCTTGGTCATAGGGGCAGTATTATAGTAGTTATATTCTTGTACATAGGGGGCAGTATTATAGTAGTTATATTCTTGTACATAGGGGGCAGTATTATTGTAGTTATATTCTTGTACATAGCGGCAGTATTATAGTAGTTATATTCTTGTACATAGGGGGCAGTATTATAGTAGTTATATTCTTGTACATAGGGGCAGTATTATAGTAGTTATATTCTTGTACATAGGGGGCAGTATTATAGTAGTTATATTCTTGTACATAGGGGGCAGTATTATAGTAGTTATATTCTTGTACATAGGAGCAGTATTATAGTAGTTATATTCTTGTACATTGGGGGCAGTATTATAGTAGTTATATTCTTGTACATTGGGGGCAGTATTATAGTAGTTATATTCTTGTACATAGGGGGCAGTATTATAGTAGTTATATTCTTGTACATAGGGGCAGTATTATAGTAGTTATATTCTTGTACATAGGGGGCAGTATTATAGTAGTTATATTCTTGTACATAGGGGGCAGTATTATTGTAGTTATATTCTTGTACATAGCGGCAGTATTATAGTAGTTATATTCTTGTACATAGGGGGCAGTATTATAGTAGTTATATTCTTGTACATAGGGGCAGTATTATAGTAGTTATATTCTTGTACATAGGGGGCAGTATTATAGTAGTTATATTCTTGTACATAGGGGCAGTATTATAGTAGTTATATTCTTGTACATAGGGGGCAGTATTATAGTAGTTATATTCTTGTACATAGGGGCAGTATTATAGTAGTTATATTCTTGTACATAGGGGGCAGTATTATAGTAGTTATATTCTTGTACATAGGAGCAGTATTATAGTAGTTATATTCTTGTACATTGGGGGCAGTATTATAGTAGTTATATTCTTGTACATTGGGGGCAGTATTATAGTAGTTATATTCTTGTACATTGGGGGCAGTATTATAGTAGTTATATTCTTGTACATAGGGGCAGTATTATAGTAGTTATATTCTTGTACATAGGGGGCAGTATTATAGTAGTTATATTCTTGTACATAGGGGCAGTATTATAGTAGTTATATTCTTGTACATAGGGGGCAGTATTATAGTAGTTATATTCTTGTACATAGGAGCAGTATTATAGTAGTTATATTCTTGTACATAGGAGCAGTATTATAGTAGTTATATTCTTGTACATAGAGTCAGTATTATAGTAGTTATATTCTTGTACATAGGAGCAGTATTATAGTAGTTATATTCTTGTACATAGGGGGCAGTATTATAGTAGTTATATTCTTGTACATAGGGGGCAGTATTATAGTAGTTATATTCTTGTACATAGGGGGCAGTATTATAATAGTTATATTCTTGTACATTGGGGGCAGTATTATAGTAGTTATATTCTTGTACATAGGGGCAGTATTATAGTAGTTATATTCTTGTACATAGGTGCAGTATTATAGTAGTTATATTCTTGTACATAGGAGCAGTATTATAGTAGTTATATTCTTGTACATAGGGGCAGTATTATAGTAGTTATATTCTTGTACATAGGGGCAGTGTTGTAGTAGTTATATTCTTGTACATAGGGGGCAGTATTATAGTAGTTATATTCTTGTACATAGGGGACTGTATTATAGTAGTTATATTCTTGTACATAGGAGGCTGTATTATAGTAGTTATATTCTTGTACATAGGAGAAGTATTATAGTAGTTATATTCTTGTACATAGGGAGCAGTATTATAGTAGTTATATTCTTGTACATAGGGGACTGTATTATAGTAGTTATATTCTTGTACATAGGAGGCAGTATTATAGTAGTTATATTCTTGTACATAGGGGGCAGTATTATAGTACTTATATTCTTGTACATAGGAGCAGTATTATAGTAGTTATATTCTTGTACATTGGGGGCAGTATTATAGTAGTTATATTCTTGTACATTGGGGGCAGTATTATAGTAGTTATATTCTTGTACATAGGGGGCAGTATTATAGTAGTTATATTCTTGTACATAGGGGCAGTATTATAGTAGTTATATTCTTGTACATAGGGGGCAGTATTATAGTAGTTATATTCTTGTACATAGGGGCAGTATTATAGTAGTTATATTCTTGTACATAGGGGGCAGTATTATAGTAGTTATATTCTTGTACATAGGAGCAGTATTATAGTAGTTATATTCTTGTACATAGGAGCAGTATTATAGTAGTTATATTCTTGTACATAGAGTCAGTATTATAGTAGTTATATTCTTGTACATAGGAGCAGTATTATAGTAGTTATATTCTTGTACATAGGGGGCAGTATTATAGTAGTTATATTCTTGTACATAGGGGGCAGTATTATAGTAGTTATATTCTTGTACATAGGGGGCAGTATTATAATAGTTATATTCTTGTACATTGGGGGCAGTATTATAGTAGTTATATTCTTGTACATAGGGGCAGTATTATAGTAGTTATATTCTTGTACATAGGTGCAGTATTATAGTAGTTATATTCTTGTACATAGGAGCAGTATTATAGTAGTTATATTCTTGTACATAGGGGCAGTATTATAGTAGTTATATTCTTGTACATAGGGGCAGTGTTGTAGTAGTTATATTCTTGTACATAGGGGGCAGTATTATAGTAGTTATATTCTTGTACATAGGGGACTGTATTATAGTAGTTATATTCTTGTACATAGGAGGCAGTATTATAGTAGTTATATTCTTGTACATAGGAGAAGTATTATAGTAGTTATATTCTTGTACATAGGGGGCAGTATTATAGTAGTTATATTCTTGTACATAGGGGACTGTATTATAGTAGTTATATTCTTGTACATAGGAGGCAGTATTATAGTAGTTATATTCTTGTACATAGGAGCAGTATTATAGCAGTTATATTCTTGTACATAGGGGGCAGTATTATAGTAGTTATATTCTTGTACATAGGAGCAGTATTATAGTAGTTATATTCTTGTACATAGGAGCAGTATTATAGTAGTTATATTCTTGTACATAGGGGCTGGATTATAGTAGTTATATTCTTGTATATAGAGGCAGTATTATAGTAGTTATATTCTTGTACATAGGGGGCAGTATTATAGTAGTTATATTCTTGTACATTGGGGCAGTATTATAGTAGTTATATTCTTGTACATAGGGGGCAGTATTATAGTAGTTATATTCTTGTACATAGGGGCAGTATTATAGTAGTTATATTCTTGTACATAGGGGGCAGTATTATAGTAGTTATATTCTTGTACATAGGGGCAGTATTATAGTAGTTATATTCTTGTACATAGGGGGCAGTATTATAGTAGTTATATTCTTGTACATAGGAGCAGTATTATAGTAGTTATATTCTTGTACATAAGAGCAGTATTATAGTAGTTATATTCTTGTACATAGGGGCAGTATTATAGTAGTTATATTCTTGTACATAGGGGCAGTATTATAGTAGTTATATTCTTGTATATAGGGGGCAGTATTATAGTAGTTATATTCTTGTACATTGGGGGCAGTATTATAGTAGTTATATTCTTGTACATAGGGGGCAGTATTATAGTAGTTATATTCTTGTACATAGGGGCAGTATTATAGTAGTTATATTCTTGTACATAGGGGGCAGTATTATAGTAGTTATATTCTTGTACATAGGGGCAGTATTATAGTAGTTATATTCTTGTACATAGGGGGCAGTATTATAGTAGTTATATTCTTGTACATAGGAGCAGTATTATAGTAGTTATATTCTTGTACATAAGAGCAGTATTATAGTAGTTATATTCTTGTACATAGGGGCAGTATTATAGTAGTTATATTCTTGTACATAGGGGCAGTATTATAGTAGTTATATTCTTGTACATAGGGGCAGTATTATAGTAGTTATATTCTTGTACATAAGGGGCAGTATTATAGTAGTTATATTCTTGTACATAAGGGCAGTATTATAGTAGTTATATTCTTGTACATAGGGGCAGTATTATAGTAGTTATATTCTTGTACATAGGGGGCAGTATTATAGTAGTTATATTCTTGTACATAGGGGCAGTATTATAGTAGTTATATTCTTGTACATAGGGGGCAGTATTATAGTAGTTATATTCTTGTACATAGGGGCAGTATTATAGTAGTTATATTCTTGTATATAGGGGGCAGTATTATAGTAGTTATATTCTTGTACATAGGGTCAGTATTATAGTAGTTATATTCTTGTACATAGGAGCAGTATTATTGTAGTTATATTCTTGTACATAGGGGGCAGTATTATAGTAGTTATATTCTTGTACATAGGGGGCAGTATTATAGTAGTTATATTCTTGTACATAGGGGGCAGTATTATAATAGTTATATTCTTGTACATTGGGGGCAGTATTATAGTAGTTATATTCTTGTACATAGGGGCAGTATTATAGTAGTTATATTCTTGTACATAGGAGCAGTATTATAGTAGTTATATTCTTGTACATAGGGAGCAGTATTATAGTAGTTATATTCTTGTACATAGGGGCAGTGTTGTAGTAGTTATATTCTTGTACATAGGGGGCAGTATTATAGTAGTTATATTCTTGTACATAGGGGACTGTATTATAGTAGTTATATTCTTGTACATAGGAGACAGTATTATAGTAGTTATATTCTTGTACATAGGAGAAGTATTATAGTAGTTATATTCTTGTACATAGGGGGCAGTATTATAGTAGTTATATTCTTGTATATAGGGGGCAGTATTATAGTAGTTATATTCTTGTACATAGGAGCAGTATTATAGTAGTTATATTCTTGTATATAGGGGGCAGTATTATAGTAGTTATATTCTTGTACATAGGAGAAGTATTATAGTAGTTATATTCTTGTACATAGGGGCAGTATTATAGTAGTTATATTCTTGTACATAGGAGCAGTATTATAGTAGTTATATTCTTGTACATAGGAGCAGTATTATAGTAGTTATATTCTTGTACATAGGTGGCAGTATTATAGTAGTTATATTCTTGTACATAGGAGCAGTATTATAGTAGTTATATTCTTGTACATAGGAGCAGTATTATAGTAGTTATATTCTTGTACATAGGGGCAGTGTTGTAGTAGTTATATTCTTGTACATAGGGGGCAGTATTGTAGTAGTTATATTCTTGTACATAGGAGCAGTATTATAGTAGTTATATTCTTGTACATAGGAGGCAGTATTACAGTAGTTATATTCTTGTACATAGGGGGCAGTATTATAGTAGTTATATTCTTGTACATAGGAGGCAGTATTATAGTAGTTATATTCTTGTACATAGGGGGCAGTATTATAGGAGTTATATTCTTGTACATAGGGGGTAGTATTATAGTAGTTATATTCTTGTACATAGGGGGCAGTTTTATAGTAGTTATATTCTTGTACATAGGGTGCAGTATTATAGTAGTTATATTCTTGTACATAGGAGCAGTATTATAGTAGTTATATTCTTGTACATAGGGGGTAGTATTATAGTAGTTATATTCTTGTACATAGGAGCAGTATTATAGTAGTTATATTCTTGTACATAGGATGCAGTATTATAGTAGTTATATTCTTGTACATAGGAGCAGTATTATAGTAGTTATATTCTTGTACATAGGGGGTAGTATTATAGTAGTTATATTCTTGTACATAGGGGGCAGTTTTATAGTAGTTATATTCTTGTACATAGGGGGCAGTATTATAGTAGTTATATTCTTGTACATAGGAGCAGTATTATAGTAGTTATATTCTTGTACATAAGAGCAGTATTATAGTAGTTATATTCTTGTACATAGGGGCAGTATTATAGTAGTTATATTCTTGTACATAGGGGCAGTATTATAGTAGTTATATTCTTGTACATAGGGGCAGTATTATAGTAGTTATATTCTTGTACATAAGGGGCAGTATTATAGTAGTTATATTCTTGTACATAAGGGCAGTATTATAGTAGTTATATTCTTGTACATAGGGGCAGTATTATAGTAGTTATATTCTTGTACATAGGGGGCAGTATTATAGTAGTTATATTCTTGTACATAGGGGCAGTATTATAGTAGTTATATTCTTGTACATAGGGGGCAGTATTATAGTAGTTATATTCTTGTACATAGGGGCAGTATTATAGTAGTTATATTCTTGTATATAGGGGGCAGTATTATAGTAGTTATATTCTTGTACATAGGGTCAGTATTATAGTAGTTATATTCCTGTACATAGGAGCAGTATTATAGTAGTTATATTCTTGTACATAGGGGGCAGTATTATAGTAGTTATATTCTTGTACATAGGGGGCAGTATTATAGTAGTTATATTCTTGTACATAGGGGGCAGTATTATAATAGTTATATTCTTGTACATTGGGGGCAGTATTATAGTAGTTATATTCTTGTACATAGGGGCAGTATTATAGTAGTTATATTCTTGTACATAGGAGCAGTATTATAGTAGTTATATTCTTGTACATAGGGAGCAGTATTATAGTAGTTATATTCTTGTACATAGGGGCAGTGTTGTAGTAGTTATATTCTTGTACATAGGGGGCAGTATTATAGTAGTTATATTCTTGTACATAGGGGACTGTATTATAGTAGTTATATTCTTGTACATAGGAGACAGTATTATAGTAGTTATATTCTTGTACATAGGAGAAGTATTATAGTAGTTATATTCTTGTACATAGGGGGCAGTATTATAGTAGTTATATTCTTGTATATAGGGGGCAGTATTATAGTAGTTATATTCTTGTACATAGGAGCAGTATTATAGTAGTTATATTCTTGTATATAGGGGGCAGTATTATAGTAGTTATATTCTTGTACATAGGAGAAGTATTATAGTAGTTATATTCTTGTACATAGGGGCAGTATTATAGTAGTTATATTCTTGTACATAGGAGCAGTATTATAGTAGTTATATTCTTGTACATAGGAGCAGTATTATAGTAGTTATATTCTTGTACATAGGTGGCAGTATTATAGTAGTTATATTCTTGTACATAGGAGCAGTATTATAGTAGTTATATTCTTGTACATAGGAGCAGTATTATAGTAGTTATATTCTTGTACATAGGGGCAGTGTTGTAGTAGTTATATTCTTGTACATAGGGGGCAGTATTGTAGTAGTTATATTCTTGTACATAGGAGCAGTATTATAGTAGTTATATTCTTGTACATAGGAGGCAGTATTACAGTAGTTATATTCTTGTACATAGGGGGCAGTATTATAGTAGTTATATTCTTGTACATAGGAGGCAGTATTATAGTAGTTATATTCTTGTACATAGGGGGCAGTATTATAGGAGTTATATTCTTGTACATAGGGGGTAGTATTATAGTAGTTATATTCTTGTACATAGGGGGCAGTTTTATAGTAGTTATATTCTTGTACATAGGGTGCAGTATTATAGTAGTTATATTCTTGTACATAGGAGCAGTATTATAGTAGTTATATTCTTGTACATAGGGGGTAGTATTATAGTAGTTATATTCTTGTACATAGGAGCAGTATTATAGTAGTTATATTCTTGTACATAGGATGCAGTATTATAGTAGTTATATTCTTGTACATAGGAGCAGTATTATAGTAGTTATATTCTTGTACATAGGGGGTAGTATTATAGTAGTTATATTCTTGTACATAGGGGGCAGTTTTATAGTAGTTATATTCTTGTACATAGGGGGCAGTATTATAGTAGTTATATTCTTGTACATAGGAGCAGTATTATAGTAGTTATATTCTTGTACATAAGAGGCAGTATTATAGTAGTTATATTCTTGTACATAGGAGCAGTATTATAGTAGTTATATTCTTGTACATAGGGGCAGTATTATAGTAGTTATATTCTTGTACATAGGGGACAGCATTATATTAGTTGTATTCTTGTACATAGGAGCAGTATTATAGTAGTTATATTCTTGTACATAGGGGACAGCATTATATTAGTTGTATTCTTGTACATAGGAGCAGTATTATAGTAGTTATATTCTTGTACATAGGAGCAGTATTATAGTAGTTATATTCTTGTACATAGGAGCAGTATTATAGTAGTTATATTCTTGTACATAGGGGCAGTATTATAGCAGTTATATTCTTGTACATAGGGGCAGTATTATAGTAGTTATATTCTTGTACATAGGGAGCAGTATTATAGTAGTTATATTCTTGTATATAGGGGCAGTATTATAGTAGTTATATTCTTGTACATAGGAGCAGTATTATAGTAGTTATATTCTTGTACATAGGGAGCAGTATTATAGTAGTTATATTCTTGTACATAGGGGCAGTATTATAGTAGTTATATTCTTGTACATAGGGAGCAGTATTATAGTAGTTATATTCTTGTACATAGGGAGCAGTATTATAGTAGTTATATTCTTGTACATAGGGGCAGTATTATAGTAGTTATATTCTTGTACATAGGGAGCAGTATTATAGTAGTTATATTCTTGTACATAGGAGCAGTATTATAGTAGTTATATTCTAGTATATAGGGAGCAGTATTATAGTAGTTATATTCTTGTACATAGGGGCAGTATTATAGTAGTTATATTCTTGTACATAGGGGCAGTATTATAGTAGTTATATTCTTGTGTATAGAGGCAGTATTATAGTAGTTATATTCTTGTACATAGGAGGCAGTATTATAGTAGTTATATTCTTGTACATAGGAGGCAGTATTATAGTAGTTATATTCTTGTATATAGAGGCAGTATTATAGTAGTTATATTCTTGTATATAGGGGGCAGTATCATAGTAGTTATATTCTTGTACATAGGGGTAGTATTATAGTAGTTATATTCTTGTATATAGGGGGCAGTATTATAGTAGTTATATTCTTGTACATAGGGGCAGTATTATAGTAGTTATATTCTTGTACATAGTGGGCAGTATTATAGTAGTTATATTCTTGTATATAGAGGCAGTATTATAGTAGTTATATTCTTGTATATAGGGGCAGTATTATAGTAGTTATATTCTTGTACATAGGAGGCAGTATTATAGTAGTTATATTCTTGTACATAGTGGGCAGTATTATAGTAGTTATATTCTTGTATATAGAGGCAGTATTATAGTAGTTATATTCTTGTATATAGGGGCAGTATTATAGTAGTTATATTCTTGTACATAGGAGGCAGTATTATAGTAGTTATATTCTTGTACATAAGGGCAGTATTATAGTAGTTATATTCTTGTACATAGGGGCAGTATTATAGTAGTTATATTCTTGTACATAGGGGCAGTATTATAGTAGTTATATTCTTGTACATAGGGGCAGTATTATAGTAGTTATATTCTTGTACATAGGGGCAATATTATAGTAGTTATATTCTTGTATATAGGAGCAGTATTGTGGTAGTTATATTCTTGTACATAGGGACAGTATTATAGTAGTTATATTCTTGTACATAGGGGGCAGTATTATAGTAGTTATATTCTTGTATATAGGAGCAGTATGGTAGTAGTTATATTCTTGTACATAGGGAGCAGTATTATAGTAGTTATATTCTTGTACATAGGAGCAGTATTATAGTAGTTATATTCTTATATATTGGAGCAGTATTATAGTAGTTATATTCTTGTACATAGGGGGCAGTATTATAGTAGTTATATTCTTGTACATAGGGGCAGTATTATAGTAGTTATATTCTTGTACATAGGGAGCAGTATTATAGTAGTTATATTCTTGTACATAGGAGGCAGTATTATAGTAGTTATATTCTTGTACATAGGGAGCAGTATTATAGTAGTTATATTCTTGTACATAGGGGCAGTATTATAGTAGTTATATTCTTGTACATAGAGAGCAGTATTATAGAAGTTATATTCTTGTACATAGAAGCAGTATTATAGTAGTTATATTCTTGTACATAGGGAGCAGTATTATAGTAGTTATATTCTTGTACATAGGAGCAGTATTATAGTAGTTATATTCTTGTACATAGGAGCAGTATTATAGTAGTTATATTCTTATATATAGGAGCAGTATTATAGTAGTTATATTCTTATATATAGGAGCAGTATTATAGTAGTTATATTCTTGTATATAGGAGCAGTATGGTAGTAGTTATATTCTTGTACATAAGAGCAGTATTATAATAGTTATATTCTTGTACATAGAAGCAGTATTATAGTAGTTATATTCTTGTACATAGGAGCAGTATTATAGTAGTTATATTCTTGTACATAGAGAGCAGTATTATAGAAGTTATATTCTTGTACATAGAAGCAGTATTATAGTAGTTATATTCTTGTACATAGGGAGCAGTATTATAGTAGTTATATTCTTGTACATAGGAGCAGTATTATAGTAGTTATATTCTTATATATAGGAGCAGTATTATAGTAGTTATATTCTTGTACATAGGGGGCAGTATTATAGTAGTTATATTCTTGTACATAGGGGCAGTATTATAGTAGTTATATTCTTGTACATAGGGAGCAGTATTATAGTAGTTATATTCTTGTACATAGGAGGCAGTATTATAGTAGTTATATTCTTGTACATAGGGAGCAGTATTATAGTAGTTATATTCTTGTACATAGGGGCAGTATTATAGTAGTTATATTCTTGTACATAGAGAGCAGTATTATAGAAGTTATATTCTTGTACATAGAAGCAGTATTATAGTAGTTATATTCTTGTACATAGGGAGCAGTATTATAGTAGTTATATTCTTGTACATAGGAGCAGTATTATAGTAGTTATATTCTTGTACATAGGAGCAGTATTATAGTAGTTATATTCTTATATATAGGAGCAGTATTATAGTAGTTATATTCTTATATATAGGAGCAGTATTATAGTAGTTATATTCTTGTATATAGGAGCAGTATGGTAGTAGTTATATTCTTGTACATAAGAGCAGTATTATAATAGTTATATTCTTGTACATAGAAGCAGTATTATAGTAGTTATATTCTTGTACATAGGAGCAGTATTATAGTAGTTATATTCTTGTACATAGAGAGCAGTATTATAGAAGTTATATTCTTGTACATAGAAGCAGTATTATAGTAGTTATATTCTTGTACATAGGGAGCAGTATTATAGTAGTTATATTCTTGTACATAGGAGCAGTATTATAGTAGTTATATTCTAGTATATAGGGAGCAGTATTATAGTAGTTATATTCTTGTACATAGGGGCAGTATTATAGTAGTTATATTCTTGTACATAGGGGCAGTATTATAGTAGTTATATTCTTGTGTATAGAGGCAGTATTATAGTAGTTATATTCTTGTACATAGGAGGCAGTATTATAGTAGTTATATTCTTGTACATAGGAGGCAGTATTATAGTAGTTATATTCTTGTATATAGAGGCAGTATTATAGTAGTTATATTCTTGTATATAGGGGGCAGTATCATAGTAGTTATATTCTTGTACATAGGGGTAGTATTATAGTAGTTATATTCTTGTATATAGGGGGCAGTATTATAGTAGTTATATTCTTGTACATAGGGGCAGTATTATAGTAGTTATATTCTTGTACATAGTGGGCAGTATTATAGTAGTTATATTCTTGTATATAGAGGCAGTATTATAGTAGTTATATTCTTGTATATAGGGGCAGTATTATAGTAGTTATATTCTTGTACATAGGAGGCAGTATTATAGTAGTTATATTCTTGTACATAGTGGGCAGTATTATAGTAGTTATATTCTTGTATATAGAGGCAGTATTATAGTAGTTATATTCTTGTATATAGGGGCAGTATTATAGTAGTTATATTCTTGTACATAGGAGGCAGTATTATAGTAGTTATATTCTTGTACATAAGGGCAGTATTATAGTAGTTATATTCTTGTACATAGGGGCAGTATTATAGTAGTTATATTCTTGTACATAGGGGCAGTATTATAGTAGTTATATTCTTGTACATAGGGGCAGTATTATAGTAGTTATATTCTTGTACATAGGGGCAATATTATAGTAGTTATATTCTTGTATATAGGAGCAGTATTGTGGTAGTTATATTCTTGTACATAGGGACAGTATTATAGTAGTTATATTCTTGTACATAGGGGGCAGTATTATAGTAGTTATATTCTTGTATATAGGAGCAGTATGGTAGTAGTTATATTCTTGTACATAGGGAGCAGTATTATAGTAGTTATATTCTTGTACATAGGAGCAGTATTATAGTAGTTATATTCTTATATATTGGAGCAGTATTATAGTAGTTATATTCTTGTACATAGGGGGCAGTATTATAGTAGTTATATTCTTGTACATAGGGGCAGTATTATAGTAGTTATATTCTTGTACATAGGGAGCAGTATTATAGTAGTTATATTCTTGTACATAGGAGGCAGTATTATAGTAGTTATATTCTTGTACATAGGGAGCAGTATTATAGTAGTTATATTCTTGTACATAGGGGCAGTATTATAGTAGTTATATTCTTGTACATAGAGAGCAGTATTATAGAAGTTATATTCTTGTACATAGAAGCAGTATTATAGTAGTTATATTCTTGTACATAGGGAGCAGTATTATAGTAGTTATATTCTTGTACATAGGAGCAGTATTATAGTAGTTATATTCTTATATATAGGAGCAGTATTATAGTAGTTATATTCTTATATATAGGAGCAGTATTATAGTAGTTATATTCTTGTATATAGGAGCAGTATGGTAGTAGTTATATTCTTGTACATAAGAGCAGTATTATAATAGTTATATTCTTGTACATAGAAGCAGTATTATAGTAGTTATATTCTTGTACATAGGAGCAGTATTATAGTAGTTATATTCTTGTACATAGAGAGCAGTATTATAGAAGTTATATTCTTGTACATAGAAGCAGTATTATAGTAGTTATATTCTTGTACATAGGGAGCAGTATTATAGTAGTTATATTCTTGTACATAGGAGCAGTATTATAGTAGTTATATTCTTATATATAGGAGCAGTATTATAGTAGTTATATTCTTGTACATAGGGGGCAGTATTATAGTAGTTATATTCTTGTACATAGGGGCAGTATTATAGTAGTTATATTCTTGTACATAGGGAGCAGTATTATAGTAGTTATATTCTTGTACATAGGAGGCAGTATTATAGTAGTTATATTCTTGTACATAGGGAGCAGTATTATAGTAGTTATATTCTTGTACATAGGGGCAGTATTATAGTAGTTATATTCTTGTACATAGAGAGCAGTATTATAGAAGTTATATTCTTGTACATAGAAGCAGTATTATAGTAGTTATATTCTTGTACATAGGGAGCAGTATTATAGTAGTTATATTCTTGTACATAGGAGCAGTATTATAGTAGTTATATTCTTGTACATAGGAGCAGTATTATAGTAGTTATATTCTTATATATAGGAGCAGTATTATAGTAGTTATATTCTTATATATAGGAGCAGTATTATAGTAGTTATATTCTTGTATATAGGAGCAGTATGGTAGTAGTTATATTCTTGTACATAAGAGCAGTATTATAATAGTTATATTCTTGTACATAGAAGCAGTATTATAGTAGTTATATTCTTGTACATAGGAGCAGTATTATAGTAGTTATATTCTTGTACATAGAGAGCAGTATTATAGAAGTTATATTCTTGTACATAGAAGCAGTATTATAGTAGTTATATTCTTGTACATAGGGAGCAGTATTATAGTAGTTATATTCTTGTACATAGGAGCAGTATTATAGTAGTTATATTCTTATATATAGGAGCAGTATTATAGTAGTTATATTCTTGTACATAGGGGGCAGTATTATAGTAGTTATATTCTTGTACATAGGGGCAGTATTATAGTAGTTATATTCTTGTACATAGGGAGCAGTATTATAGTAGTTATATTCTTGTACATAGGAGGCAGTATTATAGTAGTTATATTCTTGTACATAGGGAGCAGTATTATAGTAGTTATATTCTTGTACATAGGGGCAGTATTATAGTAGTTATATTCTTGTACATAGAGAGCAGTATTATAGAAGTTATATTCTTGTACATAGAAGCAGTATTATAGTAGTTATATTCTTGTACATAGGGAGCAGTATTATAGTAGTTATATTCTTGTACATAGGAGCAGTATTATAGTAGTTATATTCTTGTACATAGGAGCAGTATTATAGTAGTTATATTCTTATATATAGGAGCAGTATTATAGTAGTTATATTCTTGTACATAGGGGGCAGTATTATAGTAGTTATATTCTTGTTCATAGGGGCAGTATTATAGTAGTTATATTCTTGTACATAGGGACAGTATTATAGTAGTTATATTCTTTTACATAGGAGCAGTATTATAGTAGTTATATTCTTGTACATAGGGGCAGTATTATAGTAGTTATATTCTTGTACATAGGGAGGAGTATTATAGTAGTTATATTCTTGTACATAAGGGCAGTATTATAGTAGTTATATTCTTGTACATAGAGAGCAGTATTATAGAAGTTATATTCTTGTACATAGAAGCAGTATTATAGTAGTTATATTCTTGTACATAGGGAGCAGTATTATAGTAGTTATATTCTTGTACATAGGAGCAGTATTATATTAGTTATATTCTTATATATAGGAGCAGTATTATAGTAGTTATATTCTTGTACATAGGGGGCATTATTATAGTAGTTATATTCTTGTACATAGGGGCAGTATTATAGTAGTTATATTCTTGTACATAGGGGCAGTATTATAGTAGTTATATTCTTGTACATAGGGGCAGTATTATAGTAGTTATATTCTTGTACATAGGAGCAGTATTATAGTAGTTATATTCTTGTACATAGGAGCAATATTATAGTAGTTATATTCTTGTACATAGGAGCAGTATTATAGTAGTTATATTCCTTGTATATAGGAGCAGTATTATAGTAGTTACATTCTTGCACATAGGAGCAGTATTATAGTAGTTATATTCTTGTACATAGGAGCAGTATTATAGTAGTTACATTCTTGTACATAGGGGCAGTATTATAGTAGTTATATTCTTGTATATAGGAGCAGTATTATAGTAGTTATATTCTTGTACATAGGGGCAGTATTATAGTAGTTATATTCTTGTATATAGGAGCAATATTATAGTAGTTATATTCTTGTATATAGGAGCAGTATTATAGTAGTTATATTCTTGTACATAGGGGCAGTATTATAGTAGTTATATTCTTGTACATAGGAGCAGTATTATAGTAGATATATTCTTATATATAGGAGCAGTATTATAGTAGTTATATTCCTTGTATATAGGAGCAGTATTATAGTAGTTATATTCTTATATATAGGAGCAGTATTATAGTAATTATATTCCTTGTATATAGGAGCAGTATTATAGTAGTTATATTCCTTGTATATAGGAGCAGTATTATAGTAGTTATATTCTTGTACATAGGAGCAGTATTATAGTAGATATATTCTTGTACATAGGGGCAGTATTATAGTAGTTATATTCTTGTACATAGGGGCAGTATTATAGTAGTTATATTCTTGCACATAGGAGCAGTATTATAGTAGTTATATTCTTGTATATAGGAGCAGTATTATAGTAGTTATATTCTTGTACATAGGAGCAGTATTATAGTAGTTATATTCTTGTATATAGGAGGCAGTATTATAGTAGTTATATTCTTGTACATAGGGAGCAGTATTATAATAGTTATATTCTTGTACATAGGGGCAGTATTATAGTAGTTATATTCTTGTACATAGAGAGCAGTATTATAGAAGTTATATTCTTGTACATAGAAGCAGTATTATAGTAGTTATATTCTTGTACATAGGGAGCAGTATTATAGTAGTTATATTCTTGTACATAGGAGCAGTATTATAGTAGTTATATTCTTGTACATAGGAGCAGTATTATAGTAGTTATATTCTTATATATAGGAGCAGTATTATAGTAGTTATATTCTTATATATAGGAGCAGTATTATAGTAGTTATATTCTTATATATAGGAGCAGTATTATAGTAGTTATATTCTTGTATATAGGAGCAGTATGGTAGTAGTTATATTCTTGTACATAAGAGCAGTATTATAATAGTTATATTCTTGTACATAGAAGCAGTATTATAGTAGTTATATTCTTGTACATAGGAGCAGTATTATAGTAGTTATATTCTTGTACATAGAGAGCAGTATTATAGAAGTTATATTCTTGTACATAGAAGCAGTATTATAGTAGTTATATTCTTGTACATAGGGAGCAGTATTATATTAGTTATATTCTTGTACATAGGAGCAGTATTATAGTAGTTATATTCTTATATATAGGAGCAGTATTATAGTAGTTATATTCTTGTACATAGGGGGCAGTATTATAGTAGTTATATTCTTGTACATAGGGGCAGTATTATAGTAGTTATATTCTTGTACATAGGGAGCAGTATTATAGTAGTTATATTCTTGTACATAGGAGGCAGTATTATAGTAGTTATATTCTTGTACATAGGGAGCAGTATTATAGTAGTTATATTCTTGTACATAGGGGCAGCATTATAGTAGTTATATTCTTGTACATAGAGAGCAGTATTATAGAAGTTATATTCTTGTACATAGAAGCAGTATTATAGTAGTTATATTCTTGTACATAGGGAGCAGTATTATAGTAGTTATATTCTTGTACATAGGAGCAGTATTATAGTAGTTATATTCTTGTACATAGGAGCAGTATTATAGTAGTTATATTCTTATATATAGGACCAGTATTATAGTAGTTATATTCTTGTACATAGGGGGCAGTATTATAGTAGTTATATTCTTGTTCATAGGGGCAGTATTATAGTAGTTATATTCTTGTACATAGGGACAGTATTATAGTAGTTATATTCTTTTACATAGGAGCAGTATTATAGTAGTTATATTCTTGTACATAGGGGCAGTATTATAGTAGTTATATTCTTGTACATAGGGAGGAGTATTATAGTAGTTATATTCTTGTACATAAGGGCAGTATTATAGTAGTTATATTCTTGTACATAGAGAGCAGTATTATAGAAGTTATATTCTTGTACATAGAAGCAGTATTATAGTAGTTATATTCTTGTACATAGGGAGCAGTATTATAGTAGTTATATTCTTGTACATAGAAGCAGTATTATATTAGTTATATTCTTATATATAGGAGCAGTATTATAGTAGTTATATTCTTGTACATAGGGGGCAGTATTATAGTAGTTATATTCTTGTACATAGGGGCAGTATTATAGTAGTTATATTCTTGTACATAGGTACAGTATTATAGTAGTTATATTCTTTTACATAGGAGCAGTATTATAGTAGTTATATTCTTGTACATAGGGGCAGTATTATAGTAGTTATATTCTTGTACATGGGGGCAGTATTATAGTAGTTATATTCTTGTACATATGGGCAGTATTATAGTAGTTATATTCTTGTACATAGGAGCAGTATTATAGTAGTTATATTCTTGTACATAGGAGCAATATTATAGTAGTTATATTCTTGTACATAGGAGCAGTATTATAGTAGTTATATTCCTTGTATATAGGAGCAGTATTATAGTAGTTATATTCTTGCACATAGGAGCAGTATTATAGTAGTTATATTCTTGTACATAGGAGCAGTGTTATAGTAGTTATATTCTTGTACATAGGGGCAGTATTATAGTAGTAATATTCTTGTACATAGGGAGCAGTATTATAGTAGTTATATTCTTTTACATAGGAGCAGTATTATAGTAGTTATATTCTTGTACATAGGGGCAGTATTATAGTAGTTATATTCTTGTACATAGGGAGGAGTATTATAGTAGTTATATTCTTGTACATAAGGGCAGTATTATAGTAGTTATATTCTTGTACATAGAGAGCAGTATTATAGAAGTTATATTCTTGTACATAGAAGCAGTATTATAGTAGTTATATTCTTGTACATAGGGAGCAGTATTATAGTAGTTATATTCTTGTACATAGAAGCAGTATTATATTAGTTATATTCTTATATATAGGAGCAGTATTATAGTAGTTATATTCTTGTACATAGAGGGCAGTATTATAGTAGTTATATTCTTGTACATAGGGGCAGTATTATAGTAGTTATATTCTTGTACATAGGTACAGTATTATAGTAGTTATATTCTTTTACATAGGAGCAGTATTATAGTAGTTATATTCTTGTACATAGGGGCAGTATTATAGTAGTTATATTCTTGTACATGGGGGCAGTATTATAGTAGTTATATTCTTGTACATAGGGGCAGTATTATAGTAGTTATATTCTTGTACATAAGAGCAGTATTATAGTAGTTATATTCTTGTACATAGGAGCAATATTATAGTAGTTATATTCTTGTACATAGGAGCAGTATTATAGTAGTTATATTCCTTGTATATAGGAGCAGTATTATAGTAGTTATATTCTTGCACATAGGAGCAGTATTATAGTAGTTATATTCTTGTACATAGGAGCAGTGTTATAGTAGTTATATTCTTGTACATAGGGGCAGTATTATAGTAGTAATATTCTTGTACATAGGGAGCAGTATTATAGTAGTTATATTCTTGTACATAGGGGCAGTATTATAGTAGTTATATTCTTGTATATAGGAGCAATATTATAGTAGTTATATTCTTGTATATAGGAGCAGTATTATAGTAGTTATATTCTTGTACATAGGGGCAGCATTATAGTAGATATATTCTTATATATAGGAGCAGTATTATAGTAGTTATATTCCTTGTATATAGGAGCAGTATTATAGTAGTTATATTCTTGTACATAGGGGCAGTATTATAGTAGTTATATTCTTGTACATAGGAGCAGTATTATAGTAGATATATTCTTGTACATAGGAGCAGTATTATATTAGTTATATTCTTGTACATAGGAGCAGTATTATAGTAGTTATATTCTTGTACATAGGGGCAGTATTATAGTAGTTATAATCTTGTACATAGGAGGCATTATTATAGTAGTTATATTCTTGTACATAGGAGCAGTATTATAGTAGTTATATTCTTGTACATAGGAGCAGTATTATAGTAGTAATATTCTTGTACATAGGAGCAGTATTATAGTAGTTATATTCTTGTATATAGGAGCAGTATTATAGTAGCCATATTCCTTGTATATAGGAGCAGTATTATAGTAGTCATATTCTTGTACATAGGAGCAGTATCATAGTAGTTATATTCTTGTATATAGGAGCAGTATTATAGTAGTTATATTCTTGTACATAGGAGCAGTATTATATTAGTTATATTCCTTGTATATAGGAGCAGTATTATAGTAGTTATATTCTTGTATATAGGAGCCGTATTATAGTAGTTATATTCTTGTATATAGGAGCAGTATTATAATAGTTATATTCTTGTATATAGGAGCATTATTATAGTAGTTATATTCTTGTATATAGGAGCAGTATTATAGTAGCCATATTCCTTGTATATAGGAGCAGTATTATAGTAGTCATATTCTTGTACATAGGAGCAGTATTATAGTAGTAAAATTCTTGTACACAGGAGCAGTATTATAGTGGTTATATTTTTGTACATAGGGGCAGTATTATAGTAGTTATATTCTTGTACATAGGAGCAGTATTATAGTAGTAATATTCTTGTACATAGGAGCAGTATTATAGTAATATATTCTTGTATATAGGAGCAGTATTATAGTAGCCATATTCCTTGTATATAGGAGCAATATTATAGTAGTCATATTCTTGTACATAGGAGCAGTATCATAGTCGTTATATTCTTGTATATAGGAGCAGTATTATAGTAGTTATATTCTTGTACATAGGAGCAGTATTATAGTAGCCATATTCCTTGTATATAGGAGCAGTATTATAGTAGTCATATTCTTGTACATAGGAGCAGTATCATAGTAGTTATATTCTTGTATATAGGAGCAGTATTATAGTAGTTATATTCTTGTACATAGGAGCAGTATTATAGTAGCCATATTCCTTGTATATAGGAGCAGTATTATAGTAGTTATATTCTTGTATATAGGAGCAGTATTATAGTAGTTATATTCTTGTATATAGGAGCAGTATGATAGTGGTTATATTTTTGTATATAGGAGTAGTATTATAGTAGCCATATTCCTTGTATATAGGAGCAGTATTATAGTAGTCATATTCTTGTACATAGGAGCAGTATTATAGTAGTTATATTCTTGTATATAGGAGCAGTTTTATAGTAGCCATATTCCTTGTATATAGGAGCAGTATTATAGTAGTCATATTCTTGTACATAGATCAGTATCATAGTAGTTATATTCTTGTATATAGGAGCAGTATTATAGTAGTTATATTCTTGTACATAGGAGCAGTATTATAGTAGTTATATTCCTTGTATATAGGAGCAGTATTATAGTAGTTATATTCTTGTATGTAGGAGCCGTATTATAGTAGTTATATTCTTGTATATAGGAGCAGTATTATAGTAGTTATATTCTTGTATATAGGAGCAGTATTATAGTAGTTATATTCTTGTATATAGGGGGCAGTATTATAGTAGTTATATTCTTGTACATAGGAGCAGTATTATAGTAGTTATATTCTTGTATATAGGAGCAGTATTATAGTAGTTATATTGTATATAGGGGGCAGTATTATAGTAGTTATATTCTTGTACATAGGAACAGTATTATAGTACTTATATTCTTGTATATAGGAGCAGTATTATAGTAGTTATATTCTTGTACATAGGGGGCAGTATTATAGTAGTTATATTCCTTGTATATAGGAGCAGTATTATAGTAGTTATATTCTTGTATATAGGAGCAGTATTATAGTAGTTATATTCTTGTACATAGGAGCAGTATTATAGTAGTTATATTCTTGTACATAGGAGCAGTATTATAGTAGTTATATTCTTGTATATAGGGGCAGTATTATAGTAGTTATATTCTTGTACACAGGGGCAGTATTATAGTAGTTATATTCGTGTACATAGGGGCAGTATTATAGTAGTTATATTCGTGTACATAGGAGCAGTATTATAGTAGTTATATTCTTGTACATAGGGGCAGTATTATAGTAGTTATATTCTTGTACATAGGGGCAGTATTATAGTAGTTATATTCTTGTACATAGGAGCAATGTTATAGTAGTTATATTCTTGTACATAGGAGCAGTATTACAGTAGTTATATTCTTGTACATAGGGGGCAGTATTATAGTAGTTATATTCTTGTACATAGTGGGCAGTATTATAGTAGTTATATTCTTGTACATAGGGGCAGTATTATAGTAGTTATATTCTTGTACCTAGGAACAGTGTTATAGTAGTTATATTCTTGTATATAGGAGCAGTATTATAGCAGTTATATTCTTGTACATAGGAGCAGTATTATAGTAGTTATATTCTTGTATATAGGAGCAGTATTATAGTAGTTATATTCTTGTACCTAGGAGCAGTATTATAGTAGTTATATTCTTGTATATAGAAGCAGTATTATAGGAGTTATATTCTTGTACCTAGGAGCAGTGTTATAGTAGTTATATTCCTTGTATATAGGAGCAGTATTATAGTAGGTATATTCTTGTACATAGGAGCAGTATTATAGTAGTTATATTCTTGTACATAGGGGCAGTATTATAGAAGTTATATTCTTGTACATAGGAGCAGTATTATAGTAGTTATATTCTTGTACATAGGAGCAGTATTATAGTAGTTATATTCTTGTACATAGGGGGCAGTATTACAGTAGTTATATTCTTGTACATAGGGGGCAGTATTATAGTAGTTATATTCTTGTACATAGGAGCAGTATTATAGTAGTTATATTCTTGTACATAGGAGCAGTATTATAGTAGTTATATTCTTGTACATAGGGGGCAGTATTATAGTAGTTATATTCTTGTACATAGGAGCAGTATTATAGTAGTTATATTCTTGTACATAGGGGGCAGTATTATAGTAGTTATATTCTTGTACATAGGAGCAGTATTATAGAAGTTATATTCTTGTACATAGGAGCAGTATTATAGTAGTTATATTCTTGTATATAGGAGCAGTATTATAGTAGTTATATTCTTGTATATAGGAGCAGTATTATAGTAGTTATATTCTTGTACATAGGAGCAGTATTATAGTAGTTATATTCTTGTACATAGGAGCAGTGTTATAGTAGTTATATTCTTGTACACAGGGGGCAGTATTATAGTAGTTATATTCTTGTACATAGGAGCAGTATTATAGTAGTTATATTCTTGTACATAGGGAGCAGTATTATAGTAGTTATATTCTTGTACATAGGAGCAGTATTATAGTAGTTATATTCCTTGTATATAGGAGCAGTATTATAGTAGTTATATTCTTGTATATAGGAGCAGTATTATAGTAGTTATATTCTTGTACATAGGAGCAGTATTATAGTAGTTTTATTCTTGTACATAGGGGGCAGTATTATAGTAGTTATATTCTTGTACATAGGGGCAGTATTATAGTAGTTATATTCTTGTACATAGGGAGCAGTATTATAGTAGTTATATTCTTGTACATAGGAGGCAGTATTATAGTAGTTATATTCTTGTACATAGGGAGCAGTATTATAGTAGTTATATTCTTGTACATGGGGCAGTATTATAGTAGTTATATTCTTATATATAGGAGCAGTATTATAGTAGTTATATTCCTTGTATATAGGAGCAGTATTATAGTAGTTTTATTCTTGTATATAGGGGCAGTATTATAGTAGTTATATTCTTGTACATAGGAGCAGTGTTATAGTAGTTATATTCTTGTACATAGGAGCAGTGTTATAGTAGTTATATTCTTGTACATAGGGGCAGTATTATAGTAGTTATATTCTTGTACATAGGGGCAGTATTATAGTAGTTATATTCTTGTACATAGGAGCAGTATTATAGTAGTTATATTCTTGTACATAGGAGCAGTATTATAGTAGTTATATTCTTGTACATAGGAGCAGTATTATAGTAGTTATCTTCTTGTACATAGGAGCAATATTACAGTAGTTATATTCTTGTACATAGGGGGCAGTATTATAGTAGTTATATTCTTGTACATAGTGGGCAGTATTATAGTAGTTATATTCTTGTACATAGGGGCAGTATTATAGTAGTTATATTCTTGTACCTAGGAACAGTGTTATAGTAGTTATATTCTTGTATATAGGAGCAGTATTATAGCAGTTATATTCTTGTACATAAGAGCAGTATTATAGTAGTTATATTCTTGTATATAGGAGCAGTATTATAGTAGTTATATTCTTGTACCTAGGAGCAGTATTATAGTAGTTATATTCTTGTATATAGAAGCAGTATTATAGTAGTTATATTCTTGTACCTAGGAGCAGTGTTATAGTAGTTATAGTCTTGTATATAGGAGCAGTATTATAGTAGTTATATTCTTGTACATAGGGGGCAGTATTATAGTAGTTATATTCTTGTACATAGGGGGCAGTATTATAGTAGTTATATTCTTGTACATAGGAGCAGTGTTATAGTAGTTATATTCTTGTACATAGGAGCAGTATTATAGTAGTTATATTCCTTGTATATAGGAGCAGTATTATATTAGTTATATTCTTGTACATAGAAGCAGTGTTATAGTAGTTATATTCTTGTACATAGGAGCAGTATTATAGTAGTTATATTCTTGTACATAGGAGCAGTATTATAGTAGTTATATTCTTGTACATAGGAGCAGTGTTATAGTAGTTATATTCTTGTACATAGGAGCAGTATTATAGTAGTTATATTCTTGTACATAGGAGCAGTATTATAGTAGTTATATTCTTGTACATAGGAGCAGCATTATAGTAGTTATATTCTTGTACATAGGAGCAGTATTATAGTAGTTATATTCCTTGTATATAGGAGCAGTATTATATTAGTTATATTCTTGTACATAGGAGCAGTATTATAGTAGTTATATTCTTGTACATAGGAGCAGTATTATAGTAGTTATATTCTTGTACATAGGAGCAGCATTATAGTAGTTATATTCTTGTACATAGGAGCAGTATTATAGTAGTTATATTCCTTGTATATAGGAGCAGTTTTATATTAGTTATATTCTTGTACATAGGAGCAGTATTATAGTAGTTATATTCTTGTACATAGGAGCAGTATTATAGTAGTTATATTCCTTGTATATAGGAGCAGTATTATAGTAGTTATATTCTTGTACATAGGAGCAGTGTTATAGTATTTATATTCTTGTACATAGGAGCAGTATTATAGTAGTTATATTCTTGTACATAGGAGCAGTATTATAGTAGTTATATTCTTGTACATAGGAACAGTATTATAGTAGTTATATTCTTGTACATAGGAGCAGTGTTATAGTAGTTATATTCTTGTACATAGGAGCAGTATTATAGTAGTTATATTCTTGTACATAGGAGAAGTATTATAGTAGTTATATTCTTGTACATAGGAGCAGTATTATAGTAGTTATATTCTTGTACATAGGAGCAGTATTATAGTAGTTATATTCTTGTATATAGGAGCAGTATTATAGTAGTTATATTCTTGTACATAGGAGCAGTATTATAGTAGTTATATTCTTGTACATAGGGGCAGTATTATAGTGGTTATATTCTTGTACATAGGAGCAGTATTATAGTAGTTATATTCCTTGTATATAGGAGCAGTATTATAGTAGTTATATTCTTGTACATAGGAGCAGTGTTATAGTAGTTATATTCTTGTACATAGGAGCAGTATTATAGTAGTTATATTCTTGTACATAGGAGCAGTATTATAGTAGTTATATTCCTTGTATATAGGAGCAGTATTATAGTAGTTATATTCTTGTACATAGGAGCAGTGTTATAGTAGTTATATTCTTGTACATAGGAGCAGTATTATAGTAGTTATATTCTTGTACATAGGGGGCAGTATTATAGTAGTTATATTCTTGTACATAGGGGCAGTATTATAGAAGTTATATTCTTGTACATAGGAGCAGTATTATAGTAGTTATATTCTTGTACATAGGAGCAGTATTATAGTAGTTATATTCTTGTACATAGGGGGCAGTATTACAGTAGTTATATTCTTGTACATAGGGGGCAGTATTATAGTAGTTTTATTCTTGTACATAGGAGCAGTATTATAGTAGTTATATTCTTGTACATAGGAGCAGTATTATAGTAGTTATATTCTTGTACATAGGGGGCAGTATTATAGTAGTTATATTCTTGTACATAGGAGCAGTATTATAGTAGTTATATTCTTGTACATAGGGGGCAGTATTATAGTAGTTATATTCTTGTACATAGGAGCAGTATTATAGTAGTTATATTCTTGTACATAGGAGCAGTATTATAGTAGTTATATTCTTGTATATAGGAGCAGTATTATAGTAGTTATATTCTGGTACATAGGAGCAGTGTTATAGTAGTTATATTCTTGTATATAGGATCAGTATTATAGTAGTTATATTCTTGTACATAGAAGCAGTATTATAGTAGTTATATTCTTGTACATAGGAGCAGTGTTGTAGTAGTTATATTCTTGTACACAGGGGGCAGTATTATAGTAGTTATATTCTTGTACATAGGAGCAGTATTATAGTAGTTATATTCTTGTACATAGGGAGCAGTATTATAGTAGTTATATTCTTGTACATAGGAGCAGTATTATAGTAGTTATATTCCTTGTATATAGGAGCAGTATTATAGTAGTTATATTCTTGTATATAGGAGCAGTATTATAGTAGTTATATTCTTGTACATAGGAGCAGTATTATAGTAGTTTTATTCTTGTACATAGGGGGCAGTATTATAGTAGTTATATTCTTGTACATAGGGGCAGTATTATAGTAGTTATATTCTTGTACATAGGGAGCAGTATTATAGTAGTTATATTCTTGTACATAGGAGGCAGTATTATAGTAGTTATATACTTGTACATAGGGAGCAGTTTTATAGTAGTTATATTCTTGTACATAGGGGCAGTATTATAGTAGTTATATTCTTGTACATAGAGAGCAGTATTATAGAAGTTATATTCTTGTACATAGAAGCAGTATTATAGTAGTTATATTCTTGTACATAGGGAGCAGTAGAATAGTAGTTATATTCTTGTACATAGGAGCAGTATTATAGTAGTTATATTCTTATATATAGGAGCAGTATTATAGTAGTTATATTCTTGTACATAGGGGGCAGTATTATAGTAGTTATATTCTTGTACATAGGGGCAGTATTATAGTAGTTATATTCTTGTACATAGGGACAGTATTATAGTAGTTATATTCTTTTACATAGCAGTATTATAGTAGTTATATTCTTGTACATAGGGGCAGTATTATAGTAGTTATATTCTTGTACATGGGGCAGTATTATATTAGTTATATTCTTGTACATAGGGGCAGTATTATAGTAGTTATATTGTTGTACATAGGAGCAGTATTATAGTAGTTATATTCTTGTACATAGGAGCAATATTATAGTAGTTATATTCTTGTACATAGGAGCAGTATTATAGTAGTTATATTCTTATATATAGGAGCAGTATTATAGTAGTTATATTCCTTGTATATAGGAGCAGTATTATAGTAGTTATATTCTTGCACATAGGAGCAGTATTATAGTAGTTATATTCTTGTACATAGGAGCAGTATTATAGTAGTTATATTCTTGTACATAGGGGCAGTATTATAGTAGTAATATTCTTGTACATAGGGAGCAGTATTATAGTAGTTATATTCTTGTACATAGGGGCAGTATTATAGTAGTTATATTCTTGTATATAGGAGCAATATTATAGTAGTTATATTCTTGTATATAGGAGCAGTATTATAGTAGTTATATTCTTGTACATAGGGGCAGTATTATAGTAGTTATATTCTTGTACATAGGAGCAGTATTATAGTTGTTATATTCTTGTACATAGGAGCAGTATTATAGTAGTTATATTCTTGTACATAGGAGCAGTATTATATTAGTTATATTCTTGTACATAGGAGCAGTATTATAGTAGATATATTCTTGTACATAGGGGCAGTATTATAGTAGTAATATTCTTGTACATAGGAGCAGTATTATAGTAGTTATATTCTTGTATATAGGAGCAGTATTATAGTAGCCATATTCCTTGTATATAGGAGCAGTATTATAGTAGTTATATTCTTGTACATAGGAGCAGTATTATAGTAGTTATATTCTTGTATATAGGAGCAGTATTATAGTAGTTATAATCTTGTACATAGGAGCAGTATTATAGTAGTTATATTCTTGTATATAGGAGCCGTATTATAGTAGCTATATTCCTTGTATATAGGAGCAGTATTATAGTAGTTATATTCTTGTATATAGGGGGCAGTATTATAGTAGTTATATTCTTGTACATAGGAGCAGTATTATAGTAGTTATATTCTTGTACATAGGGGGCAGTATTATAGTAGTTATATTCTTGTACATAGGAGCAGTATTATAGTAGTTATATTCTTGTATATAGGAGCAGTATTATAGTAGTTATATTCTTGTATATAGGGGGCAGTATTATAGTAGTTATATTCTTGTACATAGGAGCAGTATTATAGTAGTTATATTCTTGTATATAGGAGCAGTATTATAGTAGTTATATTCTTGTATATAGGAGCCGTATTATATTAGTTATAATCTTGTATATAGGAGCAGTATTATAGTAGCTATATTCCTTGTATATAGGAGCAGTATTATAGTAGTTATATTCTTGTATATAGGGGGCAGTATTATAGTAGTTATATTCTTGTACATAGGAGCAGTATTATAGTAGTTATATTCTTGTATATAGGAGCAGTATTATAGTAGTTATATTCTTGTATATAGGAGCAGTATTATAGTAGTTATATTCTTGTACATAGGAGCAGTGTTATAGTAGTTATATTCTTGTATATAGGATCAGTATTATAGTAGTTATATTCTTGTACATAGGAGCAGTATTATAGTAGTTATATTCTTGTACATAGGAGCAGTGTTATAGTAGTTATATTCTTGTACACAGTGGGCAGTATTATAGTAGTTATATTCTTGTACATAGGAGCAGTATTATAGTAGTTATATTCTTGTACATAGGGAGCAGTATTATAGTAGTTATATTCTTGTACATAGGAGCAGTATTATAGTAGTTATATTCTTGTATATAGGAGCAGTATTATAGTAGTTATATTCTTGTACATAGGAGCAGTATTATAGTAGTTTTATTCTTGTACATAGGGGGCAGTATTATAGTAGTTATATTCTTGTACATAGGGGCAGTATTATAGTAGTTATATTCTTGTACATAGGGAGCAGTATTATAGTAGTTATATTCTTGTACATAGGAGGCAGTATTATAGTAGTTATATTCTTGTACATAGGGAGCAGTATTATAGTAGTTATATTCTTGTACATAGGGGCAGTATTATAGTAGTTATATTCTTGTACATAGGGGCAGTATTATAGTAGTTATATTCTTGTACCTAGGAACAGTGTTATAGTAGTTATATTCTTGTATATAGGAGCAGTATTATAGCAGTTATATTCTTGTACATAGGAGCAGTATTATAGTAGTTATATTCTTGTATATAGGAGCAGTATTATAGTAGTTATATTCTTGTACCTAGGAGCAGTATTATAGTAGTTATATTCTTGTATATAGAAGCAGTATTATAGTAGTTATAGTCTTGTATATAGGAGCAGTATTATAGTAGTTATATTCTTGTACATAGGGGGCAGTATTATAGTAGTTATATTCTTGTACATAGGGGGCAGTATTATAGTAGTTATATTCTTGTACATAGGAGCAGTATTATAGTAGTTATATTCTTGTACATAGGGGCAGTATTATAGTGGTTATATTCTTGTACATAGGAGCAGTATTATAGTAGTTATATTCCTTGTATATAGGAGCAGTATTATATTAGTTATATTCTTGTACATAGAAGCAGTGTTATAGTAGTTATATTCTTGTACATAGGAGCAGTATTATAGTAGTTATATTCTTGTACATAGGAGCAGTATTATAGTAGTTATATTCCTTGTATATAGGAGCAGTATTATGGTAGTTATATTCTTGTACATAGGAGCAGTGTTATAGTAGTTATATTCTTGTACATAGGAGCAGTATTATAGTAGTTATATTCTTGTACATAGGAGCAGTATTATAGTAGTTATATTCTTGTACATAGGAACAGTATTATAGTAGTTATATTCTTGTACATAGGAGCAGTGTTATAGTAGTTATATTCTTGTACATAGGAGCAGTATTATAGTAGTTATATTCTTGTACATAGGAGCAGTATTATAGTAGTTATATTCTTGTACATAGGAGCAGTATTATAGTAGTTATATTCTTGTATATAGGAGCAGTATTATAGTAGTTATATTCTTGTACATAGGAGCAGTATTATAGTAGTTATATTCTTGTACATAGGGGCAGTATTATAGTGGTTATATTCTTGTACATAGGAGCAGTATTATAGTAGTTATATTCCTTGTATATAGGAGCAGTATTATAGTAGTTATATTCTTGTACATAGGAGCAGTGTTATAGTAGTTATATTCTTGTACATAGGAGCAGTATTATAGTAGTTATATTCTTGTACATAGGAGCAGTATTATAGTAGTTATATTCCTTGTATATAGGAGCAGTATTATAGTAGTTATATTCTTGTACATAGGAGCAGTGTTATAGTAGTTATATTCTTGTACATAGGAGCAGTATTATAGTAGTTATATTCTTGTACATAGGGGGCAGTATTATAGTAGTTATATTCTTGTACATAGGGAGCAGTATTATAGTAGTTATATTCTTGTACATAGGGGCAGTATTATAGAAGTTATATTCTTGTACATAGGAGCAGTATTATAGTAGTTATATTCTTGTACATAGGAGCAGTATTATAGTAGTTATATTCTTGTACATAGGGGGCAGTATTATAGTAGTTATATTCTTGTACATAGGGGGCAGTATTATAGTAGTTATATTCTTGTACATAGGGGCAGTATTATAGAAGTTATATTCTTGTACATAGGAGCAGTATTATAGTAGTTATATTCTTGTACATAGGGGGCAGTATTATAGTAGTTATATTCTTGTACATAGGGGGCAGTATTATAGTAGTTATATTCTTGTACATAGGGAGCAGTATTATAGTAGTTATATTCTTGTACATAGGGGCAGTATTATAGAAGTTATATTCTTGTACATAGGAGCAGTATTATAGTAGTTATATTCTTGTACATAGGAGCAGTATTATAGTAGTTATATTCTTGTACATAGGGGGCAGTATTATAGTAGTTATATTCTTGTACATAGGGGGCAGTATTATAGAAGTTATATTCTTGTACATAGGAGCAGTATTACAGTAGTTATATTCTTGTACATAGGGGGCAGTATTATAGTAGTTATATTCTTGTACATAGGAGCAGTATTATAGTAGTTATATTCTTGTACATAGGAGCAGTATTATAGTAGTTATATTCTTGTACATAGGGGGCAGTATTATAGTAGTTATATTCTTGTACATAGGAGCAGTATTATAGTAGTTATATTCTTGTACATAGGGGGCAGTATTATAGTAGTTATATTCTTGTACATAGGAGCAGTATTATAGTAGTTATATTCTTGTACATAGGAGCAGTATTATAGTAGTTATATTCTTGTATATAGGAGCAGTATTATAGTAGTTATATTCTTGTACATAGGAGCAGTGTTATAGTAGTTATATTCTTGTATATAGGATCAGTATTATAGTAGTTATATTCTTGTACATAGAAGCAGTATTATAGTAGTTATATTCTTGTACATAGGAGCAGTGTTATAGTAGTTATATTCTTGTACACAGGGGGCAGTATTATAGTAGTTATATTCTTGTACATAGGAGCAGTATTATAGTAGTTATATTCTTGTACATAGGGAGCAGTATTATAGTAGTTATATTCTTGTACATAGGAGCAGTATTATAGTAGTTATATTCCTTGTATATAGGAGCAGTATTATAGTAGTTATATTCTTGTATATAGGAGCAGTATTATAGTAGTTATATTCTTGTACATAGGAGCAGTATTATAGTAGTTTTATTCTTGTACATAGGGGGCAGTATTATAGTAGTTATATTCTTCTACATAGGGGCAGTATTATAGTAGTTATATTCTTGTACATAGGGAGCAGTATTATAGTAGTTATATTCTTGTACATAGGAGGCAGTATTATAGTAGTTATATTCTTGTACATAGGGAGCAGTATTATAGTAGTTATATTCTTGTACATAGGGGCAGTATTATAGTAGTTATATTCTTGTACATAGAGAGCAGTATTATAGAAGTTATATTCTTGTACATAGAAGCAGTATTATAGTAGTTATATTCTTGTACATAGGGAGCAGTAGTATAGTAGTTATATTCTTGTACATAGGAGCATTATTATAGTAGTTATATTCTTATATATAGGAGCAGTATTATAGTAGTTATATTCTTGTACATAGGGGGCAGTATTATAGTAGTTATATTCTTGTACATAGGGGCAGTATTATAGTAGTTATATTCTTGTACATAGGGACAGTATTATAGTAGTTATATTCTTTTACATAGCAGTATTATAGTAGTTATATTCTTGTACATAGGGGCAGTATTATAGTAGTTATATTCTTGTACATGGGGCAGTATTATATTAGTTATATTCTTGTACATAGGGGCAGTATTATAGTAGTTATATTCTTGTACATAGGAGCAGTATTATAGTAGTTATATTCTTGTACATAGGAGCAATATTATAGTAGTTATATTCTTGTACATAGGAGCAGTATTATAGTAGTTATATTCTTATATATAGGAGCAGTATTATAGTAGTTATATTCCTTGTATATAGGAGCAGTATTATAGTAGTTATATTCTTGCACATAGGAGCAGTATTATAGTAGTTATATTCTTGTACATAGGAGCAGTATTATAGTAGTTATATTCTTGTACATAGGGGCAGTATTATAGTAGTAATATTCTTGTACATAGGGAGCAGTATTATAGTAGTTATATTCTTGTACATAGGGGCAGTATTATAGTAGTTATATTCTTGTATATAGGAGCAATATTATAGTAGTTATATTCTTGTATATAGGAGCAGTATTATAGTAGTTATATTCTTGTACATAGGGGCAGTATTATAGTAGTTATATTCTTGTACATAGGGGCAGTATTATAGTAGTTATATTCTTGTACATAGGACCAGTATTATAGTAGTTATATTCTTGTACATAGGAGCAGTATTATATTAGTTATATTCTTGTACATAGGAGCAGTATTATAGTAGATATATTCTTGTACATAGGGGCAGTATTATAGTAGTAATATTCTTGTACATAGGAGCAGTATTATAGTAGTTATATTCTTGTATATAGGAGCAGTATTATAGTAGCCATATTCCTTGTATATAGGAGCAGTATTATAGTAGTTATATTCTTGTACATAGGAGCAGTATTATAGTAGTTATATTCTTGTATATAGGAGCAGTATTATAGTAGTTATAATCTTGTACATAGGAGCAGTATTATAGTAGTTATATTCTTGTATATAGGAGCCGTATTATAGTAGTTATAATCTTGTATATAGGAGCAGTATTATAGTAGCTATATTCCTTGTATATAGGAGCAGTATTATAGTAGTTATATTCTTGTATATAGGGGGCAGTATTATAGTAGTTATATTCTTGTACATAGGAGCAGTATTATAGTAGTTATATTCTTGTATATAGGGGGCAGTATTATAGTAGTTATATTCTTGTACATAGGAGCAGTATTATAGTAGATATATTCTTGTATATAGGAGCAGTATTATAGTAGTTATATTCTTGTATATAGGGGGCAGTATTATAGTAGTTATATTCTTGTACATAGGAGCAGTATTATAGTAGTTATTTTCTTGTATATAGGAGCAGTATTATAGTAGTTATATTCTTGTATATAGGAGCCGTATTATATTAGTTATAATCTTGTATATAGGAGCAGTATTATAGTAGCTATATTCCTTGTATATAGGAGCAGTATTATAGTAGTTATATTATTGTATATAGGGGGCAGTATTATAGTAGTTATATTCTTGTACATAGGAGCAGTATTATAGTAGTTATATTCTTGTATATAGGAGCAGTATTATAGTAGTTATATTCTTGTATATAGGAGCAGTATTATAGTAGTTATATTCTTGTACATAGGAGCAGTGTTATAGTAGTTATATTCTTGTATATAGGATCAGTATTATAGTAGTTATATTCTTGTACATAGGAGCAGTATTATAGTAGTTATATTCTTGTACATAGGAGCAGTGTTATAGTAGTTATATTCTTGTACACAGTGGGCAGTATTATAGTAGTTATATTCTTGTACATAGGAGCAGTATTTTAGTAGTTATATTCTTGTACATAGGGAGCAGTATTATAGTAGTTATATTCTTGTACATAGGAGCAGTATTATAGTAGTTATATTCTTGTATATAGGAGCAGTATTATAGTAGTTATATTCTTGTACATAGGAGCAGTATTATAGTAGTTTTATTCTTGTACATAGGGGGCAGTATTATAGTAGTTATATTCTTGTACATAGGGGCAGTATTATACTAGTTATATTCTTGTACATAGGGAGCAGTATTATAGTAGTTATATTCTTGTACATAGGAGGCAGTATTATAGTAGTTATATTCTTGTACATAGGGAGCAGTATTATAGTAGTTATATTCTTGTACATAGGGGCAGTATTATAGTAGTTATATTCTTGTACATAGAGAGCAGTATTATAGAAGTTATATTCTTGTACATAGAAGCAGTATTATAGTAGTTATATTCTTGTACATAGGGAGCAGTATTATACTAGTTATATTCTTGTACATAGGGAGCAGTATTATAGTAGTTATATTCTTGTACATAGGAGGCAGTATTATAGTAGTTATATTCTTGTACATAGGGAGCAGTATTATAGTAGTTATATTCTTGTACATAGGGGCAGTATTATAGTAGTTATATTCTTGTACATAGAGAGCAGTATTATAGAAGTTATATTCTTGTACACAGAAGCAGTATTATAGTAGTTATATTCTTGTACATAGAGGCAGTATTATAGTAGTTATATTCTTGTACATAGGGAGCAGTATTATAGTAGTTATATTCTTGTACATAGGAGCAGAATTATAGTAGATATATTCTTATATATAGGAGCAGTATTATAGTAGTTATATTCTTGTACAGAGGGGGCAGTATTATAGTAGTTATATTCTTGTACATAGGGGCAGTATTATAGTAGTTATATTCTTGTACATAGGGACAGTATTATAGAAGTTATATTCTTTTACATAGGAGCAGTATTATAGTAGTTATATTCTTGTACATAGGGGCAGTATTATAGTAGTTATATTCTTGTACATGGGGCAGTATTATATTAGTTATATTCTTGTACATAGGGGCAGTATTATAGTAGTTATATTCTTGTACATAGGAGCAGTATTATAGTAGTTATATTCTTTTACATAGGAGCAATATTATAGTAGTTATATTCTTGTACATAGGAGCAGTATTATAGTAGTTATATTGTTATATATAGGAGCAGTATTATAGTAGTTATATTCCTTGTATATAGGAGCAGTATTATAGTAGTTATATTCTTGCACATAGGAGCAGTATTATAGTAGTTATATTCTTGTACATAGGAGCAGTATTATAGTAGTTATATTCTTGTACATAGGGGCAGTATTATAGTAGTAATATTCTTGTACATAGTGTGCAGTATTATAGTAGTTATATTCTTGTACATAGGGGCAGTATTATAGTAGTTATATTCTTTTATATAGGAGCAATATTATAGTAGTTATATTCTTGTATATAGGAGCAGTATTATAGTAGTTATATTCTTGTACATAGGGGCAGTATTATAGTAGTTATATTCTTGTACATAGGAGCAGTATTATAGTAGTTATATTCTTGTACATAGGAGCAGTATTATAGTAGTTATATTCTTGTACATAGGAGCAGTATTATATTAGTTATATTCTTGTACATAGGAGCAGTATTATAGTAGATATATTCTTGTACATAGGAGCAGTATTATAGTAGTTATATTCTTGTATATAGGAGCAGTATTATAGTAGCCATATTCCTTGTATATAGGAGCAGTATTATAGTAGTTATATTCTTGTACATAGGAGCAGTATTATAGTAGTTATATTCTTGTATATAGGAGCAGTATTATAGTAGTTATAATCTTGTACATAGGAGCAGTATTATAGTAGTTATATTCTTGTATATAGGAGCCGTATTATAGTAGTTATAATCTTGTATATAGGAGCAGTATTATAGTAGCTATATTCCTTGTATAAAGGAGCAGTATTATAGTAGTTATATTCTTGTATATAGGGGGCAGTATTATAGTAGTTATATTTTTGTACATAGGAGCAGTATTATAGTAGTTATATTCTTGTATATAGGAGCAGTATTATAGTAGTTATATTCTTGTACATAGGAGCAGTATTATAGTAGTTATATTCCTTGTATATAGGAGCAGTATTATAGTAGTTATATTCTTGTATATAGGAGCATTATTCTAGTAGTTATATTCTTGTACATAGGAGCAGTATTATAGTAGTTATATTCTTGTACATAGGGGCAGTATTATAGTAGTTATATTCTTGTACATAGGAGCAGTATTATAGTAGTTATATTCTTGTACATAGGGGGCAGTATTATAGTAGTTATATTCTTGTACATAGGAGCAGTATTATAATAGTTATATTCTGGTACATAGGGGGCAGTATTTTAGTAGTTATATTCTTCTACATAGGAGCAGTATTATAGTAGTTATATTCTTGTACATAGGGGGCAGTATTATTGTAGTTATATTCTTGTACATAGGAGCAGTATTATAGTAGTTATATTCTTGTACATAGGAGCAGTATTATAGTAGTTATATTCTTGTACATAGGGGGCAGTATTATAGTAGTTATATTCTTGTACATAGGAGCAGTATTATAATAGTTATATTCTGGTACATAGGGGGCAGTATTTTAGTAGTTATATTCTTCTACATAGGAGCAGTATTATAGTAGTTATATTCTTGTACATAGGAGCAGTATTATAGTAGTTATATTCTTGTACATAGGAGCAGTATTATAGTAGTTATATTCTTGTATATAGGGGCAGTATTATAGTAGTTATATTCTTGTACATAGGGGCAGTATTATAGTAGTTATATTCTTGTACATAGGGGCAGTATTATAGTAGTTATATTCTTGCACATAGGAGCAGTATTATAGTAGTTATATTCTTGTACATAGGAGCAGTATTATAGTAGTTATATTCTTGTACATAGGGGCAGTATTATAGTAGTAATATTCTTGTACATAGGGAGCAGTATTATAGTAGTTATATTCTTGTACATAGGGGCAGTATTATAGTAGTTATATTCTTGTATATAGGAGCAATATTATAGTAGTTATATTCTTGTATATAGGAGCAGTATTATAGTAGTTATATTCTTGTACATAGGGGCAGTATTATAGTAGTTATATTCTTGTACATAGGGGCAGTATTATAGTAGTTATATTCTTGTACATAGGACCAGTATTATAGTAGTTATATTCTTGTACATAGGAGCAGTATTATATTAGTTATATTCTTGTACATAGGAGCAGTATTATAGTAGATATATTCTTGTACATAGGGGCAGTATTATAGTAGTAATATTCTTGTACATAGGAGCAGTATTATAGTAGTTATATTCTTGTATATAGGAGCAGTATTATAGTAGCCATATTCCTTGTATATAGGAGCAGTATTATAGTAGTTATATTCTTGTACATAGGAGCAGTATTATAGTAGTTATATTCTTGTATATAGGAGCAGTATTATAGTAGTTATAATCTTGTACATAGGAGCAGTATTATAGTAGTTATATTCTTGTATATAGGAGCCGTATTATAGTAGTTATAATCTTGTATATAGGAGCAGTATTATAGTAGCTATATTCCTTGTATATAGGAGCAGTATTATAGTAGTTATATTCTTGTATATAGGGGGCAGTATTATAGTAGTTATATTCTTGTACATAGGAGCAGTATTATAGTAGTTATATTCTTGTATATAGGGGGCAGTATTATAGTAGTTATATTCTTGTACATAGGAGCAGTATTATAGTAGATATATTCTTGTATATAGGAGCAGTATTATAGTAGTTATATTCTTGTATATAGGGGGCAGTATTATAGTAGTTATATTCTTGTACATAGGAGCAGTATTATAGTAGTTATATTCTTGTATATAGGAGCAGTATTATAGTAGTTATATTCTTGTATATAGGAGCCGTATTATATTAGTTATAATCTTGTATATAGGAGCAGTATTATAGTAGCTATATTCCTTGTATATAGGAGCAGTATTATAGTAGTTATATTCTTGTATATAGGGGGCAGTATTATAGTAGTTATATTCTTGTACATAGGAGCAGTATTATAGTAGTTATATTCTTGTATATAGGAGCAGTATTATAGTAGTTATATTCTTGTATATAGGAGCAGTATTATAGTAGTTATATTCTTGTACATAGGAGCAGTGTTATAGTAGTTATATTCTTGTATATAGGATCAGTATTATAGTAGTTATATTCTTGTACATAGGAGCAGTATTATAGTAGTTATATTCTTGTACATAGGAGCAGTGTTATAGTAGTTATATTCTTGTACACAGTGGGCAGTATTATAGTAGTTATATTCTTGTACATAGGAGCAGTATTTTAGTAGTTATATTCTTGTACATAGGGAGCAGTATTATAGTAGTTATATTCTTGTACATAGGAGCAGTATTATAGTAGTTATATTCTTGTATATAGGAGCAGTATTATAGTAGTTATATTCTTGTACATAGGAGCAGTATTATAGTAGTTTTATTCTTGTACATAGGGGGCAGTATTATAGTAGTTATATTCTTGTACATAGGGGCAGTATTATAGTAGTTATATTCTTGTACATAGGAGCAGTATTTTAGTAGTTATATTCTTGTACATAGGGAGCAGTATTATAGTAGTTATATTCTTGTACATAGGAGCAGTATTATAGTAGTTATATTCTTGTATATAGGAGCAGTATTATAGTAGTTATATTCTTGTACATAGGAGCAGTATTATAGTAGTTTTATTCTTGTACATAGGGGGCAGTATTATAGTAGTTATATTCTTGTACATAGGAGCAGTATTATAGTAGTTATATTCTTGTACATAGGAGCAGTATTATAGTAGTTATATTCTTGTATATAGGAGCAGTATTATAGTAGTTATATTCTTGTACATAGGAGCAGTATTATAGTAGTTTTATTCTTGTACATAGGGGGCAGTATTATAGTAGTTATATTCTTGTACATAGGGGCAGTATTATAGTAGTTATATTCTTGTACATAGGGAGCAGTATTATAGTAGTTATATTCTTGTACATAGGAGGCAGTATTATAGTAGTTATATTCTTGTACATAGGGAGCAGTATTATAGTAGTTATATTCTTGTACATAGGGGCAGTATTATAGTAGTTATATTCTTGTACATAGAGAGCAGTATTATAGAAGTTATATTCTTGTACATAGAAGCAGTATTATAGTAGTTATATTCTTGTACATAGGGAGCAGTAGTATAGTAGTTATATTCTTGTACATAGGAGCAGAATTATAGTAGATATATTCTTATATATAGGAGCAGTATTATAGTAGTTATATTCTTATACAGAGGGGGCAGTATTATAGTAGTTATATTCTTGTACATAGGGGCAGTATTATAGTAGTTATATTCTTGTACATAGGGACAGTATTATAGTAGTTATATTCTTTTACATAGGAGCAGTATTATAGTAGTTATATTCTTGTACATAGGGGCAGTATTATAGTAGTTATATTCTTGTACATGGGGCAGTATTATATTAGTTATATTCTTGTACATAGGGGCAGTATTATAGTAGTTATATTCTTGTACATAGGAGCAGTATTATAGTAGTTATATTCTTTTACATAGGAGCAATATTATAGTAGTTATATTCTTGTACATAGGAGCAGTATTATAGTAGTTATATTGTTATATATAGGAGCAGTATTATAGTAGTTATATTCCTTGTATATAGGAGCAGTATTATAGTAGTTATATTCTTGCACATAGGAGCAGTATTATAGTAGTTATATTCTTGTACATAGGAGCAGTATTATAGTAGTTATATTCTTGTACATAGGGGCAGTATTATAGTAGTAATATTCTTGTACATAGGGAGCAGTATTATAGTAGTTATATTCTTGTACATAGGGGCAGTATTATAGTAGTTATATTCTTGTATATAGGAGCAATATTATAGTAGTTATATTCTTGTATATAGGAGCAGTATTATAGTAGTTATATTCTTGTACATAGGGGCAGTATTATAGTAGTTATATTCTTGTACATAGGAGCAGTATTATAGTAGTTATATTCTTGTACATAGGAGCAGTATTATAGTAGTTATATTCTTGTACATAGGAGCAGTATTATATTAGTTATATTCTTGTACATAGGAGCAGTATTATAGTAGATATATTCTTGTACATAGGAGCAGTATTATAGTAGTTATATTCTTGTATATAGGAGCAGTATTATAGTAGCCATATTCCTTGTATATAGGAGCAGTATTATAGTAGTTATATTCTTGTACATAGGAGCAGTATTATAGTAGTTATATTCTTGTATATAGGAGCAGTATTATAGTAGTTATAATCTTGTACATAGGAGCAGTATTATAGTAGTTATATTCTTGTATATAGGAGCCGTATTATAGTAGTTATAATCTTGTATATAGGAGCAGTATTATAGTAGCTATATTCCTTGTATAAAGGAGCAGTATTATAGTAGTTATATTCTTGTATATAGGGGGCAGTATTATAGTAGTTATATTTTTGTACATAGGAGCAGTATTATAGTAGTTATATTCTTGTATATAGGAGCAGTATTATAGTAGTTATATTCTTGTACATAGGAGCAGTATTATAGTAGTTATATTCCTTGTATATAGGAGCAGTATTATAGTAGTTATATTCTTGTATATAGGAGCATTATTCTAGTAGTTATATTCTTGTACATAGGAGCAGTATTATAGTAGTTATATTCTTGTACATAGGGGCAGTATTATAGTAGTTATATTCTTGTACATAGGGGGCAGTATTATTGTAGTTATATTCTTGTACATAGGAGCAGTATTATAGTAGTTATATTCTTGTACATAGGAGCAGTATTATAGTAGTTATATTCTTGTACATAGGGGGCAGTATTATAGTAGTTATATTCTTGTACATAGGAGCAGTATTATAGTAGTTATATTCTGGTACATACTGGGCAGTATTTTAGTAGTTATATTCTTCTACATAGGAGCAGTATTATAGTAGTTATATTCTTGTACATAGGAGCAGTATTATAGTAGTTATATTCTTGTACATAGGAGCAGTATTATAGTAGTTATATTCTTGTATATAGGGGCAGTATTATAGTAGTTATATTCTTGTACATAGGGGCAGTATTATAGTAGTTATATTCTTGTACATAGGGGCAGTATTATAGTAGTTATATTCTTGTACATAGGAGCAATATTATAGTAGTTATATTCTTGTACATAGGAGCAGTATTATAGTAGTTATATTCTTGTATATAGGAGCAGTATTATAGTAGTTATATTCTTGTACATAGGAGCAGTATTATAGTAGTTATATTCTTGTATATAGGAGCAGTATTATAGTAGTTATATTCTTGTACCTAGGAGCAGTGTTATAGTAGTTATATTCTTGTATATAGGAGCAGTATTATAGCAGTTATATTCTTGTGCATAGGAGCAGTATTATAGTAGTTATATTCTTGTACCTAGGAGCAGTATTATAGTAGTTATATTCTTGTACCTAGGAGCAGTATTATAGTAGTTATATTCTTGTACATAGGAGCAGTGTTATAGTAGTTATATTCTTGTATATAGGAGCAGTATTATAGTAGTTATATTCTTGTACATAGGGGCAGTATTATAGTAGTTATATTCTTGTACATAGGGGGCAGTATTATAGTAGTTATATTCTTGTACATAGGAGCAGTATTATAGTAGTTATATTCTTGTACATAGGAGCAGTATTATAGTAGTTATATTCTTGTACATAGGGGGCAGTATTATAGTAGTTATATTCTTGTACATAGGAGCAGTATTATAGTAATTATATTCTTGTACATAGGTGGCAGTATTATAGTAGTTATATTCTTGTACATAGGAGCAGTATTATAGTAGTTATATTCTTGTACATAGGAGCAGTATTATAGTAGTTATATTCTTGTATAGGAGCAGTATTATAGTAGTTATATTCTTGTACATAGGAGCAGTGTTATAGTAGTTATATTCTTGTATATAGGAGCAGTATTATAGTAGTTATATTCTTGTACATAGGAGCAGTATTATAGTAGTTATATTCTTGTACATAGGAGCAGTGTTATAGTAGTTATATTCTTGTACACAGGGGGCAGTATTATAGTAGTTATATTCTTGTACATAGGAGCAGTATTATAGTAGTTATATTCTTGTACATAGGGAGCAGTATTATAGTAGTTATATTCTTGTATATAGGAGCAGTATTATTTTAGTTATATTCTTCTACATAGGGGGCAGTATTATAGTAGTTATATTCTTCTACATAGGAGCAGTATTATAGTAGTTATATTCTGGTACATAGGGGGCAGTATTATAGTAGTTATATTCTTCTACATAGGAGCAGTATTATAGTAGTTATATTCTTGTATATAGGGGCAGTATTATAGTAGTTATATTCTTGTACATAGGGGCAGTATTATAGTAGTTATATTCGTGTACATAGGGGCAGTATTATAGTAGTTATATTCATGTACATAGGAGCAGTATTATAGTAGTTATATTCTTGTACATAGGGGCAGTATTATAGTAGTTATATTCTTGTACATAGGGGCAGTATTATAGTAGTTATATTCTGGTACATAGGGGGCAGTATTATAGTAGTTATATTCTGGTACATAGGGGGCAGTATTATAGTAGTTATATTCTTGTACATAGGAGCAGTATTATAGTAGTTATATTCTGGTACATAGGGGCAGTATTATAGTAGTTATTTTCTTGTATATAGGAGCAGTATAATAGTAGTTATATTCTTGTATATAGGAGCAGTATTATAGTAGTTATATTCTTGTACATAGGAGGCAGTATTATAGTAGTTATATTCTGGTACATAGGGGGCAGTATTATAGTAGTTATTTTCTTGTATATAGGAGCAGTATAATAGTAGTTATATTTTTGTATATAGGAGCAGTATAATAGTAGTTATATTCTTGTACATAGGAGGCAGTATTATAGTAGTTATATTCTTGTACATAGGGGGCAGTATTATAGTAGTTATATTATTGTACATAGGAGCAGTATTATAGTAGTTATATTCTTGTACATAGGAGCAGTATTATAGTAGCTATATTCTTGTACATAGGAGCAGTATTATAGTAGTTATATTCTTGTACATAGGAGCAATATTATAGTAGTTATATTCTGTTACATAGGGGGCAGTATTACAGTAGTTATATTCTTGTACATAGGAGCAGTATTATAGTAGTTATATTCTTGTACATAGGGGGCAGTATTATAGTAGTTATATTCTGGTACATAGGAGCAGTATTATAGTAGTTATATTCTTGTACATAGAGGGCAGTATTATAGTAGTTATATTCTGGTACATAGGGGGCAGTATTATAGTAGTTATATTCTTGTACATAGGAGCAGTATTATAGTAGTTATATTCTTGTATATAGGGGCAGTATTATAGTAGTTATATTCTTGTATATAGGGGCAGTATTATAGTAGTTATATTCTTGTACATAGAAGCAGTATTATAGTAGTTATATTCTTGTACATAGGGGGCAGTATTATAGTAGTTATATTCTTGTACATAGGAGCAGTTTTATAGTAGTTATATTCTTGTACATAGGAGCAGTATTATAGTAGTTATATTCTTGTACATAGGAGCAGTATTATAGTCGTTATATTCCGGTACATAGGGGGCAGTATTATAGTAGTCATATTCTTGTACATAGGGGGCAGTATTATAGTAGTCATATTCTTGTACATAGGGGGCAGTATTATAGTAGTTATATTCTTGTACATAGGAGCAGTATTATAGTAGTTATATTCTTGTACATAGGAGCAGTATTATAGTAGTTATATTCTTGTATAGGAGCAGTATTATAGTAGTTATATTCTTGTACATAGGAGCAGTATTATAGTAGTTATATTCTTGTATATAGGAGCAGTATTATAGTAGTTATAATCTTGTACATAGGAGCAGTATTATAGTAGTTATATTCTTGTATATAGGAGCCGTATTATAGTAGTTATAATCTTGTATATAGGAGCAGTATTATAGTAGCTATATTCCTTGTATAAAGGAGCAGTATTATAGTAGTTATATTCTTGTATATAGGGGGCAGTATTATAGTAGTTATATTTTTGTATATAGGAGCAGTATTATAGTAGTTATATTCTTGTATATAGGAGCAGTATTATAGTAGTTATATTCTTGTACATAGGAGCAGTATTATAGTAGTTATATTCCTTGTATATAGGAGCAGTATTATAGTAGTTATATTCTTGTATATAGGAGCATTATTCTAGTAGTTATATTCTTGTACATAGGAGCAGTATTATAGTAGTTATATTCTTGTACATAGGGGCAGTATTATAGTAGTTATATTCTTGTACATAGGGGGCAGTATTATTGTAGTTATATTCTTGTACATAGGAGCAGTATTATAGTAGTTATATTCTTGTACATAGGAGCAGTATTATAGTAGTTATATTCTTGTACATAGGGGGCAGTATTATAGTAGTTATATTCTTGTACATAGGAGCAGTATTATAGTAGTTATATTCTGGTACATAGGGGGCAGTATTTTAGTAGTTATATTCTTCTACATAGGAGCAGTATTATAGTAGTTATATTCTTGTACATAGGAGCAGTATTATAGTAGTTATATTCTTGTACATAGGAGCAGTATTATAGTAGTTATATTCTTGTATATAGGGGCAGTATTATAGTAGTTATATTCTTGTACATAGGGGCAGTATTATAGTAGTTATATTCTTGTACATAGGGGCAGTATTATAGTAGTTATATTCTTGTACATAGGAGCAATATTATAGTAGTTATATTCTTGTACATAGGAGCAGTATTATAGTAGTTATATTCTTGTATATAGGAGCAGTATTATAGTAGTTATATTCTTGTACATAGGAGCAGTATTATAGTAGTTATATTCTTGTATATAGGAGCAGTATTATAGTAGTTATATTCTTGTACCTAGGAGCAGTGTTATAGTAGTTATATTCTTGTATATAGGAGCAGTATTATAGCAGTTATATTCTTGTGCATAGGAGCAGTATTATAGTAGTTATATTCTTGTACCTAGGAGCAGTATTATAGTAGTCATATTCTTGTACCTAGGAGCAGTATTATAGTAGTTATATTCTTGTACCTAGGAGCAGTGTTATAGTAGTTATATTCTTGTATATAGGGGCAGTATTATAGTAGTTATATTCTTGTACATAGGGGGCAGTATTATAGTCGTTATATTCTGGTACATAGGGGGCAGTATTATAGTAGTCATATTCTTGTACATAGGGGGCAGTATTATAGTAGTCATATTCTTGTACATAGGGGGCAGTATTATAGTAGTTATATTCTTGTACATAGGAGCAGTATTATAGTAGTTATATTCTTGTACATAGGAGCAGTATTATAGTAGTTATATTCTTGTATAGGAGCAGTATTATAGTAGTTATATTCTTGTACATAGGAGCAGTATTATAGTAGTTATATTCTTGTATATAGGAGCAGTATTATAGTAGTTATAATCTTGTACATAGGAGCAGTATTATAGTAGTTATATTCTTGTATATAGGAGCCGTATTATAGTAGTTATAATCTTGTATATAGGAGCAGTATTATAGTAGCTATATTCCTTGTATAAAGGAGCAGTATTATAGTAGTTATATTCTTGTATATAGGGGGCAGTATTATAGTAGTTATATTTTTGTACATAGGAGCAGTATTATAGTAGTTATATTCTTGTATATAGGAGCAGTATTATAGTAGTTATATTCTTGTACATAGGAGCAGTATTATAGTAGTTATATTCCTTGTATATAGGAGCAGTATTATAGTAGTTATATTCTTGTATATAGGAGCATTATTCTAGTAGTTATATTCTTGTACATAGGAGCAGTATCATAGTAGTTATATTCTTGTACATAGGGGCAGTATTATAGTAGTTATATTCTTGTACATAGGGGGCAGTATTATTGTAGTTATATTCTTGTACATAGGAGCAGTATTATAGTAGTTATATTCTTGTACATAGGAGCAGTATTATTGTAGTTATATTCTTGTACATAGGGGGCAGTATTATAGTAGTTATATTCTTGTACATAGGAGCAGTATTATAGTAGTTATATTCTGGTACATAGGGGGCAGTATTTTAGTAGTTATATTCTTCTACATAGGAGCAGTATTATAGTAGTTATATTCTTGTACATAGGAGCAGTATTATAGTAGTTATATTCTTGTACATAGGAGCAGTATTATAGTAGTTATATTCTTGTATATAGGGGCAGTATTATAGTAGTTATATTCTTGTACATAGGGGCAGTATTATAGTAGTTATATTCTTGTACATAGGGGCAGTATTATAGTAGTTATATTCTTGTACATAGGAGCAATATTATAGTAGTTATATTCTTGTACATAGGAGCAGTATTATAGTAGTTATATTCTTGTATATAGGAGCAGTATTATAGTAGTTATATTCTTGTACCTAGGAGCAGTGTTATAGTAGTTATATTCTTGTATATAGGAGCAGTATTATAGCAGTTATATTCTTGTGCATAGGAGCAGTATTATAGTAGTTATATTCTTGTACCTAGGAGCAGTATTATAGTAGTTATATTCTTGTACCTAGGAGCAGTATTATAGTAGTTATATTCTTGTACCTAGGAGCAGTGTTATAGTAGTTATATTCTTGTATATAGGAGCAGTATTATAGTAGTTATATTCTTGTACATAGGGGCAGTATTATAGTAGTTATATTCTTGTACATAGGGGGCAGTATTATAGTAGTTATATTCTTGTACATAGGAGCAGTATTATAGTAGTTATATTCTTGTACATAGGAGCAGTATTATAGTAGTTATATTCTTGTACATAGGGGGCAGTATTATAGTAGTTATATTCTTGTACATAGGAGCAGTATTATAGTAATTATATTCTTGTACATAGGTGGCAGTATTATAGTAGTTATATTCTTGTACATAGGAGCAGTATTATAGTAGTTATATTCTTGTACATAGGAGCAGTATTATAGTAGTTATATTCTTGTATAGGAGCAGTATTATAGTAGTTATATTCTTGTACATAGGAGCAGTGTTATAGTAGTTATATTCTTGTATATAGGAGCAGTATTATAGTAGTTATATTCTTGTACATAGGAGCAGTATTATAGTAGTTATATTCTTGTACATAGGAGCAGTGTTATAGTAGTTATATTCTTGTACACAGGGGGCAGTATTATAGTAGTTATATTCTTGTACATAGGGAGCAGTATTATAGTAGTTATATTCTTGTACATAGGAGCAGTATTATAGTAGTTATATTCTTGTACATAGGGAGCAGTATTATAGTAGTTATATTCTTGTATATAGGAGCAGTATTATTTTAGTTATATTCTTCTACATAGGGGGCAGTATTATAGTAGTTATATTCTTCTACATAGGAGCAGTATTATAGTAGTTATATTCTGGTACATAGGGCGCAGTATTATAGTAGTTATATTCTTCTACATAGGAGCAGTATTATAGTAGTTATATTCTTGTATATAGGGGCAGTATTATAGTAGTTATATTCTTGTACATAGGGGCAGTATTATAGTAGTTATATTCGTGTACATAGGGGCAGTATTATAGTAGTTATATTCATGTACATAGGAGCAGTATTATAGTAGTTATATTCTTGTACATAGGGGCAGTATTATAGTAGTTATATTCTTGTACATAGGGGCAGTATTATAGTAGTTATATTCTGGTACATAGGGGGCAGTATTATAGTAGTTATATCTGGTACATAGGGGGCAGTATTATAGTAGTTATATTCTTGTACATAGGAGCAGTATTATAGTAGTTATATTCTGGTACATAGGGGCAGTATTATAGTAGTTATATTCTGGTACATAGGGGGCAGTATTATAGTAGTTATTTTCTTGTATATAGGAGCAGTATAATAGTAGTTATATTCTTGTATATAGGAGCAGTATTATAGTAGTTATATTCTTGTACATAGGAGGCAGTATTATAGTAGTTATATTCTGGTACATAGGGGGCAGTATTATAGTAGTTATTTTCTTGTATATAGGAGCAGTATAATAGTAGTTATATTCTTGTATATAGGAGCAGTATAATAGTAGTTATATTCTTGTACATAGGAGGCAGTATTATAGTAGTTATATTCTTGTACATAGGGGGCAGTATTATAGTAGTTATATTATTGTACATAGGAGCAGTATTATAGTAGTTATATTCTTGTACATAGGAGCAGTATTATAGTAGCTATATTCTTGTACATAGGAGCAGTATTATAGTAGTTATATTCTTGTACATAGGAGCAATATTATAGTAGTTATATTCTGTTACATAGGGGGCAGTATTACAGTAGTTATATTCTTGTACATAGGAGCAGTATTATAGTAGTTATATTCTTGTACATAGGGGGCAGTATTATAGTAGTTATATTCTGGTACATAGGAGCAGTATTATAGTAGTTATATTCTTGTACATAGAGGGCAGTATTATAGTAGTTATATTCTGGTACATAGGGGGCAGTATTATAGTAGTTATATTCTTGTACATAGGAGCAGTATTATAGTAGTTATATTCTTGTATATAGGGGCAGTATTATAGTAGTTATATTCTTGTATATAGGGGCAGTATTATAGTAGTTATATTCTTGTACATAGAAGCAGTATTATAGTAGTTATATTCTTGTACATAGGGGGCAGTATTATAGTAGTTATATTCTTGTACATAGGAGCAGTTTTATAGTAGTTATATTCTTGTACATAGGAGCAGTATTATAGTAGTTATATTCTTGTACATAGGAGCAGTATTATAGTTGTTATATTCTGGTACATAGGGGGCAGTATTATAGTAGTCATATTCTTGTACATAGGGGGCAGTATTATAGTAGTCATATTCTTGTACATAGGGGGCAGTATTATAGTAGTTATATTCTTGTACATAGGAGCAGTATTATAGTAGTTATATTCTTGTACATAGGAGCAGTATTATAGTAGTTATATTCTTGTATAGGAGCAGTATTATAGTAGTTATATTCTTGTACATAGGAGCAGTGTTATAGTAGTTATATTCTTGTATATAGGAGCAGTATTATAGTAGTTATATTCTTGTACATAGGAGCAGTATTATAGTAGTTATATTCTTGTACATAGGAGCAGTGTTATAGTAGTTATATTCTTGTACACAGGGGGCAGTATTATAGTAGTTATATTCTTGTACATAGGAGCAGTATTATAGTAGTTATATTCTTGTACATAGGGAGCAGTATTATAGTAGTTATATTCTTGTATATAGGAGCAGTATTATTTTAGTTATATTCTTCTACATAGGGGGCAGTATTATAGTAGTTATATTCTTCTACATAGGAGCAGTATTATAGTAGTTATATTCTGGTACATAGGGGGCAGTATTATATTAGTTATATTCTTCTACATAGGAGCAGTATTATAGTAGTTATATTCTTGTATATAGGGGCAGTATTATAGTAGTTATATTCTTGTACATAGGGGCAGTATTATAGTAGTTATATTCGTGTACATAGGGGCAGTATTATAGTAGTTATATTCATATACATAGGAGCAGTATTATAGTAGTTATATTCTTGTACATAGGGGCAGTATTATAGTAGTTATATTCTTGTACATAGGGGCAGTATTATAGTAGTTATATTCTGGTACATGGGGGCAGTATTATAGTAGTTATATTCTGGTACATAGGGGGCAGTATTATAGTAGTTATATTCTTGTACATAGGAGCAGTATTATAGTAGTTATATTCTGGTACATAGGGGCAGTATTATAGTAGTTATATTCTGGTACATAGGGGGCAGTATTATAGTAGTTATTTTCTTGTATATAGGAGCAGTATAATAGTAGTTATATTCTTGTATATAGGAGCAGTATTATAGTAGTTATATTCTTGTACATAGGAGGCAGTATTATAGTAGTTATATTCTGGTACATAGGGGGCAGTATTATAGTAGTTATTTTCTTGTATATAGGAGCAGTATAATAGTAGTTATATTCTTGTATATAGGAGCAGTATAATAGTAGTTATATTCTTGTACATAGGAGGCAGTATTATAGTAGTTATATTCTTGTACATAGGGGGCAGTATTATAGTAGTTATATTATTGTACATAGGAGCAGTATTATAGTAGTTATATTCTTGTACATAGGAGCAGTATTATAGTAGCTATATTCTTGTACATAGGAGCAGTATTATAGTAGTTATATTCTTGTACATAGGAGCAATATTATAGTAGTTATATTCTGTTACATAGGGGGCAGTATTACAGTAGTTATATTCTTGTACATAGGAGCAGTATTATAGTAGTTATATTCTTGTACATAGGGCGCAGTATTATAGTAGTTATATTCTGGTACATAGGAGCAGTATTATAGTAGTTATATTCTTGTACATAGAGGGCAGTATTATAGTAGTTATATTCTGGTACATAGGGGGCAGTATTATAGTAGTTATATTCTTGTACATAGGAGCAGTATTATAGTAGTTATATTCTTGTACATAGAAGCAGTATTATAGTAGTTATATTCTTGTACATAGGGGGCAGTATTATAGTAGTTATATTCTTGTACATAGGAGCAGTTTTATACTAGTTATATTCTTGTACATAGGAGCAGTATTATAGTAGTTATATTCTTGTACATAGGAGCAGTATTATAGTAGTTATATTCTTGTACATAGGAGCAGTATTATAGTAGTTATATTCTTGTACATAGGGGGCAGTATTATAGTAGTTATATTCTTGTACATAGGAGCAGTATTATAGTAATTATATTCTTGTACATAGGTGGCAGTATTATAGTAGTTATATTCTTGTACATAGGAGCAGTATTATAGTAGTTATATTCTTGTACATAGGAGCAGTATTATAGTAGTTATATTCTTGTATAGGAGCAGTATTATAGTAGTTATATTCTTGTACATAGGAGCAGTGTTATAGTAGTTATATTCTTGTATATAGGAGCAGTATTATAGTAGTTATATTCTTGTACATAGGAGCAGTATTATACTAGTTATATTCTTGTACATAGGAGCAGTGTTATAGTAGTTATATTCTTGTACACAGGGGGCAGTATTATAGTAGTTATATTCTTGTACATAGGAGCAGTATTATAGTAGTTATATTCTCGTACATAGGGAGCAGTATTATAGTAGTTATATTCTTGTATATAGGAGCAGTATTATTTTAGTTATATTCTTCTACATAGGGGGCAGTATTATAGTAGTTATATTCTTCTACATAGGAGCAGTATTATAGTAGTTATATTCTGGTACATAGGGGGCAGTATTATAGTAGTTATATTCTTCTACATAGGAGCAGTATTATAGTAGTTATATTCTTGTATATAGGGGCAGTATTATAGTAGTTATATTCTTGTACATAGGGGCAGTATTATAGTAGTTATATTCGTGTACATAGGGGCAGTATTATAGTAGTTATATTCGTGTACATAGGGGCAGTATTATAGTAGTTATATTCATGTACATAGGAGCAGTATTATAGTAGTTATATTCTTGTACATAGGGGCAGTATTATAGTAGTTATATTCTTGTACATAGGGGCAGTATTATAGTAGTTATATTCTGGTACATAGGGGGCAGTATTATAGTAGTTATATTCTGGTACATAGGGGGCAGTATTATAGTAGTTATATTCTTGTACATAGGAGCAGTATTATAGTAGTTATATTCTTGTACATAGGAGCAATATTATAGTAGTTATATTCTTGTACATAGGAGCAGTATTATAGTAGTTATATTCTTGTACATAGGAGCAGTATTATAGTAGTTATATTCTTGTACATAGGGGGCAGTATTATAGTAGTTATATTCTTGTACATAGGAGCAGTATTATAGTAATTATATTCTTGTACATAGGTGGCAGTATTATAGTAGTTATATTCTTGTACATAGGAGCAGTATTATAGTAGTTATATTCTTGTACATAGGAGCAGTATTATAGTAGTTATATTCTTGTATAGGAGCAGTATTATAGTAGTTATATTCTTGTACATAGGAGCAGTGTTATAGTAGTTATATTCTTGTATATAGGAGCAGTATTATAGTAGTTATATTCTTGTACATAGGAGCAGTATTATAGTAGTTATATTCTTGTACATAGGAGCAGTGTTATAGTAGTTATATTCTTGTACACAGGGGGCAGTATTATAGTAGTTATATTCTTGTACATAGGAGCAGTATTATAGTAGTTATATTCTCGTACATAGGGAGCAGTATTATAGTAGTTATATTCTTGTATATAGGAGCAGTATTATTTTAGTTATATTCTTCTACATAGGGGGCAGTATTATAGTAGTTATATTCTTCTACATAGGAGCAGTATTATAGTAGTTATATTCTGGTACATAGGGGGCAGTATTATAGTAGTTATATTCTTCTACATAGGAGCAGTATTATAGTAGTTATATTCTTGTATATAGGGGCAGTATTATAGTAGTTATATTCTTGTACATAGGGGCAGTATTATAGTAGTTATATTCGTGTACATAGGGGCAGTATTATAGTAGTTATATTCGTGTACATAGGGGCAGTATTATAGTAGTTATATTCATGTACATAGGAGCAGTATTATAGTAGTTATATTCTTGTACATAGGGGCAGTATTATAGTAGTTATATTCTTGTACATAGGGGCAGTATTATAGTAGTTATATTCTGGTACATAGGGGGCAGTATTATAGTAGTTATATTCTGGTACATAGGGGGCAGTATTATAGTAGTTATATTCTTGTACATAGGAGCAGTATTATAGTAGTTATATTCTGGTACATAGGGGCAGTATTATAGTAGTTTTATTCTGGTACATAGGGGGCAGTATTATAGTAGTTATTTTCTTGTATATAGGAGCAGTATAATAGTAGTTATATTCTTGTATATAGGAGCAGTATTATAGTAGTTATATTATTGTACATAGGAGCAGTATTATAGTAGTTATATTCTTGTACATAGGAGCAGTATTATAGTAGCTATATTCTTGTACATAAGAGCAGTATTATAGTAGTTATATTCTTGTACATAGGAGCAATATTATAGTAGTTATATTCTGTTACATAGGGGGCAGTATTACAGTAGTTATATTCTTGTACATAGGAGCAGTATTATAGTAGTTATATTCTTGTACATAGGGGGCAGTATTATAGTAGTTATATTCTGGTACATAGGAGCAGTATTATAGTAGTTATATTCTTGTACATAGAGGGCAGTATTATAGTAGTTATATTCTGGTACATAGGGGGCAGTATTATAGTAGTTATATTCTTGTACATAGGAGCAGTATTATAGTAGTTATATTCTTGTATATAGGGGCAGTATTATAGTAGTTATATTCTTGTATATAGGGGCAGTATTATAGTAGTTATATTCTTGTACATAGAAGCAGTATTATTGTAGTTATATTCTTGTACATAGGGGGCAGTATTATAGTAGTTATATTCTTGTACATAGGAGCAGTTTTATAGTAGTTATATTCTTGTACATAGGAGCAGTATTATAGTAGTTATATTCTTGTACATAGGAGCAGTATTATAGTCGTTATATTCTGGTACATAGGGGGCAGTATTATAGTAGTCATATTCTTGTACATAGGGGGCAGTATTATAGTAGTCATATTCTTGTACATAGGGGGCAGTATTATAGTAGTTATATTCTTGTACATAGGAGCAGTATTATAGTAGTTATATTCTTGTACATAGGAGCAGTATTATAGTAGTTATATTCTTGTACATAGGAGCAGTATTATAGTAGTTATATTCTTGTACATAGGAGCAGTATTATAGTAGTTATATTCTTGTACATAGGAGCAGTATTATAGTAGTTATATTCTTGTACATAGGAGCAGTATGATAGTAGTTATATGCTGGTACATAGGGGGCTGTATTATAGTCGTTATATTCTGGTACATAGGGGGCAGTATTATAGTAGTCATATTCTTGTACATAGGGGGCAGTATTATAGTAGTCATATTCTTGTACATAGGGGGCAGTATTATAGTAGTTATATTCTTGTACATAGGAGCAGTATTATAGTAGTTATATTCTTGTACATAGGAGCAGTATTATAGTAGTTATATTCTTGTATAGGAGCAGTATTATAGTAGTTATATTCTTGTACATAGGAGCAGTGTTATAGTAGTTATATTCTTGTATATAGGAGCAGTATTATAGTAGTTATATTCTTGTACATAGGAGCAGTATTATAGTAGTTATATTCTTGTACATAGGAGCAGTGTTATAGTAGTTATATTCTTGTACACAGGGGGCAGTATTATAGTAGTTATATTCTTGTACATAGGAGCAGTATTATAGTAGTTATATTCTTGTACATAGGGAGCAGTATTACAGTAGTTATATTCTTGTATATAGGAGCAGTATTATTTTAGTTATATTCTTCTACATAGGGGGCAGTATTATAGTAGTTATATTCTTCTACATAGGAGCAGTATTATAGTAGTTATATTCTGGTACATAGGGGGCAGTATTATAGTAGTTATATTCTTCTACATAGGAGCAGTATTATAGTAGTTATATTCTTGTATATAGGGGCAGTATTATAGTAGTTATATTCTTGTACATAGGGGCAGTATTATAGTAGTTATATTCGTGTACATAGGGGCAGTATTATAGTAGTTATATTCATGTACATGGGAGCAGTATTATAGTAGTTATATTCTTGTACATAGGGGCAGTATTATAGTAGTTATATTCTTGTACATAGGGGCAGTATTATAGTAGTTATATTCTGGTACATAGGGGGCAGTATTATAGTAGTTATATTCTGGTACATAGGGGGCAGTATTATAGTAGTTATATTCTTGTACATAGGAGCAGTATTATAGTAGTTATATTCTGGTACATAGGGGCAGTATTATAGTAGTTATATTCTGGTACATAGGGGGCAGTATTATAGTAGTTATTTTCTTGTATATAGGAGCAGTATAATAGTAGTTATATTCTTGTATATAGGAGCAGTATTATAGTAGTTATATTCTTGTACATAGGAGGCAGTATTATAGTAGTTATATTCTGGTACATAGGGGGCAGTATTATAGTAGTTATTTTCTTGTATATAGGAGCAGTATAATAGTAGTTATATTCTTGTATATAGGAGCAGTATAATAGTAGTTATATTCTTGTACATAGGAGGCAGTATTATAGTAGTTATATTCTTGTACATAGGGGGCAGTATTATAGTAGTTATATTATTGTACATAGGAGCAGTATTATAGTAGTTATATTCTTGTACATAGGAGCAGTATTATAGTAGCTATATTCTTGTACATAGGAGCAGTATTATAGTAGTTATATTCTTGTACATAGGAGCAATATTATAGTAGTTATATTCTGTTACATAGGGGGCAGTATTACAGTAGTTATATTCTTGTACATAGGAGCAGTATTATAGTAGTTATATTCTTGTACATAGGGGGCAGTATTATAGTAGTTATATTCTGGTACATAGGAGCAGTATTATAGTAGTTATATTCTTGTACATAGAGGGCAGTATTATAGTAGTTATATTCTGGTACATAGGGGGCAGTATTATAGTAGTTATATTCTTGTACATAGGAGCAGTATTATAGTAGTTATATTCTTGTATATAGGGGCAGTATTATAGTAGTTATATTCTTGTATATAGGGGCAGTATTATAGTAGTTATATTCTTGTACATAGAAGCAGTATTGTAGTAGTTATATTCTTGTACATAGGGGGCAGTATTATAGTAGTTATATTCTTGTACATAGGAGCAGTTTTATAGTAGTTATATTCTTGTACATAGGAGCAGTATTATAGTAGTTATATTCTTGTACATAGGAGCAGTATTATAGTCGTTATATTCTGGTACATAGGGGGCAGTATTATAGTAGTCATATTCTTGTACATAGGGGGCAGTATTATAGTAGTCATATTCTTGTAAATAGGGGGCAGTATTATAGTAGTTATATTCTTGTACATAGGAGCAGTATTATAGTAGTTATATTCTTGTACATAGGAGCAGTATTATAATAGTTATATTCTTGTACATAGGAGCAGTATTATAGTAGTTATATTCTTGTACATAGGAGCAGTATTATAGTAGTTATATTCTTGTACATAGGGGGCAGTATTATAGTAGTTATATTCTTGTACATAGGAGCAGTATTATAGTAATTATATTCTTGTACATAGGTGGCAGTATTATAGTAGTTATATTCTTGTACATAGGAGCAGTATTATAGTAGTTATATTCTTGTACATAGGAGCAGTATTATAGTAGTTATATTCTTGTATAGGAGCAGTATTATAGTAGTTATATTCTTGTACATAGGAGCAGTGTTATAGTAGTTATATTCTTGTATATAGGAGCAGTATTATAGTAGTTATATTCTTGTACATAGGAGCAGTATTATAGTAGTTATATTCTTGTACATAGGAGCAGTGTTATAGTAGTTATATTCTTGTACACAGGGGGCAGTATTATAGTAGTTATATTCTTGTACATAGGAGCAGTATTATAGTAGTTATATTCTCGTACATAGGGAGCAGTATTATAGTAGTTATATTCTTGTATATAGGAGCAGTATTATTTTAGTTATATTCTTCTACATAGGGGGCAGTATTATAGTAGTTATATTCTTCTACATAGGAGCAGTATTATAGTAGTTATATTCTGGTACATAGGGGGCAGTATTATAGTAGTTATATTCTTCTACATAGGAGCAGTATTATAGTAGTTATATTCTTGTATATAGGGGCAGTATTATAGTAGTTATATTCTTGTACATAGGGGCAGTATTATAGTAGTTATATTCGTGTACATAGGGGCAGTATTATAGTAGTTATATTCGTGTACATAGGGGCAGTATTATAGTAGTTATATTCATGTACATAGGAGCAGTATTATAGTAGTTATATTCTTGTACATAGGGGCAGTATTATAGTAGTTATATTCTTGTACATAGGGGCAGTATTATAGTAGTTATATTCTGGTACATAGGGGGCAGTATTATAGTAGTTATATTCTGGTACATAGGGGGCAGTATTATAGTAGTTATATTCTTGTACATAGGAGCAGTATTATAGTAGTTATATTCTGGTACATAGGGGCAGTATTATAGTAGTTATATTCTGGTACATAGGGGGCAGTATTATAGTAGTTATTTTCTTGTATATAGGAGCAGTATAATAGTAGTTATATTCTTGTATATAGGAGCAGTATTATAGTAGTTATATTATTGTACATAGGAGCAGTATTATAGTAGTTATATTCTTGTACATAGGAGCAGTATTATAGTAGCTATATTCTTGTACATAGGAGCAGTATTATAGTAGTTATATTCTTGTACATAGGAGCAATATTATAGTAGTTATATTCTGTTACATAGGGGGCAGTATTACAGTAGTTATATTCTTGTACATAGGAGCAGTATTATAGTAGTTATATTCTTGTACATAGGGGGCAGTATTATAGTAGTTATATTCTGGTACATAGGAGCAGTATTATAGTAGTTATATTCTTGTACATAGAGGGCAGTATTATAGTAGTTATATTCTGGTACATAGGGGGCAGTATTATAGTAGTTATATTCTTGTACATAGGAGCAGTATTATAGTAGTTATATTCTTGTATATAGGGGCAGTATTATAGTAGTTATATTCTTGTATATAGGGGCAGTATTATAGTAGTTATATTCTTGTACATAGAAGCAGTATTATTGTAGTTATATTCTTGTACATAGGGGGCAGTATTATAGTAGTTATATTCTTGTACATAGGAGCAGTTTTATAGTAGTTATATTCTTGTACATAGGAGCAGTATTATAGTAGTTATATTCTTGTACATAGGAGCAGTATTATAGTCGTTATATTCTGGTACATAGGGGGCAGTATTATAGTAGTCATATTCTTGTACATAGGGGGCAGTATTATAGTAGTCATATTCTTGTACATAGGGGGCAGTATTATAGTAGTTATATTCTTGTACATAGGAGCAGTATTATAGTAGTTATATTCTTGTACATAGGAGCAGTATTATAGTAGTTATATTCTTGTACATAGGAGCAGTATTATAGTAGTTATATTCTTGTACATAGGAGCAGTATTATAGTAGTTATATTCTTGTACATAGGAGCAGTATTATAGTAGTTATATTCTTGTACATAGGAGCAGTATGATAGTAGTTATATGCTGGTACATAGGGGGCTGTATTATAGTCGTTATATTCTGGTACATAGGGGGCAGTATTATAGTAGTTATATTCTTGTACATAGGGGGCAGTATTATAGTAGTTATATTCTTGTACATAGGGAGCAATATTATAGTAGTTATATTCTTTTACATAGGGGCAGTATTATAGTAGTTATATTCTTGTACATAGGGGCAGTATTATAGTAGTTATATTCTTGTACATAGGGGGCAGTATTATAGCAGTTATATTCTTGTACATAGGAGCAGTATTATAGCAGTTATATTCTTGTACATAGGGAGCAGTATTATAGTAGTTATATTCTTGTACATAGGGACCTGTATTATAGTAGTTATATTCTTGTATATAGGGGCAGTATTATAGTAGTTATATTCTTATACATAGGGAGCTGTATTATAGTAGTTATATTCTTGTACATAGGGGCAGTTTTATAGTAGTTATATTCTTGTACATAGGGATAGTATTATAGTAGTTATATTGTACATAGGAGCAGTATTATAGTAGTTATATTCTTGTTCATAGGAGCAGTATTATAGTAGTTATATTCTTGCACATAGGAGCAGTATTATAGTAGTTATATTCCTGTACATAGGGGCAGTATTATAGTAGTTATATTCTTGTACATAGGGGCAGTATTATAGTAGTTATATTCTTGTACATAGGGGGCAGTATTATAGCAGTTATATTCTTGTACATAGGAGCAGTATTATAGCAGTTCTATTCTTGTACATAGGGAGCAGTATTATAGTAGTTATATTCTTGCACATAGGAGCAGTATTATAATAGTTATATTCTTGTACATAGGAGCAGTATTATAGTAGTTATATTCTTGTACATAGGGGCAGTATTATAGTAGTTTTATTCTTGTACATAGGGGGCAGTATTATAGTAGTTATATTCTTGTACATAGGGGCAGTATTATAGTAGTTATATTCTTGTACATAGGGGGCAGTATTATAGCAGTTATATTCTTGTACATAGGGGCAGTATTATAGTAGTTATATTCTTGTACATAGGGGGCAGTATTATAGCAGTTATATTCTTGTACATAGGAGCAGTATTATAGCAGTTATATTCTTGTACATAGGGAGCAGTATTATAGTAGTTATATTGTTGTACATAGGAGCAGTATTATAGTAGTTATATTCTTGCACATAGGAGCTGTATTATAGTAGTTATATTCTTGTATATAGGGGCAGTATTATAGTAGTTATATTCTTGTACATAGGGAGCTGTATTGTAGTAGTTATATTCTTGTATATAGGGGCAGTATTATAGTAGTTATATTCTTATACATAGGGAGCTGTATTATAGTAGTTATATTCTTGTACATAGGGGCAGTATTATAGTAGTTATATTCTTGTACATAGGGATAGTATTATAGTAGTTATATTGTACATAGGAGCAGTATTATAGTAGTTATATTCTTGTTCATAGGAGCAGTATTATAGTAGTTATATTCTTGCACATAGGAGCAGTATTATAGTAGTTATATTCCTGTACATAGGGGCAGTATTATAGTAGTTATGTTCTTGTAGATAGGGGCAGTATTATATTAGTTATATTCTTGTACATAGGAGCAGTATTATAGTAGTTATATTTTTGTACATAAGGGCAGTATTATAGTAGTTATATTCTTGTACATAGGGGGCAGTATTATAGTAGTTATATTCTTGTACATAGGAGCAGTATTATAGTAGTTATATTCTTGTACATAGGAGCAGTATTATAGTAGTTATATTCTTGTACAGAGGGGGCAGTATTATAGTAGTTATATTCTTGCACAGAGGGGGCAGTATTATAGTAGTTATATTCTTGTACAGAGGGGGCAGTATTATAGTAGTTATATTCTTGTACATAGGAGCAGTATTATAGTAGTTATATTCTTGTACATAGTGGGCTGTATTATAGCAGTTATATTCTTGTACATAGGAGCAGTATTATAGTAGTTATATTCTTGTACATAGGGAGCAGTATTATAGTAGTTATATTGTTGTACATAGGAGCAGTATTATAGTAGTTATATTCTTGCACATAGGAGCTGTATGATAGTAGTTATATTCTTGTATATAGGGGCAGTATTATAGTAGTTATATTCTTGTACATAGGGAGCTGTATTGTAGTAGTTATATTCTTATATATAGGGGCAGTATTATAGTAGTTATATTCTTATACATAGGGAGCTGTATTATAGTAGTTATATTCTTGTACATAGGGGCAGTATTATAGTAGTTATATTCTTGTACATAGGGGCAGTATTATAGTAGTTATATTCTTGTACATAGGGGCAGTATTATAGTAGTTATATTCTTGTACATAGGGAGCTGTATTGTAGTAGTTATATTCTTGTATATAGGGGCAGTATTATAGTAGTTATATTCTTATACATAAGAGCAGTATTATAGTAGTTATATTCTTGTACATAGGGAGCAGTATTATAGTAGTTATATTCTTGTACATAGGGGCAGTATTATAGTAGTTATATTCTTGTACATAGGGGCAGTATTATAGTAGTTATATTCTTGTACATAGGGGGCAGTATTATAGCAGTTATATTCTTGTACATAGGAGCAGTATTATAGTAGTTATATTCGTGTACATAGGTAGCAGTATTATAGTAGTTATATTCTTGTACATAGGGAGCAGTATTATAGTAGTTATATTCTTGTACATAGGGAGCAGTATTATAGTAGTTATATTCTTGTACATAGGAGCAGTATTATAGTAGTTATATTCTTGTACATAGGGGCAGTATTATAGTAGTTATATTCTTGTACATAGGGGCAGTATTATAGTAGTTATATTCGTGTACATAGGTAGCAGTATTATAGTAGTTATATTCCTGTACATAGGGGCAGTATTATAGTAGTTATATTCTTGTACATAGGGAGCAATATTATAGTAGTTATATTCTTGTACATAGGGGCAGTATTATAGTAGTTATATTCTTGTACATAGGGGCAGTATTATAGTAGTTATATTCTTGTACATAGGGGGCAGTATTATAGCAGTTATATTCTTGTACATAGGAGCAGTATTATAGTAGTTATATTCGTGTACATAGGTAGCAGTATTATAGTAGTTATATTCTTGTACATAGGGAGCATTATTATAGTAGTTATATTCTTGTACATAGGAGCAGTATTATAGTAGTTATATTGTTGTACATAGGAGCAGTATTATAGTAGTTATATTCTTGCACATAGGAGCTGTATTATAGTAGTTATATTCTTGTATATAGGGGCAGTATTATAGTAGTTATATTCTTGTACATAGGGAGCTGTATTGTAGTAGTTATATTCTTATATATAGGGGCAGTATTATAGTAGTTATATTCTTATACATAGGGAGCTGTATTATAGTAGTTATATTCTTGTACATAGGGGCAGTATTATAGTAGTTATATTCTTGTACATAGGGGCAGTATTATAGTAGTTATATTCTTGTACATAGGGGCAGTATTATAGTAGTTATATTCTTGTACATAGGGAGCTGTATTGTAGTAGTTATATTCTTGTATATAGGGGCAGTATTATAGTAGTTATATTCTTATACATAAGAGCAGTATTATAGTAGTTATATTCTTGTACATAGGGAGCAGTATTATAGTAGTTATATTCTTGTACATAGGGGCAGTATTATAGTAGTTATATTCTTGTACATAGGGGCAGTATTATAGTAGTTATATTCTTGTACATAGGGGGCAGTATTATAGCAGTTATATTCTTGTACATAGGAGCAGTATTATAGTAGTTATATTCGTGTACATAGGTAGCAGTATTATAGTAGTTATATTCTTGTACATAGGGAGCAGTATTATAGTAGTTATATTCTTGTACATAGGGAGCAGTATTATAGTAGTTATATTCTTGTACATAGGAGCAGTATTATAGTAGTTATATTCTTGTACATAGGGGCAGTATTATAGTAGTTATATTCTTGTACATAGGGGCAGTATTATAGTAGTTATATTCGTGTACATAGGTAGCAGTATTATAGTAGTTATATTCCTGTACATAGGGGCAGTATTATAGTAGTTATATTCTTGTACATAGGGAGCAATATTATAGTAGTTATATTCTTGTACATAGGGGCAGTATTATAGTAGTTATATTCTTGTACATAGGGGCAGTATTATAGTAGTTATATTCTTGTACATAGGGGGCAGTATTATAGCAGTTATATTCTTGTACATAGGAGCAGTATTATAGTAGTTATATTCGTGTACATAGGTAGCAGTATTATAGTAGTTATATTCTTGTACATAGGGAGCATTATTATAGTAGTTATATTCTTGTACATAGGAGCAGTATTATAGTAGTTATATTCTTGTACATAGGGGCAGTATTATAGTAGTTATATTCTTGTACATAGGGGCAGTATTATAGTAGTTATATTCGTGTACATAGGTAGCAGTATTGTAGTAGTTATATTCTTGTACATAGGGAGCAATATTATAGTAGTTATATTCTTGTACATAGGGGCAGTATTATAGTAGTTATATTCTTGTACATAGGGGCAGTATTATAGTAGTTATATTCTTGTACATAGGGGGCAGTATTATAGCAGTTATATTCTTGTACATAGGAGCAGTATTATAGTACTTCTATTCTTGTACATAGGGAGCAGTATTATAGTAGTTATGTTCTTGTACATAGGAGCAGTATTATAGTAGTTATGTTCTTGTACATAGGGAGCAATATTATAGTAGTTATATTCTTGTACATAGGGGCAGTATTATAGTAGTTATATTCTTGTACATAGGGGCAGTATTATAGTAGTTATATTCTTGTACATAGGGGGCAGTATTATAGCAGTTATATTCTTGTACATAGGAGCAGTATTATAGCAGTTCTATTCTTGTACATAGGGAGCAGTATTATAGAAGTTATATTCTTGTACATAGGAGCAGTATTATAGTAGTTATATTCTTGCACATAGGAGCAGTATTATAGTAGTTATATTCTTGTACATAGGGAGCTGTATTATAGTAGTTATATTCTTGTACATAGGGGCAGTATTATAGTAGTTATATTGTACATAGGAGCAGTATTATAGTTGTTATATTCTTGTTCATAGCAGCAGTATTATAGTAGTTATATTCTTGCACATAGGAGCAGTATTATAGTAGTTATATTCGTGTACATAGGTAGCAGTATTATAGTAGTTATATTCTTGTACATAGGGAGCAGTATTATAGTAGTTATATTCTTGTACATAGGGAGCAGTATTATAGTAGTTATATTCTTGTACATAGGAGCAGTATTATAGTAGTTATATTCTTGTACATAGGGGCAGTATTATAGTAGTTATATTCTTGTACATAGGGGCAGTATTATAGTAGTTATATTCGTGTACATAGGTAGCAGTATTATAGTAGTTATATTCCTGTACATAGGGGCAGTATTATAGTAGTTATATTCTTGTACATAGGGAGCAATATTATAGTAGTTATATTCTTGTACATAGGGGCAGTATTATAGTAGTTATATTCTTGTACATAGGGGCAGTATTATAGTAGTTATATTCTTGTACATAGGGGGCAGTATTATAGCAGTTATATTCTTGTACATAGGAGCAGTATTATAGTAGTTATATTCGTGTACATAGGTAGCAGTATTATAGTAGTTATATTCTTGTACATAGGGAGCATTATTATAGTAGTTATATTCTTGTACATAGGAGCAGTATTATAGTAGTTATATTCTTGTACATAGGGGCAGTATTATAGTAGTTATATTCTTGTACATAGGGGCAGTATTATAGTAGTTATATTCGTGTACATAGGTAGCAGTATTATAGTAGTTATATTCTTGTACATAGGGAGCAATATTATAGTAGTTATATTCTTGTACATAGGGGCAGTATTATAGTAGTTATATTCTTGTACATAGGGGCAGTATTATAGTAGTTATATTCTTGTACATAGGGGGCAGTATTATAGCAGTTATATTCTTGTACATAGGAGCAGTATTATAGTACTTCTATTCTTGTACATAGGGAGCAGTATTATAGTAGTTATATTCTTGTACATAGGAGCAGTATTATAGTAGTTATGTTCTTGTACATAGGGAGCAATATTATAGTAGTTATATTCTTGTACATAGGGGCAGTATTATAGTAGTTATATTCTTGTACATAGGGGCAGTATTATAGTAGTTATATTCTTGTACATAGGGGGCAGTATTATAGCAGTTATATTCTTGTACATAGGAGCAGTATTATAGCAGTTCTATTCTTGTACATAGGGAGCAGTATTATAGAAGTTATATTCTTGTACATAGGAGCAGTATTATAGTAGTTATATTCTTGCACATAGGAGCAGTATTATAGTAGTTATATTCTTGTACATAGGGAGCTGTATTATAGTAGTTATATTCTTGTACATAGGGGCAGTATTATAGTAGTTATATTGTACATAGGAGCAGTATTATAGTTGTTATATTCTTGTTCATAGCAGCAGTATTATAGTAGTTATATTCTTGCACATAGGAGCAGTATTATAGTAGTTATATTCCTGCACATAGGGGCAGTATTATAGTAGTTATATTCTTGTAGATAGGGGCAGTATTATAGTAGTTATATTCTTGCACATAGGAGCAGTATTATAGTAGTTATATTCTTGTACATAGGGGCAGTATTATAGTAGTTATATTCTTGTACATAGGGGGCAGTATTATAGTAGTTATATTCTTGTACATAGGAGCAGTATTATAGTAGTTATATTCTTGTACATAGGAGCAGCATTATAGTAGTTATATTCTTGTACAGAGGGGGCAGTATTATAGTAGTTATATTCTTGTACAGAGGGGGCAGTATTATAGTAGTTATATTCTTGTACAGAGGGGGCAGTATTATAGTAGTTATATTTTTGTACATTGGAGCAGTATTATAGTAGTTATATTCTTGTACAGAGGGTGCAGTATTATAGTAGTTATATTCTTGTACAGAGGGGGCAGTATTATAGTAGTTATATTCTTGTACAGAGGGGGCAGTATTATAGTAGTTATATTCTGGTGCATAGGAGCAATATTATAGTAGTTATATTCTTGTACATAGTGGGCTGTATTATAGTAGTTTTATTCTTGTACATAGGTGTAGTATTATAGTAGTTATATTCTTGTACATAGGAGCAGTATTATAGTAGTTATATTCTTGTACATAGGGGCAGTATTATAGTAGTTATATTCTTGTACATAGGGGCAGTATTATAGTAGTTATATTCCTGTACATAGGGCGCAGTATTATAGCAGTAATATTCTTGTACATAGGAGCAGTATTATAGTAGTTATATTCTTGCACATAGGAGCAGTATTATAGTAGTTATATTCTTGTACATAGGGGCAGTATTATAGTAGTTATATTCTTGTACATAGGGGCAGTATTATAGTAGTTATATTCGTGTACATAGGTAGCAGTATTATAGTAGTTATATTCTTGTACACAGGAGCAGTATTATAGTAGTTATATTCTTGTACATAGGAGCAGTATTATAGTAGTTATATTCTTGCACATAGGGGGCAGTATTATAGTAGTTATATTCTTGTACATAGGGGCAGAATTATAGTAGTTATATTTTTGCATATAGGGGCAGTATTATAGTAGTTATATTCTTGCACATAGGGGTAGTATTATAGTAGGTATATTCTTGTGCATAGGGGGCAGTATTATAGTAGTTATATTCTTCTACATAGGAGCAGTATTATAGTAGTTATATTCTTATACATAGTGGGCAGTATTATAGTAGTTATATTCTTGTACATAGGGGGCAGTATTATAGTAGTTATATTCTTGTAAATAGGGGCAGTATTATAGTAATTATATTCTTGTACATAGGGGGCAGTATTATAGTAGTTATATTCTTGTACACAGGGGCAGTATTATAGTAGTTATATTCTTGCACATAGGGGGCAGTATTATAGTAGTTATATTCTTGTACATAGGAGCAGTATTATAGTAGTTATATTCTTGCACATAGGGGTAGTATTATAGTAGTTATATTCTTGTACATAGGGGCAGTATTATAGTAGTTATATTCTTGTACATATGGGCAGTATTATAGTAGTTATATTCTTGCACATAGGGGGCAGTATTATAGTAGTTATATTCTTGTACATAGGAGCAGTATTATAGTAGTTATATTCTTGCACAAAGGGGTAGTATTATAGTAGTTATAATCTTGTACATAGGGGCAGTATTATAGTAGTTATATTCTTGTGCATAGGAGCAGTATTATAGTAGTTATAATCTTGTACATAGGGGCAGTATTATAGTAGTTATATTCTTGTGCATAGGAGCAGTATTATAGTAGTTATATTCTTGTACATAGGGGCAGTATTATAGTTGCTATATTCTTGTAGATAGGGGCAGTATTATAGTAGTTATATTCTTGTAGATAGGGGCAGTATTATAGTAGTTATATTCTTTTACACAGGAGCAGTATTTTAGTAGTTATATTCTTGTACATAGGGGCAGTATTATAGTAGTTATATTCTTGTACATAGGGGGCAGTATTATAGTAGTTATGTTCTTGTACATAGGGGCAGTATTATAGTAGTTATATTCTTGTACATAGGGGTAGTATTATAGTAGTTATATTCTTGTAGATAGGGGCAGTATTATAGTAGTTATATTCTTGTACATAGGGGTAGTATTATAGTAGTTATATTCTTGTACATAGGGAGCAGTATTATAGTAGTTATATTCTTGTACATAGGGGGCAGTATTATAGTAGTTATATTCTTGTACATAGGGGGTAGTATTATAGTAGTTATATTCTTGTACATAGGAGCAGTATTATAGTAGTTATATTCTTGTACATAGGGGCAGTATTATAGTAGTTATATCCTTGTACATAGGAGCAGTATTATAGTAGTTATATCCTTGTACATAGGAGCAGTATTATAATAGTTATATTCTTGTACATAGATGCAGTATTATAGTAGTTATATTCTTGTACATAGAGGCAGTATTATAGTAGTTATATTCTTGTACATAGAGGCAGTATTATAGTAGTTATATTCTTGTACATAGGGGGCAGTATTATAGTAGTTATATTCTTGTACATAGGAGCAGTATTATAGTAGTTATATTCTTGTACATAGGGGCAGTATTATAGTAGTTATATTCTTGTACATAGGAGCAGTATTATAGTAGTTATATTCTGGTACATAGGGGGCAGTATTATAGTAGTTATATTCTTGTACGTAGGAGCAGTATTATAGTAGTTATATTCTGGTACATAGGGGGCAGTATTATAGTAGTTATATTCTGGTACATAGGGGGCAGTATTATAGTAGTTATTTTCTTGTACATAGGATCAGTATTATAATAGTTATATTCTTGTAAATAGGGGGCAGTATTATAGTAGTTATATTCGTGTACATAGGAGCAGTATTATAGTAGTTATATTCTTGTACATAGGGAGCTGTATTATAGTAGTTATATTCTTGTACATAGGGGCAGTATTATAGTAGTTATATTGTACATAGGAGCAGTATTATAGTAGTTATATTCTTGTACATAGGAGCAGTATTATAGTAGTTATATTCTTGCACATAGGAGCAGTATTATAGTAGTTATATTCCTGTACATAGGGGCAGTATTATAGTAGTTATATTCTTGTACATAGGGGGCAGTATTATAGTAGTTATATTCTTGTACATAGGGGCAGTATTATAGTAGTTATATTCTTGCACATAGGAGCAGTATTATAGTTGTTATATTCTTGTACATAGGGGCAGTATTATATTAGTTATATTCTTGTACATAGGGGGCAGTATTATAGTAGTTATATTCGTGTACATAGGAGCAGTATTATAGTAGTTATATTCTTGTACATAGGAGCAGTATTATAGTAGTTATATTCTTGTACATAGGGGCAGTATTATAGTAGTTATATTCTTGTATATAGGGGCAGTATTATAGTAGTTATATTCTTGTACATAGGGGGCAGTATTATAGTAGTTATATTCTTGTACATAGGGGGCAGTATTATAGTAGTTATATTCGTGTACATAGGAGCAGTATTATAGTAGTTATATTCTTGTACATAGGAGCAGTATTATAGTAGTTATATTCTTGTACACAGGGGCAGTATTATAGTAGTTATATTCTTGTATATAGGGGCAGTATTATAGTAGTTATATTCTTGTACATAGGGGGCAGTATTATAGTAGTTATATTCTTGTACATAGGGGGCAGTATTATAGTAGTTATATTCGTGTACATAGGAGCAGTATTATAGTAGTTATATTCTTGTACATAGGAGCAGTATTATAGTAGTTATATTCTTGTATATAGGGGCAGTATTATAGTAGTTATATTCTTTTATATAGGAGCAGTATTATAGTAGTTATATTATTGTACATAGGGGGCAGTATTATAGTAGTTATATTCTTGTACATAGGGGGCAGTATTATAGTAGTTATATTCCTGCACATAGGAACAGTATTATAGTAGCTATATTCTTGTACATAGGGGCAGTATTATAGTAGTTATATTCTTGTACATAGAGGCAGTATTATAGTAGTTATATTCCTGCACATAGGAGCAGTATTATAGTAGTTATATTCTTGTACATAGAGGCAGTATTATAGTAGTTATATTCTTGTACATAGAGGCAGTATTATAGTAGTTATATTCCTGCACATAGGAGCAGTATTATAGTAGCTATATTCTTGTACATAGGGGCAGTATTATAGTAGTTATATTCTTGTACATAGAGGCAGTATTATAGTAGTTATATTCCTGCACATAGGGAGCAGTATTATAGTAGTTACATTCTTGTACATAGGAGCTGTATTATAGTAGTTATATTCTTGTACATAGGAGCTGTATTATAGTAGTTATATTCTTGTACATAGGAGAAGTATTATAGTAGTTATATTCTTGCACATAGGAGCAGTATTATAGTAGTTATATTCCTGTACATAGGGGCAGTATTATAGTAGTTATATTCTTGTACATAGGGGGCAGTATTATAGTAGTTATATTCTTGTACATAGGGGCAGTATTATAGTAGTTATATTCTTGCACATAGGAGCAGTATTATAGTTGTTATATTCTTGTACATAGGGGCAGTATTATATTAGTTATATTCTTGTACATAGGGGGCAGTATTATAGTAGTTATATTCGTGTACATAGGAGCAGTATTATAGTAGTTATATTCTTGTACATAGAAGCAGTATTATAGTAGTTATATTCTTGTACATAGGGGCAGTATTATAGTAGTTATATTCTTGTATATAGGGGCAGTATTATAGTAGTTATATTCTTGTACATAGGGGGCAGTATTATAGTAGTTATATTCTTGTACATAGGGGGCAGTATTATAGTAGTTATATTCGTGTACATAGGAGCAGTATTATAGTAGTTATATTCTTGTACATAGGAGCAGTATTATAGTAGTTATATTCTTGTACACAGGGGCAGTATTATAGTAGTTATATTCTTGTATATAGGGGCAGTATTATAGTAGTTATATTCTTGTACATAGGGGGCAGTATTATAGTAGTTATATTCTTGTACATAGGGGGCAGTATTATAGTAGTTATATTCGTGTACATAGGAGCAGTATTATAGTAGTTATATTCTTGTACATAGGAGCAGTATTATAGTAGTTATATTCTTGTATATAGGGGCAGTATTATAGTAGTTATATTCTTTTATATAGGAGCAGTATTATAGTAGTTATATTATTGTACATAGGGGGCAGTATTATAGTAGTTATATTCTTGTACATAGGGGGCAGTATTATAGTAGTTATATTCCTGCACATAGGAACAGTATTATAGTAGCTATATTCTTGTACATAGGGGCAGTATTATAGTAGTTATATTCTTGTACATAGAGGCAGTATTATAGTAGTTATATTCCTGCACATAGGAGCAGTATTATAGTAGTTATATTCTTGTACATAGAGGCAGTATTATAGTAGTTATATTCTTGTACATAGAGGCAGTATTATAGTAGTTATATTCCTGCACATAGGAGCAGTATTATAGTAGCTATATTCTTGTACATAGGGGCAGTATTATAGTAGTTATATTCTTGTACATAGAGGCAGTATTATAGTAGTTATATTCCTGCACATAGGGAGCAGTATTATAGTAGTTACATTCTTGTACATAGGAGCTGTATTATAGTAGTTATATTCTTGTACATAGGAGCTGTATTATAGTAGTTATATTCTTGTACATAGGAGCAGTATTATAGTAGTTATATTCTTGTACATAAGGGGCAGTATTATAGTAGTTATATTCTTGTACATAGGGGGCAGTATTATAGTAGTTATATTCTTGTACATAGGGGGCAGTATTATAGTAGTTATATTCTTGTACATAGGAGCAGTATTATAGTAGTTATATTCTTGTACATAGGAGCAGTATTATAGTAGTTATATTCTTGTACATAGGAGCAGTATTATAGTAGTTATATTCTGGTACATAGGAGCAGTATTATAGTAGTTATTATTGTACATAGGAGCAGTATTATAGTAGTTATATTCTTGTACATAGGAGCAGTATTATAGTAGTTATATTCTGGTATATAGGAGCAGTATTATAGTAGTTATATTCTTGTACATAGTGGGCAGTATTATAGTAGTTATATTCTTGTACATAGTGGGCAGTATTATAGTAGTTATATTCTTGTACATAGGAGCAGTATTATAGTAGTTATATTCTTGTACATAGGGAGCAGTATTATAGTAGTTATATTCTTGTACATAGGGGCAGTATTATAGTAGTTATATTCTTGTACATAGGAGCAGTATTATAGTAGTTATATTCTTGTACATAGGAGCAGTATTATAGTAGTTATATTATTGTACATAGGAGGAGTATTATAGTAGTTATATTCTTGTACATAGGAGCAGTATTATAGTAGTTATATTCTGATACATAGGAGCAGTATTATAGTATTTATATTCTTGTACATAGGAGCAGTATTATAGTAGTTATATTATTGTACATAGGAGCAGTATTATAGTAGTTATATTCTTGTACATAGGAGCAGTATTATAGTAGTTATATTCTTGTATATAGTGGGCAGTATTATAGTAGTTATATTCTTGTACATAGGTATAGTATTATAGTAGTTATATTCTTGTACATAGGAGCAGTATTATAGTAGTTATATTCTGGTACATAGGAGCAGTATTATAGTAGTTATATTCTTGTACATAGTGGGCAGTATTATAGTAGTTATATTCTTGTACATAGGTATAGTATTATAGTAGTTATATTCTTGTACATAGGAGCAGTATTATAGTAGTTATATTCTTGTACATAGGGAGCAATATTATAGTAGTTATATTCTTGTACATAGGGGCAGTATTATAGTAGTTATATTCTTGTACATAGGGGCAGTATTATAGTAGTTATATTCTTGTACATAGGGAGCAGTATTATAGTAGTTATATTCTTGTACATAGGAGCAGTATTAAAGTAGTTATATTCTTGCACATAGGAGCAGTATTATAGTAGTTATATTCTTGTACATAGGGAGCTGTATTATAGTAGTTATATTCTTGTACATAGGGGCAGTATTATAGTAGTTATATTGTACATAGGAGCAGTATTATAGTAGTTATATTCTTGTACATAGGAGCAGTATTATAGTAGTTATATTCTTGCACATAGGAGCATTATTATAGTAGTTATATTCCTGTACATAGGGGCAGTATTATAGTAATTATATTCTTGTAGATAGGGGCAGTATTATAGTAGTTATATTCTTGCACATAGGGGTAGTATTATAGTAGTTATATTCTTGTACATAGGGGCAGTATTATAGTAGTTATATTCTTGTACATAGGGGCAGTATTATAGTAGTTATATTCTTGCACATAGGGGGCAGTATTATAGTAGTTATATTCTTGTACATAGGAGCAGTATTATAGTAGTTATATTCTTGCACATAGGGGTAGTATTATAGTAGTTATAATCTTGTACTTAGGGGCAGTATTATAGTAGTTATATTCTTGTACATAGGGGCAGTATTATAGTAGTTATATTCTTGTACATAGGAGCAGTATTATAGTAGTTATATTCTTGTACATAGGGCAGTATTATAGTAGTTATATTCTTGTACATAGGGGCAGTATTATAGTAGTTATATTCTTGTACATAGGGGCAGTATTATAATAGTAGTATTCTTGTACATAGGAGCAGTATTATAATAGTTATATTCTTGTACATAGGGGCAGTATTATAGTAGTTATATTCTTGCACATAGGGGTAGTATTATAGTAGTTATATTATTGTACATAGGGGGCAGTGTTATAGTAGTTATATTCTTGTACATAGGGGGCAGTATTATAGTAGTTATATTCTTGTACATAGGAGCAGTATTATAGTAGTTATATTCTTGTACATAGGAGCAGTATTATAGTAGTTGTATTCTTGTACATAGGAGCAGTATTATAGTAGTTATATTCTTGTACATAGGGGCAGTATTATAGTAGTTATATTCTTGCACATAGGGGTAGTATTATAGTAGTTATATTATTGTACATAGGGGCAGTATTATAGCAGTTATATTCTTGTACATAGGAGCAGTATTATAGTAGTTATATTCTTGTATATAGGAGCAGTATTATAGTAGTTAAATTCTTGTACATAGGAGCAGTATTATAGTAGTTATATTCTTGTACATAGGGGCAGTATTATAGTTGTTATATTCTTGCACATAGGGGTAGCATTATAGTAGTTATATTATTGTACATAGGGGCAGTATTATAGCAGTTATATTCTTGTACATAGGAGCAGTATTATAGTAGTTATATTCTTGTATATAGAAGCAGTATTATAGTAGTAATATTCTTGTACATAGGAGCAGTATTATAGTAGTTATATTCTTGTACATAGGAGCAGTATTATAGTAGTTATATTCTTGTACATAGGGGAAGTATTATAGTAGTTATATTCTTGTACATAGGAGGCAGTATTATAGTAGTTATATTCTTGTACATAGGAGGTAGTATTATAGTAGTTATATTCTTGTACATAGTGGCAGTATTATAGTAGTTATATTCTTGTACATAGGGGCAGTATTATAGTAGTTATATTCTTGTACATAGGAGGTAGTATTATAGTAGTTATATTCTTGTACATAGTGGTAGTATTATAGTAGTTATATTCTTGTACATAGGAGCAGTATTATAGTAGTTATATTCTTGTACATAGGGGAAGTATTATAGTAGTTATATTCTTGTACATAGGAGGCAGTATTATAGTAGTTATATTCTTGTACATAGGAGGTAGTATTATAGTAGTTATATTCTTGTACATAGTGGCAGTATTATAGTAGTTATATTCTTGTACATAGGAGCAGTATTATAGTAGTTATATTCTTGTACATAGAAGCAGTATTATAGTAGTAATATTCTTGTACATAGGAGCAGTATTATAGTAGTTATATTCTTGTACATAGGGGCAGTATTATAGTAGTTATATTCTTGTACATAGGGGCAGTATTATAGTAGTTATATTCTTGTACATAGTAGCAGTATTATAGTAGTTATATTCTTGTACATGGGGGCAGTATTATAGTAGTTATATTCTTGTACATAGGGGAAGTATTATAGTAGTTATATTCTTGTACATAGGAGCAGTATTATAGTAGTTATATTCTTGTACATAGGAGCAGTATTATAATAGTTATATTCTTGTACATAGGGGCAGTATTATAGCGACGTGTACTTGTGGTATTGTCGTTCTTTATACTTATTTATATTTCTTTTTCTCCTGTAGGACAAAATCAGTGGAACAGTCTGGAATGATATCGATGACATTCGCGCCTTTAAAACTTTAGATCTGGAAGAATTTGAAAGAATGTTCTCCGCTTATCAGAGGCACCAAGTAGGTCACATGACACATGTGAGAGCGGGACAGAAAATTATGTTTTCCCTTTCACCACTTTGACCATGTTAAACTATCCAGATCATGAAATATCGGCCGCAGAGCTGAGTAAAATGTAACTTTTATTTTGTAATTTCTGCTCTCCGTTGCGGCGATATTTGCTTGTAAAGTTTAGGTTATAATTTATGACAAGTCCAAGAAGCCATTAGCAGACTTTCTTCTTTATGAAGTTGACCAATGATAAGCAGGCAGCAATATACAAGGGAAGAAAGAAGACACCTCATCATTGACTTAGAGCAGATTCCTCAATGTGAGACATGTAACAGACAGTCTGCTCTCCTTACTGATCTCTCTGCGGAGCTTTGTGTGATTACAAAGTGTTGGGAGCAAAGTAGATATGACTTTGATTACAAACACATTCGACCTCACGGCAGTTAGTGTGGGGGGAAGGGTGATACATCGGACCTAAGAATACTTTTAAAGTAGAGCTGCAGTTCCAGAGTGTGTTTGTAATGAGACAAAGCTCATCTCAGCTGTACTCTATTCTCTCCTTTCCCCCACACTGACTGCTGTGAGATGAAAGCTGAAGAAGTGATAGTAATGACACTCTTCTCTGCTCTTAGCTCTTGTAATCACACACAGCTGTGCAGTGAGCTCAGTGAGGAGAGAAGACTGTCTGTCATTACATGTCTCACACTGAGAAACCTCTTCTAAGCGATTGTGGGTGTGTTCTTTTCCCCCTTGCGTGACGCCTCTTGCTTTTGATTGGTCAGCTTCATGCAGAGGAAGAAGTGCACGCCTCCAGACACAAATCTTTGGTAACACCCCTGTTGGACTAATAATAAATTATAACCTAAACATTTCTAGCTTTGAAGAAGAGAAATAAAAAAATAACAATAAAAGCTACATTTTACTCAGCTTTGCAGCCACTATTCCATATTGTGACCAGTTTACCATGATCATCCGGGCTACTGAGCGCAAAATAGCTTCATTCCTCCATGGAGCCTCCGGCTTTCAGTCATAGGGGTGTCCGGAGGAACTACAGTCATTGCTTGGTACATAGTGACCCCTGTAAGTACAGCCCAGCACTTTGATTGACAGCTCTCTGCAGCACATCTACGCAGAGCGAGCTGTCAAAGTGCCGGAGAGTTATCCCATCATAAATGTTGATTTACGCAGTTTTTAGGATTGTTGCTTCATGATTTTTTAGAGACCTAGATCCTTCCGCTTGCACCCCATTTGCCTAATCCCTTTTTTCTAGAATTAATCTCCTAAAAATCCTCCTTACTAGAAAAATAATAAAGATAATAGACTTCTGCCTAAAACTGGCTTCTCCAAACTGAGAAACTGAACTTGACCTTTCCCCTCCTGTCTTCTGCTCTCTGTCTCAGTAATATTCGGGCATGATACAATCGTTTCCTATAAAATGGTTCCAGATTTCTTTGCTTTTTTTTTTCCCTTCAAAAATGGAACAATGATTAAATGTAACGGGCTGAACGTATAGATGAGTACAATGTACTGACCGGCAGGAGGCTGACCGATCTGTGCCTCGCCATATTGGGGGCATGTATCAATATAAGATATTGTAGAATAAAGGGCATTTTGTATAAAGACAACAATCACAAAATGAATTTTGTGCCATTGAGTGATATTACAAAGCAGAACATTATTAGCGTACCCCACTAAATTCTAACACATGCCTCAGGTCAGATGTCATTATGTCATAAGATGCTACATTATACCATTCTGTGAGATATTGTGACATCCTGATACATTATAACGTTGTGTGATACATCGAACTGTTCTGTGATATATATATATATATATTACATGATATAATGTATCACAGAATATTCCAATAAATCTCACTGGTACGATGGTACAATGGTACGATGTATCACAGGACAGTACGATGTATCACAGGACGGTACGATGTATCACAGGACACTACGATGTATCACAGGACGGTACGATGTATCTCAGGACAGTGCGATGTATCACAGGACAGTGCGATGTATCACAGGACAGTGCGATGTATCACAGGACAGTGCGATGTATCACAGGACAGTGCGATGTATCACAGGACAGTACGATGTATCACAGGACAGTGCGATGTATCACAGGACAGTACGATGTGTCACAGGACAGTGCGATGTATCACAGGACAGTGCGATGTATCACAGGACGGTACGATGTATCACAGGACGGTACGATGTATCACAGGACAGTGCGATGTATCACAGGACGGTACGATGTATCACAGGACGGTACGATGTATCACAGGACGGTACGATGTATCACAGGACGGTGCGATGTATCACAGGACGGTGCGATGTATCACAGGACGGTACGATGTATCACAGGACGGTACGATGTATCACAGGACAGTACGATGTATCACAGAACAGTACGATGTATCACAGGACAGTGCGATGTATCACAGGACAGTGCGATGTATCACAGGACAGTGCGATGTATCACAGGACAGTGCGATGTATCACAGGACAGTGCGATGTATCACAGGACAGTACGATGTATCACAGGACAGTGCGATGTATCACAGGACAGTGCGATGTATCACAGGACAGTGCGATGTATCACAGGACAGTGCGATGTATCACAGGACAGTGCGATGTGTCACAGGACAGTGCGATGTGTCACAGGACAGTGCGATGTATCACAGGACAGTGCGATGTATCACAGGACAGTGCGATGTATCACAGGACAGTACGATGTCTCACAGGACAGTACGATGTATCACAGGACAGTGCGATGTATCACAGGACAGTACGATGTCTCACAGGACAGTACGATGTGTCACAGGACAGTGCGATGTGTCACAGGACAGTGCGTTGTATCACAGGACAGTGCGATGTATCACAGGACAGTGCGATGTATCACAGGACAGTACGATGTATCACAGGACAGTGCGATGTATCACAGGACAGTGCGATGTATCACAGGACAGTGCGATGTATCACAGGACAGTACGATGTATCACAGGACAGTACGATGTATCACAGGACAGTGCGATGTATCACAGGACAGTACGATGTATCACAGGACAGTGCGATGTGTCACAGGACAGTGCGATGTATCACAGGACAGTACGATGTATCACAGGACAGTGCGATGTATCACAGGACAGTACGATGTCTCACAGGACAGTACGATGTGTCACAGGACAGTGCGATGTGTCACAGGACAGTGCGATGTATCACAGGACAGTGCGATGTATCACAGGACAGTGCGATGTATCACAGGACAGTACGATGTATCACAGGACAGTGCGATGTATCACAGGACGGTGCGATGTATCACAGGACAGTGCGATGTATCACAGGACAGTACGATGTATCACAGGACAGTGCGATGTATCACAGGACAGTACGATGTATCACAGGACAGTGCGATGTGTCACAGGACAGTGCGATGTATCACAGGACAGTGCGATGTATCACAGGACAGTGCGATGTATCACAGGACAGTACGATGTATCACAGGACAGTACGATGTATCACAGGACAGTACGATGTATCACAGGACAGTGCGATGTGTCACAGGACAGTGCGATGTATCACAGGACAGTGCGATGTATCACAGGACAGTACGATGTATCACAGGACAGTACGATGTATCACAGGACAGTACGATGTATCACAGGACAGTGCGATGTATCACAGGACAGTGCGATGTATCACAGGACAGTACGATGTATCACAGGACAGTACGATGTATCACAGGACAGTGCGATGTATCACAGGACAGTGCGATGTGTCACAGGACAGTACGATGTATCACAGGACAGTGCGATGTATCACAGGACAGTGCGATGTATCACAGGACAGTGCGATGTATTACAGGACAGTGCGATGTATCACAGGACAGTACGATGTATCACAGGACAGTGCGATGTATCACAGGACAGTGCGATGTGTCACAGGACAGTACGATGTATCACAGGACAGTGCGATGTCTCACAGGACAGTGCGATGTATCACAGGACAGTGCGATGTGTCACAGGATAGTACGATGTATCACAGGACAGTGCGATGTGTCACAGGACAGTACGATGTATCACAGGACAGTGCGATGTCTCACAGGACAGTACGATGTATCACAGGACAGTACGATGTATCACAGGACAGTACGATGTATCACAGGACAGTGCGATGTATCACAGGACAGTACGATGTATCACAGGACGGTACGATGTATCACAGGACAGTGCGATGTATCACAGGACGGTACGATGTATCACAGGACGGTACGATGTATCACAGGACGGTACGATGTATCACAGGACGGTGCGATGTATCACAGGACGGTGCGATGTATCACAGGACGGTACGATGTATCACAGGACGGTACGATGTATCACAGGACAGTACGATGTATCACAGAACAGTACGATGTATCACAGGACAGTGCGATGTATCACAGGACAGTGCGATGTATCACAGGACAGTGCGATGTATCACAGGACAGTACGATGTATCACAGGACAGTGCGATGTATCACAGGACAGTGCGATGTATCACAGGACAGTGCGATGTATCACAGGACAGTGCGATGTGTCACAGGACAGTGCGATGTGTCACAGGACAGTGCGATGTATCACAGGACAGTGCGATGTATCACAGGACAGTGCGATGTATCACAGGACAGTACGATGTCTCACAGGACAGTACGATGTATCACAGGACAGTGCGATGTATCACAGGACAGTACGATGTCTCACAGGACAGTGCGATGTATCACAGGACAGTGCGTTGTATCACAGGACAGTGCGATGTATCACAGGACAGTGCGATGTATCACAGGACAGTACGATGTATCACAGGACAGTGCGATGTATCACAGGACAGTACGATGTATCACAGGACAGTGCGATGTGTCACAGGACAGTGCGTTGTATCACAGGACAGTGCGATGTATCACAGGACAGTGCGATGTATCACAGGACAGTACGATGTATCACAGGACAGTGCGATGTGTCACAGGACAGTGCGTTGTATCACAGGACAGTGCGATGTATCACAGGACAGTGCGATGTATCACAGGACAGTACGATGTATCACAGGACAGTGCGATGTATCACAGGACAGTGCGATGTATCACAGGACAGTGCGATGTATCACAGGACAGTGCGATGTATCACAGGACAGTGCGATGTGTCACAGGACAGTGCGATGTGTCACAGGACAGTGCGATGTATCACAGGACAGTGCGATGTATCACAGGACAGTGCGATGTATCACAGGACAGTACGATGTCTCACAGGACAGTACGATGTATCACAGGACAGTGCGATGTATCACAGGACAGTACGATGTCTCACAGGACAGTACGATGTGTCACAGGACAGTGCGATGTGTCACAGGACAGTGCGTTGTATCACAGGACAGTGCGATGTATCACAGGACAGTGCGATGTATCACAGGACAGTACGATGTATCACAGGACAGTGCGATGTATCACAGGACAGTGCGATGTATCACAGGACAGTGCGATGTATCACAGGACAGTACGATGTATCACAGGACAGTACGATGTATCACAGGACAGTGCGATGTATCACAGGACAGTACGATGTATCACAGGACAGTGCGATGTGTCACAGGACAGTGCGATGTATCACAGGACAGTACGATGTATCACAGGACAGTGCGATGTATCACAGGACAGTACGATGTCTCACAGGACAGTACGATGTGTCACAGGACAGTGCGATGTGTCACAGGACAGTGCGATGTATCACAGGACAGTGCGATGTATCACAGGACAGTGCGATGTATCACAGGACAGTACGATGTATCACAGGACAGTGCGATGTATCACAGGACGGTGCGATGTATCACAGGACAGTGCGATGTATCACAGGACAGTACGATGTATCACAGGACAGTGCGATGTATCACAGGACAGTACGATGTATCACAGGACAGTGCGATGTGTCACAGGACAGTGCGATGTATCACAGGACAGTGCGATGTATCACAGGACAGTGCGATGTATCACAGGACAGTACGATGTATCACAGGACAGTACGATGTATCACAGGACAGTGCGATGTGTCACAGGACAGTGCGATGTATCACAGGACAGTGCGATGTATCACAGGACAGTACGATGTATCACAGGACAGTACGATGTATCACAGGACAGTACGATGTATCACAGGACAGTGCGATGTATCACAGGACAGTGCGATGTATCACAGGACAGTACGATGTATCACAGGACAGTACGATGTATCACAGGACAGTGCGATGTATCACAGGACAGTGCGATGTGTCACAGGACAGTACGATGTATCACAGGACAGTGCGATGTATCACAGGACAGTGCGATGTATCACAGGACAGTGCGATGTATTACAGGACAGTGCGATGTATCACAGGACAGTACGATGTATCACAGGACAGTGCGATGTATCACAGGACAGTGCGATGTGTCACAGGACAGTACGATGTATCACAGGACAGTGCGATGTCTCACAGGACAGTGCGATGTATCACAGGACAGTGCGATGTGTCACAGGATAGTACGATGTATCACAGGACAGTGCGATGTGTCACAGGACAGTACGATGTATCACAGGACAGTGCGATGTCTCACAGGACAGTACGATGTATCACAGGACAGTACGATGTATCACAGGACAGTACGATGTATCACAGGACAGTGCGATGTATCACAGGACAGTACGATGTATCACAGGACGGTACGATGTATCACAGGACAGTGCGATGTATCACAGGACGGTACGATGTATCACAGGACGGTACGATGTATCACAGGACGGTACGATGTATCACAGGACGGTGCGATGTATCACAGGACGGTGCGATGTATCACAGGACGGTACGATGTATCACAGGACGGTACGATGTATCACAGGACAGTACGATGTATCACAGAACAGTACGATGTATCACAGGACAGTGCGATGTATCACAGGACAGTGCGATGTATCACAGGACAGTGCGATGTATCACAGGACAGTACGATGTATCACAGGACAGTGCGATGTATCACAGGACAGTGCGATGTATCACAGGACAGTGCGATGTATCACAGGACAGTGCGATGTATCACAGGACAGTGCGATGTGTCACAGGACAGTGCGATGTGTCACAGGACAGTGCGATGTATCACAGGACAGTGCGATGTATCACAGGACAGTGCGATGTATCACAGGACAGTACGATGTCTCACAGGACAGTACGATGTATCACAGGACAGTGCGATGTATCACAGGACAGTACGATGTCTCACAGGACAGTGCGATGTATCACAGGACAGTGCGTTGTATCACAGGACAGTGCGATGTATCACAGGACAGTGCGATGTATCACAGGACAGTACGATGTATCACAGGACAGTGCGATGTATCACAGGACAGTACGATGTATCACAGGACAGTGCGATGTGTCACAGGACAGTGCGTTGTATCACAGGACAGTGCGATGTATCACAGGACAGTGCGATGTATCACAGGACAGTACGATGTATCACAGGACAGTGCGATGTGTCACAGGACAGTGCGTTGTATCACAGGACAGTGCGATGTATCACAGGACAGTGCGATGTATCACAGGACAGTACGATGTATCACAGGACAGTGCGATGTATCACAGGACAGTGCGATGTATCACAGGACAGTGCGATGTATCACAGGACAGTACGATGTATCACAGGACAGTACGATGTATCACAGGACAGTGCGATGTATCACAGGACAGTACGATGTATCACAGGACAGTGCGATGTGTCACAGGACAGTGCGATGTATCACAGGACAGTACGATGTATCACAGGACAGTGCGATGTATCACAGGACAGTACGATGTCTCACAGGACAGTACGATGTGTCACAGGACAGTGCGATGTGTCACAGGACAGTGCGATGTATCACAGGACAGTACGATGTATCACAGGACAGTGCGATGTATCACAGGACAGTACGATGTATCACAGGACAGTGCGATGTATCACAGGACGGTGCGATGTATCACAGGACAGTGCGATGTATCACAGGACAGTACGATGTATCACAGGACAGTGCGATGTATCACAGGACAGTACGATGTATCACAGGACAGTGCGATGTGTCACAGGACAGTGCGATGTATCACAGGACAGTGCGATGTATCACAGGACAGTACGATGTATCACAGGACAGTACGATGTATCACAGGACAGTACGATGTATCACAGGACAGTGCGATGTGTCACAGGACAGTGCGATGTATCACAGGACAGTGCGATGTATCACAGGACAGTACGATGTATCACAGGACAGTACGATGTATCACAGGACAGTACGATGTATCACAGGACAGTGCGATGTATCACAGGACAGTGCGATGTATCACAGGACAGTACGATGTATCACAGGACAGTACGATGTATCACAGGACAGTGCGATGTATCACAGGACAGTGCGATGTGTCACAGGACAGTACGATGTATCACAGGACAGTGCGATGTATCACAGGACAGTGCGATGTATCACAGGACAGTGCGATGTATTACAGGACAGTGCGATGTATCACAGGACAGTACGATGTATCACAGGACAGTGCGATGTATCACAGGACAGTGCGATGTGTCACAGGACAGTACGATGTATCACAGGACAGTGCGATGTCTCACAGGACAGTGCGATGTATCACAGGACAGTGCGATGTGTCACAGGATAGTACGATGTATCACAGGACAGTGCGATGTGTCACAGGACAGTGCGATGTATCACAGGACAGTACGATGTATCACAGGACAGTACGATGTATCACAGGACAGTACGATGTATCACAGGACAGTGCGATGTATCACAGGACAGTACGATGTATCACAGGACAGTACGATGTATCACAGGACGGTACGATGTATCACAGGACAGTGCGATGTGTCACAGGACAGTGCGATGTATCACAGGACAGTGCGATGTCTCACAGGACAGTACGATGTATCACAGGACAGTACGATGTATCACAGGACAGTACGATGTATCACAGGACAGTGCGATGTATCACAGGACAGTACGATGTATCACAGGACAGTACGATGTATCACAGGACGGTACGATGTATCACAGGACGGTACGATGTATCACAGGACGGTACGATGTATCACAGGACAGTGCGATGTATCACAGGACAGTGCGATGTATCACAGGACAGTGCGATGTATCACAGGACAGTGCGATGTCTCACAGGACAGTACGATGTATCACAGGACAGTACGATGTGTCACAGGACAGTGCGATGTGTCACAGGACAGTGCGTTGTATCACAGGACAGTGCGATGTATCACAGGACAGTGCGATGTATCACAGGACAGTACGATGTATCACAGGACAGTGCGATGTATCACAGGACAGTGCGATGTGTCACAGGACAGTGCGATGTATCACAGGACAGTGCGATGTGTCACAGGACAGTGCGATGTGTCACAGGACAGTGCGATGTATCACAGGACAGTGCGATGTATCACAGGACAGTGCGATGTATCACAGGACAGTGCGATGTGTCACAGGACAGTGCGATGTGTCACAGGACAGTGCGATGTATCACAGGACAGTGCGATGTATCACAGGACAGTGCGATGTATCACAGGACAGTGCGATGTATCACAGGACAGTACGATGTCTCACAGGACAGTACGATGTATCACAGGACAGTGCGATGTATCACAGGACAGTACGATGTCTCACAGGACAGTACGATGTGTCACAGGACAGTGCGATGTGTCACAGGACAGTGCGTTGTGTCACAGGACAGTGCGATGTATCACAGGACAGTGCGATGTATCACAGGACAGTACGATGTATCACAGGACAGTACGATGTATCACAGGACAGTGCGATGTATCACAGGACAGTGCGATGTGTCACAGGACAGTACGATGTATCACAGGACAGTACGATGTATCACAGGACAGTGCGATGTATCACAGGACAGTACGATGTATCACAGGACAGTACGATGTATCACAGGACAGTGCGATGTATCACAGGACAGTACGATGTATCACAGGACAGTGCGATGTGTCACAGGACAGTGCGATGTATCACAGGACAGTGCGATGTATCACAGGACAGTGCGATGTATCACAGGACAGTACGATGTATCACAGGACAGTACGATGTATCACAGGACAGTACGATGTATCACAGGACAGTGCGATGTGTCACAGGACAGTGCGATGTATCACAGGACAGTGCGATGTATCACAGGACAGTACGATGTATCACAGGACAGTACGATGTATCACAGGACAGTACGATGTATCACAGGACAGTGCGATGTATCACAGGACAGTGCGATGTATCACAGGACAGTACGATGTATCACAGGACAGTACGATGTATCACAGGACAGTGCGATGTGTCACAGGACAGTACGATGTATCACAGGACAGTGCGATGTCTCACAGGACAGTGCGATGTATCACAGGACAGTGCGATGTGTCACAGGACAGTACGATGTATCACAGGACAGTACGATGTATCACAGGACAGTACGATGTATCACAGGACAGTGCGATGTATCACAGGACAGTGCGATGTATCACAGGACAGTACGATGTATCACAGGACAGTACGATGTATCACAGGACAGTACGATGTATCACAGGACAGTGCGATGTATCACAGGACGGTACGATGTATCACAGGACAGTACGATGTATCACAGGACAGTACGATGTATCACAGGACAGTGCGATGTATCACAGGACAGTACGATGTATCACAGGACAGTGCGATGTATCACAGGACAGTGCGATGTATCACAGGACAGTACGATGTATCACAGGACAGTACGATGTATCACAGGACAGTGCGATGTATCACAGGACAGTACGATGTATCACAGGACAGTACGATGTATCACAGGACAGTACGATGTATCACAGGACAGTACGATGTATCACAGGACAGTGCGATGTATCACAGGACAGTGCGATGTGTCAGAGAATGGCTTTATTTGTAAATATGTTGCGTTTACAAACATCGGGTGCAGATTTTGTGAAGGATCCCAGCGATCTCCCGGGATTTGTGAACTTCTGCTGCTTTTTGTATAATGGTGGTACCCTGTATTTCTAATCTGTGGCGTCTCCTTCTCTCTTACCTGTGCTCGGCTGTCTAGGACCTGCTAACTAACACTTCTCTGAAACAGGTGAGTGGCGTCTCTGCATTGGCTTTTGTGTGCGATCTCCTGTCGTCAGTCATTCATTGTGATATCCCCTCTGGACCTGGGGAAGCTCAGGTGCTATCAGTTTGGCTGCTTTCTTAGCTCCCTTTGCTTTTCCTTAATGTCTACTATGGGGGTAGATCACATACTGTGAACTCTTTGCTGTTTTCCTGCTTTTCTCTGCACAGCAGCGTATGGCTTCCCGGCCGCTATGAGCTGCGCAGTGGACGGCCGGATGCTGCTGTGCGGTGAAAGATAGAAGAAGCTGCGGCCCCTAATTCTTAGGATTGGTTACTGTTCCAAAATTCAGACCTAATAATGTGCCATCACTTTCTAAAATAGGCGTACCCCATTTAATGTGTGTGTTATTTTTATAGAATAAATGCATCTGTGCCTGGTCCTGCAGCTCAGCCTCATTCACTTGTATAGGGCTGTCAGGATCTGGGACCACAACCTCCATAAGGATAAACTCCTCCGTACTTATATTTATAGAAATCCCCACTAAACTTTAAATTTAGTGAGATGCACCTGTATACTGTATGTATATACCCAATGCAGTTCCCTTTTGATTAATACATGGTAAGTAACCCATTTGCAGTTTGCACCATTTTACCCCCTGCAGTCCCTGTAGCTTTACAACTGCTGATCCCTCCTGACAGTGAGTAAACGACTTGGAGACATATAGGCAGCGATCAGATGGGGGAATCATAAATCATCTCCTATATTTCTTACACCTGTTCCCAATTTTTATATTTTCCCATGTTTCTCCTGACAGAAAGAAATAGATTCTATGGAGGATCTGTACCTGTCCACCCGCAAAGTGAAGGAGCTGTCTGTGATCGATGGTCGCCGGGCTCAGAACTGTGTCATCCTGCTCTCTAAGTAAGTTCCACGAATCCTGCCCCATCACACGATCTCTGCCCTCATCACATGATCTCTACCCTCATCACATGATCTCTGCCCTCATCACATGATCTCTGCCCTCATCACACGATCTCTGCCCTCATCACACGATCCCTGCCCCATCACACGATCTCTGCCCTCATCACATGATCTCTGCCCTCATCACATGATCTCTGCCCTCATCACATGATCTCTGCCCTCATCACACGATCCCTGCCCTCATCACACGATCTCTGCCCTCATCACACGATCCCTGCCCCATCACACGATCTCTGCCCTCATCACATGATCTCTGCCCTCATCACATGATCTCTGCCCTCATCACACGATCCCTGCTTTCATCACACGATCTCTGCCCTCATCACATGATCCCTGCCCTCATCACACGATCTCTGCCCTCATCACACGATCTCTGCCCTCATCACATGATCTCTACCCTCATCACATGATCTCTGCCCTCATCACACGATCCCTGCCCCCATCACACCATCCCTGCCCTCATCACATGATCCCTGCCCTCATCACACGATCCCTGCCCTCATCACACGATCTCTGCCCTCATCACACGATCTCTGCCCTCATCACACGATCCCTGCCCGCATCACACGATCTCTGCCCTCATCACACGATCTCTGCCCTCATCACATGATCTCTGCCCTCATCACATGATCTCTGCCCTCATCACACGATCTCTGCCCTCATCACATGATCTCTACCCTCATCACATGATCTCTGCCCTCATCACACGATCTCTGCCCTCATCACACGATCCCTGCCCTCATCACACGATCCCTGCCCCATCACATGATCCCTGCCCTCATCACACGATCCCTGCCCTCATCACACGATCCCTGCCCTCATCACACGATCCCTGCCCCATCACATGATCTCTGCCCTCATCACACGATCTCTGCCCTCATCACACGATCCCTGCCCCATCACACGATCTCTGCCCTCATCACATGATCTCTGCCCTCGTCACACGATCCCTGCCCTCATCACACAATTACTGCCCGCATCTAATACAACTTGGTAACTGCAACAATGTATCGTCCTTTATATCAATGTAACCCGGATGTAGAAAGGTGTTGATGACGTCAGGCGATGCTACGTCCATGTGAGTCCTCCAGTGCTCCAGCCTCGGGATTGGTTTTGCTCCCAGTGGTAATATGGGGGATAATTTGGTATCGTATTGGGGAATTCTGATGTTATGGTGGAGTGCTCTCCTACGTGGGGAGTGGATACAAGCAGCACCGCCAGATCTGCAGGACCCAGCTGGTGATTGACTTCCATGGGCTCTGTGTAATGCTTCATTTCCCCTCTGCGGGGCGCTGTAGGGAAACTGATCACTTACCAGTGAGTTCTCCCACTGGCTGCAGCTGATCGCTGTCCCAGGTCTTTATTCCCAGGGAACACTTAAAGGAGTTTTCCACTTTAAAGAAAGTGGACCCCAACCATGCTGCTGAGCTCAGTGATTGGCTGCAGTGGTGATATCAGCTGTCAAGGTGACATCACCACTGCAGCCAAAACATAGATACCTGAACAAGCAGCGGTGAGCCAGTGCTGGACCGGGGGAGGGTGAGTACTTGTTCTGCTTTTTGTTTTAAGTATATGAGTGTTTGGGGTCCACTCCGCTTTCATTTCAGCTTTATTATATGACCAGCGAGGTTTGTGTTACATTATTATTAATATCTGCAAAAGTGTCCCCTTATAATAACAATGCTCCTTAAAATAACAATACCCCTCACCCCTCATGTGACCCTTTCAAAACAAACAATGTCTCCCAGAAAACTAACAATGCCCCTTGGGTTCCCCCCATTCAAAACTAGTAATATCCCCTGAGTACCCCCTGTAAATCCAGGGCTGTGTAGTCGGTAAGCCAAACCTCCGACTCCGACCCCCTCATACACGGCTCATGTTTAAGTGACAGATTCATCTCAGCTAAAAGTCCAGACCCTGAGATCAGGAACAGGACCGACATTTATAGGATATTTCATACCTTTCCCAAATTCTTATGAAAAAATATTCCCCACCGACTGCATTGAACGACTGCACCCAATTTATTATATATTGTTGGAGTCGTAGTTGGTCCATTTTATATCAACTCCGACTCCACCAAAATGGGCTCCGACTCCACAGCCCTGTGTAAAACCATTAATGTCCCCAGAGTGCACCCTGTAAAACTGATAAAGTGTCATGAGTGCCCCCAATAAAATCAATAATGTCCCCTGAGTGCTCCCAATAAAGCTAAATGTCCTCTAAGTGCGCCTTGTAAAACTAATAATGTCCCCTGAGTGCCTCCTGCTGAACTAATAATGTCCCCTGAGTGCCCCCTGCTGAACTAATAATGTCCCCTGAGTGCCCCCTGCTGAACTAATAATGTCCCCTGAGTGCCCCCTGCTGAACGAGTAATGTCCCCTGAGTGCCTCCTGCTGAACTAATAATGTCCCCTGAGTGCCTCCTGCTGAACTAATAATGTCCCCTGAGTGCCCCCTGCTGAACTAATAATGTCCCCTGAGTGCCTCCTGCTGAACTAATAATGTCCCCTGAGTGCCCCCTGCTGAACTAATAATGTCCCCTGAGTGCCTCCTGCTGAACTAATAATGTCCCCTGAGTGCTCCCAATAAAACTAAATGTCGTCTAAGTGCCCCTTGTAAAACTAATAATGTCCCCTGAGTGCCTCCTGCTGAACTAATAATGTCCCCTGAGTGCACCCTGCTGAACTAATAATGTCCCTTGAGTGCCTCCTGCTGAACTAATAATGTCCCCTGAGTGCCCCCTGCTGAACTAATAATGTCCCCTGAGTGCACCCTGCTGAACTAATAATGTCCCCTGAGTGCCCCCTGCTGAACTAATAATGTCCCCTGAGTGCCCCCTGCTGAACTAATAATGTCCCTGAGTGCCCCCTGCTGAACTAATAATGTCCCCTGAGTGCCTCCTGCTGAACTAATAATGTCCCCTGAGTGCCCCCTGCTGAACGAATAATGTCCCCTGAGTGCCCCCTGCTGAACTAATAATGTCCCCTGAGTGCCTCCTGCTGAACTAATAATGTCCCCTGAGTGCCTCCTGCTGAACTAATAATGTCCCCTGAGTGCCCCCTGCTGAACTAATGTCCCCTGAGTGCCCCCTGCTGAACTAATAATGTCCCCTGAGTGCCTCCTGCTGAACTAATAATGTCCCCTGAGTGCCTCCTGCTGAACTAATAATGTCCCCTGAGTGCCCCCTGCTGAACTAATAATGTCCCCTGAGTGCCTCCTGCTGAACTAATAATGTCCCCTGAGTGCCTCCTGCTGAACTAATAATGTCCCCTGAGTGCCTCCTGCTGAACTAATAATGTCCCCTGAGTGCCCCCTGCTGAACTAATAATGTCCCCTGAGTGCCCCCTGCTGAACTAATGTCCCCTGAGTGCCCCCTGCTGAACTAATAATGTCCCCTGAGTGCCTCCTGCTGAACTAATAATGTCCCCTGAGTGCCTCCTGCTGAACTAATAATGTCCCCTGAGTGCCCCCTGCTGAACTAATAATGTCCCCTGAGTGCCCCCTGCTGAACTAATGTCCCCTGAGTGCCCCCTGCTGAACTAATAATGTCCCCTGAGTGCCTCCTGCTGAACTAATAATGTCCCCTGAGTGCCTCCTGCTGAACTAATAATGTCCCCTGAGTGCCTCCTGCTGAACTAATAATGTCCCCTGAGTGCCCCCTGCTGAACTAATAATGTCCCCTGAGTGCCCCCTGCTGAACTAATGTCCCCTGAGTGCCCCCTGCTGAACTAATAATGTCCCCTGAGTGCCTCCTGCTGAACTAATAATGTCCCCTGAGTGCCCCCTGCTGAACTAATAATGCCCCCTGAGTGCCCCCTGCTGAACTAATAATGTCCCCTGAGTGCCCCCTGCTGAACTAATAATGTCCCCTGAGTGCCTCCTGCTGAACTAATAATGTCCCCTGAGTGCCTCCTGCTGAACTAATAATGTCCCCTGAGTGCCCCCTGCTGAACTAATGTCCCCTGAGTGCCCCCTGCTGAACTAATAATGTCCCCTGAGTGCCCCCTGCTGAACTAATAATGTCCCCTGAGTGCCCCCTGCTGAACTAATAATGTCCCCTGAGTGCCTCCTGCTGAACTAATAATGTCCCCTGAGTGCCCCCTGCTGAACTAATGTCCCCTGAGTGCCCCCTGCTGAACTAATAATGTCCCCTGAGTGCCCCCTGCTGAACTAATAATGTCCCTGAGTGCCCCCTGCTGAACTAATAATGTCCCCTGAGTGCCCCCTGCTGAACTAATAATGTCCCCTGAGTGCCACCTGCTGAACTAATAATGTCCCTGAGTGCCTCCTGCAAAACTAATAATGTCCCCTGAGTGCCCCCTGCTGAACTAATAATGTCTCCTGAGTGCCTCCTGCAAAACTAATAATGTCCCCTGAGTGCACCCTGCTGAACTAATAATGTCCCTTGAGTGCCCCCTGCTGAACTAATAATGTCCCTGAGTGCCTCCTGCAAAACTAATAATGTCCCCTGAGTGCCTCCTGCTGAACTAATAATGTCCCCTGAGTGCCTCCTGCTGAACTAATAATGTCCCCTGAGTGCCCCCTGCTGAACTAATAATGTCCCTGAGTGCCTCCTGCTGAACTAATAATGTCCCCTGAGTGCCTCCTGCTGAACTAATAATGTCCCCTGAGTGCCTCCTGCTGAACTAATAATGTCCCCTGAGTGCCTCCTGCTGAACTAATAATGTCCCCTGAGTGTACCATGTGAAACTAATAATGTCCCTTAAGTGCCTCCTGCTGAACTAATAATGTCCCCTGAGTGTACCATGTGAAACTAATAATGTCCCCTGAGTGCCCCCTGCTGAACTAATAATGTCCCCTGAGTGCCCCCTGCAAAACTAATAATGTCCCTGAGTGCCCCCTGCTGAACTAATAATGTCCCCTGAGTGCCCCCTGCTGAACTAATAATGTCCCCTGAGTGCCCCCTGCTGAGCTAATAATGTCCCCTGAGTGCCCCCTGCTGAACTAATAATGTCCCCTGAGTGCCCCCTGCAAAACTAATAATGCCCCCTGAGTGCCTCCTGCAAAACTAATAATGTCCCCTGAGTGCCCCCTGCTGAACTAATAATGTCCCCTGAGTGCCCCCTACAAAACTAATAATGTCCACTGAGTGCCCCCTGCTGAACTAATAATGTCCCTTGAGTGCCCCCTGCTGAACTAATAATGTCCCCTGAGTGCCTCCTGCTGAACTAATAATGTCCCCTGAGTGCCTCCTGCTGAACTAATAATGTCCCCTGAGTGCCTCCTGCTGAACGAGTAATGTCCCCTGAGTGCCTCCTGCTGAACGAATAATGTCCCCTGAGTGCCTCCTGCTGAACTAATAATGTCCCCTGAGTGCCCCCTGCTGAGCTAATAATGTCCCCTGAGTTCCTCCTGCTGAACGAATAATGTCCCCTGAGTGCCTCCTGCTGAACTAATAATGTCCCCTGAGTGCCTCCTGCTGAACTAATAATGTCCCCTGAGTGCCTCCTGCTGAACGAGTAATGTCCCCTGAGTGCCTCCTGCTGAACTAATAATGTCCCCTGAGTGCCTCCTGCTGAACTAATAATGTCCCCTGAGTGCCTCCTGCAAAACTAATAATGTCCCCTGAGTGCCCCCTGCTGAACTAATAATGTCCCCTGAGTGCCCCCTGCAAAACTAATAATGTCCACTGAGTGCCCCCTGCTGAACTAATAATGTCCCCTGAGTGCCCCCTGCTGAACTAATAATGTCCCTTGAGTGCCCCCTGCTGAACTAATAATGTCCCCTGAGTGCCCCCTGCTGAACTAATAATGTCCCCTGAGTGCCTCCTGCTGAACTAATAATGTCCCCTGAGTGCCTCCTGCTGAACTAATAATGTCCCCTGAGTGCCCCCTGCTGAACTAATAATGTCTCCTGAGTGCCTCCTGCTGAACTAATAATGTCCCCTGAGTGCCCCCTGCTGAACTAATAATGTCCCCTGAGTGCCCCCTGCTGAACTAATAATGTCCCTTGAGTGCCCCCTGCTGAACTAATAATGTCCCCTGAGTGCCCCCTGCTGAACTAATAATGTCCCCTGAGTGCCCCCTGCTGAACTAATAATGTCCCCTGAGTGCCTCCTGCTGAACGAGTAATGTCCCCTGAGTGCCTCCTGCTGAACGAATAATGTCCCCTGAGTGCCTCCTGCTGAACTAATAATGTCCCCTGAGTGCCCCCTGCTGAGCTAATAATGTCCCCTGAGTGCCTCCTGCTGAACTAATAATGTCCCCTGAGTGCCTCCTGCTGAACGAGTAATGTCCCCTGAGTGCCTCCTGCTGAACGAATAATGTCCCCTGAGTGCCCCCTGCTGAACTAATAATGTCCCCTGAGTGCCCCCTGCTGAACTAATAATGTCCCCTGAGTGCTTCCTGCTGAACGAATAATGTCCCCTGAGTGCCCCCTGCTGAACGAATAATGTCCCCTGAGTGCCCCCTGCTGAACTAATAATGTCCCCTGAGTGCTTCCTGCTGAACGAATAATGTCCCCTGAGTGCCCCCTGCTGAACTAATAATGTCCCCTGAGTGCTTCCTGCTGAACGAATAATGTCCCCTGAGTGCCTCCTGCTGAACTAATAATGTCCCCTGCTGAACTAATAATGTCCCCTGAGTGTCCCCTGCTGAACTAATAATGTCCCCTGAGTGTCCCCTGCTGAACTAATAATGTCCCCTGAGTGTCCCCTGCTGAACTAATAATGTCCCCTGAGTGCCCCCTGCTGAGCTAATAATGTCCCCTGAGTGCCTCCTGCTGAACTAATAATGTCCCCTGAGTGCCTCCTGCTGAACGAATAATGTCCCCTGAGTGCCCCCTGCTGAACTAATAATGTCCCCTGAGTGCCTCCTGCTGAACTAATAATGTCCCCTGAGTGCCCCCTGCTGAGCTAATAATGTCCCCTGAGTGCCTCCTGCTGAACTAATAATGTCCCCTGAGTGCCTCCTGCTGAACGAATAATGTCCCCTGAGTGCCCCCTGCTGAACTAATAATGTCCCCTGAGTACCCCCTGCTGAACTAATAATGTCCCCTGAGTGCCTCCTGCTGAACTAATAATGTCCCCTGAGTGCCCCCTGCTGAACTAATAATGTCCCCTGAGTGCCCCCTGCTGAACGAATAATGTCCCCTGAGTGCCCCCTGCTGAACGAATAATGTCCCCTGAGTGCCTCCTGCTGAACTAATAATGTCCCCTGAGTGCCCCCTGCTGAACGAATAATGTCCCCTGAGTGCCTCCTGCTGAACTAATGTCCCCTGAGTGCCCCCTGCTGAACTAATAATGTCCCCTGAGTGCCCCCTGCTGAACTAATAATGTCTCCTCAGTGCCTCCTGCTGAACTAATAATGTCCCCTGAGTGCCCCCTGCTGAACTAATAATGTCCCCTGAGTGCCCCCTGCTGAACTAATAATGTCCCCTGAGTGCCCCCTGCTGAACTAATAATGTCCCCTGAGTGCCCCCTGCTGAACTAATAATGTCTCCTGAGTGCCCCCTGCTGAATGAATAATGTCTCCTGAGTGCCTCCTGCTGAACTAATAATGTCCCCTGAGTGCCCCCTGCTGAACGAATAATGTCCCCTGAGTGCCCCCTGCTGAATGAATAATGTCCCCTGAGTGCCCCCTGCTGAGCTAATAATGTCCCCTGAGTGCCCCCTGCTGAATGAATAATGTCCCCTGAGTGCCCCCTGCTGAGCTAATAATGTCCCCTGAGTGCCTCCTGCTGAACGAATAATGTCCCCTGAGTGCCCCCTGCTGAACGAATAATGTCCCCTGAGTGCCCCCTGCTGAACTAATAATGTCCCCTGAGTGCCCCCTGCTGAGCTAATAATGTCCCCTGAGTGCCCCCTGCTGAATGAATAATGTCCCCTGAGTGCCCCCTGCTGAGCTAATAATGTCCCCTGAGTGCCTCCTGCTGAACGAATAATGTCCCCTGAGTGCCCCCTGCTGAACGAATAATGTCCCCTGAGTGCCCCCTGCTGAACGAATAATGTCCCCTGAGTGCCCCCTGCTGAACGAATAATGTCCCCTGAGTGCCCCCTGCTGAACGAATAATGTCCCCTGAGTGCCCCCTGCTGAACTAATAATGTCCCCTGAGTGCCCCCTGCTGAACTAATAATGTCCCCTGAGTGCCCCCTGCTGAACGAATAATGTCCCCTGAGTGCCCCCTGCTGAACTGATAATGTCCCCTGAGTGCCTCCTGCTGAACTAATAATGTCTCCTGAGTGCCTCCTGCTGAACTAATAATGTCCCCTGAGTGCCCCCTGCTGAACTAACAATGTCCCCTGAGTGCCCCCTGCTGAATGAATAATGTCCCCTGAGTGTCCCCTGCTGAGCTAATAATGTCCCCTGAGTGCCTCCTGCTGAACGAATAATGTCCCCTGAGTGCCCCCTGCTGAACGAATAATGTCCCCTGAGTGCCCCCTGCTGAATGAATAATGTCCCCTGAGTGCCCCCTGCTGAGCTAATAATATCCCCTGAGTGCCCCTGCTGAATGAATAATGTCCCCTGAGTGCCCCCTGCTGAGCTAATAATGTCCCCTGAGTGCCCCCTGCTGAATGAATAATGTCCCCTGAGTGCCCCCTGCTGAGCTAATAATGTCCCCTGAGTGCCTCCTGCTGAACGAATAATGTCCCCTGAGTGCCCCCTGCTGAACGAATAATGTCCCGAGTGCCCCCTGCTGAACGAATAATGTCCCCTGAGTGCCCCTGCTGAATGAATAATGTCCCCTGAGTGCCCCCTGCTGAGCTAATAATGTCCCCTGAGTGCCCCCTGCTGAACGAATAATGTCCCCTGAGTGCCCCCTGCTGAGCTAATAATGTCCCCTGAGTGCCTCCTGCTGAACGAATAATGTCCCCTGAGTGCCCCCTGCTGAACGAATAATGTCCCGAGTGCCCCCTGCTGAACGAATAATGTCCCCTGAGTGCCTCCTGCTGAGCTAATAATGTCCCCTGAGTGCCTCCTGCTGAACTAATAATGTCCCCTGAGTGCCCCCTGCTGAACTAATAATGTCCCCTGAGTGCCCCCTGCTGAGCGAATAATGTCCCCTGAGTGCCCCCTGCTGAACGAATAATGTCCCGAGTGCCCCCTGCTGAACGAATAATGTCCCCTGAGTGCCTCCTGCTGAGCTAATAATGTCCCCTGAGTGCCTCCTGCTGAACTAATAATGTCCCCTGAGTACCCCCTGCTGAACTAATAATGTCCCCTGAGTGCCCCCTGCTGAATGAATAATGTCCCCTGAGTGCCCCCTGCTGAATGAATAATGTCCCCTGAGTGCCTCCTGCTGAACGAATAATGTCCCCTGAGTGCCCCCTGCTGAACGAATAATGTCCCCTGAGTGCCCCCTGCTGAACGAATAATGTCCCGAGTGCCTCCTGCTGAGCTAATAATGTCCCCTGAGTGCCTCCTGCTGAACTAATAATGTCCCCTGAGTGCCCCCTGCTGAACTAATAATGTCCCCTGAGTGCACCCTGCTGAACTAATAATGTCCCTTGAGTGCCTCCTGCTGAACTAATAATGTCCCCTGAGTGCCCCCTGCTGAACTAATAATGTCCCCTGAGTGCACCCTGCTGAACTAATAATGTCCCCTGAGTGCCCCCTGCTGAACTAATAATGTCCCCTGAGTGCCCCCTGCTGAACTAATAATGTCCCTGAGTGCCCCCTGCTGAACTAATAATGTCCCCTGAGTGCCTCCTGCTGAACTAATAATGTCCCCTGAGTGCCCCCTGCTGAACGAATAATGTCCCCTGAGTGCCCCCTGCTGAACTAATAATGTCCCCTGAGTGCCTCCTGCTGAACTAATAATGTCCCCTGAGTGCCCCCTGCTGAACTAATAATGTCCCCTGAGTGCACCCTGCTGAACGAATAATGTCTCCTGAGTGCCCCCTGCTGAACTAATAATGTCCCCTGAGTGCCTCCTGCTGAACTAATAATGTCCCCTGAGTGCCTCCTGCTGAACTAATAATGTCCCCTGAGTGCCCCCTGCTGAACTAATAATGTCCCCTGAGTGCACCCTGCTGAACTAATAATGTCCCTTGAGTGCCTCCTGCTGAACTAATAATGTCCCCTGAGTGCCCCCTGCTGAACTAATAATGTCCCCTGAGTGCCTCCTGCTGAACTAATAATGTCCCCTGAGTGCCTCCTGCTGAACTAATAATGTCCCCTGAGTGCCCCCTGCTGAACTAATAATGTCCCCTGAGTGCCCCCTGCTGAACGAATAATGTCTCCTGAGTGCCCCCTGCTGAACTAATAATGTCCCCTGAGTGCCTCCTGCTGAACTAATAATGTCCCCTGAGTGCCCCCTGCTGAACTAATAATGTCCCCTGAGTGCACCCTGCTGAACTAATAATGTCCCTTGAGTGCCTCCTGCTGAACTAATAATGTCCCGAGTGCCCCCTGCTGAACGAATAATGTCCCCTGAGTGCCTCCTGCTGAGCTAATAATGTCCCCTGAGTGCCTCCTGCTGAACTAATAATGTCCCCTGAGTGCCCCCTGCTGAACTAATAATGTCCCCTGAGTGCACCCTGCTGAACTAATAATGTCCCTTGAGTGCCTCCTGCTGAACTAATAATGTCCCCTGAGTGCCCCCTGCTGAACTAATAATGTCCCCTGAGTGCCCCCTGCTGAACTAATAATGTCCCCTGAGTGCACCCTGCTGATCTAATAATGTCCCCTGAGTGCCCCCTGCTGAACTAATAATGTCCCCTGAGTGCACCCTGCTGAACTAATAATGTCCCCTGAGTGCCCCCTGCTGAACGAATAATGTCTCCTGAGTGCCCCCTGCTGAACTAATATTGTCCCCTGAGTGCCTCCTGCTGAAGTAATAATGTCCCCTGAGTGCCTCCTGCTGAACTAATAATGTCCCCTGAGTGCCCCCTGCTGAACGAATAATGTCCCCTGAGTGCTTCCTGCTGAACTAATAATGTCCCCTGAGTGCCCCCTGCTGAACTAATAATGTCCCCTGAGTGCCCCCTGCTGAACTAATAATGTCCCCTGAGTGCCTCCTGCTGAACTAATAATGTCCCCTGAGTGCCCCCTGCTGAACTAATAATGTCCCCTGAGTGCCCCCTGCTGAACTAATAATGTCCCCTGAGTGCCTCCTGCTGAACTAATAATGTCCCCTGAGTGCCCCCTGCTGAACTAATAATGTCCCCTGAGTGCCCCCTGCTGAACTAATAATGTCCCCTGAGTGCTTCCTGCTGAACTAATAATGTCCCCTGAGTGCCCCCTGCTGAACTAATAATGTCCCCTGAGTGCCCCCTGCTGAACTAATAATGTCCCCTGAGTGCCTCCTGCTGAACTAATAATGTCCCCTGAGTGCCCCCTGCTGAACTAATGTCCCCTGAGTGCCCCCTGCTGAACTAATAATGTCCCCTGAGTGCCTCCTGCTGAAATAATAATGTCCCTTGAGTGCCTCCTGCTGAACTAATAATGTCCCCTGAGTGCCCCCTGCTGAACTAATAATGTCCCCTGAGTGCACCCTGCTGAACTAATAATGTCCCCTGAGTGCCCCCTGCTGAACTAATAATGTCCCCTGAGTGCCCCCTGCTGAACTAATAATGTCTCCTGAGTGCCTCCTGCTGAACTAATAATGTCCCCTGAGTGCCCCCTGCTGAACTAATAATGTCCCCTGAGTGCCTCCTGCTGAACTAATAATGTCCCCTGAGTGCCTCCTGCTGAACTAATAATGTCCCCTGAGTGCCTCCTGCTGAACTAATAATGTCCCCTGAGTGCCCCCTGCTGAACTAATAATGTCCCCTGAGTGCCTCCTGCTGAACTAATAATGTCCCCTGAGTGCCCCCTGCTGAACTAATAATGTCCCCTGAGTGCCCCCTGCTGAACTAATAATGTCCCCTGAGTGCCTCCTGCTGAACTAATAATGTCTCCTGAGTGCCTCCTGCTGAACTAATAATGTCCCCTGAGTGCCCCCTGCTGAACTAATAATGTCCCCTGAGTGCCTCCTGCTGAACTAATAATGTCCCTTGAGTGCCTCCTGCTGAACGAATAATGTCCCCTGAGTGCCTCCTGCTGAACGAATAATGTCCCCTGAGTGCCCCCTGCTGAACTAATAATGTCCCCTGAGTGCCCCCTGCTGAACTAATAATGTCCCCTGAGTGCCCCCTGCTGAACGAATAATGTCCCCTGAGTGCCTCCTGCTGAACTAATAATGTCCCCTGAGTGCCTCCTGCTGAACTAATAATGTCCCCTGAGTGCCCCCTGCTGAACTAATAATGTCCCCTGAGTGCCCCCTGCTGAACTAATAATGTCCCCTGAGTGCCTCCTGCTGAACTAATAATGTCCCCTGAGTGCCTCCTGCTGAACTAATAATGTCCCCTGAGTGCCCCCTGCTGAACTAATAATGTCCCCTGAGTGCCCCCTGCTGAACTAATAATGTCCCCTGAGTGCCCCCTGCTGAACTAATAATGTCCCCTGAGTGCCCCCTGCTGAACGAATAATGTCCCCTGAGTGCCTCCTGCTGAACTAATAATGTCCCCTGAGTGCCCCCTGCTGAACGAATAATGTCCCCTGAGTGCCTCCTGCTGAACTAATAATGTCCCCTGAGTGCACCCTGCTGAACTAATAATGTCCCCTGAGTGCCCCCTGCTGAACTAATAATGTCCCCTGAGTGCCCCCTGCTGAACGAATAATGTCCCCTGAGTGCCTCCTGCTGAACTAATAATGTCCCCTGAGTGCCCCCTGCTGAACTAATAATGTCCCCTGAGTGCCCGCTTAAAAACTACGACCGTCTCCTGAGAGCGGTGAGATATGCAATAAATAAAGGCGCACTCACCTGATCCCCGACCTGTATGAATCTCTGTCCATACAATGATGTCTCTGCGCCACTTGCGCCAGGTCGTGGAGGTTTTTGGGGCTGTAGCCCTGTATGAGATACTGAATGTGGCGCATCTTGCTCCACTGCGCGGCTCATCAGTGCTGCCGTGCAGAGCGCTGTGATTGCCACACTAGGCGCCATTTCTTTATTCCCGATCTGCAGCTCTTAGCTGTCACTGGGAAAAATAAGAGAAATGTCTGGAATGTAACGTGACGGAAATATCAGAAAAGCCGCGTTCTCCAGATTACAGGGAACGTTCCCCCCGGTCCGGCGTCGCTCCGGCAGAGGAATATCTATAATAGTAGAGCAGAAGGGCCACTCACCACGTGCAGCCCCTCCGGCGTGGCCCGGTCACTACTGATACCGTAGCCGCTCGCTGTGTGCAGCCCCTCCGGCGTGGCCCGGTCACTGCTGATACCGCAGCCGCTCGCCGTGTGCAGCCCCTCCGGCGTGGCCCGGTCACTGCTGATACCGCAGCCGCTCGCCGTGTGCAGCCCCTCCGGCGTGTCCCGGTCACTGCTGATACCGCAGCCGCTCACCATGTGCAGCCCCTCCGGCATGTTCCGGTCACTGCTGATACCGCAGCCACTCGCTGTGTGCAGCCCCTCCGGCGTGTCCCGGTCACTGCTGATACCGCAGCCGCTCGCCGTGTGCAGCCCCTCCGGCGTGTCCCAGTCACTGCTGATACCGCAGCCGCTCGCCGTGTGCAGCCCCTCCGGCATGTCCCGGTCACTGCTGATACCGCAGCTGCTCGCCGTGTGCAGCCCCTCCGGCGTGTCCCGGTCACTGCTGATACCGCAGCCGCTCGCTGTGTGCAGCCCCTCCGGCGTGTCCCGGTCACTGCTGATACCGCAGCCGCTCGCCGTGTGCAGCCCCTCCGGCGTGGCCCTGTCACTGCTGATACCGCAGCTGCTCGCCGTGTGCAGCCCTTCCGGCGTGGCCCTGTCACTGCTGATACCGCAGCTGCTCGCCGTGTGCAGCCCCTCCGGCGTGGCCCGGTCGCTGCTGATACCGCAGCCGCTCGCCGTGTGCATCCTCTCCGGCGTGGCCCTGTCACTGCTGATACCGCAGCCGCTCGCCGTGTGCAGCCCCTCCGGCATGGCCCAGTCACTGCTGATACCGCAGCCGCTCGCCGTGTGCAGCCCCTCCGGCGTGGCCCAGTCACTGCTGATACCGCAGCCGCTCGCCGTGTGCAACCCCTCCGGCGTGTCCCGGTCACTGCTGATACCGCAGCCGCTCGCTGTGTGCAGCCCCTCCGGCGTGTCCCGGTCACTGCTGATACCGCAGCCGCTCGCCGTGTGCAGCCCCTCCGGCGTGGCCCTGTCACTGCTGATACCGCAGCCGCTCGCCGTGTGCAGCCCCTCCGGCGTGGCCCTGTCACTGCTGATACCGCAGCTGCTCGCCGTGTGCAGCCCCTCCGGCGTGGCCCGGTCGCTGCTGATACCGCAGCCGCTCGCTGTGTGCAGCCTCTCCGGCGTGGCCCTGTCACTGCTGATACCGCAGCCGTTCGCCGTGTGCAGCCCCTCCGGCATGGCCCAGTCACTGCTGATACCGCAGCCGCTCGCCGTGTGCAGCCCCTCCGGCGTGGCCCAGTCACTGCTGATACCGCAGCCGCTCGCCGTGTGCCGCCCCTCCAGCGTGGCCCTGTCACTGCTGATACCGCAGCTGCTCGCCGTGTGCAGCCCCTCCGGCGTGTCCCGGTCACTGCTGATACCGCAGCCGCTCGCCATTGGAGGACGCTCGGCTCGGACATGCTTCAGCGTCAGCAATATCTATTACAATTTTCCAAAAGGCCCCTCGGAGTTTACATTGGCTCCACGTGAAGATCACGACTCGCGGCTGATACTGAATATTCTCGTTTCTTTTTTTTTTTATCATTTTTTCTGGAATCTGAGGCGAGAAGACGTTCAATCAGCGAAGAACATCTGTATATTTATCTAATTAATCATTTATCAACGTGTACGTGTCACAGAATCTCCGGAACAGCAGAACATTCCTGCCAAAATATGTGGGGAGGGCGAACACCAGGGGTGGGGGAGTCACAGAAATAACGGGGGCAATAAGTATATACAGTTGTGCTCAAAAGTTTACATACCCCGGCAGAATTTTTCCTTTCTTGGCCTTGTTTCAGAGAATATGAATGATAACCAAAAACCTTTTCCTCCACTCATGGTTATCGGTTGGGTGAAGCCATGTAATGTGTTTTCTCTCTTTAAATCTTAATGACAACCAAAAACATCCAAGTGACCCTGATCAAAAGTTCACATGCCCCAGGTCTTAATACCATGTATTGCCCCCTCTAACATCAATGACAGCTTGAAGTCTTTTGTGGTAGTTGTGGATGAGCTTCTTTATTTTTTCAGATGGTAAAGCTGCCTATTCTTCTTGGCAAAAAGTCTCCAGTTCCTGTAAATTCCTGGGCTGTCTAGCATGAACTGCGCGCTCGAGATCTCTCCAGAGCGGCTCAATGATATTGAGGTCAGGAGACTGAGATGGCCACTCCAGAACCTTCACTTTGTTCTGCTGTAGCCAATGACAGGACGACTTGGTCTTGTGTTTTGGATCGTTGTCATGTTGGAACGTCCAAGTACGTCCCATGCGCAGCTTCCGGGCTGATGAGTGCAAATTTGCCTCCAGTATTTGCTTATAACGTGCTGCATTCATCTTTCCTTCAACTTTTACCAAGTTTCCTCTACCTGTGTAGCTCACACATCCCCAAAACATCAGCGATCCACCTCCGTGCTTTACTGTAGGAATGGTGTTCCTTTCATCATAGGCCTTGTTGACCTCTCTCCAAATGTAACGTTTATGGTTGTGGCCAAAATGTTCAATTTTGGTCGCATCACTCCAAATTACCTTGTTACAGAAGTTTTGAGGCTTGTCTCTGTGCTGTTTGGCGTATTGTAGGCGAGATACTTTGTGGCATTTGCACAATATTGGCTTTCTTCTGGCGACTCAACCATGCAGCCCATTTTTCTTCAAGTGCCTCCTTATTGTGCATCTTGAAACAGCCACACTGCTAGTTTTCAGAGAGTCCTGAATTTCAGCTGATGTTATTTGTGGGTTTTTCTTTGCATCCCGAACAATTTTCCTGTCAGTTGTGTCCGAAATTTTTGTTGGCCTACCTGACCGTGGTTTTGTTTTTACAGAGCCCCTGATTTTCCATTTATTAATCATAGTTTGAACGCTGCTGACTGGCATTATCAATTTCTTGGATATCTTTTTGTATCCCTTTCCTGTGTTACACAGTTCAACTACCTTTTCCCGTAGATCCGTTGACAATTCTTTTGCTTTCCCCATGACTCACAATCCAGAAACGTCAGTGGCTGGATGAAAGATGCAAGAGTCTGTCTGGATCCCAGAAACTTGCTCAACTTTTATGCACACATATTGATTACAAGCAAACAGGTCACAGGCAGTGGCGTAACGCCAATGGCGGTAGGCCACACCACTGCTGTGGGGCCCGTGAGCCCGGAGGGCCCCGAAGCAGCGGGGGAATGAGGAGGATATGTGAGTATTGGGGTGGAGGGAGGTTGCGGCGGCGGAGGAGCTGGACACACACAGTAGCGGCTGCTGCAGCTACCAAGTGTGCCCGCTACTAAAGGGACATGAATATTCCCTCTTCTCCACTCCCATGGGCGTGGAGAAGAGGGAATATTCATTCTCTTTAGTAGCCGGCATGGAGGAGCGCTGAGCCCCGGCTCCTGCTGACAGTGCCTGCTACTAAAGAGAATGCATATTCATTCTTCTCCACGCCCATAGTCCCGGCGTGGAGAAGAGTGAATGTGCCGGCAGCAGCTCACCTCGACGTCTGAGAGCGCGCGCTGCTCAGATGCCGACATGAGCTGCTGGCAGACAGGACACAGCAGCGTTGGAGCAGAGGTGAGGAAGGAAGGTGAGTATAAATGTGTATTTTTTTATGTGTAAAGTGATTGGGACCATTCATATCAGGATTGGGGGATGAGGAGGCCATACATACCAGGATTGGGGGATGAGGAGGCCACACATACCAGGATTGGGGGATGAGGGGTGCCACACATACCAGGATTGGGAAATGAGGGGGGCCACACATACCAGGATTGGGGGATGAGGGGTGCCACACATACCAGGATTGGGGGATGAGGAGGCCACATATACCAGGATTGGGGGATGAGTGGTGCCACACATACCAGGATTGGGGGATGAAGAGGCCACACATACCAGGATTGGGGGATGAGGAGGCCATGCATTACCAGGATTGGGGGATGAGGGGGCCCACACATACCAGGATTGGGGGATGAGGGGGCCCACACATACCAGGATTGGGGGATGAGGGCGCCCACACATACCAGGATTGGGGGATGAGAGGGCCACACATACCAGAATTGGTGGATGAGTGGGCCATACATACCAGGATTGGTGGATGAGGGGGGGCCATGTATACCAGGATTGGGGATGAGGAGGGCCATGCATACCAGGATTGGGGAGATGAGGGGGCAATACATACCAGGATTGGGGGATGAGGGGGCCCACACATACCAGGATTGGGGGATGAGGGGGCCCACACATACCAGGATTGGGGGATGATGGGGCCCACACATACCAGGATTGGGGGATGATGGGGCCCACACATACCAGGATTGGGGGATGAGGGGGCCCACACATACCAGGATTGGGGGATGAGGGGGCCCACACATACCAGGATTGGGGGATGAGGGGGGCCATGTATACCAGGATTGGGGATGAGGGGGACCACACATACCAGGATTGGGGGATGAGGGGGCCCACACATACCAGGATTGGGGGATGAGGGGGCCACACATACCAGGATTGGGGGATGAGGGGGGCCATGTATACCAGGATTGGGGATGAGGGGGACCATGCATATCAGGATGGGGAAATTTACCTGTAGCTGCTGCATTTCCCACCCTACGCTTATACTGGAGTCAATACGTTTTCCCAGTTTTTTGTGGTAAAATTAGGGGCCTCGGCTTATATTCAGGTCGGCTTATTTAAAATATACCATATTTTAAAATCAGTGACTACGTGGTGCCCATAATACTGCAGGACTGCACACGTGGAGGCTAATGTGGAGGAATGCACCATGAGGGTATCATACTGTGTTTGGGGGGCACTTTTGTTGGCATCACACTTTATGGGGCAATGAAAGAGGAATCTAGGACTTCAGCAGAAGGAAAATTACTAAGTAAAGGCTGGAAAATTGTGAGATTTGCTCTTCTGTGACACAAATATTTGGGTGTTTTTTTTGGGGGGGGGGCCCAATTAGAGCTTCTGCTGTGGGGACCCATGATTTCTATGTACACCCCTGGTCACAGGTGAGGATGTTACCTTTAGTAGCCATTCAAACCCATTTGTGTCAAATTCTGTGCATGATATCAGGCCAAAATCACCAGGGTATGTGAACTTTTGAGCACAACTGTAACAAGAAATGTATCTGGTATAACATAAGCATTTATCTAGGTCTGTATATATTTATATATGTACTGCTGGTATAACCTGGGCATCTTCTGTGTATAATTACAGTTGAAACCAGGAGTTTCCATCCACTATATAGAAAGACACATCTGCAGGTTCTTCTCAATATCTGACCTGAAATCAGAATAAACCTTTCCCGTTTTAGGACAATTAGGATTTTACCATAATGTTTAATATTTGCCAAATGCCAGAATAATGAGAGAGAGAGAAGGTTTAAGGCATTTTTATTACTTACTGCAAAGCCAGAAGTTTCCATCCATTTCATTAGTATTTGGTGCCATTGCCCTTACACTGAATGACTTGGGTCAGGTGTTTGGGATCTCCTTCCACAGCTTCTCACTATAGTTGGTCGGAATTTGGGCTGATTCCTCCTGACAGAACTGGTGTAACTGATCCAGGGTTGTAGGTCGTCTTGCTCGGCGCTCGCAGCCTTTTCAGCTTTGCCCATAAATTTTCAATAGGATTGAGATCAGGGCTTTGTGATGGCCGCTCCAAAACATTGACTTTGTTATCGTTAAGCCACTTTGTTACCATTTTGGCAGTATGCTTCAGGTCAGTGTCCATTTTGGAAGACCCATTTCTGCCCGAGCTGTAACTTCCTGACTGATGTCTTGAGATGTTGCTTCAGTATTGCCACATAATCTTCTTTTCTCATGATACCATCTATTTTGTGAAGTGCACCCGTCTCTCCTGCAGCAAAAGAACCCTACAACATGATGCTGCCACCCCCATGTTTCACAGTTGGGATGGTGTTCTTAGGCTTTCAAGCTTCTCCCTTTTTCCTCCAAACGTAACGATGGTCATTATTAGTGTTGGACGAACCCGAACAGTAAAGTTCGGTGTCCGCACCGAACATCTACTGTTCGGTCCCAGACCCCGAACACGGACTTCCTCTGGGAGTCCGTGTTACTGTTCGGGCTCGGGTTTGGGTGCAAGTGACAGCGCAGGAAATACAGGCTCTGATCGACGGTAACTACATTACTGCAATCAGAGCGCTGTGGCATCATGCTGACAGCTGTGACAGTGACCTGGCAGTAAAAAGCTTACCGCGGGTCATAGGCGCCGGCTGATGGTACTACTACCATCATCAGCCGGCGCCTCCTGCCATTGGAAACAGCGAGCGCAGGCACCGTTGGATGGGAGCAGTAGTCTCCCATCCACCGGCGTCTGTGCTCTGCTGAATGTTAAAAAAAAAAAAATTAAAGTTAAAATTAATAAAAAAAATATTAAAATAAAAATAAAACACATTAAAAAATAAAAAAAACACCATATACTCCCCTTACACCTAACCCCCGAAGCCCATGATCACCTGTAATAAAGGTAAAATAATAAACCAACCTCGTTCTTACCTTTCCGACACAGTCAAAATAACGAGGGTCCCACGAAGATCCCATGAACAGAACGGCCACACCGTATGTGACTACTCTGTTCATCTGCCAGCAATTACTCAGCAATATATGTACAGCTGGTATAACCTGGGCATCTCCTGTATATAATTATATATGTACAGCTGGTATAACCTGGGCATCTCCTGTATATAATTATATATGTACAGCTGGTATAACCTGGGCATCTCCTGTATATAATTATATATGTACAGCTGGTATAACCTGGGCTTCTCCTGTATATAATTATATATGTATAGCTGGTATATCCTGGGCATCTCCTGTATATAATTATATATGTACAGCTGGTATAACCTGGGCATCTCCTGTATATAATTATATATGTACAGCTGCTATAACCTGGGAATCTCCTATATATAATTATATATGTACAGCTGGTATAACCTGGGCATCTCCTGTATATAATTATATATGTACAGCTGGTATAACCTGGGCATCTCCTGTATATAATTATATATGTACAGCTGGTATAACCTGGGCATCTCCTGTATATAATTATATATGTACAGCTGGTATAACCTGGGCATCTCCTGTATATAATTATATATGTACAGCTGGTATAACCTGGGCATCTCCTGTATATAATTATATATGTACAGCTGGTATAACCTGGGCATCTCCTGTATATAATTATATATGTACAGCTGGTATAACCTGGGCATCTCCTGTATATAATTATATATGTACAGCTGGTATAACCTGGGAATCTCCTGTATATAATTATATATGTACAGCTGGTATAACCTGGGCATCTCCTGTATATAATTATATATGTACAGCTGATATAACCTGGGTATCTCCTGTATATAATTATATAAGTACAGCTGGTATAACCTGGGCATCTCCTGTATATAATTATATATGTACAGCTGGTATAACCTGGATATCTCCTGTATATAATTATATATGTCCAGCCGGTATAACCTGGGCATTTCCTGTATATAATTATATATGTACAGCCGTATAACCTGGACATCTCCTGTATATAATTATATATGTACACCCGGTATAACCTGGACATCTCCTGTATATAATTATATATGTACAGCTGGTATAACCTGGGCATCTCCTGTATATAATTATATATGTACAGCTGGTATAACCTGGGCATCTCCTGTATATAATTATATATGTACAGCTGGTATAACCTGGGCATCTCCTGTATATAATTATATATGTCCAGCCGGTATAACCTGGGCATTTCCTGTATATAGTTATATATGTACAGCTGGTATAACCTGGGCATCTCCTGTATATAATTATATATGTACAGCTGGTATAACCTGGACATCTCCTGTATATAATTATATATGTACAGCTGGTATAACCTGGACATCTCCTGTATATAATTATATATGTACAGCTGGTATAACCTGGGCATCTCCTGTATATAATTATATATGTACAGCTGGTATAACCTGGACATCTCCTGTATATAATTATATATGTACAGCTGGTATAACCTGGGCATCTCCTGTATATAATTATATATGTACAGCCGGTATAACCTGGGCATCTCCTGTATATAATTATATATGTACAGCTGGTATAACCTGGGCATCTCCTGTATATAATTATATATGTACAGCCGGTATAACCTGGGCATCTCCTGTATATAATTATATATGTCCAGCCGGTATAACCTGGGCATTTCCTGTATATAATTATATATGTCCAGCCGGTATAACCTGGGCATCTCCTTTATATAATTATATATGTACAGCTGGTATAACCTGGGCATCTCCTGTATATAATTATATATGTACAGCCGGTATAACCTGGGCATCTCCTGTATATAATTATATATGTACAGCCGATATAACCTGGGCATCTCCTGTATATAATTATATATGTACAGCTGGTATAACCTGGGCATCTCTTGTATATAATTATATATGTACAGCTGGTATAACCTGGGCATCTCCTGTATATAATTATATATGTACAGCTGGTATAACCTGGACATCTCCTGTATATAATTATATATGTCCAGCCGGTATAACCTGGGCATCTCCTGTATATAATTATATATGTACAGCCGGTATAACCTGGGCATGTTCTGTGTATAATTATATATGTCCAGCTGGTATAACCTGGGCATCTCCTGTATATAATTATATATGTACAGCCGGTATAACCTGGGCATCTCCTGTATATAATTATATATGTACAGCCGGTATAACCTGGGCATCTCCTGTATATAATTATATATGTACAGCCGGTATAACCTGGGCATCTCCTGTATATAATTATATATGTACAGCTGGTATAACCTGGGCATCTCCTGTATATAATTATATATGTACAGCCGGTATAACCTGGGCATCTCCTGTATATAATTATATATGTCCAGCCGGTATAACCTGGGCATTTCCTGTATATAATTATATATGTACAGCCGGTATAACCTGGGCATCTCCTGTATATAATTATATATGTACAGCTGGTATAACCTGGGCATCTCCTGTATATAATTATATATGTACAGCCGGTATAACCTGGGCATCTCCTGTATATAATTATATATGTACAGCCGATATAACCTGGGCATCTCCTGTATATAATTATATATGTACAGCTGGTATAACCTGGGCATCTCTTGTATATAATTATGTATGTACAGCTGGTATAACCTGGGCATCTCCTGTATATAATTATATATGTACAGCTGGTATAACCTGGACATCTCCTGTATATAATTATATATGTCCAGCTGGTATAACCTGGGCATCTCCTGTATATAATTATATATGTACAGCCGGTATAACCTGGGCATGTTCTGTATATAATTATATATGTCCAGCTGGTATAACCTGGGCATCTCCTGTATATAATTATATATGTACAGCTGGTATAACCTGGGCATCTCCTGTATATAATTATATATGTACAGCCGGTATAACCTGGGCATCTCCTGTATATAATTATATATGTACAGCTGGTATAACCTGGACATCTCCTGTATATAATTATATATGTCCAGCTGGTATAACCTGGGCATCTCCTGTATATAATTATATATGTACAGCCGGTATAACCTGGGCATGTTCTGTATATAATTATATATGTCCAGCTGGTATAACCTGGGCATCTCCTGTATATAATTATATATGTACAGCTGGTATAACCTGGGCATCTCCTGTATATAATTATATATGTACAGCCGGTATAACCTGGGCATGTTCTGTATATAATTATATATGTACAGCTGGTATAACCTGGGCATCTCCTGTATATAATTATATATGTACAGCTGGTTTAACCTGGGCTTCTCCTGTATATAATTATATATGTACAGCTGGTATAACGTGGGCATCTCCTGTATATAATTATATATGTACAGCTGGTATAACCTGGACATCCCCTGTATATAATTATATATGTACAGCTGGTATAACCTGGGCATCTCCTGTATATAATTATATATGTACAGCTGGTATAACCTGGGCATCTCCTGTATATAATTATATATGTACAGCTGGTATAACCTGGGCATCTCCTGTATATAATTATATATGTACAGCTGGTATAACCAGGGCATCTCCTGTATATAATTATATATGTACAGCTGGTATAACCTGGGCATCTCCTGTATATAATTATATATGTACAGCTGGTATAACCTGGGCATCTCCTGTATATAATTATATATGTACAGCTGGTATAACCTGGGCATCTCCTGTATATAATTATATATGTACAGCTGGTGTAACCTGGTCATCTCCTGTATATAATTATATATGTACAGCTGGTGTAACCTGGGCATCTCCTGTATATAATTATATATGTACAGCTGGTATAACCTGGGCATCTCCTGTATATAATTATATATGTACAGCTGGTATAACCTGGGTATCTCCTGTATATAATTATATATGTACAGCCGGTATAACCTGGGCATCTCCTGTATATAATTATATATGTACAGCTGGTATAACCTGGGCATCTCCTGTATATAATTATATATGTACAGCTGGTATAACCAGGGCATCTCCTGTATATAATTATATATGTACAGCTAGTATAACCTGGGCATCTCCTGTATATAATTATATATCTACAGCTGGTATAACCTGGGTATATCCTGTATATAATTATATATGTACAGCTGGTATAACCTGGGCATCTCCTGTATATAATTATATATCTACAGCTGGTATAACCTGGGCATCTCCTGTATATAATTATATATGTACAGCTGGTATAACCTGGGCATCTCCTGTATATAATTATATATGTACAGCTGGTATAACCTGGGCATCTCCTGTATATAATTATATATCTACAGCTGGTATAACCTGGGCATCTCCTGTATATAATTATATATGTACAGCTGGTATAACCTGGGCATCTCCTGTATATAATTATATATGTACAGCTGGTATAACCTGGGCATCTCCTGTATATAATTATATATGTACAGCTGGTATAACCAGGGCATCTCCTGTATATAATTATATATGTACAGCTGGTATAACCTGGTCATCTCCTGTATATAATTATATATGTACAGCTGATATAACCTGGGCATGTCCTGTATATAATTATATATGTACAGCTGGTATAACCTGGGCATCTCCTGTATATAATTATATATGTACAGCTGGTGTAACCTGGGCATCTCCTGTATATAATTATATATGTACAGCTGGTGTAACCTGGGCATCTCCTGTATATAATTATATATGTACAGCTGGTATAACCTGGGCATCTCCTGTATATAATTATATATGTACAGCTGGTATAACCTGGGCATCTCCTGTATATAATTATATATGTACAGCTGGTATAACCTGGGCATCTCCTGTATATAATTATATATGTACAGCTGCTATAACCTGGGAATCTCCTATATATAATTATATATGTACAGCTGGTATAACCTGGGCATCTCCTGTATATAATTATATATGTACAGCTGGTATAACCTGGGCATCTCCTGTATATAATTATATATGTACAGCTGGTATAACCTGGGCATCTCCTGTATATAATTATATATGTACAGCTGGTACAACCTGGGCATCTCCTGTATATAATTATATATGTACAGCGGGTATAACCTGGGCATCTCCTGTATATAATTATATATGTACAGCTGTTATATTCTGGGCATCTCCTGTATATAATTATATATGTACAGCTGATATAACCTGGGCATGTCCTGTATATAATTATATATGTACAGCTGGTATAACCTGGGCATCTCCTGTATATAATTATATATGTACAGCTGGTGTAACCTGGGCATCTCCTGTATATTATTATATATGTACAGCTGGTGTAACCTGGGCATCTCCTGTATATAATTATATATGTACAGCTGGTATAACCTGGGCATCTCCTGTATATAATTATATATGTACAGCTGGTATAACCTGGGCATCTCCTGTATATAATTATATATGTACAGCTGGTATAACCTGGGCATCTCCTGTATATAATTATATATGTACAGCTGCTATAACCTGGGAATCTCCTATATATAATTATATATGTACAGCTGGTATAACCTGGGCATCTCCTGTATATAATTATATATGTACAGCTGGTATAACCTGGGCATCTCCTGTATATAATTATATATGTACAGCTGGTATAACCTGGGCATCTCCTGTATATAATTATATATGTACAGCTGGTACAACCTGGGCATCTCCTGTATATAATTATATATGTACAGCGGGTATAACCTGGGCATCTCCTGTATATAATTATATATGTACAGCTGGTATATCCTGGGCATCTCCTGTATATAATTATATATGTACAGCTGATATAACCTGGGCATCTCCTGTATATAATTATATATGTACAGCCGGTATAACCTGGCCATCTCCTGTATATAATTATATATGTACAGCTGGTATAACCTGGGCATCTCCTGTATATAATTATATATGTACAGCTGGTATAACCTGGGCATCTCCTGTATATAATTATATATGTACAGCTGGTATAACCTGGGCATCTCCTGTATATAATTATATATGTCCAGCTGCTATAACCTGGGAATCTCCTATATATAATTATATATGTACAGCTGGTATAACCTGGGCATCTCCTGTATATAATTATATATGTACAGCCGGTATAACCTGGGCATCTCCTGTATATAATTATATATGTACAGCTGGTATAACCTGGGCATCTCCTGTATATAATTATATATGTACAGCTGGTATAACCTGGGCATCTCCTGTATATAATTATATATGTACAGCTGATATAACCTGGGCATCTCCTGTATATAATTATATATGTACAGCTGGTATAACCTGGGCATCTCCTGTATATAATTATATATGTCCAGCTGCTATAACCTGGGAATCTCCTATATATAATTATATATGTACAGCTGGTATAACCTGGGCATCTCCTGTATATAATTATATATGTACAGCCGGTATAACCTGGGCATCTCCTGTATATAATTATATATGTACAGCTGGTATAACCTGGGCATCTCCTGTATATAATTATATATGTACAGCTGGTATAACCTGGGCATCTCCTGTATATAATTATATATGTACAGCCGGTATAACCTGGGCATCTCCTGTATATAATTATATATGTACAGCCGGTATAACCTGGGCATCTCCTGTATATAATTATATATGTACAGCTGGTATAACCTGGGCATCTCCTGTATATAATTATATATGTACAGCCGGTATAACCTGGGCATCTCCTGTATATAATTATATATGTACAGCTGGTATAACCTGGGCATCTCCTGTATATAATTATATATGTACAGCTGGTATAACCTGGGCATCTCCTGTATATAATTATATATGTACAGCTGGTATAACCTGGGCATCTCCTGTATATAATTATATATGTACAGCTGGTATAACCTGGGCATCTCCTGTATATAATTATATATGTCCAGCTGCTATAACCTGGGAATCTCCTATATATAATTATATATGTACAGCTGGTATAACCTGGGCATCTCCTGTATATAATTATATATGTACAGCCGGTATAACCTGGGCATCTCCTGTATATAATTATATATGTACAGCTGGTATAACCTGGGCATCTCCTGTATATAATTATATATGTACAGCTGGTATAACCTGGGCATCTCCTGTATATAATTATATATGTACAGCCGGTATAACCTGGGCATCTCCTGTATATAATTATATATGTACAGCCGGTATAACCTGGGCATCTCCTGTATATAATTATATATGTACAGCTGGTATAGCCTGGGCATCTCCTGTATATAATTATATATGTACAGCCGGTATAACCTGGGCATCTCCTGTATATAATTATATATGTACAGCCGGTATAACCTGGGCATCTCCTGTATATAATTATATATGTACAGCCGGTATAACCTGGGCATCTCCTGTATATAATTATATATGTACAGCCGGTATAACCTGGGCATCTCCTGTATATAATTATATATGTACAGCTGGTATAACCTGGGCATCTCCTGTATATAATTATATATGTACAGCCGGTATAACCTGGGCATCTCCTGTATATAATTATATATGTACAGCTGGTATAACCTGGGCATCTCCTGTATATAATTATATATGTACAGCTGGTATAACCTGGGCATCTCCTGTATATAATTATATATGTACAGCTGGTATAACCTGGGCATCTCCTGTATATAATTATATATGTACAGCTGGTATAACCTGGGCATCTCCTGTATATAATTATATATGTACAGCCGGTATAACCTGGGCATCTCCTGTATATAATTATATATGTACAGCCGGTATAACCTGGGCATCTCCTGTATATAATTATATATGTACAGCTGGTATAACCTGGGCATCTCCTGTATATAATTATATATGTACAGCCGGTATAACCTGGGCATCTCCTGTATATAATTATATATGTACAGCTGGTATAACCTGGGCATCTCCTGTATATAATTATATATGTACAGCCGGTATAACCTGGGCATCTCCTGTATATAATTATATATGTACAGCCGGTATAACCTGGGCATCTCCTGTATATAATTATATATGTACAGCTGGTATAACCTGGGCATCTCCTGTATATAATTATATATGTACAGCCGGTATAACCTGGGCATCTCCTGTATATAATTATATATGTACAGCCGGTATAACCTGGGCATCTCCTGTATATAATTATATATGTACAGCTGGTATAACCTGGGCATCTCCTGTATATAATTATATATGTACAGCCGGTATAACCTGGGCATCTCCTGTATATAATTATATATGTACAGCTGGTATAACCTGGGCATCTCCTGTATATAATTATATATGTACAGCTGGTATAACCTGGGCATCTCCTGTATATAATTATATATGTACAGCTGGTATAACCTGGGCATCTCCTGTATATAATTATATATGTACAGCTGGTATAACCTGGGCATCTCCTGTATATAATTATATATACACAGCTGGTATAACCTGGGAATCTCCTGTATATAATTATATATGTACAGCCGGTATAAGATGAGCTTCTACGTTGCTCATTTTTGTAGTTTGAATTATCTGAGAATTTCGGTAGCTTTTTGTTTCTTTCTTTCCCCCCAGAAATGTAAATTTCCTTTTTGTGTTTTTTTTCTTCTTCTAGATTGAAGTTGTCCAATGAGGAGATAAAGAAAGCGATAATGGAAATGGATGAACAGGAAGATCTCCCGAAAGACATGCTGGAGCAGGTAGGACGCGGAGGAGCGGAGGACTTGTCCTTCTTACTTCTCCTGTTTTTCCGCCTCTGGATTGGACACGTTTGGGGATTTTTCTCATCTCCATCCAGAATCTCTCTAGTGTCCGCCGCGGACACGAGACTGGGTCGGCTCCGCGGGGAAGGCTTCTTATCTCACTGGAAACAGACGCTTAGGTAGATACAATCCCAACCCGTCTATGAAAGATGCCGCAGAAGAGCTAAGGAAGGGGTCCCAGATACAAAGTATCATCCATAAGTAACACTTGTTGTTATTCTCTTCTTCTCCACTTGAAATACTGTGGGAAGGTGGAGCTTTGAGTTAGGTGCAAATTCCGCCCAAGACTCCTGTACTTACCATAGAGACAGTCTATGCAGGTGCTATGTGGACCGCGGAGGATGGAAGGACATACAGGACGCTACTGCTTCCCCGACACAGGAGCTTTGGGGGAATGGTGGCAGCCATGACTGCAGCAACGATCAAGAGTTGACTTTGTAAATATTTATTATTTATCAGCCGCTTCTTTGGAGCTGCTGAGAGTCCGCACCGCTGCACCGCTGACCATGAGAGGTGGCGCCTGCTGCGAGGTGGCGCCTGCTGCAAGACTGTGCAATTTACTGCTTAGAATAGCGCCCTCTGGTGTTTAGGTAATAGAATATTTAAAGGAACCTGGCCTGATGATAAGAATCCATAAAATTGTGTAACTGAGTTTGTTTCCTTTTATTGTCAGCTGCAATAAAAAGCAAAAAAAAAAAAAAAGTATATTCCCCCCACCCCTGAAAATTATGTAGATCTGAAGGCTGAGCCTCGCTGGTCCCCTGGAGGTCCGCACGGGGTGGGGGGGGGGGCTCATTAACTGGAGATGTTGTTCTTTATAGACTTTCTTTGTGGTTTTGAGCTATTCAGACGGCTTTATGATTTCCCGGCCAGGGGCCATCCTGCACTAATGAGGCCTAAGTGCGAGGAACAGACTGTCTGCAGTCTGGCAGCTTCTGGTTTGGCAGCGCCGCCGGACAGACACTTTCCTGTATTATTTTCAATAGCTGCATTAACAAGAGAATGATACAGATATCGGTGCGAAAGCTGCAAATCAATCACGTCGCTTTGTATCAACTTTCATATTAAAAAGACGAGGAGACGAGCGGCAGAGAACTTACAATAAAGAATGCAGATACGGCGTCTGTGTGCGAGGTTTATGGAGTCTCCTACCCATGGAAATGGCTCTAGCAATGTGTAGACTATATCAGTCCGAGAGCGCCACCCACAGGGTGGCGGTAGAAGGGTCCTAGATTCACCCAATGACCCTGCGCAGGGCTCCGCTCCCCACAGGCGGCTGATACATTGTAACCTCTGCTGCGCAGAGCTCTCGCTTCTCTTCTTTCGTTTGTTACTTTGTTGCCCTCTGACGTCAGATTTTTTTTTTTTTTTTTACGTTTTTCCAATCTGTAAATTCTCGCAGAATATGTTGTGCTACAGAAATAAAGATTAATATTAATGGCAGCGAAGCATAGGGAAGAGCAACCTAGAAGCAAGCCGCCTGCTGAACAAAAAGAGAACATCTCTAGAAGTGATCTTTCTAGATACGAGGCCCTCGTTGGGAGCACGTTCCGAAAACTGGAAAACTGCCCCCAGGACCGTGCGATCCTGCTCCTGAGATAGGACGTCTTAGATACATACTCCTGAAAAGAGAAGGCCATGCCAAAAAGTGTGTCACCTGCTCCAAAAAAGGGGGAACCGTCCCTAGAGCTGAGCTTTTTGGAAGCAGGACACTAGGATGAGATAAGCTCCAAGCCATGGGCAGCTCACCCTGAAATAGTCCTCCTTCTAGGAGAAACAGAACAATCCATAAGAACATGCCATCTGCTCCTGGGCTGAAAGGACTATCCATATTAGCATGTTACCTTCTCCAAACAAGAATTACTGCATCCACACTACTGAAATAGGGATTCTTCTACCTTCTTCCCAAAAAGTCAGAACTATCCCAGAACCAGATCACCCTACTCCTGAAGAAGGACCGTTCATGCAAGTATGCCACCTTGTCCATGAGAAGGAATGACCATCGATAGGAGCATGTCACCCTAATCGTGAAAAGGGAGGACACTCACTAGAAGCATGTCACCCTGATCTTGAAAAGGGAGGACTCTCACTAGAAGCATGTCACCTGCTCCTGAAAAGGGAGGACACTCACTGGAAGCATGTCACCTGCTCCTGAAAAGGGAGGACACTCGCTGGAAGCATGTCACCTGCTCCTGAAAAGGGAGGACACTCGCTGGAAGCATGTCACCTGCTCCTGAAAAGGGAGGACACTCACTAGAAGCATGTCACCTGCTCCTGAAAAGGGAGGACACTCACTGGAAGCATGTCACCTGCTCCTGAAAAGGGAGGACTCTCACTAGAAGCATGTCACCTGCTCCTGAAAAGGGAGGACTCTCACTGGAAGCATGTCACCTGCTCCTGAAAAGGGAGGACACTCACTAGAAGCATGTCACCTGCTCCTGAAAAGGGAGGACTCTCACTGGAAGCATGTCACCTGCTCCTGAAAAGGGAGGACACTCACTAGAAGCATGTCACCTGCTCCTGAAAAGGGAGGACTCTCACTGGAAGCATGTCACCTGCTCCTGAAAAGGGAGGACACTCGCTGGAAGCATGTCACCTGCTCCTGAAAAGGGAGGACTCTCACTAGAAACATGTCACCTGCTCCTGAAAAGGGAGGACACTCACTAGAAGCATGTCACCTGCTCCTGAAAAGGGAGGACTCTCACTGGAAGCATGTCACCTGCTCCTGAAAAGGGAGGACACTCACTAGAAGCATGTCACCTGCTCCTGAAAAGGGAGGACTCTCACTAGAAGCATGTCACCTGCTCCTGAAAAGGGAGGACTCTCACTAGAAGCATGTCACCTGCTCCTGAAAAGGGAGGACTCTCACTGGAAGCATGTCACCTGCTCCTGAAAAGGGAGGACACTCACTGGAAGCATGTCACCCTGCTCCTGAAAAGGGAGGACACTCACTAGAAGCATGTCACCTGCTCCTGAAAAGGGAGGACACTCACTGGAAGCATGTCACCCTGCTCCTGAAAAGGGAGGACACTCACTGGAAGCATGTCACCCTGCTCCTGAAAAGGGAGGACTCTCACTAGAAGCATGTCACCTGCTCCTGAAAAGGGAGGACACTCACTAGAAGCATGTCACCCTGCTCCTGAAAAGGGAGGACACTCACTAGAAGCATGTCACCTGCTCCTGAAAAGGGAGGACACTCACTAGAAGCATGTCACCTGCTCCTGAAAAGGGAGGACACTCACTGGAAGCATGTCACCTGCTCCTGAAAAGGGAAGACACTCACTGGAAGCATGTCACCTGCTCCTGAAAAGGGAGGACACTCACTAGAAGCATGTCACCTGCTCCTGAAAAGGGAGGACTCTCACTGGAAGCATGTCACCTGCTCCTGAAAAGGGAGGACACTCACTGGAAGCATGTCACCCTGCTCCTGAAAAGGGAGGACACTCACTAGAAGCATGTCACCTGCTCCTGAAAAGGGAGGACTCTCACTAGAAGCATGTCACCTGCTCCTGAAAAGGGAAGACACTCACTGGAATCATGTCACCTGCTCCTGAAAAGGGAGGACACTCACTGGAAGCATGTCACCTGCTCCTGACAAGGGAGGACACTCACTGGAAGCATGTCACCTGCTCCTGAAAAGGGAGGACTCTCACTAGAAGTATGTCACCTGCTCCTGAAAAGGGAGGACACTCACTGGAAGCATGTCACCTGCTCCTGAAAAGGGAGGACACTCACTGGAAGCATGTCACCTGCTCCTGAAAAGGGAGGACACTCACTGGAAGCATGTCACCTGCTTCTGAAAAGGGAGGACACTCACTGGAAGCATGTCACCTGCTCCTGAAAAGGGAGGACACTCACTGGAAGCATGTCACCTGCTCCTGAAAAGGGAGGACTCTCACTGGAAGCATGTCACCTGCTCCTGAAAAGGGAGGACACTCACTGGAAGCATGTCACCTGCTCCTGAAAAGGGAGGACACTCACTGGAAGCATGTCACCTGCTCCTGAAAAGGGAGGACACTCACTAGAAGCATGTCACCTGCTCCTGAAAAGGGAGGACTCTCACTGGAAGCATGTCACCTGCTCCTGAAAAGGGAGGACACTCACTGGAAGCATGTCACCCTGCTCCTGAAAAGGGAGGACACTCACTAGAAGCATGTCACCTGCTCCTGAAAAGGGAGGACTCTCACTAGAAGCATGTCACCTGCTCCTGAAAAGGGAAGACACTCACTGGAATCATGTCACCTGCTCCTGAAAAGGGAGGACACTCACTGGAAGCATGTCACCTGCTCCTGACAAGGGAGGACACTCACTGGAAGCATGTCACCTGCTCCTGAAAAGGGAGGACTCTCACTAGAAGTATGTCACCTGCTCCTGAAAAGGGAGGACACTCACTGGAAGCATGTCACCTGCTCCTGAAAAGGGAGGACACTCACTGGAAGCATGTCACCTGCTCCTGAAAAGGGAGGACTCTCACTGGAAGCATGTCACCTGCTCCTGAAAAGGGAGGACACTCACTGGAAGCATGTCACCTGCTCCTGAAAAGGGAGGACATTCACTAGAAGCATGTCACCTGCTCCTGACAAGGGAGGACTCTCACTGGAAGCATGTCACCTGCTCCTGAAAAGGGAGGACTCTCACTGGAAGCATGTCACCTGCTCCTGAAAAGGGAGGACATTCACTAGAAGCATGTCTCCTGCTCCTGAAAAGGGAGGACTCTCACTAGAAGCATGTCACCTGCTCCTGAAAAGGGAGGACACTCACTGGAAGCATGTCACCTGCTCCTGAAAAGGGAGGACATTCACTAGAAGCATGTCTCCTGCTCCTGAAAAGGGAGGGCTCTCACTAGAAGCATGTCACCCTGCTCCTGAAAAGGGAGGACACTCACTGGAAGCATGTCACCTGCTCCTGAAAAGGGAGGACACTCACTGGAAGCATGTCACCTGCTCCTGAAAAGGGAGGACACTCACTAGAAGCATGTCACCTGCTCCTGAAAAGGGAGGACACTCACTAGAAGCATGTCACCTGCTCCTGAAAAGGGAGGACTCTCACTGGAAGCATGTCACCTGCTCCTGAAAAGGGAGGACTCTCACTAGAAGCATGTCACCTGCTCCTGAAAAGGGAGGACTCTCACTAGAAGCATGTCACCTGCTCATGAAAAGGGAGGACTCTCACTAGAAGCATGTCACCTGCTCATGAAAAGGGAGGACACTCACTGGAAGCATGTCACCTGCTCCTGAAAAGGGAGGACACTCACTGGAAGCATGTCACCTGCTCCTGAAAAGGGAGGACACTCACTGGAAGCATGTCACCTGCTCCTGAAAAGGGAGGACACTCACTAGAAGCATGTCACCTGCTCCTGAAAAGGGAGGACACTCACTAGAAGCATGTCACCTGCTCCTGAAAAGGGAGGACTCTCACTAGAAGCATGTCACCTGCTCATGAAAAGGGAGGACTCTCACTAGAAGCATGTCACCCTGATCTTGAAAAGGGAGGACATTCACTGGAAGCATGTCACCTGCTCCTGAAAAGGGAGGACTCTCACTGGAAGCATGTCACCTGCTCCTGAAAAGGGAGGACTCTCACTAGAAGCATGTCACCTGCTCCTGAAAAGGGAGGACACTCACTAGAAGCATGTCACCTGCTCATGAAAAGGGAGGACTCTCACTGGAAGCATGTCACCTGCTCCTGAAAAGGGAGGACACTCACTGGAAGCATGTCACCTGCTCCTGAAAAGGGAGAACTCTCACTAGAAGCATGTCACCTGCTCCTGAAAAGGGAGGACACTCACTAGAAGCATGTCACCTGCTCCTGAAAAGGGAGGACTCTCACTGGAAGCATGTCACCTGCTCCTGAAAAGGGAGGACTCTCACTAGAAGCATGTCACCTGCTCCTGAAAAGGGAGGACTCTCACTGGAAGCATGTCACCTGCTCCTGAAAAGGGAGAACTCTCACTAGAAGCATGTCACCTGCTCCTGAAAAGGGAGGACACTCACTGGAAGCATGTCACCTGCTCCTGAAAAGGGAGGACTCTCACTAGAAGCATGTCACCTGCTCCTGAAAAGGGAGGACTCTCACTAGAAGCATGTCACCTGCTCCTGAAAAGGGAGGACACTCACTGGAAGCATGTCACCTGCTCCTGAAAAGGGTGGACTATCACTGGAAGCATGTCACCTGCTCCTGAAAAGGGTGGACTATCACTGGAAGCATGTCACCTGCTCCTGAAAAGGGAGGATTCTCACTAGAAGCATGTCACCTGCTCCTGAAAAGGGTGGACTATCACTGGAAGCATGTCACCTGCTCCTGAAAAGGGTGGACTATCACTGGAAGCATGTCACCTGCTCCTGAAAAGGGAGGACTCTCACTAGAAGCATGTCACCCTGCGCCTGAAAAGGGAGGACTCTCACTAGAAGCATGTCACCTGCTCCTGAAAAGGGAGGACACTCACTGGAAGCATGTCACCTGCTCCTGAAAAGGGAGGACACTCACTGGAAGCATGTCACCTGCTCCTGAAAAGGGAGGACACTCACTGGAAGCATGTCACCTGCTCCTGAAAAGGGTGGACTATCACTGGAAGCATGTCACCTGCTCCTGAAAAGGGAGGACTCTCACTGGAAGCATGTCACCTGCTCCTGAAAAGGGTGGACTATCACTGGAAGCATGTCACCTGCTCCTGAAAAGGGAGGACTCTCACTGGAAGCATGTCACCTGCTCCTGAAAAGGGAGAACACTCACTAGAAGTATGTAACTTGCTCCTGAAAAGGGAGGACACTCACTAGAAGCATGTCACCTGCTCCTGAAAAGGGAGGACTCTCACTAGAAGCATGTCATCTGCTCCTGAAAAGGGAGGACTCTCACTAGAAGCATGTCACCTGCTCCTGAAAGGGGAGGACTCTCACTGGGAGCATGTCACCTGCTCCTGAAAAGGGAGGACTCTCACTGGAAGCATGTCACCTGCTCCTGAAAAGGGAGGACTCTCACTGGAAGCATGTCACCTGCTCCTGAAAAGGGAGGACACTCACTAGAAGCATGTCACCTGCTCATGAAAAGGGAGAACTCTCACTAGAAGCATGTCACCTGCTCCTGAAAAGGGAGGACTCTCACTGGAAGCATGTCACCTGCTCCTGAAAAGGGAGGACTCTCACTAGAAGCATGTCACCTGCTCCTGAAAAGGGAGGACACTCACTGGAAGCATGTCACCTGCTCCTGAAAAGGGAGGACTCTCACTAGTAACATGTCACCTGCTCCTGAAAAGGGAGGACACTCACTGGAAGCATGTCACCTGCTCCTGAAAAGGGAGGACACTCACTGGAAGTATGTAACTTGCTCCTGAAAAGGGAGGACTCTCACTGGAAGCATGACACTATGCTCCTGACAAGGGATGACCCACATTAGAAGCATGTCACCCTACTCTTCAAAAGGGAGGACACTCTAGAAACAAGTTGCCTTTCTCCCAAAAAAGAGAGAGCCCCAGTATTCTAGAAGCGTGTCACCCTGCTCCTGAAAAGTGAGGGCCATATCTAGAACCTCGCCACCATGCTCATGAAGAGAAGTAAGGAGCGTGCATCTTGTTCCTACAAAGGACGGACCATCCCGGGGACTTTGACACTTTGCTCTCTCGCTGGTCAGCTGTCCCTTTATCAGGATACTGTGCGGTATTTTTGGGGGTCTTGAGTTGAACATTGCTGGTTTTGTCTTTGAATATCCCCTCCAGTATAAATTCCAGCACAGCTGGGTCTGTGAGGATGATGTGTAGGATATATTGGTGCTATAGAGGGTCATTCATTACCCCGGACCCCCGGTTATAGACGTGTCGTCTGTGAGATCATCTCAGTCTGGCGTCTGTATAACCAGCTCATTATCTGCCCGGCTGTGATCATTTGTGGGGGGCTCCGAAGTCGCGGGGGGCGGACGAGCAGCAGAGGGCATCAGAATTGCATGAAATACTTCTATAATGAAGAGATCCAGCGATGCCCCGGGCCACGGCTGACACGTGGCTTCTGTGTCTGGGGTCCGGGCTCTTTGTAAGAATATGACCGTTCTTCTTAGTTTGTCCCTTTTAGTCCTTTGAGTCTTCTCCAGAACAATGTCTCTATTTTATCATTGTATGGAGGTATATTTTATACTCCAGCGTACGGCTAGCTCAGCACAATAAGGGGCTCATGCAGAAGGCAATGAGTCAGGGGTCCGAACCCGGGGGGGAGACGACTGCTACTGGCAATCTGGACCTGTGTGTGGCCATAAACCATGATCTCCGGGGCGGAGGAAAGGAAGAGGGAGATCTAACCCTGCATGTGAGCGAATGTCACCAGACCCCTCAAAAGAAGCTCTGACCCTGGATCAGACCCCTGATCCTGACCCAATCCCCCTTACATACAGACCCACAAGACCAAACTCTTAATGAAATGCAGACCCTCTTAAAATATATACCGACCTCAAACCAGACCCCTCCTTTAAACAGAGCCCAGACCAGATGACCCATACACAGAAACCTGTTGCCTGGACCCCCATTAATACCCAGATATGCAATCTCCAGACCAGTCCTTTCTAAAGACCCCCCCATCTATACAGACAGTAGCTCCCCCATTTATATGGAGACCCCAGACCAGACGTCGCGTTACTCTCCTCTCCACACCGCTGAGATTTGCCTTCACTTCCAGAAGATCTTCCACATCTGAGGGTCTCATGACGATCCGTTGATGCGAGTTCTGCTGCTGGGTCCATACGAGGCACCATCTATATACAGGAGATCCCACCCATCGTTAGCCCTCTTGGCCACGTGCCCACGTCAGCATCTTCCTATTCCTTACGCTTTTACCCAAGTGGCTTCTATGGTTTCACAGCTGGAGAGGATACATTGGGGGGGTTTCGGTTGTTAGGGTCTTCACACCCTATGAAGATCGACCCCGTGGCTACTAAGAGGCTGTGAAGGGCTCAATCCAGCCTGGTGCCCCCCCATTCTCTGTGGATTCCCAATCAGATATTTAGATGGTTCTGCGTTGGTGCAACAGGAGCCATCATGAACGGTAAATTACCCGGCAAGTGCATCTCCCCTAAGCTGAAAGGGTCCGCGGGACTTTATCCTTCTCAAACGATCGCTGGCCCCCCTGCCTGACCCTGCCGGGGACATCACTGCCCAATGAGGTCATTAGTCCCAGCCTAATTGTCCGAGGTCTAGTCTCTGCCTTCTCCTGTCTATAAGTCCTGCGCTATGGTATATGGCGCCTGTATAATATCAGATACGTAACAATAAGTTTATTTTTCTTTCATCCCATCAGCTCTTGAAATTCATCCCGGAGAAGAGCGACATTGACCTCCTGGAGGAGCACAAGCACGAGATCGAGCGCATGGCGCGGGCCGACCGCTTCCTGTACGAGATGAGCAGGTGCGATATACTGAGCCGCCTCCACCTCCTCCATCGTTGGGCCGTCGGTACTGATCATCCCGCGACATCGCTAATATTAGTCCTGGTGGCCCAATGTACCAATGCCATCTTTCCCGCAGGATCGACCACTATCAGCAGCGGCTGCAGGCTTTGTTTTTCAAGAAGAAGTTCCCGGAGCGATTGGGGGAAGCGAAGCCGAAGGTAGAAGGTGAGATCCGATGTCTCAATGGCCTCACGACCAGGGCACAGGCAATGAGCCAGTATGGAGAGGTGTGGGGGGTCCGCACCCGTCCCCACGTCTCAGTGTGAATGAGCCCCTTCCCTGACATGAGTCTGATGCTTGTCTTGCAGCCCTGCTCCAGGCGTGTAAGGAGCTGACCCGCAGCAAGCGATTGCGGCAGCTGCTGGAAGTCGTCTTGGCCTTCGGAAACTACATGAATAAAGGCCAGCGGGGAAACGCCTTCGGGTTCAAAGTTGCGAGTCTGAATAAGATCATTGACACGAAATCCAGTATAGACAGGTACGGCGTGCCGATATCATGTGTGTAAGGGGGGCTCCGCTCATCCACTGCCGGATCCCCGGGGGGCACTGCTGGAGAAACCTACACTGACACCTCAGACAGCAAATCTACGGCTGCTCCAAACTCGGATGTCAGGGAGATGCTGCACTTATATACATTGCAAAAATATTCCCACCCCATTGCTGTTTGTGTTCTCTAAAGCTATCACCTACCATGTGGCCATGAGACAACCACCTCCAGTATCTACTGCCCGTAACAGAGCTGTGTGTATACCCCAGAGTGCAGCCGAATTATATGTATACAGTGCAGCCGAATATATATACAGTACAGACCAAAAGTTTGGACACACCTTCTCATTTAAAGATTGTTCTGTATTTTCATGACTATGAAAACTGTACAGTAGCCACCTTTTGCTTTGATGACTGCTTTGCACACTCTTGGCATTCTCTTGATGAGCTTCAAGAGGTAGTCACCGGAAATGGTCTTCCAACAATCTTGAAGGAGTTCCCAGAGATGCTTAGCACTTGTTGGCCCTTTTGCCTTCACTCTGCGGTCCAGCTCACCCCAAACCATCTCGATTGGGTTCAGGTCTGGTGTCTGTGGAGTCCAGGTCATCTGGCGTAGCCCCCCATCACTCTCCTTCTTGGTCAGATAGCCCTTACACAGCCTGGAGGTGTGTTTGGGGTCATTGTCCTGTTGAAAAATAAATGATGGTCCAACTAAACGCAAACCGGATGGAATAGCATGCCGCTGCAAGATGCTGTGGTAGCCATGCTGGTTCAGTATGCCTTCAATTTAGAATAAATCCCCAACAGTGTCACCAGCAAAGCCCCCCCACACCATCACACCTCCTCCTCCATGCTTCACGGTGGGAACCAGGCATGTAGACTCCATCCGTTCACCTTTTCTGCGTCGCACAAAGACACGGTGGTTGGAACCAAAGATCTCAAATTTGGACTCATCAGACCAAAGCACAGATTTCCACTGGTCTAATGTCCATTCCTTGTGTTCTTTAGCCTAAACAAGTCTCTTCTGCTTGTTGCCTGTCCTTAGCAGTGGTTTCCTAGCAGCTATTTTACCATGAAGGCCTGCTGCACAAAGTCTCCTCTTAACAGTTGTTGTAGAGATGTGTCTGCTGCTAGAACTCTGTGTGGCATTGACCTGGTCTCTAATCTGAGCTGCTGTTAACCTGCGATTTCTGAGGCTGGTGACTCGGATAAACTTATCCTCAGAAGCAGAGGTGACTCTTGGTCTTCCTTTCCTGGGGCGGTCCTCATGTGAGCCAGTTTCTTTGTAGCGCTTGATGGTTTTTGCAACTGCACTTGGGGACACATTCAAAGTTTGCCCAATATTTCTGACAGACCTTCATTTCTTAAAGTAATGATGGCCACTCGATTTTCTTTACTTAGCTGCTTTTTTCTTGCCATAATACAAATTCTAACAGTCTATTCAGTAGGACTATCAGCTGTGTATCCACCTGACTTCTGCACAACACAACTGATGGTCCCAACCCCATTTATAAGGCAAGAAATCCCACTTATTAAACCTGACAGGGCACACCTGTGAAGTGAAGACCATTTCCGGTGACTACCTCTTGAAGCTCATCAAGAGAATGCCAAGAGTGTGCAAAGCAGTCATCAAAGCAAAAGGTGGCTACTGTGAAGACCCTAGAATATAAGACATATTTTCAGTAGTTTCACACTTTTTTGTTAAGTATATAATTCCACATGTGGTAATTCATAGTTTTGATGCCTTCAGTGTGAATGTACAATTTTCATAGTCATGAAAATACAGAAAAATCTTTAAATGAGAAGGTGTGTCCAAACTTTTGGTCTGTACTGTATATATATCTTCTGTCCGTGCAGCCGGATTATATGTAGAAGTCCTGTTCCCCCGTTACCTCTCTAGAGCTGAATGTTCCCTCGTTACCTCCCTAGAGCTGAATGTTCCCCCGTTACCTCCCTAGAGCTGAATGTTCCCCCGTTACCTCCCTAGAGCTGAATGTTCCCCCGTTACCTCTCTAGAGCTGAATGTTCCCCCGTTACCTCCCTAGAGCTGAATGTTCCCCCGTTACCTCCCTAGAGCTGAATGTTCCCCCGTTACCTCTCTAGAGTTGAATGTTCCCCCGTTACCTGTCTGGAGCTGAATGTTCCCCGGTTACCTCCCTAGAGCTGAATGTTCCCCCGTCACCTCCCTAGAGCTGAATGTTCCCTCGTTACCTCCCTAGAGCTGAATGTTCCCCCGTTACCTCCCTAGAGCTGAATGTTCCCCCGTTACCTCCCTAGAGCTGAATGTTCCCCGGTTACCTCCCTAGAGCTGAATGTTTCCCCGTTACCTCCCTAGAGCTGAATGTTCCCCCGTTACCTCCCTAGAGCTGAATGTTTCCCCGTTACCTCTCTAGAGCTCAATGTTCCCCCGTTACCTCTCTAGAGCTGAATGTTCCCTCGTTACCTCCCTAGAGCTGAATGTTCCCCCGTTACCTCCCTAGAGCTGAATGTTCCCCCGTTACCTCCCTAGAGCTGAATGTTCCCCCGTTACCTCTCTAGAGCTGAATGTTCCCCCGTTACCTCCCTAGAGCTGAATGTTCCCCCGTTACCTCCCTAGAGCTGAATGTTCCCCCGTTACCTCTCTAGAGTTGAATGTTCCCCCGTTACCTGTCTGGAGCTGAATGTTCCCCGGTTACCTCCCTAGAGCTGAATGTTCCCCCGTTACCTCCCTAGAGCTGAATGTTCCCTCGTTACCTCCCTAGAGCTGAATGTTCCCCCGTTACCTCCCTAGAGCTGAATGTTCCCCCGTTACCTCCCTAGAGCTGAATGTTCCCCGGTTACCTCCCTAGAGCTGAATGTTTCCCCGTTACCTCCCTAGAGCTGAATGTTCCCCTGTTACCTCCCTAGAGCTGAATGTTTCCCCGTTACCTCTCTAGAGCTCAATGTTCCCCCGTTACCTCTCTAGAGCTGAATGTTCCCTCGTTACCTCCCTAGAGCTGAATGTTCCCCCGTTACCTCCCTAGAGCTGAATGTTCCCCCGTTACCTCCCTAGAGCTGAATGTTCCCCCGTTACCTCTCTAGAGCTGAATGTTCCCCCGTTACCTCCCTAGAGCTGAATGTTCCCCCGTTACCTCCCTAGAGCTGAATGTTCCCCCGTTACCTCTCTAGAGTTGAATGTTCCCCCGTTACCTGTCTGGAGCTGAATGTTCCCCGGTTACCTCCCTAGAGCTGAATGTTCCCCCGTTACCTCCCTAGAGCTGAATGTTCCCTCGTTACCTCCCTAGAGCTGAATGTTCCCCCGTTACCTCCCTAGAGCTGAATGTTCCCCCGTTACCTCCCTAGAGCTGAATGTTCCCCGGTTACCTCCCTAGAGCTGAATGTTCCCCGTTACCTCCCTAGAGCTGAATGTTCCCCGGTTACCTCCCTAGAGCTGAATGTTCCCCCGTTACCTCCCTAGAGCTGAATGTTCCCCCGTTACCTCCCTAGAGCTGAATGTTCCCCGGTTACCTCCCTAGAGCTGAATGTTCCCCCGTTACCTCCCTAGAGCTGAATGTTCCCCTGTTACCTCCCTAGAGCTGAATGTTCCCCCGTTACCTCCCTAGAGCTGAATGTTCCCCCGTTACCTCCCTAGAGCTGAATGTTCCCCGGTTACCTCCCTAGAGCTGAATGTTCCCCCGTTACCTCCCTAGAGCTGAATGTTCCCCCGTTACCTCCCTAGAGCTGAATGTTCCCCGGTTACCTCCCTAGAGCTGAATGTTCCCCCGTTACCTCCCTAGAGCTGAATGTTCCCCCGTTACCTCCCTAGAGCTGAATGTTCCCCGTTACCTCCCTAGAGCTGAATGTTCCCCCGTTACCTCCCTAGAGCTGAATGTTCCCTCGTTACCTCCCTAGAGCTGAATGTTCCCCCGTTACCTCCCTAGAGCTGAATGTTCCCCCGTTACCTCCCTAGAGCTGAATGTTCCCTCGTTACCTCCCTAGAGCTGAATGTTCCCCCGTTACCTCTCTAGAGCTGAATGTTCCCCGGTTACCTCCCTAGAGCTGAATGTCCCCCCGTTACCTCCCTAGAGCTGAATGTTCCCCCGTTACCTCCCTAGAGCTGAATGTTCCCCCGTTACCTACCTAGAGCTGAATGTTCCCTCGTTACCTCCCTAGAGCTGAATGTTCCCCCGTTACCTCTCTAGAGCTGAATGTTCCCCGGTTACCTCCCTAGAGCTGAATGTTCCCCCGTTACCTCCCTAGAGCTGAATGTTCCCCCGTTACCTCCCTAGAGCTGAATGTTCCCCGGTTACCTCCCTAGAGCTGAATGTTCCCCCGTTACCTCCCTAGAGCTGAATGTTCCCCCGTCACCTCCCTAGAGCTGAATGTTCCCCCGTTACCTCTCTAGAGCTGAATGTTCCCCCGTTACCTCCCTAGAGCTGAATGTTCCCCCGTTACCTCCCTAGAGCTGAATGTTCCCCGGTTACCTCCCTAGAGCTGAATGTTCCCCCGTTACCTCCCTAGAGCTGAATGTTCCCCCGTCACCTCCCTAGAGCTGAATGTTCCCCCGTTACCTCCCTAGAGCTGAATGTTCCCCCTTTACCTCTCTAGAGCTGAATGTTCCCCCGTTACCTCTCTAGAGCTGAATGTTCCCCCGTTAGCTCCCTAGAGCTGAATGTTCCCCCGTTAGCTCCCTAGAGCTGAATGTTCCCCCGTCACCTCCCTAGAGCTGAATGTTCCCCCGTCACCTCCCTAGAGCTGAATGTTCCCCCGTTACCTCTCTAGAGCTGAATGTTCCCCCGTTACCTCTCTAGAGCTGAATGTTCCCCCGTTACCTCTCTAGAGCTGAATGTTCCCCCGTTACCTCTTTAGAGCTGAATGTTCCCCCGTTACCTCTCTAGAGCTGAATGTTCCCCCGTTACCTCCCTAGAGCTGAATGTTCCCCCGTTACCTCCCTAGAGCTGAATGTTCCCCGGTTACCTCCCTAGAGCTGAATGTTCCCCCGTTACCTCCCTAGAGCTGAATGTTCCCCTGTTACCTCCCTAGAGCTGAATGTTCCCCCGTTACCTCCCTAGAGCTGAATGTTCCCCCGTTACCTCTCTAGAGCTCAATGTTCCCCCTTTACCTCCCTAGAGCTGAATGTTCCCCCGTTACCTCCCTAGAGCTGAATGTTCCCCCGTTACCTCCCTAGAGCTGAATGTTCCCTCGTTACCTCCCTAGAGCTGAATGTTCCCCCGTTACCTCCCTAGAGCTGAATGTTCCCCCGTTACCTCTCTAGAGCTGAATGTTCCCCGGTTACCTCCCTAGAGCTGAATGTTCCCCCGTTACCTCCCTAGAGCTGAATGTTCCCCCGTCACCTCCCTAGAGCTGAATGTTCCCCCGTTACCTCTCTAGAGCTGAATGTTCCCCGGTTACCTCCCTAGAGCTGAATGTTCCCCCGTTACCTCCCTAGAGCTGAATGTTCCCCGGTTACCTCCCTAGAGCTGAATGTTCCCCCTTTACCTCTCTAGAGCTGAATGTTCCCCCGTTACCTCTCTAGAGCTGAATGTTCCCCGGTTACCTCCCTAGAGCTGAATGTTCCCCCGTTACCTCTCTAGAGCTGAATGTTCCCCCGTTACCTCTCTAGAGCTGAATGTTCCCCCGTTACCTCTTTAGAGCTGAATGTTCCCCCGTTACCTCCCTAGAGCTGAATGTTCCCCCGTTACCTCCCTAGAGCTGAATGTTCCCCCGTTACCTCCCTAGAGCTGAATGTTCCCCCGTTACCTCCCTAGAGCTGAATGTCCCCCCGTTACCTCTCTAGAGCTGAATGTTCCCCCGTTACCTCCCTAGAGCTGAATGTCCCCCCGTTACCTCTCTAGAGCTGAATGTTCCCCCGTTACCTCTCTAGAGCTGAATGTTCCCCCGTTACCTACCTAGAGCTGAATGTTCCCCCGTTACCTCTCTAGAGCTGAATGTTCCCCCGTTACCTGTCTGGAGCTGAATGTTCCCCGGTTACCTCCCTAGAGCTGAATGTTCCCCCGTTACCTCCCTAGAGCTGAATGTTCCCCCGTTACCTCTCTAGAGCTGAATGTTCCCCCGTTACCTCCCTAGAGCTGAATGTTCCCCCGTTACCTCTCTAGAGCTGAATGTTCCCCCGTTACCTCTCTAGAGCTGAATGTTCCCCCGTTACCTCCGTAGAGCTGAATGTTCCCCCGTTACCTCTCTAGAGCTGAATGTTCCCCCGTTACCTCCCTAGAGCTGAATGTTCCCCCGTTACCTCCCTAGAGCTGAATGTTCCCCCGTTACCTCCCTAGAGCTGAATGTTCCCCCGTTACCTCTCTAGAGCTGAATGTTCCCCCGTTACCTCCCTAGAGCTGAATGTTCCCCCGTTACCTCCGTAGAGCTGAATGTTCCCCCGTTACCTCCCTAGAGCTGAATGTTCCCCCGTTACCTCCCTAGAGCTGAATGTTCCCCCGTTACCTCTCTAGAGCTGAATGTTCCCCCGTTACCTCCCTAGAGCTGAATGTTCCCCCGTTACCTCTCTAGAGCTGAATGTTCCCCCGTTACCTCTCTAGAGCTGAATGTTCCCCCGTTACCTCCCTAGAGCTGAATGTTCCCCCGTTACCTCCCTAGAGCTGAATGTTCCCCCGTTACCTCTCTAGAGCTGAATGTTCCCCCATTACCTCCGTAGAGCTGAATGTTCCCCCGTTACCTCCCTAGAGCTGAATGTTCCCCCGTTACCTCCCTAGAGCTGAATGTTCCCCCGTTACCTCTCTAGAGCTGAATGTTCCCCCGTTACCTCTCTAGAGCTGAATGTTCCCCCGTTACCGCTCTAGAGCTGAATGTTCCCCCGTTACCTCCCTAGAGCTGAATGTTCCCCCGTTACCTCCCTAGAGCTGAATGTTCCCCCGTTACCTCCCTAGAGCTGAATGTTCCCCCGTTACCTCTCTAGAGCTGAATGTTCCCCCGTTACCTCTCTAGAGCTGAATGTTCCCCCGTTACCTCCCTAGAGCTGAATGTTCCCCCGTTACCTCTCTAGAGCTGAATGTTCCCCCGTTACCTCCCTAGAGCTGAATGTTCCCCCGTTACCTCCCTAGAGCTGAATGTTCCACCGTTACCTCCCTAGAGCTGAATGTTCCCCCGTTACCTCCCTAGAGCTGAATGTTCCCCCGTTACCTCCCTAGAGCTGAATGTTCCCCCGTTACCTCCCTAGAGCTGAATGTTCCCCCGTTACCTCTCTAGAGCTCAATGTTCCCCCTTTACCTCCCTAGAGCTGAATGTTCCCCCGTTACCTCCCTAGAGCTGAATGTTCCCCCGTCACCTCCCTAGAGCTGAATGTTCCCCCGTTACCTCTCTAGAGCTGAATGTTCCCCCGTTACCTCCGTAGAGCTCAATGTTCCCCCTTTACCTCCCTAGAGCTGAATGTTCCCCCGTTACCTCTCTAGAGCTCAATGTTCCCCCGTTACCTCCCTAGAGTTGAATGTTCTCCCGTTACCTCTCTAGAGCTCAATGTTCCCCCGTTACCTCCCTAGAGCTGAATGTTCCCCCGTTACCTCTCTAGAGTTGAATGTTCCCCCGTTACCTGTCTGGAGCTGAATGTTCCCCGGTTACCTCCCTAGAGCTGAATGTTCCCCCGTTACCTCCCTAGAGCTGAATGTTCCCTCGTTACCTCCCTAGAGCTGAATGTTCCCCCGTTACCTCCCTAGAGCTGAATGTTCCCCCGTTACCTCCCTAGAGCTGAATGTTCCCCGGTTACCTCCCTAGAGCTGAATGTTTCTCCGTTACCTCCCTAGAGCTGAATGTTCCCCCGTTACCTCCCTAGAGCTGAATGTTTCCCCGTTACCTCTCTAGAGCTCAATGTTCCCCCGTTACCTCTCTAGAGCTGAATGTTCCCTCGTTACCTCCCTAGAGCTGAATGTTCCCCCGTTACCTCCCTAGAGCTGAATGTTCCCCCGTTACCTCCCTAGAGCTGAATGTTCCCCCGTTACCTCTCTAGAGCTGAATGTTCCCCCGTTACCTCCCTAGAGCTGAATGTTCCCCCGTTACCTCCCTAGAGCTGAATGTTCCCCCGTTACCTCTCTAGAGTTGAATGTTCCCCCGTTACCTGTCTGGAGCTGAATGTTCCCCGGTTACCTCCCTAGAGCTGAATGTTCCCCCGTTACCTCCCTAGAGCTGAATGTTCCCTCGTTACCTCCCTAGAGCTGAATGTTCCCCCGTTACCTCCCTAGAGCTGAATGTTCCCCCGTTACCTCCCTAGAGCTGAATGTTCCCCGGTTACCTCCCTAGAGCTGAATGTTTCCCCGTTACCTCCCTAGAGCTGAATGTTCCCCCGTTACCTCCCTAGAGCTGAATGTTCCCCGGTTACCTCCCTAGAGCTGAATGTTCCCCCGTTACCTCCCTAGAGCTGAATGTTCCCCCGTTACCTCCCTAGAGCTGAATGTTCCCCGTTACCTCCCTAGAGCTGAATGTTCCCCCGTTACCTCCCTAGAGCTGAATGTTCCCTCGTTACCTCCCTAGAGCTGAATGTTCCCCCGTTACCTCCCTAGAGCTGAATGTTCCCCCGTTACCTCCCTAGAGCTGAATGTTCCCTCGTTACCTCCCTAGAGCTGAATGTTCCCCCGTTACCTCTCTAGAGCTGAATGTTCCCCGGTTACCTCCCTAGAGCTGAATGTCCCCCCGTTACCTCCCTAGAGCTGAATGTTCCCCCGTTACCTCCCTAGAGCTGAATGTTCCCCCGTTACCTCCCTAGAGCTGAATGTTCCCTCGTTACCTCCCTAGAGCTGAATGTTCCCCCGTTACCTCTCTAGAGCTGAATGTTCCCCGGTTACCTCCCTAGAGCTGAATGTTCCCCCGTTACCTCCCTAGAGCTGAATGTTCCCCCGTTACCTCCCTAGAGCTGAATGTTCCCCGGTTACCTCCCTAGAGCTGAATGTTCCCCCGTTACCTCCCTAGAGCTGAATGTTCCCCCGTCACCTCCCTAGAGCTGAATGTTCCCCCGTTACCTCTCTAGAGCTGAATGTTCCCCCGTTACCTCCCTAGAGCTGAATGTTCCCCCGTTACCTCCCTAGAGCTGAATGTTCCCCGGTTACCTCCCTAGAGCTGAATGTTCCCCCGTTACCTCCCTAGAGCTGAATGTTCCCCCGTCACCTCCCTAGAGCTGAATGTTCCCCCGTTACCTCCCTAGAGCTGAATGTTCCCCCTTTACCTCTCTAGAGCTGAATGTTCCCCCGTTACCTCTCTAGAGCTGAATGTTCCCCCGTTAGCTCCCTAGAGCTGAATGTTCCCCCGTTAGCTCCCTAGAGCTGAATGTTCCCCCGTCACCTCCCTAGAGCTGAATGTTCCCCCGTCACCTCCCTAGAGCTGAATGTTCCCCCGTTACCTCTCTAGAGCTGAATGTTCCCCCGTTACCTCTCTAGAGCTGAATGTTCCCCCGTTACCTCTCTAGAGCTGAATGTTCCCCCGTTACCTCTTTAGAGCTGAATGTTCCCCCGTTACCTCCCTAGAGCTGAATGTTCCCCCGTTACCTCCCTAGAGCTGAATGTTCCCCCGTTACCTCCCTAGAGCTGAATGTTCCCCTGTTACCTCCCTAGAGCTGAATGTTCCCCCGTTACCTCCCTAGAGCTGAATGTTCCCCCGTTACCTCTCTAGAGCTCAATGTTCCCCCTTTACCTCCCTAGAGCTGAATGTTCCCCCGTTACCTCCCTAGAGCTGAATGTTCCCCCGTTACCTCCCTAGAGCTGAATGTTCCCTCGTTACCTCCCTAGAGCTGAATGTTCCCCCGTTACCTCCCTAGAGCTGAATGTTCCCCCGTTACCTCTCTAGAGCTGAATGTTCCCCGGTTACCTCCCTAGAGCTGAATGTTCCCCCGTTACCTCCCTAGAGCTGAATGTTCCCCCGTCACCTCCCTAGAGCTGAATGTTCCCCCGTTACCTCTCTAGAGCTGAATGTTCCCCGGTTACCTCCCTAGAGCTGAATGTTCCCCCGTTACCTCCCTAGAGCTGAATGTTCCCCGGTTACCTCCCTAGAGCTGAATGTTCCCCCTTTACCTCTCTAGAGCTGAATGTTCCCCCGTTACCTCTCTAGAGCTGAATGTTCCCCGGTTACCTCCCTAGAGCTGAATGTTCCCCCGTTACCTCTCTAGAGCTGAATGTTCCCCCGTTACCTCTCTAGAGCTGAATGTTCCCCCGTTACCTCTTTAGAGCTGAATGTTCCCCCGTTACCTCCCTAGAGCTGAATGTTCCCCCGTTACCTCCCTAGAGCTGAATGTTCCCCCGTTACCTCCCTAGAGCTGAATGTTCCCCCGTTACCTCCCTAGAGCTGAATGTCCCCCCGTTACCTCTCTAGAGCTGAATGTTCCCCCGTTACCTCCCTAGAGCTGAATGTCCCCCCGTTACCTCTCTAGAGCTGAATGTTCCCCCGTTACCTCTCTAGAGCTGAATGTTCCCCCGTTACCTACCTAGAGCTGAATGTTCCCCCGTTACCTCTCTAGAGCTGAATGTTCCCCCGTTACCTGTCTGGAGCTGAATGTTCCCCGGTTACCTCCCTAGAGCTGAATGTTCCCCCGTTACCTCCCTAGAGCTGAATGTTCCCCCGTTACCTCTCTAGAGCTGAATGTTCCCCCGTTACCTCCCTAGAGCTGAATGTTCCCCCGTTACCTCTCTAGAGCTGAATGTTCCCCCGTTACCTCTCTAGAGCTGAATGTTCCCCCGTTACCTCCGTAGAGCTGAATGTTCCCCCGTTACCTCTCTAGAGCTGAATGTTCCCCCGTTACCTCCCTAGAGCTGAATGTTCCCCCGTTACCTCCCTAGAGCTGAATGTTCCCCCGTTACCTCCCTAGAGCTGAATGTTCCCCCGTTACCTCTCTAGAGCTGAATGTTCCCCCGTTACCTCCCTAGAGCTGAATGTTCCCCCGTTACCTCCGTAGAGCTGAATGTTCCCCCGTTACCTCCCTAGAGCTGAATGTTCCCCCGTTACCTCCCTAGAGCTGAATGTTCCCCCGTTACCTCTCTAGAGCTGAATGTTCCCCCGTTACCTCCCTAGAGCTGAATGTTCCCCCGTTACCTCTCTAGAGCTGAATGTTCCCCCGTTACCTCTCTAGAGCTGAATGTTCCCCCGTTACCTCCCTAGAGCTGAATGTTCCCCCGTTACCTCCCTAGAGCTGAATGTTCCCCCGTTACCTCTCTAGAGCTGAATGTTCCCCCATTACCTCCGTAGAGCTGAATGTTCCCCCGTTACCTCCCTAGAGCTGAATGTTCCCCCGTTACCTCCCTAGAGCTGAATGTTCCCCCGTTACCTCTCTAGAGCTGAATGTTCCCCCGTTACCTCTCTAGAGCTGAATGTTCCCCCGTTACCGCTCTAGAGCTGAATGTTCCCCCGTTACCTCCCTAGAGCTGAATGTTCCCCCGTTACCTCCCTAGAGCTGAATGTTCCCCCGTTACCTCCCTAGAGCTGAATGTTCCCCCGTTACCTCTCTAGAGCTGAATGTTCCCCCGTTACCTCTCTAGAGCTGAATGTTCCCCCGTTACCTCCCTAGAGCTGAATGTTCCCCCGTTACCTCTCTAGAGCTGAATGTTCCCCCGTTACCTCCCTAGAGCTGAATGTTCCCCCGTTACCTCCCTAGAGCTGAATGTTCCACCGTTACCTCCCTAGAGCTGAATGTTCCCCCGTTACCTCCCTAGAGCTGAATGTTCCCCCGTTACCTCCCTAGAGCTGAATGTTCCCCCGTTACCTCCCTAGAGCTGAATGTTCCCCCGTTACCTCTCTAGAGCTCAATGTTCCCCCTTTACCTCCCTAGAGCTGAATGTTCCCCCGTTACCTCCCTAGAGCTGAATGTTCCCCCGTCACCTCCCTAGAGCTGAATGTTCCCCCGTTACCTCTCTAGAGCTGAATGTTCCCCCGTTACCTCCGTAGAGCTCAATGTTCCCCCTTTACCTCCCTAGAGCTGAATGTTCCCCCGTTACCTCTCTAGAGCTCAATGTTCCCCCGTTACCTCCCTAGAGTTGAATGTTCTCCCGTTACCTCTCTAGAGCTCAATGTTCCCCCGTTACCTCCCTAGAGCTGAATGTTCCCCCGTTACCTCTCTAGAGTTGAATGTTCCCCCGTTACCTGTCTGGAGCTGAATGTTCCCCGGTTACCTCCCTAGAGCTGAATGTTCCCCCGTTACCTCCCTAGAGCTGAATGTTCCCTCGTTACCTCCCTAGAGCTGAATGTTCCCCCGTTACCTCCCTAGAGCTGAATGTTCCCCCGTTACCTCCCTAGAGCTGAATGTTCCCCGGTTACCTCCCTAGAGCTGAATGTTTCTCCGTTACCTCCCTAGAGCTGAATGTTCCCCCGTTACCTCCCTAGAGCTGAATGTTTCCCCGTTACCTCTCTAGAGCTCAATGTTCCCCCGTTACCTCTCTAGAGCTGAATGTTCCCTCGTTACCTCCCTAGAGCTGAATGTTCCCCCGTTACCTCCCTAGAGCTGAATGTTCCCCCGTTACCTCCCTAGAGCTGAATGTTCCCCCGTTACCTCTCTAGAGCTGAATGTTCCCCCGTTACCTCCCTAGAGCTGAATGTTCCCCCGTTACCTCCCTAGAGCTGAATGTTCCCCCGTTACCTCTCTAGAGTTGAATGTTCCCCCGTTACCTGTCTGGAGCTGAATGTTCCCCGGTTACCTCCCTAGAGCTGAATGTTCCCCCGTTACCTCCCTAGAGCTGAATGTTCCCTCGTTACCTCCCTAGAGCTGAATGTTCCCCCGTTACCTCCCTAGAGCTGAATGTTCCCCCGTTACCTCCCTAGAGCTGAATGTTCCCCGGTTACCTCCCTAGAGCTGAATGTTTCCCCGTTACCTCCCTAGAGCTGAATGTTCCCCCGTTACCTCCCTAGAGCTGAATGTTCCCCGGTTACCTCCCTAGAGCTGAATGTTCCCCCGTTACCTCCCTAGAGCTGAATGTTCCCCCGTTACCTCCCTAGAGCTGAATGTTCCCCGTTACCTCCCTAGAGCTGAATGTTCCCCCGTTACCTCCCTAGAGCTGAATGTTCCCTCGTTACCTCCCTAGAGCTGAATGTTCCCCCGTTACCTCCCTAGAGCTGAATGTTCCCCCGTTACCTCCCTAGAGCTGAATGTTCCCTCGTTACCTCCCTAGAGCTGAATGTTCCCCCGTTACCTCTCTAGAGCTGAATGTTCCCCGGTTACCTCCCTAGAGCTGAATGTCCCCCCGTTACCTCCCTAGAGCTGAATGTTCCCCCGTTACCTCCCTAGAGCTGAATGTTCCCCCGTTACCTCCCTAGAGCTGAATGTTCCCTCGTTACCTCCCTAGAGCTGAATGTTCCCCCGTTACCTCTCTAGAGCTGAATGTTCCCCGGTTACCTCCCTAGAGCTGAATGTTCCCCCGTTACCTCCCTAGAGCTGAATGTTCCCCCGTTACCTCCCTAGAGCTGAATGTTCCCCGGTTACCTCCCTAGAGCTGAATGTTCCCCCGTTACCTCCCTAGAGCTGAATGTTCCCCCGTCACCTCCCTAGAGCTGAATGTTCCCCCGTTACCTCTCTAGAGCTGAATGTTCCCCCGTTACCTCCCTAGAGCTGAATGTTCCCCCGTTACCTCCCTAGAGCTGAATGTTCCCCGGTTACCTCCCTAGAGCTGAATGTTCCCCCGTTACCTCCCTAGAGCTGAATGTTCCCCCGTCACCTCCCTAGAGCTGAATGTTCCCCCGTTACCTCCCTAGAGCTGAATGTTCCCCCTTTACCTCTCTAGAGCTGAATGTTCCCCCGTTACCTCTCTAGAGCTGAATGTTCCCCCGTTAGCTCCCTAGAGCTGAATGTTCCCCCGTTAGCTCCCTAGAGCTGAATGTTCCCCCGTCACCTCCCTAGAGCTGAATGTTCCCCCGTCACCTCCCTAGAGCTGAATGTTCCCCCGTTACCTCTCTAGAGCTGAATGTTCCCCCGTTACCTCTCTAGAGCTGAATGTTCCCCCGTTACCTCTCTAGAGCTGAATGTTCCCCCGTTACCTCTTTAGAGCTGAATGTTCCCCCGTTACCTCCCTAGAGCTGAATGTTCCCCCGTTACCTCCCTAGAGCTGAATGTTCCCCCGTTACCTCCCTAGAGCTGAATGTTCCCCGGTTACCTCCCTAGAGCTGAATGTTCCCCCGTTACCTCCCTAGAGCTGAAAGTTCCCCCGTTACCTCCCTAGAGCTGAATGTTCCCCCGTTACCTCCCTAGAGCTGAATGTTCCCCCGTTACCTCTCTAGAGCTCAATGTTCCCCCTTTACCTCCCTAGAGCTGAATGTTCCCCCGTTACCTCCCTAGAGCTGAATGTTCCCCCGTTACCTCCCTAGAGCTGAATGTTCCCTCGTTACCTCCCTAGAGCTGAATGTTCCCCCGTTACCTCCCTAGAGCTGAATGTTCCCCCGTTACCTCTCTAGAGCTGAATGTTCCCCGGTTACCTCCCTAGAGCTGAATGTTCCCCCGTTACCTCCCTAGAGCTGAATGTTCCCCCGTCACCTCCCTAGAGCTGAATGTTCCCCCGTTACCTCTCTAGAGCTGAATGTTCCCCGGTTACCTCCCTAGAGCTGAATGTTCCCCCGTTACCTCCCTAGAGCTGAATGTTCCCCGGTTACCTCCCTAGAGCTGAATGTTCCCCCTTTACCTCTCTAGAGCTGAATGTTCCCCCGTTACCTCTCTAGAGCTGAATGTTCCCCGGTTACCTCCCTAGAGCTGAATGTTCCCCCGTTACCTCTCTAGAGCTGAATGTTCCCCCGTTACCTCTCTAGAGCTGAATGTTCCCCCGTTACCTCTTTAGAGCTGAATGTTCCCCCGTTACCTCCCTAGAGCTGAATGTTCCCCCGTTACCTCCCTAGAGCTGAATGTTCCCCCGTTACCTCCCTAGAGCTGAATGTTCCCCCGTTACCTCCCTAGAGCTGAATGTCCCCCCGTTACCTCTCTAGAGCTGAATGTTCCCCCGTTACCTCCCTAGAGCTGAATGTCCCCCCGTTACCTCTCTAGAGCTGAATGTTCCCCCGTTACCTCTCTAGAGCTGAATGTTCCCCCGTTACCTACCTAGAGCTGAATGTTCCCCCGTTACCTCTCTAGAGCTGAATGTTCCCCCGTTACCTGTCTGGAGCTGAATGTTCCCCGGTTACCTCCCTAGAGCTGAATGTTCCCCCGTTACCTCCCTAGAGCTGAATGTTCCCCTGTTACCTCTCTAGAGCTGAATGTTCCCCCGTTACCTCCCTAGAGCTGAATGTTCCCCCGTTACCTCTCTAGAGCTGAATGTTCCCCCGTTACCTCTCTAGAGCTGAATGTTCCCCCGTTACCTCCGTAGAGCTGAATGTTCCCCCGTTACCTCTCTAGAGCTGAATGTTCCCCCGTTACCTCCCTAGAGCTGAATGTTCCCCCGTTACCTCCCTAGAGCTGAATGTTCCCCCGTTACCTCCCTAGAGCTGAATGTTCCCCCGTTACCTCTCTAGAGCTGAATGTTCCCCCGTTACCTCCCTAGAGCTGAATGTTCCCCCGTTACCTCCGTAGAGCTGAATGTTCCCCCGTTACCTCCCTAGAGCTGAATGTTCCCCCGTTACCTCTCTAGAGCTGAATGTTCCCCCGTTACCTCCCTAGAGCTGAATGTTCCCCCGTTACCTCTCTAGAGCTGAATGTTCCCCCGTTACCTCTCTAGAGCTGAATGTTCCCCCGTTACCTCCCTAGAGCTGAATGTTCCCCCGTTACCTCCCTAGAGCTGAATGTTCCCCCGTTACCTCTCTAGAGCTGAATGTTCCCCCATTACCTCCGTAGAGCTGAATGTTCCCCCGTTACCTCCCTAGAGCTGAATGTTCCCCCGTTACCTCCCTAGAGCTGAATGTTCCCCCGTTACCTCTCTAGAGCTGAATGTTCCCCCGTTACCTCTCTAGAGCTGAATGTTCCCCCGTTACCGCTCTAGAGCTGAATGTTCCCCCGTTACCTCCCTAGAGCTGAATGTTCCCCCGTTACCTCCCTAGAGCTGAATGTTCCCCCGTTACCTCCCTAGAGCTGAATGTTCCCCCGTTACCTCTCTAGAGCTGAATGTTCCCCCGTTACCTCTCTAGAGCTGAATGTTCCCCCGTTACCTCCCTAGAGCTGAATGTTCCCCCGTTACCTCTCTAGAGCTGAATGTTCCCCCGTTACCTCCCTAGAGCTGAATGTTCCCCCGTTACCTCCCTAGAGCTGAATGTTCCCCCGTTACCTCCCTAGAGCTGAATGTTCCCCCGTTACCTCCCTAGAGCTGAATGTTCCCCCGTTACCTCCCTAGAGCTGAATGTTCCCCCGTTACCTCCCTAGAGCTGAATGTTCCCCCGTTACCTCTCTAGAGCTCAATGTTCCCCCTTTACCTCCCTAGAGCTGAATGTTCCCCCGTTACCTCCCTAGAGCTGAATGTTCCCCCGTCACCTCCCTAGAGCTGAATGTTCCCCCGTTACCTCTCTAGAGCTGAATGTTCCCCCGTTACCTCCGTAGAGCTCAATGTTCCCCCTTTACCTCCCTAGAGCTGAATGTTCCCCCGTTACCTCCCTAGAGCTGAATGTTCCCTCGTTACCTCCCTAGAGCTGAATGTTCCCCCGTTACCTCCCTAGAGCTGAATGTTCCCCCGTTACCTCTCTAGAGCTGAATGTTCCCCGGTTACCTCCCTAGAGCTGAATGTTCCCCCGTTACCTCCCTAGAGCTGAATGTTCCCCCGTCACCTCCCTAGAGCTGAATGTTCCCCCGTTACCTCTCTAGAGCTGAATGTTCCCCGGTTACCTCCCTAGAGCTGAATGTTCCCCCGTTACCTCCCTAGAGCTGAATGTTCCCCGGTTACCTCCCTAGAGCTGAATGTTCCCCCTTTACCTCTCTAGAGCTGAATGTTCCCCCGTTACCTCTCTAGAGCTGAATGTTCCCCCGTTACCTCCCTAGAGCTGAATGTTCCCCCGTTACCTCTTTAGAGCTGAATGTTCCCCGGTTACCTCCCTAGAGCTGAATGTTCCCCCGTTACCTCTCTAGAGCTGAATGTTCCCCCGTTACCTCTCTAGAGCTGAATGTTCCCCCGTTACCTCTTTAGAGCTGAATGTTCCCCCGTTACCTCCCTAGAGCTGAATGTTCCCCCGTTACCTCCCTAGAGCTGAATGTTCCCCCGTTACCTCCCTAGAGCTGAATGTTCCCCCGTTACCTCCCTAGAGCTGAATGTCCCCCCGTTACCTCTCTAGAGCTGAATGTTCCCCCGTTACCTCCCTAGAGCTGAATGTCCCCCCGTTACCTCTCTAGAGCTGAATGTTCCCCCGTTACCTCTCTAGAGCTGAATGTTCCCCCGTTACCTACCTAGAGCTGAATGTTCCCCCGTTACCTCTCTGGAGCTGAATGTTCCCCCGTTACCTGTCTGGAGCTGAATGTTCCCCGGTTACCTCCCTAGAGCTGAATGTTCCCCCGTTACCTCCCTAGAGCTGAATGTTCCCCCGTTACCTCTCTAGAGCTGAATGTTCCCCCGTTACCTCCCTAGAGCTGAATGTTCCCCCGTTACCTCTCTAGAGCTGAATGTTCCCCCGTTACCTCTCTAGAGCTGAATGTTCCCCCGTTACCTCCGTAGAGCTGAATGTTCCCCCGTTACCTCTCTAGAGCTGAATGTTCACCCGTTACCACCCTAGAGCTGAATGTTCCCCCGTTACCTCCCTAGAGCTGAATGTTCCCCCGTTACCTCCCTAGAGCTGAATGTTCCCCCGTTACCTCTCTAGAGCTGAATGTTCCCCCATTACCTCCCTAGAGCTGAATGTTCCCCCGTTACCTCCGTAGAGCTGAATGTTCCCCCGTTACCTCCCTAGAGCTGAATGTTCCCCCGTTACCTCCCTAGAGCTGAATGTTCCCCCGTTACCTCTCTAGAGCTGAATGTTCCCCCGTTACCTCCCTAGAGCTGAATGTTCCCCCGTTACCTCTCTAGAGCTGAATGTTCCCCCGTTACCTCTCTAGAGCTGAATGTTCCCCCGTTACCTCCCTAGAGCTGAATGTTCCCCCGTTACCTCCCTAGAGCTGAATGTTCCCCCGTTACCTCTCTAGAGCTGAATGTTCCCCCATTACCTCCGTAGAGCTGAATGTTCCCCCGTTACCTCCCTAGAGCTGAATGTTCCCCCGTTACCTCCCTAGAGCTGAATGTTCCCCCGTTACCTCTCTAGAGCTGAATGTTCCCCCGTTACCTCTCTAGAGCTGAATGTTCCCCCGTTACCGCTCTAGAGCTGAATGTTCCCCCGTTACCTCCCTAGAGCTGAATGTTCCCCCGTTACCTCCCTAGAGCTGAATGTTCCCCCGTTACCTCCCTAGAGCTGAATGTTCCCCCGTTACCTCTCTAGAGCTGAATGTTCCCCCGTTACCTCTCTAGAGCTGAATGTTCCCCCGTTACCTCCCTAGAGCTGAATGTTCCCCCGTTACCTCTCTAGAGCTGAATGTTCCCCCGTTACCTCTCTAGAGCTGAATGTTCCCCCGTTACCTCCCTAGAGCTGAATGTTCCCCCGTTACCTCCCTAGAGCTGAATGTTCCCCCGTTACCTCCCTAGAGCTGAATGTTCCCCCGTTACCTCTCTAGAGCTGAATGTTCCCCGTTACCTCTCTAGAGCTCGATGTTCCCCCTTTACCTCCCTAGAGCTGAATGTTCCCCTGTTACCTCCCTAGAGCTGAATGTTCCCCCGTCACCTCCCTAGAGCTGAATGTTCCCCCGTTACCTCCCTAGAGCTGAATGTTCCCCCGTTACCTCCCTAGAGCTGAATGTTCCCCCGTCACCTCCCTAGAGCTGAATGTTCCCCCGTTACCTCTCTAGAGCTGAATGTTCCCCCGTTACCTCCGTAGAGCTCAATGTTCCCCCTTTACCTCCCTAGAGCTGAATGTTCCCCCGTTACCTCCCTAGAGCTGAATGTTCCCCCGTCACCTCCCTAGAGCTGAATGTTCCCCCGTTACCTCTCTAGAGCTGAATGTTCCCCCATTACCTCCGTAGAGCTCAATGTTCCCCCTTTACCTCCCTAGAGCTGAATGTTCCCCCGTTACCTCCCTAGAGCTGAATGTTCCCCCGTTACCTCTGTAGAGCTGAATGTTCCCCCGTTACCTCCCTAGAGCTGAATGTTCCCCCGTCACCTCCCTAGAGCTGAATGTTCCCCCGTCACCTCCCTAGAGCTGAATGTTCCCCCGTCACCTCCCTAGAGCTGAATGTTCCCCCGTCACCTCCCTAGAGCTGAATGTTCCCCCGTCACCTCCGTAGAGCTGAATGTTCCCCCATTACCTCCCTAGAGCTGAATGTTACCCCGTTACCTCTCTAGAGCTCAATGTTCCCCCGTTACCTCTCTAGAGCTGAATGTTCCCTCGTTACCTCCCTAGAGCTGAATGTTCCCCCTTTACCTCCCTAGAGCTGAATGTTCCCCCGTTACCTCCCTAGAGCTGAATGTCCCCCCGTTACCTCCCTAGAGCTGAATGTCCCCCCGTCACCTCCCTAGAGCTGAATGTTCCCCCGTTACCTCCCTAGAGCTGAATGTTCCCTCGTTACCTCCCTAGAGCTGAATGTTCCCCCGTTACCTCCCTAGAGCTGAATATTCCCCTGTTACCTCCCTAGAGCTGAATGTTCCCCGGTTACCTCCCTAGAGCTGAATGTTTCCCCGTTACCTCCCTAGAGCTGAATGTTACCCCGTTACCTCTCTAGAGCTCAATGTTCCCCCGTTACCTCTCTAGAGCTGAATGTTCCCTCGTTACCTCCCTAGAGCTGAATGTTCCCCCGTTACCTCCCTAGAGCTGAATGTTCCCCCGTTACCTCCCTAGAGCTGAATGTTCCCCCGTTACCTCTCTAGAGCTGAATGTTCCCCCGTTACCTCCCTAGAGCTGAATGTTCCCCCGTTACCTCCCTAGAGCTGAATGTTCCCCCGTTACCTCTCTAGAGTTGAATGTTCCCCCGTTACCTGTCTGGAGCTGAATGTTCCCCGGTTACCTCCCTAGAGCTGAATGTTCCCCCGTTACCTCCCTAGAGCTGAATGTTCCCTCGTTACCTCCCTAGAGCTGAATGTTCCCCCGTTACCTCCCTAGAGCTGAATGTTCCCCCGTTACCTCCCTAGAGCTGAATGTTCCCCGGTTACCTCCCTAGAGCTGAATGTTTCCCCGTTACCTCCCTAGAGCTGAATGTTCCCCCGTTACCTCCCTAGAGCTGAATGTTCCCCGGTTACCTCCCTAGAGCTGAATGTTCCCCCGTTACCTCCCTAGAGCTGAATGTTCCCCCGTTACCTCCCTAGAGCTGAATGTTCCCCGTTACCTCCCTAGAGCTGAATGTTCCCCCGTTACCTCCCTAGAGCTGAATGTTCCCTCGTTACCTCCCTAGAGCTGAATGTTCCCCCGTTACCTCTCTAGAGCTGAATGTTCCCCGGTTACCTCCCTAGAGCTGAATGTTCCCCCGTTACCTCCCTAGAGCTGAATGTTCCCCGGTTACCTCCCTAGAGCTGAATGTTCCCCCGTTACCTCCCTAGAGCTGAATGTTCCCCCGTTACCTCCCTAGAGCTGAATGTTCCCCGTTACCTCCCTAGAGCTGAATGTTCCCCCGTTACCTCCCTAGAGCTGAATGTTCCCTCGTTACCTCCCTAGAGCTGAATGTTCCCCCGTTACCTCTCTAGAGCTGAATGTTCCCCGGTTACCTCCCTAGAGCTGAATGTCCCCCCGTTACCTCCCTAGAGCTGAATGTTCCCCCGTTACCTCCCTAGAGCTGAATGTTCCCCCGTTACCTCCCTAGAGCTGAATGTTCCCTCGTTACCTCCCTAGAGCTGAATGTTCCCCCGTTACCTCTCTAGAGCTGAATGTTCCCCGGTTACCTCCCTAGAGCTGAATGTTCCCCCGTTACCTCCCTAGAGCTGAATGTTCCCCCGTTACCTCCCTAGAGCTGAATGTTCCCCGGTTACCTCCCTAGAGCTGAATGTTCCCCCGTTACCTCCCTAGAGCTGAATGTTCCCCCGTCACCTCCCTAGAGCTGAATGTTCCCCCGTTACCTCTCTAGAGCTGAATGTTCCCCCGTTACCTCCCTAGAGCTGAATGTTCCCCCGTTACCTCCCTAGAGCTGAATGTTCCCCGGTTACCTCCCTAGAGCTGAATGTTCCCCCGTTACCTCCCTAGAGCTGAATGTTCCCCCGTCACCTCCCTAGAGCTGAATGTTCCCCCGTTACCTCCCTAGAGCTGAATGTTCCCCCTTTACCTCTCTAGAGCTGAATGTTCCCCCGTTACCTCTCTAGAGCTGAATGTTCCCCCGTTAGCTCCCTAGAGCTGAATGTTCCCCCGTTAGCTCCCTAGAGCTGAATGTTCCCCCGTCACCTCCCTAGAGCTGAATGTTCCCCCGTCACCTCCCTAGAGCTGAATGTTCCCCCGTTACCTCTCGAGCTGAATGTTCCCCCGTTACCTCTCTAGAGCTGAATGTTCCCCCGTTACCTCTCTAGAGCTGAATGTTCCCCCGTTACCTCTTTAGAGCTGAATGTTCCCCCGTTACCTCCCTAGAGCTGAATGTTCCCCCGTTACCTCCCTAGAGCTGAATGTTCCCCCGTTACCTCCCTAGAGCTGAATGTTCCCCGGTTACCTCCCTAGAGCTGAATGTTCCCCCGTTACCTCCCTAGAGCTGAATGTTCCCCCGTTACCTCCCTAGAGCTGAATGTTCCCCCGTTACCTCCCTAGAGCTGAATGTTCCCCCGTTACCTCCCTAGAGCTGAATGTTCCCCCGTTACCTCTCTAGAGCTCAATGTTCCCCCTTTACCTCCCTAGAGCTGAATGTTCCCCCGTTACCTCCCTAGAGCTGAATGTTCCCACGTTACCTCCCTAGAGCTGAATGTTCCCTCGTTACCTCCCTAGAGCTGAATGTTCCCCCGTTACCTCCCTAGAGCTGAATGTTCCCCCGTTACCTCTCTAGAGCTGAATGTTCCCCGGTTACCTCCCTAGAGCTGAATGTTCCCCCGTTACCTCCCTAGAGCTGAATGTTCCCCCGTCACCTCCCTAGAGCTGAATGTTCCCCCGTTACCTCTCTAGAGCTGAATGTTCCCCGGTTACCTCCCTAGAGCTGAATGTTCCCCCGTTACCTCCCTAGAGCTGAATGTTCCCCGGTTACCTCCCTAGAGCTGAATGTTCCCCCTTTACCTCTCTAGAGCTGAATGTTCCCCCGTTACCTCTCTAGAGCTGAATGTTCCCCGGTTACCTCCCTAGAGCTGAATGTTCCCCCGTTACCTCTCTAGAGCTGAATGTTCCCCCGTTACCTCTCTAGAGCTGAATGTTCCCCCGTTACCTCTTTAGAGCTGAATGTTCCCCCGTTACCTCCCTAGAGCTGAATGTTCCCCCGTTACCTCCCTAGAGCTGAATGTTCCCCCGTTACCTCCCTAGAGCTGAATGTTCCCCCGTTACCTCCCTAGAGCTGAATGTCCCCCCGTTACCTCTCTAGAGCTGAATGTTCCCCCGTTACCTCCCTAGAGCTGAATGTCCCCCCGTTACCTCTCTAGAGCTGAATGTTCCCCCGTTACCTCTCTAGAGCTGAATGTTCTCCCGTTACCTACCTAGAGCTGAATGTTCCCCCGTTACCTCTCTAGAGCTGAATGTTCCCCCGTTACCTGTCTGGAGCTGAATGTTCCCCGGTTACCTCCCTAGAGCTGAATGTTCCCCCGTTACCTCCCTAGAGCTGAATGTTCCCCCGTTACCTCTCTAGAGCTGAATGTTCCCCCGTTACCTCCCTAGAGCTGAATGTTCCCCTGTTACCTCTCTAGAGCTGAATGTTCCCCCATTACCTCCGTAGAGCTGAATGTTCCCCCGTTACCTCCCTAGAGCTGAATGTTCCCCCGTTACCTCTCTAGAGCTGAATGTTCCCCCGTTACCTCTCTAGAGCTGAATGTTCCCCCGTTACCGCTCTAGAGCTGAATGTTCCCCCGTTACCTCCCTAGAGCTGAATGTTCCCCCGTTACCTCCCTAGAGCTGAATGTTCCCCCGTTACCTCCCTAGAGCTGAATGTTCCCCCGTTACCTCTCTAGAGCTGAATGTTCCCCCGTTACCTCTCTAGAGCTGAATGTTCCCCCGTTACCTCCCTAGAGCTGAATGTTCCCCCGTTACCTCTCTAGAGCTGAATGTTCCCCCGTTACCTCCCTAGAGCTGAATGTTCCCCCGTTACCTCCCTAGAGCTGAATGTTCCCCCGTTACCTCCCTAGAGCTGAATGTTCCCCCGTTACCTCCCTAGAGCTGAATGTTCCCCCGTTACCTCCCTAGAGCTGAATGTTCCCCCGTTACCTCCCTAGAGCTGAATGTTCCCCCGTTACCTCCCTAGAGCTGAATGTTCCCCCGTTACCTCTCTAGAGCTCAATGTTCCCCCTTTACCTCCCTAGAGCTGAATGTTCCCCCGTTACCTCCCTAGAGCTGAATGTTCCCCCGTCACCTCCCTAGAGCTGAATGTTCCCCCGTTACCTCTCTAGAGCTGAATGTTCCCCCATTACCTCCGTAGAGCTCAATGTTCCCCCTTTACCTCCCTAGAGCTGAATGTTCCCCCGTTACCTCCCTAGAGCTGAATGTTCCCTCGTTACCTCCCTAGAGCTGAATGTTCCCCCGTTACCTCCCTAGAGCTGAATGTTCCCCCGTTACCTCTCTAGAGCTGAATGTTCCCCGGTTACCTCCCTAGAGCTGAATGTTCCCCCGTTACCTCCCTAGAGCTGAATGTTCCCCCGTCACCTCCCTAGAGCTGAATGTTCCCCCGTTACCTCTCTAGAGCTGAATGTTCCCCGGTTACCTCCCTAGAGCTGAATGTTCCCCCGTTACCTCCCTAGAGCTGAATGTTCCCCGGTTACCTCCCTAGAGCTGAATGTTCCCCCTTTACCTCTCTAGAGCTGAATGTTCCCCCGTTACCTCTCTAGAGCTGAATGTTCCCCCGTTACCTCCCTAGAGCTGAATGTTCCCCCGTCACCTCTTTAGAGCTGAATGTTCCCCGGTTACCTCCCTAGAGCTGAATGTTCCCCCGTTACCTCTCTAGAGCTGAATGTTCCCCCGTTACCTCTCTAGAGCTGAATGTTCCCCCGTTACCTCTTTAGAGCTGAATGTTCCCCCGTTACCTCCCTAGAGCTGAATGTTCCCCCGTTACCTCCCTAGAGCTGAATGTTCCCCCGTTACCTCCCTAGAGCTGAATGTTCCCCCGTTACCTCCCTAGAGCTGAATGTCCCCCCGTTACCTCTCTAGAGCTGAATGTTCCCCCGTTACCTCCCTAGAGCTGAATGTCCCCCCGTTACCTCTCTAGAGCTGAATGTTCCCCCGTTACCTCTCTAGAGCTGAATGTTCCCCCGTTACCTACCTAGAGCTGAATGTTCCCCCGTTACCTCTCTGGAGCTGAATGTTCCCCCGTTACCTGTCTGGAGCTGAATGTTCCCCGGTTACCTCCCTAGAGCTGAATGTTCCCCCGTTACCTCCCTAGAGCTGAATGTTCCCCCGTTACCTCTCTAGAGCTAAATGTTCCCCCGTTACCTCCCTAGAGCTGAATGTTCCCCCGTTACCTCTCTAGAGCTGAATGTTCCCCCGTTACCTCTCTAGAGCTGAATGTTCCCCCGTTACCTCCGTAGAGCTGAATGTTCCCCCGTTACCTCTCTAGAGCTGAATGTTCACCCGTTACCACCCTAGAGCTGAATGTTCCCCCGTTACCTCCCTAGAGCTGAATGTTCCCCCGTTACCTCCCTAGAGCTGAATGTTCCCCCGTTACCTCTCTAGAGCTGAATGTTCCCCCGTTACCTCCCTAGAGCTGAATGTTCCCCCGTTACCTCCCTAGAGCTGAATGTTCCCCCGTTACCTCCCTAGAGCTGAATGTTCCCCCGTTACCTCTCTAGAGCTGAATGTTCACCCGTTACCTCCCTAGAGCTGAATGTTCCCCCGTTACCGCTCTAGAGCTGAATGTTCCCCCGTTACCTCCCTAGAGCTGAATGTTCCCCCGTTACCGCTCTAGAGCTGAATGTTCCCCCGTTACCTCCCTAGAGCTGAATGTTCCCCCGTTACCTCCCTAGAGCTGAATGTTCCCCCGTTACCTCCCTAGAGCTGAATGTTCCCCCGTTACCTCTCTAGAGCTGAATGTTCCCCCGTTACCTCTCTAGAGCTGAATGTTCCCCCGTTACCTCCCTAGAGCTGAATGTTCCCCCGTTACCTCTCTAGAGCTGAATGTTCCCCCGTTACCTCTCTAGAGCTGAATGTTCCCCCGTTACCTCCCTAGAGCTGAATGTTCCCCCGTTACCTCCCTAGAGCTGAATGTTCCCCCGTTACCTCCCTAGAGCTGAATGTTCCCCCGTTACCTCTCTAGAGCTGAATGTTCCCCGTTACCTCTCTAGAGCTCGATGTTCCCCCTTTACCTCCCTAGAGCTGAATGTTCCCCCGTTACCTCCCTAGAGCTGAATGTTCCCCCGTCACCTCCCTAGAGCTGAATGTTCCCCCGTTACCTCTCTAGAGCTGAATGTTCCCCCATTACCTCCGTAGAGCTCAATGTTCCCCCTTTACCTCCCTAGAGCTGAATCTTCCCCCGTTACCTCCCTAGAGCTGAATGTTCCCCCGTTACCTCCCTAGAGCTGAATGTTCCCCCGTTACCTCTGTAGAGCTGAATGTTCCCCCGTTACCTCTGTAGAGCTGAATGTTCCCCCGTCACCTCCCTAGAGCTGAATGTTCCCCCGTCACCTCCCTAGAGCTGAATGTTCCCCCGTCACCTCCCTAGAGCTGAATGTTCCCCCGTCACCTCCCTAGAGCTGAATGTTCCCCCGTCACCTCCGTAGAGCTGAATGTTCCCCCATTACCTCCCTAGAGCTGAATGTTACCCCGTTACCTCTCTAGAGCTCAATGTTCCCCGTTACCTCTCTAGAGCTGAATGTTCCCCCGTCACCTCCGTAGAGCTGAATGTTCCCCCATTACCTCCCTAGAGCTGAATGTTACCCCGTTACCTCTCTAGAGCTGAATGTTACCCCGTTACCTCCCTAGAGCTGAATGTTCCCCCGTTACCTCCCTAGAGCTGAATGTCCCCGTTACCTCCCTAGAGCTGAATGTCCCCCGTCACCTCCCTAGAGCTGAATGTTCCCCCGTTACCTCCCTAGAGCTGAATGTTCCCCGTTACCTCCCTAGAGCTGAATGTCCCCCGTTACCTCCCTAGAGCTGAATGTTCCCCCGTTACCTCCCTAGAGCTGAATGTTCCCCGTTACCTCCCTAGAGCTGAATGTTCCCCCGTTACCTCCCTAGAGCTGAATGTTCCCCCGTTACCTCTCTAGAGCTGAATGTTCCCGCGTCACCTCCCTAGAGCTGAATGTTCCCCGTTACCTCCCTAGAGCTGAATGTTCCCCCGTTACCTCCCTAGAGCTGAATGTTACCCCGTTACCTCTCTAGAGCTGAATGTTCCCCCGTTACCTCTCTAGAGCTGAATGTTCCCTCGTTACCTCCCTAGAGCTGAATGTTCCCCCTTTACCTCCCTAGAGCTGAATGTTCCCCCGTTACCTCCCTAGAGCTGAATGTCCCCCCGTTACCTCCCTAGAGCTGAATGTTCCCCCGTTACCTCCCTAGAGCTGAATGTTCCCCCGTCACCTCCCTAGAGCTGAATGTTCCCCCGTCACCTCCCTAGAGCTGAATGTCCCCCCGTTACCTCCCTAGAGCTGAATGTTCCCCCGTTACCTCCCTAGAGCTGAATGTTCCCCCGTTACCTCCCTAGAGCTGAATGTCCCCCCGTTACCTCCCTAGAGCTGAATGTTCCCCCGTTACCTCCCTAGAGCTGAATGTTACCCCGTTACCTCTCTAGAGCTGAATGTTCCCCCGTTACCTCTCTAGAGCTGAATGTTCCCTCGTTACCTCCCTAGAGCTGAATGTTCCCCCTTTACCTCCCTAGAGCTGAATGTTCCCCCGTTACCTCCCTAGACCTGAATGTCCCCCCGTTACCTCCCTAGAGCTGAATGTTCCCCCGTTACCTCCCTAGAGCTGAATGTTCCCCCGTCACCTCCCTAGAGCTGAATGTTCCCCCGTCACCTCCCTAGAGCTGAATGTCCCCCCGTTACCTCCCTAGAGCTGAATGTTCCCCCGTTACCTCCCTAGAGCTGAATGTTCCCCCGTTACCTCCCTAGAGCTGAATGTCCCCCCGTTACCTCCCTAGAGCTGAATGTTCCCCCGTTACCTCCCTAGAGCTGAATGTTCCCCCGTTACCTCCCTAGAGCTGAATGTTCCCCCGTTACCTCCCTAGAGCTGAATGTTCCCCCGTTACCTCCCTAGAGCTGAATGTTCCCCCGTTACCTCTCTAGAGCTCAATGTTCCCCCTTTACCTCCCTAGAGCTGAATGTTCCCCCGTTACCTCCCTAGAGCTGAATGTTCCCCCGTCACCTCCCTAGAGCTGAATGTTCCCCCGTTACCTCTCTAGAGCTGAATGTTCCCCCATTACCTCCGTAGAGCTCAATGTTCCCCCTTTACCTCCCTAGAGCTGAATGTTCCCCCGTTACCTCCCTAGAGCTGAATGTTCCCTCGTTACCTCCCTAGAGCTGAATGTTCCCCCGTTACCTCCCTAGAGCTGAATGTTCCCCCGTTACCTCTCTAGAGCTGAATGTTCCCCGGTTACCTCCCTAGAGCTGAATGTTCCCCCGTTACCTCCCTAGAGCTGAATGTTCCCCCGTCACCTCCCTAGATCTGAATGTTCCCCCGTTACCTCTCTAGAGCTGAATGTTCCCCGGTTACCTCCCTAGAGCTGAATGTTCCCCCGTTACCTCCCTAGAGCTGAATGTTCCCCGGTTACCTCCCTAGAGCTGAATGTTCCCCCTTTACCTCTCTAGAGCTGAATGTTCCCCCGTTACCTCTCTAGAGCTGAATGTTCCCCCGTTACCTCCCTAGAGCTGAATGTTCCCCCGTTACCTCTTTAGAGCTGAATGTTCCCCGGTTACCTCCCTAGAGCTGAATGTTCCCCCGTTACCTCTCTAGAGCTGAATGTTCCCCCGTTACCTCTTTAGAGCTGAATGTTCCCCCGTTACCTCCCTAGAGCTGAATGTTCCCCCGTTACCTCCCTAGAGCTGAATGTTCCCCCGTTACCTCCCTAGAGCTGAATGTTCCCCCGTTACCTCCCTAGAGCTGAATGTCCCCCCGTTACCTCTCTAGAGCTGAATGTTCCCCCGTTACCTCCCTAGAGCTGAATGTCCCCCCGTTACCTCTCTAGAGCTGAATGTTCCCCCGTTACCTCTCTAGAGCTGAATGTTCCCCCGTTACCTACCTAGAGCTGAATGTTCCCCCGTTACCTCCCTAGAGCTGAATGTTCCCCGGTTACCTCCCTAGAGCTGAATGTTCCCCCGTTACCTCCCTAGAGCTGAATGTTCCCCCGTTACCTCTCTAGAGCTAAATGTTCCCCCGTTACCTCCCTAGAGCTGAATGTTCCCCCGTTACCTCTCTAGAGCTGAATGTTCCCCCGTTACCTCTCTAGAGCTGAATGTTCCCCCGTTACCTCTCTAGAGCTGAATGTTCCCCCGTTACCTCTCTGGAGCTGAATGTTCCCCCGTTACCTGTCTGGAGCTGAATGTTCCCCGGTTACCTCCCTAGAGCTGAATGTTCCCCCGTTACCTCCCTAGAGCTGAATGTTCCCCCGTTACCTCTCTAGAGCTAAATGTTCCCCCGTTACCTCCCTAGAGCTGAATGTTCCCCCGTTACCTCTCTAGAGCTGAATGTTCCCCCGTTACCTCTCTAGAGCTGAATGTTCCCCCGTTACCTCCGTAGAGCTGAATGTTCCCCCGTTACCTCTCTAGAGCTGAATGTTCACCCGTTACCACCCTAGAGCTGAATGTTCCCCCGTTACCTCCCTAGAGCTGAATGTTCCCCCGTTACCTCCCTAGAGCTGAATGTTCCCCGTTACCTCTCTAGAGCTGAATGTTCCCCCGTTACCTCCCTAGAGCTGAATGTTCCCCGTTACCTCCCTAGAGCTGAATGTTCCCCGTTACCTCCCTAGAGCTGAATGTTCCCGTTACCTCTCTAGAGCTGAATGTTCACCCGTTACCTCCCTAGAGCTGAATGTTCCCCGTTACCTCCCTAGAGCTGAATGTTCCCCCGTTACCTCCCTAGAGCTGAATGTTCCCCCGTTACCTCCCTAGAGCTGAATGTTCCCCGTTACCTCTCTAGAGCTGAATGTTCCCCCGTTACCTCCCTAGAGCTGAATGTTCCCCGTTACCTCCCTAGAGCTGAATGTTCCCGTTACCTCCCTAGAGCTGAATGTTCCCGTTACCTCCCTAGAGCTGAATGTTCACCCGTTACCTCCCTAGAGCTGAATGTTCCCCGTTACCTCCCTAGAGCTGAATGTTCCCCCGTTACCTCCCTAGAGCTGAATGTTCCCCCGTTACCTCTCTAGAGCTGAATGTTCACCCGTTACCTCCCTAGAGCTGAATGTTCCCCCGTTACCTCTCTAGAGCTGAATGTTCCCCCGTTACCTCCCTAGAGCTGAATGTTCCCCGTTACCTCCCTAGAGCTGAATGTTCCCCCGTTACCTCCCTAGAGCTGAATGTCCCCCGTTACCTCCCTAGAGCTGAATGTCCCCCGTTACCTCCCTAGAGCTGAATGTTCCCCCGTTACCTCTCTAGAGCTCGATGTTCCCCGTTACCTCCCTAGAGCTGAATGTTACCCCGTTACCTCTCTAGAGCTGAATGTTCCCCGTTACCGCTCTAGAGCTGAATGTTCCCCGTTACCTCCCTAGAGCTGAATGTTCCCCCGTTACCTCCCTAGAGCTGAATGTTCCCCCGTTACCTCCCTAGAGCTGAATGTCCCCCCGTTACCTCCCTAGAGCTGAATGTTCCCCCGTTACCTCCCTAGAGCTGAATGTTCCCCCGTTATTACCTCCCTAGAGCTGAATGTTCCCCCGTTACCTCCCTAGAGCTGAATGTTCCCCGTTACCTCCCTAGAGCTGAATGTCCCCCGTTACCTCCCTAGAGCTGAATGTTCCCCCGTTACCTCCCTAGAGCTGAATGTTCCCCCGTTACCTCCCTAGAGCTGAATGTTCCCCCGTTACCTCCCTAGAGCTGAATGTTCCCCCGTTATTACCTCCCTAGAGCTGAATGTTCCCCCGTTACCTCCCTAGAGCTGAATGTTCCCCCGTTACCTCCCTAGAGCTGAATGTTCCCCCGTTACCTCCCTAGAGCTGAATGTTCCCCCGTTACCTCCCTAGAGCTGAATGTTCCCCCGTTACCTCCCTAGAGCTGAATGTTCCCCCGTTACCTCCCTAGAGCTGAATGTTCCCCCGTTACCTCCCTAGAGCTGAATGTTCCCCCGTTACCTCCCTAGAGCTGAATGTTCCCCCGTTACCTCCCTAGAGCTGAATGTTCCCCGTTACCTCCCTAGAGCGGTGTGCTGCCCCCCGGTGACATTGACGCCGCTCCTTATTTACACCATCGGGATAGTGTCACTTCTTGATACATAACCTTCGTCTTCAGACAATGTGGAATCTCCGTGTTGTGAATCCTAATAAATCCACCTTGGGGGGTGAAGACTTTTCTAGACTCGTGAGCTCCGTCCATGACGGCCGGTGATGACCGACGCTCCTTCTCCGGGGCTTTAACGGCTGCTTTCCTCGTCTTTAGGAACATCACCCTCTTGCACTACTTAATAATGATATTTGAGAAGACGTACCCCGACATCCTCAGCATCCAGGGGGAGCTGGAGCATCTCTCCGAGGCGGCTAAAGTCAAGTAAGTCACCTTTCCCCCAGCAATGACTCTTCTCCGTCCTGTGTGTCGTGTCCGCACAGTCTTTTGGCATCTGGGCTCCGGTTCCTCCCGGTGTGGGGTCAGTGTGGGGTCAGCGCGGGATCGGGCTCCACTGACCCTGCCAGGTGGTAACACGATAACGTACAAGAGCAATGGAGGGGTCGGTGCCGAATGTCTAAAAATAATGAAGGCAGTGCGGGCCAGAAGTGAGCTCTGCAGACACAGGTGAGAAACCAAGTCCTTCCAGATGTTCTGCCCAGGGCTCTTAAAGGAGAACTCCACCTCCGCAGCTGCAGGGTCACTGCGCAGTCACATAACAATGCAGAAGACCTCCATATTTCCCTTCATTGAGCCTCTCTGGAGTCTGCGGTTCTTTGTGCCACCGAGAAGCCACTTGTCTTCTTCCACGGTGACAACTCTTTCCATACATGGAGTTACAGCACAGTAGACTGCCTCTCCAGACAACACAGACTTGTTTTTAACCTGTGCTACTTTGGAAACTGAATTGTGTTTCATTGTTTCAGTATTTTCAAGATCCCTGTTTGCAGTCAGTGAATGGTCGCAGTCTTATATACATCCAGAAACCTTCAGAGAGCGGATGCATTTCATGACTGGGGGTTTGTTACAATTGGATCCAGTTGAAGCAACACAGCCTGGACTTCACACTGATACATTGTAACAAATAGTAATAAAGCATAAGAGTCTGTGTATGTTGTGGGCTCAAGGGACCCAGGTAACTTCTAATGGGGTCCATAATTGTCAGGTCATATAAAGCTGAATCTGCAGTGATGGCTCTGAGTGCAGCTGTGAACAGAGCCGTTTTGCTACAATGTATCAGTGTGGAGGTCAGAGCATTGACTTGCCTGCATAGTATCCACTTTTTAGCTGTGTACAGATCACTGCCTCTGAATGGAAACAAGTGACAGCAAGCAGAGTTCTTGGAAATGCGGAGGAATTGACGGCAGAGTTGGTGTTTACATGCGATGATGAATGTTACAATTTTTTTCAGTTTGGTGGAATTGGAAAAGGAAGTGCACAACATAAAGAACGGACTGCGAGCCGTGGAGTCTGTGAGTAGTTCTCAACCTTCAGTTTTGGGGTCCAGGGGTCATGGGAAAAAACTATTTGTGTTCCTAAGAAGAACCCAATAGCCCCTGTGTCACTTCCGCTGTGATGGTTATAAAATGCGGGGGGCATGTTGGTGACCCCTCTTTGCAGAAGTGTTGTCCTCCTCCTCCAGACTCCTCTGTCCTCCTCCTCCAGTCTCCTCTGTCCACCTCCTCTTCCAGTCTCCTCTGTCCTCCTCTAGACTCCTCTTTCCTCCTCCAGACTCCTCTGTCCTCCTCCTACTCCAGACTCCTCTGTCCTCTTCCTCCACTCTACTCTGTGTCTCTCCAGACACCTCTGTTCCCACTCTAGATATCTGTCCCCTTCTCGACTTTTCTGCCCCCCTCCATTCTCCTCTGTCCCCTTCCATTCTCCTCTGTCCCCTTCCATTCTCCTCTGTCCCCCTCCATTCTCCTCTGTCCCCTTCCATTCTCCTCTGTCCCCTTCCATTCTCCTCTGCCCCCCTCCATTCTCCTCTGTCCCCTTCCATTCTCCTCTGTCCCCCTCCATTCTCCTCTTTCCCCCTCTAGTCTCCTCTGTCCCTCTCTAGTCTCCTCTGTCCCTCTCTAGTCTGCTCTGTCCCCCTCCATTCTCCTCTGTCCCCCTCCATTCTCCTCTGTCCCCCTGCAGTCTCCTCTGTCCCCCTCTAGTCTCCTCTGCCCCCTCTAGTCTCCTCTGTCCCCCTCTAGTCTCCTCTGTCCCTCTCTAGTCTCCTCTGTCCCCCTCTAGTCTCCTCTGTCCCCCTCCATTCTCCTCTGTCCCCCTCCATTCTCCTCTGTCCCCCTCTAGTCTCCTCTGTTCCCCTCCAGTCTCCTCTGTTCCCCTTCAGTCTCCTCTGTCCCTCTCTAGTCTCCTCTGTCCCTCTCTAGTCTCCTCTGTCCCTCTCTAGTCTCCTCTGTCCCTCTCTAGTCTCCTCTGTCCCCCTCCAGTCTCCTCTGTTCCCCTCCAGTCTCCTCTGTCCCTCTCTAGTCTCCTCTGTCCCTCTCTAGTCTCCTCTGTCCCTCTCTAGTCTCCTCTGTCCCCCTCCAGTCTCCTCTGTTCCCCTCCAGTCTCCTCTCTTCCTCTCCAGTCTCCTCTGTTCCCCTTCAGTCTCCTCTGTTCCCCTTCAGTCTCCTCTGTCCCTCTCTAGTCTCCTCTGTCCCTCTCTAGTCTCCTCTGTCCCTCTCTAGTCTCCTCTGTCCCCCTCCAGTCTCCTCTGTCCCCCTCCATTCTCCTCTGTCCCCTTTCATTCTCCTCTGCTCCCCTCCATTCTCCTCTGTCCCCTTCCATTCTCCTCTGTCCCCCTCCATTCTCCTCTGTCCCCGTCCAGTCTCCTCTGTCCCCCTCCAGTCTCCTCTGTCCCCCTCCAGTCTCCTCTGTCCCTCTCTAGTCTCCTCTGTCCCCCTCCATTCTCCTCTGTCCCCCTCCATTCTCCTCTGTCCCTCTCTAGTCTCCTCTGTCCCCCTGCAGTCTCCTCTGTCCCCCTCTAGTCTCCTCTGTCCCTCTCTAGTCTCCTCTGTCCCCCTCCAGTCTCCTCTGTCCCCCTCCATTCTCCTCTGTCCCCCTCCATTCTCCTCTGTCCCCCTCCATTCTCCTCTGTCCCCCTCCATTCTCCTCTGTCCCCCTCCATTCTCCTCTGTCCCCCTCCATTCTCCTCTGTCCCCTTCCATTCTCCTCTGTCCCCTTCCATTCTCCTCTGCTCCCCTCCATTCTCCTCTGTCCCCTTCCATTCTCCTCTGTCCCCTTCCATTCTCCTCTGTCCCCCTCCATTCTCCTCTGTCCCCTTCCATTCTCCTCTGTCCCCTTCCATTCTCCTCTGTCCCCCTCCATTCTCCTCTGTACCCCTCCAGTCTCCTCTGTCCCTCTCTAGTCTCCTCTGTCCCCCTCCATTCTCCTCTGTCCCCCTCCATTCTCCTCTGTCCCTCTCTAGTCTCCTCTGTCCCCCTCCATTCTCCTCTGTCCCCCTCCATTCTCCTCTGTCCCCCTCCAGTCTCCTCTGTCCCCCTCCAGTCTCCTCTGTCCCCCTTCAGTCTCCTCTGTCCCCCTTCAGTCTCCTCTGTCCCCCTCCAGTCTCCTCTGTTCACCTTCAGTCTCCTCTGTCCCTCTCTAGTCTCCTCTGTCCCCCTCCAGTCTCCTCTGTCCCCCTCCAGTCTCCTCTGTCCCCCTCTAGTCTCCTCTGCCCCCTCTAGTCTCCTCTGTCCCCCTCTAGTCTCCTCTGTCCCTCTCTAGTCTCCTCTGTCCCCCTCTAGTCTCCTCTGTCCCCCTCTAGTCTCCTCTGTCCCCCTCCATTCTCCTCTGTCCCCCTCCATTCTCCTCTGTCCCCCTCTAGTCTCCTCTGTCCCCCTCTAGTCTCCTCTGTTCCCCTCCAGTCTCCTCTGTTCCCCTCCAGTCTCCTCTGTTCCCCTCCAGTCTCCTCTGTTCCCCTTCAGTCTCCTCTGTCCCTCTCTAGTCTCCTCTGTCCCTCTCTAGTCTCCTCTGTCCCCCTCCAGTCTCCTCTGTTCCCCTCCAGTCTCCTCTGTCCCTCTCTAGTCTCCTCTGTCCCTCTCTAGTCTCCTCTGTCCCTCTCTAGTCTCCTCTGTTCCCCTCCAGTCTCCTCTGTTCCCCTCCAGTCTCCTCTGTTCCCCTCCAGTCTCCTCTGTTCCCCTCCAGTCTCCTCTGTTCCCCTTCAGTCTCCTCTGTCCCTCTCTAGTCTCCTCTGTCCCTCTCTAGTCTCCTCTGTCCCTCTCTAGTCTCCTCTGTCCCTCTCTAGTCTCCTCTGTCCCCCTCCAGTCTCCTCTGTCCCCCTCCAGTCTCCTCTGTCCCCCTCCAGTCTCCTCGGTCCTCCTCCAGTCTCCTCGGTCCCCTTCCATTCTCCTCTGTCCCCCTCCATTCTCCTCTGTCCCCTTTCATTCTCCTCTGCTCCCCTCCATTCTCCTCTGTCCCCTTCCATTCTCCTCTGTCCCCCTCCATTCTCCTCTGTCCCCCTCCAGTCTCCTCTGTCCCCCTCCAGTCTCCTCTGTCCCCCTCCAGTCTCCTCTGTCCCTTTCTAGTCTCCTCTGTCCCCCTCCATTCTCCTCTGTCCCCCTCTAGTCTCCTCTGTCCCTCTGCAGTCTCCTCTGTCCCCCTCTAGTCTCCTCTGTCCCCCTCTAGTCTCCTCTGTCCCTCTCTAGTCTCCTCTGTCCCCCTCCAGTCTCCTCTGTCCCCCTCCATTCTCCTCTGTCCCCCTCCATTCTCCTCTGTCCCCCTCCATTCTCCTCTGTCCCCCTCCATTCTCCTCTGCCCCCTCCATTCTCCTCTGTCCCCTTCCATTCTCCTCTGCTCCCCTCCATTCTCCTCTGTCCCCTTCCATTCTCCTCTGTCCCCCTCCATTCTCCTCTGTCCCCTTCCATTCTCCTCTGTCCCCTTCCATTCTCCTCTGTCCCCCTCCATTCTCCTCTGTACCCCTCCAGTCTCCTCTGTCCCTCTCTAGTCTCCTCTGTCCCCCTCCATTCTCCTCTGTCCCCCTCCATTCTCCTCTGTCCCTCTCCATTCTCCTCTGTCCCCCTCCATTCTCCTCTGTCCCCCTCCATTCTCCTCTGTCCCCCTCTAGTCTCCTCTGTCCTTCTCTAGTCTCCTCTGTCCCTCTCTAGTCTCCTCTGTCCCCCTCTAGTCTCCTCTGTCCCTCTCTAGTCTCCTCTGTCCCCCTCTAGTCTCCTCTGTCACCCTCTAGTCTCCTCTGTCCCCCTCTAGTCTCCTCTGTCCCCCTCTAGTCTCCTCTGTCCCTCTCTAGTCTCCTCTGTCCCCCTCCAGTCTCCTCTGTCCCCCTCCATTCTCCTCTGTCCCCCTCCATTCTCCTCTGTCCCCCTCCATTCTCCTCTGTCCCTCTCTAGTCTCCTCTGTCCCTCTCTAGTCTCCTCTGTCGCTCTCTAGTCTCCTCTGTCCCTCTCCAGTCTCCTCTGTCCCCCTCCAGTCTTCTCTGTCCCCGTCCAGTCTCCTCTGTTCCCCTCCAGTCTCCTCTGTTCCCCTCCAGTCTCCTCTGTTCCCCTTCAGTCTCCTCTGTCCCCCTCCATTCTCCTCTGTCCCCCTCCATTCTCCTCTGCCCCCATCCATTCTCCTCTGCCCCCCTCCATTCTCCTCTGCCCCCCTCCATTCTCCTCTGCCCCCCTCCATTCTCCTCTGTCCCCCTCCATTCTCCTCTGTCCCCCTCCAGTCTCCTCTGTCCCCCTCCATTCTCCTCTGTCTCCTTCCATTCTCCTCTGCTCCCCTCCATTCTCCTCCCCTCCATTCTCCTCTGCTCCCCTCCATTCTCCTCTGTCCCCCTCCATTCTCCTCTGCCCCCCTCCATTCTCCTCTGCCCCCCTCCATTCTCCTCTGTCCCCCTCCATTCTCCTCTGTCCCCCTCCATTCTCCTCTGTCCCCCTCCAGTCTCCTCTGTCCCCCTCCATTCTCCTCTGCCCCCCTCCATTCTCCTCTGCCCCCCTCCATTCTCCTCTGCCCCCTCCATTCTCCTCTGCCCCCCCTCCATTCTCCTCTGCCCCCCCTCCATTCTCCTCTGTCCCCCTCCATTCTCCTCTGTCCCCCTCCAGTCTCCTCTGTCCCCCTCCAGTCTACTCTGCTCCCCTCTATTCTCCTCTGCCCCCCTCCAGTCTCCTCTGCCCCCCTCCAGTCTCCTCTGCCCCCCTCCATTCTCCTCTGCCCCCCTCCAGTCTCCTCTGCCCCCCTCCAGTTTCCTCTGTCCCCCTCCAGTCTCCTCTGTCCCCCTCCATTCTTCTCTGTTCCCCTCCATTCTCCTCTGCCCCCTTCCATTGTCCTCTGCTCCCCTCCAGACCCCTCCCCCTCCATTCTCCTCTGTCCCCCTCCATTCTCCTCTGTCCCCCTCCAGTCTCCTCTGTCCCCCTCCAGTCTCCTCTGCCCCCCTCCAGTCTCCTCTGTCCCCCTCCATTCTCCTCTGTTCCCCTCCATTCTCCTCTGTCCCCCTCCATTCTCCTCTGTTCCCCTCCATTCTCCTCTGCCCCCTTCCATTCTCCTCTGCTCCCCTCCAGACCCCTCCTCCTCCATTCTCCTCTGTCCCCCTCCATTCTCCTCTGTCCCCCTCCATTCTCCTCTGTCCCCCTCCAGTCTCCTCTGTCCCCCACCATTCTCCTCTGCTCCCCTCCATTCTCCTCTGCTCCCCTCCATTCTCCTCTGCTCCCATCCATTCTCCTCTGCCGCCCTCCATTCTCCTCTGCCCCCCTCCATTCTCCTCTGTCCCCCTCCAGTCTCCTCTGTCCCCCTCCAGTCTCCTCTGTCCCCCTCCATTCTCCTCTGCTCCCCTCTATTCTCCTCTGCCCCCCTCCATTCTCCTCTGCCCCCCTCCATTCTCCTCTGTCCCCCTCCATTCTCCTCTGTCCCCTCTAGTCTCCTCTGTCCCCCTCCAGTCTCCTCTGTCCCCCTCCATTCTCCTCTGTTCCCCTCCATTCTCCTCTGCCCCCTTCCATTCTCCTCTGCTCCCCTCCAGACCCCTCCTCCTCCATTCTCCTCTGTCCCCCCTCCATTCTCCTCTGTCCCCCTCCATTCTCCTCTGTCCCCCTCCATTCTCCTCTGCCCCCTCCAGTCTCCTCTGTCCCCCTCCAGTCTCCTCTGTCCCCCTCCAGTCTCCTCTGTTCCCCTCCATTCTCCTCTGTCCCCTTCCATTCTCCTCTGCCCCCTTCCATTCTCCTCTGCTCCCCTCCAGACCCCTCCTCCTCCATTCTCCTCTGTCCCCCTCCATTCTCCACTGTCCCCCTCCATTCTCCTCTGCCCCCCTCCATTCTCCTCTGTCCCCCTCCATTCTCCTCTGTCCCCCTCCAGTCTCCTCTGTCCCCCTCCATTCTCCTCTGCTCCCCTCCATTCTCCTCTGTCCCCCTCCAGTCTCCTCTGTCCCCCTCCTTTCTCCTCTGTCCCCCTCCATTCTCCTCTGTCCCCCTCCAGTCTCCTCTGCTCCCCTCCATTCTCCTCTGCTCCCCTCCATTCTCCTCTGCCCCCCTCCATTCTCCTCTGCTCCCCTCCATTCTCCTCTGTCCCTCTCTAGTCTCCTCTGTCCCCCTCCATTCTCCTCTGTCCCCTTCCATTCTCCTCTGTCCCCCTCCATTCTCCTCTGTCCCCCTCCATTCTCCACTGTCCCCCTCCATTCTCCTCTGTTCCCCTCCATTCTCCTCTGTCCCCCTCCATTCTCCTCTGTCCCCCTCCAGTCTCCTCTGTCCCCCTCCATTCTCCTCTGTCCCCCTCCATTCTCCTCTGTCCCCCTCCATTCTCCTCTGTCCCCCTCCATTCTCCTCTGTCCCCCTCCATTCTCCTCTGCCCCCCTCCATTCTCCTCTGTTCCCCTCCATTCTCCTCTGTCCCCCTCTAGTCTCCTCTGTCCCTCTCTAGTCTCCTCTGCCCCCCTCCATTCTCCTCTGCCTCCCTCCATTCTCCTCTGCCCCCCTCCATTCTCCTCTGTCCCCCTCCATTCTCCTCTGTCCCCCTCCAGTCTCCTCTGTCCCCCTCCATTCTCCTCTGTCCCCCTCCATTCTCCTCTGTCCCCCTCCATTCTCCTCTGTCCCCCTCCATTCTCCTCTGTCCCCCTCCATTCTCCTCTGTCCCCCTCCATTCTCCTCTGTCCCCTTCCATTCTCCTCTGCTCCCCTCCATTCTCCTCTGTCCCCTTCCATTCTCCTCTGTCCCCTTCCGTTCTCCTCTGTCCCCCTCCATTCTCCTCTGTCCCCTTCCATTCTCCTCTGTCCCCTTCCATTCTCCTCTGTCCCCCTCCATTCTCCTCTGTCCCCTTCCATTCTCCTGTGTCCCCCTCCATTCTCCTCTGTCCCTCTCCATTCTCCTCTGCCCCCCTCCATTCTCCTCTGTCCCCCTCCAGTCTCCTCTGTCCCCCTCCAGTCTCCTCTGTCCCCCTCCATTCTCCTCTGCTCCCCTCCATTCTCCTCTGTCCCCCTCCATTCTCCTCTGTCCCCCTCCTTTCTCCTCTGTCCCCCTCCAGTCTCCTCTGTCCCCCTCCAGTCTCCTCTGCTCCCCTCCATTCTCCTCTGCTCCCCTCCATTCTCCTCTGCCCCCCTCCATTCTCCTCTGCTCCCCTCCATTCTCCTCTGCCCCCCCTCCATTCTCCTGTGTCCCCCTCCAGTCTCCTCTGCCCCCCTCCATTCTCCTCTGCCCCCCTCCAGTCTCCTCTGTTCCCCTCCAGTCTCCTCTGTTCCCCTCCATTCTCCTCTGCCCCCCTCCAGTCTCCTCTGCCCCCCTCCAGTCTCCTCTGCCCCCTTCCAGTCTCCTCGGTTCTCCTCCAGTCTCCTCGGTCCTCCACCAGTCTCCTCGGTCCTCCTCCAGTCTCCTCGGTCCTCCTCCATTCTCCTCTGTCCCCCTCCATTCTCCTCTGTCCCCCTTCATTCTCCTCTGTCCCCTTCCAGTCTCCTCTGTCCTCCTCCATTCTCCTCTGCCCCCCTCCATTCTCCTCTGCCCCCCTCCATTCTCCTCTGCCCCCTTCCATTCTCCTCTGTCCCCCTCCAGTCTCCTCTGCCCCCCTCCATTCTCCTCTGTCCCCCTCCATTCTCCTCGGTCCCCCTCCATTCTCCTCTGTCCCCCTCCATTCTCCTCTGTCCCCCTCCATTCTCCTCTGCCCCCCTCCATTCTCCTCTGTTCCCCTCCATTCTCCTCTGCCCGCTTCCATTCTCCTCTGCTCCCCTCCATTCTCCTCTGCCCCCCTCCATTCTCCTCTGCCTCCCTCCATTCTCCTCTGCCCCCCTCCATTCTCCTCTGTCCCCCTCCATTCTCCTCTGCCCCCCTCCATTCTCCTCTGTTCCCCTCCATTCTCCTCTGTCCCCCTCCATTCTCCTCTGTTCCCCTCCATTCTCCACTGTTCCCCTCCATTCTCCTCTGTCCCCCTCCATTCTCCTCTGTCCCCCTCCATTCTCCTCTGTCCCCCTCCATTCTCCTCTGTCCCCCTCCATTCTCCTCTGTCCCCCTCCATTCTCCTCTGTCCCCCTCCAGTCTCCTCTGTCCCCCTCCAGTCTCCTCTGTCCCTCTCTAGTCTCCTCTGTCCCCCTCTAGTCTCCTCTGTCCCTCTCTAGTCTCCTCTGTCCCCCTGCAGTCTCCTCTGTCCCCCTCTAGTCTCCTCTGTCCCCCTCTAGTCTCCTCTGTCCCTCTCTAGTCTCCTCTGTCCCCCTCCAGTCTCCTCTGTCCCCCTCCATTCTCCTCTGTCCCCCTCCATTCTCCTCTGTCCCCCTCCATTCTCCTCTGTCCCCCTTCCATTCTCCTCTGTCCCCTTCCATTCTCCTCTGTCCCCTTCCATTCTCCTCTGCTCCCCTCTATTCTCCTCTGTCCCCTTCCATTCTCCTCTGTCCCCTTCCATTCTCCTCTGTCCCCCTCCATTCTCCTCTGTCCCCTTCCATTCTCCTCTGTCCCCTTCCATTCTCCTCTGTCCCCCTCCATTCTCCTCTGTACCCCTCCAGTCTCCTCTGTCCCTCTCTAGTCTCCTCTGTCCCCCTCCATTCTCCTCTGTCCCCCTCCATTCTCCTCTGTCCCTCTCTAGTCTCCTCTGTCCCCCTCCATTCTCCTCTGTCCCCCTCCATTCTCCTCTTTCCCCCTCCATTCTCCTCTGTCCCTCTCTAGTCTCCTCTGTCCCTCTCTAGTCTCCTCTGTCCCTCTCTAGTCTCCTCTGTCCCTCTCCAGTCTCCTCTGTCCCCCTCCAGTCTTCTCTGTCCCCCTCCAGTCTCCTCTGTTCCCCTCCAGTCTCCTCTGTTCCCCTCCAGTCTCCTCTGTTCCCCTTCAGTCTCCTCTGTCCCCCTCCATTCTCCTCTGCCCCCCTCCATTCTCCTCTGCCCCCCTCCATTCTCCTCTGCCCCCCTCCATTCTCCTCTGCCCCATTCCATTCTCCTCTGCCCCCCTCCTTTCTCCTCTGTCCCCCTCCAGTCTCCTCTGTCCCCCTCCATTCTCCTCTGTCCCCCTCCATTCTCCTCTGTCTCCTTCCATTCTCCTCTGCTCCCCTCCATTCTCCTCCCCTCCATTCTCCTCTCCTCCCCTCCATTCTCCTCTTTCCCCCTCCATTCTCCTCTGCCCCCCTCCATTCTCCTCTGTCCCCCTCCATTCTCCTCTGCCCCTCTCCATTCTCCTCGGTCCCCCTCCATTCTCCTCGGTCCCCCTCCATTCTCCTCTGTCCCCCTCCATTCTCCTCTGCTCCCCTCCATTCTCCTCTGCCCCCCTCCATTCTCCTCTGCCCCCCTCCATTCTCCTCTGCCCCCCTCCATTCTCCTCTGCCCCCCCTCCATTCTCCTCTGCCCCCCCTCCATTCTCCTCTGCCCCCCCTCCATTCTCCTCTGTCCCCCTCCAGTCTCCTCTGTCCCCCTCCAGTCTCCTCTGCTCCCCTCTATTCTCCTCTGCCCCCCTCCATTCTCCTCTGCCCTCCTCCATTCTCCTCTGCCCCCCTCCAGTCTCCTCTGTCCCCCTCCAGTCTCCTCTGTCCCCCTCCATTCTCCTCTGTCCCCTTCCATTGTCCTCTGCTCCCCTCCAGACCCCTCCTCCTCCATTCTCCTCTGTCCCCCTCCATTCTCCTCTGTCCCCCTCCAGTCTCCTCTGTCCCCCTCCAGTCTCCTCTGCCCCCCTCCTGTCTCCTCTGTTCCCCTCCATTCTCCTCTGTTCCCCTCCATTCTCCTCTGTCCCCCTCCATTCTCCTCTGCCCCCTTCCATTCTCCTCTGCTCCCGTCCAGACCCCTCCTCCTCCATTCTCATCTGTCCCCCTCCATTCTCCTCTGTCCCCCTCCATTCTCCTCTGTCCCCCTCCATTCTCCTCTGTCCCCCTCCAGTCTCCTCTGTCCCCCACCATTCTCCTCTGCTCCCCTCCATTCTCCTCTGCTCCCATCCATTCTCCTCTGCCCCCCTCCATTCTCCTCTCTCCCCCTCCATTCTCCTCTCTCCCCCTCCATTCTCCTCTGCCCCCCTCCATTCTCCTCTGTCCCCCTCCATTCTCCTCTGTCCCTCTCCATTCTCCTCTGTCCCCCTCCAGTCTCCTCTGTCCCCCTCCACTCTCCTCTGCTCCCCTCTATTCTCCTCTGCCCCCCTCCGTTCTCCTCTGTCCCCCTCCATTCTCCTCTGTCCCCCTCCATTCTCCTCTGTCCCCCTCCAGTCTCCTCTGTCCCCCTCCAGTCTCCTCTGTTCCCCTCCATTCTCCTCTGTCCCCCTCCATTCTCCTCTGTTCCCCTCCATTCTCCTCTGCCCCCTTCCATTCTCCTCTGCTCCCCTCCAGACCTCTCCTCCTCCATTCTCCTCTGTCCCCCTCCATTCTCCTCTGTCCCCCTCCATTCTCCTCTGTCCCCCTCCATTCTCCTCTGCCCCCTCCATTCTCCTCTGCCCCCTCCAGTCTGCTCTGTCCCCCTCCAGTCTCCTCTGTTCCCCTCCATTCTCCTCTGTCCCCCTCCATTCTCCTCTGTTCCCCTCCATTCTCCTCTGCCCCCTTCCATTCTCCTCTGCTCCCCTCCAGACCCCTCCTCCTCCATTCTCCTCTGTCCCCCTCCATTCTCCTCTGTCCCCCTCCATTCTCCTCTGTCCCTCTCCATTCTCCTCTGTCCCTCTCCATTCTCCTCTGCCCCCCTCCAGTCTCCTCTGTCCCCCTCCAGTCTCCTCTGTCCCCCTCCATTCTCCTCTGCTCCCCTCCATTCTCCTCTGTCCCCCTCCATTCTCCTCTGTCCCCCTCCTTTCTCCTCTGTCCCCCTCCAGTCTCCTCTGTCTCCCTCCAGTCTCCTCTGCTCCCCTCCATTCTCCTCTGCTCCCCTCCATTCTCCTCTGCCCCCCTCCATTCTCCTCTGCCCCCCTCCATTCTCCTCTGCTCCCCCTCCATTCTCCTCTGCCCCCTCCATTCTCCTCTGTCCCCCTCCATTCTCCTCTGTCCCCCTCCAGTCTCCTCTGTCCCCCTCCAGTCTCCTCTGCTCCCCTCCATTCTCCTCTGCTCCCCTCCATTCTCCTCTGTCCCCCTCCATTCTCCTCTGTCCCCCTCCAGTCTCCTCTGTCCCCCTCCAGTCTCCTCTGCTCCCCTCCAGACCCCTCCTCCTCCATTCTCCTCTGTCCCCCTCCATTCTCCTCTGTCCCCCTCCAGTCTCCTCTGTCCCCCTCCAGTCTCCTCTGCCCCCCTCCAGTCTCCTCTGTTCCCCTCCATTCTCCTCTGTTCCCCTCCATTCTCCTCTGTCCCCCTCCATTCTCCTCTGTTCCCCTCCATTCTCCTCTGCCCCCTTCCATTCTCCTCTGCTCCCCTCCAGACCCCTCCTCCTCCATTCTCCTCTGTCCCCCTCCATTCTCCTCTGTCCCCCTCCATTCTCCTCTGTCCCCCTCCATTCTCCTCTGTCCCCCTCCATTCTCCTCTGTCCCCTCCATTCTCCTCTGCCCCCCTCCATTCTCCTCTCTCCCCCTCCATTCTCCTCTGCCCCCCTCCATTCTCCTCTGCCCCCCTCCATTCTCCTCTGCCCCCCTCCATTCTCCTCTGTCCCCCTCCATTCTCCTCTGTCCCCCTCCAGTCTCCTCTGTCCCCCTCCATTCTCCTCTGCTCCCCTCTATTCTCCTCTGCCCCCCTCCATTCTCCTCTGTCCCCCTCCATTCTCCTCTGTCCCCTCCAGTCTCCTCTGTCCCCCTCCAGTCTCCTCTGTCCCCCTCCATTCTCCTCTGTCCCCCTCCATTCTCCTCTGTCCCCCTCCATTCTCCTCTGTCCCCCTCCATTCTCCTCTGTTCCCCTCCATTCTCCTCTGCCCCCTTCCATTCTCCTCTGCTCCCCTTCAGACCCCTCCTCCTCCATTCTCCTCTGTCCCCCTCCATTCTCCTCTGTCCCCCTCCATTCTCCTCTGTCCCCCTCCATTCTCCTCTGCCCCCTCCAGTCTCCTCTGTCCCCCTCCAGTCTCCTCTGTTCCCCTCCATTCTCCTCTGTCCCCCTCCATTCTCCTCTGTTCCCCTCCATTCTCCTCTGCCCCCTTCCATTCTCCTCTGCTCCCCTCCAGACCCCTCCTCCTCCATTCTCCTCTGCCCCCTTCCATTCTCCTCTGCTCCCCTCCAGACCCCTCCTCCTCCATTCTCCTCTGTCCCCCTCCATTCTCCTCTGTCCCCCTCCATTCTCCTCTGTCCCCCTCCATTCTCCTCTGCCCCCCTCCATTCTCCTCTGTCCCCCTCCATTCTCCTCTGTCCCCCTCCAGTCTCATCTGTCCCCCTCCATTCTCCTCTGCTCCCTTCCATTCTCCTCTGTCCCCCTCCATTCTCTGCTGTCCCCCTCCTTTCTCCTCTGTCCCCCTCCAGTCTCCTCTGTCCCCCTCCAGTCTCCTCTGCTCCCCTCCATTCTCCTCTGCCCCCTTCCATTCTCCTCTGCTCCCCTCCAGACCCCTCCTCCTCCATTCTCCTCTGTCCCCCTCCATTCTCCTCTGTCCCCCTCCATTCTCCTCTGTCCCCCTCCATTCTCCTCTGTCCCCCTCCATTCTCCTCTGTCCCCTCCATTCTCCTCTGCCCCCCTCCATTCTCCTCTCTCCCCCTCCATTCTCCTCTGCCCCCCTCCATTCTCCTCTGCCCCCCTCCATTCTCCTCTGCCCCCCTCCATTCTCCTCTGTCCCCCTCCAGTCTCCTCTGTCCCCCTCCATTCTCCTCTGCTCCCCTCTATTCTCCTCTGCCCCCCTCCATTCTCCTCTGTCCCCCTCCATTCTCATCTGTCCCCTCCAGTCTCCTCTGTCCCCCTCCAGTCTCCTCTGTCCCCCTCTATTCTCCTCTGTCCCCCTCCATTCTCCTCTGTCCCCCTCCATTCTCCTCTGTCCCCCTCCATTCTCCTCTGTTCCCCTCCATTCTCCTCTGCCCCCTTCCATTCTCCTCTGCTCCCCTTCAGACCCCTCCTCCTCCATTCTCCTCTGTCCCCCTCCATTCTCCTCTGTCCCCCTCCATTCTCCTCTGTCCCCCTCCATTCTCCTCTGCCCCCTCCAGTCTCCTCTGTCCCCCTCCAGTCTCCTCTGTTCCCCTCCATTCTCCTCTGTCCCCCTCCATTCTCCTCTGTTCCCCTCCATTCTCCTCTGCCCCCTTCCATTCTCCTCTGCTCCCCTCCAGACCCCTCCTCCTCCATTCTCCTCTGCCCCCTTCCATTCTCCTCTGCTCCCCTCCAGACCCCTCCTCCTCCATTCTCCTCTGTCCCCCTCCATTCTCCTCTGTCCCCCTCCATTCTCCTCTGTCCCCCTCCATTCTCCTCTGCCCCCCTCCATTCTCCTCTGTCCCCCTCCATTCTCCTCTGTCCCCCTCCAGTCTCATCTGTCCCCCTCCATTCTCCTCTGCTCCCTTCCATTCTCCTCTGTCCCCCTCCATTCTCTGCTGTCCCCCTCCTTTCTCCTCTGTCCCCCTCCAGTCTCCTCTGTCCCCCTCCAGTCTCCTCTGCTCCCCTCCATTCTCCTCTGCCCCCCTCCATTCTCCTCTGCCCCCCTCCATTCTCCTCTGCCCCCCTCCATTCTCCTCTGCCCCCCCTCCATTCTCCTCTGCCCCCCTCCATTCTCCTCTGTCCCCCTCCAGTCTCCTCTGTCCCCCTCCATTCTCCTCTGCTCCCCTCCATTCTCCTCCCCTCCATTCTCCTCTGCTCCCCTCCATTCTCCTCTGTCCCCCTCCATTCTCCTCTGCCCCCCTCCATTCTCCTCTGTCCCCCTCCATTCTCCTCTGTCCCCCTCCATTCTCCTCTGCCCCCCTCCATTCTCCTCTGTCCCCCTCCATTCTCCTCTGTCCCCCTCCAGTCTCCTCTGTCCCCCTCCATTCTCCTCTGCTCCCCTCCATTCTCCTCTGCCCCCCTCCATTCTCCTCTGCCCCCCTCCATTCTCCTCTGCCCCCCCTCCATTCTCCTCTGCCCCCCCTCCATTCTCCTCTGCCCCCCCTCCATTCTCCTCTGTCCCCCTCCATTCTCCTCTGTCCCCCTCCATTCTCCTCTGTCCACCTCCAGTCTCCTCTGTCCCCCTCCAGTCTCCTCTGCTCCCCTCTATTCTCCTCTGCCCCCCTCCATTCTCCTCTGCCCCCCTCCATTCTCCTCTGTCCCCCTCCAGTCTCCTCTGTCCCCCTCCAGTCTCCTCTGTCCCCCTCCAGTCTCCTCTGTTCCCCTCCATTCTCCTCTGCCCCCTTCCATTGTCCTCTGCTCCCCTCCAGACCCCTCCTCCTCCATTCTCCTCTGTCCCCCTCCATTCTCCTCTGTCCCCCTCCAGTCTCCTCTGTCCCCCTCCAGTCTCCTCTGCCCCCCTCCAGTCTCCTCTGTCCCCCTCCAGTCTCCTCTGTCCCCCTCCATTCTCCTCTGTCCCCCTCCATTCTCCTCTGTCCCCCTCAATTCTCCTCTGTCCCCCTCCATTCTCCTCTGTTCCCCTCCATTCTCCTCTGCCCCCTTCCATTCTCCTCTGCTCCCCTTCAGACCCCTCCTCCTCCATTCTCCTCTGTCCCCCTCCATTCTCCTCTGTCCCCCTCCATTCTCCTCTGTCCCCCTCCATTCTCCTCTGCCCCCTCCAGTCTCCTCTGTCCCCCTCCAGTCTCCTCTGTTCCCCTCCATTCTCCTCTGTCCCCCTCCATTCTCCTCTGTTCCCCTCCATTCTCCTCTGCCCCCTTCCATTCTCCTCTGCTCCCCTCCAGACCCCTCCTCCTCCATTCTCCTCTGTCCCCCTCCATTCTCCTCTGTCCCCCTCCATTCTCCTCTGTCCCCCTCCATTCTCCTCTGCCCCCCTCCATTCTCCTCTGTCCCCCTCCATTCTCCTCTGTCCCCCTCCAGTCTCATCTGTCCCCCTCCATTCTCCTCTGCTCCCTTCCATTCTCCTCTGTCCCCCTCCATTCTCTGCTGTCCCCCTCCTTTCTCCTCTGTCCCCCTCCAGTCTCCTCTGTCCCCCTCCAGTCTCCTCTGCTCCCCTCCATTCTCCTCTGCCCCCCTCCATTCTCCTCTGCCCCCCTCCATTCTCCTCTGCCCCCCTCCATTCTCCTCTGCCCCCCCTCCATTCTCCTCTGCCCCCCTCCATTCTCCTCTGTCCCCCTCCAGTCTCCTCTGTCCCCCTCCATTCTCCTCTGCTCCCCTCCATTCTCCTCCCCTCCATTCTCCTCTGCTCCCCTCCATTCTCCTCTGTCCCCCTCCATTCTCCTCTGCCCCCCTCCATTCTCCTCTGTCCCCCTCCATTCTCCTCTGTCCCCCTCCATTCTCCTCTGCCCCCCTCCATTCTCCTCTGTCCCCCTCCATTCTCCTCTGTCCCCCTCCAGTCTCCTCTGTCCCCCTCCATTCTCCTCTGCTCCCCTCCATTCTCCTCTGCCCCCCTCCATTCTCCTCTGCCCCCCTCCATTCTCCTCTGCCCCCCCTCCATTCTCCTCTGCCCCCCCTCCATTCTCCTCTGTCCCCCTCCATTCTCCTCTGTCCCCCTCCATTCTCCTCTGTCCACCTCCAGTCTCCTCTGTCCCCCTCCAGTCTCCTCTGCTCCCCTCTATTCTCCTCTGCCCCCCTCCATTCTCCTCTGCCCCCCTCCATTCTCCTCTGTCCCCCTCCAGTCTCCTCTGTCCCCCTCCAGTCTCCTCTGTCCCCCTCCAGTCTCCTCTGTCCCCCTCCATTCTCCTCTGTTCCCCTCCATTCTCCTCTGCCCCCTTCCATTGTCCTCTGCTCCCCTCCAGACCCCTCCTCCTCCATTCTCCTCTGTCCCCCTCCATTCTCCTCTGTCCCCCTCCAGTCTCCTCTGTCCCCCTCCAGTCTCCTCTGCCCCCCTCCAGTCTCCTCTGTCCCCCTCCAGTCTCCTCTGTCCCCCTCCATTCTCCTCTGTCCCCCTCCATTCTCCTCTGTCCCCCTCAATTCTCCTCTGTCCCCCTCCATTCTCCTCTGTTCCCCTCCATTCTCCTCTGCCCCCTTCCATTCTCCTCTGCTCCCCTTCAGACCCCTCCTCCTCCATTCTCCTCTGTCCCCCTCCATTCTCCTCTGTCCCCCTCCATTCTCCTCTGTCCCCCTCCATTCTCCTCTGCCCCCTCCAGTCTCCTCTGTCCCCCTCCAGTCTCCTCTGTTCCCCTCCATTCTCCTCTGTCCCCCTCCATTCTCCTCTGTTCCCCTCCATTCTCCTCTGCCCCCTTCCATTCTCCTCTGCTCCCCTCCAGACCCCTCCTCCTCCATTCTCCTCTGTCCCCCTCCATTCTCCTCTGTCCCCCTCCATTCTCCTCTGTCCCCCTCCATTCTCCTCTGTCCCCCTCCAGTCTCCTCTGTCCCCCTCCATTCTCCTCTGTCCCCCTCCATTCTCCTCTGCCCCCCTCCATTCTCCTCTGCCCCCCTCCATTCTCCTCTGCCCCCCCTCCATTCTCCTCTGCCCCCCCTCCATTCTCCTCTGCCCCCCCTCCATTCTCCTCTGTCCCCCTCCATTCTCCTCTGTCCCCCTCCATTCTCCTCTGTCCACCTCCAGTCTCCTCTGTCCCCCTCCAGTCTCCTCTGCTCCCCTCTATTCTCCTCTGCCCCCCTCCATTCTCCTCTGCCCCCCTCCATTCTCCTCTGTCCCCCTCCAGTCTCCTCTGTCCCCCTCCAGTCTCCTCTGTCCCCCTCCAGTCTCCTCTGTCCCCCTCCATTCTCCTCTGTTCCCCTCCATTCTCCTCTGCCCCCTTCCATTGTCCTCTGCTCCCCTCCAGACCCCTCCTCCTCCATTCTCCTCTGTCCCCCTCCATTCTCCTCTGTCCCCCTCCAGTCTCCTCTGTCCCCCTCCAGTCTCCTCTGCCCCCCTCCAGTCTCCTCTGTCCCCCTCCATTCTCCTCTGTTCCCCTCCATTCTCCTCTGTCCCCCTCCATTCTCCTCTGTTCCCCTCCATTCTCCTCTGCCCCCTTCCATTCTCCTCTGCTCCCCTCCAGACCCCTCCTCCTCCATTCTCCTCTGTCCCCCTCCATTCTCCTCTGTCCCCCTCCATTCTCCTCTGTCCCCCTCCATTCTCCTCTGTCCCCCTCCAGTCTCCTCTGTCCCCCACCATTCTCCTCTGCTCCCCTCCATTCTCCTCTGCTCCCATCCATTCTCCTCTGCCCCCCTCCATTCTCCTCTCTCCCCCTCCATTCTCCTCTGCCCCCCTCCATTCTCCTCTGTCCCCCTCCATTCTCCTCTGTCCCCCTCCATTCTCCTCTGTCCCCCTCCAGTCTCCTCTGTCCCCCTCCATTCTCCTCTGCTCCCCTCTATTCTCCTCTGCCCCCCTCCATTCTCCTCTGCCCCCCTCCATTCTCCTCTGTCCCCCTCCATTCTCCTCTGTCCCCTCCAGTCTCCTCTGTCCCCCTCCAGTCTCCTCTGTCCCCCTCCATTCTCCTCTGTTCCCCTCCATTCTCCTCTGTCCCCCTCCATTCTCCTCTGTTCCCCTCCATTCTCCTCTGCCCCCTTCCATTCTCCTCTGCTCCCCTCCAGACCCCTCCTCCTCCATTCTCCTCTGTCCCCCTCCATTCTCCTCTGTCCCCCTCCATTCTCCTCTGTCCCCCTCCATTCTCCTCTGCCCCCTCCAGTCTCCTCTGTTCCCCTCCATTCTCCTCTGTTCCCCTCCATTCTCCTGTGTCCCACTCCATTCTCCTCTGTTCCCCTCCATTCTCCTCTGCCCCCTTCCATTCTCCTCTGCTCCCCTCCAGACCCCTCCTCCTCCATTCTCCTCTGTCCCCCTCCATTCTCCTCTGTTCCCCTCCATTCTCCTCTGTCCCCCTCCATTCTCCTCTGTCCCCCTCCATTCTCCTCTGCCCCCCTCCATTCTCCTCTGTCCCCCTCCATTCTCCTCTGTCCCCCTCCAGTCTCCTCTGTCCCCCTTCATTCTCCTCTGCTCCCCTCCATTCTCCTCTGTCCCCCTCCATTCTCCTCTGTCCCCCTCCTTTCTCCTGTCCCCCTCCAGTCTCCTCTGTCCCCCTCCTGTCTCCTCTGCTCCCCTCCATTCTCCTCTGCTCCCCTCCATTCTCCTCTGCCCCCCTCCATTCTCCTCTGCCCCCCTCCATTCTCCTCTGCTCCCCCTCCATTCTCCTCTGCCCCCCTCCATTCTCCTCTGTCCCCCTCCAGTCTCCTCTGTCCCCCTCCATTCTCCTCTGCTCCCCTCTATTCTCCTCTGCCCCCCTCCATTCTCCTCTGTCCCCCTCCAGTCTCCTCTGTCCCCCTCCATTCTCCTCTGTCCCCCTCCATTCTCCTCTGTCCCCCTCCATTCTCCTCTGTCCCCCTCCATTCTCCTCTGTCCCCCTCCATTCTCCTCTGCTCCCCTCCATTCTCCTCTGCCCCCCTCCATTCTCCTCTGCCCCCCCTCCATTCTCCTCTGCCCCCCCTCCATTCTCCTCTGCCCCCCCTCCATTCTCCTCTGTCCCCCTCCATTCTCCTCTGTCCCCCTCCATTCTCCTCTGTCCCCCTCCAGTCTCCTCTGTCCCCCTCTATTCTCCTCTGCCCCCCTCCAGTCTCCTCTGTCCCCCTCCAGTCTCCTCTGTCCCCCTCCAGTCTCCTCTTTCCCCCTCCATTCTCCTCTGTCCCCCTCCATTCTCCTCTGTTCCCCTCCATTCTCCTCTGCCCCCTTCCATTGTCCTCTGCTCCCCTCCAGACCCCTCCTCCTCCATTCTCCTCTGTCCCCCTCCATTCTCCTCTGTCCCCCTCCAGTCTCCTCTGTCCCCCTCCAGTCTCCTCTGTTCCCCTCCATTCTCCTCTGTCCCCCTCCATTCTCCTCTGTTCCCCTCCATTCTCCTCTGCCCCCTTCCATTCTCCTCTGCTCCCCTCCAGACCCCTCCTCCTCCATTCTCCTCTGTCCCCCTCCATTCTCCTCTGTCCCCCTCCATTCTCCTCTGTCCCCCTCCATTCTCCTCTGTCCCCCTCCATTCTCCTCTGCCCCCCTCCATTCTCCTATGTCCCCCTCCATTCTCCTCTGCTCCCCTCCATTCTCCTCCCCTCCATTCTCCTCTGCTCCCCTCCATTCTCCTCTGTCCCCCTCCATTCTCCTCTGCCCCCCTCCATTCTCCTCTGTCCCCCTCCATTCTCCTCTGTCCCCCTCCATTCTCCTCTGTCCCCCTCCAGTCTCCTCTGTCCCCCTCCATTCTCCTCTGCTCCCCTCCATTCTCCTCTGCCCCCCTCCATTCTCCTCTGCCCCCCTCCATTCTCCTCTGCCCCCCCTCCATTCTCCTCTGCCCCCCCTCCATTCTCCTCTGCCCCCCCTCCATTCTCCTCTGTCCCCCTCCATTCTCCTCTGTCCCCCTCCATTCTCCTCTGTCCACCTCCAGTCTCCTCTGTCCCCCTCCAGTCTCCTCTGCTCCCCTCCATTCTCCTCTGCCCCCCTCCATTCTCCTCTGTCCCCCTCCAGTCTCCTCTGTCCCCCTCCAGTCTCCTCTGTCCCCCTCCAGTCTCCTCTGTCCCCCTCCATTCTCCTCTGTTCCCCTCCATTCTCCTCTGCCCCCTTCCATTGTCCTCTGCTCCCCTCCAGACCCCTCCTCCTCCATTCTCCTCTGTCCCCCTCCATTCTCCTCTGTCCCCCTCCAGTCTCCTCTGTCCCCCTCCAGTCTCCTCTGCCCCCCTCCAGTCTCCTCTGTCCCCCTCCATTCTCCTCTGTTCCCCTCCATTCTCCTCTGTCCCCCTCCATTCTCCTCTGTTCCCCTCCATTCTCCTCTGCCCCCTTCCATTCTCCTCTGCTCCCCTCCAGACCCCTCCTCCTCCATTCTCCTCTGTCCCCCTCCATTCTTCTCTGTCCCCCTCCATTCTCCTCTGTCCCCCTCCATTCTCCTCTGTCCCCCTCCAGTCTCCTCTGTCCCCCACCATTCTCCTCTGCTCCCCTCCATTCTCCTCTGCTCCCATCCATTCTCCTCTGCCCCCCTCCATTCTCCTCTCTCCCCCTCCATTCTCCTCTGCCCCCCTCCATTCTCCTCTGTCCCCCTCCATTCTCCTCTGTCCCCCTCCAGTCTCCTCTGTCCCCCTCCATTCTCCTCTGCTCCCCTCTATTCTCCTCTGCCCCCCTCCATTCTCCTCTGCCCCCCTCCATTCTCCTCTGTCCCCCTCCATTCTCCTCTGTCCCCTCCAGTCTCCTCTGTCCCCCTCCAGTCTCCTCTGTCCCCCTCCATTCTCCTCTGTTCCCCTCCATTCTCCTCTGTCCCCCTCCATTCTCCTCTGTTCCCCTCCATTCTCCTCTGCCCCATTCCATTCTCCTCTGCTCCCCTCCAGACCCCTCCTCCTCCATTCTCCTCTGTCCCCCTCCATTCTCCTCTGTCCCCCTCCATTCTCCTCTGTCCCCCTCCATTCTCCTCTGCCCCCTCCAGTCTCCTCTGTTCCCCTCCATTCTCCTCTGTTCCCCTCCATTCTCCTGTGTCCCACTCCATTCTCCTCTGTTCCCCTCCATTCTCCTCTGCCCCCTTCCATTCTCCTCTGCTCCCCTCCAGACCCCTCCTCCTCCATTCTCCTCTGTCCCCCTCCATTCTCCTCTGTTCCCCTCCATTCTCCTCTGTCCCCCTCCATTCTCCTCTGTCCCCCTCCATTCTCCTCTGCCCCCCTCCATTCTCCTCTGTCCCCCTCCATTCTCCTCTGTCCCCCTCCAGTCTCCTCTGTCCCCCTTCATTCTCCTCTGCTCCCCTCCATTCTCCTCTGTCCCCCTCCATTCTCCTCTGTCCCCCTCCTTTCTCCTGTCCCCCTCCAGTCTCCTCTGTCCCCCTCCTGTCTCCTCTGCTCCCCTCCATTCTCCTCTGCTCCCCTCCATTCTCCTCTGCCCCCCTCCATTCTCCTCTGCCCCCCTCCATTCTCCTCTGCTCCCCCTCCATTCTCCTCTGCCCCCCTCCATTCTCCTCTGTCCCCCTCCAGTCTCCTCTGTCCCCCTCCATTCTCCTCTGCTCCCCTCTATTCTCCTCTGCCCCCCTCCATTCTCCTCTGTCCCCCTCCAGTCTCCTCTGTCCCCCTCCATTCTCCTCTGTCCCCCTCCATTCTCCTCTGTCCCCCTCCATTCTCCTCTGTCCCCCTCCATTCTCCTCTGTCCCCCTCCATTCTCCTCTGCTCCCCTCCATTCTCCTCTGCCCCCCTCCATTCTCCTCTGCCCCCCCTCCATTCTCCTCTGCCCCCCCTCCATTCTCCTCTGCCCCCCTCCATTCTCCTCTGTCCCCCTCCATTCTCCTCTGTCCCCCTCCATTCTCCTCTGTCCCCCTCCAGTCTCCTCTGTCCCCCTCCAGTCTCCTCTGTCCCCCACCATTCTCCTCTGCTCCCCTCCATTCTCCTCTGCTCCCATCCATTCTCCTCTGCCCCCCTCCATTCTCCTCTCTCCCCCTCCATTCTCCTCTGCCCCCCTCCATTCTCCTCTGTCCCCCTCCATTCTCCTCTGTCCCCCTCCATTCTCCTCTGTCCCCCTCCATTCTCCTCTGTCCCCCTCCAGTCTCCTCTGTCCCCCTCCAGTCTCCTCTGTCCCCCTCCATTCTCCTCTGTTCCCCTCCATTCTCCTCTGTCCCCCTCCATTCTCCTCTGTTCCCCTCCATTCTCCTCTGCCCCCTTCCATTCTCCTCTGCTCCCCTCCAGACCCCTCCTCCTCCATTCTCCTCTGTCCCCCTCCATTCTCCTCTGTCCCCCTCCATTCTCCTCTGTCCCCCTCCATTCTCCTCTGCCCCCTCCAGTCTCCTCTGTTCCCCTCCATTCTCCTCTGTTCCCCTCCATTCTCCTGTGTCCCACTCCATTCTCCTCTGTTCCCCTCCATTCTCCTCTGCCCCCTTCCATTCTCCTCTGCTCCCCTCCAGACCCCTCCTCCTCCATTCTCCTCTGTCCCCCTCCATTCTCCTCTGTTCCCCTCCATTCTCCTCTGTCCCCCTCCATTCTCCTCTGTCCCCCTCCATTCTCCTCTGCCCCCCTCCATTCTCCTCTGTCCCCCTCCATTCTCCTCTGTCCCCCTCCAGTCTCCTCTGTCCCCCTTCATTCTCCTCTGCTCCCCTCCATTCTCCTCTGTCCCCCTCCATTCTCCTCTGTCCCCCTCCTTTCTCCTGTCCCCCTCCAGTCTCCTCTGTCCCCCTCCTGTCTCCTCTGCTCCCCTCCATTCTCCTCTGCTCCCCTCCATTCTCCTCTGCCCCCCTCCATTCTCCTCTGCCCCCCTCCATTCTCCTCTGCTCCCCCTCCATTCTCCTCTGCCCCCCTCCATTCTCCTCTGTCCCCCTCCAGTCTCCTCTGTCCCCCTCCATTCTCCTCTGCTCCCCTCTATTCTCCTCTGCCCCCCTCCATTCTCCTCTGTCCCCCTCCAGTCTCCTCTGTCCCCCTCCATTCTCCTCTGTCCCCCTCCATTCTCCTCTGTCCCCCTCCATTCTCCTCTGTCCCCCTCCATTCTCCTCTGTCCCCCTCCATTCTCCTCTGTCCCCCTCCATTCTCCTCTGCTCCCCTCCATTCTCCTCTGCCCCCCTCCATTCTCCTCTGCCCCCCCTCCATTCTCCTCTGCCCCCCCTCCATTCTCCTCTGCCCCCCCTCCATTCTCCTCTGTCCCCCTCCATTCTCCTCTGTCCCCCTCCATTCTCCTCTGTCCCCCTCCAGTCTCCTCTGTCCCCCTCTATTCTCCTCTGCCCCCCTCCAGTCTCCTCTGTCCCCCTCCAGTCTCCTCTGTCCCCCTCCAGTCTCCTCTTTCCCCCTCCATTCTCCTCTGTCCCCCTCCATTCTCCTCTGTTCCCCTCCATTCTCCTCTGCCCCCTTCCATTGTCCTCTGCTCCCCTCCAGACCCCTCCTCCTCCATTCTCCTCTGTCCCCCTCCATTCTCCTCTGTCCTCCTCCAGTCTCCTCTGTCCCCCTCCAGTCTCCTCTGTTCCCCTCCATTCTCCTCTGTCCCCCTCCATTCTCCTCTGTTCCCCTCCATTCTCCTCTGCCCCCTTCCATTCTCCTCTGCTCCCCTCCAGACCCCTCCTCCTCCATTCTCCTCTGTCCCCCTCCATTCTCCTCTGTCCCCCTCCATTCTCCTCTGTCCCCCTCCATTCTCCTCTGTCCCCCTCCATTCTCCTCTGCCCCCCTCCATTCTCCTCTGTCCCCCTCCATTCTCCTCTGTCCCCCTCCAGTCTCATCTGTCCCCCTCCAGTCTCATCTGTCCCCCTCCATTCTCCTCTGTCCCCCTCCATTCTCCTCTGTCCCCCTCCTTTCTCCTCTGTCCCCCTCCAGTCTCCTCTGTCCCCCTCCAGTCTCCTCTGCTCCCCTCCATTCTCCTCTGCTCCCCTCCATTCTCCTCTGCCCCCCTCCATTCTCCTCTGCCCCCCTCCATTCTCCTCTGCCCCCCCTCCATTCTCCTCTGCCCCCCTCCATTCTCCTCTGTCCCCCTCCAGTCTCCTCTGTCCCCCTCCATTCTCCTCTGCTCCCCTCCATTCTCCTCCCCTCCATTCTCCTCTGCTCCCCTCCATTCTCCTCTGTCTCCTCCATTCTCCTCTGCCCCCCTCCATTCTCCTCTGTCCCCCTCCATTCTCCTCTGCCCCCCTCCATTCTCCTCTGTCCCCCTCCATTCTCCTCTGTCCCCCTCCAGTCTCCTCTGCTCCCCTCCATTCTCCTCTGCTCCCCTCCATTCTCCTCTGCCCCCCTCCATTCTCCTCTGCCCCCCTCCATTCTCCTCTGCCCCCCCTCCATTCTCCTCTGCCCCCCTCCATTCTCCTCTGTCCCCCTCCAGTCTCCTCTGTCCCCCTCCATTCTCCTCTGCTCCCCTCCATTCTCCTCCCCTCCATTCTCCTCTGTCCCCCTCCATTCTCCTCTGTCCCCCTCCATTCTCCTCTGCCCCCCTCCATTCTCCTCTGTCCCCCTCCATTCTCCTCTGTCCCCCTCCATTCTCCTCTGCCCCCCTCCATTCTCCTCTGTCCCCCTCCATTCTCCTCTGTCCCCCTCCAGTCTCCTCTGTCCCCCTCCATTCTCCTCTGCTCCCCTCCATTCTCCTCTGCCCCCCTCCATTCTCCTCTGCCCCCCCTCCATTCTCCTCTGCCCCCCCTCCATTCTCCTCTGCCCCCCCTCCATTCTCCTCTGTCCCCCTCCATTCTCCTCTGTCCCCCTCCATTCTCCTCTGTCCACCTCCAGTCTCCTCTGTCCCCCTCCAGTCTCCTCTGCTCCCCTCTATTCTCCTCTGCCCCCCTCTATTCTCCTCTGCCCCCCTCCATTCTCCTCTGTCCCCCTCCAGTCTCCTCTGTCCCCCTCCAGTCTCCTCTGTCCCCCTCCAGTCTCCTCTGTCCCCCTCCATTCTCCTCTGTTCCCCTCTATTCTCCTCTGCCCCCTTCCATTGTCCTCTGCTCCCCTCCAGACCCCTCCTCCTCCATTCTCCTCTGTCCCCCTCCATTCTCCTCTGTCCCCCTCCAGTCTCCTCTGTCCCGCTCCAGTCTCCTCTGCCCCCCTCCAGTCTCCTCTGTCCCCCTCCATTCTCCTCTGTTCCCCTCCATTCTCCTCTGTCCCCCTCCATTCTCCTCTGTTCCCCTCCATTCTCCTCTGCCCCCTTCCATTCTCCTCTGCTCCCCTCCAGACCCCTCCTCCTCCATTCTCCTCTGTCCCCCTCCATTCTCCTCTGTCCCCCTCCATTCTCCTCTGTCCCCCTCCATTCTCCTCTGTCCCCCTCCAGTCTCCTCTGTCCCCCACCATTCTCCTCTGCTCCCCTCCATTCTCCTCTGCTCCCATCCATTCTCCTCTGCCCCCCTCCATTCTCCTGTCTCCCCCTCCATTCTCCTCTGCCCCCCTCCATTCTCCTCTGTCCCCCTCCATTCTCCTCTGTCCCCCTCCAGTCTCCTCTGTCCCCCTCCATTCTACTCTGCTCCCCTCTATTCTCCTCTGCCCCCCTCCATTCTCCTCTGCCCCCCTCCATTCTCCTCTGTCCCCCTCCATTCTCCTCTGTCCCCTCCAGTCTCCTCTGTCCCCCTCCAGTCTACTCTGTCCCCCTCCATTCTCCTCTGTTCCCCTCCATTCTCCTCTGTCCCCCTCCATTCTCCTCTGTTCCCCTCCATTATCCTCTGCCCCCTTCCATTCTCCTCTGCTCCCCTCCAGACCCCTCCTCCTCCATTCTCCTCTGTCCCCCTCCATTCTCCTCTGTCCCCCTCCATTCTCCTCTGTCCCCCTCCATTCTCCTCTGCCCCCTCCAGTCTCCTATGTTCCCCTCCATTCTCCTCTGTTCCCCTCCATTCTCCTGTGTCCCACTCCATTCTCCTCTGTTCCCCTCCATTCTCCTCTGCCCCCTTCCATTCTCCTCTGCTCCCCTCCAGACCCCTCCTCCTCCATTCTCCTCTGTCCCCCTCCATTCTCCTCTGTTCCCCTCCATTCTCCTCTGTCCCCCTCCATTCTCCTCTGTCCCCCTCCATTCTCCTCTGCCCCCCTCCATTCTCCTCTGTCCCCCTCCATTCTCCTCTGTCCCCCTCCAGTCTCCTCTGTCCCCCTTCATTCTCCTCTGCTCCCCTCCATTCTCCTCTGTCCCCCTCCATTCTCCTCTGTCCCCCTCCTTTCTCCTGTCCCCCTCCAGTCTCCTCTGTCCCCCTCCTGTCTCCTCTGCTCCCCTCCATTCTCCTCTGCTCCCCTCCATTCTCCTCTGCCCCCCTCCATTCTCCTCTGCCCCCCTCCATTCTCCTCTGCTCCCCCTCCATTCTCCTCTGCCCCCGTCCATTCTCCTCTGTCCCCCTCCAGTCTCCTCTGTCCCCCTCCATTCTCCTCTGCTCCCCTCTATTCTCCTCTGCCCCCCTCCATTCTCCTCTGTCCCCCTCCAGTCTCCTCTGTCCCCCTCCATTCTCCTCTGTCCCCCTCCATTCTCCTCTGTCCCCCTCCATTCTCCTCTGTCCCCCTCCATTCTCCTCTGTCCCCCTCCATTCTCCTCTGCTCCCCTCCATTCTCCTCTGCCCCCCTCCATTCTCCTCTGCCCCCCCTCCATTCTCCTCTGCCCCCCCTCCATTCTCCTCTGCCCCCCTCCATTCTCCTCTGTCCCCCTCCATTCTCCTCTGTCCCCCTCCATTCTCCTCTGTCCCCCTCCAGTCTCCTCTGTCCCCCTCCAGTCTCCTCTGTCCCCCTCCAGTCTCCTCTGTCCCCCTCCAGTCTCCTCTGTCCCCCTCCAGTCTACTCTTTCCCCCTCCATTCTCCTCTGTCCCCCTCCATTCTCCTCTGTTCCCCTCCATTCTCCTCTGCCCCCTTCCATTGTCCTCTGCTCCCCTCCAGACCCCTCCTCCTCCATTCTCCTCTGTCCCCCTCCATTCTCCTCTGTCCCCCTCCAGTCTCCTCTGTCCCCCTCCAGTCTCCTCTGTCCCCCTCCAGTCTCCTCTGTTCCCCTCCATTCTCCTCTGTCCCCCTCCATTCTCCTCTGTTCCCCTCCATTCTCCTCTGCCCCCTTCCATTCTCCTCTGCTCCCCTCCAGACCCCTCCTCCTCCATTCTCCTCTGTCCCCCTCCATTCTCCTCTGTCCCCCTCCATTCTCCTCTGTCCCCCTCCATTCTCCTCTGTCCCCCTCCATTCTCCTCTGCCCCCCTCCATTCTCCTCTGTCCCCCTCCATTCTCCTCTGTCCCCCTCCAGTCTCATCTGTCCCCCTCCAGTCTCATCTGTCCCCCTCCATTCTCCTCTGTCCCCCTCCATTCTCCTCTGTCCCCCTCCTTTCTCCTCTGTCCCCCTCCAGTCTCCTCTGTCCCCCTCCAGTCTCCTCTGCTCCCCTCCATTCTCCTCTGCTCCCCTCCATTCTCCTCTGCCCCCCTCCATTCTCCTCTGCCCCCCCTCCATTCTCCTCTGCCCCCCTCCATTCTCCTCTGTCCCCCTCCAGTCTCCTCTGTCCCCCTCCATTCTCCTCTGCTCCCCTCCATTCTCCTCCCCTCCATTCTCCTCTGCTCCCCTCCATTCTCCTCTGTCCCCCTCCATTCTCCTCTGCCCCCCTCCATTCTCCTCTGTCCCCCTCCATTCTCCTCTGCCCCCCTCCATTCTCCTCTGTCCCCCTCCATTCTCCTCTGTCCCCCTCCAGTCTCCTCTGTCCCCCTCCATTCTCCTCTGCTCCCCTCCATTCTCCTCTGCCCCCCTCCATTCTCCTCTGCCCCCCTCCATTCTCCTCTGCCCCCTCCATTCTCCTCTGCCCCCCCTCCATTCTCCTCTGCCCCCCCTCCATTCTCCTCTGTCCCCCTCCATTCTCCTCTGTCCCCCTCCAGTCTCCTCTGTCCACCTCCAGTCTCCTCTGTCCCCCTCCAGTCTCCTCTGCTCCCCTCTATTCTCGTCTGCCCCCCTCCATTCTCCTCTGCCCCCCTCCATTCTCCTCTCTCCCCCTCCAGTCTCCTCTGTCCCCCTCCAGTCTCCTCTGTCCCCCTCCAGTCTCCTCTGTCCCCCTCCAGTCTCCTCTGTCCCCCTCCATTCTCCTCTGTTCCCCTCCATTCTCCTCTGCCCCCTTCCATTGTCCTCTGCTCCCCTCCAGACCCCTCCTCCTCCATTCTCCTCTGTCCCCCTCCATTCTCCTCTGTCCCCCTCCATTCTCCTCTGTCCCCCTCCAGTCTCCTCTGTCCCCCTCCAGTCTCCTCTGCCCCCCTCCAGTCTCCTCTGTCCCCCTCCATTCTCCTCTGTTCCCCTCCATTCTCCTCTGTCCCCCTCCATTCTCCTCTGTTCCCCTCCATTCTCCTCTGCCCCCTTCCATTCTCCTCTGCTCCCCTCCAGACCCCTCCTCCTCCATTCTCCTCTGTCCCCCTCCATTCTCCTCTGTCCCCCTCCATTCTCCTCTGTCCCCCTCCAGTCTCCTCTGTCCCCCACCATTCTCCTCTGCTCCCATCCATTCTCCTCTGCCCCCCTCCATTCTCCTCTCTCCCCCTCCATTCTCCTCTGCCCCCCTCCATTCTCCTCTGTCCCCCTCCATTCTCCTCTGTCCCCCTCCAGTCTCCTCTGTCCCCCTCCAGTCTCCTCTGTCCCCCTCCATTCTCCTCTGCTCCCCTCTATTCTCCTCTGCCCCCCTCCATTCTCCTCTGCCCCCCTCCATTCTCCTCTGTCCCCCTCCATTCTCCTCTGTCCCCTCCAGTCTCCTCTGTCCCCCTCCAGTCTCCTCTGTCCCCCTCCATTCTCCTCTGTTCCCCTCCATTCTCCTCTGTCCCCCTCCATTCTCCTCTGTTCCCCTCCATTCTCCTCTGCCCCCTTCCATTCTCCTCTGCTCCCCTCCAGACCCCTCCTCCTCCATTCTCCTCTGTCCCCCTCCATTCTCCTCTGTCCCCCTCCATTCTCCTCTGTCCCCCTCCATTCTCCTCTGCCCCCTCCAGTCTCCTCTGTCCCCCTCCAGTCTCCTCTGTTCCCCTCCATTCTCCTGTGTCCCCCTCCATTCTCCTCTGTTCCCCTCCATTCTCCTCTGCCCCCTTCCATTCTCCTCTGCTCCCCTCCAGACCCCTCCTCCTCCATTCTCCTCTGTCCCCCTCTATTCTCCTCTGTCCCCCTCCATTCTCCTCTGTCCCCCTCCAGTCTCCTCTGTCCCCCTCCATTCTCCTCTGTCCCCCTCCATTCTCCTCTGCCCCCCTCCATTCTCCTCTGCTCCCCCTCCATTCTCCTCTGCCCCCCTCCATTCTCCTGTGTCCCCCTCCAGTCTCCTCTGTCCCCCTCCATTCTCCTCTGCTCCCCTCTATTCTCCTCTGCCCCCCTCCATTCTCCTCTGTCCCCCTCCAGTCTCCTCTGTCCCCCTCCATTCTCCTCTGTCCCCCTCCAGTCTCCTCTGTCCCCCTCCATTCTCCTCTGCTCCCCTCCATTCTCCTCTGCCCCCCTCCATTCTCCTCTGCCCCCCTCCATTCTCCTCTGCCCCCTCCATTCTCCTCTGCCCCCCCTCCATTCTCCTCTGCCCCCCCTCCATTCTCCTCTGCCCCCCTCCATTCTCCTCTGCCCCCCCTCCATTCTCCTCTGTCCCCCTCCAGTCTCCTCTGTCCCCCTCCAGTCTCCTCTGCTCCCCTCTATTCTCCTCTGCCCCCCTCCATTCTCCTCTGCCCCCCTCCATTCTCCTCTGTCCCCCTCCAGTCTCCTCTGTCCCCCTCCAGTCTCCTCTGCCCCCTCCATTCTCCTCTGTCCCCCTCCATTCTCCTCTGTTCCCCTCCATTCTCCTCTGCCCCCTTCCATTGTCCTCTGCTCCCCTCCAGACCCCTCCTCCTCCATTCTCCTCTGTCCCCCTCCATTCTCCTCTGTCCCCCTCCAGTCTCCTCTGTCCCCCTCCAGTCTCCTCTGTTCCCCTCCATTCTCCTCTGTCCCCCTCCATTCTCCTCTGTTCCCCTCCATTCTCCTCTGCCCCCTTCCATTCTCCTCTGCTCCCCTCCAGACCCCTCCTCCTCCATTCTCCTCTGTCCCCCTCCATTCTCCTCTGTCCCCCTCCATTCTCCTCTGTCCCCCTCCATTCTCCTCTGTCCCCCTCCATTCTCCTCTGCCCCCCTCCATTCTCCTCTGTCCCCCTCCATTCTCCTCTGTCCCCCTCCAGTCTCATCTGTCCCCCTCCATTCTCCTCTGCTCCCCTCCATTCTCCTCTGTCCCCCTCCATTCTCCTCTGTCCCCCTCCTTTCTCCTCTGTCCCCCTCCAGTCTCCTCTGTCCCCCTCCAGTCTCCTCTGCTCCCCTCCAGTCTCCTCTGCTCCCCTCCATTCTCCTCTGCTCCCCTCCATTCTCCTCTGCCCCCCTCCATTCTCCTCTGCCCCCCTCCATTCTCCTCTGCCCCCCTCCATTCTCCTCTGTCCCCCTCCAGTCTCCTCTGTCCCCCTCCATTCTCCTCTGCTCCCCTCCATTCTCCTCCCCTCCATTCTCCTCTGCTCCCCTCCATTCTCCTCTGTCCCCCTCCATTCTCCTCTGCCCCCCTCCATTCTCCTCTGTCCCCCTCCATTCTCCTCTGCCCCCCTCCATTCTCCTCTGTCCCCCTCCATTCTCCTCTGTCCCCCTCCAGTCTCCTCTGTCCCCCTCCATTCTCCTCTGCTCCCCTCCATTCTCCTCTGCTCCCCTCCATTCTCCTCTGCCCCCCTCCATTCTCCTCTGCCCCCCTCCATTCTCCTCTGCCCCCTCCATTCTCCTCTGCCCCCCCTCCATTCTCCTCTGCCCCCCCTCCATTCTCCTCTGTCCCCCTCCATTCTCCTCTGTCCCCCTCCATTCTCCTCTGTCCCCCTCCATTCTCCTCTGTCCCCCTCCATTCTCCTCTGTCCCCCTTCCCTCTCCTCTGCTCCCCTCTATTCTCCTCTGCCCCCCTCCATTCTCCTCTGCCCCCCTCCATTCTCCTCTCTCCCCCTCCAGTCTCCTCTGTCCCCCTCCAGTCTCCTCTGTCCCCCTCCAGTCTCCTCTGTCCCCCTCCATTCTCCTCTGTCCCCCTCCATTCTCCTCTGTTCCCCTCCATTCTCCTCTGCCCCCTTCCATTGTCCTCTGCTCCCCTCCAGACCCCTCCTCCTCCATTCTCCTCTGTCCCCCTCCATTCTCCTCTGTCCCCCTCCAGTCTCCTCTGTCCCCCTCCAGTCTCCTCTGCCCCCCTCCAGTCTCCTCTGTTCCCCTCCATTCTCCTCTGCCCCCTTCCATTCTCCTCTCCTCCCCTCCAGACCCCTCCTCCTCCATTCTCCTCTGTCCCCCTCCATTCTCCTCTGTCCCCCTCCATTCTCCTCTGTCCCCCTCCAGTCTCCTCTGTCCCCCACCATTCTCCTCTGCTCCCCTCCATTCTCCTCTGCCCCCCTCCATTCTCCTCTGCTCCCCTCTATTCTCCTCTGCCCCCCTCCATTCTCCTCTGCCCCCCTCCATTCTCCTCTGCCCCCCTCCATTCTCCTATGTCCCCTCCAGTCTCCTCTGTCCCCCTCCAGTCTCCTCTGTCCCCCTCCATTCTCCTCTGTTCCCCTCCATTCTCCTCTGTCCCCCTCCATTCTCCTCTGTTCCCCTCCATTCTCCTCTGCCCCCTTCCATTCTCCTCTGCTCCCCTCCAGACCCCTCCTCCTCCATTCTCCTCTGTCCCCCTCCATTCTCCTCTGTCCCCCTCCATTCTCCTCTGTCCCCCTCCATTCTCCTCTGCCCCCTCCATTCTCCTCTGTTCCCCTCCATTCTTCTGTGTCCCCCTCCATTCTCCTCTGTTCCCCTCCATTCTCCTCTGCCCCCTTTCATTCTCCTCTGCTCCCCTCCAGACCCCTCCTCCTCCATTCTCCTCTGTCCCCCTCCATTCTCCTCTGTCCCCCTCCATTCTCCTCTGTCCCCCTCCAGTCTCCTCTGTCCCCCTCCATTCTCCTCTGCTCCCCTCCATTCTCCTCCCCTCCATTCTCCTCTGCTCCCCTCCATTCTCCTCTGTCCCCCTCCATTCTCCTCTGCCCCCCTCCATTCTCCTCTGTCCCCCTCCATTCTCCTCTGTCCCCCTCCATTCTCCTCTGCCCCCCTCCATTCTCCTCTGTCCCCCTCCATTCTCCTCTGTCCCCCTCCAGTCTCCTCTGTCCCCCTCCATTCTCCTCTGCTCCCCTCCATTCTCCTCTGCCCCCCTCCATTCTCCTCTGCCCCCCTCCATTCTCCTCTGCCCCCCCTCCATTCTCCTCTGCCCCCCCTCCATTCTCCTCTGTCCCCCTCCATTCTCCTCTGTCCCCCTCCATTCTCCTCTGTCCGCCTCCAGTCTCCTCTGTCCCCGTCCAGTCTCATCTGCTCCCCTCTATTCTCCTCTGCCCCTCACCATTCTCCTCTGCCCCCCTCCATTCTCCTCTGTCCCCCTCCAGTCTCCTCTGTCCCCCTCCAGTCTCCTCTGTCCCCCTCCAGTCTCCTCTGTCCCCCTCCATTCTCCTCTGTTCCCCTCCATTCTCCTCTGCCCCCTTCCATTGTCCTCTGCTCCCCTGCAGACCCCTCCTCCTCCATTCTCCTCTGTCCCCCTCCATTCTCCTCTGTCCCCCTCCAGTCTCCTCTGTCCCCCTCCAGTCTCCTCTGCCCCCCTCCAGTCTCCTCTGTCCCCCTCCATTCTCCTCTGTTCCCCTCCATTCTCCTCTGTCCCCCTCCATTCTCCTCTGTTCCCCTCCATTCTCCTCTGCCCCCTTCCATTCTCCTCTGCTCCCCTCCAGACCCCTCCTCCTCCATTCTCCTCTGTCCCCCTCCATTCTCCTCTGTCCCCCTCCATTCTCCTCTGTCCCCCTCCATTCTCCTCTGTCCCCCTCCATTCTCCTCTGTCCCCCTCCAGTCTCCTCTGTCCCCCTCCATTCTCCTCTGCTCCCCTCCATTCTCCTCTGCCCCCCTCCATTCTCCTCTGCCCCCCTCCATTCTCCTCTGCCCCCCCTCCATTCTCCTCTGCCCCCCCTCCATTCTCCTCTGCCCCCCCTCCATTCTCCTCTGTCCCCCTCCATTCTCCTCTGTCCCCCTCCATTCTCCTCTGTCCACCTCCAGTCTCCTCTGTCCCCCTCCAGTCTCCTCTGCTCCCCTCTATTCTCCTCTGCCCCCCTCCATTCTCCTCTGCCCCCCTCCATTCTCCTCTGTCCCCCTCCAGTCTCCTCTGTCCCCCTCCAGTCTCCTCTGTCCCCCTCCAGTCTCCTCTGTCCCCCTCCATTCTCCTCTGTTCCCCTCTATTCTCCTCTGCCCCCTTCCATTGTCCTCTGCTCCCCTCCAGACCCCTCCTCCTCCATTCTCCTCTGTCCCCCTCCATTCTCCTCTGTCCCCCTCCAGTCTCCTCTGTCCCGCTCCAGTCTCCTCTGCCCCCCTCCAGTCTCCTCTGTCCCCCTCCATTCTCCTCTGTTCCCCTCCATTCTCCTCTGTCCCCCTCCATTCTCCTCTGTTCCCCTCCATTCTCCTCTGCCCCCTTCCATTCTCCTCTGCTCCCCTCCAGACCCCTCCTCCTCCATTCTCCTCTGTCCCCCTCCATTCTCCTCTGTCCCCCTCCATTCTCCTCTGTCCCCCTCCATTCTCCTCTGTCCCCCTCCAGTCTCCTCTGTCCCCCACCATTCTCCTCTGCTCCCCTCCATTCTCCTCTGCTCCCATCCATTCTCCTCTGCCCCCCTCCATTCTCCTCTCTCCCCCTCCATTCTCCTCTGCCCCCCTCCATTCTCCTCTGACCCTCCATTCTCCTCTGTCCCCCTCCAGTCTCCTCTGTCCCCCTCCATTCTACTCTGCTCCCCTCTATTCTCCTCTGCCCCCCTCCATTCTCCTCTGCCCCCCTCCATTCTCCTCTGCCCCCCTCCATTCTCCTCTGTCCCCCTCCATTCTCCTCTGTCCCCTCCAGTCTCCTCTGTCCCCCTCCAGTCTACTCTGTCCCCCTCCATTCTCCTCTGTTCCCCTCCATTCTCCTCTGTCCCCCTCCATTCTCCTCTGTTCCCCTCCATTATCCTCTGCCCCCTTCCATTCTCCTCTGCTCCCCTCCAGACCCCTCCTCCTCCATTCTCCTCTGTCCCCCTCCATTCTCCTCTGTCCCCCTCCATTCTCCTCTGTCCCCCTCCATTCTCCTCTGCCCCCTCCAGTCTCCTCTGTTCCCCTCCATTCTCCTCTGTTCCCCTCCATTCTCCTGTGTCCCACTCCATTCTCCTCTGTTCCCCTCCATTCTCCTCTGCCCCCTTCCATTCTCCTCTGCTCCCCTCCAGACCCCTCCTCCTCCATTCTCCTCTGTCCCCCTCCATTCTCCTCTGTTCCCCTCCATTCTCCTCTGTCCCCCTCCATTCTCCTCTGTCCCCCTCCATTCTCCTCTGCCCCCCTCCATTCTCCTCTGTCCCCCTCCATTCTCCTCTGTCCCCCTCCAGTCTCCTCTGTCCCCCTTCATTCTCCTCTGCTCCCCTCCATTCTCCTCTGTCCCCCTCCATTCTCCTCTGTCCCCCTCCTTTCTCCTGTCCCCCTCCAGTCTCCTCTGTCCCCCTCCTGTCTCCTCTGCTCCCCTCCATTCTCCTCTGCTCCCCTCCATTCTCCTCTGCCCCCCTCCATTCTCCTCTGCCCCCCTCCATTCTCCTCTGCTCCCCCTCCATGCTCCTCTGCCCCCGTCCATTCTCCTCTGTCCCCCTCCAGTCTCCTCTGTCCCCCTCCATTCTCCTCTGCTCCCCTCTATTCTCCTCTGCCCCCCTCCATTCTCCTCTGTCCCCCTCCAGTCTCCTCTGTCCCCCTCCATTCTCCTCTGTCCCCCTCCATTCTCCTCTGTCCCCCTCCATTCTCCTCTGTCCCCCTCCATTCTCCTCTGTCCCCCTCCATTCTCCTCTGCTCCCCTCCATTCTCCTCTGCCCCCCTCCATTCTCCTCTGCCCCCCCTCCATTCTCCTCTGCCCCCCCTCCATTCTCCTCTGCCCCCCTCCATTCTCCTCTGTCCCCCTCCATTCTCCTCTGTCCCCCTCCATTCTCCTCTGTCCCCCTCCAGTCTCCTCTGTCCCCCTCCAGTCTCCTCTGTCCCCCTCCAGTCTCCTCTGTCCCCCTCCAGTCTCCTCTGTCCCCCTCCAGTCTCCTCTTTCCCCCTCCATTCTCCTCTGTCCCCCTCCATTCTCCTCTGTTCCCCTCCATTCTCCTCTGCCCCCTTCCATTGTCCTCTGCTCCCCTCCAGACCCCTCCTCCTCCATTCTCCTCTGTCCCCCTCCATTCTCCTCTGTCCCCCTCCAGTCTCCTCTGTCCCCCTCCAGTCTCCTCTGTTCCCCTCCATTCTCCTCTGTCCCCCTCCATTCTCCTCTGTTCCCCTCCATTCTCCTCTGCCCCCTTCCATTCTCCTCTGCTCCCCTCCAGACCCCTCCTCCTCCATTCTCCTCTGTCCCCCTCCATTCTCCTCTGTCCCCCTCCATTCTCCTCTGTCCCCCTCCATTCTCCTCTGTCCCCCTCCATTCTCCTCTGCCCCCCTCCATTCTCCTCTGTCCCCCTCCATTCTCCTCTGTCCCCCTCCAGTCTCATCTGTCCCCCTCCAGTCTCATCTGTCCCCCTCCATTCTCCTCTGTCCCCCTCCATTCTCCTCTGTCCCCCTCCTTTCTCCTCTGTCCCCCTCCAGTCTCCTCTGTCCCCCTCCAGTCTCCTCTGCTCCCCTCCATTCTCCTCTGCTCCCCTCCATTCTCCTCTGCCCCCCTCCATTCTCCTCTGCCCCCCTCCATTCTCCTCTGCCCCCCCTCCATTCTCCTCTGCCCCCCTCCATTCTCCTCTGTCCCCCTCCAGTCTCCTCTGTCCCCCTCCATTCTCCTCTGCTCCCCTCCATTCTCCTCCCCTCCATTCTCCTCTGCTCCCCTCCATTCTCCTCTGTCCCCCTCCATTCTCCTCTGCCCCCCTCCATTCTCCTCTGTCCCCCTCCATTCTCCTCTGCCCCCCTCCATTCTCCTCTGTCCCCCTCCATTCTCCTCTGTCCCCCTCCAGTCTCCTCTGTCCCCCTCCATTCTCCTCTGCTCCCCTCCATTCTCCTCTGCCCCCCTCCATTCTCCTCTGCCCCCCTCCATTCTCCTCTGCCCCCCCTCCATTCTCCTCTGCCCCCCCTCCATTCTCCTCTGCCCCCCCTCCATTCTCCTCTGTCCCCCTCCATTCTCCTCTGTCCCCCTCCAGTCTCCTCTGTCCACCTCCAGTCTCCTCTGTCCCCCTCCAGTCTCCTCTGCTCCCCTCTATTCTCGTCTGCCCCCCTCCATTCTCCTCTGCCCCCCTCCATTCTCCTCTCTCCCCCTCCAGTCTCCTCTGTCCCCCTCCAGTCTCCTCTGTCCCCCTCCAGTCTCCTCTGTCCCCCTCCAGTCTCCTCTGTCCCCCTCCATTCTCCTCTGTTCCCCTCCATTCTCCTCTGCCCCCTTCCATTGTCCTCTGCTCCCCTCCAGACCCCTCCTCCTCCATTCTCCTCTGTCCCCCTCCATTCTCCTCTGTCCCCCTCCATTCTCCTCTGTCCCCCTCCAGTCTCCTCTGTCCCCCTCCAGTCTCCTCTGCCCCCCTCCAGTCTCCTCTGTCCCCCTCCATTCTCCTCTGTTCCCCTCCATTCTCCTCTGTCCCCCTCCATTCTCCTCTGTTCCCCTCCATTCTCCTCTGCCCCCTTCCATTCTCCTCTGCTCCCCTCCAGACCCCTCCTCCTCCATTCTCCTCTGTCCCCCTCCATTCTCCTCTGTCCCCCTCCATTCTCCTCTGTCCCCCTCCAGTCTCCTCTGTCCCCCACCATTCTCCTCTGCTCCCATCCATTCTCCTCTGCCCCCCTCCATTCTCCTCTCTCCCCCTCCATTCTCCTCTGCCCCCCTCCATTCTCCTCTGTCCCCCTCCATTCTCCTCTGTCCCCCTCCAGTCTCCTCTGTCCCCCTCCAGTCTCCTCTGTCCCCCTCCATTCTCCTCTGCTCCCCTCTATTCTCCTCTGCCCCCCTCCATTCTCCTCTGCCCCCCTCCATTCTCCTCTGTCCCCCTCCATTCTCCTCTGTCCCCTCCAGTCTCCTCTGTCCCCCTCCAGTCTCCTCTGTCCCCCTCCATTCTCCTCTGTTCCCCTCCATTCTCCTCTGTCCCCCTCCATTCTCCTCTGTTCCCCTCCATTCTCCTCTGCCCCCTTCCATTCTCCTCTGCTCCCCTCCAGACCCCTCCTCCTCCATTCTCCTCTGTCCCCCTCCATTCTCCTCTGTCCCCCTCCATTCTCCTCTGTCCCCCTCCATTCTCCTCTGCCCCCTCCAGTCTCCTCTGTCCCCCTCCAGTCTCCTCTGTTCCCCTCCATTCTCCTGTGTCCCCCTCCATTCTCCTCTGTTCCCCTCCATTCTCCTCTGCCCCCTTCCATTCTCCTCTGCTCCCCTCCAGACCCCTCCTCCTCCATTCTCCTCTGTCCCCCTCTATTCTCCTCTGTCCCCCTCCATTCTCCTCTGTCCCCCTCCAGTCTCCTCTGTCCCCCTCCATTCTCCTCTGTCCCCCTCCATTCTCCTCTGCCCCCCTCCATTCTCCTCTGCTCCCCCTCCATTCTCCTCTGCCCCCCTCCATTCTCCTGTGTCCCCCTCCAGTCTCCTCTGTCCCCCTCCCTTCTCCTCTGCTCCCCTCTATTCTCCTCTGCCCCCCTCCATTCTCCTCTGTCCCCCTCCAGTCTCCTCTGTCCCCCTCCATTCTCCTCTGTCCCCCTCCAGTCTCCTCTGTCCCCCTCCATTCTCCTCTGCTCCCCTCCATTCTCCTCTGCCCCCCTCCATTCTCCTCTGCCCCCCTCCATTCTCCTCTGCCCCCCCTCCATTCTCCTCTGCCCCCCCTCCATTCTCCTCTGCCCCCCTCCATTCTCCTCTGCCCCCCCTCCATTCTCCTCTGTCCCCCTCCAGTCTCCTCTGTCCCCCTCCAGTCTCCTCTGCTCCCCTCTATTCTCCTCTGCCCCCCTCCATTCTCCTCTGCCCCCCTCCATTCTCCTCTGTCCCCCTCCAGTCTCCTCTGTCCCCCTCCAGTCTCCTCTGCCCCCTCCATTCTCCTCTGTCCCCCTCCATTCTCCTCTGTTCCCCTCCATTCTCCTCTGCCCCCTTCCATTGTCCTCTGCTCCCCTCCAGACCCCTCCTCCTCCATTCTCCTCTGTCCCCCTCCATTCTCCTCTGTCCCCCTCCAGTCTCCTCTGTCCCCCTCCAGTCTCCTCTGTTCCCCTCCATTCTCCTCTGTCCCCCTCCATTCTCCTCTGTTCCCCTCCATTCTCCTCTGCCCCCTTCCATTCTCCTCTGCTCCCCTCCAGACCCCTCCTCCTCCATTCTCCTCTGTCCCCCTCCATTCTCCTCTGTCCCCCTCCATTCTCCTCTGTCCCCCTCCATTCTCCTCTGTCCCCCTCCATTCTCCTCTGCCCCCCTCCATTCTCCTCTGTCCCCCTCCATTCTCCTCTGTCCCCCTCCAGTCTCATCTGTCCCCCTCCATTCTCCTCTGCTCCCCTCCATTCTCCTCTGTCCCCCTCCATTCTCCTCTGTCCCCCTCCTTTCTCCTCTGTCCCCCTCCAGTCTCCTCTGTCCCCCTCCAGTCTCCTCTGCTCCCCTCCAGTCTCCTCTGCTCCCCTCCATTCTCCTCTGCTCCCCTCCATTCTCCTCTGCCCCCCTCCATTCTCCTCTGCCCCCCTCCATTCTCCTCTGCCCCCCTCCATTCTCCTCTGTCCCCCTCCAGTCTCCTCTGTCCCCCTCCATTCTCCTCTGCTCCCCTCCATTCTCCTCCCCTCCATTCTCCTCTGCTCCCCTCCATTCTCCTCTGTCCCCCTCCATTCTCCTCTGCCCCCCTCCATTCTCCTCTGTCCCCCTCCATTCTCCTCTGCCCCCCTCCATTCTCCTCTGTCCCCCTCCATTCTCCTCTGTCCCCCTCCAGTCTCCTCTGTCCCCCTCCATTCTCCTCTGCTCCCCTCCATTCTCCTCTGCTCCCCTCCATTCTCCTCTGCCCCCCTCCATTCTCCTCTGCCCCCCTCCATTCTCCTCTGCCCCCTCCATTCTCCTCTGCCCCCCCTCCATTCTCCTCTGCCCCCCCTCCATTCTCCTCTGTCCCCCTCCATTCTCCTCTGTCCCCCTCCATTCTCCTCTGTCCCCCTCCATTCTCCTCTGTCCCCCTCCATTCTCCTCTGTCCCCCTTCCCTCTCCTCTGCTCCCCTCTATTCTCCTCTGCCCCCCTCCATTCTCCTCTGCCCCCCTCCATTCTCCTCTCTCCCCCTCCAGTCTCCTCTGTCCCCCTCCAGTCTCCTCTGTCCCCCTCCAGTCTCCTCTGTCCCCCTCCATTCTCCTCTGTCCCCCTCCATTCTCCTCTGTTCCCCTCCATTCTCCTCTGCCCCCTTCCATTGTCCTCTGCTCCCCTCCAGACCCCTCCTCCTCCATTCTCCTCTGTCCCCCTCCATTCTCCTCTGTCCCCCTCCAGTCTCCTCTGTCCCCCTCCAGTCTCCTCTGCCCCCCTCCAGTCTCCTCTGTTCCCCTCCATTCTCCTCTGCCCCCTTCCATTCTCCTCTCCTCCCCTCCAGACCCCTCCTCCTCCATTCTCCTCTGTCCCCCTCCATTCTCCTCTGTCCCCCTCCATTCTCCTCTGTCCCCCTCCAGTCTCCTCTGTCCCCCACCATTCTCCTCTGCTCCCCTCCATTCTCCTCTGCCCCCCTCCATTCTCCTCTGCTCCCCTCTATTCTCCTCTGCCCCCCTCCATTCTCCTCTGCCCCCCTCCATTCTCCTCTGCCCCCCTCCATTCTCCTCTGTCCCCTCCAGTCTCCTCTGTCCCCCTCCAGTCTCCTCTGTCCCCCTCCATTCTCCTCTGTTCCCCTCCATTCTCCTCTGTCCCCCTCCATTCTCCTCTGTTCCCCTCCATTCTCCTCTGCCCCCTTCCATTCTCCTCTGCTCCCCTCCAGACCCCTCCTCCTCCATTCTCCTCTGTCCCCCTCCATTCTCCTCTGTCCCCCTCCATTCTCCTCTGTCCCCCTCCATTCTCCTCTGCCCCCTCCATTCTCCTCTGTTCCCCTCCATTCTCCTGTGTCCCCCTCCATTCTCCTCTGTTCCCCTCCATTCTCCTCTGCCCCCTTTCATTCTCCTCTGCTCCCCTCCAGACCCCTCCTCCTCCATTCTCCTCTGTCCCCCTCCATTCTCCTCTGTCCCCCTCCATTCTCCTCTGTCCCCCTCCAGTCTCCTCTGTCCCCCTCCATTCTCCTCTGCTCCCCTCCATTCTCCTCCCCTCCATTCTCCTCTGCTCCCCTCCATTCTCCTCTGTCCCCCTCCATTCTCCTCTGCCCCCCTCCATTCTCCTCTGTCCCCCTCCATTCTCCTCTGTCCCCCTCCATTCTCCTCTGCCCCCCTCCATTCTCCTCTGTCCCCCTCCATTCTCCTCTGTCCCCCTCCAGTCTCCTCTGTCCCCCTCCATTCTCCTCTGCTCCCCTCCATTCTCCTCTGCCCCCCTCCATTCTCCTCTGCCCCCCTCCATTCTCCTCTGCCCCCCCTCCATTCTCCTCTGCCCCCCCTCCATTCTCCTCTGTCCCCCTCCATTCTCCTCTGTCCCCCTCCATTCTCCTCTGTCCGCCTCCAGTCTCCTCTGTCCCCGTCCAGTCTCATCTGCTCCCCTCTATTCTCCTCTGCCCCTCACCATTCTCCTCTGCCCCCCTCCATTCTCCTCTGTCCCCCTCCAGTCTCCTCTGTCCCCCTCCAGTCTCCTCTGTCCCCCTCCAGTCTCCTCTGTCCCCCTCCATTCTCCTCTGTTCCCCTCCATTCTCCTCTGCCCCCTTCCATTGTCCTCTGCTCCCCTGCAGACCCCTCCTCCTCCATTCTCCTCTGTCCCCCTCCATTCTCCTCTGTCCCCCTCCAGTCTCCTCTGTCCCCCTCCAGTCTCCTCTGCCCCCCTCCAGTCTCCTCTGTCCCCCTCCATTCTCCTCTGTTCCCCTCCATTCTCCTCTGTCCCCCTCCATTCTCCTCTGTTCCCCTCCATTCTCCTCTGCCCCCTTCCATTCTCCTCTGCTCCCCTCCAGACCCCTCCTCCTCCATTCTCCTCTGTCCCCCTCCATTCTCCTCTGTCCCCCTCCATTCTCCTCTGTCCCCCTCCATTCTCCTCTGTCCCCCTCCAGTCTCCTCTGTCCCCCACCATTCTCCTCTGCTCCCCTCCATTCTCCTCTGCTCCCATCCATTCTCCTCTGCCCCCCTCCATTCTCCTCTCTCCCCCTCCATTCTCCTCTGCCCCCCTCCATTCTCCTCTGTCCCCCTCCATTCTCCTCTGTCCCCCTCCAGTCTCCTCTGTCCCCCTCCATTCTCCTCTGCTCCCCTCTATTCTCCTCTGCCCCCCTCCATTCTCCTCTGCCCCCCTCCATTCTCCTCTGTCCCCCTCCATTCTCCTCTGTCCCCTCCAGTCTCCTCTGTCCCCCTCCAGTCTCCTCTGTCCCCCTCCATTCTCCTCTGTTCCCCTCCATTCTCCTCTGTCCCCCTCCATTCTCCTCTGTTCCGCTCCATTCTCCTCTGCCCCCTTCCATTCTCCTCTGCTCCCCTCCAGACCCCTCCTCCTCCATTCTCCTCTGTCCCCCTCCATTCTCCTCTGTCCCCCTCCATTCTCCTCTGTCCCCCTCCATTCTCCTCTGTCCCCCTCCATTCTCCTCTGCCCCCTCCAGTCTCCTCTGTTCCCCTCCATTCTCCTCTGTTCCCCTCCATTCTCCTGTGTCCCACTCCATTCTCCTCTGTTCCCCTCCATTCTCCTCTGCCCCCTTCCATTCTCCTCTGCTCCCCTCCAGACCCCTCCTCCTCCATTCTCCTCTGTCCCCCTCCATTCTCCTCTGTTCCCCTCCATTCTCCTCTGTCCCCCTCCATTCTCCTCTGTCCCCCTCCATTCTCCTCTGCCCCCCTCCATTCTCCTCTGTCCCCCTCCATTCTCCTCTGTCCCCCTCCAGTCTCCTCTGTCCCCCTTCATTCTCCTCTGCTCCCCTCCATTCTCCTCTGTCCCCCTCCTTTCTCCTCTGTCCCCCTCCTTTCTCGTGTCCCCCTCCAGTCTCCTCTGTCCCCCTCCTGTCTCCTCTGCTCCCCTCCATTCTCCTCTGCTCCCCTCCATTCTCCTCTGCCCCCCTCCATTCTCCTCTGCCCCCCTCCATTCTCCTCTGCTCCCCCTCCATTCTCCTCTGCCCCCCTCCATTCTCCTCTGTCCCCCTCCAGTCTCCTCTGTCCCCCTCCATTCTCCTCTGCTCCCCTCTATTCTCCTCTGCCCCCCTCCATTCTCCTCTGTCCCCCTCCAGTCTCCTCTGTCCCCCTCCATTCTCCTCTGTCCCCCTCCATTCTCCTCTGTCCCCCTCCATTCTCCTCTGTCCCCCTCCATTCTCCTCTGTCCCCCTCCATTCTCCTCTGCCCCCCCTCCATTCTCCTCTGCCCCCCCTCCATTCTCCTCTGCCCCCCCTCCATTCTCCTCTGCCCCCCCTCCATTCTCCTCTGCCCCCCCTCCATTCTCCTCTGTCCCCCTCCATTCTCCTCTGTCCCCCTCCAGTCTCCTCTGTCCCCCTCCAGTCTCCTCTGCTCCCCTCTATTCTCCTCTGCCCCCCTCCAGTCTCCTCTGTCCCCCTCCAGTCTCCTCTTTCCCCCTCCATTCTCCTCTGTCCCCCTCCATTCTCCTCTGTTCCCCTCCATTCTCCTCTGCCCCCTTCCATTGTCCTCTGCTCCCCTCCAGACCCCTCCTCCTCCATTCTCCTCTGTCCCCCTCCATTCTCCTTTGTCCCCCTCCAGTCTCCTCTGTCCCCCTCCAGTCTCCTCTGTTCCCCTCCATTCTCCTCTGTCCCCCTCCATTCTCCTCTGTTCCCCTCCATTCTCCTCTGCCCCCTTCCATTCTCCTCTGCTCCCCTCCAGACCCCTCCTCCTCCATTCTCCTCTGTCCCCCTCCATTCTCCTCTGTCCCCCTCCATTCTCCTCTGTCCCCCTCCATTCTCCTCTGCCCCCCTCCATTCTCCTCTGTCCCCCTCCATTCTCCTCTGTCCCCCTCCAGTTTCCTCTGTCCCCCTCCATTCTCCTCTGCTCCCCTCCATTCTCCTCTGCCCCCCTCCATTCTCCTCTGCCCCCCTCCATTCTCCTCTGCCCCCCTCTATTCTCCTCTGCCCCCCCTCCATTCTCCTCTGCCCCCCCTCCATTCTCCTCTGTCCCCCTCCAGTCTCCTCTGTCCCCCTCCAGTCTCCTCTGCTCCCCTCTATTCTCCTCTGCCCCCCTCCATTCTCCTCTGCCCCCCTCCATTCTCCTCTGTCCCCCTCCAGTCTCCTCTGTCCCCCTCCAGTCTCCTCTGCCCCCTCCATTCTCCTCTGTCCCCCTCCATTCTCCTCTGTTCCCCTCCATTCTCCTCTGCCCCCTTCCATTGTCCTCTGCTCCCCTCCAGACCCCTCCTCCTCCATTCTCCTCTGTCCCCCTCCATTCTCCTCTGTCCCCCTCCAGTCTCCTCTGTCCCCCTCCAGTCTCCTCTGTTCCCCTCCATTCTCCTCTGTCCCCCTCCATTCTCCTCTGTTCCCCTCCATTCTCCTCTGCCCCCTTCCATTCTCCTCTGCTCCCCTCCAGACCCCTCCTCCTCCATTCTCCTCTGTCCCCCTCCATTGTCCTCTGTCCCCCTCCATTCTCCTCTGTCCCCCTCCATTCTCCTCTGTCCCCCTCCATTCTCCTCTGCCCCCCTCCATTCTCCTCTGTCCCCCTCCATTCTCCTCTGTCCCCCTCCAGTCTCATCTGTCCCCCTCCATTCTCCTCTGCTCCCCTCCATTCTCCTCTGTCCCCCTCCATTCTCCTCTGTCCCCCTCCTTTCTCCTCTGTCCCCCTCCAGTCTCCTCTGTCCCCCTCCAGTCTCCTCTGCTCCCCTCCAGTCTCCTCTGCTCCCCTCCATTCTCCTCTGCTCCCCTCCATTCTCCTCTGCCCCCCTCCATTCTCCTCTGCCCCCCTCCATTCTCCTCTGTCCCCCTCCAGTCTCCTCTGTCCCCCTCCATTCTCCTCTGCTCCCCTCCATTCTCCTCCCTTCCATTCTCCTCTGCTCCCCTCCATTCTCCTCTGTCCCCCTCCATTCTCCTCTGCCCCCCTCCATTCTCCTCTGTCCCCCTCCATTCTCCTCTGCCCCCCTCCATTCTCCTCTGTCCCCCTCCATTCTCCTCTGTCCCCCTCCATTCTCCTCTGTCCCCCTCCAGTCTCCTCTGTCCCCCTCCATTCTCCTCTGCTCCCCTCTATTCTCCTCTGCCCCCCTCCATTCTCCTCTGCCCCCCTCCATTCTCCTCTGTCCCCCTCCATTCTCCTCTGTCCCCTCCAGTCTCCTCTGTCCCCCTCCAGTCTCCTCTGTCCCCCTCCATTCTCCTCTGTTCCCCTCCATTCTCCTCTGTCCCCCTCCATTCTCCTCTGTTCCGCTCCATTCTCCTCTGCCCCCTTCCATTCTCCTCTGCTCCCCTCCAGACCCCTCCTCCTCCATTCTCCTCTGTCCCCCTCCATTCTCCTCTGTCCCCCTCCATTCTCCTCTGTCCCCCTCCATTCTCCTCTGTCCCCCTCCATTCTCCTCTGCCCCCTCCAGTCTCCTCTGTTCCCCTCCATTCTCCTCTGTTCCCCTCCATTCTCCTGTGTCCCACTCCATTCTCCTCTGTTCCCCTCCATTCTCCTCTGCCCCCTTCCATTCTCCTCTGCTCCCCTCCAGACCCCTCCTCCTCCATTCTCCTCTGTCCCCCTCCATTCTCCTCTGTTCCCCTCCATTCTCCTCTGTCCCCCTCCATTCTCCTCTGTCCCCCTCCATTCTCCTCTGCCCCCCTCCATTCTCCTCTGTCCCCCTCCATTCTCCTCTGTCCCCCTCCAGTCTCCTCTGTCCCCCTTCATTCTCCTCTGCTCCCCTCCATTCTCCTCTGTCCCCCTCCTTTCTCCTCTGTCCCCCTCCTTTCTCCTGTCCCCCTCCAGTCTCCTCTGTCCCCCTCCTGTCTCCTCTGCTCCCCTCCATTCTCCTCTGCTCCCCTCCATTCTCCTCTGCCCCCCTCCATTCTCCTCTGCCCCCCTCCATTCTCCTCTGCTCCCCCTCCATTCTCCTCTGCCCCCCTCCATTCTCCTCTGTCCCCCTCCAGTCTCCTCTGTCCCCCTCCATTCTCCTCTGCTCCCCTCTATACTCCTCTGCCCCCCTCCATTCTCCTCTGTCCCCCTCCAGTCTCCTCTGTCCCCCTCCATTCTCCTCTGTCCCCCTCCATTCTCCTCTGTCCCCCTCCATTCTCCTCTGTCCCCCTCCATTCTCCTCTGTCCCCCTCCATTCTCCTCTGCCCCCCTCCATTCTCCTCTGCCCCCCCTCCATTCTCCTCTGCCCCCCCTCCATTCTCCTCTGCCCCCCCTCCATTCTCCTCTGTCCCCCTCCATTCTCCTCTGTCCCCCTCCAGTCTCCTCTGTCCCCCTCCAGTCTCCTCTGCTCCCCTCTATTCTCCTCTGCCCCCCTCCAGTCTCCTCTGTCCCCCTCCAGTCTCCTCTTTCCCCCTCCATTCTCCTCTGTCCCCCTCCATTCTCCTCTGTTCCCCTCCATTCTCCTCTGCCCCCTTCCATTGTCCTCTGCTCCCCTCCAGACCCCTCCTCCTCCATTCTCCTCTGTCCCCCTCCATTCTCCTTTGTCCCCCTCCAGTCTCCTCTGTCCCCCTCCAGTCTCCTCTGTTCCCCTCCATTCTCCTCTGTCCCCCTCCATTCTCCTCTGTTCCCCTCCATTCTCCTCTGCCCCCTTCCATTTTCCTCTGCTCCCCTCCAGACCCCTCCTCCTCCATTCTCCTCTGTCCCCCTCCATTCTCCTCTGTCCCCCTCCATTCTCCTCTGTCCCCCTCCATTCTCCTCTGCCCCCCTCCATTCTCCTCTGTCCCCCTCCATTCTCCTCTGTCCCCCTCCAGTCTCCTCTGTCCCCCTCCATTCTCCTCTGCTCCCCTCCATTCTCCTCTGCCCCCCTCCATTCTCCTCTGCCCCCCTCCATTCTCCTCTGCCCCCCTCTATTCTCCTCTGCCCCCCCTCCATTCTCCTCTGCCCCCCCTCCATTCTCCTCTGTCCCCCTCCAGTCTCCTCTGTCCCCCTCCAGTCTCCTCTGCTCCCCTCTATTCTCCTCTGCCCCCCTCCATTCTCCTCTGCCCCCCTCCATTCTCCTCTGTCCCCCTCCAGTCTCCTCTGTCCCCCTCCAGTCTCCTCTGCCCCCTCCATTCTCCTCTGTCCCCCTCCATTCTCCTCTGTTCCCCTCCATTCTCCTCTGCCCCCTTCCATTGTCCTCTGCTCCCCTCCAGACCCCTCCTCCTCCATTCTCCTCTGTCCCCCTCCATTCTCCTCTGTCCCCCTCCAGTCTCCTCTGTCCCCCTCCAGTCTCCTCTATTCCCCTCCATTCTCCTCTGTCCCCCTCCATTCTCCTCTGTTCCCCTCCATTCTCCTCTGCCCCCTTCCATTCTCCTCTGCTCCCCTCCAGACCCCTCCTCCTCCATTCTCCTCTGTCCCCCTCCATTGTCCTCTGTCCCCCTCCATTCTCCTCTGTCCCCCTCCATTCTCCTCTGTCCCCCTCCATTCTCCTCTGCCCCCCTCCATTCTCCTCTGTCCCCCTCCATTCTCCTCTGTCCCCCTCCAGTCTCATCTGTCCCCCTCCATTCTCCTCTGCTCCCCTCCATTCTCCTCTGTCCCCCTCCATTCTCCTCTGTCCCCCTCCTTTCTCCTCTGTCCCCCTCCAGTCTCCTCTGTCCCCCTCCAGTCTCCTCTGCTCCCCTCCAGTCTCCTCTGCTCCCCTCCATTCTCCTCTGCTCCCCTCCATTCTCCTCTGCCCCCCTCCATTCTCCTCTGCCCCCCTCCATTCTCCTCTGTCCCCCTCCAGTCTCCTCTGTCCCCCTCCATTCTCCTCTGCTCCCCTCCATTCTCCTCCCTTCCATTCTCCTCTGCTCCCCTCCATTCTCCTCTGTCCCCCTCCATTCTCCTCTGCCCCCCTCCATTCTCCTCTGTCCCCCTCCATTCTCCTCTGCCCCCCTCCATTCTCCTCTGTCCCCCTCCATTCTCCTCTGTCCCCCTCCAGTCTCCTCTGTCCCCCTCCATTCTCCTCTGCTCCCCTCCATTCTCCTCTGCTCCCCTCCATTCTCCTCTGCCCCTCTCCATTCTCCTCTGCCCCCCTCCATTCTCCTCTGCCCCCTCCATTCTCCTCTGCCCCCCCTCCATTCTCCTCTGCCCCCCCTCCATTCTCCTCTGTCCCCCTCCATTCTCCTCTGTCCCCCTCCATTCTCCTCTGTCCCCCTCCATTCTCCTCTGTCCCCCTCCATTCTCCTCTGTCCCCCTCCAGTCTCCTCTGCTCCCCTCTATTCTCCTCTGCCCCCCTCCATTCTCCTCTGCCCCCCTCCATTCTCCTCTCTCCCCCTCCAGTCTCCTCTGTCCCCCTCCAGTCTCCTCTGTCCCCCTCCAGTCTCCTCTGTCCCCCTCCATTCTCCTCTGTTCCCCTCAATTCTCCTCTGCCCCCTTCCATTGTCCTCTGCTCCCCTCCAGACCCCTCCTCCTCCATTCTCCTCTGTCCCCCTCCATTCTCCTCTGTCCCCCTCCAGTCTCCTCTGTCCCCCTCCAGTCTCCTCTGCCCCCCTCCAGTCTCCTCTGTCCCCCTCCATTCTCCTCTGTTCCCCTCCATTCTCCTCTGTCCCCCTCCATTCTCCTCTGTTCCCCTCCATTCTCCTCTGCCCCCTTCCATTCTCCTCTCCTCCCCTCCAGACCCCTCCTCCTCCATTCTCCTCTGTCCCCCTCCATTCTCCTCTGTCCCCCTCCATTCTCCTCTGTCCCCCTCCAGTCTCCTCTGTCCCCCACCATTCTCCTCTGCTCCCCTCCATTCTCCTCTGCTCCCATCCATTCTCCTCTGCCCCCCTCCATTCTCCTCTGCTCCCCTCTATTCTCCTCTGCCCCCCTCCATTCTCCTCTGCCCCCCTCCATTCTCCTCTGCCCCCCTCCATTCTTCTCTGTCCCCTCCAATCTCCTCTGTCCCCCTCCAGTCTCCTCTGTCCCCCTCCATTCTCCTCTGTTCCCCTCCATTCTCCTCTGTCCCCCTCCATTCTCCTCTGTTCCCCTCCATTCTCCTCTGCCCCCTTCCATTCTCCTCTGCTCCCCTCCAGACCCCTCCTCCTCCATTCTCCTCTGTCCCCCTCCATTCTCCTCTGTCCCCCTCCATTCTCCTCTGTCCCCCTCCATTCTCCTCTGCCCCCTCCAGTCTCCTCTGTTCCCCTCCATTCTCCTGTGTCCCCCTCCATTCTCCTCTGTTCCCCTCCATTCTCCTCTGCCCCCTTTCATTCTCCTCTGCTCCCCTCCAGACCCCTCCTCCTCCATTCTCCTCTGTCCCCCTCCATTCTCCTCTGTCCCCCTCCATTCTCCTCTGTCCCCCTCCAGTCTCCTCTGTCCCCCTCCATTCTCCTCTGCTCCCCTCCATTCTCCTCCCCTCCATTCTCCTCTGCTCCCCTCCATTCTCCTCTGTCCCCCTCCATTCTCCTCTGCCCCCCTCCATTCTCCTCTGTCCCCCTCCATTCTCCTCTGTCCCCCTCCATTCTCCTCTGCCCCCCTCCATTCTCCTCTGTCCCCCTCCATTCTCCTCTGTCCCCCTCCAGTCTCCTCTGTCCCCCTCCATTCTCCTCTGCTCCCCTCCATTCTCCTCTGCCCCCCTCCATTCTCCTCTGCCCCCCTCCATTCTCCTCTGCCCCCCCTCCATTCTCCTCTGCCCCCCCTCCATTCTCCTCTGTCCCCCTCCATTCTCCTCTGTCCCCCTCCATTCTCCTCTGTCCACCTCCAGTCTCCTCTGTCCCCGTCCAGTCTCATCTGCTCCCCTCTATTCTCCTCTGCCCCCCTCCATTCTCCTCTGCCCCCCTCCATTCTCCTCTGTCCCCCTCCAGTCTCCTCTGTCCCCCTCCAGTCTCCTCTGTCCCCCTCCAGTCTCCTCTGTCCCCCTCCATTCTCCTCTGTTCCCCTCCATTCTCCTCTGCCCCCTTCCATTGTCCTCTGCTCCCCTCCAGACCCCTCCTCCTCCATTCTCCTCTGTCCCCCTCCATTCTCCTCTGTCCCCCTCCAGTCTCCTCTGTCCCCCTTCAGTCTCCTCTGCCCCCCTCCAGTCTCCTCTGCCCCCCTCCAGTCTCCTCTGTCCCCCTCCATTCTCCTCTGTTCCCCTCCATTCTCCTCTGTCCCCCTCCATTCTCCTCTGTTCCCCTCCATTCTCCTCTGCCCCCTTCCATTCTCCTCTGCTCCCCTCCAGACCCCTCCTCCTCCATTCTCCTCTGTCCCCCTCCATTCTCCTCTGTCCCCCTCCATTCTCCTCTGTCCCCCTCCATTCTCCTCTGTCCCCCTCCAGTCTCCTCTGTCCCCCACCATTTTCCTCTGCTCCCCTCCATTCTCCTCTGCTCCCATCCATTCTCCTCTGCCCCCCTCCAATCTCCTCTCTCCCCCTCCATTCTCCTCTGCCCCCCTCCATTCTCCTCTGTCCCCCTCCATTGTCCTCTGTCCCCCTCCATTCTCCTCTGTCCCCCTCCAGTCTCCTCTGTCCCCCTCCATTCTCCTCTGCTCCCCTCTATTCTCCTCTGCCCCCCTCCATTCTCCTCTGCCCCCCTCCATTCTCCTCTGTCCCCCTCCATTCTCCTCTGTCCCCTCCAGTCTCCTCTGTCCCCCTCCAGTCTCCTCTGTCCCCCTCCATTCTCCTCTGTTCCCCTCCATTCTCCTCTGTCCCCCTCCATTCTCCTCTGTTCCGCTCCATTCTCCTCTGCCCCCTTCCATTCTTTTCTGCTCCCCTCCAGACCCCTCCTCCTCCATTCTCCTCTGTCCCCCTCCATTCTCCTCTGTCCCCCTCCATTCTCCTCTGTCCCCCTCCATTCTCCTCTGCCCCCTCCAGTCTCCTCTGTTCCCCTCCATTCTCCTCTGTTCCCCTCCATTCTCCTGTGTCCCACTCCATTCTCCTCTGTTCCCCTCCATTCTCCTCTGCCCCCTTCCATTCTCCTCTGCTCCCCTCCAGACCCCTCCTCCTCCATTCTCCTCTGTCCCCCTCCATTCTCCTCTGTTCCCCTCCATTCTCCTCTGTCCCCCTCCATTCTCCTCTGTCCCCCTCCATTCTCCTCTGCCCCCCTCCATTCTCCTCTGTCCCCCTCCATTCTCCTCTGTCCCCCTCCAGTCTCCTCTGTACCCCTTCATTCTCCTCTGCTCCCCTCCATTCTCCTCTGTCCCCCTCCATTCTCCTCTGTCCCCCTCCTTTCTCCTGTCCCCCTCCAGTCTCCTCTGTCCCCCTCCTGTCTCCTCTGCTCCCCTCCATTCTCCTCTGCTCCCCTCCATTCTCCTCTGCCCCCCTCCATTCTCCTCTGCTCCCCCTCCATTCTCCTCTGCCCCCCCTCCATTCTCCTCTGTCCCCCTCCAGTCTCCTCTGTCCCCCTCCATTCTCCTCTGCTCCCCTCTATTCTCCTCTGCCCCCCTCCATTCTCCTCTGTCCCCCTCCAGTCTCCTCTGTCCCCCTCCATTCTCCTCTGTCCCCCTCCATTCTCCTCTGTCCCCCTCCATTCTCCTCTGTCCCCCTCCATTCTCCTCTGTCCCCCTCCATTCTCCTCTGTCCCCCTCCATTCTCCTCTGTCCCCCTCCATTCTCCTCTGCCCCCCTCCATTCTCCTCTGCCCCCCCTCCATTCTCCTCTGCCCCCCCTCCATTCTCCTCTGCCCCTCCTCCATTCTCCTCTGCCCCCCCTCCATTCTCCTCTGTCCCCCTCCATTCTCCTCTGTCCCCCTCCAGTCTCCTCTGTCCCCCTCCAGTCTCCTCTGCTCCCCTCTATTCTCCTCTGCCCCCCTCCAGTCTCCTCTGTCCCCCTCCAGTCTCCTCTGTCCCCCTCCAGTCTCCTCTTTCCCCCTCCATTCTCCTCTGTCCCCCTCCATTCTCCTCTGTTCCCCTCCATTCTCCTCTGCCCCCTTCCATTGTCCTCTGCTCCCCTCCAGACCCCTCCTCCTCCATTCTCCTCTGTCCCCCTCCATTCTCCTCTGTCCCCCTCCAGTCTCCTCTGTCCCCCTCCAGTCTCCTCTGTTCCCCTCCATTCTCCTCTGTCCCCCTCCATTCTCCTCTGTTCCCCTCCATTCTCCTCTGCCCCCTTCCATTCTCCTCTGCTCCCCTCCAGACCCCTCCTTCTCCCTCCATTCTCCTCTGTCCCCCTCCATTCTCCTCTGTCCCCCTCCATTCTCCTCTGTCCCCCTCCATTCTCCTCTGCCCCCCTCCATTCTCCTCTGTCCCCCTCCATTCTCCTCTGTCCCCCTCCAGTCTCATCTGTCCCCCTCCAGTCTCATCTGTCCCCCTCCAGTCTCATCTGTCCCCCTCCATTCTCCTCTGTCCCCCTCCATTCTCCTCTGTCCCCCTCCTTTCTCCTCTGTCCCCCTCCAGTCTCCTCTGTCCCCCTCCAGTCTCCTCTGCTCCCCTCCATTCTCCTCTGCTCCCCTCCATTCTCCTCTGCCCCCCTCCATTCTCCTCTGCCCCCCTCCATTCTCCTCTGCCCCCCCTCCATTCTCCTCTGCCCCCCTCCATTCTCCTCTGTCCCCCTCCAGTCTCCTCTGTCCCCCTCCATTCTCCTCTGCTCCCCTCCATTCTCCTCCCCTCCATTCTCCTCTGCTCCCCTCCATTCTCCTCTGTCCCCCTCCATTCTCCTCTGCCCCCCTCCATTCTCCTCTGTCCCCCTCCATTCTCCTCTGCCCCCCTCCATTCTCCTCTGTCCCCCTCCATTCTCCTCTGTCCCCCTCCAGTCTCCTCTGTCCCCCTCCATTCTCCTCTGCTCCCCTCCATTCTCCTCTGCCCCCCTCCATTCTCCTCTGCCCCCCTCCATTCTCCTCTGCCCCCTCCATTCTCCTCTGCCCCCCCTCCATTCTCCTCTGACCCCCTCCATTCTCCTCTGTCCCCCTCCATTCTCCTCTGTCCCCCTCCAGTCTCCTCTGTCCACCTCCAGTCTCCTCTGTCCCCCTCCAGTCTCCTCTGCTCCCCTCTATTCTCCTCTGCCCCCCTCCATTCTCCTCTGCCCCCCTCCATTCTCCTCTCTCCCCCTCCAGTCTCCTCTGTCCCCCTCCAGTCTCCTCTGTCCCCCTCCATTCTCCTCTGTTCCCCTCCATTCTCCTCTGCCCCCTTCCATTGTCCTCTGCTCCCCTCCAGACCCCTCCTCCTCCATTCTCCTCTGTCCCCCTCCATTCTCCTCTGTCCCCCTCCATTCTCCTCTGTCCCCCTCCAGTCTCCTCTGTCCCCCTCCAGTCTCCTCTGCCCCCCTCCAGTCTCCTCTGTCCTCCTCCATTCTCCTCTGTTCCCCTCCATTCTCCTCTGTCCCCCTCCATTCTCCTCTGTTCCCCTCCATTCTCCTCTGCCCCCTTCCATTCTCCTCTGCTCCCCTCCAGACCCCTCCTCCTCCATTCTCCTCTGTCCCCCTCCATTCTCCTCTGTCCCCCTCCATTCTCCTCTGTCCCCCTCCATTCTCCTCTGTCCCCCTCCATTCTCCTCTGTCCCCCACCATTCTCCTCTGCTCCCATCCATTCTCCTCTGCCCCCCTCCATTCTCCTCTCTCCCCCTCCATTCTCCTCTGCCCCCCTCCATTCTCCTCTGTCCCCCTCCATTCTCCTCTGTCCCCCTCCAGTCTCCTCTGTCCCCCTCCAGTCTCCTCTGTCCCCCTCCATTCTCCTCTGCTCCCCTCTATTCTCCTCTGCCCCCCTCCATTCTCCTCTGCCCCCCTCCATTCTCCTCTGTCCCCCTCCATTCTCCTCTGTCCCCTCCAGTCTCCTCTGTCCCCCTCCAGTCTCCTCTGTCCCCCTCCATTCTCCTCTGTTCCCCCTCCATTCTCCTCTGTCCCCCTCCATTCTCCTCTGTTCCCCTCCATTCTCCTCTGCCCCCTTCCATTCTCCTCTGCTCCCCTCCAGACCCCTCCTCCTCCATTCTCCTCTGTCCCCCTCCATTCTCCTCTGTCCCCCTCCATTCTCCTCTGTCCCCCTCCATTCTCCTCTGCCCCCTCCAGTCTCCTCTGTCTCCCTCCAGTCTCCTCTGTTCCCCTCCATTCTCCTGTGTCCCCCTCCATTCTCCTCTGTTCCCCTCCATTCTCCTCTGCCCCCTTCCATTCTCCTCTGCTCCCCTCCAGACCCCTCCTCCTCCATTCTCCTCTGTCCCCCTCTATTCTCCTCTGTCCCCCTCCATTCTCCTCTGTCCCCCTCCAGTCTCCTCTGTCCCCCTCCATTCTCCTCTGTCCCCCTCCATTCTCCTCTGCCCCCCTCCATTCTCCTCTGCTCCCCCTCCATTCTCCTCTGCCCCCCTCCATTCTCCTCTGTCCCCCTCCAGTCTCCTCTGTCCCCCTCCATTCTCCTCTGCTCCCCTCTATTCTCCTCTGCCCCCCTCCATTCTCCTCTGTCCCCCTCCAGTCTCCTCTGTCCCCCTCCATTCTCCTCTGTCCCCCTCCATTCTCCTCTGTCCCCCTCCATTCTCCTCTGCTCCCCTCCATTCTCCTCTGCCCCCCTCCATTCTCCTCTGCCCCCCTCCATTCTCCTCTGCCCCCCTCCATTCTCCTCTGCCCCCCCTCCATTCTCCTCTGCCCCCCCTCCATTCTCCTCTGCCCCCCCTCCATTCTCCTCTGCCCCCCCTCCATTCTCTTCTCTCCCCCTCCAGTCTCCTCTGTCCCCCTCCAGTCTCCTCTGCTCCCCTCTATTCTCCTCTGCCCCCCTCCATTCTCCTCTGCCCCCCTCCATTCTCCTCTGTCCCCGTCCAGTCTCCTCTGTCCCCCTCCATTCTCCTCTGTCCCCCTCCATTCTCCTCTGTTCCCCTCCATTCTCCTCTGCCCCCTTCCATTGTCCTCTGCTCCCCTCCAGACCCCTCCTCCTCCATTCTCCTCTGTCCCCCTCCATTCTCCTCTGTCCCCCTCCAGTCTCCTCTGTCCCCCTCCAGTCTCCTCTGTTCCCCTCCATTCTCCTCTGTCCCCCTCCATTCTCCTCTGTTCCCCTCCATTCTCCTCTGCCCCCTTCCATTCTCCTCTGCTCCCCTCCAGACCCCTCCTCCTCCATTCTCCTCTGTCCCCCTCCATTCTCCTCTGTCCCCCTCCATTCTCCTCTGTCCCCCTCCATTCTCCTCTGTCCCCCTCCATTCTCCTCTGCCCCCCTCCATTCTCCTCTGTCCCCCTCCATTCTCCTCTGTCCCCCTTCAGTCTCATCTGTCCCCCTCCATTCTCCTCTGCTCCCCTCCATTCTCCTCTGTCCCCCTCCATTCTCCTCTGTCCCCCTCCTTTCTCCTCTGTCCCCCTCCAGTCTCCTCTGTCCCCCTCCATTCTCCTCTGTCCCCCTCCATTCTCCTCTGTCCCCCTCCATTCTCCTCTGCCCCCCTCCATTCTCCTCTGCCCCCCCTCCATTCTCCTCTGCCCCCCCTCCATTCTCCTCTGCCCCCCCTCCATTCTCCTCTGCCCCCCCTCCATTCTCCTCTGCCCCCCCTCCATTCTCCTCTGTCCCCCTCCATTCTCCTCTGTCCCCCTCCAGTCTCCTCTGTCCCCCTCCAGTCTCCTCTGCTCCCCTCTATTCTCCTCTGCCCCCCTCCAGTCTCCTCTGTCCCCCTCCAGTATCCTCTGTCCCCCTCCAGTCTCCTCTTTCCCCCTCCATTCTCCTCTGTCCCCCTCCATTCTCCTCTGTTCCCCTCCATTCTCCTCTGCCCCCTTCCATTGTCCTCTGCTCCCCTCCAGACCCCTCCTCCTCCATTCTCCTCTGTCCCCCTCCATTCTCCTCTGTCCCCCTCCAGTCTCCTCTGTCCCCCTCCAGTCTCCTCTGTTCCCCTCCATTCTCCTCTGTCCCCCTCCATTCTCCTCTGTTCCCCTCCATTCTCCTCTGCCCCCTTCCATTCTCCTCTGCTCCCCTCCAGACCCCTCCTCCTCCATTCTCCTCTGTCCCCCTCCATTCTCCTCTGTCCCCCTCCATTCTCCTCTGTCCCCCTCCATTCTCCTCTGCCCCCCTCCATTCTCCTCTGTCCCCCTCCATTCTCCTCTGTCCCCCTCCAGTCTCATCTGTCCCCCTCCAGTCTCATCTGTCCCCCTCCATTCTCCTCTGTCCCCCTCCATTCTCCTCTGTCCCCCTCCTTTCTCCTCTGTCCCCCTCCAGTCTCCTCTGTCCCCCTCCAGTCTCCTCTGCTCCCCTCCATTCTCCTCTGCTCCCCTCCATTCTCCTCTGCCCCCCTCCATTCTCCTCTGCCCCCCTCCATTCTCCTCTGCCCCCCCTCCATTCTCCTCTGCCCCCATCCATTCTCCTCTGTCCCCCTCCAGTCTCCTCTGTCCCCCTCCATTCTCCTCTGCTCCCCTCCATTCTCCTCCCCTCCATTCTCCTCTGCTCCCCTCCATTCTCCTCTGTCCCCCTCCATTCTCCTCTGCCCCCCTCCATTCTCCTCTGTCCCCCTCCATTCTCCTCTGCCCCCCTCCATTCTCCTCTGTCCCCCTCCATTCTCCTCTGTCCCCCTCCAGTCTCCTCTGTCCCCCTCCATTCTCCTCTGCTCCCCTCCATTCTCCTCTGCCCCCCTCCATTCTCCTCTGCCCCCCTCCATTCTCCTCTGCCCCCCTCCATTCTCCTCTGCCCCCTCCATTCTCCTCTGCCCCCCCTCCATTCTCCTCTGCCCCCCCTCCATTCTCCTCTGTCCCCCTCCATTCTCCTCTGTCCCCCTCCAGTCTCCTCTGTCCACCTCCAGTCTCCTCTGTCCCCCTCCAGTCTCCTCTGCTCCCCTCTATTCTCCTCTGCCCCCCTCCATTCTCCTCTGCCCCCCTCCATTCTCCTCTCTCCCCCTCCAGTCTCCTCTGTCCCCCTCCAGTCTCCTCTGTCCCCCTCCAGTCTCCTCTGTCCCCCTCCAGTCTCCTCTGTCCCCCTCCATTCTCCTCTGTCCCCCTCCATTCTCCTCTGTTCCCCTCCATTCTCCTCTGCCCCCTTCCATTGTCCTCTGCTCCCCTCCAGACCCCTCCTCCTCCATTCTCCTCTGTCCCCCTCCATTCTCCTCTGTCCCCCTCCATTCTCCTCTGTCCCCCTCCAGTCTCCTCTGTCCCCCTCCAGTCTCCTCTGCCCCCCTCCAGTCTCCTCTGTCCCCCTCCATTCTCCTCTGTTCCCCTCCATTCTCCTCTGTCCCCCTCCATTCTCCTCTGTTCCCCTCCATTCTCCTCTGCCCCCTTCCATTCTCCTCTGCTCCCCTCCAGACCCCTCCTCCTCCATTCTCCTCTGTCCCCCTCCATTCTCCTCTGTCCCCCTCCATTCTCCTCTGTCCCCCTCCATTCTCCTCTGTCCCCCTCCATTCTCCTCTGTCCCCCACCATTCTCCTCTGCTCCCATCCATTCTCCTCTGCCCCCCTCCATTCTCCTCTCTCCCCCTCCATTCTCCTCTGCCCCCCTCCATTCTCCTCTGTCCCCCTCCATTCTCCTCTGTCCCCCTCCAGTCTCCTCTGTCCCCCTCCAGTCTCCTCTGTCCCCCTCCATTCTCCTCTGCTCCCCTCTATTCTCCTCTGCCCCCCTCCATTCTCCTCTGCCCTCCTCCATTCTCCTCTGTCCCCCTCCATTCTCCTCTGTCCCCTCCAGTCTCCTCTGTCCCCCTCCAGTCTCCTCTGTCCCCCTCCATTCTCCTCTGTTCCCCTCCATTCTCCTCTGTCCCCCTCCATTCTCCTCTGTTCCCCTCCATTCTCCTCTGCCCCCTTCCATTCTCCTCTGCTCCCCTCCAGACCCCTCCTCCTCCATTCTCCTCTGTCCCCCTCCATTCTCCTCTGTCCCCCTCCATTCTCCTCTGTCCCCCTCCATTCTCCTCTGTCCCCCTCCATTCTCCTCTGCCCCCTCCAGTCTCCTCTGTTCCCCTCCATTCTCCTGTGTCCCCCTCCATTCTCCTCTGTTCCCCTCCATTCTCCTCTGCCCCCTTCCATTCTCCTCTGCTCCCCTCCAGACCCCTCCTCCTCCATTCTCCTCTGTCCCCCTCTATTCTCCTCTGTCCCCCTCCATTCTCCTCTGTCCCCCTCCAGTCTCCTCTGTCCCCCTCCATTCTCCTCTGTCCCCCTCCATTCTCCTCTGCCCCCCTCCATTCTCTTCTGCTCCCCCTCCATTCTCCTCTGCCCCCCTCCATTCTCCTCTGTCCCCCTCCAGTCTCCTCTGTCCCCCTCCATTCTCCTCTGCTCCCCTCTATTCTCCTCTGCCCCCCTCCATTCTCCTCTGTCCCCCTCCAGTCTCCTCTGTCCCCCTCCATTCTCCTCTGTCCCCCTCCATTCTCCTCTGTCCCCCTCCAGTCTCCTCTGTCCCCCTCCATTCTCCTCTGCTCCCCTCCATTCTCCTCTGCCCCCCTCCATTCTCCTCTGCCCCCCTCCATTCTCCTCTGCCCCCCTCCATTCTCCTCTGCCCCCCCTCCATTCTCCTCTGCCCCCCCCTCCATTCTCCTCTGCCCCCCCTCCATTCTCCTCTGCCCCCCCTCCATTCTCTTCTGTCCCCCTCCAGTCTCCTCTGTCCCCCTCCAGTCTCCTCTGCTCCCCTCTATTCTCCTCTGCCCCCCTCCATTCTCCTCTGCCCCCCTCCATTCTCCTCTGTCCCCCTCCAGTCTCCTCTGTCCCCCTCCATTCTCCTCTGTCCCCCTCCATTCTCCTCTGTTCCCCTCCATTCTCCTCTGCCCCCTTCCATTGTCCTCTGCTCCCCTCCAGACCCCTCCTCCTCCATTCTCCTCTGTCCCCCTCCATTCTCCTCTGTCCCCCTCCAGTCTCCTCTGTCCCCCTCCAGTCTCCTCTGTTCCCCTCCATTCTCCTCTGTCCCCCTCCATTCTCCTCTGTTCCCCTCCATTCTCCTCTGCCCCCTTCCATTCTCCTCTGCTCCCCTCCAGACCCCTCCTCCTCCATTCTCCTCTGTCCCCCTCCATTCTCCTCTGTCCCCCTCCATTCTCCTCTGTCCCCCTCCATTCTCCTCTGCCCCCCTCCATTCTCCTCTGTCCCCCTCCATTCTCCTCTGTCCCCCTCCAGTCTCATCTGTCCCCCTCCATTCTCCTCTGCTCCCCTCCATTCTCCTCTGTCCCCCTCCATTCTCCTCTGTCCCCCTCCTTTCTCCTCTGTCCCCCTCCAGTCTCCTCTGTCCCCCTCCAGTCTCCTCTGCTCCCCTCCAGTCTCCTCTGCTCCCCTCCATTCTCCTCTGCTCCCCTCCATTCTCCTCTGCCCCCCTCCATTCTCCTCTGCCCCCCTCCATTCTCCTCTGCCCCCCTCCATTCTCCTCTGTCCCCCTCCAGTCTCCTCTGTCCCCCTCCATTCTCCTCTGCTCCCCTCCATTCTCCTCCCCTCCATTCTCCTCTGCTCCCCTCCATTCTCCTCTGTCCCCCTCCATTCTCCTCTGCCCCCCTCCATTCTCCTCTGTCCCCCTCCATTCTCCTCTGCCCCCCTCCATTCTCCTCTGTCCCCCTCCATTCTCCTCTGTCCCCCTCCAGTCTCCTCTGTCCCCCTCCATTCTCCTCTGCTCCCCTCCATTCTCCTCTGCCCCCCTCCATTCTCCTCTGCCCCCCTCCATTCTCCTCTGCCCCCTCCATTCTCCTCTGCCCCCCCTCCATTCTCCTCTGCCCCCCCTCCATTCTCCTCTGCCCCCCCTCCATTCTCCTCTGTCCCCCTCCATTCTCCTCTGTCCCCCTCCATTCTCCTCTGTCCCCCTCCATTCTCCTCTGTCCCCCTCCAGTCTCCTCTGCTCCCCTCTATTCTCCTCTGGCCCCCTCCATTCTCCTCTGCCCCCCTCCATTCTCCTCTCTCCCCCTCCAGTCTCCTCTGTCCCCCTCCAGTCTCCTCTGTCCCCCTCCAGTCTCCTCTGGCCCCCTCCATTCTCCTCTGTCCCCCTCCATTCTCCTCTGTTCCCCTCCATTCTCCTCTGCCCCCTTCCATTGTCCTCTGCTCCCCTCCAGACCCCTCCTCCTCCATTCTCCTCTGTCCCCCTCCATTCTCCTCTGTCCCCCTCCAGTCTCCTCTGTCCCCCTCCAGTCTCCTCTGCCCCCCTCCAGTCTCCTCTGTCCCCCTCCATTCTCCTCTGTCCCCCTCCATTCTCCTCTGTCCCCCTCCATTCTCCTCTGTTCCCCTCCATTCTCCTCTGCCCCCTTCCATTCTCCTCTCCTCCCCTCCAGACCCCTCCTCCTCCATTCTCCTCTGTCCCCCTCCATTCTCCTCTGTCCCCCTCCATTCTCCTCTGTCCCCCTCCAGTCTCCTCTGTCCCCCACCATTCTCCTCTGCTCCCCTCCATTCTCCTCTGCTCCCATCCATTCTCCTCTGCCCCCCTCCATTCTCCTCTGCCCCCCTCCATTCTCCTCTCTCCCCCTCCATTCTCCTCTGCCCCCCTCCATTCTCCTCTGTCCCCCTCCATTCTCCTCTGTCCCCCTCCATTCTCCTCTGTCCCCCTCCATTCTCCTCTGCTCCCCTCTATTCTCCTCTGCCCCCCTCCATTCTCCTCTGCCCCCCTCCATTCTCCTCTGCCCCCCTCCATTCTCCTCTGTCCCCTCCAGTCTCCTCTGTCCCCCTCCAGTCTCCTCTGTCCCCCTCCATTCTCCTCTGTTCCCCTCCATTCTCCTCTGTCCCCCTCCATTCTCCTCTGTTCCCCTCCATTCTCCTCTGCCCCCTTCCATTCTCCTCTGCTCCCCTCCAGACCCCTCCTCCTCCATTCTCCTCTGTCCCCCTCCATTCTCCTCTGTCCCCCTCCATTCTCCTCTGTCCCCCTCCATTCTCCTCTGCCCCCTCCAGTCTCCTCTGTTCCCCTCCATTCTCCTGTGTCCCCCTCCATTCTCCTCTGTTCCCCTCCATTCTCCTCTGCCCCCTTCCATTCTCCTCTGCTCCCCTCCAGACCCCTCCTCCTCCATTCTCCTCTGTCCCCCTCCATTCTCCTCTGTCCCCCTCCATTCTCCTCTGTCCCCCTCCATTCTCCTCTGCCCCCCTCCATTCTCCTCTGTCCCCCTTCATTCTCCTCTGTCCCCCTCCAGTCTCCTCTGTCCCCCTCCATTCTCCTCTGCTCCCCTCCATTCTCCTCTGTCCCCCTCCATTCTCCTCTGTCCCCCTCCTTTCTCCTCTGTCCCCCTCCAGTCTCCTCTGTCCCCCTCCTGTCTCCTCTGCTCCCCTCCATTCTCCTCTGCTCCCCTCCATTCTCCTCTGCCCCCCTCCATTCTCCTCTGCCCCCTCCATTCTCCTCTGCTCCCCCTCCATTCTCCTCTGCCCCCCTCCATTCTCCTCTGCCCCCCTCCAGTCTCCTCTGTCCCCCTCCATTCTCCTCTGTCCCCCTCCATTCTCCTCTGCCCCCCTCCATTCTCCTCTGTCCCCCTCCAGTCTCCTCTGTCCCCCTCCATTCTCCTCTGTCCCCCTCCATTCTCCTCTGTCCCCCTCCATTCTCCTCTGTCCCCCTCCATTCTCCTCTGCTCCCCTCCATTCTCCTCTGCCCCCCTCCATTCTCCTCTGCCCCCCTCCATTCTCCTCTGCCCCCCTCCATTCTCCTCTGCCCCCCCTCCATTCTCCTCTGCCCCCCCTCCATTCTCCTCTGCCCCCCCTCCATTCTCCTCTGCCCCCTCCATTCTCCTCTGTCCCCCTCCAGTCTCCTCTTTCCCCCTTCCATTCTCCTCTGCTCCCCTCCATTCTCCTCTGCCCCCCTCCATTCTCCTCTGTCCCCCTCCATTCTCCTCTGTCCCCCTCCATTCTCCTCTGTTCCCCTCCATTCTCCTCTGCCCCCCTCCAGTCTCCTCTGTCCCCCTCCATTCTCCTCTGCCCCCCTCCATTCTCCTCTGCCCCCCTCCATTCTCCTCTGTCCCCCTCCAGTCTCCTCTGTCCCCCTCCATTCTCCTCTGCTCCCCTCCATTCTCCTCTGCCCCCCCTCCATTCTCCTCTGTCCCCCTCCAGTCTCCTCTGCCCCCCTCCATTCTCCTCTGCCCCCCTCCAGTCTCCTCTGTTCCCCTCCATTCTCCTCTGTCCCCCTCCATTCTCCTCTGCTCCCCTCCATTCTCCTCTGCCCCCCCTCCATTCTCCTGTGTCCCCCTCCAGTCTCCTCTGCCCCCCTCCATTCTCCTCTGCCCCCCTCCAGTCTCCTCTGTTCCCCTCCAGTCTCCTCTGTTCCCCTCCAGTCTCCTCTGTTCCCCTCCAGTCTCCTCTGCCCCCCTCCAGTCTCCTCTGCCCCCTTCCAGTCTCCTCGGTCCTCCTCCAGTCTCCTCGGTCCTCCACCAGTCTCCTCGGTCCTCCTCCAGTCTCCTCGGTCCTCCTCCATTCTCCTCTGTCCCCCTCCATTCTCCTCTGTCCCCCTCCATTCTCCTCTGTCCCCTTCCAGTCTCCTCTGTCCTCCTCCATTCTCCTCTGCCCCCCTCCATTCTCCTCTGCCCCCTCCATTCTCCTCTGTCCCCCTCCAGTCTCCTCTGCCCCCCTCCATTCTCCTCTGTCCCCCTCCATTCTCCTCTGTCCCCCTCCATTCTCCTCTGTCCCCCTCCATTCTCCTCTGTCCCCCTCCATTCTCCTCTGCCCCCCTCCATTCTCCTCTGCCCCCCTCCATTCTCCTCTGTTCCCCTCCATTCTCCTCTGCCCGCTTCCATTCTCCTCTGCTCCCCTCCATTCTCCTCTGCCCCCCTCCATTCTCCTCTGCCCCCCTCCATTCTCCTCTGCCCCCCTCCATTCTCCTCTGCCCCCCTCCATTCTCCTCTGTCCCCCTCCATTCTCCTCTGTCCCCCTCCATTCTCCTCTGTTCCCCTCCATTCTCCACTGTTCCCCTCCATTCTCCTCTGTCCCCCTCCATTCTCCTCTGTCCCCCTCCATTCTCCTCTGTCCCTCTCTAGTCTCCTCTGTCCCCCTCTAGTCTCCTCTGTCCCCCTCCATTCTCCTCTGCCCCCGTCCATTCTCCTCTGCCCCCTTCCATTCTCCTCTGTCCCCCTCCATTCTCCTCTGCCTCCTCCATTCTCCTCTGCCCCCCTCCATTCTCCTCTGCCCCCCTCCATTCTCCTCTGTCCTCCTCCATTCTCCTCTGTCCCCCTCCATTCTCCTCTGTCCCTCTCTAGTAACCTCTGTCCCCATCTAGTCTCCTCTGTCCCCCTCCATTCTCCTCTGCCCCCCTCCATTCTCCTCTGCCCCCCTCCATTCTCCTCTGCCCCCTTCCATTCTCCTCTGTCCCCCTCCATTCTCCTCTGCCCCCCTCCATTCTCCTCTGTTCCCCTCCATTCTCCTCTGTTCCCCTCCATTCTCCTCTGTTCCCCTCCAGTCTCCTCTGCCCCCCTCCATTCTCCTCTGCCCCCCTCCATTCTCCTCTGTTCCCCTCCATTCTCCTCTGTCCCCCTCCATTCTCCTCTGTCCCCCTCCATTCTCCTTTGTCCCCCTCTAGTCTCCTCTGTCCCCCTCCATTCTCCTCTGTCCCCCTCCATTCTCCTCTGTCCCCCTCCATTCCCCTCTGCCCCCCTCAATTCTCCTCTGCCCCCCTCCATTCTCCTCTGTCCCCCTCCATTCTCATCTGTCCCCCTCCATTCTCCTCTGTCCCCCTCCATTCTCCTCTGTCCCCCTCTAGTCTCCTCTGTCCCCCTCCATTCTCCTCTGCCCCCCTCCATTCTCCTCTGCCCCCCTCCATTCTCCTCTGCCCCCCTCCATTCTCCTCTGCCCCCTTCCATTCTGCTCTGTCCCCTTCCATTCTCCTCTGCCCCCCTCCATTCTCCTCTGTCCCCCTTCCATTCTCCTCTGTCCCCTTCCATTCTCCTCTGTTCCCCTCCATTCTCCTCTGTTCCCCTCCATTCTCCTCTGCCCCCCTCCATTCTCCTCTGTCCCCTTCCATTCTCCTCTGTCCCCCTCCAGTCTTCTCTGTCCCCCTCCAGTCTCCTCTGTCCCCCTCCATTCTCCTCTGTCCCCCTCCATTCTCCTCTGTCCCCCTCCATTCTCCTCTGTCCCCCTCTAGTCTCCTCTGTCCCCCTCCATTCTCCTCTGCCCCCCTCGATTCTCCTCTGCCCCCCTCCATTCTCCTCTGTCCCCCCTCGATTCTCCTCTGTTCCCCCTCCATTCTCCTCTGTTCCCCTCCATTCTTCTCTGTCCCCCCTCCATACTCCTCTGTTCCCCTCCATTCTCCTCTGTCCCCTTCCATTCTCCTCTGTCCCCTTCCATTCTCCTCTGTCCCCTTCCATTCTCCTCTGTCCCCTTCCATTCTCCTCTGTTCCCCTCCATTCTCCTCTGTTCCCCTCCATTCTCCTCTGTCCCCCTCCATTCTCCTCTGTCCCCCTCCATTCTCCTCTGCCCCCCCTCCATTCTCCTCTGCCCCCCCTCCATTCTCCTCTGTCCCCCTCCATTCTCCTCTGCCCCCCCTCCATTCTCCTCTGTCCCCCTCCATTCTCCTCTGTCCCCCCTCCATTCTCCTCTGCCCCCCCTCCATTCTCCTCTGTCCCCCTCCATTCTCCTCTGTCCCCTTCCATTCTCCTCTGTCCCCCTCCAGTCTCCTCTGTCCCCCTCCATTCTCCTCTGTCCCCCTCCAGTCTCCTCTGTCCCCCTCCATTCTCCTCTGTCCCCCTCCATTCTCCTCTGCTCCCCTCCATTCTCCTCTGTCCCCTTCCATTCTCCTCTGTCCCCCTCCATTCTCCTCTGCCCCCTTCCATTCTCCTCTGCCCCCTTCCATTCTCCTCTGCCCCCTTCCATTCTCCTCTGCCCCCTTCCATTCTCCTCTGCCCCCTTCCATTCTCCTCGGTCCCCCTCCATTCTCCTCGGTCTCCTTCCATTCTCCTCTGTCCCCCTCCATTCTCCTCTGTTCCCCTCCAGTCTCCTCTGTCCCCCTCCAGTCTCCTCTGCCCCCTTCCATTCTCCTCTGCTCCCCTCCATTCTCCTCTGTTCCCCTCCAGTCTCCTCTGTTCCCCTCCAGTCTCCTCTGTCCCCCTCCATTCTCCTCTGTCCCCCTCCATTCTCCTCTGTCCCCCTCCAGTCTCCTCTGTCCCCCTCCAGTCTCCTCTGCTCCCCTCCAGACCCCGTTGACTCTCTCGGTATTGTCTCTTGTCATCTCCTGCCGGTTCGGTGTGGTGGTGACTATGACGCTGACGTCTAGAACTTGCAGTAATGATTTCCTCCTTTTCAGGAGCTGGAGTACCAGAAGCGGCATTACCGGGATCCGGAGGACCGTTTCGTGCCCGTTATGGGGGACTTCATCACAGTAGCCAGTTTCAGCTTCTCTGAGCTTGAGGACCTCCTGAGTGAGGCCCGGGATAAGGTGGGAACTTCTCTGACCTACAATAAGAAATCTTATTCTTATTCCCGAGTTACGTCCTCTGTTCACATCCAGAGCTGCATTCACAATTCTGCTGCTGGCTTCTGAATGAGTGAACCACATTCTCTTTCCATAGACAATTATTTGGATGCTTTGAATGTGATTGGAGAAATAAGCTTTGTTATTGTTATGTATCATTTAGTTATTGCCGCCTTTTCATGAACCAGGAGGCCCAGGCTGAACAGATCTACTCACACACAGAGCTGCAATGTGGCTACAAATCTCCCTCTTTTTGGGGTTTCTGCCTCTCCTGGGTTCTCCACATTATAGTGGGTTTTTAGTTTATTGAATTGGTTAAGGAGACAGGGCGGAGTGAATCCATAGCTGTGTCTGTTTGGGATCCATGGGGCCTTTGTGGAAGATGGGGGGTAGTTGCGGTTTTATGGGGGGATGCAGATGATTACAGGCTGGGATTCCTGCAGCAGGAATGTTTGTTTCACTCTCGTTCACCCTCCATAATCCTCACAGTAAGCAGGGTCTTTGGAAAGTGAGAGTTCTGGCGCTGGGACTGAGGAGCGAGGGTCCCGGGGTCTGCGGGATCCTGTCCTGGCAGAGCTGATGGCGGCAGAGGGGGAATCACTGGCACCAGCAGTGGCATGATCTCACCGGGCACCGAGCCCTCCGGCCTCTCTTAAAGGGACACTAAACCCCACTGAACGGCATGATTGCTCTTTGTTATCAGCCATTTCAGGCCGGGAAGAGGTGACTGTAGGACAGGGGACTATGATCTATTACTCCCTGTTATCAGCCATTACTTGGGGAGGAGACTGTAGGACAGGAGACTACGCTCTAGTACTCACTGTTATCAGCCATTACTGGGGAGAGGTGACTGTAGGACAGGAGACTACGATCTATTACTCCCTGTTATCAGCCATTACTGGGGGAGGTGACTATATAACAGGAGACAACAATCTATTACTCCCTGTTATCAGCCATTACTGGAGGAGGTGACTATAGGACAGGAGACTATGCTCTATTACTCCCTGTTATCAGCCATTTCTGGGGGAGGTGACTGTAGTACAGATGAATGAAATCTATTGCTCTCTGTTATCACCCAGTACAGAGTATGGCGAGGTCTCGGCTTATTTTCTTCTAGATTATACCACTGTATTATTTAGGGATGGGCCAGAATTTCCAGAACACGTTCTTAAGGCGAGCCTCTACCTTTAAGGACCCTGCTGGGTTTTCCTCCTGATCTCCTGGTGAATCTTCCCTATTTCTAAATAGGATATAATAACATTGTATCTGCGGAGAGCGACCAATCGCAGAGCAGCCAGCGCCATTGGAAGCCATCAAGGATTGCAGAATTATTCACACCCTGCCATAACAGCCAATCAGGAAGCAGATGGTCGAGGTGTGTGAGAGACTTGCGCTGCCAGGCCGCCGCCGCTCCGCTCGCTCCTCAAACTGCTCCGGCGCTGCCGCTCTGCTCGCTCCTCAAACTGCTCTGGCGCTGCTGCTCCGCTCGCTCCTCAAACTGCTCTGGCGCTGCCGCTCCGCTCGCTCCTCAAACTGCTCTGGCGCTGCCGCTCCGCTCGCTCCTCAAACTGCTCCGGCGCTGCCGCTCCGCTCGCTCCTCAAACTGCTGCGGCGCTGCCGCTCCGCTCGCTCCTCAAACTGCTCTGGCACTGCCGCTCCGCTCGCTCCTCAAACTGCTCCGGCGCTGCCGCTCCGCTCGCTCCTCAAACTGCTCCGGCGCTGCCGCTTCGCTCGCTCCTCAAACTGCTTCGGCGCTGCCGCTCCGCTCGCTCCTCACTTGTTTGCTGAAGAAATAAAGAGCTCGTGCCAATTATAACTTGGAAGAAGTGAGATAACAAAATATTAGGAATCTGCAGAGTAAGGAAATATTCTTGGAGGTGTGAGACCTGCAGCGAGCGCCCCGGACCCCGGCTTTGAAGAATTCTTCTTCTCATGGCACTCTCTTTATGTCACTCCATGTAAATCACTTATTGTCCAGCGTCTTCCTGACGGTGGGCTGTATTAGCACCGCAGAGAGGGAATCGCTTTACAGCATTCTGCTTTACAGTCCAAAAGTCCCATCCGTGGGGTGTAAGGGGTTAAAGCACCATAACTCCCCCAGGAACTGGAAAACTTGTAGTATAATGCAGGAGAATTTAAGGTCTTAATCCTGGATTACAGTTGAATTAAAACTGGATTACAGCTCTGTGATGATACATTGTAGACTGCTGCTGCCACTGGGAAAGCTGGATTACATAGATGTACATGATACATTGTAGACTGCTGCTGCCACTGGGAAAGCTGGATTACATAGATGTACATCATACATTGTAGACTGCTGCTGCCACTGGGAAAGCTGGATTACATAGATGTACATCATACATTGTAGACTGCTGCTGCCACTGGGAAAGCTGGATTACATAGATATACATATGATACATTGTAGACTGCTGAGATTGGGAAAGCTGGATTACAGCTCTGTGATGATACATTCTGGGAGTACTGCTGCCACTGGGAAAGCTGGATTACGTAGATGTACATGATACATTGTAGACTGCTGCTGCCACTGGGAAAGCTGGATTACATAGATATACATGATACATTGTAGACTGCTGCTGACACTGGGAAAGCTGGATTACATAGATATACATGATACATTGTAGACTGCTGAGATTGGGAAAGCTGGATTACAGCTCTGTGATGATACATTCTGGGAGTACTGCTGCCACTGGGAAAGCTGGATTACATAGATGTACATGATACATTGTAGACTGATGCCACTGGGAAATCTGGGTTACAGCTCTGTGATGATACATTGCAGGCTGCTGACACTGGGAAAGCTGGATTATAACTCTGTGATGATACATTGCAGGCTGCTGACACTGGGAAATCTGGATTACATAGATGTACATGATACACTGCAGACTGCTGAGATTGGGAAAGCTGGATTACTGCTCTGTGACGATACATTGTAGACTGCTGACACTGGGAAAGCTGGGTAGTGTTCAAAATACTAGCAGTCCAATATGACTAACCAGATTAATCACTATTTTTGGTATAAATTATATCACCACATGTCAGGCAATTTACCAGTTGGTGCAGTAGATTGTAAGAAAACCCCCAGACTCCGCATTCATGATCTGCAGGTTTCTGAGTCTGTGTATCTGAATAATTAATTGTAAGGGGGTGAGTTCAATATAATAGCAGTGTGGAGATCAATCATTCTGTGAGGAAACAGCTGTGAATCAGGTGGCCCTTATCTAAGGGTGAAGCAGCACATGTTGTACCTGCATTTCTCCTTGAAAGCCTGAGCAATATGGGTCGTTCGAGACATTGTTGAGAAGAACAGCGTACTTTGATTATAAAGTTGATTGGAGAGGGTAAAACTTATAAAGAAGTGCAGACAATGATCTGCTGTTCAGCTAAAATGATCTCCAACGCTTTATAATGGAAAGCAAAACCAGAGAGACGTGGAAGAAAACGGAAGACTACCATCCGAATGGATGGAAGAATGGCCAGAATGGCAAAGGCTCAGCCAATGATCAGCTCCAGGATGATCAAAGACAGTCTCCAGTTACCTGTGAGGACTGTGACAGTTAGAAGACGCCTGTGTGAAGCTAATCTCTCAGCAAGAAGTCCTCGCAAAGTCCCACTGTTAAAAAAAGATATGTACTGAAGCGGATACAATTTGCCAAACAACACATCAACTGGACTAAAGAGCAATGGAGAAACATTTTGTGGACTGATGAAAGTAAAATTGTTCTTTTTGGGTCCAAGGGCCGCAGACAGCTCATCAGACGACCCCCCCCAAACTCTGCATTCAAGCCACAGTACACCCTGCAGACAGTGAAGCATGGTGGAAGCATCATGATATGGGCATGTTTCTCTTACTATGGTGCCGGACCTATTTACCGCAGACTAGGGATCATGGACCAGTTTGCATATATCAAAATGCTTGAAGAGGTCATGTTGCCTTACGCTGAAGAGGATATGCCCTTGAAATGGGAACTTCAATAAGACAACGACCCTAAACACACCAGTAAACGAGCAATATCTTTATTCCAGTTCATCAAAATTGAGGTTATGGAGTGGCCAGCTCGATCCCCGGATCTTAATCCAATAGGACACTTGTGGGGTAACATCAAAAATCCAGTTTCTGAAGCAAAGCCAACAAATGCCAAAAAATTGTGGGATGTAGTCAAAGCATCCTGGGCTGGAATAACAGCTGACAGTGGCCAGAAGTTGGTTAACTCTATGCAACATAGATGTGAAGCAGTTCTAAAAAACTGTGGGCAACAACTAAATATTAGGTTAGTGATTCACAGGAATGATAAATCCTCAAAAAAAGAGACATATTGTGAGTTTATAAAGACAAATACAGACACTGCTATTATTTTGAACACTGCTGTACACAAGTCTGCAGACTGGCCGGAGTCAGGACTTTGTGGTCCCTCTTCAATGCCTTGAAATTAATGTAACTGATGTTTAAGGGGCTGGGGTGTGAGTCCGATCCCAAGAGGTAGAAGGGGAAAGACACATGTTTGGGGGGTTGTTGTGTCTTGTGAAAGGCGAGGATCTGCTGCTGAGGCCGGATCCTGGTGCCAGTGAGGAGACAGGGATCATCTGCCATGTACTATTGTCACATAGTTTGGGTACCATGCCGGATTTGGGGAGCTTCTCTAATAACCAGTGTTATAGCTTTCTTGGTCTCGGATTACCTGGTGACGTCAGTATTTGGATAGAGCTTGTATATATGAGCATTTTTGCAATTTGCTGCTTATTTCAATTTGCAGCCGTTCTTGAGATATTGACACTTTTTCTTTTGTTTACAGCTTGTTGCCTTGGAGACCGACCACCTCTGCAGCCTAGTTTGTAACCGCTGCTCTGAAATTGGCTGGAATTGGGAGATATCAGCTTCAAAACAGCGCTTACAAGCTCAATAGCTTAAATAGCTCACTGTGTAAGCGCTGCACTCGCTTTGCGGTCTACCAGCGGTGGCCGGTCTACCTGCGGTGGTCGGTCTCCATAGCAAAAAAAAAGTGGCTCCATATCTCAAGAACCGATGAAAATTTTAACAATTAAAAAATTGCTGATATTTCCAACCACTGTGCGAACCATGGATGAAGGAAGGTGTGAACAGCCCTGTAATGGACGCAGATTGTTCTCAGTATCCGTCGCTCTTGTCACTATTCGCCGTCTCTGATCGTGTCCATTCTTTCCGATTCTTTTAGTTCGCCAAAGCAATGAAACATTTTGGAGAATCCGAGGGCAGAATGCAGCCAGATGAGTTTTTTGGCATTTTCGATACTTTTCTGCAGTCGTTTTCCGAGGCGAAGCAAGATCTGGAGAACATGAGAAAGAAGAAAGAAGAAGAGGAGCGGCGGGCTCGGATGGAAGCCATGGTGAGTCCGAGTGATCGCTGTGATGAATACTGTCATTTTTTTTTCAAGGAACTTTTTTTCATTTTTTGAAATTTGGATTTTTCAGGCAAAATCTACTCAATGTTAAAATAATGGAGGTATATATAGCTGTAATGCTTTGTGTTACCTGCGGGGGCGCTGTAGGGAATAGTTACATCCTATCTTGAGCATATCTGAAAGTTCTTGCAGAAAACATACTGAAAATTAGAAGTTAAAATATCCGCTGTTTTCTGGAGTTTGGAGCCTTCTTATACAGGTTTATACCACCCAGCAGTGATGGTGATAGGATCTGCCAGAACCGGGGTCCCATCTCTGCAGTCAGAGCCTTGGTCTCATGTATATGAACTTGGGCACAAAAGTTTTTCTTAACAGTCGTATTACTTTGGAGATTGAAGACAAAGTGATTCCCGCGCCTCTCATTCTGGAGAATGGTTGTAAAGGAAAGTGCTGGATCCCGTCTTAAATATCAAAGCAGCAAATTCTGCGGACCGTCTGTCTATAGGGAAGATATGTCACTTTAAATTCTGCCCCATAGAAAAGTCTAAATATAAGTATGAGCATTTGTGAAACAAGAGGGTGTAACAGTGACACCTAGTGGTAACCATAGGTAAAGCAGATGTTATAGATTCTGCCGACCAAATGATGACATCACCAGAGATCAGCGGCGACAACACTGAGAATGCCGCCTATCCATCACTAGAGATCAGCGGTAACGTCACTGAGAATGCCGCCTATCCATCACCAGAGATCAGAGGTGACATCACTGAGAATGCCTCCTATCCATCACCAGAGATCAGAGGTGACATCACTGAGAATGCCGCCTATCCATCACTAGAGATCAGCGGTGACATCACTGAGAATGCCGCCTATCCATCACTAGAGATCAGCGGTGACATCACTGAGAATGCCGCCTATCCATCACCAGAGATCAGCGGTGACATCACTGAGAATGCCGCCTATCCATCACTAGAGATCAGCGGTGACATCACTGAGAATGCCGCCTATCCATCACCAGAGATCAGCGGTGACATCACTGAGAATGCCGCCTATCCATCACTAGAGATCAGCAGTGACATCACTGAGAATGCCGCCTATCCATCACCAGAGATCAGCGGTGACATCACTGAGAATGCCGCCTATCCATCACTAGAGATCAGAGGTGACATCACTGAGAATGCCGCCTATCCATCACCAGAGATCAGCGGTGACATCACTGAGAATGCCGCCTATCCATCACCAGAGATCAGCGGTGACATCACTGAGAATGCCACCTATCCATCACCAGAGATCAGCGGTGACATCACTGAGAATGCCGCCTATCCATCACTAGAGATCAGCGGTGACATCACTGAGAATGCCGCCTATCCATCACTAGAGATCAGAGGTGACATCACTGAGAATGCCGCCGATCCATCACTAGAGATCAGCGGTGACATCACTGAGAATGCCGCCTATCCATCACCAGAGATCAGAGGTGACATCACTGAGAATGCCGCCTATCCATCACCAGCGATCAGCGGTGACATCACTGAGAATGCCGCCTATCCATCACCAGAGATCAGAGGTGACATCACTGAGAATGCCTCCTATCCATCACTAGAGATCAGCGGTGACATCACTGAGAATGCCGCCTATCCATCACTAGAGATCAGCGGTGACATCACTGAGAATGCCGCCTATCCATCACTAGAGATCAGCGGTGACATCACTGAGAATGCCTCCTATCCATCACCAGAGATCAGCGGTGACATCACTGAGAATGCCACCTATCCATCACCAGAGATCAGCGGTGACATCACTGAGAATGCCGCCTATCCATCACCAGAGATCAGCGGTGACATCACGGAGAATGCCTCCTATCCATCACTAGAGATCAGCGGTGACATCACTGAGAATGCCGTCTATCCATCACTAGAGATCAGCGGTGACATCACTGAGAATGCCTCCTATCCATCACCAGAGATCAGCGGTGACATCACTGAGAATGCCTCCTATCCATCACTAGAGATCAGTGGTGACATCACTGAGAATGCCTCCTATCCATCACCAGAGATCAGAGGTGACATCACTGAGAATGCCTCCTATCCATCACTAGAGATCAGCGGTGACATCACTGAGAATGCCGCCTATCCATCACCAGAGATCAGAGGTGACATCACTGAGAATGCCGCCTATCCATCACCAGAGATCAGAGGTGACATCACTGAGAATGCCTCCTATCCATCACTAGAGATCAGAGGTGACATCACTGAGAATGCCGCCTATCCATCACCAGAGATCAGAGGTGACATCACTGAGAATGCCGCCTATCCATCACTAGAGATCAGCGGTGACATCACTGAGAATGCCGCCTATCCATCACCAGAGATCAGAGGTGACATCACTGAGAATGCCGCCTATCCATCACCAGAGATCAGAGGTGACATCACTGAGAATGCCGCCTATCCATCACTAGAGATCAGAGGTGACATCACTGAGAATGCCGCCTATCCATCACTAGAGATCAGAGGTGACATCACTGAGAATGCCGCCTATCCATCACCAGAGATCAGAGGTGACATCACTGAGAATGCCGCCTATCCATCACTAGAGATCAGAGGTGACATCACTGAGAATGCCGCCTATCCATCACTAGAGATCAGAGGTGACATCACTGAGAATGCCTCCTATCCATCACCAGAGATCAGAGGTGACATCACTGAGAATGCCGCCTATCCATCACCAGAGATCAGAGGTGACATCACTGAGAATGCCGCCTATCCATCACTAGAGATCAGAGGTGACATCACTGAGAATGCCGCCTATCCATCACCAGAGATCAGAGGTGACATCACTGAGAATGCCTCCTATCCATCACCAGAGATCAGAGGTGACATCACTGAGAATGCCGCCTATCCATCACCAGAGATCAGAGGTGACATCACTGAGAATGCCGCCTATCCATCACTAGAGATCAGCGGTGACATCACTGAGAATGCCGCCTATCCATCACTAGAGATCAGCGGTGACATCACTGAGAATGCCGCCTATCCATCACTAGAGATCAGAGGTGACATCACTGAGAATGCCGCCTATCCATCACTAGAGATCAGAGGTGACATCACTGAGAATGCCGCCTATCCATCACTAGAGATCAGCGGTGACATCACTGAGAATGCCGCCTATCCATCACCAGAGATCAGCGGTGACATCACTGAGAATGCCGCCTATCCATCACTAGAGATCAGCGGTGACATCACTGAGAATGCCGCCTATCCATCACTAGAGATCAGAGGTGACATCACTGAGAATGCCTCCTATCCATCACTAGAGATCAGAGGTGACATCACTGAGAATGCCGCCTATCCATCACTAGAGATCAGAGGTGACATCACTGAGAATGCCACCTATCCATCACCAGAGATCAGAGGTGACATCACTGAGAATGCCGCCTATCCATCACCAGAGATCAGCGGTGACATCACTGAGAATGCCGCCTATCCATCACTAGAGATCAGCGGTGACATCACTGAGAATGCCGCCTATCCATCACCAGAGATCAGAGGTGGCATCACTGAGAATGCCGCCTATCCATCACCAGAGATCAGAGGTGACATCACTGAGAATGCCGCCTATCCATCACTAGAGATCAGCGGTGACATCACTGAGAATGCCGCCTATCCATCACTAGAGATCAGCGGTGACATCACTGAGAATGCCGCCTATCCATCACTAGAGATCAGCGGTGACATCACTGAGAATGCCTCCTATCCATCACCAGAGATCAGCGGTGACATCACTGAGAATGCCGCCTATCCATCACCAGAGATCAGCGGTGACATCACTGAGAATGCCTCCTATCCATCACTAGAGATCAGCGGTGACATCACTGAGAATGCCTCCTATCCATCACCAGAGATCAGCGGTGACATCACTGAGAATGCCGCCTATCCATCACTAGAGATCAGCGGTGACATCACTGAGAATGCCTCCTATCCATCACTAGAGATCAGCGGTGACATCACTGAGAATGCCGCCTATCCATCACTAGAGATCAGCGGTGACATCACTGAGAATACCTCCTATCCATCATTAGAGATCAGCGGTGACATCACTGAGAATGCCGCCTATCCATCACCAGAGATCAGGGGTGACATCACTGAGAATGCCGCCTATCCATCACCAGAGATCAGCGGTGACATCACTGAGAATGCCTCCTATCCATCACCAGAGATCAGCGGTGACATCACTGAGAATGCCGCCTATCCATCACCAGAGATCAGCGGTGACATCACTGAGAATGCCGCCTATCCATCACCAGAGATCAGAGGTGACATCACTGAGAATGCCACCTATCCATCACCAGAGATCAGCGGTGACATCACTGAGAATGCCGCCTATCCATCACTAGAGATCAGCGGTGACATCACTGAGAATGCCGCCTATCCATCACTAGAGATCAGCGGTGACATCACTGAGAATGCCGCCTATCCATCACCAGAGATCAGCGGTGACATCACTGAGAATGCCGCCTATCCATCACCAGAGATCAGCGGTGACATCACTGAGAATGCCGCCTATCCATCACCAGAGATCAGAGGTGACATCACTGAGAATGCCGCCTATCCATCACTAGAGATCAGCGGTGACATCACTGAGAATGCCGCCTATCCATCACCAGAGATCAGCGGTGACATCACTGAGAATGCCGCCTATCCATCACCAGAGATCAGCGGTGACATCACAGAGAATGCCGCCTATCCATCACCAGAGATCAGCGGTGACATCACTGAGAATGCCGCCTATCCATCACCAGAGATCAGCGGTGACATCACTGAGAATGCCGCCTATCCATCACCAGAGATCAGCGGTGACATCACAGAGAATGCCGCCTATCCATCACCAGAGATCAGCGGTGACATCACTGAGAATGCCTCCTATCCATCACCAGAGATCAGCGGTGACATCACTGAGAATGCCGCCTATCCATCACCAGAGATCAGCGGTGACATCACAGAGAATGCCGCCTATCCATCACCAGAGATCAGCGGTGACATCACTGAGAATGCCGCCTATCCATCACCAGAGATCAGGGGTGACATCACTGAGAATGCCGCCTATCCATCACTAGAGATCAGCGGTGACATCACTGAGAATGCCTCCTATCCATCACTAGAGATCAGCGGTGACATCACTGAGAATGCCGCCTATCCATCACCAGAGATCAGCGGTGACATCACTGAGAATGACGCCTATCCATCACCAGAGATCAGCGGTGACATCACTGAGAATGCCTCCTATCCATCACCAGAGATCAGCGGTGACATCACTGAGAATGCCTCCTATCCATCACCAGAGATCAGCGGTGACATCACTGAGAATGCCGCCTATCCATCACCAGAGATCAGCAGTGATATCACTGAGAATGCGCCTATCCATCACCAGAGATCAGCGGTGACATCACTGAGAATGCCGCCTATCCATCATTAGAGATCAGCGGTGACATCACTGAGAATGCCGCCTATCCATCACCAGAGATCAGCGGTGACATCACTGAGAATGCCGCCTATCCATCATTAGAGATCAGCGGTGACATCACTGAGAATGCCGCCTATCCATCACCAGAGATCAGGGGTGACATCACTGAGAATGCCGCCTATCCATCACCAGAGATCAGCGGTGACATCACTGAGAATGCCGCCTATCACCAGAGATCAGCGGTGACATCACTGAGAATGCCGCCTATCCATCACCAGAGATCAGTGGTGACATCACTGAGAATGCCGCCTATCCATCACCAGAGATCAGAGGTGACATCACTGAGAATGCCGCCTATCCATCACCAGAGATCAGCGGTGACATCTCTGAGAATGCCGCCTATCCATCACCAGAGATCAGAGGTGACATCACTGAGAATGACGCCTATCCATCACTAGAGATCAGAGGTGACATCACTGAGAATGCCGCCTATCCATCACCAGAGATCAGGGGTGACATCACTGAGAATGCCGCCTATCCATCACCAGAGATCAGCGGTGACATCACTGAGAATGCCGCCTATCACCAGAGATCAGCGGTGACATCACTGAGAATGCCGCCTATCCATCACCAGAGATCAGTGGTGACATCACTGAGAATGCCGCCTATCCATCACCAGAGATCAGAGGTGACATCACTGAGAATGCCGCCTATCCATCACCAGAGATCAGCGGTGACATCACTGAGAATGCCGCCTATCCATCACCAGAGATCAGTGGTGACATCACTGAGAATGCCGCCTATCCATCACCAGAGATCAGTGGTGACATCACTGAGAATGCCGCCTATCCATCACCAGAGATCAGTGGTGACATCACTGAGAATGCCGCCTATCCATCACCAGAGATCAGAGGTGACATCACTGAGAATGCCGCCTATCCATCACCAGAGATCAGTGGTGACATCACTGAGAATGCCGCCTATCCATCACCAGAGATCAGTGGTGACATCACTGAGAATGCCGCCTATCCATCACCAGAGATCAGTGGTGACATCACTGAGAATGCCGCCTATCCATCACCAGAGATCAGAGGTGACATCACTGAGAATGCCGCCTATCCATCACCAGAGATCAGCGGTGACATCACTGAGAATGCCGCCTATCCATCACCAGAGATCAGTGGTGACATCACTGAGAATGCCGCCTATCCATCACCAGAGATCAGCGGTGACATCACTGAGAATGCCGCCTATCCATCACCAGAGATCAGCGGTGACATCACTGAGAATGCCGCCTATCCATCACTAGAGATCAGAGGTGACATCACTGAGAATGCCGCCTATCCATCACCAGAGATCAGCGGTGACATCACTGAGAATGCCGCCTATCCATCACCAGAGATCAGTGGTGACATCTCTGAGAATGCCGCCTATCCATCACTAGAGATCAGAGGTGACATCACTGAGAATGCCGCCTATCCATCACCAGAGATCAGAGGTGACATCACTGAGAATGCCGCCTATCCATCACCAGAGATCAGAGGTGACATCACTGAGAATGCCGCCTATCCATCACCAGAGATCAGCGGTGACATCTCTGAGAATGCCTCCTATCCATCACTAGAGATCAGCGGTGACATCACTGAGAATGCCGCCTATCCATCACCAGAGATCAGAGGTGACATCACTGAGAATGCCGCCTATCCATCACCAGAGATCAGCGGTGACATCACTGAGAATGCCGCCTATCCATCACCAGAGATCAGAGGTGACATCACTGAGAATGCCGCCTATCCATCACCAGAGATCAGCGGTGACATCTCTGAGAATGCCGCCTATCCATCACCAGAGATCAGCGGTGACATCACTGAGAATGCCTCCTATCCATCACCAGAGATCAGCGGTGACATCACTGAGAATGCCGCCTATCCATCACTAGAGATCAGAGGTGACATCACTGAGAATGCCGCCTATCCATCACCAGAGATCAGCGGTGACATCACTGAGAATGCCTCCTATCCATCACCAGAGATCAGCGGTGACATCACTGAGAATGCCGCCTATCCATCACTAGAGATCAGCGGTGACATCACTGAGAATGCCGCCTATCCATCACTAGAGATCAGCGGTGACATCACTGAGAATGCCACCTATCCATCACCAGAGATCAGCGGTGACATCACTGAGAATGCCACCTATCCATCACCAGAGATCAGCGGTGACATCACTGAGAATGCCTCCTATCCATCACCAGAGATCAGAGGTGACATCACTGAGAATGCCGCCTATCCATCACTAGAGATCAGCGGTGACATCTCTGAGAATGCCGCCTATCCATCACCAGAGATCAGAGGTGACATCACTGAGAATGCCTCCTATCCATCACCAGAGATCAGAGGTGACATCACTGAGAATGCCGCCTATCCATCACCAGAGATCAGCGGTGACATCACTGAGAATGCCGCCTATCCATCACTAGAGATCAGCGGTGACATCACTGAGAATGCCGCCTATCCATCACTAGAGATCAGAGGTGACATCACTGAGAATGCCTCCTATCCATCACTAGAGATCAGAGGTGACATCACTGAGAATGCCGCCTATCCATCACTAGAGATCAGAGGTGACATCACTGAGAATGCCACCTATCCATCACTAGAGATCAGAGGTGACATCACTGAGAATGCCGCCTATCCATCACCAGAGATCAGAGGTGACATCACTGAGAATGCCGCCTATCCATCACTAGAGATCAGAGGTGACATCACTGAGAATGCCGCCTATCCATCACCAGAGATCAGAGGTGACATCACTGAGAATGCCGCCTATCCATCACCAGAGATCAGCGGTGACATCACTGAGAATGCCGCCTATCCATCACTAGAGATCAGCGGTGACATCACTGAGAATGCCGCCTATCCATCACCAGAGATCAGAGGTGGCATCACTGAGAATGCCGCCTATCCATCACCAGAGATCAGAGGTGACATCACTGAGAATGCCGCCTATCCATCACTAGAGATCAGCGGTGACATCACTGAGAATGCCGCCTATCCATCACTAGAGATCAGCGGTGACATCACTGAGAATGCCGCCTATCCATCACTAGAGATCAGCGGTGACATCACTGAGAATGCCTCCTATCCATCACCAGAGATCAGCGGTGACATCACTGAGAATGCCGCCTATCCATCACCAGAGATCAGCGGTGACATCACTGAGAATGCCTCCTATCCATCACTAGAGATCAGCGGTGACATCACTGAGAATGCCTCCTATCCATCACCAGAGATCAGCGGTGACATCACTGAGAATGCCGCCTATCCATCACTAGAGATCAGCGGTGACATCACTGAGAATGCCTCCTATCCATCACTAGAGATCAGCGGTGACATCACTGAGAATGCCGCCTATCCATCACTAGAGATCAGCGGTGACATCACTGAGAATACCTCCTATCCATCATTAGAGATCAGCGGTGACATCACTGAGAATGCCGCCTATCCATCACCAGAGATCAGGGGTGACATCACTGAGAATGCCGCCTATCCATCACCAGAGATCAGCGGTGACATCACTGAGAATGCCTCCTATCCATCACCAGAGATCAGCGGTGACATCACTGAGAATGCCGCCTATCCATCACCAGAGATCAGCGGTGACATCACTGAGAATGCCGCCTATCCATCACCAGAGATCAGAGGTGACATCACTGAGAATGCCACCTATCCATCACCAGAGATCAGCGGTGACATCACTGAGAATGCCGCCTATCCATCACTAGAGATCAGCGGTGACATCACTGAGAATGCCGCCTATCCATCACTAGAGATCAGCGGTGACATCACTGAGAATGCCGCCTATCCATCACCAGAGATCAGCGGTGACATCACTGAGAATGCCGCCTATCCATCACCAGAGATCAGCGGTGACATCACTGAGAATGCCGCCTATCCATCACCAGAGATCAGAGGTGACATCACTGAGAATGCCGCCTATCCATCCCTAGAGATCAGCGGTGACATCACTGAGAATGCCGCCTATCCATCACCAGAGATCAGCGGTGACATCACTGAGAATGCCGCCTATCCATCACCAGAGATCAGCGGTGACATCACAGAGAATGCCGCCTATCCATCACCAGAGATCAGCGGTGACATCACTGAGAATGCCTCCTATCCATCACCAGAGATCAGCGGTGACATCACTGAGAATGCCGCCTATCCATCACCAGAGATCAGCGGTGACATCACAGAGAATGCCGCCTATCCATCACTAGAGATCAGCGGTGACATCACTGAGAATGCCGCCTATCCATCAACAGAGATCAGGGGTGACATCACTGAGAATGCCGCCTATCCATCACTAGAGATCAGCGGTGACATCACTGAGAATGCCTCCTATCCATCACTAGAGATCAGCGGTGACATCACTGAGAATGCCGCCTATCCATCACCAGAGATCAGCGGTGACATCACTGAGAATGACGCCTATCCATCACCAGAGATCAGCGGTGACATCACTGAGAATGCCTCCTATCCATCACCAGAGATCAGCGGTGACATCACTGAGAATGCCTCCTATCCATCACCAGAGATCAGAGGTGACATCACTGAGAATGCCTCCTATCCATCACCAGAGATCAGCGGTGACATCACTGAGAATGCCGCCTATCCATCACCAGAGATCAGCAGTGATATCACTGAGAATGCGCCTATCCATCACCAGAGATCAGCGGTGACATCACTGAGAATGCCGCCTATCCATCATTAGAGATCAGCGGTGACATCACTGAGAATGCCGCCTATCCATCACCAGAGATCAGCGGTGACATCACTGAGAATGCCGCCTATCCATCATTAGAGATCAGCGGTGACATCACTGAGAATGCCGCCTATCCATCACCAGAGATCAGGGGTGACATCACTGAGAATGCCGCCTATCCATCACCAGAGATCAGCGGTGACATCACTGAGAATGCCGCCTATCACCAGAGATCAGCGGTGACATCACTGAGAATGCCGCCTATCCATCACCAGAGATCAGTGGTGACATCACTGAGAATGCCGCCTATCCATCACCAGAGATCAGAGGTGACATCACTGAGAATGCCGCCTATCCATCACCAGAGATCAGCGGTGACATCACTGAGAATGCCGCCTATCCATCACTAGAGATCAGAGGTGACATCACTGAGAATGCCGCCTATCCATCACCAGAGATCAGCGGTGACATCACTGAGAATGCCGCCTATCCATCACCAGAGATCAGTGGTGACATCTCTGAGAATGCCGCCTATCCATCACTAGAGATCAGAGGTGACATCACTGAGAATGCCGCCTATCCATCACCAGAGATCAGAGGTGACATCACTGAGAATGCCGCCTATCCATCACCAGAGATCAGAGGTGACATCACTGAGAATGCCGCCTATCCATCACCAGAGATCAGCGGTGACATCTCTGAGAATGCCTCCTATCCATCACTAGAGATCAGCGGTGACATCACTGAGAATGCCGCCTATCCATCACCAGAGATCAGAGGTGACATCACTGAGAATGCCGCCTATCCATCACCAGAGATCAGCGGTGACATCACTGAGAATGTCGCCTATCCATCACCAGAGATCAGAGGTGACATCACTGAGAATGCCGCCTATCCATCACCAGAGATCAGAGGTGACATCACTGAGAATGCCGCCTATCCATCACCAGAGATCAGAGGTGACATCACTGAGAATGCCGCCTATCCATCACCAGAGATCAGCGGTGACATCTCTGAGAATGCCGCCTATCCATCACCAGAGATCAGCGGTGACATCACTGAGAATGCCTCCTATCCATCACCAGAGATCAGCGGTGACATCACTGAGAATGCCGCCTATCCATCACTAGAGATCAGAGGTGACATCACTGAGAATGCCGCCTATCCATCACCAGAGATCAGCGGTGACATCACTGAGAATGCCTCCTATCCATCACCAGAGATCAGCGGTGACATCACTGAGAATGCCGCCTATCCATCACTAGAGATCAGCGGTGACATCACTGAGAATGCCGCCTATCCATCACTAGAGATCAGCGGTGACATCACTGAGAATGCCACCTATCCATCACCAGAGATCAGCGGTGACATCACTGAGAATGCCACCTATCCATCACCAGAGATCAGCGGTGACATCACTGAGAATGCCTCCTATCCATCACCAGAGATCAGAGGTGACATCACTGAGAATGCCGCCTATCCATCACTAGAGATCAGCGGTGACATCTCTGAGAATGCCGCCTATCCATCACCAGAGATCAGAGGTGACATCACTGAGAATGCCTCCTATCCATCACCAGAGATCAGCGGTGACATCACTGAGAATGCCGCCTATCCATCACCAGAGATCAGCGGTGACATCACTGAGAATGCCGCCTATCCATCACCAGAGATCAGAGGTGACATCACTGAGAATGCCGCCTATCCATCACCAGAGATCAGCGGTGACATCACTGAGAATGCCGCCTATCCATCACCAGAGATCAGCGGTGACATCACTGAGAATGCCGCCTATCCATCACCAGAGATCAGAGGTGACATCACTGAGAATGCTGCCTATCCATCACTAGAGATCAGCGGTGACATCACTGAGAATGCCGCCTATCCATCACCAGATATCAGTGGTGACATCACTGAGAATGCCGCCTATCCATCACCAGAGATCAGCGGTGACATCACTGAGAATGCCACCTATCCATCACTAGAGATCAGAGGTGACATCACTGAGAATGCCGCCTATCCATCACCAGATATCAGTGGTGACATCACTGAGAATGCCGCCTATCCATCACCAGAGATCAGAGGTGACATCACTGAGAATGCCGCCTATCCATCACCAGAGATCAGCGGTGACATCTCTGAGAATGCCGCCTATCCATCACCAGAGATCAGAGGTGACATCACTGAGAATGCCCCCTATCCATCACCAGAGATCAGCGGTGACATCTCTGAGAATGCCGCCTATCCATCACCAGAGATCAGCGGTGACATCACTGAGAATGCCTCCTATCCATCACCAGAGATCAGCGGTGACATCACTGAGAATGCCGCCTATCCATCACCAGAGATCAGAGGTGACATCACTGAGAATGCCGCCTATCCATCACCAGAGATCAGTGGTGACATCACTGAGAATGCCGCCTATCCATCACCAGAGATCAGCGGTGACATCACTGAGAATGCCGCCTATCCATCACTAGAGATCAGAGGTGACATCACTGAGAATGCCGCCTATCCATCACCAGAGATCAGCGGTGACATCACTGAGAATGCCGCCTATCCATCACCAGAGATCAGCGGTGACATCACTGAGAATGCCGCCTATCCATCACCAGAGATCAGCGGTGACATCACTGAGAATGCCGCCTATCGAGTCCTAGTGCAGTGATAGAGAAAGATACAATGTTTTTGCACAATGCTCTGGTTGGATAATTGTATATTTCTGTGTTTTCCATGTTTTATCATTTCTTTTCTTTTTCTTTAGCTGAAGGATCAACGTGAGAAGGAGCGGCGACTTAAGAAAGCCAGAGCCGGCAGTATATCGGAGGAAGGAGGCGAGTTTGACGACCTTGTGTCCGCTTTACGATCTGGAGAAGTCTTTGATAAGGACATATCCAAACTTAAGAGGAACCGGAAACGTTCTGGGAACCAGATTCTGGACCCCAGCAGAGAAAGAGCAGTGACAAAGCTAAATTACTAGTAACCAAGCGATGGAGACCTAGCGGCGGAGGACCGCGGAGGACTCAAGGTCACCGGAAACTGCCCTGCGGACATAAGGAACTTGTCCTGAGTGACTGAGATCTTCCCACCCGAGCTCGAGGGTCCCACTTTCTGAAGTGCCTCAGTGGAGATCCGTAATGGACCACCAGGTCCGTGTCTACGAGACCTGCAGGAGAACGCACCCTTAGTCCGGGGTCACGCTTTACAAGTGCCAAATATTGTCATTTTTTTTTGCACTGTCTAAACCTTCAGAATTATCGGTATTTTGTACAGTATCTGCCCTAAGGCTTTGAGCGTCCCTGGAGATGGCCAATAAATAGATGTAAATAGCAAATTCCAGATTTTGGAATCTAAAGCAGAAATGTAACTTTTTATTTTTTACATTTTCTTTTTTTAAATGTTAACTGTAAAGTCCCAGCTGCAACTAATAGTATCAGTGGGTATTTAATGAGTCCCCCTTCGCCTCCCCACCAACCGGACCTTGCACAAACGTACTCCTTGTAATTCCAGGACCAGCTCCAAAACCTTAAAAAAAAAAAAACCTCTTGTACAATTGTTACATGTTGTGCACTTTTTACCTTTTTGATGTGTTGCCATGGTTAGTGTTGGCTTCGAGGACGCTGTCACACAAAGGACAAGCTGTGAAAAATCTCAGCCGCCTCATCAAAAGCACAAAGATTTTGTAACGAAAAATAGGGAAAAAAAAAAGGGGAAAAAATAATAATAATATGCATCATAGTTACATAGTTTATCAGATTCTGGAACCGAACCTTATCACGGCCAACACTATATCCTGGAACGGATGCATGGGAGAGCCATGGTTGTCTCATAGCACATGATACCACAGGGACACAAATCACGGGATTTGGGGTCTAATCTTAGACTTTAGTTGACCTTAAGTTGGCATTCAAGAAGTTGGTCCAACCATAGAAGGCAGTGGTTGGATGCAGAACGTCTGTGTAGTATCCATACTTTTTCCTCTCTTGCCTTTGAGAAGTTTGGAACCACTGGTGGCGTCAACTCCACATGGAACCACTCGTGGCGTCAACTCCACATGGAACCACTGGTGGCGTCAACTCCACATGGAACCACTGGTGGCGTCAACTCCACATGGAACCACTCGTGGCGTCAACTCCACATGGAACCACTGGTGGCGTCAACTCCACATGGAACCACTGGTGGTGTCACCTCCACATGGAACCACTGGTGGTGTCACCTCCACATGGAACCACTGGTGGTGTCACCTCCACATGGAACCACTGGTGGTGTCACCTCCACATGGAATCACTGGTGGCGTCACCTCCACATGGAACCACTGGTGGCGTCACCTCCACATGGAACCACTGGTGGCGTCAACTCCACATGGAACCACTGGTGGCGTCAACTCCACATGGAACCACTGGTGGCGTCACCTCCACATGGAACCACTGGTGGCGTCAACTCCACATGGAACCACTGGTGGCGTCACCTCCACATAAAGATTTGAGACATCGCCATAAGCCATTGGTTAGAAGGAGACACATCCAAGAAATCATCTTGGAAAATATGTGGCAAGAAAAAAAACAAACCTTGCCGATATTTTGAGAACAGAACCCCAATTAGCGACTCGTTTCTTGACCTTCTCGTGAGGCAGCACAGAACTTTCGGATGTTCTCTGTGGTGGTCGTAGACTTGGATTTACTGCAGAGTTGGTACAGACTTGTCCCAACCTAAAAGTCTTAAGTGAATGTTCTGTAATGGAATTCTTTTGGAGACGTCTTGGGCCAATGGTGACAATAGAAGCCACGGGCCAGCGAATATACAGAACCTTGGTCGTATCGATGACTTGTGTTGGTTGGACGGTGTAGTCTTTGGGTCAGTGAGCAACTTGCACACGCATTGATCCTAAGTCTGGTCACGGGTCTGGTGGAGAAGAAGGTTTTATCATTAATGCATCCCATCATTTTACCTACATTTTCTCATTATGTCCTACTCATCCCTCACCCCATCATGACCGCCCAAATAAAAAGGTTGGATCAGTGATAGAACCCGGCCCGACGACTGAAACACTTACCCCGGGGGGACGTGGATCCTGGTATCTTCTGTGGCAATAATATATATATATATATGTTGACCGGTATTGATGTAATTTTATTTTTATTTTTTCATTGGGTTTTCGATATGTAAAAGGGAAAGTGACGGATAATGGAAAATATTTGGAAGCACATTTGATAATCTGGATTCTTCTATAAAGCATCATGAGCGGAATAAGCCGTGCGGGGGGCAAGCGCTCTGTACATGCGTCTCCACGCTGAAAGTTACGGAGCAGAGATCTCTGCAGGATTGATGGTGCCTGTGGGCATTACAGCACATACTTGTGAAGTCTGACGGGACCCCCGGATTGCCCATGATCCTACCCCTCTTACGGGAGACATCCCTCTACAAACTGAATATGCAATCGGATGCTTGAGTGCCCAAGAGATCGTCCAAGAGTTCTCAAACTTCCCGGTAGTTTTGGGATATTTGTTGCTTTAAAATTCTAGAGAGATTGTTTCTGTAATGTTGCAGGTGAAGGTTTTTGGGGTTTCTGTCCTCTTCTTGCAGGTAGTAACATTTTACACTTCTATACTTGGGGCGTGATGATGATTTTTCAGCTGGAAAAAGGTGAAAATCCAAAGCAGGGGACACCCCCACCCCTCAGGGACGCTCCCACCCTCCAGGGACTCTCCCACCCCCCAGGGACGCTCCCACCCCTCAGGGACGCTCACACCTCCCAGGGACGCTCCCACCCTCCAGGGATGCTCCCACCCCCCCAGGGACAACCCCCACCCCCCAGGGACGCTTCCACCCTCCAGGGACAACCCCCACCCCCCAGGGACGCTCCCACCCTCCATGGACGCCCCCACCCCCCAGGGATGCTCCCACCCTCCAGGGACACCCCCACCTCCCAGGGACGCTCCCACCCTCCAGGGATGTCCCCACCCCCCAGGGACAGCCCCCGACCACTCCTCCATTAGTTGGAGATTTGATACAATGTAGAATCCAACAAAACGTTTGATAAATAAATGAACCATAAAGTGAGAAGATACAGAACAGAACTTTCTTAGACTTTGGGCTGCCGCTCCTCGCCATTTTCTTACATCTCTTCATGCCCTCAGCAACATTCAAGCACATTCTTGTTTACTCTGATCTGAGTATATGAGAAAGTAGGAGAATTGCTCCCAATTTCTTAAAGGGGAACACTCCTCATGATATACTTAGAACAGTCTGAGGCAATGACGTAACTTCAAACTCCCGAGCCCCAATGTAAAGTTTCCAACGGGACCCCCAATTATCACAGGACTTTAAAGGAAACCCATCAGTGGACTTACAGCTCGAAACAGAGATCTGGGAACATTAAGGAGAGACCTAACGAGTGTGACGACATCCCTGGCTGTTGATTGACAGGTGTCTCCTGTGTATGTACATAGGAAAAAACCTATCATTCTGGGCAAGGAGACAAAAGGTAAGCCGGCAGGGACATCCTCATACCCAGGTCTGTCCCTATAGTCCCCGGCTGGGTCTTCAAACCATACTTTCTCTGTTACGTCTAAGCATTTCTGAGGGGTTTTTACCTGGATAGATGGGGAAGCATAAATCCCTTTAATAGTTTTGGCCTTGTCGTCTGGGCCAACATCACGTTATGGGCTCCAGGGCCGGTGGGGACTGTCTGCAGCCCCTTCATCTTCTATAGTTGCTCTCCTAGTACAAGGGGTCAGAGAATCACATTTCCACCTGCTATTAGGAGCCAGAGATTTGCACCAAAATTTTCTAATTTTTCATGTTTTCTACTTTGATCATTGTGACCTCAGAGACCACATACAATTTTTTTGGGAAATTTTGAAAAAAAAAAGTTTGACATTTCAGCGGCAAACAATGTATCAAGTACAAACAATGTATCAACTGCAAACAATGTACTAAGTACAAACAATGTATCAACTGCAAACAATGTACTAAGTACAAACAATGTACTAAGTACAAACAATGTATCAAGTACAATGTATCAACTGCAAACAATGTACCAAGTACAAACAATGTATCAACTGCAAACAATGTACCAAGTACAATGTACCAAGTGCAAACAATGTATCAACTGCAAACAATGTATTAACTGCAAACAATGTACCAAGTACAATGTACCAAGTACAAACAATGTATCAAGTACAAACAATGTATCAACTGCAAACAATGTACCAAGTACAAACAATGTATCAACTGCAAACAATGTACCAAGTACAAACAATGTATCAAGTACAATGTATCAACTGCAAACAATGTACCAAGTACAAACAATGTATCAACTGCAAACAATGTACTAAGTACAAACAATGTACCAAGTACAAACAATGTATCAAGTACAAACAATGTATCAACTGCAAACAATGTACTAAGTACAAACAATGTACCAAGTACAAACAATGTATCAAGTACAAACAATGTATCAACTGCAAACAATGTACTAAGTACAAACAATGTACCAAGTACAAACAATGTATCAAGTACAAACAATGTATCAACTGCAAACAATGTACTAAGTACAAACAATGTACCAAGTACAAACAATGTACTAAGTACAAACAATGTATCAACTGCAGCTGGGAAATCATAGTATAAAAAGTGTGAACGGATGTCACCCCATGAGTGTGAAGAAGAATGTTCTGATTCACTGACGACGAACAGAGATCTAGGTGAGGACCTGGAGTTGAAATGTCCATGAAGCTCCAGAACTTTTTATTTATTCATTTTTTTTTACATGTGATTAAACCAATGGCAGACATGAGTGCAGAAACTGAGGACATTTTTCGGATGGTGAAGGGGCGCGGGCGGATGTGGGGATCGTCCTCCGATGTCCCCGCTGCGGTCACAGGGCGAGATGCTGCAGTGAATGGCAGAGAGTAAGTGATGATGATGTAGATGTAGACTGTCCGGGACGTGTGTGACTGTCCGTGTGATGTCGGGGGACGGACCCTCGTGTTTCGGAGTAGTGATGTTACCGACTCCAGATATGAAAGAAGAGAATGGAGACAAATGGGAACGCACAGGCTGAGAGTTACATAGCAAAAGGGGGCCGGGTCCCCAGCAGCACAAAGTATTTAAGTAGAAGTGAATGGTGATCTTGTGGAGCATCATAGGAGATATATAATAGAAGACGAGTCCGCCCAGCAGCACAGAGTATTACAGGAGAGCTGTGAGCATCACTAACTAGAAAAGAAGTCAAGAGCCGGAGCAGCACAAAGTGTTTAAGGAGAAATGCAGTGAGTTGTCTGCTTATGGAATGCTGTTGGCAAGGACAAGGATATGGGAACAAGTGGGAGGTTACGTTTTGGGAGTTATTTAGCAGAAGGAAGAGAGAGGGTCCCTAGCAGCACAGAGTATTTCAGGATCTTGCGAGGGACCACTCATATGATGTTGTTCGCGAGGACAAGGTCGCACGTGATGGGAAAAATGAAAGGAGTTGGTGGTTGCAGGCGGGGGAGTTACGTAGTAGAAGGGACAGGGTCCCCAGCAGCACAGAGTGTTTCAGAGTTGGACTCTGCATGTCCTGACAATATGTTATTAATTTGAATTAAAGTGTCCAATACTAAGAATTTCTTATATGTATGTAACAATGATAACCGTAATCTGGATACTATGTGCAGAGCATTATGGCCGTCCCAGAGGTGGCGCCGCGAGTGTTAGGGGAGCATCGGTGTCCATGGAGTACCCACGTTACTATTGTGCCCATATTGTGACCATCTCCACGTACCATTACCCCCATCATTGTATGATCAGGTCCACACAAGCAGCTCCGGATAAAAGCACAGACATAGATAGGAGAGATGCGCTGAGCGCCGCAGCGGCGGCGAGAAGACGAAGGCGGCATGTAACCGCGGCGCAGCATCGCTGAGGATAACGCCATCCCGTCATCATCTCTCCAAAATCCATCGTAAAAATAATAGAATTCCAGAATCACAGGGGATGGGGCCGCGGGAAAAAGAGGGGAATCTCGAAATTCTGGGCTTTGGGGCCCAAAATCCAGGATCCAAATCCCAATGATAAAGTTGTAACAAGTTTGCACTTTTTATGACTTTTAGTCAAATCTTCCCCCCCCCCCCCGGAGAAACGAAATATAAAGGAGAACTCGTCAGTATTAATATAAAGGGAAAGGTGTTAATATCCTGTATATTTTTGTAACATTGTATTTCTTAATGTACGTTAGTAACTGTAGAGGGCGCTATGGTGCAGCAAAGGTCCAGTACTATCCATTCATCTGTACATTATAAGCGACGCCATCTCATCTCCGGACAGGACATGTTTGATTTATTTTTTTTTCGTGGGAGCAATGTTTGATGGCTCAGTTAAAAATATAAAATGACTTAAATTAAATTTGTAGTGTACTGTACCTTTAACTGCACCTGTTATTAGAATATACTGTCTTACTAGAGAAAAATAAACTTCTATGAAATATATAATTTCCCTCCTGTGTCTCAGAGTCTGATTCATTTCATCATTTTAGAGGTCAGAGTATCATTCTAAGGCCACGGCCCCACTATCAGTATTCGGTCAGTATTCGGTCAGTATTTTTTCCCAGGAGTGGGTGATAAATGCAGAATTTGTGACTTGTTTCTATTAAACCTTTTCTCTGATTGTTCCTCACCTGGTTTTGGCTCCTGAGAAAAAATACTGACCGAATACTGACCAAATACTGATAGTGGGCCGTGGCCTTATACAGAGCACCAAATTTACACTACAGAAGCTATTATATACAGCAATATATGATAACTCTCTGCAGCCACCACTAGGGGGAGCTCCCTGTATACAGAGATACATGATAAGATCCTGTCTGCAGTCACCACTAGGGGGAGCTTCCTGTATACAGAGATACATGATAAGATTCTGTCTGCAGCCACCACTAGGGGGAGCTCCCTGTATACAGAGATACATGATAAGATCATGTCTGCAGCCACCACTAGGGGGAGCTCCCTGTATACAGAGATACATGATAAGATCCTGTCTGCAGCCACCAGTAGGGGGAGCTCCCTGTATACAGAGACACATGATAAGATTCTGTCTGCAGCCACCACTAGGGGGAGCTCCCTGTATACAGAGACACATGATAAGATTCTGTCTGCAGCCACCACTAGGGGGAGCTCCTTGTATACAGAGATACATGATAGGATTCTGTCCGGAGCCACCACTAGGGGGATCTCCCTGTATACAGAGATACATGATAAGATTCTGTCTGCAGCCACCACTAGGGGGAGCTCCCTGTATACAGAGATACATGATACGATTCTGTCTGCAGCCACCACTAGGGGGAGCTCCCTGTATACAGAGATACATGATACGATTCTGTCTGCAGCCACCACTAGGGGGAGTTCCCTGTATACAGAGATACATGATAAGATTCTGTCTGCAGCCACCACTAGGGGGAGCTCCCTGTATACAGAGATACATGATAAGATACTGTCTGCAGCCACCACTAGGGGGAGCTCCCTGTATACACAGATACATGATAAGATCCTGTCTGCAGCCACCACGAAGGGGAGCTCCCTGTATACAGAGACACATGATAAGATTCTGTCTGCAGCCACCACTAGGGGGAGCTCCTTGTATACAGAGATACATGATAGGATTCTGTCCGGAGCCACCACTAGGGGGAGCTCCCTGTATACAGAGATACATGATAGGATTCTGTCCAGAACCACCACTAGGGGGAGCTCCCTGTATACAGAGACACATGATAAGATTCTGTCTGCAGCCACCACTAGGGGGAGCTCCTTGTATACAGAGATACATGATAAGATCCTGTCTGCAGCCACCACTAGGGGGAGCTCCCTGTATACAGAGATTCATGATAAGATCCTGTCTGCAGCCACCACTAGGGGGAGCTCCATGTATACAGAAATACACGATAAGATTCTGTCTGAAGCCACCACTAGGGGGAGCTCCCTGTATACAGAGATACACGATAAGATTCTGTCTGCAGTCACCACTAGGGGGAGCTCCCTGTATACAGAGATTCATGATAAGATCCTGTCTGCAGTCACCAGTAGGGGGAGCTCCCTGTATACAGAAATACACAATAAGATTCTGTCTGCAGCCACCACTAGGGGGAGCTCCATGTATACAGAAATACATGATAAGATCCTGTCTGCAGCCACCACTAGGGGGAGCTCCCTGTATACAGAGATACATGATAAGATCCTGTCTGCAGCCACCACTAGGGGGAGCTCCCTGTACACAGAGACACATGATAAGATTCTGTCTGCAGCCACCACTAGGGGGAGCTCCTTGTATACAGAGATACATGATAGGATTCTGTCCGGAGCCACCACTAGAGGGAGCTCCCTGTATACAGAGATACATGATAGGATTCTGTCCAGAACCACCACTAGGGGGAGCTCCCTGTATACAGAGACACATGATAAGATTCTGTCTGCAGCCACCACTAGGGGGAGCTCCTTGTATACAGAGATACATGATAGGATTCTGTCCGGAGCCACCACTAGGGAGAGCTCCCTGTATACAGAGATACATGATAAGATCCTGTCTGCACCCACCACTAGGGGGAGCTCCCTGTATACAGAGATTCATGATAAGATCCTGTCTGCAGCCACCACTAGGGGGAGCTCCATGTATACAGAAATACACGATAAGATTCTGTCTGAAGCCACCACTAGGGGGAGCTCCCTGTATACAGAGATACACGATAAGATTCTGTCTGCAGTCACCACTAGGGGGAGCTCCCTGTATACAGAGATTCATGATAAGATCCTGTCTGCAGTCACCAGTAGGGGGAGCTCCCTGTATACAGAAATACACGATAAGATTCTGTCTGCAGCCACCACTAGGGGGAGCTCCATGTATACAGAAATACACGATAAGATTCTGTCTGAAGCCACCACTAGGGGGAGCTCCCTGTATACAGAGATACACGATAAGATTCTGTCTGCAGTCACCACTAGGGGGAGCTCCCTGTATACAGAGATTCATGATAAGATCCTGTCTGCAGTCACCAGTAGGGGGAGCTCCCTGTATACAGAGATACATGATAAGTTCCTGTCTGCAGTCACTACTAGGAGGAGCTCCCTGTATACAGAGACACATGATAAGATGCTGTCTGTAGCCACCACTAGGGGGAGCTCCCTGTATACAGAGATACATGATAAGATCCTGTCTGCAGTCACCACTAGGGGGAGCTCCCTGTATACAGAGATACATGATAAGATTCTGTCTGCAGCCTCCACTAGGGGGAGCTCCCTGTATACAGAGATACATGATAAGTTCCTGTCTGCAGTCACCGCTAGGGGGAGCTCCCTGTATACAGAGATACATGATAAGATTCTGTCTGCAGCCACCACTAGGGTAGCTCCCTGTATACAGAGATACATGATAAGATTCTGTCTGCAGCCACCACTAGGGGGAGCTCCCTGTATACAGAGATACATGATAAGATCCTGTCTGCAGCCACCACTAGGGGGAGCTCCCTGTATACAGAGATACATGATAAGATCCTGTCTGCAGTCACCACTAGGGGGAGCTCCCTGTATACAGAGATACATGATAAGATCCTGTCTGCAGCCACCACTAGGGGAGCACCATGTATACAGAGATACATGATAAGATCCTGTCTGCAGTCACCACTAGGGGGAGCTCCCTGTATTCAGAGACACACGATAAGATTCTGTCTGCAGCCACCACTAGGTGGAGCTCCCTGTATACAGAGATACATGATAAGATTCTGTCTGCAGCCACCACTAGGGGGAGCTCCCTGTATACAGAGATACATGATAAGATGCTGTCTGCAGCCACCACTAGGGGGAGCTTCCTGTATACAGAGATACATGATAAGATTCTGTCTGCAGCGACCACTAGGGGGAGCTCCCTGTATATAGAGATACATGATAAGATTCTGTCTGCAGCCACCACTAGGGGGAGCTCCCTGTATACAGAGATACATGATAAGGTTCTGTCTGCAGCCACCACTAGGGGGAGCTCCCTGTATACAGAGATACATGATAAGATTCTGTCTGCAGCCACCACTAGGGGGAGCTCCCTGTATACAGAGATACATGATGAGATCCTGTCTGCAGCCTCCACTAGGGGGAGCTCCCTGTATACAGAGACACATGATAAGATCCTGTCTGCAGCCACCACTAGGGGGAGCTCACTGTATACAGAGATACATGATAAGATTCTGTCTGCAGTCACCACTAGGGGGAGCTCCCTGTATACAGAGATACATGATAAGATCCTGTCTGCAGCCACCACTAGGGGGAGCTCCCTGTATACAGAGATACATGATAAGATCATGTCTGCAGCCACCACTAGGGGGAGCTCCCTGTATACAGAGACACATGATAAGATTCTGTCTGCAGCCACCACTAGGGGGAGCTCACTGTATACAGAGATACATGATAAGATTCTGTCTGCAGTCACCACTAGGGGGAGCTCCCTGTATACAGAGATACATGATAAGATCCTGTCTGCAGCCACCACTAGGGGGAGCTCCCTGTATACAGAGATACATGATAAGATCCTGTCTGCAGCCACCAGTAGGGGGAGCTCCCTGTATACAGAGACACATGATAAGATTCTGTCTGCAGCCACCACTAGGGGGAGCTCCTTGTATACAGAGATACATGATAGGATTCTGTCCGGAGCCACCACTAGGGGGAGCTCCCTGTATACAGAGATACATGATAAGATCCTGTCTGCAGCCACCACTAGGGGGAGCTCCCTGTATACAGAGATACATGATAAGATCCTGTCTGCAGCCACCACTAGGGGGAGCTCCCTGTATACAGAGACACATGATAAGATTCTGTCTGCAGCCACCACTAGGGGGAGCTCCTTGTATACAGAGATACATGATAGGATTCTGTCCGTAGCCACCACTAGGGGGAGCTCCCTGTATACAGAGATACATGATAGGATTCTCTCCAGAACCACCACTAGGGGGAGCTCCCTGTATACAGAGACACATGATAAGATTCTGTCTGCAGCCACCACTAGGGGGAGCTCCTTGTATACAGAGATACATGATAGGATTCTGTCCGGAGCCACCACTAGGGAGAGCTCCCTGTATACAGAGATACATGATAAGATCCTGTCTGCAGCCACCACTAGGGGGAGCTCCCTGTATACAGAGATTCATGATAAGATCCTGTACCACTAGGGGGAGCTCCATGTATACAGAAATACACGATAAGATTCTGTCTGAAGCCACCACTAGGGGGAGCTCCCTGTATACAGAGATACATGATAAGATCCTGTCTGCAGTCACCAGTAGGGGGAGCTCCCTGTATACAGAGATTCATGATAAGATCCTGTCTGCAGTCACCAGTAGGGGGAGCTCCCTGTATACAGAAATACACGATAAGATTCTGTCTGCAGCCACCACTAGGGGGAGCTCCATGTATACAGAAATACACGATAAGATTCTGTCTGAAGCCACCACTAGGGGGAGCTCCCCGTATACAGAGATACACGATAAGATTCTGTCTGCAGTCACCACTAGGGGGAGCTCCCTGTATACAGAGATTCATGATAAGATCCTGTCTGCAGTCACCAGTAGGGGGAGCTCTCTGTATACAGAGATACATGATAAGATCCTGTCTGCAGCTACCACTAGGGGGAGCTCCCTGTATACAGAGATACATGATAAGATCCTGTCTGCAGTCACTACTAGGAGGAACTCCCTGTATACAGAGACACATGATAAGATGCTGTCTGTAGCCACCACTAGGGGGAGCTCCCTGTATACAGAGACACATGATAAGATCCTGTCTGCAGTCACCACTAGGGGGAGCTCCCTGTATACAGAGATACATGATAAGATTCTGTCTGCAGCCTCCACTAGGGGGAGCTCCCTGTATACAGAGATACATGATAAGTTCCTGTCTGCAGTCACCGCTAGGGGGAGCTCCCTGTATACAGAGATACATGATAAGATTCTGTCTGCAGCCACCACTAGGGGGAGCTCCCTGTATACAGAGATACATGATAGGATCCTGTCTGCAGCCACCACTAGGGGGAGCTCCCTGTATACAGAGATACATGATAAGATCCTGTCTGCAGTCACCACTAGGGGGAGCTCCCTGTATACAGAGATACATGATAAGATCCTGTCTGCAGTCACCACTAGGGGGAGCTCCCTGTATACAGAGATACATGATAAGATTCTGTCTGCAGTCACCACTAGGGGGAGCTCCCTGTATACAGAGATACATGATAAGATCCTGTCTGCAGTCACCACTAGGGGGAGCTCCCTGTATACAGAGATACATGATACGATCCTGTCTGCAGTCACCACTAGGGGGAGCTCCCTGTATACAGAGATACATGATAAGATCCTGTCTGCAGCCACCACTAGGTGGAGCTCCCTGTATACAGAGATACATGATAAGATGCTGTCTGCAGCCACCACTAGGTGGAGCTCCCTGTATACAGAGATACATGATAAGATGCTGTCTGCAGCCACCACTAGGGGGAGCTCCCTGTATACAGAGACACATGATAAGATTCTGTCTGCAGCCACCACTAGGGGGAGCTCCCTGTATACAGAGATACATGATAAGATCCTGTCTGCAGCCACCACTAGGGGGAGCTCCCTGTATACAGAGATACATGATAAGATTCTGTCTGCAGCCACCACTAGGGGGAGCTCCCTGTATACAGAGATACATGATAAGATTCTGTCTGCAGCCACCACTAGGGGGAGCTCCCTGTATACAGAGATACATGATAAGATCCTGTCTGCAGCCACCACTAGGGGGAGCACCCTGTATACAGAGATACATGATAAGATCCTGTCTGTAGCCTCCACTAGGGGGGGTGGTGGTGGCTGGGGTGATTGATTAGTCTATATCTGTATAGTTTTTATTTCCGGGGCCATATTACATCCGTCCTATTATTTCTTGTTGTTCTGTATACTGAGGTCGCTGATCATATGGCTGCCTCCCTCCTCAGCTCCTATCCTGGATCCCTTACCTTGGCCCGGCGCCCCCCTACCCTGTAGTCCTGACCCCCGCATCCACTACTTGTAAGGTCCTGCAGACTACGCAGAGCGTTGCTCCTATAAATAGCCCGTTCTTGCTGCAGGGCCCCCCGGACCAGCTGGGCTTCATTTCCCTGCTCCTGGCCCTATATCTCAGGGAATGTGACTCCATAAAAAGACAAATAAACATTAAATGTTCTGAGCTGGAAAACCACAGAACAAAACAGGCGCAGCCCGGACCCCGCTTATTATCAGCGCTGCAAACAGCGGAGGGTCCGGCAAATATTAACTACTGCACCTTGTAGTGGGAAAGCTGCCCGGTGCCTCCCCTAGGGGGAGCTGTCAGTACAACAATCATGTAACTCCCTTTGAAGTCAATGGGAGATATATAAATGCATCTGCAGTAAGTTCTCCTTCTGGTTCTGTAGATAGCTCTCCCTGTATGGATGATGCCCAGAGCCGCCACTAGGTGGAGCTACTTGCATATAGAGAACTGTGATAGCTCCCTTTGAAGTCAATGGGAGCAGTATAAAGGCATCTGCAGTGAGCTGCCCCTAGTGGTGACCGTGGGGAATTTACAAAAGGGAATAAAATCTATCTATTCTCTCGTCCACATTTGTCGCCTATAGCGCTTTCCCATATGGCAACTACATGAGAGAGGGCGAGCTTTGTAATATTACGGGGGGTTTTGCCTCTTCTCTTTTGGGTCTTCCTAAACTTTTGGGAAATATCTTTAAGAAAGGCACAGGCAGGAGAATAAGGAGAAGGGCATCACTCATGGAAGTTTTTACTTTCTGAGTCTTCCAATCCTGTATAATTATCTGCCCGGAATAACGGGTAGACAAAGCACCACTTGTGACAAAAATAAACCTCACAGGGGCGAGCGGCGGCCGGACTCAACCCTGCCCAGAAATGAGAATAAGTCAGGAAACATGACCCAGAAAATGGCGCCAGCGCCACGATTAATGAGGGCTGAGCCCGCAGACATATTCCTGGTGCGTCGGGGACAATGGCCGGATATATTCCCTTAAAGGGACGCTCCATCCAGAAGTACCTGGTCTACTGAGATAATGATGTCTGGTGATGAGCGTGCTGTCTGGAGAAGGGAAATAATGCTGCAAACTCTCCCAAACCTCGTGGACTTTCCTGATTTTTCAGAACAATCTCGGCTAATCCTCATTGTCCCGGGCTGAGTGGGGGGCGGGGTTTACACAAACTCCACCCACAAATGGGCACTTCCGGATGGGGTTTTGGGAGCAGCATTGTAGGACTGAAGCGTCACTAATTTCCGATAGTTGGTAACTTCTCTTTATTATTTGGCACTCGCCTCCATACACCGGATTCACATTTTTTTGCACAGAGGTTACCGCATTCCTGATCTACACACCCACATGGCTACTTTGGGTCAAATCTTTTTAAGTTTAGCCTATTAGAGGCTCATTTTTCAGAAACTATTGAGAGGCATAGAAGCCAAGCACAACCTGAGCATCCCCGACTGCAGGGAAATGGAGTTGTGTGGGGTGGAAGGTCCTGGCAGGGCACTAGATAGATATCTCCTATTACAATGTCTGCTAATATCAGCAGATCTCAGAGTCTGGGACACCAGCAGTCGTAAATGACAGGTTCATGCTCGTGTATGGATCCTGTATGACAGCGTTGAGCAGTCCGTATTACCGCATGTGCCTCAGTGTGGCACCACCATAATGCCGCCACATCATACATGTAGTATGGACCATAGGGGATCCGTGTGCTCAGACCTCCACCAATCTCTCCAGCCAGAGGACCCTCTCCGCACGGCACGTTCCCTCTCACCCCGGTATTGGAGCAGACGTACGACTTGTGGTCTCGTGAACGCCATGATGGACCATAGGGGATCTGTGTGCTCAGACCTCCACCAATCTCTCCAGCCAGAGGACCCTCTCCGCACGGCACGTTCCCTCTCACCCCGGTATTGGAGCAGACGTACGACTTGTGGTCTCGTGAACGCCATGATGGACCATAGGGGATCCGTGTGCTCAGACCTCCACCAACCTCTCCAGCCAGAGGACCCTCTCCGCACGGCACGTTCCCTCTCACCCCGGTATTGGAGCAGACGTACGACTTGTGGTCTCGTGAACGCCATGATGGACCATAGGGGATCTGTGTGCTCAGACCTCCACCAATCTCTCCAGCCAGAGGACCCTCTCCGCACGGCACGTTCCCTCTCACCCCGGTATTGGAGCAGACGTACGACTTGTGGTCTCGTGAACGCCATGATGGACCATAGGGGATCCGTGTGCTCAGACCTCCACCAACCTCTCCAGCCAGAGGACCCTCTCCGCACGGCACGTTCCCTCTCACCCCGGTATTGGAGCAGACGTACGACTTGTGGTCTCGTGAATGCCACTAATGCTTTTTTTAGGATTTTGGCTAGGATAGTGGGGCTGTATGATGAGCAGGGGGGACTTGTTTGATTGACGAGAGGGGGTGGGGAGAGATCAGAGAAGTGGTGGACTATTTTATTTCTTTCTTAACTTAATGTGTGGAGATTCCGGCAGCCAATCAGAGTGCAAGAACCATCCACAACGTCCAGACACAAGGGCTTGTGAGCCATTGGCTGCCGAAGTCACATGTCCCTCTCCATATAAAGTGTGGACGTGTTGTTTTAGTGCTGTTTTGTCAGTGTAGCAGCGCAGAGAGGCTGCTCCTGATGCTGCTACTGGATAGTGAGAGAGTGAGATAGTTAGCTGGGCGGTTGCTTCTAAGTCAGATAGTTTAGATAGATAGGTTCCTGTGTGGCTGTGAAATTGACCTTCCTTTTTTGCTAATAGTGTGGTCCAGAGACACCAGGCCACATTTCAGCATAGAACTCTATTGTGCTGATATTGTGCTCCAGACAGGAGTCGTGATTTGAAAATCTAAATTCTTTATATTAATACCGTGGTCCTCATAATATTTTTGTTCAGCCTGGAGTCCACATTTCAAAATCTAAATTTTTGTTGCTAATACCGTGCTCCAGCCAAACTATCTGAGCACATAAATACTGTTTGGTAATTTATTGACAGGTGACTAACAGGTCTGGGCCTTGGGTTGTGAAACAGGTGGTTAAAAGAGTGCAAAAAAATGAGGTTGTGGTGGAAGGGGGAATAGGCTTGGTGTTCAAGGTATACGTGGGGTAGATGGTAATGTTTTTGAAAGCACTAGTGAACCAACACCATCATGTCCTATCCAAAGACAACTTACAACTTATGTTAGTGGACGGCCTACTCCACTCCCTTCCTTTGGCAGCCGCACATGATACGCCTTGTTGATAAGGGCCAGAAAGAGCAGGTGCTCCAGTGGATGGCAAGCTCTGCTTCCAGTGGCCTCTCCTCTTCTTCCTCCACCTCAACATCACACACAGTACAGTCGACAGAGGTGACACCCCAATTACCCTTGTTTCCCCCCACGTCACAACTCACCAACCGCCCAACTGACTGTAGGGAACCACAGATGGGCGAGTCTGTAGAACTGTTCACTCATTCTATATCGTGGGCATCAGAGGTCTGCTCCAAAGATTCACAGAGTAAAGAGGAGGAGGAAAGCATCTGCACCGATGGCCAAAATTTTCTGTTGGATCCGGGGCAGAATGAAGTAGGGTCCGAGCAGAATCCTGACCCTCGTCACCAGACGGTAACCACCGGGAGGAGGTGATCTTGATGAGACTCACGCGGACTGTACTGTGCTGTCAGGGTAACAAGAGGAGAAGGGTGACTCTGAGGGCGAGGAATGGGATAACACATTGGATGATGACGAGGTTGAAGATCCCACTTGGTGTGAACCCAGAGGCACGCAGCTGAGTAGCTCATCTGAAGAAGTGGAGGAGGAAGACGAGGAGGTTACCTTCCATCCTACGGCGCAGACACGGAGTGATGCAATCACGAGGAGCGCTGCATCCTTATCCACAACTGTGGCAGTGACCAGCAGTGGTCACGGGTCTGCAGCTCGCAGGGGCAGCAAGGGTTGCCTAGCATGGGCCTTTTTTGAGATCGCAAAGGATGAGCAACTCACGTAATCTGCCAACTTTGTAAACAATGACTCAGTAGTGGCAAAAATTGCAATAATTTGACTACTACGTGCAAGAACTGGCACATGCGCGCATACAGCATGCGTTACTCTGGTAATCTCACTGCGATAAAATGCAATAAAATGCAGACTAGTGGACCTCAACAACCATCAGCTGCCCCATCAACCGCATCTGCTGCTTCTTCCCCCTCTGTCACCATGCCAAGTGTCACCATGCCAAGATTCCCGCCATCCGGCACCATCTTCAGCCTTCTTCCCGCCATCCGCGAAGATTCCCGCCATCCGGCGCCATCTTCAGCCTTCTTCCCGCCATCCGTGAAGTTTTCCCGCCATCGGACGCCATCTGGGGTCGTTTCCCGCCGTTTGCCCGCCATCTGCAGTCTTTGCCCGCCATCTGCGAAGTTTCCCGCCATCGGGAGATGATTCCCGCCATCTGAGACGATTTCCCGCCCTGGCAGAGCGGACGCCATTATGGGTGTGCCAGAGGGTGGCAAGAGACCACCTCCCATCGTGGGCGCGGTCCCAGAAGGGCGCCAAAAGCGGAGACCGCCCCCACCAGCCGAGACTACCACCATGGAAATGTCCATCAAAGTGGGGGGTTTGCCCCTGAAACTGACTGTCACTAAGTTGCCCCGGGACCACTCCCAAGGGGGGCGGATAGAGAACAAAACGGAGAAGATGGGTGCAGCCTGGAGAAGTCTGGACAGATCGCACCCGGGGATGGAGGAAGAGACAAGCAGTACCGACCCCGTGGTCGGGGGCCTGCTGCAGGCCGCCACCCCAGAAGGCCTGGTGGAAATCCTGGCACAGCTCCCCAGAGATCGGGAGCGTGCACAGACTGCGCTGGAGGCCTTGGCCCGGAAGATGGCCCGAGTACAGCAGGAAGCACTGGCCGAATGGGGAAGGGAGATGGCCCAGCAGGCTGGAACCCGCCAGCAGAGGACGCCACCCGCAACGTGGAGCATGTCTGCCCCTGAGGATGGTGCAGGAGGGACGAAGGCCGGAGACGACGCCGCGGAGGGAGCCGCAGGGATGGAAGCAGGTAATGGGGACGTCACCACCCCGAGCCCAGTAGCCGAAAGCCTGCCCCAGCTCCCCGCCGCAGAGCCCGAAGTCCCACTCACCGCGCCCGTTGCTGCACCGCCACTGCTCCCAACTAGGCCTCAAGCGGCCGGAGCCGCGGTCACGCCCCCTTCCGCGCCACGCCCCCTGACCCGGAGCGCGGCAAAACAGGAGGTGCCCCCGGCCTGGTCGCAAGGCCGAGTGCCTCCGGGCGCCGCGGTCTCCACGGCGTCCTCTACCTCCACAGTGCCATCGGCCTGGTCGCAAGGCCGAGTACCTCCAGGCGCCGCGGCCCCCACAGCGCCCTCCCCCCGGGAGGTGCCATACTTGGACCCAGGTAGGATGCCTCCGGCCTGGACGCAAGGCCGAATACCCCCGGGCGCTGCCGCCCTTACGGCGCCCTCAACCTCCACAGTGCCACCCCTGGGCGCCGATCTGTTTGCACAACATACCAGCCCGGACGGGCTGCCCTTCGTGTGGCCACCGGAGTACGTCAACCCCCGACTCCGGAAGGAACGGCCCCTGTGCGAGCCTCTGATCCCGGCTCCGGCGCCCGTCAAAATTGTCCCGCTCTCGTTGGAGGACGCCCAATTTGCATGGGATCCGACCGGTGAGGACCTCATGGGGTTCACCAAGGAAACCCGGGCGGCCGCAGCCCGGCGTGAGGAGTGCTGCCGTCAACAGCTAGAGGTCTTTGGGAGAGAACGGCGAGAGAGGCGGATCCGCGAGGAACAGCTGCAGGTCCAAAGCGCGGAGCAGAAACGCCGGGCCCGACGAAACCCCCGTGCGGCCCACGGTCCCCGCGCCAACGGGACCGTAATAAAGTTCCAGTTGGAGCATGGCTGGGGCTTTATCCGGGATCACCGAACCCCCGGCGACGTCTTTGTCACCCGCAGGGATGTCGAGAGCCACCTGCCGGAGGGACACCGCGGACGTGACCTCTACCCGGGTGATGAGGTCACCTTCACCCGGCATCAGTGTGCCAAAGGACCGTACGCCCTTCACGTATGTAACGGGTCTGGGAGGCGGAACCCCTGAGCTACTATACAAGGGGGCGGTCCTTGTAAGGGAGCGGGTGGCAATCAGGGATGACGGGCAGGCAGTCACAGCAGGTGACCGGGACAGTCTCTGAGTGGACGGGCTGGAGGTCACGGCAAGTGACCGGGGCAGTCTCTGGAAGAACGGGCAGGAGGTCACGGCAAGTGACCGGGGCAGTCTCTGGAAGAACGGGCAGGGAGTTACGGCAAGTGACCGGGGCAGTCTCTGGAAGAACGGGCAGGGAGTTACGGCAAGTGACCGGGGCAGTCTCTGGGTAAAGGGTAGGTACGACCTGTGATGGCAGAGCCTCCGGGTAGGCTAGCAGGCAGATGGTAGATGTGTGCTCCCAGGTGAGCAAGCGAGAGTCTCTGGAATGGTAGGTGGTCACAGCACGTGACGGCGAAGCCTCCAGGTAGGCTAGCAGGCAGGTAACAGGTGGGCGCTCCCAGGTGAGCGGGCAGGAGTCTCTGGAAAGGCAGATGGTCACAGCACGTGACGGCGGAGCCTCCAGGTAGGCTAGCAGGCAGGTAACAGGTGTGCGCTCCCAGGTGAGCGGGCAGGAGTCTCTGAAAAGGCAGATGGTCACAGCACGTGACGGCGGAGCCTCCAGGTAGGCTAGCAGGCAGGTAACAGGTGTGTGCTCCCAGGTGAGCGGGCAAGCTGGTCCATAGACAGACTGACAGGAGTTGGAAGGCAGACCGTCGGACCTCAGGCTAGCAGGCAGGTGACTGGATATCAGGCAGGACAAAGGCAGCAAGCTGGCAGGAATCTGGCAGGTAACTGGCAGGTAACTGGCAACGGGACCTGAGGGCTGAAGCACAGGTGAGACACAGGTGCAAACAACATTGCTCGGGCACCTCCATTTTGGAGGAGGTGCCCTTTATATGGGAGGTCCTCCGGCAATTGGCCGGGGACTCCTTAGGACGGCGCGCGCGGTCCCTTTAAGAGAGGGGGAGCGCGCGCGCGCGCGCCCTAAGCACACTGCCGGGGAAGGAGCGCGCGCCGGAAGCAGCGGGGAGAGCAGCGCTGGAGGACGCCGCGCCAGGAGCGGGGAGGTGAGAGGGACGGCGTCTCTGCCTAGAACGGGGCAGAGACGCCGATGCTACAGTACCCCCCCCTTTAGGCCCCCTCTTTTTTAGGCCAGAAAGAAATTTTTCAAGGAGAAGCGGGGCGTTGATGTTCTCCCTGGGTTCCCACGTTCTCTCCTCAGGACCAAACCCCTTCCAATCTACCAGAAAAAAGGTTTTTCCTCTTACCCTCTTGGAGGCCAGAATACTCTCTACCTCAAAGATGTCATCAGCGGAAACCGGAGCAGGAGGGGCACCTGGATTTTTGGAAAAAGAGTTAAAGACAACGGGTTTGAGGAGAGATACGTGGAAGGAGTTGGGGATCCGTAGGGTGGCCGGGAGTTTTAATTTGTAGGCCACAGGGTTAATTTGCCTGAGGACTTCGAAGGGGCCGATGAATCGAGGACCCAACTTGTAGGAGGGTATTTTGAGCCGCACATGTTTGGATGAGAGCCAAACCTTGTCTCCCGGACGGAATTGGGGCGGATCCAGACGTCTCTTATCAGCATATCTCTTCATCCGCTCAGAGGAGAGAAGAAGAGCAGACCTGGTGCTCTCCCAAATAGTAGAAAATTCGCTGACAAGAGACTCCGCAGCAGGGTTGTCCACAGAAACGGAGACAGGAAGTGGAATCCGGGGATGTTGGCCACCAACTATAAAGAACGGGGATTTGGAAGAGGACTCGCTCTCATGGTTGTTATAAGAGAACTCGGCCCACGGTAGAAGATCCACCCAGTCCGAGTGGTGAGCATCCACGAAGTGCCGGAGGTAGCTGGACAAGATCTGATTGATCCGCTCCACTTGACCATTGGACTGAGGGTGGTAAGCGGAGGAGAAATCCAGGGTAATGTCCAGCAGCTTACAAGTGGCTCTCCAGAAACGAGAGGTGAACTGAACCCCACGATCCGACACGATGTGGAGGGGCAGACCATGGAGACGGAAGATGTGGCGGATAAAGTCTTTAGCCAACTCGGGTGCAGACGGAAGACCAGGCAGGGGAATGAAGTGGGCCATCTTAGAAAAACGGTCAGCGACAACCCAAATGACGGTACAACCGGCAGAAACTGGAAGGTCGGTGATAAAGTCCATAGCGATGTGTTGCCAAGGAGCAGCAGGTACGGGAAGGGGCAGGAGATGGCCGGCAGGTAGATGTCGGGGAACTTTGTTACGAGCACAGGATGAACAGGCCGCGACGAAGTCTACCACGTCCTTACGTAGGGTAGGCCACCAGTAATGCCGGGCAATAAGTTGAAAGGTCTTTTTTTGGCCAGCATGGCCAGCTAGTTTAGAAGAATGTCCCCAGCGAAGAACCCTCTCCCGATCTGGCACAGCTATGAACGTCTTACCGGGTGGAAGACGAGTTAGATCCAAGGGAGCCACATTCATCACCTTGGAGGAGTCGATGATGTGCGTAGGTTCCTCCTCTTGATCGGAGGACAGGAAAGACCGAGACAAGGCATCAGCTTTGACGTTCTTGTCCGCCGGACGGAAATGAAGAGTGAAGTCGAAGCGGGCAAAAAACAACGACCACCGGGCCTGGCGAGGATTGAGCCTCTGGGCATTTTGGAGATATGCCAGGTTTTTGTGATCCGTGTAGATAATTACCGGGTAGAGAGCCCCTTCAAGCAGATAGCGCCACTCTCCTAGTGCCAATTTGATGGCTAGCAATTCCCGGTCTCCAATGGAGTAGTTGCGCTCCGACGAGGAGAAGATTTTGGAGAAGAAGCCGCACGTTACCATTCTCCCGGTAGAAGACTTCTGGGTGAGCACCGCTCCGGCTCCGGAGGAGGAAGCATCAACCTCCAGGTAGAATTGTTTATTACAGTCCGGACGGTGCAGGACGGGAGCAGAGGCGAAGGCTTTCTTTAGGGAAAGGAAGGCCTCCTCGGCTTCAGGCGACCATATCCTGGGGTTAGCCCCCTTACGGGTAAGTGCAGATATGGGAGCAGTCCGAGACGTGAAGTGTGGGATGAAAAGACGATAATAATTAGCGAAGCCCAGGAATCGCTGTATCGCCTTCAAACCTTCAGGACGAGGCCATTTTAGAACGGAAGAGAGCTTCTTGGGATCCATTTGCAGACCTGTTTGGGAGATGACATAGCCCAAGAACGGAAGGGAGGTCTGATCGAAGAGGCACTTCTCGTATTTGGCGTAAAGGTTGTTCTGCCGAAGCCTAAGCAGGACCTGACGAACATCCCTCCGGTGTGTGGGGAGATCCGGAGAGAAGACCAAGATATCGTCCAGGTATACCACTACGCAGGAGTACAGGAGGTCACGGAAGATGTCATTGACTAGTTCCTGAAAGACCGCGGGAGCATTACAGAGACCGAAGGGCATCACAAGGTACTCGTAGTGACCGTCCCGGGTATTGAATGCCGTCTTCCACTCGTCTCCTTGACGGATACGGACCAGATTATACGCTCCTCGAAGATCCAGCTTGGAGAAGATCCTGGCGCCCTTGAGCCGGTCAAACAATTCGGAGATGAGTGGCAGGGGATATTTGTTTTTTACCGTAATGAGATTGAGTCCTCTGTAGTCAATACAGGGACGTAGCGAGCCGTCTTTCTTTTTGACAAAGAAGAATCCGGCTCCAGCCGGGGAGGTAGATTTTCGGATAAATCCCCTAGCCAGATTCTCTTCAATGTACTCAGACATGGCTCGGGTCTCGGCTGCAGATAACGGGTAGATATGCCCACGGGGAGGAGTGGTGCCAGGTACCAGGTCGATCGGGCAATCGTATGGCCTATGGGGCGGCAACGTCTCAGCTTCCTTCTTACCGAAGACGTCCGCATAGGGCCAGTAGGGAGCCGGGAGACCAGGTAAATTAGCTGGAGTAGGCTGAGGGCGAAGTGGACGGACCGGAGCCAGGCAGGTCCTATGGCAGTCAGGACCCCATCGGAGTACTTCACCGGACCGCCAGTTCAATACGGGTTCATGTGTCTGGAGCCAAGGTAGACCTAGCAACAAGGAGTGAGAAAGTCCGGACAGCACATGGAATGAGATCTCCTCAGAGTGCAGCATTCCCACCTGTAGGGTTATAGGTTCGGTGACGAGCAGGATGGTCTCCGAGAGAAGTCTTCCATCCACGGAAGCAACTGACAATGGCTCCGCCAGGGACTTGGTGGGAATATGGTATCTCTCTACCAGAGACTGGGCGATGAGGTTTCCAGCAGCTCCAGAATCCAGATGGGCGAGTTCGAAGAGACGGTTCTCTCCCCAAGCAATAGAGACCGGTAAGGTCAGAGACGGAGAGGACTTACTTTTGTCTAGGACGACCTCTCCGAGTGGTCCTAGACACTGGCGTTTCCCGGCTTTTCCGGGCAGGAACGGATGAAGTGCTTCTTACTGCCACAATAGAAACAGCTTCCCTCGGCTCGGCGAGATTCTTGGCGAGAACCGACCATCTTGGTCTGGTCGACCTGCATAGGCTCAGGAGAGACGGAGGGAGTGACGGGTTGCTGAAAAGTAGGAGCTAGGCGTGGAAACCTCCTCTCACGGGTGACCTCTTTGGCACGCTCCTGGAACCGCAGGTCAATCCGGGTGGCAAGAGCTATCAGGTCATCGAGGGTGGTAGGAATGTCCCGACCGGCAAGTTCATCTTTAATACGGCCGGACAGACCCTCCCAGAAGACTGAAACCAGAGCGTCATTATCCCAGGCCAGCTCCGAGGCAAGGGTACGGAACCGTATGGCATATTGGCCCACGGTGAGGCTTCCCTGACGGAGGCGTAGCAGTGACGATGCGGATGAGGTCTTCCGTCCGGGTTCGTCGAAGACTTTCCGGAAGGCCGTGAGAAAGGCAGGCAAGTTGGACACCAGGGGGTCTCCTCTCTCCCATAGAGGATTTAGCCAGGCCAGAGCCTCTCCGGTGAGATGGGACATGATGAAGGCAATTTTGGCCCGGTCGGAGTTAAACTGGTGGGACAGGAGTTCAAAGTGCAGGGTGCACTGATTTATGAAGCCCCGAGCCTGAGCGGAGTCGCCTCCGAAGCGAGGAGGTGCAGAAAGCCGGGGTCCGGGGTAGGATACCATAGCGTTGGTGGACAGCGGAGCTGTCGGATTGCGAATCATGGCGCTGGCGGAGGTTGCTGGCGGAGCAGTCAGAGTGTCCAGGCGAGAATTGACATTCCGCAGGTGACCCAGGATGGACTCCTGTTGGGACCTCTGGCGGGACAGTTCATGACACAGGTCCGAGAGCGAGGGAGCTTGGGTGCCACCGGGTTCCATGGCCCGAGCAAACTGTAACGGGTCTGGGAGGCGGAACCCCTGAGCTACTATACAAGGGGGCGGTCCTTGTAAGGGAGCGGGTGGCAATCAGGGATGACGGGCAGGCAGTCACAGCAGGTGACCGGGACAGTCTCTGAGTGGACGGGCTGGAGGTCACGGCAAGTGACCGGGGCAGTCTCTGGAAGAACGGGCAGGAGGTCACGGCAAGTGACCGGGGCAGTCTCTGGAAGAACGGGCAGGGAGTTACGGCAAGTGACCGGGGCAGTCTCTGGAAGAACGGGCAGGGAGTTACGGCAAGTGACCGGGGCAGTCTCTGGGTAAAGGGTAGGTACGACCTGTGATGGCAGAGCCTCCGGGTAGGCTAGCAGGCAGATGGTAGATGTGTGCTCCCAGGTGAGCAAGCGAGAGTCTCTGGAATGGTAGGTGGTCACAGCACGTGACGGCGAAGCCTCCAGGTAGGCTAGCAGGCAGGTAACAGGTGGGCGCTCCCAGGTGAGCGGGCAGGAGTCTCTGGAAAGGCAGATGGTCACAGCACGTGACGGCGGAGCCTCCAGGTAGGCTAGCAGGCAGGTAACAGGTGTGCGCTCCCAGGTGAGCGGGCAGGAGTCTCTGAAAAGGCAGATGGTCACAGCACGTGACGGCGGAGCCTCCAGGTAGGCTAGCAGGCAGGTAACAGGTGTGCGCTCCCAGGTGAGCGGGCAAGCTGGTCCATAGACAGACTGACAGGAGTTGGAAGGCAGACCGTCGGACCTCAGGCTAGCAGGCAGGTGACTGGATATCAGGCAGGACAAAGGCAGCAAGCTGGCAGGAATCTGGCAGGTAACTGGCAGGTAACTGGCAACGGGACCTGAGGGCTGAAGCACAGGTGAGACACAGGTGCAAACAACATTGCTCGGGCACCTCCATTTTGGAGGAGGTGCCCTTTATATGGGAGGTCCTCCGGCAATTGGCCGGGGACTCCTTAGGACGGCGCGCGCGGTCCCTTTAAGAGAGGGGGAGCGCGCGCGCCCTAAGCACACTGCCGGGGAAGGAGCGCGCGCCGGAAGCAGCGGGGAGAGCAGCGCTGGAGGACGCCGCGCCAGGAGCGGGGAGGTGAGAGGGACGGCGTCTCTGCCTAGAACGGGGCAGAGACACCGATGCTACAACGTACACCGGCTGACTGAGGAGGAGATACAGTATGAGGAAAGCCAAGAGGACCCGGACGGGTCTGAAGACTACCCTCAGGAAGGAGCACGAAGAGGACACCATTATTAGAGAGTGGTAAAGAAGGACTGTATATAGTTACCCGTCGGGGTACAAGAACTGTCGTAAAATTGGTGATTATGTGAACTGTTACCTGTGTGCCCCTAATCCCTTACCAGGCTGAGGACTGTGAGCAGCCATTCCCCTATCCCCACTGGCCGAGGACTGAGAGCGGCCATATCCTGTAAATAATTATGTGTTTCTAGTAATTTATAGGAGTCCTTGGTGGATTTACCGGGAATCCTTGTACAATTAGTGGAGCGTAACCCAGGATGGACTAAAAGACTGTTAAGGACTCGGGGCAGGACAGACCCCTACCTGGTTACGTCTCCCTGTTTTGGTGAAATGGACACCTTTGTTTTCTTCAAAACTGCACCCGGTTGCGGACACGCCGTAACCATCTTTATGTGTTTTTCTTATTGTATTATTATTGTTTATACCTTGTTATGTTTTTCTAAAAATATGTTTAGTCCCGGAGTACTAAATTTCACTAGGGGGGAATGTGACACCCCAGGGGTCTGGTTGCCACAGTGATAGAGATATTACGTCTGAGAGCAGGTGGGAGGTCTCTTGGTCAGGAATCCTATGCATGCCACACCTCCTGCCCAGTCCTGGGAGGGGAAGGACTTCCCCTATATAAACCTGGGGCTGAGGCAGGGTTAGAGAGTTGAGAGGGAGAGTTCAGCCAGGAGGGCTGACAGGGAGCTGTGGCTCCGGCTGGGCCCAGCTCCTGGGCCATGCCAGAAGTAGAGACAGAGAAGAGAAGCAGCTATGGGAAAAGAACAACAGGAGCTCTGTGGGAGCAGTGTTACAAGGAGTCAGGGGCTGGCAGCTGCAGAGCTCGCCCTGACTGAGAAGATTTCTTACCGGACCCGGAGTCCGAGGCTGTGGGGACTAACTCCTACCCAGCAGCAGAATCCGTCAGGCAGGGGATTTCAGGTCCTCTGGCCAAGAAACCCGAAGGCACGGTCACACGCATGGGACCAGCACCGCCGTCGTGGAGCGGAAGCTACTAGAAGGCCCCGAGTCACCGGCCATACGGGTGAGCACCACACGGTACACTCAGGGACGTGGGCTACTTATATCCGCCTCTAGCAAGGTAGCCAGAAGAGTATCGTTAGTTTGGGAGGCCTACAACTCCGCCTGGCCAGGGGAGATCCCATCTGCTCAAGGACTGACCAGGCCCCAACCGCTAGCCAGTACTCCGGGAGGGTCTATCTTTGTCACCAGTAAAGACCCTGAACTACACCGCATCGTCTCTGAGTGGTTCCTGCTACCCCCATCATCCACGTCGGCTGCCCTGAGGCCATACCCCTCCCGTTGGGGGTTATACCATCCACGCTGCACCATCCTTCCACCGGCCTCAGCGGTCTGCCCTGCAGCGGCAGCTCCATAGCTGCATTCAACGGGTGGCGTAGTCGTCCATCATCTACCGCTGATACAGCGCCACTTAGTCTGACTCCCTGGGCACGGACCGGATCACCGCCACGAGACTACAACCCTCAAGAGATCCGGCCCCGGGTAAGCTCCCGCGTGCGCAATGCAGCGCGACACAGGCCCAGGGGCGCGTCAGTCGCCCTGAGTAACAGTTCCCCCAGGATTCCAAAGAATTCATGTAACCTGTCTCACCCCTATCTGAACCTAGCGGCTTGCGTGTAACATTGGTGGCCCGTACGGGGAATCCTGAGCGGGAATTAGCGTGTAGAGGGAGAAGAGGAAAAGTATCTGGAAAAACACTGCAGCACAGCACCTCAACTCAACTCTGCTACACCAGTTAAAGGGGACCAGCCCTAAAGAAAAACTCACTAGCAGCAATGGATGTGGAAATACAAATGGACAGAATTAGTGAGCTGCTTCTTCAGTTAACCTGTGAAGAATTGAGAACAGTAGCAGAACATATAAAGATGTCAGCAGAACAGATTTCCAAAGCACATAACCGCAGGCAACTGTTAGCTGCAATTAATGCAAAAATGGATGAGCTGGGGGACAAAGAAGCTTAAGACGTTCCTCCAGGAACTAACACAGTTTCTAACCAGGTTGAAGATGGAGGATGGAGAGGCGGCACAATTACCAAAAGCGGGAATCTCCATCCACAGACTGAGCTACAGGAATTGAAAGAACAATTCAAAGCTCTAACAACAGCCCTGCGGGAATCAACCAAAACCTCTGAACAGGTGATAGACTCAGACAGGACCTTTAAACTGCTTGGGTTATATAAATCAGGGAGACAGTCCTGTCTAACACCACAAATCACCTTAAGGAAAGAATTTAAGATCCTGGGACAGATTGGAGAGTGTGAACAGAAAGAGAGACTGTCTTATAGGAACTTGTTGCACCAGATCAATGCAGGCTTACAGAAAGGCTACCAGCCAGATGAGATCGTTGAGGGGGTGGTGAAAGCGATCAGCTCAGGACTGAACCTTCGTAATATGCGAGAAATGAAATGTCAATTGACCTTGCAACAGCTGAAGATGATTTTAAAAGGGCACTATAAAGAAGAGAGTACTTCAGAATTGTTCCACCGACTCATTAACCTCTCACAGCAAAATAATGAATCACCCCAAAGTTTCTTGTTCAGAGTAGAGATGAGCGTTGTTCTACTCGAACTGTTCGCCAATCTCAAATTCGAGCTGTTTTGGGCGGTGTTCGAGCCGTTCGGCGAACACGAACAATTTGAGAAAAATTCGGCTGTTCGAGGTTATGTTCGATAACTGTTCGTGCACCAAAATCATAACTAGATTTTTTCTCAGTAATGATGAAAATTAATGTTAATACGCAGTTTGAGTGTACAGCGGGGCGGGGGGAGGGGCAGGGGATGGATCTCTGCAGGAACAATGAAGATCTCCATTTTTTTTTCTCTTTCCCGCATTTGCAGTGGGGAGGTGCAATCTGTCAGCCTATCAGCAGCGCACACACGGAGCGAAGTGCTTTTTTTCACACAAGCAAGGGCATGTGTCATTGGCAGTGTATGTCACATGTCCTTGCCCTATAAGACCAAGCCATTTTCCCCGTCGCCACCATTTTCTCACTGCTGCAGCTGCGTGTTAGACGGCACCGCTGTTGCTGTGTGCGCTATACCTTGTTAATTTCAAGCCAATTTTCGCACAAATATACAGATAGCTTGGGAGTAGGGAATAGTTGTGATTGCAGTCCTTTTAAGGACTAGGTTACAGCATTTCCTACGACTTTTATCAGGGAGGTCTGTGCTCTTAAATAGATAGGTTGTGTGAGTAAAGACTAATTGTAATTGGAGTCCTTTTCAGGACTAGGTTATATGAGTTCCTATCAGTTTTTGCCAGGCAGGTCTGTGCCAGTGCTGTGCAAGTTTTTTTCACAGCATTTGGCTGAATCTAGCAAAGCTAATCCTTTTTGGCCTATTGCAGAGTGTGTTAGTCAGTGGAGTAGCCTATCTGTGTTGCAAGATATAACACCTGTGTATAGAATACCAATTTTTTTACTGCACCTAGTGAAGTAAAATCTTTTGGGCATAGCATCATTCTATTAGTCCATCTATACTGACCTCCATCAGGTTGCAAATTAAAAATAATTTTTTTCTGCATCTAGCTCTGAAAAAATATTTGGCCTTCTAGCAGTGTGTGGGACTTTCTCTATTAGTCCATCTATACTGACCTCCATCAGGTTGCAAATTCAAAATAATTTTTTTCTGCATCTAACCCAGCCAATAGTTTTGGCCTAATACCACAGTTTGGCCACTCAGCTCTGCTCGGTTACCATCCATTGTTTTTTTGTGCAAACAACTCCAGAGTTGTGAATTAGTTAACCACCAAAATGAGTGGAAAAAGGCCTGCTGCTGGTGGAAAGGGGAATAGGCGTGTTGGGAAGGGGAAAAAAGGTTGTGTCCGTGGGGTAGGTGCAGAAGAAAGACCATCTTCCAGCCAAACTAAAATGTCTACTTCTTTTAGCGGACAATGTGATAAGATCCCTTTCTTACGGCCACGCCAATCGCTACAAATTCTAGATGAGGCACAAAAACAGCAGGTGCTTCAACGGATATCAAGTGCTCCTTTAAGTGGGCTCTCCTCCACATCAACTTCAACATCACAAATACTCCAGTCCTCAAAGGTGTCACCCCAATCGCACTTGCTTCCTCACAGCTCCCAAATCTCCAGCTGCCCGTCTGAGTATGAGGTAGAACAGATGGTTGAGTCTGCAGAGCTGTTTACTCATACTATAGCCTGGGAATCAGAGGTCGACTCCAGCGCTTCTGTGAATCCAGACGAGGAAATGATCTGCACTGATGCCCAGAATCTTTATGAGTCGGATCCAGGACCAGACGCAGAAGGTTCTGACCATAATGTAGACCCTCATTCCCAAACTGTAACTCCTGTTGGTGGAGACAATGAGGAAGACGATGATAAGACTCAAATACCTGATTGGAGCGACAACTTTAGTTTTTTGTCAGGGCAGGAACAGGTTGGCTCTGAGGACGACGGGTGTGATAACGCACAGGGTGATGATGATGAGGTCGGAGATCCCACTTACTGTCAACCCACAGTCAGCCAAGAGATGAGGTCAGCAGAGGAGGTGGAGGAAGATGCTAGTGACGACGAGGTCAGGTTGCGCCTTCCTGGACAGAGACGTAGTACTGGAAGCACGTCAACAACTGCATCCTCAAACACAACTCTGCCTCTCACCACAAGTCGTGGTGGCTCTTCAGGTCGCATGGGTGCTAAGCCTTGCATAGCCTGGGCATTTTTTCAGATCGATAAAGATGACCCAACTCATGTTATCTGTAACATTTGTCAGCAAAAGCTAAGTAGAGGCCAAAAAATACATAGTTTGAGTACTTCATGCATGAACCGGCACATGGACATAAAGCATAAGTTGCAGTGGGAAGCTCAGTGTGCTACAATGCGGCCTAGCCGGCCGGGCCAACCACCGTCTGCCATATCTTGTGCATCCGCGGCCTCTTCATCCTCTGTGACTGGGGGGACAGCAGTCACACCTGTTTTGGGGCGCAGACCTGCCACCTCTTTACCCGCAACAGCCAGCGTGATTGGCAGGTCATCATTTTCTTTGGAGGTGGTAACACCAGCTGGTGTTGAGCGCTGTCCGACAACGATAGCACCACCTTTGGATCAAGGCAACCTAACATGTCCGCCTGCATCTTCCTCACAGACCGGCAGTTTGCCGGGGACACCCTTATCAACCCCGTCTAAGCACAATAGCCAGCCCTCGGTCCCTCAGATGTGGACAAGTAAAAGACCATTTCCTCCTAGCCATGAGAAAGCTAAGAGGTTGAATTTCACCATCTGCAAGCTCTTGGCTACAGAAATGCTGCCTTTCCGCCTGGTGGACACAGAGGATTTTCGAGACCTTATGTCCGTCGCAGTGCCCCAGTACCAGATGCCCAGTCGGCACTACTTCTCAAAGAAAGGTGTGCCTGCGCTCCACCAGCATGTCGCACACAACATCACCGCTTCTTTGAGAAACTCTGTGTGTGACAGGGTGCATTTCACCACAGACACTTGGACGAGTAGGCATGGACAGGGGCGTTACATGTCACTGACTGGGCACTGGGTAACTATGGTGACAGCAGGACAAGGGGCTGCTGTCCAAGTCTTGCCGTCCCCACGAGTTGTGCGTCAATCCTCTTTATGTCAAAGTTCCTCCACTGCTTCTGCCTCCTCAACCTCCTCTCGGTCTTCCACCTGCACCCAAAGCCTGTCTGGTCATGCCACAAGCTTTCTAACTGCGCAGAAGGGATCCTGCACACCTCCTTACTATGCTGGCAGTAGGGCTCAACGTCATCAGGCGGTTTTTACATTGAAATGTCTGGGAAATGTGAGTCACACAGCTGAGGAGTTGTGGTCAGCTCTGGAGAACCAATTTCATGAATGGTTGTCTCCACTGGACCTGAAACCAGGGAAGGCCGTGTGCGACAATGCTGCAAACCTGGGTGCGGCCCTTCGCCGGGGCAATGTCACACACGTGCCTTGTATGGCTCACGTGTTGAACCTGGTTGTCCAGCAATTTTTAGCCCACTATCCCAGACTAGATGGCCTTCTGCAGAGGGCACGGTCGCTGTGTGCTCACTTCCGCCGTTCGCATCCCGCAGCTCAGCGACTTACATCTCTACAGAAGTCGTTGGGCCTGCCACTTCACCGGCTAAAATACGATGTGCCTACCCGGTGGAATTCAACTCTGCACATGTTGCAGCGACTGTGGCAGCACCGACAAGCCCTGGTGCAATACGTTCTGACGTATAGCCTGGGCCAACGAGATTCAGAGGTGGGGCAAATCACGCTGGAGGAGTGGTCTCAGATCAGGGACCTATGCACCCTTCTGCACAGTTTTGAAATGGCGACGAAGATGTTTAGTGCTGACGATGCCATTATCAGCATGACTATTCCGGTGATTTACATGCTGGAGCACATGTTAAACAGAATTCGGAGTCAGGTGGTGGCACAAGAGGAGGTGGAGGAAGTAGAGGAGGAGGAGTTGTATGCGGAAGGGCTAACATCTGCAAGGTCCAGACGGTCGGCAGCACCAAGGCGGCAGGCATGTGAGGGTGGGGGAGATGGTTTTACCAGGGCGCATGGTAGCAGCCAAACTAGTGAGGAAGGTGCAGGAGCCCAGGAAGAAGTGGAGGACGAACTGATGGAAGACTCATCAGATGAGGGAGACCTTGATCACATTTCTGTTGTGCGAGGTTGGGGGGAGAGGACAGAGGAAGGAAGCATGATTGTTACCTCGCCACCAACACAACAGGGACTTGGTGCTCCTGGATGCGCAACACACATGAGTGCCTTCTTGCTGCACTACCTGCAACATGACCCTCGAATTGTGAGAATTAGAAATAATCCTGACTACTGGGTTGCCACACTGTTAGATCCCCGGTACAAAAGTAAATTTGCAGAAATTATTCCTGCCATAGAAAGGGATGCACGCATGCAGGAGTATCAGCAGAGACTGTTGCAGAATCTTACATGTGCTTTTCCACAAAATACCAGTGGTGCACGTAGTGAATCTCACAGTTCCAACTTGCCAACCGTGGGACCGTCAAGTGTTCAGCACTCAAACCATAACAGAACCACAGTATCTGCTGGTAACATCAATTTTGCGGAATCATTTCACCACTTTTTTAGCCCATCCTTTGCAAGGCCACAGGAGACAAGAAGTCTGACACATAGTCAACGCCTAGAGACGATGGTACAGGAGTATCTCCAAGTAAACATTGAAGCCACGACTGTGTCACTGGACCCTTGCTCTTTTTGGGCTTCCAATCTGGATAAATGGCCGGAGCTAGCCACTTACGCCTTGGAGATCTTGTCATGCCCCGCAGCCAGCGTTCTGTCTGAACGTGTGTTCAGCGCTGCTGGTGGTGTGCTGACAGATAAGCGCACGCGGCTCTCCACTGATAATGTAGACAGACTCACGTTCATAAAGATGAACAAATCATGGATCCGAAACGACTTTTCTACCCCTGTGTCATCCTGGGGAGAGTAAAAGCTTGATGATTGGTTAAAATCACCCTACCAACCGTTTTAAGCTTTCAAATTACTAATCATGTTTATCTGTATCTTGACTGGAAAATAATTTGGGCTTTGTAGCAGTGTGCAGCACTGTTCCTATTAGGCCATCTATACTAAAGCTTCACCAGATTTAAAATTAATAATAATTTTTAGCTGCATCTAGCCCGGAAAATAATTTTGGGGCTCCGAGATGCGCAAGACACATAAGTGCCTTCTTGCTGCACTACCTGCAGCATGACCCTCATATTGTCAGAATTCGAAGTAATCATGACTACTGGGTTGCCACACTCTTAGATCCCCCAAACTTTTCGATCAACCTTTTCATTTTAATAAAGACCAAAAAATGGTCATTTTTGAAATTATAAGCATTAGCAGGTTGTTAGAAACTGAAATCAAACAGTTTTCAACTCAAAACTTTATTCTAGGTGATGTTACATTTTCACATAGGACCCCTTGTTCGAAAGGAGCTTCTGAACTCTCTCGTCCATTGAATTTGTCAGGTTTTGGATGGTTTCTGCTTCAATTGTTTTGCATGAGGACAGAATACCCTCCCAGAGCTGTTGCTTAGATGTGAACTGCCTCCCGCCATCATAGACACTCCTTTTAATGATGCTCCAAAGGTTCTGAATGGGGTAGAGGTCAGGGGAGCATGGGGGTCACACCATAAGTTTGTCCCCTTTTATGCCCATATCAGCCAGAGATGCAGATGTTTTATGTGCAGCATGAGATGGTGCATTATCATGCAGAAAAATGATCTTGCTGTGAAATACACGGTTCTTCTTCTTGAACCATGGCAGGAAGTGCTGTTTGAGAAAATCCACATACATTATGGAGTTCATCTTTAGCGCCTTCAGGGATCCTAAAGGGGCCGACAATCTCTCTCCCCATGATTCCAGCCCAAAACATTACTCCACCTCCTCCTTGTTGGCGCTGTAGCCATGTTTGCGTGGGGTGTCCATCAACCAGCCATCCTCCACTCCATCCATCTGGACCATCGAGCGCTGCACGGCACTCATCCGTGAACAAAACAGTTTTGAAATCAGTCTTCATGTAATGTTTGGCCCACTGGAGCCGTTTCTGCTTGTGTGAAGTGGATAGAGGAGGTCGACAGGATGGCGCATGCACAGCTGCAAACCTCTGAAGGACCCTGCATCTTGTTGTTCGGGGGACGTTGGAGGCACAAGCAGCTTCAAAAACTTGTCTGCTGCTATGACAAGGCTTTTTTGCCGCTGCTCTTTCAACCTGACGTAATTGCCTGTAGGAAAGAGTCCTCAATTTGCCCTTATCAGCACGCACACGTGTGTACTGTGAATCAGCTACATACTTCTTGATTGCCAAGACACTTCATCCTGATCATCGCACAATGTTGATTGTAGTCATGCCTTGACCTAAACACTTCACAATTTGTTGCTTCTCAGCAGCCGACACATCCTTTTTCTTTCCCATTTTGGCAGAAAATGTAGGCTGCTTAATAATGTGAGACAGCCTTCTTAAGTAGTCTTGCCTTTCATTGGACACACCTGCCAAACTAATTAGCACAGGTGTCTGCAATTGCTTACAGTGATATAAAGAGCCCTGACACTAATCACCATCAATGAGTTTAACTGACAAACAAACAAATTCTTCTCTTATCACTCCTAAACACTTTTTGTATAATAATTTGGAACGCGGTGTACATGTGCTTTTCCACAAAACACCAGTGGTTCACGTAGTGAATCTTACAGTTCTAACTTGCCAACCGTGGTCTGTATGGAGTTGTTCAATAAAGGGCCCAAAATTAAGATAACATAGATGGGAGAGGTCTCTATGAATAGGAATTCCTAAGTATTTGATACCCTGTGAGGGCCAGGCAAAGGGAAAGTTGGACTGGATGGAATCCTATATAGATTTAGGGAGGGAGACATCGAGGGCCTCAGACTTCGCTGCATTGATTTTAAAATTTTACCATGTAACAAAGTGATCTATTTCAGCCATAACAGCATGGATGGATATATGTGATTGAGTGATATATACTAGGACATCATCAGCAAATAGAGAGCACTTGTACTCGGTGCCTCCCACCTCAATCCACCTAATATTGGGGTTATGGCGAATTGATGAGAGCAGGTGCTCCGTCACTAGGATGTATAAGAGAGGGGACAGAGGACATCCCTGCCTTGTCCCATTGGTGATTGTGAAAGGTGATGAAAATGTTCTGACGCGCCCCCTGGGCCTTGGGACACCCGGAGCCGGACCCTTTTTGGTGGATGCTGGTGGTTGTAGTCTCCGTGGCGGTGACCCGGTTCCGTGGCTCAGGGTGGTCAAACCAGTGGCGGAACTATTTATGTGGTTTTCATGTTTAAATGTCCGACTACGCCACCCGTGGATTGCGGTCAGAGTGAACCGCCGCTCCAGGGCAGACCGCTGAGGCTGGTGTTGTGGGTGCAGCAGAGCGTAGCATAACTCCCCACGGGAGGAGTATAGCCTCAGGGCAGTGTATGCGGAGGATGGGGGTGATGGTGCAGGGCAGCAGCAGTAACGACACGGAGTCAGTGATGCAGTTCAGGGCCTTTACTCACAGTTCTTATTATCCAGACCACGTCTGCAGGTAACGGCTGCCCACGTCGTACTGTGCTCACCAGGTGAGGGGCTCAGACAACTCCCAGATAACTTTGGAGCACTTCACAGGACCCCCTTTGTGTGTCCTTTGTCTGGCCTTTCTTACCAACCCTTCTGTCCGGCTGCCTCGGGCCTCCTCTTGGTAAACTTGTCGCCAGTTTCCCTGACCCTATGTGGTGCCTTCCTAGCGGGTGTAGCGAGGGGCTGCGCCACATAAAATGTCAGAGCCTCCAGTTTCTAGCTGAGGGTCGTTTCCTGCCTCCACTAGTTCGGGGACCGGTCTCCCCCTTTGGCCTGACCCCTCCACGCAGGTGGATTCGGGCGTGCGGTGGCGACTCGCCCGTCCGCACCCCTGGGATCCCTTCATTCCTCGTTCCTGGAGCCTTCTCCGCTCCTCTTCCTTCTTTCTCCCTCTTCCAGGCCTGGGCCTCTGTTACTAGGCCCGCCTCCGGAGCAGAGCTCATGCAGAGCCCCTGCTCCCTGCCACTTCTGCTCAGACTTCTCTGCACTGAACTAAGATGGTGCCCACCTTTTATACTCCCTTCTCAATGCACCCAGGAACTGCTTCCTCCCTGCTCCTGCACTACAGGGTTCCCCTTCCTCAGTGTTCCCTTCCCCCACTCCAGCCAGGGACAGGGACTGTCGTGCCCATCTCAGGGGCATATTGGTCGCCCTGCCCCACGGCAATGTGGTGTAATGCATGCAGGTGTCGGGTCCTGATCCACACTCCATCCTTACCTGAGAGTGAGATATCACACCTCTGGGTGAGGTGCAATACGTCTGTAGCAACCGAGCCCTCAGGGTGCTACAGTTCCATTTATCTTCAGCCTAGGTGACGTATTGCGATACAGGGCCGTGATTTTGGCTATAAAAGGGTCCCCTAGACCCCTACCCCAAGCTTTTTAAGAGAATCATATATGGCGTGCCAGGAGACTCTATGGAATGCTTTCTCAGCATCCAACGAGAGTATCTAATTACAAATTTTTAACTGCATCTAGCCCAGGAAATACTTTGTGCCTAGTAGCAGTGTCTGCTAGTCAGCGGATTATCCCGGCTGTTAAGCAAGCTACACCACCTGTAGTTTAGACACTTAATTTTTTCAAAGGAAATGCTTCGGGACCATGGGATACTTAGTGAAGAGCATCAGGAGGCACCCCAAGGCATAGGGGCTGGGACTGGCAGTAGGATGCCTTGCGGTGGACAGCCGAGCTCGATCCTTATAAAAGCTTTTTAACTGCAGCAGCTTTAGTGGACGCTACTGGAGCTGGAATTACCGCGGCTGCTGGCATGAGACTTGCCCTCCAATAGATCCTTGTAAATGGATTTAAAGTGTATTCATTCAAATTAGAGGGACAATTTAAATTAAAAAGCTTAGAGCTGCCTCCACCACAGGGGGGCTCGCTCGACCCACCAGCGGACAGGCACCAGTATTGGGAGAGGGGGGCTGGCCGTCAGGGTTCACCGCGGCTCTGGCACAAACCCGGCGACACGGAGGTGGCACGGGCAGGAGCGGACTGGCCGTGTCGGCTTCTCACTTTTTGGATTTTAGAAGGGCATGACATGCCTATATCTGTGTCTCCCCCTCCTTTTACTCCTCCACCTCTTTTATTTTCGCATGACTATATGTACTTGTCACTTTTCCATGTGTTAGTTATGTCTTCTGAGCAGTTTGTCAGCTTTTGGACACCTTTGAAGGTGTTTTCTATGTGTTTCTATGTGTTTTTGTTTGCCTGCCATTGGTTTTAACGGTGTTCGAAGGTGTTCGACGAACAGTTCGACGAACAGTTCGGCGAACACACGGGTGTTCGACGAACCGAACCGAACTCGAACACTACGGGGGTGGCTCAACACTAGTTCAGAGCAATTGAACTGAAGGATAGACTGTTGTTTGCATCCAGAGATGTAGAAGCGGAAGAGAAGTTTGATGCTGGACTAGTCCAGAAGAAGTTCTTGAGATCATTGGGTACAGGGTAAATCAGCAAAGACATCAAGTTGCAGCTGAAACAGTACCTAGAAGATCCTGGCATTTTGGATGAAGTCCTACTTGAAAAAATGAATGAGGCCGCTAGTTTGGAGTCAGAGAGCGAACAGAAGTTAAAGAAAGGCTCTGCTCCTAAAATCACCAAAATGAGTCAGCTGAAGTTGGAGACCCCCCGGTGGCCAGTCCGAAGATCATCATGGAGATCCTCCAGTGCCACCTCCGAGAGGGAACCATAAATCACCAACAAAAGAGAGGCCTGCCAGCGCTGACTGGGAGGAAGTAATAGGAGAACTGCGAGCCGAGTTGATTGAGGTGAAAAAGTTGATTCGTTCCAGTCCAGAACCTGTATCTCTCAGACCCAGGAGTGGGTTCCAAAACAGAAGATACCCGGCTTGTGAAGCGTGACGTTCATCAAATCAGAGTACGGTGTGTGTCCACTGTCTAAAATGTGGTGAGGAAGGACATTATGCCAAGGAGTGCCAATGGTCACGATCGTTTGGGTTAAAAGACAGGAGGTTGTCAGTGCAGGGCAACTGGTAACCACAACACGGAAGAGGCCCCAGAAGCAAATCCAAATCTCACCAAACCCCAGAATGGCGCATCAGGTAAAACGGCTGCGTCAGTACTATCCCCAAGTGTGTTACCGTCTACAACAGCTGCAAGAGAGACAGGGGCATCAGTTACTTAATGCCCAGTGCTGAGGTCAAACGATGTACTCCAGGGAGGAGGATTCCTCGGTCAGTAAAGATATCCTCATCAGCCTAATCGGTGAAAGGTGCTTTATACAGTGCTAGCTATATGGACTCCTGGTAAAAGCACTGTGGGACACAGGAGCCCAAGCGAGCCTTTTAAATGAAGAATGGAGAAGACGCTACCTGCCACATACCTGCCTTCGGTCTCTAAAAGAACTCTTAGGACCAGTGGAACTCCACGGCAAAGCTGTCAACCAGACCGAAATCCCTTTCATAGGCTGGGTAGAAGGGACTTTCCAATTCAGGGCCATGAAGAACAGCAACACCATCAAGCTTTTTGTACCTTTTCTCGTGACCAGTGATCAGAACATGGCAGAGGATCCTATCCTGGGTTATAATGTAATCAGTGAGGTCATCACGAAACACAAGTCAGGGACGCTGGTGGTGGATGTAATTGCCACATAGCTCGCCATGCCCAACGCCATGGCGGAAAATGTGATTGATAGAGTAAAGAAAGCACAGAATAGCATGAACCTAAATGAAGTCAAGGTAGGCTTGCACCAAACCATCATCCCTGCAAACCAAATGGCGGGGGTGAGGTGTAGAATCCGGGTAGAACCGGGAAGAAAAGTCCAGAAAAGACTGTTCGTGCCAAAAGACTCCTCAGGACTTCCGGAAGGCCTAGTTCAAGGTGAGACTGTGCTTACGATTCCTACTGGTGGGTTTGCTCGAGTGACAGTACCGGTGATGAATACTACGAAACAGGAAATTAGACTGGATCCAAAGATTGTGTCCGGTCACATCAAAACCGTTAAAACTGTATATCCAGCCAGTGTGAGACCTGCCCAGGGGTCTACCGTGAATTCAGTCTCCCCACCAAGGAACATGAGTTGCCCAAGGAAGGAAATTGCACAATCCACCTCTGGGGTCTTGGGATCCCTCAGTACCCCTGGAACACTTGTGTGCTGAAGATCTAGCGGTAGCAAAACAGATGCTGAGAGAAGAGTGTCATGCGTTCTCCAAAGATGACTCTGATGTAGGCTGTATACCATCGTTGCAGTTGAAAATCAATTTGAAAGATACGACCCCAGTAACCAGAAATTACATGTCTGTGCTGAAACCATTACACCGTGAAGTGAAAGAATATTTACAAGATCTCATCAACAGAGGTTGGGTCCAAAAGTCAAAGTCGTCTTATTGCTCTCCTATTGTCTGTGTTAGGAAGAAGGACGGTACGTTGAGACTCTGTTGTGATTACCGGGAACTAAACCGAAAGTCAGTACCTGATCGACACCCGATACCAAAGATCCAAGATATGCTGGATAGCTTATCAGGAAGCACCTCGATCAGGGTAAGGTATACCACCAAGGGTATGTCGAAGAGTCCAGTAGACCCGTGACAGCATTCATCACACCGTGGGGATTATATGAGTGGATTCGCATACCGTTTGGCTCATTTCAGCTCCAGGAGAATTCCAGAGGAGCATGGAGACATGTTTAGAAGGATTGAGGGACGATATCTGCCAGCCGTACTTGGATTACAATTACAAGCAAAACCTTCCGGCAGCATGTTGAACACTTGAGGACCATATTACAACGGTATCAACAACACGGAATTAAGTTGACTTAAAAAAAGTGTGAACTGTTCAAAAGTCCGATTTCTAGGGAAAATTGTGTCCGGAGAAGGATATGCCATGGACCTGACGCGCCCCCAGGGCAATGGGGTACTCGGCAGCCGGGCCTATGGATGCTGGGGTGGGGGGTATGTCACAGTGGCTGGCCCGGTCCGTGACCCAGGGCGGTCAACCAAAAAGGGGGATTGGAACTTGGATGGAAAATAAAAATAAAGTAAATAGTTTGTGACGCCACCTGTGGTACCTGGTAAGGTTTACCAGCGCTGCTGCAGACCTCCGGGGGGTGATGGGATGGCAGCTGAGGTGTTTCTGCTCCCCACAGGTGGAGCGGGCCCCCGGGGCAGTGTGGAGTTTGGTGGGTGGTGATGCTGGGACTTTTAGTGCAGGAGGATGGCGCAGCAGGAGTAACTGACAGAGACAGGGGAGTCGCTTCAATACCTTTACTGGTGCGGATGTCAGGTACGGTCCAGGGTACTCAGTAGGGTGGGTGCACTTCAGGACTTCTCCCCAGTGAGCGGGTATAAGGCCTCCTGGTCCGTGTCTGCCTCTCTGTATGCTCCTGGCCAGCCTGCAACTGGGCCTGGCTTATGTGTCGTGCTGTTCCTTCACCTGTCGCTCGGTAGTAGGACCTTCTGCTGGCAACCACAATCCCTGGTAACGCTGGGGCCTTCGTGGTTCTTGGTCCTGTAATGGGTCTAGCTTCAGGTCTGCCAGGGACTCGTAGTCCTCCTGGAATGCCGGTGATCTCTACTGGGTAAAAAGGGACCCTGTAGGCGCGGACCCGGTGTCCGGTTTGTATATGGGGGTGAGCCTATGATGCTTCTCTGCCCCCTCAACTCCTCTCTCTCTTCTCCTCTTGCCTTCGGCCACACTTGGGGCCCTCAGAACTCAGCAGCAAAAACGCTGCGTCTTTGCTGCTCTCAGCGTCAGCACACTCTCTGACTCTGTCTGACTATGAACTAACTGAGCTGCCTGGCTCCAACCTCCATATATATATCCCTAACGGGCTCCCTCTGGTGGTGTGAGGTGGAAGGGTGGAGGTGTTTGTATGTAATAAGGGCCTCTTGTGGAGAAGTCCATCCATGCACCCTGGGTCCTGTGGTACCTGTGCACAGCAGGGTGCCACATTCCCCCCTAGTACAATTCAGTACTCCTGGACTGAAGCATTTTGTAAAACAGGTTAACAACAATAACAAGGTCTAAGGGGTAACGTTTCTCCTTATGGAGAGTGACACACCAGCTCTGGCACGTCAAGGTAAGGAGGCTTATTCGCCATGCAATACTCCTCTGGGAAATTTAATATGCAAATTGCCTCTTCAGAGAAAAAGAGGACTTGTACTCTACAGTGCCACCTATTGGAAGCAGCAATCCTACAAGTCACAATCAACCCTTTAACGAGTCCGTGCAATATGACTTAGGATAAAAGCCAAATCAGAATCTCAATCTGCAAGTCAATGTTTATTGTGACTTGTAGGATTGCTGCTTCCAATAGGTGGCGCTATAGAGTACAAGTCCTCTTTTTCTCTGAAGAGGCAATTTGCATATTAAATTTCCCAGAGGAGCATTGCATGGCGAATAAGCCTCCTTACCTTGATGTGCCAGAGCTGGTGTGTCACTCTCCATAAGGAGAAACGTTACCCCTTAGACCCCAGTCCAGAGCCTCTCACCTAGCCAAATCAGTTCTCATACTCTGCACTGACAAGGGCCAACAACCTGAAACACCGAGTCTGCAAATTGAGATTCTGATTTGGCTTTTATCCTAAGTCATATTGCACGACTCGTTAAAGGGATTATTGTGACTTGTAGGATTACTGCTTCCAATAGGTGGCGCTGTAGAGTACAAGTCCTCTTTTTCTCTGTAGAGGCAATTTGCATAACAATTATAATAACATTAATTAAGTTACAGTAAGTCCCGTAACCTGGTGTCCATTTCACCGAAGAAAGAACATGAGGGACCCGCCTGAAAACCCTCAACGTAGGCCCTGGGCGTGGCTACAGGGCATAGGTGATCCAGGTGTTGGACCACGTCTTTGGCCACGCCAAACGGGTTTCTGTTCTGTGGTCAAATAAAGGGGCACTTTTGACAAGTGCAGCTATTTACAAATAAAGTTTTTGGCTGCTCACAGTCCTCAGCCTACAAGTCTTTATACCCTTACGAGTAACTAAAGGCACATATATTTAATTTCAGTTTACACAATAAACAATAAGCAATACCCACTGGGTAACTATTTACAATCTAGGTACTTCATGCTTATTCCCTAAACCTGGCAGGGATTTGTCCTTGTGTGCTGCGTGTGGACCTTCGTAGCACTGGGGTGTTACTGGTGTCTGTGCATGCACTCTCTGTTAATCTAGCAGGTGTACGTGCTGGTAGATTATAGTACTGCCTTAATTTCTCTATGGGACTGGCAAGTGCACTGCTTACTGGGCCTTCAGGCTCTGCTTCAACGAGTGATCCTCCTCTTACTGGGGACTCTTCCTGTTCCTGAGCAGATTCTTCTAGGGTGCTCACAGGTTCTTCTGGTTGTTGATAGAAGTGTATCACCGGTACTATAACTGCTCCATCGAGTTGAGGCCAGTCCGCAGGGAAATCTCCTAGAACTGTGTGAAGCACTTCTTCCTTGGGTTCTTCCGGTGCTATAGGAGGTACTTCTTCTTCCTCTGTTGTCTTCAGTAGACCTGGGCACACTTTCAGATGGTCTCTTGAGACTGTTGCAGTTGTTTTACCTCCATCTTTGCTAATCAGGCAGGTTTTACTGTTATCAAATCTGGAGTTTAGCACTGTGTAGGGCTCTCTTTCCCACTGGTCATCGAGCTTGTGACCTCTTCTCTTCCGCTTTAGCACTATCTCTCCAGGTGCCAAGGGTTCTACTGGTGCATGTTTATTGTACTGTTCTTCCTGTCTTTTCCTTACTCTGTTCAGACTGTCTTCGACACAGGCCTGTACTCTCCTGTACTGCTCTTGCTGATTTGTATCCCAGTCTTCAGTGGACATATCTGCAGCAGGTCCTACCACTCCGAGTTCCAGGTCCATGGGCAACTTTCCGGGTCTTGCTCTCATGAGGTACGCTGGGGTACAATTAGTAGAACTCACAGGTATGTGATTGTACAGATCTACTAGGTCAGGTAGTTTGTCTGGCCACTGGTTCCTTTCTTCCAAGGGTAAGGTTTTCAGCAGGTCTATGACGATGTTGTTCATTTTCTCACACAAACCATTGGTCTGAGGGTGGTTCGGCGTAGTCCGGATCTTCTTGCACCCATACAGATGACAGAATTCTTTGAACAGCTCGGCTTCAAAGGCAGGGCCTTGATCCGTCAGCACTTTGTCCGGGTATCCATGGGGCCTGCAGAAGTAGGCTTGGAACGTTCTTGCTGCGGTCTCTGCTGTCAGATCCTTGACAGGGGCTACCACCAGGAACCGGGAATAGTGATCCACCATGGTCAGTGCATAGGAATAGCCTGACCTGCTGGGTGATAGCTTGACGTGATCCAGAGCTACGATCTCCAGGGGCTGGGTAGTCTTGAGGGACTGCAAGGGTGCTTTCTGGCTGTCGTAGTCTTTTCTTCTGAGGCTACAGGGCCCACAATTCCGGCACCACCTTTCTATGGAACACCGCAGTCCAACCCAATAAAACCGGTCCTTCAGCAGGGTTTCCAGCTTCTTCCAGCCAAAGTGACCTGCTTGATCGTGGTAGGCCTCTAACACCATCTGGATATCCGTCCTGGGTACAACGATCTGCCACACCATTTCATGGGTCTTGGGGTTGACATATCTTCTGCACAGCTTCTCTCTGTAGATGAACAGCCGTCTTCTTTCATTCCACAGGTGTTTGGCTTGTGGGGGAGCATCCTTCTCCAGGTGAGAACCTTCCTGGGTGATCAGTCTTTTGATAAGGCTGACAACCGGGTCACTGTCCTGGGTCTCCTTCCAACTGTGGTGGGGTAGAGGATTCAGCGTCCTTCCCTGACGTCTTCTGGTGACGTGTTGCTCATGGACCACTCCGCTTCGGTGGAAAGCAGGTAATTCAAGTTCCTCTAAATCATCCACTTCATCGTCGGTGTCTGACTGGTGAGGCATCCTTGACAGGGCATCAGCATTGGTGTTCTTGTGACCTGCCCGGTACTTGATGGTGAACTGATAATTTGACAGTCTGGCCACCCAACGCTGTACCATGACTCCCAACCTGGCTGTCTCCAGGTGTGTCAAGGGATTGTTGTCAGTAAAGGCTGTAAATTTCATTGAGGCTAGGTAATGCTTGAACCTTTCAGTGATAGCCCAGACCAAGGCCAGGAAATCCAGCTTGAAGGAGCTGTAATTCTCCGGGTTCCTCTAGGTAGGGCGTAGCTTCCTGCTGGTATAAGCAATTACCTTCTCTCTTCCATTTTGTTTCTGGGACAACACAGCTCCCAGTCCCTCGTTGCTGGCGTCGGTGTACAGCAGGAAAGGCTGGCTGTAGTCAGGGTAAGCCAGGATTTCTTCACCAGTCAGGATTTCCTTCATTACTGCAAAGGATTCTGCCTGTTCTTTGCCCCACTGGAATGGGGGACTCTTTCCTCTTTTGGACTGTCCTACCAGGAGGTCTTGTGGTGCTACCTTTTTGGTATAGTCCTTTATGAACCTCCTGTAGTACCCGACCAGTCCCAGAAATTGACATACTTCTTTGATGCTTCTCGGTCAGGCCACTTCTAGATGGCAGTGACCTTCTCCGGGTCTGGTGCTACTCCCTCTGAGCTGACTACGTGCCCCAGGTACTGAACCTTCTGCTTGAGCAAGTGGCATTTAGAAGGCTTTAGTTTCATCCCATACCGGGACAATGCTTCAAATATCTCCGCCAGGTGCTTCAGATGGTCCTCATATGTCCTCGAGTACACGACAACGTCATCCTGGTACAGCAGCACTGTCTCAAAGTTCTGGTGTCCCAAGCAACACTCCTCAACCTCTGGAACGTTCCGGGTGCATTGCAGAGTCCAAACGCCATACAGTTGAACTCGCATAATTCCATCGGGGTGGTGAAGGCTGTCTTCTCCCGGACTTCCTCAGCAACAGAGACTTGCCAATACCCGCTAGTGAGATCCAGTGTAGAGAAGTAATTGGCAGATTTGAGTGCAGCCAGGGATTCCTCTATACGGGGCAAAGGGTATGCATCTTTATGTGTTATGCGATTAATCTGTCTATATAATCATGTCGTGTAACATTTTCTTGGCTTGCTGATAATGTGCTGGTGGTACGGGTCTGTAACACTCCTTAATGAGTGGATGGTTACCGGTGGGTATGTGGTGTTGTACCCCTTTAACCCTTCCAAAGTCAAGTGGGTGTTTACTAAACACTTGTTCATATTCCTGAACCACTCTGTAAACACCATGTTTCTGATGGACAGGAGTGGCGTCAGTCCCCACATGGAGCTGTTGACACCAATCCACCACCTGAGCTTCGGAGTCATTGTCCTCCACTGTATCTGGTGGGGTCAAGGATTCCACTGTGTGTATGGCATCATTATCCACAGTATACAATCTGGCAACAGTGGAGTATCTTGGCAATTTGACTTCCTCCTCCCCACAATTTAGCAGGCGTACGGATACCCTCCCATTGCGTACATCAACTACCCCTCTAGCAGTTAGGAGTGTAGGTCTGTTCTCTGAGCTAATGGGCTCCACTACCGCCTGGTAGTTCTGTCCCTTCAGACCTATTGCTGCTCTACACCAAATCAGCATCTCACTCATTGGGGGAATCACAATGTCTATGGGGTCTGTCACCCGTACATTACCAATCTCACCACCTGTTAGCTTTACCTGTTGCTGGTACAGGAGGGCTCGAATCTCTCTCTGGAGCACCTTCCTCTGCCCTGGTTTGGCGGTGTCAGCAATCTGTTGGAGTAAAAACAACACTTCTCCCAAACAGTTACCAACAATATTTGTACCAAGTATCATATACAAGTCTGTATCATCAGGGTTAGATTCTATGACAATCAGTCCTTGGTCCACTCGCCCCACCTTCACTGTCACGTCCTTAACCCCTACTAGGTTAGGAGGAAGGCCATTGAAGGCATACACAGAGAGGTTCGGGGCTGGCGGGTGGAGTTCATCTATGGACCAGTACCTTTTGTAGAGGACATAAGGTATGATGGTTACCTGTGAGCCAGTGTCCAGTAACGCAGGTGTTGCTATGCCGTCCAGCACGATGGACAGGAAAGGCCTTCCTCCTACGAACCGGTGGTACCAGCATGATGGGCCTGGTTGATTTACTCCTGGGTGTCGGCCCATTTAAAGGACAGTCCCGCGCGGTGTGGCCTGCCTTGTGGCAGCGGTAGCAGATGAAGTCTCCTGGAGGGCGACGTTGGTCGTTAGTCCTCCCACGGGGTGGCGTTGTCCTCCTCTGGGGTGGCATTGTCCTCCTTCTTCTCCTCATCCAGGGGACATCCTCAGGACTGTCGGCGAGTAGGATCCTTCCTTCCGACTCGGGCTCCGTCTGTAGCTGCAGGGTGCTCAGGACAGTGGCCAGGGTTTTACTCAGCTGACGCACTTCAGAGCGCACGTTGTCCAGCTCGCTAGGTGGCACTGTTTGCATCTTTGTTTCAGCCGTCAATGAAGGAGCAGTGGGTGCTGCGGCCACTAGGGTGGCCCCACCCTGGTAACGCTGGATAGCAGTCCCTGATGTTTCCAGGGGCTGTAGACCCTTAATAGCCATGTCTTTCAGGGTGTCAAAGGTGGCATTTGGATGATCTAAGGCCCACCACCGTACGGCTCTACTCTCCTCCTGGGACCTCAAACCCCGGATGAATTGTTCTGTCAGCATTTTATTCTCATCTTGTATGCTGGCTGGACTAACCTGTTTCAGGGCCCGCAAGGCTTCCTGTAAGTGCCAGGCATAGTCCCGGATACTGTCCTCAGGTTTCTGGGCACAGTGGTAGAACCTCATCTGGAGATCTGTCTCAGTGCAGTTTTCAAAGACAGTTTGCAGTCTCTTAAAGATAATGGATACTGATTCCTGGTCTGCAGCTGGCCAGGTTTCAATTTCCCGCTCTGCAGCACCAGTCAATTGTCCCAGCACAACAGCGGCTCTCTGCTTACCAGTCATAGAATACATGTCCAGTACACCCCATATTTTTCTCTTGAACCCAGACAGGGTGTCTGGTTTGCCGTCATACTGGGGAAGCCATTTTGCTCCAGGGATATACGGCAGGGCCATGGTTATCAACGGAGTCACGACCCCTGCTGGTGGGGCGACTGCTCCGGCCTGTGCAGCGCCGGGCGCAAGTTGAGCATCAGGAGCGTTAACCGGTGCTCCGGCGGCTTGCTGGTCGTCGGCCATGGTTGCTCCCCCCTAGTAAACGTAGCCTAACTTCTTTACTTGGATCGGGTAGGCCGCAGCTCTGCATGCGACGGTCTCCTTCCAGGACCTTTCGTCTCCCTCGGGGCCTGGGCTTCGCGCGCTCACAGCGGTTACTCCTCTCCGATTCCCGCGATTACGCCCCTCTTCTTCCCGCGCGGCAACAGGAAAATGGCGGATAATAGCGGGAAACCTCGGGAATGGCGGTAAATCTACACCACAGTAAGTGTTACAGTCTTTTAAGGCGCACAGTACCCAGTGGAAACGGGCACACAATCCTGTTCGTGACGCCAGAAGTTGTCGCGCCCCCAGAGCAATGGGGTACTCGGCAGCCGGGCCTTTGGATGCTGGTGGGGGATAGATCACAGTGGCTGGCCCGGTCCGTGACCCAGGGCGGTCAACCAAAAAGGGGGATTGGAACTTGGATAAAAATAAATAAACAGTTTGTGACGCCACCTGTGGTACCTGGTAAGGTTTACCAGCACTGCTGCAGACCTCCGGGGGGGTGATGGGATGGCAGCTAAGGTGTTTCTGCTCCCCACAGATGGAGCGGGCCCCCGGGGCAGTATGAAGTTTGGTGGGTGGTGATGCTGGGACTTTTAGTGCAGGCGGATGGTGCAGCAGGAGTAACTGACAGAGACAGGGGATTCGCTTCAATACCTTTACTGGTGCGGATGTCAGGTACGGTCCAGGGTACTCAGTAGGGTGGGTGCACTTCAGGACTTCTCCCCAGTGAGCGGGTATAAGGCCTCCTGGTCCGTGTCTGCCTCTATGTATGCTTCTGGCCAGCCTGCAACTGGGCCTAGCTTATGTGTCGTGCTGTTCCTTCACCTGTGGCTCGGGAGTAGGACCTTCTGCTGGCAACCACTATCCCTGGTAACGCTGGGGCCTTCGTGGTTCCTGGTCCTGTAATGGGTCTAGCTTCAGGTCTGCCAGGGACTTGTAGTCCTCCTGGAATGCCGGTGATCCCTACTGGGTATAAAGGACCCTGTAGGCCAGGGGTCCACAAATTACGGCCCGCGGGCCACATGCGGCCCGCGGAGGACTTTTATCCGGCCCGCCGAGCTGTGGGCAGAGGAGAGCGCCCGCCCTTCCCCCCGCTTTCTCAGAGCTCCGGCAGCCCGATACTTACCTCTCCCCGTGCCTTCGCAGAGCCGCTGTCTTCCTGGTCTGCGCTCCCTGTGACTTCTCAGGTCAGAGGATGTGGTGACGTTTTTACACCGCGCCCTCCCGAGTGTCGTCACAGGGAGCGCAGAGAGGGACAATGCCGGAGACGCTGGAGTCCAGACCAGAGTAGAGCAGCGGCAGCGGGCAAGGAGGGAGGTGAGTATTGGATTTTTTTTTTTTAATGTATGGAGGCATGGGACATAATATTAGGGGTGACATCCTGCATGTGGCATTATATGGGGGGGGGGTGACATCCTGAATGGGGCATTATATGGGGGGGAGGGTGACATCCTGAATAGGGCATTATATGGGGGGGGGTGACATCCTGAATGGGGCATTATATGGGGGGGTGACATCCAGCATGGGGCATCATATGGGGGTGGTGACATGGGGTGACATGCTGCATGGGGCATTATATGGGGGGTGACATCCAGCATGGGGCATTATATGGGGGGTGACATCCAGCATGGGGCATTATATGGGGGGGTGACATCCTCAATGGGGCATTATAAAGACAGGGGAGTGATATCCTGCATGGGTCATTATATGGGAGGGGTGACATGCTGCATGGGGCATTATATGGGGGGTGACATCCAGCATGGGTCATTATATGGGGGGGTGACATGCTGCATGGGGCATTATATGGGGGGTGACATCCAGCATGGGGCATTATATGGGGAGGTGACGTGCTGCATGGGGCATTATAAAGACAGGGGAGTGATATCCTGCATGGGTCATTATATGGGGGGGGGTGACATCCTGAATGGGGCATTATATGTGGGGGTGACATGCTGCATGGGGCATTATATGGGGGGTGACATCCAGCATGGGGCATTATATAGGGAGGTGACGTGCTGCATGGGGCATTATAAAGACAGGGGAGTGATATCCTGCATGGGTCATTATATGGGGGGGTGACATCCTGCATGGGGAATAATATTAGGGGTGACATCCAGCATGGGGCATTATATGGGTAGGTGACGTGCTGCATGGGGCATTATAAAGACAGGGGAGTGATATCCTGCATGTGTCATTATATGGGGGGGGGGTGACATCCTGAATGAGGCATTATATGGGGGGGTGACATCCTGAATGGGGCATTATAAAGACAGGGGAGTGATATCTTGCACGGGGCATTATATGGTGGGAGAAAGAGAAATCCTGCATGGGGCATAATAAGGGGGAACAGCCTGCATAGGGCATTATAAGGGGGAAACAGCCTGCCTATTGAGGACCTATGCTGCCTATTGGGGACATTTACCTGCCTATTGGGGACATTTACCTGCCTATTGAGGACCTATGCTGCCTATTGGGTACAGTTACCTACCTATTGAAATACCGGTTGATTTAACTTTACTTGTTCTTCATTTTAAATATTGTATTTGTTCCTGTATTGTTTTTTTACTTCAAAATAAGATATGTGCAGTGTGCATAGGAATTTGTTCATAGTTTTTTTTTAAAACTGTATTCCGGCCCTCCAATGGTCTGAGGGACCGTGAACTGGCCCCCTGTTTAAAAAGTTTGAGGACCCCTGCTGTAGGCGAAGACCCGGTGTCCGGTTTGTATATCGGGGTGAGCCTATGATGCTCCTCTGCCCCCTCAACTCCTCTCTCCTTTCTCCTCTTGCCTTCGGCCACACTCGGGGCCCTCAGAACCCAGCAGCAGACGTGATGCGTCTTCGCTGCTCTTAGCGTCAGCACGCTCTCAGACTCTCTGACTCTGTCTGACTGATCTCTAAACTGATTGGCTGGCTCCACCCTCCATTTATATATCCCTACCGGGCTCCCTCTGGTGGTGTGAGGTGGAAGGGTGGAAGTGTTTGTATGTAATGCAGGCCTCTTGTGGAGAAGTCCATCCATGCACCCTGGGTCCTGTGGTACCTGTTGTAGCAGGGTGCCACATGGTGTAACCTACATATTGTATATTGCAGATTTTGCAATGTGTGCAGTAGATTACATGACTGGTTTCACAATTAATGAATGTTTTGATAGAATGTGACGCACCCTCAGAGGAGCTGAAAGTGTTTCTTATTATCCGCATACTGACATACATTGCATCTGCTCAATGCACATCTGTAAAAACCCGTAGCTGAAAGCCAAGATGAGGGGGGTGTTACATTGCGCGTCAGGCTGGGCGATAGCATATCCCCAAGTGATCGGCCTCTTTTAGCTACCGCCTCACAACCACCATCTAGAATTGTACTGAGGCGGTTGTCTTGATTTACCACTGGTAAATATTTCTGGATAATGCCCTTAATAGTATGAAACTGATTGCTGAAGGCAGTGGAAAAAAACAATGGTAAAGGGAGAAACCGATTTTAGTGTTTTCCCTGTACCATATAAAAAATTATCACGTGAAATATTATGCACTTTATGAAATACTTGATTCACTCTGGACCTATTGTATCATCTATCTTTCAGCCTGTTCTTAATAGTTTTACTTTCCTTAACAAAAACCCCTTCGCTAGAACAAATCCTTCTAGCTCTAATAAATTCCCCCTTAGGGATAGCATTCGTAACATGCCTAGGGTGTGAACTGGAGGCTAAAAGAATGGTATTTCCAGCAGTGTCTTTTCTATATACTGATGAATCAACCCTATTGGTGGTAAGGTTATTACCATGTAACATAATATCCAAAAAAGGAGTATTAGTAGTTAGATGACTACATGTGAACCGAACATTGCAATTGTAAGAATTCAAATATAGAATAAAATCAGAATATGTGGACTCGCTCCCCTTCCAGACCAGGAGTACGTCATCCACATATCTACCAAACCATACCAAAGATGAAATAAAAGGATTATTGGTAGAAAAAATATATATTTCCTCCCACCAAGCCATGAAGAGAATAGCGAGTGAAGGCGAGAATCTCAAACCCATTGGGGCTCCCAACTTCTGAAGGAAAAATTTTGACTGAAACGCAAAAAAATGATGCTGAAGTAAATAATCAAGTGACAATAAAATGAACTGCTTGAGAGGTAACGAATAAGCACTATAATAGTCCAAACGATATTTCACGGCTACCACGGCTGTGGTGTGAGGAATGGGAGAATACAAGTTTATTACATCACACGTCGCAAAGAAATAATCTGAATGCCAAGCAAAGTTGTCAAAAACCTTCAAAACTGCGTAGGTATCCTTCAAATAACCCGGAGTCCTGGTTTATAAGGGGCTGGAGATAACTATCCATTCACTGAGATTTTCATTTAGGTACCCTATGCCCGCTATTATGGGTCTTAAAGGGGATGGAAAAACCCCTTTATGAATCTTGGGCAAACTATGAAAAATAGGAATAATAGGAAATTCAGGGATTAGCCATTTATATAGCTTAGAATTAAGAATACCAAGCCTGACGCCCTCATCTAAACACTCAGACAATGCCGATTTAAAAGCAATTGTGGGATCGGACTTTAACCTCAAATAAGTGTCAGTATCATTTAGAATAGAAAAAAACATTGTACAATATAGATCCGTATCCAGCACAACAACACATCCTCCCTTGTCAGGTGTGGATTGTGTTATAGATCTTTAACAGAATCAGACTGGGATTTATCAAAGTTACTATTAAAGTGGATTTCACGAGTATCAGCATATAACTTCCTAAGATCTCTTTTAACCAAAGATTGAAAAAGATCCAAGGAGGGAACTCTCGATTGTAAAGGATCATACGATGGATTAGACGAAGTGACGCAAATATCGTCATCTGCTGGTTTATCCGACAGCTGGTCAGTGTCCTGTAATGAAGACAAGGTTAATAGGGAAATTTGTTCCGAAACTGTAAGGGATGCATCATGAGTTTGTTCATGAATAATATCAGTCTCATCAGTGGGTGAAAAATAATGTTGCTCATTGAAAAAATGTCTCTTGACCGTAAGTAGACGTGTAAAACGATTGACATCCCTGATGGTTTGCAATAAATTGAAATTATGTGACGGAACAAAATTTAATCCTTTAGCTAGGACATCAATTTGCGCAGATGACAACACAAACAATAACGCTCTGGAGATTTTTATCTAGCGATGATGTCGGTGTTTTCTGTCTCTCATGGGGTAGCGTCTCCAATCTTCTGGGTTCGAAATTCTCGCCTTCACTCGCTATTCTCTTCATGGCTTGGTGGGAGGAAATATATATTTTTTCTACTAACAATCCTTTCATTTCATCTTTGGTATGGTTTGGTAGATATGTGGATGACGTACTCCTGGTTTGGAAGGGGAGCGAGTCCACATATTCTGATTTTGTTCTATATTTGAATTCTAACAATTGCAATGTTCGGTTCACATGTAGTCATCTAACTACTAATACTCCTTTTTTGGATATTATGTTACATGGCAATAACCTTAGAAAAACACTTGGGCCAACATATTAGAGAACTCACGAGTCAGTGGTGAGAACACGGACCAGTTCACCACTCATAGTCGTGAGTGAAAAATTGCCTACTCAAGGAACAGAATGAAAAACCGCGAAAATGAGTATAAATGGCATAAAACAGCAAAGTTTATTAATCGATTAAAATTATACAAAACATGTATAAATACATACAAATGTAGAGACAGTGGATGAATATTGGATCAAAAGAGGAAAAAACCCCGTAACATCTTCAAAACCCCTCATATATATGTGTTGCAAGGTACAATGTGTCCAGATGAAATCCACAAGGGGAGGAGTAGAGAGGGAGAAAAGCCTCTTGATAAAGCTAAACACGAAACGCGCGTCGAGGCCCCTAGTGGATGTCCATTGTTCGCCTCCCTGTGCCCTATACATTGGTGAGAGTTACCAATCAGCTCGGTGAGTGCCCTGATCTACTTATTACTACGGTCTCCCTTTTGGGAATTAAATTTAAGGGTTATCTTATTCTGTTTATCTGACTGTGACTTTATACTCTCCTTTTGGTTCCACCTTCCACGTGTACTCCTGTCTGCTCTTTCCCCTCTTCTCTTTTCTCCCTCTCTACTCCTCCCCCTGTGGATTTCATCTGGACACATTGTACCTTGTAACACATATATATGAGGGGTTTTGAAGATGTTACGGGGGTTTTTCCTCTTTTGATCCAATATTCATCCACTGTCTCTACATTTTGTACATTTTTAATCGATTAATAAACTTTGCTGTTTTATGCCATTTATACTCATTTTCGCGGTTTTTCATGGTAATAACCTTACCACCAATAGGGTTGATTCATCTTTATATAGGAAAGACACTGCTGGAAATACCATTCTTTTAGCCTCCAGTTCACACCTGAGGCTTGTTACCAATGCTATCCCTAAGGGGGAATTTATCAGAGCTAGAAGGATTTATTCTAGTGAAGAGGTTTTTGTTAAGGAGAGTAAAACTATTAAGAACAGGCTGAAAGATAGATGATACAATAGGTCCAGAGTGAATCAAGCATTTGAAAAAGTGCATAATATTTCACGTGATAATTTTTTATATGGTACAGGGAAAACACTAAAATCGGTTTCTCCCTTTACCATTGTTTTTTTCCACTGCCTTCAGCAATCAGTTTCATACTATTAAGGGCATTATCCAGAAATATTTACCAGTGGTAAATCAAGACAACCGCCTCCGTACAATTCTAGATGGTGGCTGTCAGGTGGGAGCTAAAAGAGGCCGATCACTTGGGGATATGCTATCGCCCAGCCTGACGCGCAATGTAACACCCCCCTCATCTTGGCTTTCAGCTACGGGTTTTTACAGATGTGCATTGAGCAGATGCAATGTATGTCAGTATGCGGATAATAAGAAACACTTTCAGCTCCTCTGAGGGTGCGTCACATTCTATCAAAACATTCATTAATTGTGAGACCAGTCATGTAATCTACTGCACACATTGCAAAATCTGCAATTTACAATATGAAGGTTACACCACACGTAAACCCAAAAAAAGGATCGCTGAGCAGATTGGTATCAATCAGCAGCGGTAACTCTGGTTATTCTGGGGCAGCTAAACATTGTAGCACATTGCATGGAGGAGATCTTTCCTGTTTATCTTATTTTGGGATTGAAAAAGTTGATCATTCCATTCCGGGGGGGGGGGCAGAAACAATTAACTATAAGAGAAGCCCACTGGATATTGACCCTGGACACTAAATATCCCCGGGGCATGAATTTCAAAAATGACCTATTTTTTGTTTATTAGTGATTGTGATTATTTTTTCTGATACTGCTTGTTTATTAGTGATGTTGAGACACCGATTGCTAGGCTCTGTAATGCCGTTTGTCGATTTTTGCACCGGATTCCATTCTTTGTGTTACTGGCTGCCTGTCTGTGTATCTGATTTTATCCTGTGTGACACTGACTGCTGAATTGCAGCTTCCATTGGTTGCCATTATGTGAATTATTATTGCAATTATATTTGTCCATTCAGAGTATTATTGCCATGTTGGGTGTGCTTTATGAATTATTTATTATTCATTGCACTACATTTATTATCTTATGCTCGTCACCTGTATTGTTTGCAACTTCCCCTGCAGCACTGATTTGAGCTCCACCTATAGTTTTTGCTCATTTACTGCAAGTTTGGTATAAAGTCTGATCTGTTACATGTTGCCTCAGTCGTCCTATGAATAAGGGTGCTGTATACACCAGAAACGCGTCAGGTTTCTGAGGTTTCATTTTAGCATGTTTTAGTTTTTTTCTTCAATAAAGAACAATTTTTAACTATTTCCTGTTGAATGTGCCAGTGGATTTCCCTTTTCTTTTTCATTTGCTTGTGATCACCAATGGGTGCGGCACCCTCAGGATGGATTCCGGCTGACATACGGTTTTGAAATCGACAACGTGGTAAGCTTTCTACATTTCCTCTCCCCTCCTCCCTTCTACGCCATTCTATGTAATAGTTTTGGACAATTTGGGGAGATTTTCTACATGAATGCATTTATTTTTGGCTAAAAGCAATTTTGTCCTAGGTTTCCGGCTTCTGTACATGGCAGACGGCATAATGAGTTAGATCCGCCATACGTGCACGGTGCAACGTCGTCTGATGATCCGCGTTTACTCCGTCTGTCTCGTGACTGAAGGTTTCTCCTGGTCAATGTCGGTTTTGCTTGTTGCTGGAAGTAAAAGTTCAATGTGAACTCAGGCGAGAGATGTCACCATCCGAGCGATGAAGAGTGTGAAGAATGTCAGGAGGATGGCGGCTTTTATTGCCAGATAGATCCTAAAAGTGACCCAAATGGCGTGGACACATATTAAACACATTCCCTTATATCACCCCATGGCTGGAGTGCAGGTATACCACCCAAATATAATAGGAAATACAAAGAATAATAACGATGTGGAAAAGCTTCATAATCACATTGGGAAATAAATGTAACCAAAGTCAGTATTCAGGAAAGACTTTATTCCACAAAACAACTATAAAGCTTGAGTTTTTCTCCAAGGGTTTATCCCAAAATATATATTTTAGCGAGAGTTTTAGAAATCAATGAAAAAAATATTATTTTTTTGTCATTTTTGTCTATTTCATAACATTTCCATAACAAAAAAAAAGTTATAAACTGAAGTTTCCAAAAATTATTTGGATTGTTTCAGAAATAAAAATGTTCACTATGATCACAACATCGATAAAAAGTATCAAGTTTTCTTCATTGATATTGTGGGCGTCTTATTCTCTGTAACATATGGAAAGAAAGTTACTTCTCTTGCACCAACCTCTGAATGCACGTCAACGCTTCGGCCACATTAAGGGGCACTTAACCTTTACTGCAAATGCCATAAATGCCGCCTCTGGTATCTTCACCTATCGGGGGAATGGCGGTCCATCAATCCCCCCCATATACTTCAGTGGAGATATAACTGCACACAGAAGCGCCTCCTCATACCATTTTATGCAGAATGTGGCTGGAAATTTGTGAAAAAAGGTCAGATAATAACGGTATATAGCTGTAGAGCCACCATCAATCATACTGGTGGCCCTTAGCAGCTGGGCCTGGAGCTGTGATGTCATCATCTACATGGAACTCTGGTGTCATCATCTGCTCTATGACATCACAATGGGAGCAAAGTGTATAGAATGCCTGAGCGCAGAGCCGGGGCTGTCTTTTGTGTGACTCCCTATTGGATACACAAAGCTATAGAAATACGAAGGAGAAAGAAGGAGAAAGAAAGCGACGCCATCATGAGGATTCATGGACGTCCCCGTTATGGCCAGCGGCTGCTGGTCAAGGCTCTCTCTTCCTGCAAGTCAATTGGCTTTAGCCTTCTGACCCGATTCAGGAAATCCCATCGCAAATGGAGAACACTGCTGAAGGATTCCTTCCAGGCCACGAAATCTGCCACCATTACAGCAGTCAGGCGCTTCAGGTCAGTTGCTATGAGAAAACGTAAAGACCACGTCATCAGCCAAGACAGCGGTGAGAAGAACCCAACCTACATTGTAGTTGATACTGACTCCACATCCAGCATTGCAGAAAGTGGAGAGGATCTTGCCGATCCAGTATGTGCACAAGGTGCACACGAGGGGCAGCAACAAACAAGACCCAGGGATAATCTAAAAAGAAAAGCACCAACCTCCGAGGACAGTCAGCCCGAGATGCTGCCACCGGCCAAGAGAGCTGCTACAGAAAACCTTTCTGATCTACTCAGAGAGGTAACCCCGGAGATGGAGACCCCACAAGTGGATATGCCTGATATAGGTGACCAGGAGGACAACCTGTCTCCAGAGCAGTTAACCATCCTGCTGAGCAAAGGGGAGGAAGGCTTCCTGGATTATGAGATTGTCATCATGGCCCAGGACCTGCTGCAGAGTCAGTTTGAGGGTTTTGATGGCCTGCAGCCCCCCTGCGCTCTTCTAGTGCCAGGGTACAGTGTACTGAAGAATGCCGTACAAATCCACTATGATGAGGAGAGGGTGCACTGGCTAACCACCTGCTACAAAAATGGCCAAATCTTTGTGGCGGACAGCATGAACTCTGGAAATCTGTCTCAATCCATCCGTGAACAGATTATCAACATGTACAGGGAAGTGGTCGAAGAGCCCCTGAAACATCTGACATTTATCGATGTGGATCAGCAGAAGAACTACTATGACTGTGGCTTATTCGCCATAGCGTTTGCCTACGAGCTTATGGCAGATGGCGGCGAACCCAGAGCAGAGTTCCGGCATCGGTTGATGAGGAATCATCTAATATCCTGCCTGCAGAACGGCAGGATCAGTGCATTTCCCAAAAAGAACAGGAAGTGACTCCATGTCTATAAACGGCATGTAGAGTCCATGACGGTCCATGAGATCGCCCCAACCTTCAACCGGACACGACCCAGGGCCACAGACTAGTCTACACCAGTAAGTAACCATGGACTTTCCATAATACTCTCAATATAGAGAATGTATAAATATGATGGAGGGTGTGCAGCCATTATTGGGGGCATCTGATCTTCATTGATTTAGCCTTTTTGTTTTAGAAAAAGCACAAAGCGAGTAAATCCAGCCATCACATCCAGGCCCAGAGATAGATTGCATTGGACGCCCTCACCAAACCCTCAATACGTAAGTACCTTGTTTAAAGGGTTTATAAAACGTCTTCAACTAATGGATAGTATTTGTTCATCTTGTTCTTACCTAGGTTATGGCTGTGATGTCACAATGTACATGGAACTTTGATGTCACTATCTCCTCGATGACATCACAATGAATATGATGGGGTTGGGGGGGCGTGCTGCCATTACTGGGGGCACCTGATCTTTATTGTTTTTACTTCTTATTTCAGAAAGAGCACGGAGCGGCTATAACAAGTGTCGGTATTTCTGTCATCACCATGGACCAAATATAATCCAGGTAAGAGGAGTGTACTGAGCGGCAGTGACTGGGAGTAAATCGCATTCACGTCTCTGATATGTAATATTCGGCTGCTCCATAATCAGGTTCGTTTTATCTTTCTGCAGATCACTATAACTGAGCTGGGGTCCCACATTGAAGACGGGGTGTGGATGGCGGTGACGATAGTTAATGATGTGGCGGCCGCCATGTCAGGAGCAGAGGAGCCGCACTTCAGGACGAGGCAGATTCCGGGCTCGGTCTCTGTTCTCATCACTTTCTGCAGTCAGATGTGATCACAGAATAATTGAATCTTCTGCTGCATCCGCCTCGATCTACGGCACAGGCTGCCATGATCCACCACCGCCCAGGGGAAGGGCAGTCCTCAGCCATGGTTCCCTAGAGGTTTCCTCCACCGGGGGTTTTTCCTCTCCTGAGCGTTGACGGACAACTCTCCGTGAGTCCAGGGCCCATCATCATCATTATCAGGGCCACTTGACTATTGCCCCACACGACTTTTCGGAACTTATACATGTGATATCTTGTATGAAGCTATTAAAAAATTCAATTAATATCTAGCAGCCGTGTATCTGAGTCTTATTATGTATCATCACAGAATATTTAGTACAGAACACCAGGGGGAATATATACAGGGGTGCAGTATTAATAGTGTTATAATATTGTTATTTACAGGGGCGGGCTGGGCCGGGGGGCAAGAGGGGCATATTCTTCCTGAGATGGTGGGCTAGGGGGCAGAGGGGCATATTCCCCCTGGGACTGTGTGCTGGGCCAGGGGGGAAGAGGGGCATATGCCCCCTAGGATTGTGGGCTGGGCCGGGGGGGCAGAGGGGCATATGCCCCCTAGGACTGTGGGCTGGACCAGGGGGGCAGAGGGGCATATGCCCCCTAGGACTGTGGCTGGACCAGGGGGGCAGAGGGCATATGCCCCCTAGGACTGTGGGCTGGACCAGGGGGGCAGAGGGGCATATGCTCCCTGGGCCGGTTCTGAAGCAGCTGATTAATGCTGCCGGGGGCCCACACTACAGTATAAATTGAGTAATGTCTGCCGGGTTCCACCTCCTTCCAGGGCGAATGTCTAAGGGACAATAAGTGACCTTTTAACGAGTGGGGATCAGATAAAGATGAGTGCTGAATTTGTTAAAATTTTTTTTATAAATATACGTCCAGAACAGACAAAGGCCTAAAAGCTGAGTTGATATATAGTATAGCTTCTAAAATCAGATGACAGTACAGTGTCTAATGAGAAGATTCCTCCCAAAATAAAGCAAAGTCTGCAGAGGCACCTAACCAAGAAATACTGACCGGATTCAGCTTTAAAGCCGGCAAAATAGTGAGTGCAGCTCTGGAGTATAATTCAGTCAGTAGAAGAATGATGCTTCTACTTACAGATTCTACATGGGGAGTGAGAGCGCGGCGTTTATCATACTGACATAATGTGTTCCTCCTTTGAATTTTCTGTGACTGCGAAATTATAAAAAATGATTGGCCTGTCATGTCCGAGATACAAAGAAAAACGGCGCCATTAACTCGCCAGATTTGACTGTAATACATGACTTTATAGATGGCGGGACGACAGGCCGTGCACCTTGGCGTGCAATAGAAAACCTCTGTAAGATGAGTATATCGACATCACATAAGACGTGTGATACTTGCGCTAATCTTACACCGCGGCCCCACGCTGATGTCCCCCGCGCTGATGTCCCCCGAAGTGATGACTCCAGAAATCGTCCTCCACTATCAGCGGGATTATTCACCAGGTGGTTCTCCGGGGACACTGATAGGCAGAGTCTCGAAATCTTCCAGAATATCCGGAAAATGAAGAAACCTCGCGGATCTCCCGGGTGTCGTATTCAGATGCCACACTCACCTCCTCATTCCTGCAGCGCTCGTCACTTCCAGGGTCGCTGCAGACAATCTCCTCACACCGGATCAGTATTGGGACTGTCTGCAGCGGTACAGGAAATAAAGAAGAACGAGGAGATTAGGGACTGGGATCTGTATTTATTTAGGGATCTGGTCTGAGTGTGATATAACTGATTGGGAATCTGTAATGTGACGCAGGAGAAGAAACACTACAGGTGCCAGAAATCCCAGCCACTGTATAATACCACTGGTGATCAATGTAAACGGCTGCAATGCGTCTGGGAGAATCGTCCACTATGTGTCGGCTTATGTCGGACACTTTGTATAAACCTTCCTGCCATCGGCATGTCAGACTGATGAGGACGAACACAAATCGTTATTGCAAAATGTCACCTCAGTGATTGGGCAAAATGGTGGAAGTTTGGCATCTGCACATTGGGTTTGGGCAGCAGTAGTGTTGGGCACTGGGGAGAAGTGTAGCTACCGGGAGGCGGAGGGTACGGTTGCCCCAGGCCCTACGCTCAGAGGGGACCACCCGGAGCTACACTGCTGTTAACCATATCGGTGTGCGCAGCGCGCTGGTACGGTTAAGCTCTGCGGTAGCGGGGGGATACATGAGCCCCCTTCACTGCCGCTCTCCTTTCTATAGACCGCAGGTCACTTTAAGCCTGAAGTCTACAGAACTGGCCAAGACGCCAGCACACGCACAGGACTTCAGAGACCCACCGTGGTGACGTCATCGCGCCATGCTGGGACTCGTCCTGTGTGTGCACCGGTGAGATGACAGCGTGGTGGTCAGCGTCGTGGATTAGGGGAGGATATGAGGTTTTTTATTTGGTTCAAAATTAGCGGGGTAACTCTGGGGGCATATGGGGACCCCCTTATACATTGTAGGGACTACTGTGGGGGCCCTTATACATTGTGGGGGCAATCATACAGTGTGGGAGCTAATGTTATGACCTTAATACACAGTATGGGCAAATATGGAGGTCAATATACAGTGTTGGAGCTACTGTGGGGTCATTATACAGCAAGGGAGATAATGTGGGGCCATTATACAGCATGGGAGATAATGTGGGGCCATTATACAGCGTGGGAGATAATGTGGGGCCATTATACAGCGTGGGAGATAATGTGGGGCCATTATACAACGTAGGAGATAATGTGGGGGGCCATCATACAGCGTGGGAGATAATGTGGGGGGCCATTATACAGCATGGGAGATAATGTGGGGCCATTATACAGCATGGGAGATAATGTGGGGCCATTATACAACGTAGGAGATAATGTGGGGCCATTATACAACGTAGGAGATAATGTGGGGGGCCATCATACAGCGTGGGAGATAATGTGGGGCCATTATACAGCATGGGAGATAATGTGGGGCCATTATACAACGTAGGAGATAATGTGGGGTCATTATACAGCAAGGGAGATAATGTGGGGCCATTATACAACGTAGGAGATAATGTGGGGTCATTATACAGCAAGGGAGATAATGTGGGGCCATTATACAGCATGGGAGATAATGTGGGGCCATTATACAGCGTGGGAGATAATGTGGGGCCATTATACAGCGTGGGAGATAATGTGGGGCCATTATACAACGTAGGAGATAATGTGGGGGGCCATCATACAGCGTGGGAGATAATGTGGGGGCCATTATACAGCATGGGAGATAATGTGGGGCCATTATACAGCATGGGAGATAATGTGGGGCCATTATACAGCTTGGGAGATAATGTGGGGGGCCATCATACAGCGTGGGAGATAATGTGGGGCCATTATACAGCATAGGAGATAATGTGGGGCCATTATACAGCTTGGGAGATAATGTGGGGCCATTATACAACGTAGGAGATAATGTGGGGGGCCATCATACAGCGTGGGAGATAATGTGGGGGGCCATTATACAGCATGGGAGATAATGTGGGGCCATTATACAGCATGGGAGATAATGTGGGGCCATTATACAGCGTGGGAGATAATGTGGGGGGCCATCATACAGCGTGGGAGATAATGTGGGGGGCCATTATACAGCATGGGAGATAATGTGGGGCCATTATACAGCATGGGAGATAATGTGGGGCCATTATACAGCGTGGGAGATAATGTGGGGGGCCATCATACAGCGTGGGAGATAATGTGGGGGGCCATTATACAGCATGGGAGATAATGTGGGGCCATTATACAGCATGGGAGATAATGTGGGGCCATTATACAGCTTGGGAGATAATGTGGGGGGCCATCATACAGCGTGGGAGATAATGTGGGGCCATTATACAGCATGGGAGATAATGTGGGGCCATTATACAGCTTGGGAGATAATGTGGGGGTCATCGTACAGCGTGGGAGATAATGTGGGGGGCCATTAAACAGTGTGGGAGATAATGTGGGGGGCCATTATACAGTGTGGGAGATAATGTGGGGGCCATTATACAGCGTGGGAGATAATGTGGGGGGCCATCATACAGCGTGGGAGATAATGTGGGGGGCCATTATACAGTGTGGGAGATAATGTGGGGGCCATTATACCACGTGGGAGATAATGTGGGGGGCCATTATACAGCGTGGGAGATAATGTGGGGGTCATTATACCACGTGGGAGATAATGTGGGGGCCATTATACAGCGTGGGAGATAATGTGGGGCCATTATACAGCGTGGGAGACAATGTGGGGGGCCATCATACAGCGTGGGAGATAATGTGGGGGGCCATTATACAGCATGGGAGATAATGTGGGGGGCCATTATACAGCGTGGGAGATAATGTGGGGCCATTATACAGCGTGGGAGATAATGTGGGGGGCCATTATACAGCGTGGGAGATAATGTGGGAGGCCATTATACAGCGTGGGAGATAATGTGGGGCCATCATACAGCGTGGGAGATAATGTGGAGGGCCATCATACAGCGTGGGAGATAATGTGGGGGGGCCATTATACAGTGTGGGAGATAATGTGGGGGGCCATTATACAGCGTGGGAGCCAATGTGGGGCCATTATACAGAGTGAGGCTTCTCTGGGGATCATTATACTGTGATTTGATGGAGCAGTGGGAACATCATACTATGTAAAGAGAAGCAACATACTGTGTACAGGGGAGCTGTATGCACATTATACTGTGTATAGCGGAGCTGTTGGTCTATCATACTGTGTATAGGGGAAGTGTTTGCACAGCAAACTGTGTAGGAGAGCTGTGGGCTCATCAAACTGTGTATAGGGGAACTGTGGGCTCATCATGCTGTGTATAGGGGAGCTGTGGGCAAATCATATTGTGTATAGGGGAGCTGATCGTCTATAATATTGTGTGTAGGGGAGGTGTGGGCACAGCATACTGTCTATAGGAGAGATGTGGGGGCATTATACTGTATATAGAGGGAGCTGTGGGCTCATCACACTGTGTTTAGGAAAGATGTGGGTTTATCCTACTGTATATAAGGGAGCTGTGGGCCCATCATACTGTGTATAGGAGTTGAAATGGGGTGACTCAGGGGACATTATTAAATGTTAAGTGGGCACTTAAAATGTATTACTGTTATAGGGACGCACATAATACTGTTACCATCAAAGAAGAATATGGGGCATTATTCCCAGTAATATAGGCTGGATGTGAGGTCTGTGCATCTCCCAGTAACATAGGCTGGATGTGAGCTCTGTGTGTCTCTCCAAGTAATATAGGCTGGATGTGAGGTCTGTGTGTCTCTTCCAGTAATATAGGCTGGATGTAAGGTCTGTGTTTCTCTCCCAGTAATATAGGCTGGATGTGAGGTCTGTAGGTCTTTCCCAGTAATATAGGCTGGGTGTGAGGTCTGTGTGTCTCTCCCAGTAATATAGGCGGGATGTGAGGTCTGTGCGTCTCTCTCAGTAATATAGGCTGGATGTGAGGTCTGTGTGTCTCTCCCAGTAATATAGACTGGATGTGAGGTCTGTGTCTCTTCCAGTAATATAGGCTGGATGTGAGGTCTGTGTGTCTCTCCCAGTAATATAAGTTGGATGTGAGGTCTGTGTATCTCTTCCAGTAATATAGGCTGGATGTGAGGTCTGTGTTTCTCTCCCAGTAATATAGGCTGGATGTGAGGTCTGTAGGTCTTTCCCAGTAATATAGGCTGGATGTGAGGTCTGTGTGTCTCTCCCAGTAATATAGGCGGGATGTGAGGTCTGTGTGTCTCTCCCAGTAATATAGGCTGGATGTGAGGTCTGTGTGTCTCTCCCAGTAATATAGGCTGGATGTGAGGTCTGTGTGTCTCTCCCAGTAATATAGGCGGGATGTGAGGTCTGTGTGTCTCTCCCAGTAATATAGGCTGGATGTGAGGTCTGTGCGTATCTCCCAGTAATATAGACTTGATGTGAGGTCTGAGTCTCCTAGAGTAATATAGGCGGGATGTGAGGTCTGTGTGTCTCTCCAGGTAATATAGGCTGGATGTGAGGTCTGTGTGTCTATCCCAGTAATATAGGCTGGATGTGGGGTCTGTGTGTCTCTCCCAGTAATATAGGCTGGATGTGAGGTCTGTGTGTCTCTCCCAGTAATATAGGCTGGATGTGAGGTCTGTGTGTCTCCCCCAGTAATGTAGGCTGGATGTGAGGTCTGTGTGTCTCTCCGAGTAATATAGGCTGGATGTGAGCTCTGTGTGTCTCTCCCAGTAATATAGGCTGGATGTGAGGTCTGTGTGTCTCCCCCAGTAATATAGGCTGGATGTGAGGTCTGTGCGTCTCTCTCAGTAATATAGGCTGGATGTGAGGTCTGTGTGTCTCTCCCAGTAATATAGACTGGATGTGAGGTCTGTGTCTCTTCCAGTAATATAGGCTGGATGTGAGGTCTGTGTGTCTCCCCCAGTAATATAGACTGGATGTGAGCTCTGTGTGTCTCTCCCAGTAATATAGGCTGGATGTGAGGTATCCGTGTCTCTCCCAGTAAAATAGGCTGGATGTGAGTTCTGTGTCTCTCTCCCAATAATATAGGCTGGATATGAGGTCTGTGTGTCTCCCCCAGTAATATAGACTGGATGTGAGATCTGTGTGTATCTCCCAGTAATTTAGGCTGGATGTGAGGTATGTGTGTCTCTCCCAGTAATATAGGCTGGATGTAAGGTCTGTGTGTCTCTCCCAGTAATATAGGCTGGATGTGAGGTCTATGTGTCTCTCCCAGTAATATAGGCTGGATGTGAGGTCTGTGTGTCTCCCCCAGTAATGTAGGCTGGATGTGAGGTCTGTGTGTCTCCCCCAGTAATGTAGGCTGGATGTGAGGTCTGTGTGTCTCCCCCAGTAATGTAGGCTGGATGTGAGGTCTGTGTGTCTCTCCCAGTAATATAGGCTGGATGTGAGGTCTGTGTGTCTCTCCCAGTAATATAGGCTGGATGTGAGGTCTGTGTGTCTCCCCCAGTAATATAGGCTGGATGTGAGGTCTGTGCGTCTCTCTCAGTAATATAGGCTGGATGTGAGGTCGGTGTGTCTCTCCCAGTAATATAGACTGGATGTGAGGTCTGTGTCTCTTCCAATAATATAGGCTGGATGTGAGGTCTGTGTGTCTCTCCCAGTAATATAGGCTGGATGTGAGTTCTGTGCATTTCCCCAAGCAATGTAGGCTGGATGTGAGCTCTGGGTGTCTCTCCCAGTAATATAGGCTGGATGTGAGGTCTGTGTGTTTCCACCAGTAATATAGGCTGGATGTGAGGTTTGTGTGTCTCTCCCAGTAATATAGGCTGGATGTGAGCTCTGTGTGTCTCCCCCAGTAATATAGGCTGGATGTGAGATCTGTGTGTCTCCCCCAGTAATATAGGCTGGATGTGAGGTCTGTGCGTCTCTCCCAGTAATATAGGCTGGATGTGAGGTCTGTGTGTCTCTTTCAGTAATATAGGCTGGATGTGAGATCTGTGTGTCTCCCCCAGTAATATAGGCTGGATGTGAGGTCTGTGTCTCTCTCCCAGTAATATAGGCTAGATGTGAGGTCTGTGTGTCTCTACCAGTAATATAGGCTGGATGTGAGGTCTGTCTCTTTCAGTTATATAGGCTGGATGTGAGATCTGTGTGTCTCTCCCAGTAATATAGGCTGGATGTGAGGTCTATGTGTCTCCCCCAGTAATGTAGGCTGGATGTGAGGTCTGTGTGTCTCCCCCAGTAATGTAGGCTGGATGTGAGGTCTGTGTGTGTCTCCCAGTAATATAGACTGTATGTGAGCTCTGTGTGTCTCTCCCAGTAATATAGGCTGGATGTGAGGTCTATGTGTCTCCCCCAGTAATGTAGGCTGGATGTGAGGTCTGTGTGTCTCCCCCAGTAATGTAGGCTGGATGTGAGGTCTGTGTGTCTCTCCCAGTAATATAGGCTGGATGTGAGCTCTGTGCGTCTCTCCCAGTAATATAGGCTGGATGTGAGGTCGGTGTGTCTCTTTCAGTAATATAGGCTGGATGTGAGATCTGTGTGTCTCTCCCAGTAATATAGGCTGGATATGAGGTCTGTGTGTCTCTTCCAGTAATGTAGGCTGGATGTGAGGTCTGTGTGTGTCTCCCAGTAATATAGACTGTATGTGAGCTCTGTGTGTCTCTTCCAGTAATATAGGCTGGATGTGAGGTCTGTGTGTCTCTTCCAGTAATATAGGCTGGATGTGAGGTCTGTATGTTTCCCCCAGTAATATAGGCTGGATGTGAGGTCTGTTTGTTTCTCCCAGTAATATAGGCTGGATGTGAGGTCTGTGTGTCTCTCCCAGTAATATAGGCTGGATGTGAGCTCTGTGTGTCTCTCCGAGTAATATAGGCTGGATGTGAGGTCTGTGTGTCTCCCCCAGTAATATAGGCTGGATGTGAGGTCTGTGTGTCTCTCTCAGTAATATAGGCTGGATGTGAGGTCTGTGTGTCTCTCCCAGTAATATAGACTGGATGTGAGGTCTGTGTGTCTCTCTCAGTAATATAGGCTGGATGTGAGGTCTGTGTGTCTCTCTCAGTAATATAGGCTGGATGTGAGGTCTGTGTGTCTCTCCCAGTAATATAGACTGGATGTGAGGTCTGTGTGTCTCTTTCAGTAATATAGGCTGGATGTGAGATTTGTGTGTCTCCCCCAGTAATATAGGCTGGATGTGAGGTCTGTGCGTCTCTCTCAGTAATATAGGCTGGATGTGAGGTCTGTGTGTCTCTCCCAGTAATATAGACTGGATGTGAGGTCTGTGTCTCTTCTAGTAATATAGACTGGATGTGAGGTCTGTGTCTCTTCCAGTAATATAGGCTGGATGTGAGGTCTGTGTGTCTCTCCCAGTAATATAGGCTGGATGTGAGCTCTGTGCATCTCCCCAAGCAATATAGGCTGGATGTGAGGTCTGTGTGTGTCTCCCAGTAATATAGACTGGATGTGAGGTCTGTGTGTCTCTCCCAGTAATATAGGCTGGATGTGAGCTCTGTGTGTCTCCCCCAGTAATATAGGCTGGATGTGAGATCTGTGTGTCTCCCCCAGTAATATAGGCTGGATGTGAGGTCTGTGCGTCTCTCCCAGTAATATAGGCTGGATGTGAGGTCTGTGTGTCTCTTTCAGTAATATAGGCTGGATGTGAGATTTGTGTGTCTCCCCCAGTAATATAGGCTGGATGTGAGGTCTGTGTGTCTCTCCCAGTAATATAGGCTAGATGTGAGGTCTGTGTCTCCCCTAGTAATTGTAGCATCCCTGGCAGCGTGCTTGCATGGTGCACGACTTCCCACCATGCAAGACCGCAATCTTACCTGTCAGTCCATGCTGCACTCTTTGCTCCAGTACCTGCTGTGTCCATGTCTCTTGTCTGATTGCTTAGGGCGTCAGCGCGGCTTTCTGCTTGTTTCTTATAGCTACTGTGTGCACAGTCCTAATGCGTCCCCAGCCTATTGCTGTGAGTCACTGGATGCTTAATCCCCCTCCACCCAGTAGGAGTGGCCTGAGCAACACTTTCCATCTGTGTGTTTCTTGCAACTTAGTTGCCAGGTCCTGTCCTGACTCTAGTCTGTTTCTGCCACCCTGGGGGCTGAGTTCCCAGGCTCGTTCCTGTATCTTGTTCCTGGTTCAGGCCCTGTCTGAACAATGTCCTAGTCCATTACTTGTTTGTCTCTATGTCTGTATCTTCCCTTTTTCCTGCAGTATCTGAACCTGCACCTAACTCCAACTCATTGTCTCTATACTTCTGTTTGTGAGTTTTGTGTCCACTCGCTACTTCATTGCAAGTACCTTGTGTGTATCTGGTTCTGCTGTTCTGTTTCCCTGCCTCTGTATCTAACTCGTGTGTTCCAGTTATCTTCTTGTGTTCTCCAGTCTGTTCCATGTGAACAGATCCCTGTCCTGTCTACAGCATCTGCGGGTTTTGCTTTGCTCTGCTTGCTCACCACACCTGTGGTTTTGCTCTGCTTTGCTTGTTCACCGCATCTGGGGGTTTTGCTCTGCTTTGCTTGTTCACCGCATCTGCGGGTTTTGCTCTGCTTTGCTTGTTCACCGCATCTGCGGGTTTTGCTCTGCTTTGCTTGTTCACCGCATCCGCGGGATTTGCTCTGCTTTGCTTGTTCACCGCATCTGCGGTTTTGCTCTGCTTTGCTTGTTCATCGCATCTGCGGGTTTTGCTCTGCTTTGCTTGTTGACTGCATCTGTGGGTTTTGCTCTGCTTTGCTTGTTCACCGCATCTGCGGGTTTTGCTCTGCTTTGCTTGTTCACCGCATCTGCGGATTTTGCTCTGCTTTGCTTGTTCACCGCATCTGCGGTTTTGCTCTGCTTTGCTTGTTCACCGCATCTGCGGGTTTTCCTTTGCTTGTTCACTGCATCTGCGGGTTTTGCTTCGCTCTGCTTGTCTACCGCACCTGCGGCTCTGTTCCTGCATCCCAGTCTGTACTGGTCCCTATCCTGCCTACGTTCCTACTTGCCAGTACCCGCCTGTCTGCATGTTAGCTGTGCCTGCCTGTGCCCACCTGTCTGCATGCCAGCCGTGCCTGCCAGTGCCCACCTGTCTGCATACCAGCCGTGCCTGTCAATATCCACCTGTCTGCATACCAGCCGTGCCTGCCAGTACCCACCAGTCAATATGCCAGTTTAACCTGCCTGCTCCTGCATTCCCCGATGTGGGTCAACAGCTGTGACGGGGGTCTGACCTGGAGTAGCACCTGGTCCCTCTGCTCGGTTCCTCTCTGGTTCACGGAGTCGACTGAGCCGCTGTGCGACCTTGGTCGGATCGGGCTAATACTTAGCTACGCCCCCCCAGGCGCTCCTCGGTTCATGGTACAGTGGGATCACTAATCACGCTCACGCTAGTCAGTCCGGGCGCGAGCGTAACAGAAATATAGACTGGATGTGAGGTCTGAGTCACTCCCAGTAATATAGGCTGGATGTGAGGTCTGTGTCTCCCCTAGTAATATAGGCTGGATGTGAGGTCTGTGTCTCTCCCAGTAATATAGGCTGGATGTGAGGTCTGTGTGTCTCTCCCATTAATATAGGCTGGATGTGAGGTCTGTGTGTCTCTCCCATTAATATAGGCTGGATGTGAGGTCTGTGTGTCTCTCCCAGTAATATAGGCTGGATGTGAGGTCTGTGTGTCTCCCCTAGTAATATAGGCTGGATGTGAGGTCTGTGTCTCCCCCAGTAATATAAGCTGGATGTGAGGTCTGTGTGTCTCTCCCAGTAATATAGACTAGATGTGAGGTCTGTGTGTCTCTCCCAGTAATTTAGGCTGGATGTGAGGTCTGTGTGTCTCCCCCAGTAATATAGACTGGATGTGAGCTCTGTGTGTCTCTACCAGTAATATAGGCTGAATGTGAGGTCTGTGTGTGTCTCCCAGTAACATAGGCTGGATGTGAGGTCTGTGTGTCTCCCCCAGTAATGTAGGCTGGATGTGAGGTCTGTGTGTCTCTCCCAGTAATATAGGCTGGATGTGAGGTCTGTGTGTCTCTCCTGGTAATATAGGCTGGATGTGAGGTCTGTGTGTCTCCCCCAGTAATACAGGCTGGATGTGAGGTCTGTGCGTCTATCTCAGTAATATAGGCTGGATGTGAGGTCTGTGTCTCTTCCAGTAATATAGGCTGGATGTGAGGTCTGTGTGTCTCTCCCAGTAATATAGGCTGGATGTGAGGTCTGTGTCTCTTCCAGTAATATAGGCTGGATGTGAGGTCTGTGTGTCTCTCCCAGTAATATAGGCTGGATGTGAGCTCTGTGCATCTCCCCAAGCAATATAGGCTGGGTGTGAGGTCTGTGTCTCTCCCAGTAATATAGGCTGGATGTGAGCTCTGGGTGTCTCTCCCAGTTTTATAGGCTGGATGTGAGGTCTGTGTGTTTCCCCCAGTAATATAGGCTGGATGTGAGGTTTGTGTGTCTCTCCCAGTAATATAGGCTGGATGTCAGCTCTGTGCGTCTCTCCCAGTAATATAGGCTGGATGTGAGGTCGGTGCGTCTCTTTCAGTAATATAGGCTGGATGTGAGGTCGGTGTGTCTCTCCCAGTAATATAGGCTGGATGTGAGGTCTGTGTGTCTCTTCCAGTAATATAGGCTGGATGTGAGGTCTGTGTGTGTCTCCCAGTAATATAGACTGTATGTGAGCTCTGTGTGTCTCTTCCAGTAATATAGGCTGGATGTGAGGTCTGTGTGTCTCTTCCAGTAATATAGGCTGGATGTGAGGTCTTTGTGTTTCCCCCAGTAATATAGGCTGGATGTGAGGTCTGTTTGTTTCTCCCAGTAATATAGGCTGGATGTGAGGTCTGTGTGTCTCTCCCAATAATATAGGCTGGATGTGAGCTCTGTGTGTCTCTCCGAGTAATATAGGCTGGATGTGAGGTCTGTGTGTCTCCCCCAGTAATATAGGCTGGATGTGAGGTCTGTGCGTCTCAGTAATATAGGCTGGATGTGAGGTCTGTGTGTCTCTCACAGTAATATAGACTGGATGTGAGGTCTGTGTCTCTTCCAGTAGTATAGGCTGGATGTGAGGTCTGTGTGTCTCTCCCAGTAATATAGGCTGGATGTGAGCTCTGTGCATCTCCCCAAGCAATATAGGCTGGATGTGAGGTCTGTGTGTGTCTCCATGTAATAGAGGCTGGATGTGAGGTCTGTGTCTCTCTCCCAGTAATATAGGCTGGATGTGAGGTCTGTGTGTTTCCCCCAGTAATATAGCTGGATGTGAGGTTTGTGTGTCTCTCCCAGTAATATAGGCTGGATGTGAGCTCTGTGTGTCTCCCCCAGTAATATAGGCTGGATGTGAGATCTGTGTGTCTCCCCCAGTAATATAGGCTGGATGTGAGGTCTGTGCGTCTCTCCCAGTAATATAGGCTGGATGTGAGGTCTGTGTGTCTCTTTCAGTAATATAGGCTGGATGTGAGATTAGTGTGTCTCCCCCAGTAATATAGGCTGGATGTGAGGTCTGTGCGTCTCTCTAAGTAATATAGGCTGGATGTGAGGTCTGTGTTTCTCTCCCAGTAATATAGGCTGGATGTGAGCTCTGTGCATCTCCCCAAGCAATATAGGCTGGATGTGAGGTCTGTGTGTGTCTCCCAGTAATATAGGCTGGATGTGAGCTCTGTGTGTCTCCCCCAGTAATATAGGCTGGATGTGAGATCTGTGTGTCTCCCCCAGTAATATAGGCTGGATGTGAGGTCTGTGTCTCCCCTAGTAATTGTAACATCCCTGGCAGCGTGCTTGCATGGTGCACCACTTCCCACCATGCAAGACCGCAATCTTACCTGTCAGTCCATGCTGCACTCTTTGCTCCAGTACCTGCTGTGTCCATGTCTCTTGTCTGATTGCTTAGGGCGTCAGCGCGGCTTTCTGCTTGTTTCTTATAGCTAGTGTGTGCACAGTCCTAATGCGTCCCCAGCCTATTGCTGTGAGTCACTGGATACTTAATCCCCCTCCACCCAGTAGGAGGGGCCTGAGCAACACTTTCCATCTGTGTGTTTCTTGCAACTTAGTTGCCAGGTCCTGTCCTGACTCTAGTCTGTTTCTGCCACCCTGGGGGCTGAGTTCCCAGGCTCGTTCCTGGTTCAGGCCCTGTCTGAACAATGTCCTAGTCCATTACGTGTTTGTCTCTATGTCTGTATCTTCCCTTTTTCCTGCAGTATCTGAACCTGCACCTAACTCCAACTCATTGTCTCTATACTTATGTTTGTGAGTTTTATGTCCACTCGCTACTTCATTGCAAGTACCTTGTGTGTATCTGGTTCTGCTCATTCTGTTTCCCTGCCTCTGTATCTAACTCGTGTGTTCCAGTTATCTTTTTGTGTTCTCCAGTCTGTTCCATGTGAACAGATCCCTGTCCTGTCTACAGCATCTGCGGGTTTTGCTCTGCTTTGTTTGCTCACCACACCTGTGGTTTTGCTCTGCTTTGCTTGTTCACCGCATCTGCGGGTTTTGCTCTGCTTTGCTTGTTCACCGCATCTGCGGGTTCTGCTCTGCTTTGCTTGTTCACCGCATCTGCGGGTTTTGCTCTGCTTTGCTTGTTCACCGCATCTGCGGGTTTTGCTCTGCTTTGCTTGTTCACCGCATCTGCGGGTTTTGCTCTGCTTTGCTTGTTCACCGCATCTGCGGTTTTGCTCTGCTTTGCTTGTTCACCGCATCTGCGGGTTTTGCTTGGCTTGTTCACCGCATCTGCGGGTTTTGCTTCGCTCTGCTTGTCTACCGCACCAGAGGCTCTGTTCCTGCATCCCAGTCTGTACTGGTCCCTATCCTGCCTACGTTCCAACTTGCCAGTACCCGCCTGTCTGCATGATAGCTGTGCCTGCCTGTGCCCACCTGTCTGCATGCCAGCCGTGCCTGCCAGTGCCCACCTGTCTGCATACCAGCCGTGCCTGTCAATATCCACCTGTCTGCATACCAGCCGTGCCTGCCAGTACCCACCAGTTAATATGCCAGTTTAACCTGCCTGTTCCTGCATTCCCCGATGTGGGTCAACAGCTGTGACGGGGGTCTGACCCGGAGTAGCACCTGGTCCCTCTGCTCGGTTCCTCTCTGGTTCACGGAGTCGACTGAGGCGCTGTGCGACCTTGGTCGGATCGGGTTAATACTTAGCTAGGCCCCCCCAGGCGCTCCTCGGTTCATGGTACAGTGGGATCACTAATCACGCTAGTCAGTCCAGGCGCGAGCGTAACAGTAATATAGGCTGGATGTGAGGTCTGTGTCTCTCCCAGTAATATAGGCTGGATGTGAGGTCTGTGTCTCCCCTAGTAATATAGGCTGGATGTGAGGTCTGTGTCTCCCCCAGTAATATAAGCTGGATGTGAGGTCTGTGTGTCTCTCCCAGTAATATAGACTAGATGCGAGGTCTGTGTGTATCTCCCAGTAATATAGGCTGGATGTGAGGTCTGTGTGTCTCTCCCAGTAATATAGGCTGGATGTGAGGTCTGTGTGTCTCTCCCAGTAATATAGGCTGGATGTGAGGTCTGTGCGTCTCTCTCAGTAATATAGGCTGGATGTGAGGTCTGTGTGTCTCTCCCAGTAATATAGACTGGATGTGAGGTCTGTGTCTCTCCCAGTAATATAGGCTGGATGTGAGCTCTGTGCATCTCCCCAAGCAATATAGGCTGGGTGTGAGGTCTGTGTCTCTCCCAGTAATATAGGCTGGATGTGAGGTCTGTGTCTCCCCTAGTAATATAGGCTGGATGTGAGGTCTGTGTCTCCCCCAGTAATATAAGCTGGATGCGAGGTCTGTGTGTATCTCCCAGTAATATAGGCTGGATGTGAGGTCTGTGTGTCTCTCCCAGTAATATAGGCTGGATGTGAGGTCTGTGTGTCTCTCCCAGTAATATAGGCTGGATGTGAGGTCTGTGCGTCTCTCTCAGTAATATAGGCTGGATGTGAGCTCTGGGTGTCTCTCCCAGTTTTATAGGCTGGATGTAACGTCTGTGTGTTTCCCCCAGTAATATAGGCTGGATGTGAGGTTTGTGTGTCTCTCCCAGTAATATAGGCTGGATGTGAGCTCTGTGCGTCTCTCCCAGTAATATAGGCTGGATGTGAGGTCGGTGTGTCTCTTTCAGTAATATAGGCAGGATGTGAGATCTGTGTTTCTCTCCCAGTAATATAGGCTGGATGTGAGGTCTGTGTGTCTCTTCCAGTAATATAGGCTGGATGTGAGCTCTGTGTGTGTCTCCCAGTAATATAGACTGGATGTGAGGTCGGTGTGTCTCTTTCAGTAATATAGGCAGGATGTGAGATCTGTGTGTCTCTCCCAGTAATATAGGCTGGATGTGAGGTCTGTGTGTCTCCCAGTAATATAGACTGTATGTGAGCTCTGTGTGTCTCTTCCAGTAATATAGGCAGGATGTGAGCTCTGTGTGTCTCTTCCAGTAATATAGGCTGGATGTGAGCTCTGTGTGTCTCTTCCAGTAATATAGGCTGGATGTGAGGTCTGTGTGTTTCCCCCAGTAATATAGGCTGGATGTGAGGTCTGTTTGTTTCTCCCAGTAATATAGGCTGGATGTGAGGTCTGTGTGTCTCTCCCAGTAATATAGGCTGGATGTGAGCTCTGTGTGTCTCTCCGAGTAACATAGGCTGGATGTGAGCTCTGTGTGTCTCTCCCAGTAATATAGACTGGATGTGAGGTCTGTGTGTCTCTCCCAGTAATATAGGCTGGATGTGAGGTCTATGTCTCCCAGTAATGTAGGCTGGATGTGAGGTCTATGTCTCCCAGTAATGTAGGCTGGATGTGAGGGCTGTGTGTCTCTCACAGTAATATAGGCTGGATGTGAGGTCTGTGTGTCTCCCCCAGTAATTTAGGCAGGATGTGAGACCTGTGTCTCTCCCAGTAATATAGGCTGGATGTGAGGTCTATGTGTCTCTCCCCGTAATAAAGGCTGGATGTGAGGTCTGTGTGTCTCTCCCAGTAATATAGGCTGGATGTGAGGTCTATGTGTCTCCCCCAGTAATGTAGGCTGGATGTGAGGTCTGTGTGTCTCTCCCAGTAATATAGGCTGGACGTGAGGTCTGTGTGTCTCTCCCAGTAATATAGGCTGGATGTGAGGTCTGTGTGTCTCTCCCAGTAATATAGGCTGGATGTGAGGTCTGTGTGTCTCCCCCAGTAATATAGGCTGGATGTGAGGTCTGTGCGTCTCTCTCAGTAATATAGGCTGGATGTGAGGTCTGTGTGTCTCTCCCAGTAACATAGACTGGATGTGAGGTCTGTGTCTCTTCCAGTAAAATAGGCTGGATGTGAGGTCTGTGTGTCTCTCCCAGTAATATAGGCTGGATGTGAGGTCTGTGTGTCTCTCCCAGTAATATAGACTGGATGTGAGGTCTGTGTGTCTCTCCCAGTAATATAGGCTGGATGTGAGGTCTATGTCTCCCAGTAATATAGGCTGGATGTGAGGTCTGTGTGTCTCTCCCAGTAATATAGGCTGGATGTGAGGTCTGTGTGTCTCCCCCAGTAATATAGGCTGGATGTGAGCTCTGTGTGTCTCCCCCAGTAATATAGGCTGGAGGTGAGGTCTGTGCGTCTCTCCCAGTAATATAGGCTGCATGTGAGGTCTGTGTGTCTCTTTCAGTAATATAGGCTGGATGTGAGATCTGTGTGTCTCCCCCAGTAATATAGGCTGAATGTGAGGTCTGTGCATCTCTCCCAGTAATAAAGGCTGGATGTGAGGTCTGTGTGTCTCTCCCAGTAATATAGGCTGGATGTGAGGTCTGTCTGTCTCTTTCAGTAATATAGGCTGGATGTGAGATCTGTGTGTCTCTCCCAGTAATATAGGCTGGATGTGAGGTCTGTGTGTCTCTTCCAGTAATATAGGCTGGATGTGAGGTCTGTGTGTCTTTTCCAGTAATATAGAATGGATGTGAGATCTGTGTGTCTCTCCCAGTAATATAGGATGGATGTGAGTTCTGTGTATCTCTTCCAGTAATATAGGCTGGATGTCAGGTCTGTGTGTCTCCCCCAGTAATATAGACTGGATGTGAGATATGTGTGTCTCCCCCGGTAATATAGACTGGATGTGAGATCTGTGTGTCTCTCCCAGTAATTTAGGCTGGATGTGAGGTCTGTGTGTCTCCCCCAGTAATATAGGCTGGATGTGAGATCTGTGTGTCTCCCCCAGTAATATAGGCTGAATGTGAGGTCTGTGCATCTCTCCCAGTAATATAGGCTGGATGTGAGGTCTGTCTGTCTCTTTCAGTAATATAGGCTGGATGTGAGATCTGTGTGTCTCTCCCAGTAATATAGGCTGGATGTGAGGTCTGTCTGTCTCTTCCAGTAATATAGGCTGGAAGTGAGATCTGTGTGTCTCTCCCAGTAATATAGGCTGGATATGGGTTCTGTGTATCTCTTCCAGTAATATAGGCTGGATGTGAGATCTGTGTGTTTCTCCCAGTAATATAGGCTGGATGTGAAATCTGTGTGTTTCTCCCAGTAATATAGGTTGGATGTGAGGTCTGTGTGTCTCTCCCAGTAATATAGGCTGGATGTGAGGTCTGTGTGTCTCTCCCAGTAATATAGGCTGGATGTGAGGTCTGTGTGTCTCTCCCAGTAATATAGGCTGGATGTGAGCTCTGTGTGTCTCTCCCAGTAATATAGGCTGGATGTGAGGTCTGTGTGTGTCCCCCAGTAATATAGGCTGGATGTGAGGTCTGTGTGTCTTTCCCATTAATATAGGCTGGATGTGAGGTCTGTGTGTCTATCCCAGTAATATAGGCTGGATTTGAGGTCTGTATGTCTCTACCAGTAATATAGGCTGGATGTGAGGTCTGTGTGTCTCTCCCAGTAATATAGGCTGTATGTGAGCTCTGTATGTCTCTACCAGTAATATAGGCTGGATGTGAGGTCTGTGTGTCTCTCCCAGTAACATAGGTTGGATGTGAGGTCTGTGTGTCGCTCCCAGTAATATAGGCTGGATGTGAGGTCTGTCTGTCTCTTGCAGTAATATAGGCTGGATTTGAGGTCTGTGTCTCTCTCCCAGTAATATAGGCTGGATGTGAGGTCTGTGTGTGTCTCCCAGTAATATAGGCTGGATGTGAGGTTTGTGTGTCTCTCCCAGTAACATAGGCTGGATGTGAGGTCTGTGTGTGTCTCCCAGTAATATAGGCTGGATGTGAGATCTGTGTCTCTCTCCCAGCAATATAGGCTGGATGTGAGGTGTCTGTCTGTCTCTCCCAATAATATAGGCTGGATGATGGACACAACCCATCTCATCCCAGCACAGATCACAGAGCATGCCCACAACACTCAGCCATAGAGGAGAATAGTCGATGAACACAACCCACCTCATCCCTGCACAGATCACAGAGCATGCCCACAACACTGAGCCATAGAGGAGAATAGGCGATGGACACAACACACCTCATCCCTGCACAGATCACAGAGCATGCCCACAACACTCGGCCATAGAGGAGAATAGGCGATGAACACAACCCACCTCATCCCTGCACAGATCACAGAGCATGCCCACAACACTGAGCCATAGAGGAGAATAGGCGATGAACACAACCCACCTCATCCCTGCACAGATCACAGAGCATGCTCACAACACTCGGCCATAGAGGAGAATAGGCGATGAACACAACCCACCTCATCCCTGCACAGATCACAGAGCATGCCCACAACACTCGGCCATAGAGGAGAATAGGCGATGGACACAACCCACCTCATCCCTGCACAGATCACAGAGCATGCCCACAACACTCGGCCATAGAGGAGAATAGGCGATGAACACAACCCACCTCATCCCTGCACAGATCACAGAGCATGCCCACAACACTCGGCCATAGAGAAGAATAGGCGATGAACACAACCCACCTCATCCCTGCACAGATCACAGAGCATGCCCACAACACTCGGCCATAGAGGAGAATAGGCGATGGACACAACCCACCTCATCCCTGCACAGATCACAGAGCATGCCCACAACACTCGGCCATAGAGGAGAATAGGCGATGAACACAACCCACCTCATCCCTGCACAGATCACAGAGCATGCCCACAACACTCGGCCATAGAGAAGAATAGGCGATGAACACAACCCACCTCATCCCTGCACAGATCACAGAGCATGCCCACAACACTCCGCCATAGAGGAGAATAGGCGATGGACACAACCCACCTCATCCCTGCACAGATCACAGAGCATGCCCACAACACTCGGCCATAGAGAAGAATAGGCGATGAACACAACCCACCTCATCCCTGCACAGATCACAGAGCATGCCCACAACACTCCGCCATAGAGGAGAATAGGCGATGGACACAACCCACCTCATCCCTGCACAGATCACAGAGCATGCCCACAACACTCGGCCATAGAGAAGAATAGGCGATGAACACAACCCACCTCATCCCTGCACAGATCACAGAGCATGCCCACAACACTCGGCCATAGAGAAGAATAGGCGATGAACACAACCCACCTCATCCCTGCACAGATCACAGAGCATGCCCACAACACTCGGCCATAGAGGAGAATAGGCGATGGACACAACTCACCTCATCCCTGCACAGATCACAGAGCATGCCCACAACACTCCGCCATAGAGGAGAATAGGCGATGGACACAACCCACCTCATCCCTGCACAGATCACAGAGCATGCCCACAACACTCGGCCATAGAGGAGAATAGGCGATGAACACAACCCACCTCATCCCTGCACAGATCACAGAGCATGCCCACAACACTCAGCCATAGAGGAGAATAGGCGATGAACACAACCCACCTCATCCCTGCACAGATCACAGAGCATGCCCACAACACTCAGTCATAGAGGAGAATAGGCGATGGACACAACTCACCTCATCCCTGCACAGATCACAGAGCATGCCCACAACACTCGGCCATGGAGGAGAATAGGTGATGAAAACAACCCACCTCATCCCTGCACAGATCACAGAGCATGCCCACAACACTCGGCCATAGAGGAGACTAGTCGATGAACACAACCCACCTCATCCCTGCAAGGATCACACAGCATGCCCACAACACTCGGCCATAGAGGAGAATAGGCGATGAACACAACCCACCTCATCCCTGCACAGATCACAGAGCATGCCCACAACACTCGGCCATAGAGGAGAATAGGCGATGGACACAACCCACCTCATCCCTGCACAGATCACAGAGCATGCCCACAACACTCCGCCATAGAGGAGAATAGGCGATGGACACAACCCACCTCATCCCTGCACAGATCACAGAGCATGCCCACAACACTCCGCCATAGAGGAGAATAGGCGATGAACACAACCCACCTCATCCCTGCACAGATCACAGAGCATGCCCACAACACTCCGCCATAGAGGAGAATAGGCGATGAACACAACTCACCTCATCCCTGCACAGATCACAGAGCATGCCCACAACACTCCGCCATAAAGGAGAATAGGCGATGAACACAACACACCTCATTCCTGCACAGATCACAGAGCATGCCCACAACACTCAGCCATAGAGGAGAATAGGCGATGGACACAACCCACCTCATCCCTGCACAGATCACAGAGCATGCCCACAACACTCGGCCATAGAGGAGAATAGGCGATGGACACAACCCACCTCATCCCTGCACAGATCACAGAGCATGCCCACAACACTCCGCCATAGAGGAGAATAGGTGATGAACACAACCCACCTCATCCCTGCACAGATCACAGAGCATGACCACAACACTCGGCCATAGAGGAGAATAGGCGATGAACACAACCCATTTCATCCCTGCACAGATCACAGAGCATGCCCACAACACTCAGCCATAGAGGAGAATAGGCGATGAACACAACCCACCTCATCCCTGCACAGATCACAGAGCATGCCCACAACACTCAGCCATAGAGAAGAATAGGCGATGAACACAACTCACCTCATCCCTGCACAGATCACAGAGCATGCCCACAACACTCGGCCATAGAGGAGAATAGGCGATGGACACAACCCATCTCATCCCTGCACAGATCACAGAGCATGCCCACAACACTCGGCCATGGAGGAGAATAGGTGATGAAAACAACCCACCTCATCCCTGCACAGATCACAGAGCATGCCCACAACACTCAGCCATAGAGGAGAATAGGTGATGGACACAACCCACCTCATCCCTGCACAGATCACAGAGCATGCCCACAACACTCGGCCATAGAGGAGAATAGGCGATGGACACAACCCATCTCATCCCTGCACAGATCACAGAGCATGCCCACAACACTCGGCCATAGAGGAGAATAGGTGATGAAAACAACCCACCTCATCCCTGCACAGATCACAGAGCATGCCCACAACACTCGGCCATAGAGGAGAATAGGCGATGGACACAACCCATCTCATCCCTGCACAGATCACAGAGCATGCCCACAACACTCGGCCATAGAGGAGAATAGGCGATGAACACAACCCACCTCATCCCTGCACAGATCACAGAGCATGCCCACAACACTCCGCCATAGAGGAGAATAGGCGATGAACACAACCCACCTCATCCCTGCACAGATCACAGAGCATGCCCACAACACTCGGCCATAGAGGAGAATAGGTGATGAAAACAACCCACCTCATCCCTGCACAGATCACAGAGCATGCCCACAACACTCCGCCATAGAGGAGAATAGGCGATGAACACAACCCACCTCATCCCTGCACAGATCACAGAGCATGCCCACAACACTCGGCCATAGAGGAGAATAGGCGATGAACACAACCCACCTCATCCCTGCACAGATCACAGAGCATGCCCACAACACTCGGCCATAGAGGAGAATAGGCGATGAACACAACCCACCTCATCCCTGCACAGATCACAGAGCATGCCCACAACACTCAGCCATGGAGGAGAATAGGCGATGGACACAACCCACCTCATCCCTGCACAGATCACAGAGCATGCCCACAACACTCGGCCATAGAGGAGAATAGGCGATGAACACAACCCACCTCATCCCTGCACAGATCACAGAGCATGCCCACAACACTCAGCCATAGAGAAGAATAGGCGATGGACACAACCCATCTTATCACTGCACAGATCACAGAGCATGCCCACAACACTCAGCCATAGAGGAGAATAGGTGATGAGCACAACGCACCTCATCCCTGCACAGATCACAGAGCATGCCCACAACACTCGGCCATAGAGGAGAATAGGCGATGGACACAACCCACCTCATCCCTGCACAGATCACAGAGCATGCCCACAACACTCGGCCATAGAGGAGAATAGGTGATGGACACAACCCACCTCATCCCTGCACAGATCACAGAGCATGCCCACAACAGTCGGCCATAGAGGAGAATAGGCGATTGACACAACCCACCTCATCCCTGCACAGATCACAGAGCATGCCCACAACAGTCGGCCATAGAGGACAATAGGCGATGGACACAACCCACCTCATCCCTGCACAGATGACAGGGCATGCCCACAACACTCGGCCATAGAGGAGAATAGGCGATGAACACAACCCACCTCATCCCTGCACAGATCACAGAGCATGCCCACAACACTGAGCCATAGAGGAGAATAGGTGATGGACACAACCCACCTCATCCCTGCACAGATCACAGAGCATGCTCACAACACTCGGCCATGGAGGAGAATAGGTGATGAAAACAACCCACCTCATCCCTGCACAGATCACAGAGCATGCCCACAACACTCGGCCATAGAGGAGAATAGGCGATGAACACAACCCACCTCATCCCTGCACAGATCACAGAGCATGCCCACAACACTCGGCCATAGAGGAGAATAGGCGATGAACACAACCCACCTCATCCCTGCACAGATCACAGAGCATGCCCACAACACTCGGCCATAGAGGAGAATAGGCGATGAACACAACCCACCTCATCCCTGCACAGATCACAGAGCATGCCCACAACACTCAGCCATGGAGGAGAATAGGCGATGGACACAACCCACCTCATCCCTGCACAGATCACAGAGCATGCCCACAACAGTCAGCCATAGAGGAGAATAGGCGATGAACACAACCCACCTCATCCCTGCACAGATCACAGAGCATGCCCACAACACTCAGCCATAGAGAAGAATAGGCGATGGACACAACCCATCTCATCACTGCACAGATCACAGAGCATGCCCACAACACTCAGCCATAGAGGAGAATAGGTGATGAGCACAACGCACCTCATCCCTGCACAGATCACAGAGCATGCCCACAACACTCGGCCATAGAGGAGAATAGGCGATGGACACAACCCACCTCATCCCTGCACAGATCACAGAGCATGCCCACAACACTCGGCCATAGAGGAGAATAGGTGATGAACACAACCCACCTCATCCCTGCACAGATCACAGAGCATGCCCACAACACTCCGCCATAGAGGAGAATAGGCGATTGACACAACCCACCTCATCCCTGCACAGATCACAGAGCATGCCCACAACACTCGGCCATAGAGGAGAATAGGTGATGAACACAACTCACCTCATCCCTGCACAGATCACAGAGCATGCCCACAACACTCGGCCATAGAGGAGAATAGGCGATGGACACAACCCACCTCATCCCTGCACAGATCACAGAGCATGCCCACAACACTCAGCCATAGAGAAGAATAGGCGATGGACACAACCCACCTCATCCCTGCACAGATCACAGAGCATGCCCACAACACTCGGTCATAGAGGAGAATAGGCGATGGACACAACCCCTCTCATCCCTGCACAGATTACAGAGCATGCCCACAACACTCGGCCATAGAGGAGAATAGGTGAACACAACCCACCTCATCCCTGCACAGATCACAGAGCATGCCCACAACACTCGGCCATAGAGGAGAATAGGTGATGGACACAACACACCTCATTCCTGCACAGATCACAGAGCATGCCCACAACACTCAGCCATAGAGGAGAATAGGTGATGGACACAACACACCTCATCCCTGCACAGATCACAGAGCATGCCCACAACACTCGGCCATAGAGAAGAATAGGCGATGAACACAACACACCTCATCCCTGCACAGATCACAGAGCATGCCCACAACACTCGGTCATAGAGGAGAATAGGCGATGGACACAACCCCTCTCATCCCTGCACAGATCACAGAGCATGCCCACAACACTCAGCCATAGAGGAGAATAGGCGATGGACACAACCCACCTCATCCCTGCACAGATCACAGAGCATGCCCACAACACTCGGCCATAGAGGAGAATAGGTGAACACAACCCACCTCATCCCTGCACAGATCACAGAGCATGCCCACAACACTCGGCCATAGAGAAGAATAGGCGATGAACACAACACACCTCATCCCTGCACAGATCACAGAGCATGCCCACAACACTCAGCCATAGAGGAGAATAGGCGATGAACACAACCCACCTCATCCCTGCACAGATCACAGAGCATGCCCACAACACTCGGCCATAGAGAAGAATAGGCGATGAACACAACACACCTCATCCCTGCACAGATCACAGAGCATGCCCGCAACACTCGGTCATAGAGGAGAATAGGCGATGGACACAACCCCTCTCATCCCTGCACAGATCACAGAGCATGCCCACAACACTCAGCCATAGAGAAGAATAGGCGATGGACACAACCCATCTCATCACTGCACAGATCACAGAGCATGCCCACAACACTCAGCCATAGAGGAGAATAGGTGATGAGCACAACGCACCTCATCCCTGCACAGATCACAGAGCATGCCCACAACACTCGGCCATAGAGGAGAATAGGCGATGGACACAACCCACCTCATCCCTGCACAGATCACAGAGCATGCCCACAACACTCGGCCATAGAGGAGAATAGGTGATGAACACAACCCACCTCATCCCTGCACAGATCACAGAGCATGCCCACAACACTCCGCCATAGAGGAGAATAGGCGATTGACACAACCCACCTCATCCCTGCACAGATCACAGAGCATGCCCACAACACTCGGCCATAGAGGAGAATAGGTGATGAACACAACTCACCTCATCCCTGCACAGATCACAGAGCATGCCCACAACACTCGGCCATAGAGGAGAATAGGCGATGGACACAACCCACCTCATCCCTGCACAGATCACAGAGCATGCCCACAACACTCAGCCATAGAGAAGAATAGGCGATGGACACAACCCACCTCATCCCTGCACAGATCACAGAGCATGACCACAACACTCAGCCATAGAGAAGAATAGGCGATGGACACAACCCACCTCATCCCTGCACAGATCACAGAGCATGCCCACAACACTCAGCCATAGAGAATAGGCGATGGACACAACCCACCTCATCCCTGCACAGATCACAGAGCATGCCCACAACACTCAGCCATAGAGAATAGGCGATGAACACAACCCACCTCATCCCTGCACAGATCACAGAGCATGCCCACAACAGTCGGCCATAGAGGACAATAGGCAATGAACACAACCCACCTCATCCCTGCACAGATCACAGAGCATGCCCACAACACTCGGTCATAGAGGAGAATAGGCGATGGACACAACCCACCTCATCCCTGCACAGATCACAGAGCATGCCCACAACACTCAGCCATAGAGGAGAATAGGCGATGGACACAACCCACCTCATCCCTGCACAGATCACAGAGCATGCCCACAACACTCCGCCATAGAGGAGAATAGGCGATGGACACAACCCATCTCATCCCTGCACAGATCACAGAGCATGCCCACAACACTCCGCCATAGAGGAGAATAGGCGATGGACACAACCCACCTCATCCCTGCACAGATCACAGAGCATGCCCACAACACTCCGCCATAGAGGAGAATAGGTGATGAACACAACCCACCTCATCCCTGCACAGATCACAGAGCATGCCCACAACACTCCGCCATAGAGGAGAATAGGCGATGGACACAACCCACCTCATCCCTGCACAGATCACAGAGCATGCCCACAACACTCCGCCATAGAGCAGAATAGGCGATGAACACAACTCACCTCATCCCTGCACAGATCACAGAGCATGCCCACAACACTCGGCCATAAAGGAGAATAGGCGATGAACACAACCCACCTCATCCCTGCACAGATCACAGAGCATGCCCACAACACTCAGCCATAGAGAATAGGTGATGGGACACAACACACCTCATCCCTGCACAGAACACAGAGCATGCCCACAACACTCGGCCATAGAGGAGAATAGGCGATGGACACAACCCCTCTCATCCCTGCACAGATTACAGAGCATGCCCACAACACTCGGCCATAGAGGAGAATAGGTGAACACAACCCACCTCATCCCTGCACAGATCACAGAGCATGCCCACAACACTCGGCCATAGAGGAGAATAGGTGATGGACACAACACACCTCATTCCTGCACAGATCACAGAGCATGCCCACAACACTCAGCCATAGAGGAGAATAGGTGATGGACACAACACACCTCATCCCTGCACAGATCACAGAGCATGCCCACAACACTCGGCCATAGAGAAGAATAGGCGATGAACACAACACACCTCATCCCTGCACAGATCACAGAGCATGCCCACAACACTCGGTCATAGAGGAGAATAGGCGATGGACACAACCCCTCTCATCCCTGCACAGATCACAGAGCATGCCCACAACACTCAGCCATAGAGGAGAATAGGCGATGGACACAACCCACCTCATCCCTGCACAGATCACAGAGCATGCCCACAACACTCGGCCATAGAGGAGAATAGGTGAACACAACACACCTCATCCCTGCACAGATCACAGAGCATGCCCGCAACACTCGGTCATAGAGGAGAATAGGCGATGGACACAACCCCTCTCATCCCTGCACAGATCACAGAGCATGCCCACAACACTCAGCCATAGAGGAGAATAGGCGATGGACACAACCCACCTCATCCCTGCACAGATCACAGAGCATGCCCACAACACTCAGCCATAGAGGAGAATAGGTGATGGACACAACCCACCTCATCCCTGCACAGATCACAGAGCATGCCCACAACACTCAGCCATAGAGGAGAATAGGCGATGGACACAACCCACCTCATCCCTGCACAGATCACAGAGCATGCCCACAACACTCCGCCATAGAGGAGAATAGGTGAACACAACCCACCTCATCCCTAAACAGATCACAGAGCATGCCCACAACACTTGGCCATAGAAGGGAATAGGCGATGAACACAACTCACCTCATCCCTGCACAGATCACAGAGCATGCCCACAACACTCAGCCATAGAGAAGAATAGGCGATGGACACAACCCACCTCATCCCTGCACAGATCACAGAGCATGCCCACAACACTCAGCCATAGAGGAGAATAGGCGATGGACACAACCCACCTCATCCCTGCACAGATCACAGAGCATGCCCACAACACTCGGCCATAGAGGAGAATAGGCGATGGACACAACCCACCTCATCCCTGCACAGATCACAGAGCATGCCCACAACACTCAGCCATAGAGGAGAATAGGTGATGAACACAACCCACCTCATCCCTGCACAGATCACAGAGCATGCCCACAACACTCGGCCATAGAGGAGAATAGGCGATGAACACAACCCACCTCATCCCTGCACAGATCACAGAGCATGTCCACAACACTCGGCCATAGAGGAGAATAGGCGATGAACACAACCCACCTCATCCCTGCACAGATCACAGAGCATGCCCACAACACTCGGCCATAGAGGAGAATAGGCGATGAACACAACCCATCTCATCCCTGCACAGATCACAGAGCATGCCCACAACACTCAGCCATAGAGAAGAATAGGCGATGGACACAACCCACCTCATCCCTGCACAGATCACAGAGCATGCCCACAACACTCAGCCATAGAGGAGAATAGGCGATGGACACAACCCACCTCATCCCTGCACAGATCACAGAGCATGCCCACAACACTCGGCCATAGAGGAGAATAGGCGATGGACACAACCCACCTCATCCCTGCACAGATCACAGAGCATGCCCACAACACTCGGCCATAGAGGAGAATAGGCGATGGACACAACCCACCTCATCCCTGCACAGATCACAGAGCATGCCCACAACACTCAGCCATAGAGGAGAATAGGTGATGAACACAACCCACCTCATCCCTGCACAGATCACAGAGCATGCCCACAACACTCCGCCATAGAGGAGAATAGGCGATGGACACAACCCACCTCATCCCTGCACAGATCACAGAGCATGCCCACAACACTCGGCCATAGAGGAGAATAGGTGATGGACACAACCCACCTCATCCCTGCACAGATCACAGAGCATGCCCACAACAGTCGGCCATAGAGGACAATAGGCGATGGACACAACCCACCTCATCCCTGCACAGATGACAGGGCATGCCCACAACACTCGGCCATAGAGGAGAATAGGCGATGGACACAACCCACCTCATCCCTGCACAGATCACAGAGCATGCCCACAACACTCAGCCATAGAGGAGAATAGGCGATGAACACAACCCCTCTCATCCCTGCACAGATCACAGAGCATGCCCACAACACTCGGCCATAGAGGAGAATAGGCGATGAACACAACTCACCTCATCCCTGCACAGATCACAGAGCATGCCCACAACACTCAGCCATGGAGGAGAATAGGCGATGAACACAACTCACCTCATCCCTGCACAGATCACAGAGCATGCCCACAACACTCAGCCATAGAGGAGAATAGGCGAACACAACCCATCTCATCCCTGCACAGATCAGGGAGCATGCCCACAACACTCAGCCATAGAGGAGAATAGGCGATGAACACAACCCACCTCATCCCTGCACAGATCACAGAGCATGCCCACAACACTCAGCCATAGAGGAGAATAGGCGATGAACACAACCCACCTCATCCCTGCACAGATCACAGAGCATGCCCACAACACTCGGCCATAGAGGAGAATAGGCGAACACAACCCATCTCATCCCTGCACAGATCAGGGAGCATGCCCACAACACTCAGCCATAGAGGAGAATAGGCGATGAACACAACCCACCTCATCCCTGCACAGATCACAGAGCATGCCCACAACACTCAGCCATAGAGGAGAATAGGCGATGGACACAACCCACCTCATCCCTGCACAGATCACAGAGCATGCCCACAACACTCAGCCATAGAGGAGAATAGGCGATGAACACAACCCACCTCATCCCTGCACAGATCACAGAGCATGCCCACAACACTCGGCCATAGAGGAGAATAGGCGATGAACACAACCCACCTCATCCCTGCACAGATCACAGAGCATGCCCACAACACTCGGCCATAGAGGAGAATAGGTGATGAACACAACCCACCTCATCCCTGCACAGATCACAGAGCATGCCCACAACACTCCGCCATAGAGGAGAATAGGCGATGGACACAACCCACCTCATCCCTGCAGAGATCACAGAGCATGCCCACAACACTCGGCCATAGAGGAGAATAGGTGATGAACACAACCCACCTCATCCCTGCACAGATCACAGAGCATGCCCACAACACTCAGCCATAGAGGAGAATAGGCGATGAACACAACCCATCTCATCCCTGCACAGATCACAGAGCATGCCCACAACACTCAGCCATAGAGGAGAATAGGCGATGAACACAACCCACCTCATCCCTGCAGAGATCACAGAGCATGCCCACAACACTCCGCCATAGAGGAGAATAGGCGATGGACACAACCCACCTCATCCCTGCACAGATCACAGAGCATGCCCACAACACTCCGCCATAGAGGAGAATAGGTGATGGACACAACCCACCTCATCCCTGCACAGATCACAGAGCATGCCCACAACACTCAGCCATAGAGAAGAATAGGCGATGAACACAACCCACCTCATCCCTGCACAGCTCAAAGAGCATGCCCATAACACTCCGCCATAGAGGAGAATAGGCGATGGACACAACTCACCTCATCCCTGCACAGATCACAGAGCATGCCCACAACACTCAGCCATAAAGGAGAATAGGCGAACACAACCCACCTCATCCCTGCACAGATCACAGAGCATGCCCACAACACTCAGCCATAGAGGAGAATAGGCGATGAACACAACCCACCTCATCCCTGCACAGATCACAGAGCATGCCCACAACACTCAGCCATAAAGGAGAATAGGCGAACACAACCCATCTCATCCCTGCACAGATCACAGAGCATGCCCACAACACTCAGCCATAGAGGAGAATAGGCGATGGACACAACCCACCTCATCCCTGCACAGATCACAGAGCATGCCCACAACACTCAGCCATAAAGGAGAATAGGCGAACACAACCCACCTCATCCCTGCACAGATCACAGAGCATGCCCACAACACTCAGCCATAGAGGAGAATAGGCGATGGACAGAACCCACCTCATCCCTGCACAGATCACAGAGCATGCCCACAACACTCGGCCATAGAGGAGAAAAGGTGATGGACACAACCCCTCTCATCCCTGCACAGATCACAGAGCATGCCCACAACACTCAGCCATAGAGGAGAATAGGCGATGGACACAACCCACCTCATCCCTGCACAGATCACAGAGCATGCCCACAACACTCAGCCATAGAGGAGAATAGGCGATGGACACAACCCACCTCATCCCTGCACAGATCACAGAGCATGCCCACAACACTCGGCCATAGAGGAGAATAGGTGATGGACACAACCCACCTCATCCCTGCACAGATCACAGAGCATGCCCACAACACTCAGCCATAAAGGAGAATAGGCGAACACAACCCATCTCATCCCTGCACAGATCACAGAGCATGCCCACAACACTCAGCCATAGAGGAGAATAGGCGATGGACACAACCCACCTCATCCCTGCACAGATCACAGAGCATGCCCACAACACTCAGCCACAGAGGAGAATAGGCGATGGACACAACCCACCTCATCCCTGCACAGATCACAGAGCATGCCCACAACACTCAGCCATAGAGGAGAATAGGCGATGAACACAACCCCTCTCATCCCTGCACAGATCACAGAGCATGCCCACAACACTCAGCCATGGAGGAGAATAGGCGATGAATACAACTCACCTCATCCCTGCACAGATCACAGAGCATGCCCACAACTCTCGGCCATAAAGGAGAATAGGCGATGGACACAACCCACCTCATCCATGCACAGATCACAGAGCATGCCCACAACACTCAGCCATAGAGGAGAATAGGTGATGAACACAACTCACCTCATCCCTGCACAGATCACAGAGCATGCCCACAACACTCGGCCATAAAGGAGAATAGGCGATGGACACAACCCACCTCATCCCTGCACAGATCACAGAGCATGCCCACAACACTCAGCCATAGAGGAGAATAGGTGATGAACACAACTCACCTCATCCCTGCACAGATCACAGAGCATGCCCACAACTCTCGGCCATAAAGGAGAATAGGCGATGGACACAACCCACCTCATCCCTGCACAGATCACAGAGCATGCCCACAACACTCAGCCATAGAGGAGAATAGGCGATGAACACAACCCACCTCATCCCTGCACAGATCACAGAGCATGCCCACAACACTCAGCCATAGAGGAGAATAGGTGATGGACACAACCCACCTCATCCCTGCACAGATCACAGAGCATGCCCACAACACTCGGCCATAGAGGAGAATAGGTGATGGACACAACCCACCTCATCCCTGCACAGATCACAGAGCATGCCCACAACACTCAGCCATAGAGGAGAATAGGCGATGGACACAACCCACCTCATCCCTGCACAGATCACAGAGCATGCCCACAACACTCAGCCATAAAGGAGAATAGGCGAACACAACCCATCTCATCCCTGCACAGATCACAGAGCATGCCCACAACACTCAGCCATAGAGGAGAATAGGCGATGGACACAACCCACCTCATCCCTGCACAGATCACAGAGCATGCCCACAACACTCAGCCATAAAGGAGAATAGGCGATGGACACAACCCACCTCATCCCTGCACAGATCACAGAGCATGCCCACAACACTCAGCCATAAAGGAGAATAGGCGATGGACACAACCCACCTCATCCCTGCACAGATCACAGAGCATGCCCACAACACTCCGCCATAGAGGAGAATAGGTGATGAACACAACTCACCTCATCCCTGCACAGATCACAGAGCATGCCCACAACACTCAGCCATAGAGGAGAATAGGCGATGAACACAACCTACCTCATCCCTGCACAGATCACAGAGCATGCCCACAACACTCAGCCATAGAGGAGAATAGGCGATGAACACAACCCCTCTCATCCCTGCACAGATCACAGAGCATGCCCACAACACTCAGCCATAGAGGAGAATAGGCGATGAACACAACCCCTCTCATCCCTGCACAGATCACAGAGCATGCCCACAACACTCAGCCATAGAGGAGAATAGGCGATGAACACAACTCACCTCATCCCTGCACAGATCACAGAGCATGCCCACAACACTCAGCCATAGAGGAGAATAGGCGATGAACACAACCTACCTCATCCCTGCACAGATCACAGAGCATGCCCACAACACTCAGCCATAGAGGAGAATAGGCGATGGACACAACTCACCTCATCCCTGCACAGATCACAGAGCATGCCCACAACACTCAGCCATAGAGGAGAATAGGCGATGAACACAACCCACCTCATCCCTGCACAGATCACAGAGCATGCCCACAACACTCAGCCATAGAGGAGAATAGGTGATGGACACAACCCACCTCATCCCTGCACAGATCACAGAGCATGCCCACAACACTCAGCCATGGAGGAGAATAGGCGATGAACACAACCCCTCTCATCCCTGCACAGATCACAGAGCATGCCCACAACACTCAGCCATAGAGGAGAATAGGCGATGGACACAACTCACCTCATCCCTGCACAGATCACAGAGCATGCCCACAACACTCAGCCATAGAGGAGAATAGGCGATGAACACAACCCACCTCATCCCTGCACAGATCACAGAGCATGCCCACAACACTCAGCCATGGAGGAGAATAGGCGATGAACACAACTCACCTCATCCCTGCACAGATCACAGAGCATGCCCACAACACTCAGCCATAGAGGAGAATAGGTGATGGACACAACCCACCTCATCCCTGCACAGATCACAGAGCATGCCCACAACACTCAGCCATAGAGGAGAATAGGCGATGAACACAACCCACCTCATCCCTGCACAGATCACAGAGCATGCCCACAACACTCAGCCATAGAGGAGAATAGGTGATGGACACAACCCACCTCATCCCTGCACAGATCACAGAGCATGCCCACAACACTCAGCCATAGAGGAGAATAGGCGATGAACACAACCCACCTCATCCCTGCACAGATCACAGAGCATGCCCACAACACTCAGCCATAGAGGAGAATAGGTGATGGACACAACCCACCTCATCCCTGCACAGATCACAGAGCATGACCACAACACTCAGCCATAGAGGAGAATAGGTGATGGACACAACCCACCTCATCCCTGCACAGATCACAGAGCATGCCCACAACACTCGGCCATAGAGGAGAATAGGTGATGGACACAACCCACCTCATCCCTGCACAGATCACAGAGCATGCCCACAACACTCAGCCATAGAGGAGAATAGGTGATGGACACAACCCACCTCATCCCTGCACAGATCACAGAGCATGCCCACAACACTCGGCCATAGAGGAGAATAGGTGATGGACACAACCCACCTCATCCCTGCACAGATCACAGAGCATGCCCACAACACTCAGCCATAGAGGAGAATAGGCGATGGACACAACCCACCTCATCCCTGCACAGATCACAGAGCATGCCCACAACACTCAGCCATAAAGGAGAATAGGCGAACACAACCCATCTCATCCCTGCACAGATCACAGAGCATGCCCACAACACTCAGCCATAGAGGAGAATAGGCGATGGACACAACCCACCTCATCCCTGCACAGATCACAGAGCATGCCCACAACACTCAGCCATAAAGGAGAATAGGCGATGGACACAACCCACCTCATCCCTGCACAGATCACAGAGCATGCCCACAACACTCAGCCATAAAGGAGAATAGGCGATGGACACAACCCACCTCATCCCTGCACAGATCACAGAGCATGCCCACAACACTCCGCCATAGAGGAGAATAGGCGATGGACACAACCCATCTCATCCCTGCACAGATCACAGAGCATGCCCACAACACTCAGCCATAGAGGAGAATAGGCGATGGACACAACCCACCTCATCCCTGCACAGATCACAGAGCATGCCCACAACACTCAGCCATAAAGGAGAAGAGGCGATGAACACAACCCCTCTCATCCCTGCACAGATCACAGAGCATGCCCACAACACTCGGCCATAGAGAAGAATAGGCGATGAACACAACCCACCTCATCCCTGCACAGATCACAGAGCATGCCCACAACACTCAGCCATAGAGGAGAATAGGCGATGGACACAACTCACCTCATCCCTGCACAGATCACAGAGCATGCCCACAACACTCAGCCATAGAGGAGAATAGGCGATGAACACAACCCACCTCATCCCTGCACAGATCACAGAGCATGCCCACAACACTCAGCCATGGAGGAGAATAGGCGATGAACACAACTCACCTCATCCCTGCACAGATCACAGAGCATGCCCACAACACTCAGCCATGGAGGAGAATAGGCGATGAACACAACCCACCTCATCCCTGCACAGATCACAGAGCATGCCCACAACACTCGGCCATAGAGGAGAATAGGTGATGGACACAACCCACCTCATCCCTGCACAGATCACAGAGCATGCCCACAACACTCAGCCATAGAGGAGAATAGGCGATGGACACAACCCACCTCATCCCTGCACAGATCACAGAGCATGCCCACAACACTCAGCCATAAAGGAGAATAGGCGAACACAACCCATCTCATCCCTGCACAGATCACAGAGCATGCCCACAACACTCAGCCATAGAGGAGAATAGGCGATGGACACAACCCACCTCATCCCTGCACAGATCACAGAGCATGCCCACAACACTCAGCCATAAAGGAGAATAGGCGATGGACACAACCCACCTCATCCCTGCACAGATCACAGAGCATGCCCACAACACTCAGCCATAAAGGAGAATAGGCGATGGACACAACCCACCTCATCCCTGCACAGATCACAGAGCATGCCCACAACACTCCGCCATAGAGGAGAATAGGTGATGAACACAACTCACCTCATCCCTGCACAGATCACAGAGCATGCCCACAACACTCAGCCATAGAGGAGAATAGGCGATGAACACAACCTACCTCATCCCTGCACAGATCACAGAGCATGCCCACAACACTCAGCCATAGAGGAGAATAGGCGATGAACACAACCCACCTCATCCCTGCACAGATCACAGAGCATGCCCACAACACTCAGCCATAGAGGAGAATAGGCGATGGACACAACCCACCTCATCCCTGCACAGATCACAGAGCATGCCCACAACACTCAGCCATAAAGGAGAATAGGCGAACACAACCCATCTCATCCCTGCACAGATCACAGAGCATGCCCACAACACTCAGCCATAGAGGAGAATAGGCGATGAACACAACCCCTCTCATCCCTGCACAGATCACAGAGCATGCCCACAACACTCAGCCATAGAGGAGAATAGGCGATGAACACAACCCCTCTCATCCCTGCACAGATCACAGAGCATGCCCACAACACTCAGCCATAGAGGAGAATAGGCGATGAACACAACTCACCTCATCCCTGCACAGATCACAGAGCATGCCCACAACACTCAGCCATAGAGGAGAATAGGCGATGAACACAACCTACCTCATCCCTGCACAGATCACAGAGCATGCCCACAACACTCAGCCATAGAGGAGAATAGGCGATGGACACAACTCACCTCATCCCTGCACAGATCACAGAGCATGCCCACAACACTCAGCCATAGAGGAGAATAGGCGATGAACACAACCCACCTCATCCCTGCACAGATCACAGAGCATGCCCACAACACTCAGCCATGGAGGAGAATAGGCGATGGACACAACTCACCTCATCCCTGCACAGATCACAGAGCATGCCCACAACACTCAGCCATAGAGGAGAATAGGCGATGGACACAACCCCTCTCATCCCTGCACAGATCACAGAGCATGCCCACAACACTCAGCCATAGAGGAGAATAGGCGATGGACACAACTCACCTCATCCCTGCACAGATCACAGAGCATGCCCACAACACTCAGCCATAGAGGAGAATAGGCGATGAACACAACCCACCTCATCCCTGCACAGATCACAGAGCATGCCCACAACACTCAGCCATGGAGGAGAATAGGCGATGAACACAACTCACCTCATCCCTGCACAGATCACAGAGCATGCCCACAACACTCAGCCATAGAGGAGAATAGGTGATGGACACAACCCACCTCATCCCTGCACAGATCACAGAGCATGCCCACAACACTCAGCCATAGAGGAGAATAGGCGATGAACACAACCCACCTCATCCCTGCACAGATCACAGAGCATGCCCACAACACTCAGCCATAGAGGAGAATAGGTGATGGACACAACCCACCTCATCCCTGCACAGATCACAGAGCATGCCCACAACACTCAGCCATAGAGGAGAATAGGCGATGAACACAACCCACCTCATCCCTGCACAGATCACAGAGCATGCCCACAACACTCAGCCATAGAGGAGAATAGGTGATGGACACAACCCACCTCATCCCTGCACAGATCACAGAGCATGACCACAACACTCAGCCATAGAGGAGAATAGGTGATGGACACAACCCACCTCATCCCTGCACAGATCACAGAGCATGCCCACAACACTCGGCCATAGAGGAGAATAGGTGATGGACACAACCCACCTCATCCCTGCACAGATCACAGAGCATGCCCACAACACTCAGCCATAGAGGAGAATAGGTGATGGACACAACCCACCTCATCCCTGCACAGATCACAGAGCATGCCCACAACACTCGGCCATAGAGGAGAATAGGTGATGGACACAACCCACCTCATCCCTGCACAGATCACAGAGCATGCCCACAACACTCAGCCATAGAGGAGAATAGGCGATGGACACAACCCACCTCATCCCTGCACAGATCACAGAGCATGCCCACAACACTCAGCCATAAAGGAGAATAGGCGAACACAACCCATCTCATCCCTGCACAGATCACAGAGCATGCCCACAACACTCAGCCATAGAGGAGAATAGGCGATGGACACAACCCACCTCATCCCTGCACAGATCACAGAGCATGCCCACAACACTCAGCCATAAAGGAGAATAGGCGATGGACACAACCCACCTCATCCCTGCACAGATCACAGAGCATGCCCACAACACTCAGCCATAAAGGAGAATAGGCGATGGACACAACCCACCTCATCCCTGCACAGATCACAGAGCATGCCCACAACACTCCGCCATAGAGGAGAATAGGCGATGGACACAACCCATCTCATCCCTGCACAGATCACAGAGCATGCCCACAACACTCAGCCATAGAGGAGAATAGGCGATGGACACAACCCACCTCATCCCTGCACAGATCACAGAGCATGCCCACAACACTCAGCCATAAAGGAGAATAGGCGATGAACACAACCCCTCTCATCCCTGCACAGATCACAGAGCATGCCCACAACACTCGGCCATAGAGAAGAATAGGCGATGAACACAACCCACCTCATCCCTGCACAGATCACAGAGCATGCCCACAACACTCAGCCATAGAGGAGAATAGGCGATGGACACAACTCACCTCATCCCTGCACAGATCACAGAGCATGCCCACAACACTCAGCCATAGAGGAGAATAGGCGATGAACACAACCCACCTCATCCCTGCACAGATCACAGAGCATGCCCACAACACTCAGCCATGGAGGAGAATAGGCGATGAACACAACTCACCTCATCCCTGCACAGATCACAGAGCATGCCCACAACACTCAGCCATGGAGGAGAATAGGCGATGAACACAACCCACCTCATCCCTGCACAGATCACAGAGCATGCCCACAACACTCAGCCATAGAGGAGAATAGGTGATGGACACAACCCACCTCATCCCTGCACAGATCACAGAGCATGCCCACAACACTCAGCCACAGAGAAGAATAGGCGATGGACACAACCCACCTCATCCCTGCACAGATCACAGAGCATGCCCACAACACTCAGCCATAGAGAAGAATAGGCGATGGACACAACCCATCTCATCCCTGCACAGATCACAGAGCATGCCCACAACACTCAGCCATAGAGGAGAATAGGTGATGGACACAACCCACCTCATCCCTGCACAGATCACAGAGCATGCCCACAACACTCAGCCATAGAGGAGAATAGGTGATGGACACAACCCACCTCATCCCTGCACAGATCACAGAGCATGCCCACAACACTCGGCCATAGAGGAGAATAGGTGATGGACACAACCCACCTCATCCCTGCACAGATCACAGAGCATGCCCACAACACTCAGCCATAGAGGAGAATAGGTGATGGACACAACCCACCTCATCCCTGCACAGATCACAGAGCATGCCCACAACACTCGGCCATAGAGGAGAATAGGTGATGGACACAACCCACCTCATCCCTGCACAGATCACAGAGCATGCCCACAACACTCAGCCATAGAGGAGAATAGGTGATGGACACAACCCACCTCATCCCTGCACAGATCACAGAGCATGCCCACAACACTCAGCCATAGAGAAGAATAGGCGATGAACACAACCCACCTCATCCCTGCACAGATCACAGAGCATGCCCACAACACTCGGCCATAGAGGACAATAGGCGATGGACACAACCCACCTCATCCCTGCACAGATCACAGAGCATGCCCACAACACTCAGCCATAGAGGAGAATAGGTGATGGACACAACCCACCTCATCCCTGCACAGATCACAGAGCATGCTCACAACACTCGGCCATAGAAGTTTACATTTTTTGTAACTCTTTCTGCAACATATTAAAGACTATTGATGTCTCTCTTCAAGAACAGTAACTGTTTCTCTTACACGTCAGCCATGTCCTGCGCAGAGATCTGTTACCTGCCGCTAGGACTGTGCGATAAATGCATTATAGAGCTGAACATTCATTTTTTCTTTATTCCGTCTCCATTTTGCGATAGTGAATGCCCCCGGCCCACCCTCAGCCACCCACATTGTTATCACCCCCAGTCCACCGCTTGTTTCCTTCCATTACCTACATTGGTGATTGGACAGGATCTTGGAATCGCTCCATGTAAATCCCCATGTTTCCCATATCGGGAGGTGATACTTTAGGCTTCATGTGACGCTCCGCCGCCCGGCTGCGCTCCATTGAGCATACATTGATATTAAGCAGCGCGGCGATCACGTAACGTCCGTCATGTTAACACTCGATAATGTGCCTGCGGCTGCAGAACCGGATTCATCACCAAATCTCATGAATTCAAGTCGTATTTCCTCATGTCTGGAAGCCGAAGAAAAGGAATCACAACGTGGAAAAGCCGCTGAGTCCAGACGTGTGGGGCCGAGGTGCGGAATGCCTCAGATTACCCCCGAGAACTACTAATGGCTTCTGCAGGAAAGAGATGGAAAGTTACTGGGAAGACTGGAATCCATCACTACTTACCTATACTGAGCGCAGAAGGAAAGCACCCAGCTTTCTATAAACCCTGAACAGCACTAAATCACCAATAGAGTATACAGGAGGAATAGTGTATGTACAGAGACTCCACCAGCAGAATAGTGAGCGCAGCTCTGGAGTATAATACAGGATGTAACTCAGGATCAGTAATGTAATGTATGTACACAGTGACTGCACCAGCAGAATAGTGAGTGCAGCTCTGGAGGATAATACAGGATGTAACTCAGGATCAGTAATGTAATGTATGTACACAGTGACTGCACCAGCAGAATAGTGAGTGCAGCTCTGAAGTATAATACAGGATGTAACTCAGGATCAGTAATGTAATGTATATACACAGTGACTGCACCAGCAGAATAGTGAGTGCAGCTCTGAAGTATAATACAGGATGTAACTCAGGATCAGTAATGTAATGTATATACACAGTGACTGCACCAGCAGAATAGTGAGTGCAGCTCTGGAGTATAATACAGGATGTAACTCAGGATCAGTACTGTAATGTATGTACACAGTGACTGCACCAGCAGAATAGTGAGTGCAGCTCTGGAGGATAATACAGGATGTAACTCAGGATCAGTAATGTAATGTATGTACACAGTGACTGCACCAGCAGAATAGTGAGTGCAGCTCTGAAGTATAATACAGGATGTAACTCAGGATCAGTAATGTAATGTATGTACACAGTGAATGCACCAGCAGAATAGTGAGTGCAGCTCTGGGGTATAATACAGGAGGTAACTCAGGATCAGTAATGTAATATATGTACACAGTGACTGCACCAGCAGAATAGTGAGTGCAGCTCTGGAGTATAATACAGGATGTAACTCAGGATCTGTAATGTAATGTATGTACACAGTGACTGCACCAGCAGAATAGTGAGTGCAGCTCTGGAGTATAATACAGGATGTAACTCAGGATCAGTAATGTAATGTAAGAACACCCCAGTGTTCGTTTACGTCTTATACATTAGAACTGGAAATTCCTAAATAATAACGTTGGTGTGGGAATTGCTATGACTTATTTAGGAAATGAATCAATCTCTTAACATTTCCTGCACAGTAATTCCATACTGACGTTACACGTGATGTTTCACTTCACCCCTGGCGCACGTTACGAGTGACGTTTACATCCTTCTGCACTTGCGCCATCTACGGTGATATTGAGGGTGACAGGAGGTGAAACCATCAGGATCTGGTACAGTGAGATTGTAGTTGTCGGCCGCTTCTAGCTTTTATTTGTAACCATTCCCAGAGGCTGACAGCACCGTCCTGCGGCCTTCATGTGGTGCTGTGACGCCGGAGGCTGGCATGCCCGGAGGCTGGCATCCCTGGAGGCTGGCATTCCTGGAGGCTGGCATGCCCGGAGGCTGGCATTTCCGGCTGCTCTGGTAAGTGATAAGGTGGGCAATCCAGTGGCGTATGTAGGAGAGGGCAGCCGGTGGACATGTGCCGTGGGCGAAGGCGGCAGGGGGGCGCAGTCGAGCCGCCTAATACGACGGTCTGATGCGTCTTCCCCGGCGGCTGCGTTCTGCCGCGCCCCAGACCGGGATTCGGCAGTGGCGCCCGTGTGTCAAGCTGACATCCAACCTCCAGAACGTGCAGCTGTCGGCTTCCAGTGTTCATTCTTTCAGACGCGAGTAAAACTGAAGGTCTGACCGGCCGCCAGGTCAGACCAACTCCAGCAGTGTGACCCGGTCATGTGATCTGGTCATGTGATCACGCTGCAGGCGTCACTCACCGTCGCAGCAGCTGCAGAGGCGGTCATTGGTGGAAAGTGCTCCACGCTGGAGCTGAAGACACCAAAGATGCAATGGAGGGGCTGATTTATGGGATGGCTGGGGGGTGATTTATGGGATGGCTGGGGGCTGATTTATGGGATGGCTGGGGGGTGATTTATGGGATGGCCGGGGGGTGATTTATGGGATGGCCGGGGGGTGATTTATGGGATGGCCGGGGGGTGATTTATGGGATGGCCGGGGGGTGATTTATGGGATGGCCGGGGGGTGATTTATGCGATGGCCGGGGGGTGATTTATGCGATGGCCGGGGGGTGATTTATGCGATGGCCGGGGGGTGATTTATGCGATGGCCGGGGGGTGATTTATGCGATGGCCGAGGGGTGATTTATGGGATGGCCGAGGGGTGATTTATGGGATGGCTGCGGGGTGATTTATGGGATGGCTGCGGGGTGATTTATGGGATGGCTGAGGGGTGATTTATGGGATGGCTGAGGGGTGATTTATGGGATGGCTGGGGGGTGATTTATGGGATGGCTGGGGGGTGATTTATGGGATGGCCGGGGGGTGATTTATGCGATGGCCGGGGGGTGATTTATGCGATGGCCGGGGGGTGATTTATGCGATGGCCGGGGGGTGATTTATGCGATGGCCGAGGGGTGATTTATGCGATGGCCGAGGGGTGATTTATGCGATGGCCGAGGGGTGATTTATGCGATGGCCGAGGGGTGATTTATGCGATGGCCGGGGGGTGATTTATGGGATGGCCGGGGGGTGATTTATGGGATGGCTGGGGGGTGATTTATGCGATGGCTGGGGGGTGATTTATGGGATGGCTGGGGGGTGATTTATGCGATGGCTGAGGGGTGATTTATGGGATGGCTGGGGGGTGATTTATGCGATGGCTGGGGGGTGATTTATGGGATGGCTGGGGGGTGATTTATGCGATGGCCGAGGGGTGATTTATGGGATGGCTGGGGGGTGATTTATGCGATGGCTGGGGGGTGATTTATGGGATGGCTGGGGGGTGATTTATGCGATGGCTGAGGGGTGATTTATGGGATGGCTGGGGGGTGATTTATGCGATGGCTGGGGGGTGATTTATGCGATGGCCGAGGGGTGATTTATGCGATGGCCGAGGGGTGATTTATGCGATGGCCGAGGGGTGATTTATGCGATGGCCGAGGGGTGATTTATGCGATGGCTGGGGGGTGATTTATGTGATGGCTGAGGGTTGATTTCCTATAGAGGAAGATTTAGTGTGGGGGAGATTTATTGTATGGCTGGGGGGAGATTTAATGTGGGGGGAGGGGCGAGAGAGATTTAGGGGGTTGGTGATTGGTGCGGACACAGAATTGGGAGGATGGGTGTGTATGCAATATGGGGAGCAAGGGTGATGTGTGCAGACATAGTATGGGGAATTGGGGGAGATGTGTGAGGGTAAATATGAGGAGACAGTATGGTTATCAGGGGGATGTGAGAGAAGACAGCATGAGGAGGAGGAGGGGGAAATAATGGGGGGAGAAAAGTGTGAGAGTGCACAGAATAGAGACCGAGTAGTGTTGGGGGTGTAGTATGGGGTGACAGTGTAAGGTCGCAGCCAGGAAGGGACAGTAAGCCTAGGAGGGTGAGCGTGATGAGGGGGCACAGTATAGAGAATGGGCCTGTAACGACTGTAATGCAGTCGTATATGAGTGTGTGTGAGATACGGCGATGCTATGAATGACTCTGACTCTGATATGTTACCAAACCAGCTTCTTTTTTCTATAACTTGCAATAAATGACAACTAGTGATGGGCGAGCACTAAAATGCTCGGGTACTCGTTGCTCGGGTCGAGCACATTGTGTCAAGGACATATTGATACTCATGCTAGAGCAACTCCATTTTTGTCTGCTTGCTTTAAAATCATATTATCACTCATTGCATAACATACATTCTTTCTTTCTCTTCCCATGGAACTTTTTCACACTACCTTTTTCTTACAAGAACATTTTGTCAGACACCCGCTCCTGTTATCTAACTAGTCTAGGTCAGGATTGACCTTGTAAATTTCCAGTGTGCTTCGAACTAACGATAATATGACCATATATGTGTTTCCGTAATAATTGCACTAACATTGGCTCAAGCCTGTAGTACGGCTTTAGGTGATTGGTGACATTAATAAACTCAAAACAATATAAAATGCTAAGTAAAAATAAACGGGATCAGAGATTCTTGAATCCCCCCATACAAAGCATTGCCGCCGTCTGGTTTTCTATTGGATTGCAATCAACCTTATAACATAATAATTTGACACTCACTTGGCCAACCATGAAGGGTTATTGCCCTCCCTCAACAATTGGAATAGTCGTGTGCTCGACCCGAGCAAAGAGCCCAATGTCTATTGCCTCTTTTTCAGGCTGCTCCCCCCCCCCAGCGGTCTGCAGAGGGCCTAAAAATTGCCCAAATCGATGGGAACAGTGCTCAAATGGCATGGGGAAGACCCCTGGAAGCATTTAGGACTCCCAGGTCACTGCTGTCAGCAACGTGGTCAGAGTATTACGCCACTTTTACGGACTCACAATAAAACATACAAAAACTAAACCAAAATGGATTTTCCTGGGAAATATGTTAAGGAACATCCTTTCCAGGGTAATGACTTGTATATAAGGCAAAATAAATAACCAAAAAAAAAAATGCTCCTCCACACCTTGGGCTATGTTCACACGTAGCGTTTTTGATGCGTTTTTGCACTTTTGCATTGCTTTCAACCAAGACAAATGCATTCACTGGGATATGTCATTTTAACATTTTACAACCTTATCTGGCCATGTGGTGTGTGTGACACATCATCAGATACATGCATACAGAGCTGAAAAGTCATGGGAACAGCATGGGGAAGACCTCTGGAAGAATCTCTGACTCCCAGGTCACTGCCTAAAAGTGTGACCATCATAAGCGATCCTTGGCGCATGCGAAGATGCCTCCTGCCATGCACCTGTCGTTGTTGCAAGTCTGCAATCACCGTCCATGTCCTTGTCCCACTGCAGCGTTCAGTTGTCCCTACCCCATTCCTTGGAATGCAAGAGCAAGTATGCAGCCAACCCACAGGCTGCAATACTATACTGCCAAATTTTTGACAGCTGCTTGAACTTGAAATGTGGCCTGTTAGGCTCGTGGAGGCGGAAGCTTTTCATAACCTCATGCCGGCGGCCGGGTGTCCATACTCAGTCCCCAGCCGCCACTATTTTTCCCGGTATCGCCTCCACCTTCCACAAGCACGGGTCCCACAACATTACCCGTGCCCTCACCAGTGCACTTACTGGGAAGGACTGCCTACCCACAAACATGTCGTCAAGTGAATGTGGCCAGGGACGGTACGTAGCCAGTCCACAACTTTTTTTGTTGAGAGTTGTATTTAGCTCGGTGAAAGGACTGGCATAGAGGGAAACCGTATCTATCCCGGCTGTCATTTCTCCATCACCAGGTTCCACCCATTGTCACACATGACCATGCCTGGCTGTATGTTCAGCGGGGAGAGCCACAGATCAGGCTGCTGTGTCACAGCTTTCAACAACTCTGCAGTGTTGGGCAGTTTGTCACCTAAGCATTAAGCATGTTGTTATCTTCAGCACAGCCTGTTGCCGCTTGGCCAAGGCAGTGCTGCAGTGCTGTCAGCTTGTGACTGATGTGGTCATTTCGGAAATGGAAGAGGAAGTGCAGGAGCTGAACAATGTGATTACATTGAGGTTAAATTGGTGACGCTGTTTTTTATACTAAAGAAAGATCCTATTGTTTTTGGGTTTTTTTACATTATTTTTTTAAGACAAATGCATTCACCGGGAAATGTCATTTTAACATTTTACAACCTTATCTGGCCATGTGGTGTGTGACACATCATCAGACACATCCTGTTTCATTTATGATGGAGGGACTCTGAAAGACACATAGAGCAGGGCCACAGTAACGACAAATTCCCATTAGAAAGGAGAGAGTCTCTCATAGTGTTGGCCTATGCAGTGAATGCAAGGGCTGCCAAAAATTTGGAGGCACTTCAATGTCCCTTGGAAGAGACGTGGAGGAGGGCCTCATAAACACCCTTTAAAAAAATTATGTGGGTGTTGCATCACGGAACACGGTCACCCTGGTGATATGGTGGTGGAGGATCAGGAGAAGGAGGAGGACAAGAGCAAATAGCCAAAATCAGGAAGCGTATACCCATGTGTGGGTGTGAAGAGGTGCATGGGAATAGAGTTAGACCTCCCAAGAAAAGACACTGTATTTGAGTTTATGTTACGCTGCTATCATTCGGTGGTGTTGAGAAGTCTGGCCCAATCCAGCCCTTGTTCATTTTGATAAGGGTCAGCTTGTCAGCATTTTCAGTTGACAGGAGGATGCGCTTATTAGTTATAATTCCACCAGCGGCACTAAAAACCTGCTCTGATAAAACGCTGGCGGCAGGGCAGGCCAGGACCTCCAAGGCATAGAGAGCCAGTTGATTCCACGTATCCAGCTTGGATACCCAATAATTATAAGGCACAGAGGAATCACGGAGGACGTTGGTACTGTCGGCAAGGTACCCCCTCAGCATCTTCCCAAACTTTGCACTCCTTGTCAGAGTACCCCGCGCCTCAGGGCCTGTGCGATGGGAGGGTCTGAGAAAACTCTCCCAGAACTTTGACAGTGTTCCCCTGCCTCTGCTGGATTGGAGTTGTGTCTCTCTCGCCTGTACTCATTGGTTGTCCAACGAACTGTGACCTCTGCCGCCAGCGTTTTCAGATGGGAATTTTTTTAATAGTTCCGCAACAAGGGCCTTCTGGTACTGCCCCATTTTTGTAGACCTGTCCGTCTCAGGAATAAGAGATATAAAGTTCTCCTTGTAGCGTGGGTCTAGAAGTGTCACCAACCAGTAATGACTGTCACCCAAAATTTTGAGAAAGCGAGGGTCATGGGAAAGGCAGCGTAACATAAACTCAGCCATGCGTGCCAGACTGCTAACAGGCAACACTTCCGTGTCCTCACCAAGAGGATGAGTGACCATGCTCTCCTCCTCTCTGTCCTCTGGCCATCCACGCTGAACAGACGGTATGACAGCTGTGCAGATAGTACCGTCTATAGTGCATGAAACTAGCTCCTGTCCTTCCTCCTCCTCTTCCTCATTGTCACCCAATCCACGTTGGGATGAGATGAGGCTTGGCTGTGTGTTATCACCCTGTATGGTTCCTTGCTCCATCTCATCGTGCTCCGCCAGCAATGCATCATCTTTGATTGTGAGCAGAGAGCATTTTAGAAGACAGAGAAGCGGGATGGTGATGCCAATTATGGCGTCATTGCCGCTCACCATCCTGGTAGAGTCCTCAAAGCTTTGGAGGATGGTACATATGTCTGACATCCATGTCTACCCCTGAGGTCTTGTGTGTGGAGCCTGAACTGAATACCGACGGCCTTGTTGATGCTGGTACTCAACAACTGCCCTCTTCTGCTCACAAATCCTTCCCAACATCTGCAGTGTAGAGTTCCAACTCGTGGGGACATCACACACCAGTCTGTGAGCCGGAAGCTGCAAACGTTGCTGAAACACGGCAAGGGCGGCGGGAGCTGTAGCTGACTTTCTAAAATGGGCACACAGGTGGCGTACTTTAACAAGCAGATCCGGCAGCTCCGGGTAGGATTTGAGAAACCGCTGAACCATGAGGTTAAGCACATGGGCCATGCATGGTACATGTGTGAGCTCGCCTCGCCTCAGAGTCGCCACCAGGTTCCGGCCATTGTCACACACGACCATGCCTGTGAGCCACAGATCTGCCTGCTGTTTCTGAGCTGTCCACAACTCTTCAGTATTGTGCGGTTTTTCACCTAAGCATATTAGCTTCAGCACAGCCTGTTGCCGCTTGGCCGAGGCAGTGCTGCAGTGCTTCCAGCTTGTGACTGATGTGGTCATTTCGGAGATGTAGAGGAGGAGCATGAGGTGCAGGAGCTGTAGACCGTGGGGGCAACCCTGATTGACCTAGGGCCTGCGATCCTTGGCGTCAGGAGGACGTGTTCCGTCTCAAGGTCCGACTGGGTCCCGGCTTCCACTATGTTAACCCAGTGTGCTGTCAGAGAGATGTACCGTCCCTGCCCACAAGCACTTGTCCACGTGTCCGTGGGTAGGTGGACTTTCCCGGTAACAGCGTTGTTGAGGGCACGGCTAATGTTTTGGGACACGTGCTTGTGTAATACGGGGACGGCGCACCGGGAGAAATAGTGGCGGCTGGGGACCGAGTACCGAGGGACGGCCGCTGCCATCAGGTTGCGGAATGCTTCCATCTCCACAAGCCTAAAAGGCAACATTTCGAGCGCAAGCAGTCGTGAAATGTGAGAATTTAGTAGTGTGGCCTGTGGGGCGTTGGCTGCATATTTGCGCTTGCGTTCCAAGGAGTGGGGTATGGACAACTGAACGCTGCGCTGGGACAAGGAAGTGGACGTGCTTCCTGATGCTGCTACTTGAAAGTGCGCAACGACCGGTGCAGGGCAGGAGGTGTCTTCGCATGCACCATGGACAGGGGATTGGCTTGCATGCACAACAGCGGAAGAAGCAATGGTGCCACCTGCAGACACTGTTCCTGGACCCTGTGGTTCGGCCCACAAAGTCAGGTGCTTTGCTGCCATGTGCCTGATCATGCTGGTGGTGGTCAGGCTGGTTTTTTTGCCACCCCTGCTGACGCTGGCCTGGCAGGTGGTGCAAATGGCCTTTTTGGGGTTAGCAGCAGAGTCTTTAAAAAACAACAAGACTCAGGAAGACCTAACAGTTGTATTGGCAACTTCCTTCGCGTTGGTGTTACGGGGAGCGGTTGCCTGCCTTCTGTCTGCGGCCACCACACTGCTTCTTCCTGCCTGTTGGGGTGCTCTACCTCCCTCCCCATGTGTACTGCTGTCCTCGCTCTGCATGTCCTCCTGCCAGGTTGGCTCAGTTACTATATCATCCACCACCTCGTCTTCCGCTTCCGCACCCTGGTCCTCCTCCTGACTTTCTGGCAATTGTGTCTCATCATGCTCCACCTCTGTGACAGTTTCCCACCGTTGCCTTCGTGTGACCGTGGCTGCTCAAATATTTGGGCATCGCTACACGCAATCTCCTCTTGCCCCGCTTCAAGTGGATGGGCCAGAGACACCCGAATCTATAAATGGAAAAGTGAACAGCTCTTCAGAGTGTCCAAGTGTGGGATCAGTTGTCTCCGGGCACTCGGCATGGTGAGAGGAAGGAGGATCAGGGTGAGGAATATGAAGTCCAGACTCACAGCTACTGAGACTTGACCGTGTGGAAGACAGGGTGGTGGTGGTGGTGGCAAAGTGACTGGAAGTATTATCCGCTATCCAACCAACCAACAACCTTTTGACACTGCTCTGGGTTCAATAGTGGTGTGCTGCGGTCCCCTAGGAATTGGGACAGGAAGGTCAGGCGAGAAGATGTGGGTGTTTGTTGTGGCACAATTTCAGCTTGCCCACGGCCTTGTCTTCGGCCTCTGCATGCACCATCACCATCACGTCCAGTTCCCCGTCCCTTGCCACGTGCCTTGCCCATTTTAAATGGAGGACAGTATCTTCCACGCTCACTACAAATGACTGAGTTTGGACTGAACTTATATGTGATCCGTGTGATGGAGAAAACAGAGTTTTAAATACCTGGCCTGTAGGTAAGTAGTGTGAACAGCAAACTGCTGTGAATTGCTTCACTGACACACTGAAAAAATGGAGGCCAGAAATGGCAGTATTTTCTGACAGCGTATATGTGATCCGTGTGACGGAGAAAACAGAGTTTTAAATACCTGGCCTGTAGGTAAGTAGTGTGAACAGCAAACTGCTGTGAATTGCTTCACTGACACACTGAAAAAATGGAGGCCAGAAATGGCAGTATTTTCTGACAGCGTATATGTGATCCGTGTGACGGAGAAAACAGAGTTTTAAATACCTGGATCTCTAGCGCTGTAATATGGAAAGGACCTGGCTGTGTTCTGCAGTGCCAACAAGCAAATGGCGGAGAAAAAACGTGTTCTCTGGATTGCTTTTTAGCAAATAATGAGGATTAAGATCCAAAAAAATTATTCCTGGCCCCTGAGACCTGGGCCTTTGTATAGAAATATCTAACAGCAGCAGAAGGCAGAACTGGAATGGAGCCTCTTGTGCTATATGCACTGCAGTCTGCTATATACACTGCCTGCCTGATATCTCTGCAGATGGATTAGTCCTCAGAAGGACTGTTTGTTAAGATGGATATGTGTAATGTACGGTTTTTCTCCCTACACTACCTAATACACAAGCAAATCTCTCCCTAGCTCAGCAGCAGCAGCTCTCCCTACACTGTCTGATCCGGAGTGACTGTGACGAGCATGGCGGCGCCAGGTCTGATATAGACCTGATGACACACTGCGGCCAGCCAATCACTGTAATGCCACAACCAACATGGCTACGGCATTACAGTGCATGGCAGGCAATCCCTGCATGTTCATTGGCTCTCTAAAGAGTCCCAAACATGCAGGGAGGGGACCTGAGTTCCCGCCCGAGCGACCCGGAAATACTCGGCGAGCAGTGAGATGATCGGGCGAGCACCGAACATGCTCGCTCATCACTAGACAGCATTTCTCTTCTAAGCAAGATACGGGCCGCAGCAGCCAACAATCACAAATACAACTTAAACAGCCTGAGAGATCCCAATGTCAGCTTCACAGTATGGAGAAGGACTAGCCCCAGGCTATACCACTCCCAACCTTATCCGGTACAGGGCCTACCCGTAATTCTACCGAGACTGTGACACGTGGTCCTCTCCGGCATACAATCTTACACCCGCCTCAATTACAATAGATTCCAGGTACCCTGTTTTCCCCCTTGATATATATATATTTACACGACAATCACTTGAACCAACACTAAATGTATGCAGTACACTGTCCTCTTTGTGAGCGCTCATGGCGGACACCCTAACGGAATATCCTCAAACAGAAAACAACTGGACTTGTTATGATGACATCCAGCCACTACATTTGATCAGCTTCCTAGGTCACCAATTTCAGTCACAGGAGCAGAAACAGGTTCAGATCAATCCCAGTATTATCTCCCGGAGCTCTCCTATGGCGTCCACGTTTACCCGAGTGTCGATATACTGGAGTTCACACAGTCTCCATCAGTCCATCTGTATTCTCATTAATAGCAATGTTCCTTGTGAAGCTGTGAATCCTATCTAGCTCTCCCTAACTAAACAGTCGGTGACTGGTCACACATTGGAGTTTACTCACGGAGCCTCTCCCTCTGTATCACACCGTCCAATTTGGATCACTTTAGAGTCCCCGTCCTCCGTGTCACAACCGCAGGACCGCTCTTCAAAATCACTTCAGGAAAAAAAACACTGTTTTTCTCTTCTTCCTGTTTTCAGTCTTTTCTTCTCTTACTCCAAGGTGACCTCTAGTGGCCGAACTAAGTTATTGCGGCATCATATCTTATAACAGAAAACATTAACATACTACAAGCCCTATGGGTGGACACAGTGTGAGAGGGCAGTGAGAAGAGGGGGCACAGTATGGAAAGGAGGGGCAGTGTGAAGAGGGGGCCCAGTATGGAAAGGAGGGGGCAGTGTGAAGAGGGGGCCCAGTATGGAAAGGAGGGGGCAGTGTGAAGAGGGGGCCCAGTATGGAAAGGAGGGGGCAGTGTGAAGAGGAGGCCCAGTATGGAAAGGAGGGGGCAGTGTGAAGAGGGGGCAGTGTGAAGAGGGGGCCCAGTATGGAAAAGAGGGGGCAGTGTGAAGAGGGGGCCCAGTATGGAAAGGAGGGGGCAGTGTGAAGAGGAGGCCCAGTATGGAAAGGAGGGGGCAGTGTGAAGAGGAGGCCCAGTATGGAAAGGAGGGGACAGTGTGAAGAGAGGGCCCAAAGGAGGGGGCAGTGTGAAGAGGGGGCCCAGTATGGAGAGGAGGGGGCAGTGTGAAGAGGGGGCCCAGTATGGAAAGGAGGGGGCAGTATGAAGAGGGGGCCCAGTATGGAAAGGAGGGAGCAGTGTGAAGAGGGGGCTCAGTATGGAAAGGAGGGGGCAGTGTGAAGAGGGGGCTCAGTATGGAAAGGAGGGGGCAGTGTGAAGAGGGGGCTCAGTAAGGAAAGGAGGGGGCAGTGTGAAGAGGGGGCCCAAAGGAGGGAGCAGTGTGAAGAGGGGGCCCAGTATGGAGTGGAGGGGGCAGTGTGAAGAGGGGGCTCAGTATGGAAAGGAGGGGGCAGTGTGAAGAGGGAGCCCAGTATGGAGAGGAGGGGGCAGTGTGAAGAGGGGGCCCAGTATGGAAAGAAGGGGGCAGTGTGAAGAGGGGGTCCAGTATGGAAGGAGGGGGCAGTGTGATGAGGGGGCCCAGTATGGAGAGGAGGGGGCTCAGTATGGAAAGGAGGGGGCAGTGTGAAGAGGGGGCTCAGTATGGAAAGGAGGGGCAGTGTGAAGAGGGGGCTCAGTAAGGAAAGGAGGGGGCAGTGTGAAGAGGGGGCCCAAAGGAGGGAGCAGTGTGAAGAGGGGGCCCAGTATGGAGTGGAGGGGGCAGTGTGAAGAGGGGGCCCAGTATGGAAAGGAGGGGGCAGTGTGAAGAGGGGGCTCAGTATGGAAAGGAGGGGGCAGTGTGAAGAGGGAGCCCAGTATGGAGAGGAGGGGGCAGTGTGAAGAGGGGGCCCAGTATGGAAAGAAGGGGGCAGTGTGAAGAGGGGGCAGTGTGAAGAGGAGGCCCAGTATGGAAAGGAGGGGGCAGTGTGATGAGGGGGCCCAGTATGGAGAGCAGGGGGCAGTGTGATGAGGGGGCCCAGTATGGAGAGGAGGGGGCAGTGTGAAGAGGGGGCCCAGTATGGAAAGGAGGGGGCAGTGTGAAGAGGGGGCCCAGTATGGAAAGGAGGGGGCAGTGTGAAGAGGGGGCTCAGTATGGAAAGGAGGGGGCAGTGTGAAGAGGGAGCCCAGTATGGAGAGGAGGGGGCAGTGTGAAGAGGGGGCCCAGTATGGAAAGAAGGGGGCAGTGTGATGAGGGAGCCCAGTATGGAGAGGAGGGGGCAGTGTGAAGAGGGGGCCCAGTATGGAAAGAAGGGGGCAGTGTGAAGAGGGGGCAGTGTGAAGAGGAGGCCCAGTATGGAGAGCAGGGGGCAGTGTGATGAGGGGGCCCAGTATGGAGAGCAGGGGGCAGTGTGATGAGGGGGCCCAGTATGGAGAGCAGGGGGCAGTGTGATGAGGGGGCCCAGTATGGAGAGGAGGGGGCAGTGTGAAGAGGGGGCCCAGTATGGAAAGGAGGGGGCAGTGTGAAGAGGGGGCCCAGTATGGAAAGGAGGGGGCAGTGTGAAGAGGGGGCCCAGTATGGAAAGGAGGGGGCAGTGTGGAGGGCATGTACCATAAGAGGGAGATTGTGGGGATATTTTGAGCAGGGAATATAGTGAGGGGCAATTACATATTCAAGGGCTCGGTGTTGGACAGATATTTTTATTGAGGAGCATTATAATAACACTGCTATCTTTAAGGGCATCGTGTGGGGATGTGCGGCAGAAGACCGGAGAAGATGAAAGTCTGCAGAGACGAGCTGTGGATGAGAAAAGTCATCATGGGGTCTGAACAAGATGAAGAAGTAAGAGAACGACTCCGGAGACAACGTCATCTATCAGGTACCTGGATGTAAATGTTTTTTTGTGATACTCACTAATTCTCATATTTTTATTTATATTAGGAGCATTAAAGAGATTGTTGAAGTTTGTGATGAGTCTTCAGTCATTCTATGTGACTGCAGACTTTTGACTTCTCGCAGCGCAGTACACGCTGTCAGGATTCTCTGGTGCTGGCGATTTGTATACTTGCGAGCACATGCCGACTAGACATGTATGGACTCACTCAATGACAACGAATTGAGCAAGGCCGGACACGTCTAGTCGGAATGTGGCCAGAAGTACACAAATCACATATTTGTGCAAGGGAAAATCCTAAAAATGTGCAGTGCATGAGCTGTGAGAATTCAGAAGACTGCACACACATAGAGTGACTGCAGACTTTCATCTCAAACCTGGACGAGCCCTTTAATTATAAAATGACGCCCTGCAGCCGATCCTAACAGCATGTAATATCCTCACTGTCAGGATTCAGCTCTGCTTGGCTGGCTCCAGCAGTCATCACATGGATACTTCACTCATATGTGATTTTCATACTTACGGTGACGTGACATCGAGCTTCTCTTCTGCTTCTCGCAGTTTTCTCTGAACATTGAGAGAATTAGAGAGAGCAGCTCGTCGGCACGTGACTAAGGCCACAGCCCCACTATCAGTATTCGGTCAGTATTTTTTCTCAGGAGTGGGAGCCGCCAAAACCAGGAGTGGGTGATAAATGCAGAATTGGTGACTTGTTTCTATTAGACCTTTTCTCTGATTGTTCTCCACTTGGTTTTGGCTCCAACTCCTGAGAAAAAATACCGACCGAATACTGACCAAATACTGATGGTTGGACCGTGGCCTAAGCGTGCAAATCGCGTATGTGCTGGGTTGTGGCCAAACTGAATTCTTGCCCCGGGTGCCAGAAAGCCTAGATACACCTCTGGGGCAATCGTTACTGTAGGGTTGACGCCCGACGTTCCACAGACCCAGAATAGCCAGAGATGCTTATTGCTACTTACTTAGAATTACAACATATACAGTGACTTGCGAAAGTATTCACCCCCCTCAGCTTTTCCCTATTTAGTTACATTACAACCTGTGTGTAAATATTTTTGTAATCCGATTTGTGTGTGATGCATCAGCACTAACTAACTAGTTGGTGAAGTGAGAAAAATATAAATAATGTAATTAAATTAATGGGATCAAATAACTACAACTTGACAAGTGCATATGTATTCACCCCTCTTGCGATAAAGCCCCTAAAAATTTCTGGTGCCAGCAATTCCCTTCATAAGTTCCATGCTTAGTGACAGGACGTCCCCCAGTGTCACATGTCTGTCACTATATACAGTTTACTTTTTCTGAAAGGCCACAGAGGCTGCAACACCATTAACAAGAGACACCACTGACCAAACAACACCATGAAGACCAAGGAGATCTCCAAACACCACGAAGACCAAGGAGATCTCCAAACAACACCATGAAGACCAAGGATATCTCCAAACACCACCATGAAAACCAAGGAAATCTCCAAACACCACCATGAAGACCAATACCACCTCCAAACACCACCAAGACGACCAAGGAGACCTCCAAACACCATGAAGACCAAGGAGATCTCCAAACAACACCATGAAGACCAAGGAGATCTCCAAACACCACCATGAAGTCCAAGGAGATCTCCAAACACCACCATGAAGTCCAAGGAGATCTCCAAACAACACCATGAAGTCCAAGGAGATCTCCAAACACCACCATGAAGACCAAGGAGATCTCCAAACAACACCATGAAGACCAAGGAGATCTCCAAACACCACCATGAAGTCCAAGGAGATCTCCAAACAACACCATGAAAGCCAAGGAGATCTCCAAACACCACCATGAAGACCAAGGAGATCTCCAAACAACACCATGAAAGCCAAGGAGATCTCCAAACACCACCATGAAGACCAAGGAGATCTCCAAACAACACCACGAAGACCAAGGAGATCTCCAAACCACACCATGAAGACCAAGGAGATCTCCAAACCACACCATGAAGACCAAGGAGATCTCCAAACAACACCATGAAGACCAAGGAGATCTCCAACCACCACACCATGAAGACCAAGGAGATCTCCAAACAACACCATGAAGACCAAGGAGATCTCCAACCACCACCATGAAAGTCAAGGAGATCTCCAAACAACACCATGCAGACCAAGGAGACTTCCAAACACCATGAAGACCAAGGAGATCTCCAAACAGGTCAGGGACAAAGTTGTTGAGAAGTAAACGTCAGGGTTGGGCTATAAAAAAATCTCCCAATCTCTGATGATATCCCGGAGCACCGTCAAATCCATTATCATTGAAGAGAAAGAACATGGTACCACAACAAACCAGCCAAGTGGGGGAGCCCACCAAAACTCTCAGCCCGGGCAAGGAGGGTATTATTCATTGTGGCTGCACAGAGAACAAAGGTAACTCTGAAGGAGCTGCAGAGTTCCCAAGCAGAGACTGGAGTATCTGTCCATACGACCACAATAAGCCATACACTCCACAGGAGGTGGCCTTTATGGTAGAGTGGCCAGAAAAAAGCCTTCACTTACACACAAAGTGTATGGCTCATTTTGAGTTTGCTAAAAGACATGTGGGAGACTCCCCAAATGTACGGAGAATGGTGCTGTGGTCAAATGAGACCAAAATGTAACTTTTTGTCCACTAAGGAAAATGCTAAATCTAGTGCCAAAGCAACACAGCTCATCACCCCAAGAACACCATCCCAACAGTGAAACATGGTGGTGGCAGCATCATGCTGTGGGGATGTTTTTCGGCAGCAGGGACTGGGACAATGGTCCGCTTCGAGGGAAAGATGGATTGTGGGAAATACAGAGATATTCTTGAGGAAAACCTGTCAGTCAGTGATTTGAGACTGGGACGGAGATTCACCTTCCAACAAGACAATGACCCAAAGCATACTGCCAAAGCAACACTCGAGTGGTTTAAGGGGAAACATGTAAATGTTCTGGAGTGTTTGAGTCACAACCCAGACCTTAATCCAATAGAGTTTCTGTGGTCAGACGTGAAGATCGCTGTTCACCAGAGGAAACCATCTAACGTGTCCGAGCTGGAGCAGTTTTGCCATGAGGAATGGGCAAAAATCTCAGTGGCCAAATGAGGAAAGCTCCTAGAGACTTATCCAAAGCTGTAATTGCCACAAAAGGAGGCTCTACAAAGTACTGACTTTAGAGGGTTAATAGTTATACACACTGAAGTTTTCAGTTTTGTCCTATTTGTACAGAAAACCAAATGTTCACAGTTGTCGGCGTGTTCTTTACATGAACGGATGGAAAACCTTAAAAAAACAGTGAAATTCCAGGTTGTGAGGTAGCAAAACATGAAAAATGCCAAGGGGGTGAATATTTTCTCAAGCCACTGTACCCGAGATCTGAGAACAGTCACCACCTCCAGATCCATCAAGGTCTTCATTCTTGACCATTATCTGCTGAGAGGCTCTGCCGAAAGGGGGATCCACTGCCACCATTGGGCGTACTGTGCGATGTTTAGGTAGGTGGTACGTCACATCCACATAAGCCACTTGTGAAGATCCATCGTATACCTGGAGCACCGCACCAGACATGCTGTACCCAGGAAAACCCCACCTCACCCACCTTATAGTGGAAGCATCTCAACAGACCCGCCATATATCAGGAGCACCCCACAAAACTTGCCGTATGCCAGCAGCTCCCCATGAGACTCATCGTATATACCTGGAGCACCGCACCAGACATGCTGTATACCAGGAACACCTCATTGGCCTGGGACAGCTCATAGAGTCTCATGGCTTTCAGTATCACCTCTATGCTGATGACACACAGATCTACCTCTCTGGACCCGATATCTCCTCCCTACTAACCAAAAACCCACAATATCTGTCTGCTATCTCATCCTTCTTCTCTGCTAGATTTCTAAAACCTAACATGGACAAAACAGAATTCATCATCTTTCCACCATCTCATTCATCCCCCCACCTGACCTATCTGTCAATGTCAATGGCTGTTCACTCACCCCAGTCCCTCAAGCTCGCTGCATTGGGGTAACCCTGGACTCTGATCTCTCCTTCAAACTACATATCCAAGCCCTTTCCACTTCCTGCCGACTCCAACTCAAAAATATCTCCCGGATCCACACATTCCTCAACCACGAATCTGCAAAAACACTAATACATGCCCTCATCATCTCCCGCCTCGACTACTGCAACCTCCTGCTCTGTGGCCTCCCCTCTAACACTCTTGCACCCCTCCAATCCATCCTAAACTCTGCTGCCTGACTAATCCACCTGTCCCCCCGCTATTCCCCGGCCTCTCCTCTCTGTCAATCCCTTCACTGGCTCCCCATTACCAAGAGACTCCAGTTCAAAACCCTAACCATGACATACAAAACCATCCACAACCAGTCTCCTCCATACATCTGTGACCTAGTCTCCTGGTACAGAACTACACGCAACCTCCGATCCTCACAAGATCTCCTTCTCTACTCCCCTCTTATCTCCTCTTCCCACAATGGCATACAAGATTTCTCCCGTGCATCACCCTACTCTGGAACTCTCTACCCCAACACATCAGACTCTCGCCTACTGTGGAAACCTTCAAAAGGAACCTGAAGACCCACCTCTTCCGACAAGCCTACAACCTGCAGTAACCATCGCTCCACCACATTACTGCATGACCAGCTCTACCCTCACCTACTGTATCCTCACCCATCCCTTGTAGACTGTGAGCCCTCGCGGGCAGGGTCCTCGCTCCACCATACTGCTGCACGACCAGCTCTACCCTCACCTACTGTATCCTCACCCATCCCCTGTAGACTGTGAGCCCTCGCGGGCAGGGTCCTCGCTCCACCATACCGCTGCACGACCAGCTCTACCCTCACCTACTGTATCCTCACCCATCCCCTGTAGACTGTGAGCCCTCGCGGGCAGGGTCCTCGCTCCACCATACCGCTGCATGACCAGCTCTACCCTCACCTACTGTATCCTCACCCATCCCCTGTAGACTGTGAGCCCTCGCGGGCAGGGTCCTCGCTCCACCATACCGCTGCATGACCAGCTCTACCCTCACCTACTGTATTCTCACCCATCCCTTGTAGACTGTGAGCCCTCAAGTGCAGGGTCCACTCTCCTGTACCAATCGCCATCATGTTTTGTTCAAGATTATTGTAATTGTTCTTGTATGTATACCTCTTATTCACATGTAAAGCTCCATGGAATAAATGGTGCTATAATAATAAATAATTTCACCCGCCCTATATTGGGAGCACCTCACAAGACTTAGACTTCCCACAAACCAGGGACACCAGACCAGCCCTATATCAGGGACACCCCACAAGTCCTGGCCTATACCTGGGACACCCCACAAGACCAGCTCTATACCAGAATCACTCCACAAGTCAACCGGTATACCAGGGACACCCCACAAGACCAGCCCTATACCCAGGACACCCCACTAGTCCTGCTGTATACCTGGGACACCCCACAAGACCTGCTTGTGACAATACAGCTTCTAATCTTAAAGAGCCAGACGTCTAGATTTGTTAAGCCAAGAGAAATACACTATTGTCTTTGAGTTGACTTGTGAATGTAAGTGCATTTCTGTGGCTGATTGTGGTCTTCTCTTGGTTCTGATAATGATGTTTGTTACTATGTTAATTGCATATTCTAATAAGGCCATCTAGATGTTGATTTAAAGCGTCCCCCTGCTATGCCGGCTGTGTGGGTTGATTAATGGCTCAAACAATGAGACCTTACCCTGTGGAATAATACCCTCCCTAACCCTTGCCCTGTGGATGTGTACTTGAGAGAATAAAGGTGAACTATTTAAGGAACATTTGCCTCTATAGCAGGGAGATTTGCAACAGAAAATTGAAAGAGACTTTACAAGGAGAATTAAAGATCAGACTCTCTTCAGACCATCAGCTTGGAAGCATGGCTTTATCCAAAGAGACACAGATTTGGATTCTACATGATTCCAGCCTAAGGGTATATGGCCCTTACTGGAAAGATACGGATCTGCTCAACTGACCATCAGGACAGACCATGGATACATGGTTTGGGAGACCAGGTTGGGACGATGAAGTCACCTAGTCGCACGGATATGTTGTTTGGGGTTGCCAGGGGAGACCCTCCGGTCGCTTGGAACCCATGAAGACATTTGGAGAAGCCAGATTGGGACCAACCGGTCGTCTGGCCCCGTGGAAACTCTTGGAGACGCTATGGTGTGACCCTCGGGTCTTCTGGCCTTGTACGTCGATAGACTGTCGGCTTCCTAAGCTTGCTGCTACCTCCTCCAGTGCTCCGTGTGTGGTGTGGGGGAGGAGGGAGCAGTATGGGGCCACATAGAGAGTGTAGCGCCTTTCACAGCTGAGGGTTTGTTACAATTGTAGGCAGTCAATCATTTTTCAGTTACTCAAACTTGAGAATAACTTATTTCGTATTCACTTGATGAAGGATAAACTTTCTGATCCCCAGGGGTCCGACTGCTGTGGTCCGCAGCGATTCTGAGACCTGAGGCTCTGCTGGCCGCATGGAGCGGCGGTGACCATGCTCACTGCCGACCGCCTCTTATTCTCTATGGGACCACCGAAGCGGTCAGGGGATAGGGAATAACCATCATCCTTGAGAATTGCCCTTTAACCACATCGTCATCGCTTGTCCTGATGATTTGTTACAATGTTTCCCTTTGGAGCCCATACACCACAGAGGATTGTCCAGACTGGATACAAGTGTAACAAACCCTCAGCTGTGAGCAGTTTCAGTGCAGGAGAGATTTTCAACATTTGGATGGGGGGGGAGGGGCACATGGTCATCACTGTTATTAGGGCCGTCCTGGTCGCTAAACATCCATTACAATGGCGTCATCTACCATCAGATCACTTAACTGTAGGGTCCCTGATTCTGACCAGGGGCCACATCTGTCTGAGCCCGCCGGAGTGCTTTAATAGACTCCTGCCCTTTTTTTCTTGTGTGGTATAGATACGGTATACATCATGTACAGAAAGCGCTGATTATTGGCGATTTATTGTATAATGTAACAATGTATCAGATTCGTCATATAAAAAAAAGCAGCAGAATCGCTACAAAATAAGAATAATGTCTGCAGTGTAATCAGGAACCATGAAGCATCGGCGTCCCCCCGGGATGGTAGTGATGGCACAGGCGGTAATGTAGGGCGAGAAGGAGCCCGAGGTGCCGGCGTCCCCCGGGATGGTGGTGATGTCACAGGGGGTAATGTAGGGCGAGAAGGAGCCAGAGGTGCCAGTGTCCCCTCGGGATGGTGGTGATGTCACAGGGGGGTAATGTAGGGCGAGAAGGAGCCAGAGGTGCCGGCGTCCCCCCGGGATGGTGGTGATGTCACAGGGGGTAATGTAGGGCGAGAAGGAGCCCGAGGTGCCGGCGTCCCCCCGGGATGGTGGTGATGTCACAGGGGGTAATGTAGGGCGAGAAGGAGCCCGAGGTGCCGGCGTCCCCCGGGATGGTGGTGATGTCACAGGGGGTAATGTAGGGCGAGAAGGAGCCAGAGGTGCCAGTGTCCCCTCGGGATGGTGGTGATGTCACAGGGGGGTAATGTAGGGCGAGAAGGAGCCCGAGGTGCCGGCGTCCCCCGGGATGGTGGTGATGTCACAGGGGGTAATGTAGGGCGAGAAGGAGCCAGAGGTGCCAGTGTCCCCTCGGGATGGTGGTGATGTCACAGGGGGGTAATGTAGGGCGAGAAGGAGCCCGAGGTGCCGGCGTCCCCCCGGGATGGTGGTGATGTCACAGGGGGTAATGTAAGGCGAGAAGGAGCCCGAGGTGCCGGCGTCCCCCCGGGATGGTGGTGATGTCACAGGGGGGTAATGTAGGGCGAGAAGGAGCACGAGGTGCCGGCGTCCCCCCGGGATGGTAGTGATGGCACAGGGGGTAATGTAGGGCGAGAAGGAGCCCGAGGTGCCGGCGTCCCTCGGGATTGTGGTGATGTCACAGGGGGTAATGTAGGGCGAGAAGGAGCACGAGGTGCCGGCGTCCCCCGGGATGGTGGTGATGTCACAGGGGGTAATGTAGGGCGAGAAGGAGCCAGAGGTGCCAGTGTCCCCTCGGGATGGTGGTGATGTCACAGGGGGGTAATGTAGGGCGAGAAGGAGCCAGAGGTGCCGGCGTCCCCCCGGGATGGTGGTGATGTCACAGGGGGTAATGTAGGGCGAGAAGGAGCCCGAGGTGCCGGCGTCCCCCCGGGATGGTGGTGATGTCACAGGGGGGTAATGTAGGGCGAGAAGGAGCCCGAGGTGCCGGCGTCCCCCCGGGATGGTGGTGATGTCACAGGGGGGTAATGTAGGGCGAGAAGGAGCGCGAGGTGCCGGCGTCCCCCCGGGATGGTGGTGATGTCACAGGGGGGTAATGTAGGGCGAGAAGGAGCGCGAGGTGCCGGCGTCCCCCCGGGATGGTGGTGACGTCACAGGGGGTAATGTAGGGCGAGAAGGAGCCAGAGGTGCCGGCGTCCCCCCGGGATGGTGGTGATGTCACAGGGGGTAATGTAGGGCGAGAAGGAGCACGAGGTGCCGGCGTCCCCCCGGGATGGTGGTGATGTCACAGGGGGTAATGTAGGGCGAGAAGGAGCACGAGGTCCCGGCATCCCCCCAGGATGGTGGTGATGGCACAGGGGGAAATGTAGGGCGAGAAGGAGCAAAAGGTGCCGGCGTCCCCCAGGATGGTGGTGATGTCACAGGGGGGTAATGTAGAGCGAGAAGGAGCACGTAGTGCTGGCGTCCCCCGGGATGGTGGTGATGGCACAGGCGGTAATGTAGGGCGAGAAGGAGCACGAGGTGCCGGTGTCCCCTCGGGATGGTGGTGATGGCACAGGGGGTAATGTAGTGTGAGAAGGAGCACGAGGTGCCGGCGTCCCCCCCGGGGATGGTGGTGATGTCACAGGGGGGTAATGTAGGGCGAGAAGGAGCACGAGGTGCCGGCGTCCCCCCCGGGGATGGTGGTGATGTCACAGGGGGGTAATGTAGGGCGAGAAGGAGCACGAGGTGCCGGCGTCCCCCCCGGGGATGGTGGTGATGGCATTCTGATTTTCTACTCTAGTCACATCCAAAGCTGCGTTCACCAATACTACACTCTAGTAAGATTCAGAGCTGGGATTTTCCCATGATGAAGCGCTGCTCACGGCCGTAATAACGTAAATCCGGCAGGAATCTGATGAGAACCAGACACACATCTCATGGCCACACACAAGTGTGCACGTATACGCCGGAGCGCTGCCCGTGTGTGCTCGTCATCGCACTTCTGATGGATCGCTAGAGGCAGGATTTTGAATGCAGCATTGGCTGTGACCGGAGAAGAAAACATGATGTAACAATCAGTATCATATGATTAGAGTCAGATTGTTTTATGTAGATTCTTTCTGGAAACATTGAAAGCAGAAGGTTCAGGAGGAGCCATCGCTGTAGAGATCAGTAATATGGAAATCCAGGAACCCGACGCGTTTCTCATCTTTCTTCCTCTCGCAGGAAATCTCCTCTCTTTCCTCCGGTTTTGCTCACGAGTTTCACCTCTTCGATCACCATGTCGTGAGTGACGGCCTTGCACATGTCATAGATGGTTAATGCCGCCACGCTCGCCGCGGTCAGCGCCTCCATCTCCACCCCAGTTTTCCCGTAAGTACGACATTCGGCTGTCACCAAGGCTGCAAATCGCGTGGCGTCCAGCGTCAGGGAAACCTGGACTTGGCTCAGGGAAATGTTATGGCACAAAGGAATCAGCTGGCTGGTCAGCTTGGCGCCCTGGATGCCGGCGATCTGAGCCACGGTGAGGACATCGCCCTTCTTCAGCTGGTTGGACTGGACCAGGTTGAAGACGTCGGGGCCCAGGCGGATGACGGCAGTAGCGACGGCGGTGCGGCTGCTGCTCGATTTTTCTCCGACATCGACCATGTGAACCTTTCCGGCTCGGTCGACGTGCGTCAAATGTCCGGACGCCTCCTGTAAACGGGAATTATTGTGCGTTTCAGACAGATTGTCAGTGGAAGACTGTGGAGTATTAAGGCACTGAGATTGGGGGGCCGGAGACTCGGGGCCACAGCAGAAACTGCGCAGCGGAAGCACCAAAGGAGCCACTATCGTCCTCCGAAAATCCGAAAGAGAAAAGTCCATAAATACTGTCCGTAAACCCCACACCGACCGGACAGTGCGGCGACACAACCCAGCGCCCAGCCCCCGACCAGCAAAGGATCCGAGACGTCCCATTATATAAAACCCCCAAACAGCTCCCCAAAACAGAAGGACGGAGGAAGGAGGCGACCCTGGAAAGAGAGAAAGTGGGAGTTATAGTCCATCATCATATAGTAATATACCGAACACTCAGGTATAACATTACTGCAAAATAATCTGTATAATAGTCAGTAGTAAAGTACATACATCCTCCTATATAGAAGCAGTATTATAGTAGTTATATTCTTGTACACAGGGGGCAGTATTATAGTAGTTATATTCTTGTACATAGGGGCAGTATTATAGTAGTTATATTCTTGTACATAGGGGCAGTATTATAGTAGTTATATTCTTGTACATAGGGGCAGTATTATAGTAGTTATATTCTTGTACATAGGGGGCAGTATTATAGTAGTTATATTCTTGTACATAGGGGGCAGTATTATAGTAGTTATATTCTTGTACATAGGGGGCAGTATTATAGTAGTTATATTCTTGTACATAGGGACAGTATTATAGTAGTTATATTCTTGTACATAGGAGCAGTATTATAGTAATATTCTTGTACATAGGGGGCAGTATTATAGTAGTTATATTCTTGTACATAGGAGCAGTATTATAGTAGTTATATTCTTGTACATAGGAGCAGTATTATAGTAATATTCTTGTACATAGGGGGCAGTATTATAGTAGTTATATTCTTGTACATAGGAGCAGTATTATAGTAGTTATATTCTTGTACATAGGAGCAGTATTATAGTAGTTATATTCTTGTACATAGGGGGCAGTATTATAGTAGTTATATTCTTGTACATAGGGGCAGTATTATAGTTGTTATATTCTTGTACATAGGGACAGTATTATAGTAGTTATATTCTTGTACATAGGAGCAGTATTATAGTAGTTATATTCTTGTACATAGGGGGCAGTATTATAGTAGTTATAGTCCTGTACATAGGGGGCAGTATTATAGTAGTTATATTCTTGTACATAGGGACAGTATTATAGTAGTCATATTCTTGTACATAGGAGCAGTATTATAGTAGTTATATTTTTGTACATAGGGGCAGTATTATAGTAGTTATATTCTTGTACATAGGAGCAGTATTATAGTAGTTATATTCTTGTACATAGGGGCAGTATTATAGTAGTTATATTTTTGTACATAGAGGCAGTATTATAGTAGTTATATTCTTGTATATAGGAGCAGTATTATAGTAGTTATATTCTTGTACATAGGGGCAGTATTATAGTAGTTATATTCTTGTACATAGGAGCAGTATTATAGTAGTTATATTCTTGTACATAGGGGGCAGTATTAGTTCATATTGTAAAAGAACCAGAATACATTAGTAAACATGACAGATGGTGACATACATCCTTCATTCTGCCTCTTGTGCTCCACTATAATGTCCTGACAGTCGCCCCAGATGACATATTACCACTGCCCCTTATATTGCTGCGCTCCGTTACAATGTGTTCTGCGATGTAACGTAACTTTATAAAGCATGTACACAACATATTTACGCTATACTGCAGCTACATCGTAACCAAACTGATGGACTTGTGACTGCAGCTCTCAGTGTGACTAGAGTATAATCAAATGAAGTACAAGACAATTAAAGTAAATGGGACACTTCACCTTTAATCCTTCTTTTCTGTAAAGACCCGAAAGAAGAAAAAAAAATCTGGGGAGAATTACAGACCTCAGAGAGGGAGAGATTTATGTTTCAGGGGATGCAGGCAGATTTACGAGGGTCCTCAGTGCCCCCCCCCCCCCCTCAGCAGGGAGAAGAGATCAGCGGCCGCCCCTAGAACAAAGATCTCCCTCCACTAAAAGAGCGGAGAACCACATGAATAACAATTCCCTCTGCGGGACTAGGGGGGCTCGGGGTAAACACACGGGGGCTGCAGGTCTGTCAGCAGAACCTCAATGCCAGCAGAGCGGGTGTAAAGCCCACGTACAAGCAAAGGTTCCTATGACTACACCGCGTCTTCAGAACAGAGAATTCAACTATGCAAATAGATTTGATCTCCGACCGTTTAAGGTACGCAGCTCCGCAGCTTTGTGTTTCTATGGTTACACAGTCCATACTGCTATTCTATTGTAGAATAGGAAGGAAGAAGAAAGCAGAAAACTGAAGAAGGTCAGACTACAGAGACACATTGTAGTCTGTCACCATGGAAACGCAGAGAACTGGAAAGTGGTTTTCATTGTTTAACTGTCGCTGCTCCAAGCAGAGAGAGAAAGAAAAGGCCGGCGAAGTGCCAAGGACGGCTGGCGGAGAAAGGAGACAAGAGGGAAAGATGGCGGCCAAGAGGTCACAGTGAAAGGCGGCGGCCAAGAGGTCACAGTGAAAGGCTGGAAGAGGGAAAGATGGCGGCCAAGAGGTCACAGTGAAAGGCTGGAAGAGGGAAAGATGGCGGCCAAGAGGTCACAGTGAAAGGCTGGAAGAGGGAAAGATGGCGGCCAAGAGGTCACAGTGAAAGGCTGGAAGAGGGAAAGATGGCGGCCAAGAGGTCACAGTGAAAGGCTGGAAGAGGGAAAGATGGCGGCCAAGAGGTCACAGTGAAAGGCTGGAAGAGGGAAAGATGGCGGCCAGGAGGTCACAGTGAAAGGCTGGAAGAGGGAAAGATGGCGGCCAAGAGGTCACAGTGAAAGGCTGGAAGAGGGAAAGATGGCGGCCAAGAGGTCACAGTGAAAGGCTGGAAGAGGGAAAGATGGCGGCCAAGAGGTCACAGTGAAAGGCGGCGGCCAAGAGAGAAAGATGGCGGCCAAGAGGTCACAGTGAAAGGCTGGAAGAGGGAAAGATGGCGGCCAAGAGGTCACAGTGAAAGGCGGCGGCCAAGAGGTCACAGTGAAAGGCTGGAAGAGAGAAAGATGGCGGCCAAGAGGTCACAGTGAAAGGCTGGAAGAGGGAAAGATGGCGGCCAAGAGGTCACAGTGAAAGGCTGGAAGAGGGAAAGATGGCGGCCAAGAGGTCACAGTGAAAGGCTGGAAGAGAGAAAGATGGCGGCCAAGAGGTCACAGTGAAAGGCTGGAAGAGGGAAAGATGGCGGCCAAGAGGTCATACTGAAAGCCTGGAAGAGGGAAAGATGGCGGCCAAGAGGTCACAGTGAAAGCCTGGAAGAAAAAAAGATGGCGGCCAAGAGGTCATAGTGAAAGCCTGGAAGAGGGAAAGATGGCGGCCAAGAGGTCACAGTGAAAGCCTGGAAGAGGGAAAGATGGCGGCCAAGAGGTCACAGTGAAAGCCTGGAAGAGGGAAAGATGGCGGCCAAGAGGTCACAGTGAAAGCCTGGAAGAGGGAAAGATGGCGGCCAAGAGGTTATAGTGAAAGCCTGGAAGAGGGAAAGATGGCGGCCAAGAGGTCATAGTGAAAGCCTGGAAGAAAAAAAAAGATGGCGGCCAAGAGGTCACAGTGAAAGCCTGGAGGAGGGAAAGATGGCGGCCAAGAGGTCACAGTGAAAGCCTGGAGGAGGGAAAGATGGCGGCCAAGAGGTCACAGTGAAAGCCTGGAAGAGGGAAAGATGGCGGCCAAGAGGTTATAGTGAAAGCCTGGAAGAGGGAAAGATGGCGGCCAAGAGGTCACAGTGAAAGCCTGGAAGAGGGAAAGATGGCGGCCAAGAGGTTATAGTGAAAGCCTGGAAGAGGGAAAGATGGCGGCCAAGAGATCATAGTGAAAGCCTGGAAGAGGGAAAGATGGCGGCCAAGAGGTCATAGTGAAAGCCTGGAAGAGGGAAAGATGGCGGCCAAGAGGTCATAGTAAAAGCCTGGAAGAAAAAAAAAGATGGCGGCCAAGGAGGGACTGACGAGGTAGAATAAAAAAAAAATCAATCAAAAACTCCAGATGGTGGCCAGGAAAAATAAAAGTTGATGACCATTAAAAATAAGGAGGCAGCAAAGAAGAAAAAATAAAAAAAATTATATTTATATATAAATAATAATAATAATATTATTAATAATAGAAAGATGGCTACCAGGAAAAGTAGAGAATTACTATGGTCAAGAATACAAAAATGGCGGCCGGGGAAAAAACAAGACGGTGGTCAAGGATAAAAATATGGAGGCCAAGTAAGAAAGAGGGCGGCCAAGGATACTAAGAAGGAAGATGACGAGAACATTGAGACAAAGGATGGCCTGGAAGAGAGGTGTGTACAGCGGAGAAGACGATGGTGATCGATAATTCACAACTTCTCTATGAACGTTTCTACGTATTGTTCTTCCATCCTGTGCCCCCCAGCAGCCCCCTCCCTCCCCATCCTGTGCACCCCCACCCCCCCCTCCCCCACACTGTGCCCCCTGGTCTCCCCACTCAGTCTTTCCCCCAACCGAAGCCCCCCGACCGCCCTGTCCACCCCCTCATCCTGTGCCCCCCGGCCTCCTCGCTCCGTCCCCCCCCATCCCAAGCCCCCCGGCCGCCCCGTCTCTCCCTGTCCTGTGCCCCCCCCAGTCCGGTCTCGGTACTTTGCGCGCTCTGCGGCACCGATGTCGCTGCGAGATAAAACATTCGGGGTCGCGGCGTTCATTCTCCGAGACCACAAGGTATTTTTAGTATCAGCGCTGAGATATCATTAAGATAATTCGTGGTCCGGAGTTCAGAGACTTTCCCAAAAAGATCATAGCCCTGAACTGAATCCAAGTGACGACGAAACTCAATAGTACAGAAAGCGCGGAGCGTGTGTACCAGGAGGAAGAGAGAAGACATCCGGCAGTCCCATGTAACAGCACAGATAACACAGTGATAACTCTCTGAGTACAGATAATATAGTAGATGTCACCTGCAGTCCTATGTAACACCACAGATAACACAGTGATAACTCTCTGAGTACAGATAATGTAGTAGATGTCACCTGCAGTCCTATGTAACACCACAGACAACACAGTGATAACTCCCTGAGTACAGATAATATAGTAGATGTCACATGCAGTCCCATGTAACACCACAGATAACACAGTGATAACTCTGAGTACAGATAATGTAGTAGATGTCACCTGCAGTCCTATGTAACACCACAGTGATAACTCTCTGGGTACAGATAATGTAGTAGATGTCACCTGCAGTCCTATGTAACACCACGGATAACACAGTGATAACTCTCTGAGTACAGATAATGTAGTAGATGTCACCTGCAGTCCTATGTAACACCACAGATAACACAGTAATAACTCTCTGAGTACAGATAATGTAGTAGATGTCACCTGCAGTCCTATGTAACACCACAGATAACACAGTGATAACTCTCTGAGTACAGATAATGTAGTAGATGTCACCTGCAGTCCTATGTAACACCACAGTGATAGGACAGCTATAAACCTGCTCGCTGACAGTTTCCATCAGAAGCAGAATGAGAATCTCTTAGTCTCGTGGAGTAACTATGTAGCAGGGGCTCGGTGGCCCCCCGTACGTACAGGCTTAGTCACCCACCAATCAGGATCATCGGCCGATTCTTCATCTGGGAGATGCTGAACATTCCTGCGGACACAAGGTGACAGGTTAGGGTCAGTGACAGCGACGACGTTACCCGCCGTCTCTACCGCGCTTCTGCATTTTACATGCACTGACACATTGTAACGAACCCCTCAGCTGTGTGACATTGTCAGTTTCTATTCACTGTCAGCCGGCAGAGATCCGACCGATCACATTGCAGTCACATGACGCTGACTGTTTCCGGAGCGCGCACTCACCCGCGTGCTGCTTCTTCTTACGCCCCACAGCCGCCCCGATGATCTGCGCCAGCTCCTCCTCGCTCGCCCCGCTGCGCAGACAGTCTCTGAGAGACACCTCCGAGTTCCCGAAGAGACAGACCTGCGCGCAGAGACTACCATCATTCCTTAGCCTCTAGTTACACCCAGAGCTGCATCTACAAACGTTACTCTCCCGTCACATCATCCAGCCATTGTTATGCTCCAGTTACAACCAAGTCTGCATTAACAAAACAAACGCTCGAGTAAGGAGCTGCATAAATAGCGCCGGCGCTGAAGTCACCTCCAGAGCTGCACTCACAATTCTTACGTTCCTGCAAGATCAGAGCCGCACACGATCCTTCTGCTCCAGTTACATCTAGATCTACATTAACATTCCTATACTCTAGTTACATGAAAAGCTGCAACAAAAGATTTTTTTATTTTTTTTAGAAGGGGGGAAAAAATAAGAAATAAAGCCCCTTTTTCTGGATTTCTGGGCGTTGTCACCGGCACCTTGAGATTCCCATCGGCCGTGATCCGCAGCCGGTTACAGGAGCCGCAGAAGTGATCAGACATGGAGGTGATGAAGCCGATCTGTCCCCGGAAGCTCGGGACTCTGTACGCCTGAAACGTCACAACACCGATAACATGAGACCACCGGAGAGAAGGAGAGAGAGACCCCCTGACACACAGACAGGCTGCTATACAGCTATGATAATGTACAGGGGTCTCCGTACCTTGGAGGTGCTCGATGTCACCGTAGGGACCTTCTCCAGCTCCGGCCACCTCTGCCGGATCGTGTCCAACATCTCCTGGTAACTCACCATCTTCCTGAAGTTCCACTTATTGCCTAAAAACAATCGTAGTAACTAAAGACTGTAGCAGCACAAAGGACACAGCGTGTACCCCAAAATTACTGCCCCCCCGACATAGCGCCCCCATGTGCCAACCACTGACCCCTGCATACTCAGCCCTCCAGAGCTGCACTCACTATTCTGCTGGTGCAGTCACTGTGTACATACATTACATTACTGATCCTGAGTTACATCCTGTATTATACCCCAGAGCTGCACTCACTATTCTGCTGGTGCAGTCACTGTGTACATACATTACATTACTGATCCTGAGTTACATCCTGTATTATACTCCAGAGCTGCGCTCACTATTCTGCTGGTGCAGTCACTGTGTACATACATTACATTACTGATCCTGAGTTACATCCTGTATTATACTCCAGAGCTGCACTCACTATTCTGCTGGTGCAGTCACTGTGTACATACATTACATTACTGAACCTGAGTTACATCCTGTATTATACTCCAGAGCTGCACTCACTATTCTGCTGGTGCAGTCACTGTGTACATACATTACATTACTGATCCTGAGTTACATCCTGTATTATACTCCAGAGCTGCGCTCACTATTCTGCTGGTGCAGTCGCTGTGTACATACATTACATTACTGATCCTGAGTTACATCTTGTATTATACTCCAGAGCTGCACTCACTATTCTGCTGGTGCAGTCACTGTGTACATACATTACATTACTGATCCTGAGTTACATCCTGTATTATACTCCAGAGCTGTGCTCACTATTCTGCTGGTGCAGTCACTGTGTACATACATTACATTACTGATCCTGAGTTACATCCTGTATTATACTCCAGAGTTGCACTCACTATTCTGCTGGTGCAGACACTGTGTACATACATTACATTACTGATCCTGAGTTACATCCTGTATTATACTCCAGAGCTGCACTCACTATTCTGCTGGTGCAGTTACTGTGTACATACATTACATTACTGATCCTGAGTTACATCCTGTATTATACTCCAGAGCAGCACTCACTATTCTGCTGGTGGTGTCACTGTGTACATACATTACATTACTGATCCCGAGTTACATCCTGTATTATACTCCAGAGCTGCACTCACTATTCTGCTGGTGCAGTCACTGTGTACATACATTACATTACTGATCCTGAGTTACATCCTGTATTATACTCCAGAGCTGCACTCACTATTCTGCTGGTGCAGTCACTGTGTACATACATTACATTACTGATCCTGAGTTACATCCAGTATTATACTCCAGAGCTGCACTCACTATTCTGCTGGTGCAGTCACTGTGTACATACATTACATTACTGATCCTGAGTTACATCCTGTATTATACTCCAGAGCTGCACTCACTATTCTGCTGGTGCAGTCACTGTGTACATACATTACATTACTGATCCTGAGTTACATCCAGTATTATACTCCAGAGCTGCACTCACTATTCTGCTGGTGCAGTCACTGTGTACATACATTACATTACTGATCCTGAGTTACATCCTGTATTATACTCCAGAGCTGCACTCACTATTCTGCTGGTGCAGTCACTGTGTACATACATTACATTACTGATCCTGAGTTACATCCAGTATTATACTCCAGAGCTGCACTCACTATTCTGCTGGTTCTTACTGTCATCAGTCAGGAGACAGTCAGGGAAGCAGTTAGACTGTGTGGTGACGTCTCCAGAAAACACTTCACCAGAGTAATCCATATGTGCTGATAAATGAACAAGCAGAGAAAGCTGGAAATTTCAGCACCACTGTGAATGCAGCTCTGAAGGGATAATGTAACCTCAGGGCCTCAGTGATCGCACTTGCAGAACTTCAATCACAAATGTCAGAGACTGAGTATAATACTCCGGACGCTCCTTGGAGATTAGAGGCACAATCCCCGATCCCACCACCGCTGCTTCTTTATAAAATAAGAACCATAAGTGCGGCACCATTTTTCTTTAAGTGGAAACCATCAGCAGGATGATGTTGACGGATCTCATAACCTTACACTTTGTAACCCCAGGTTTGATAAATCTGATGGTTATTTACCACCGGCTGCTGATTGTTTCCATAGATGTAATAAAAATAAAGTCACAGTACGATCAATCAGTAGCACCTCGCCTCCATGCTGACTGTTTCCCCATCGAGGAATACACGGCAGAATAGCTCCAGCTCTCCCTATGGCAGATCCTGAGCCCTCACTTACCATCAAACGGCATGTACTCGATAAAGCGCACCTCGAGCGGCTGCTTCTCCGTCAGCGCCACAAAGTCCAGGAGCTCGTCCTCATTTAACCCTCTCATCACCACACAGTTCACCTGCGGCCGAACAATAAAAGAAGAGGCGCAAAAGGTCAGTCATGTGATCACAGACCATTAACCCGATTGTCTACACAACTCCAGAGCTGAAATCTTAATTCTGCTGCCTGGTCTCACAATGCTGCGCTGCATTTCAGGAGTCGTAGAGATTGTAACATCTGACTACTGCGCGCTGTGAATTACAAACTACAGCAAGTAGGGGGCAGCATTGGGAAAAGGGGGCTCTGCGACCTGGAAAGGCAAAAAGGAAACCTGATGAATTCTGAATGCAGCTCTGGGTGTGATTGGAGCAATGTGGGTAGTTCACCTTCCAGAAGCTGCAGTTGAGGGAAGAAGAGACACAAACAGTGTAGCAAAGAGAAACATTAAAGAGTAGAGGCTCACAAGCAACTGCGGAGGCCGCCAGGGAGGCAACGAGAGACAAGTAGAGGCCGGCAGAGAGGCAAGCGAGAGGCCGGCAGAGAGGCAAGCGAGAGGCCGGCAGAGAGGCAAGCGAGAGGCCGGCAGAGAGGCAAGCGAGAGGCCGGCAGAGAGGCAAGCGAGAGGCCGGCAGAGAGGCAACCCAGAGGCCGGCAGAGAGGCAAGCGAGAGGCCGGCAGAGAGGCAACCCAGAGGCCGGCAGAGAGGCAACCCAGAGGCCGGCAGAGAGGCAACCCAGAGGCCGGCAGAGAGGCAACCCAGAGGCCGGCAGAGAGGCAACCCAGAGGCCGGCAGAGAGGCAACCCAGAGGCCGGCAGAGAGGCAACCCAGAGGCCGGCAGAGAGGCAACCCAGAGGCCGGCAGAGAGGCAACCCAGAGGCCGGCAGAGAGGCAACCCAGAGGCCGGCAGAGAGGCAACCCAGAGGCCGGCAGAGAGGCAACCCAGAGGCCGGCAGAGAGGCAACCCAGAGGCCGGCAGAGAGGCAACCCAGAGGCCGGCAGAGAGGCAACCCAGAGGCCGGCAGAGAGGCAACCCAGAGGCCGGCAGAGAGGCAAAGAGAGGCCGCCAGGGAGGCAACGAGAGACATGTAGAGGCCGGCAGAGAGGCAAAGAGAGGCCGCCAGGGAGGCAACGAGAGACAAGTAGAGGCCGGCAGAGAGGCAAGCGAGAGGCCGGCAGAGAGGCAACCCAGAGGCCGCCAGAGAGGCAAAGAGAGGCCGCCAGGGAGGCAACGAGAGACAAGTAGAGGCCGCCAGAGGCCGGCAGAGAGGCAAAGAGAGACAAGTAGAGGCCGCCAGAGAGGCAAGTAGAGGCCGGCAGAGAGGCAACCCAGAGGCCGCCAGAGAGGCAACCCAGAGTCCGCCAGAGAGGCAACGAGGGACAAGTAGAGGCCGGCAGAGAGGCAACGAGAGACAAGTAGAGGCCGGCAGATTGACAAGTAGAGTCCGGCAGATTGACAAGTAGAGTCCGGCAGAGAGACAAGTAGAGTCCGGCAGAGAGACAAGTAGAGTCCGGCAGAGAGACAAGTAGAGTCCGGCAGAGAGACAAGTAGAGTCCGGCAGAGAGACAAGTAGAGTCCGGCAGAGAGACAAGTAGAGGCCGGCAGAGAGACAAGTAGAGGCCGGCAGAGAGACAAGTAGAGGCCGGCAGAGAGACAAGTAGAGGCCGGCAGAGAGACAAGTAGAGGCCGGCAGAGAGACAAGTAGAGGCCGGCAGAGAGACAAGTAGAGGCCGGCAGAGAGACAAGTAGAGGCCGGCAGAGAGACAAGTAGAGGCCGGCAGAGAGACAAGTAGAGGCCGGCAGAGAGACAAGTAGAGGCCGGCAGAGAGACAAGTAGAGGCCGGCAGAGAGACAAGTAGAGGCCGGCAGAGAGACAAGTAGAGGCCGGCAGAGAGACAAGTAGAGGCCGGCAGAGAGACAAGTAGAGGCCGGCAGAGAGACAAGTAGAGGCCGGCAGAGAGACAAGTAGAGGCCGGCAGAGAGACAAGTAGAGGCCGGCAGAGAGACAAGTAGAGACAAGTAGAGGCCGGCAGAGAGACAAGTAGAGGCCGGCAGAGAGACAAGTAGAGGCCGGCAGAGAGACAAGTAGAGGCCGGCAGAGAGACAAGTAGAGGCCGGCAGAGAGACAAGTAGAGGCCGGCAGAGAGACAAGTAGAGGCCGGCAGAGAGACAAGTAGAGACAAGTAGAGGCCGGCAGAGAGACAAGTAGAGGCCGGCAGAGAGACAAGTAGAGGCCGGCAGAGAGGCAAGCGAGAGGCCGGCAGAGAGGCAACCCAGAGGCCGGCAGAGAGGCAACCCAGAGGCCGGCAGAGAGGCAACCCAGAGGCCGGCAGAGAGGCAACCCAGAGGCCGGCAGAGAGGCAACCCAGAGGCCGGCAGAGAGGCAACCCAGAGGCCGGCAGAGAGGCAACCCAGAGGCCGGCAGAGAGGCAACCCAGAGGCCGGCAGAGAGGCAAAGAGAGGCCGCCAGGGAGGCAACGAGAGACATGTAGAGGCCGGCAGAGAGGCAAAGAGAGGCCGCCAGGGAGGCAACGAGAGACAAGTAGAGGCCGGCAGAGAGGCAAGCGAGAGGCCGGCAGAGAGGCAACCCAGAGGCCGCCAGAGAGGCAACCCAGAGGCCGCCAGGGAGGCAACGAGAGACAAGTAGAGGCCGCCAGAGGCCGGCAGAGAGGCAAAGAGAGACAAGTAGAGGCCGGCAGAGAGGCAACCCAGAGGCCGCCAGAGAGGCAAAGAGAGGCCGCCAGGGAGGCAACGAGGGACAAGTAGAGGCCGGCAGAGAGGCAACCCAGAGTCCGCCAGAGAGGCAACGAGGGACAAGTAGAGGCCGGCAGAGAGGCAACGAGAGACAAGTAGAGGCCGGCAGATTGACAAGTAGAGTCCGGCAGATTGACAAGTAGAGTCCGGCAGATTGACAAGTAGAGTCCGGCAGAGAGACAAGTAGAGTCCGGCAGAGAGACAAGTAGAGTCCGGCAGAGAGACAAGTAGAGTCCGGCAGAGAGACAAGTAGAGTCCGGCAGAGAGACAAGTAGAGTCCGGCAGAGAGACAAGTAGAGTCCGGCAGAGAGACAAGTAGAGTCCGGCAGAGAGACAAGTAGAGTCCGGCAGAGAGACAAGTAGAGTCCGGCAGAGAGACAAGTAGAGTCCGGCAGAGAGACAAGTAGAGGCCGGCAGAGAGACAAGTAGAGGCCGGCAGAGAGACAAGTAGAGACAAGTAGAGGCCGGCAGAGAGACAAGTAGAGACAAGTAGAGGCCGGCAGAGAGACAAGTAGAGGCCGGCAGAGAGACAAGTAGAGGCCGGCAGAGAGACAAGTAGAGGCCGGCAGAGAGACAAGTAGAGGCCGGCAGAGAGACAAGTAGAGGCCGGCAGAGAGACAAGTAGAGGCCGGCAGAGAGACAAGTAGAGGCCGGCAGAGAGACAAGTAGAGGCCGGCAGAGAGACAAGTAGAGGCCGGCAGAGAGACAAGTAGAGGCCGGCAGAGAGACAAGTAGAGGCCGGCAGAGAGACAAGTAGAGGCCGGCAGAGAGACAAGTAGAGGCCGGCAGAGAGACAAGTAGAGGCCGGCAGAGAGACAAGTAGAGACAAGTAGAGGCCGGCAGAGAGACAAGTAGAGGCCGGCAGAGAGACAAGTAGAGACAAGTAGAGGCCGGCAGAGAGACAAGTAGAGGCCGGCAGAGAGACAAGTAGAGGCCGGCAGAGAGACAAGTAGAGGCCGGCAGAGAGACAAGTAGAGGCCGGCAGAGAGACAAGTAGAGGCCGGCAGAGAGACAAGTAGAGGCCGGCAGAGAGACAAGTAGAGGCCGGCAGAGAGACAAGTAGAGACAAGTAGAGGCCGGCAGAGAGACAAGTAGAGACAAGTAGAGGCCGGCAGAGAGACAAGTAGAGGCCGGCAGAGAGACAAGTAGAGGCCGGCAGAGAGACAAGTAGAGGCCGGCAGAGAGACAAGTAGAGGCCGGCAGAGAGACAAGTAGAGGCCGGCAGAGAGACAAGTAGAGGCCGGCAGAGAGACAAGTAGAGGCCGGCAGAGAGACAAGTAGAGGCCGGCAGAGAGACAAGTAGAGGCCGGCAGAGAGACAAGTAGAGGCCGGCAGAGAGACAAGTAGAGGCCGGCAGAGAGACAAGTAGAGGCCGGCAGAGAGACAAGTAGAGGCCGGCAGATTGACAAGTAGAGGCCGGCAGATAGACAAGTAGAGGCCGGCAGAGAGACAAGTAGAGGCCGGCAGAGAGACAAGTAGAGGCCGGCAGAGAGACAAGTAGAGGCCGGCAGAGAGACAAGTAGAGGCCGGCAGAGAGACAAGTAGAGGCCGGCAGAGAGACAAGTAGAGGCCGGCAGAGAGACAAGTAGAGGCCGGCAGAGAGACAAGTAGAGGCCGGCAGAGAGACAAGTAGAGGCCGGCAGAGAGACAAGTAGAGGCCGGCAGAGAGACAAGTAGAGGCCGGCAGAGAGACAAGTAGAGGCCGGCAGAGAGACAAGTAGAGGCCGGCAGAGAGACAAGTAGAGGCCGGCAGAGAGACAAGTAGAGGCCGGCAGAGAGACAAGTAGAGGCCGGCAGAGAGACAAGTAGAGGCCGGCAGAGAGACAAGTAGAGGCCGGCAGAGAGACAAGTAGAGGCCGGCAGAGAGACAAGTAGAGGCCGGCAGAGAGACAAGTAGAGACAAGTAGAGGCTGGCAGAGAGACAAGTAGAGGCCGGCAGAGAGACAAGTAGAGGCCGGCAGAGAGACAAGTAGAGGCCGGCAGAGAGACAAGTAGAGACAAGTAGAGGCCGGCAGAGAGACAAGTAGAGGCCGGCAGAGAGACAAGTAGAGGCCGGCAGAGAGACAAGTAGAGGCCGGCAGAGAGACAAGTAGAGGCCGGCAGAGAGACAAGTAGAGGCCGGCAGAGAGACAAGTAGAGGCCGGCAGAGAGACAAGTAGAGGCCGGCAGAGAGACAAGTAGAGGCCGGCAGAGAGACAAGTAGAGGCCGGCAGAGAGACAAGTAGAGGCCGGCAGAGAGACAAGTAGAGACAAGTAGAGGCCGGCAGAGAGACAAGTAGAGACAAGTAGAGGCTGGCAGAGAGACAAGTAGAGGCCGGCAGAGAGACAAGTAGAGGCCGGCAGAGAGACAAGTAGAGACAAGTAGAGGCCGGCAGAGAGACAAGTAGAGACAAGTAGAGGCTGGCAGAGAGACAAGTAGAGGCCGGCAGAGAGACAAGTAGAGGCCGGCAGAGAGACAAGTAGAGACAAGTAGAGGCCAGCAGAGAGACAAGTAGAGGCCGGCAGAGAGACAAGTAGAGGCCGGCAGAGAGACAAGTAGAGGCCGGCAGAGAGACAAGTAGAGACAAGTAGAGGCCGGCAGAGAGACAAGTAGAGACAAGTAGAGGCCGGCAGAGAGACAAGTAGAGACAAGTAGAGGCCGGCAGAGAGACAAGTAGAGACAAGTAGAGGCCGGCAGAGAGACAAGTAGAGACAAGTAGAGGCCGGCAGAGAGACAAGTAGAGGCCGGCAGAGAGACAAGTAGAGGCCGGCAGAGAGACAAGTAGAGGCCGGCAGAGAGACAAGTAGAGGCCGGCAGAGAGACAAGTAGAGGCCGGCAGAGAGACAAGTAGAGGCCGGCAGAGAGACAAGTAGAGGCCGGCAGAGAGACAAGTAGAGGCCGGCAGAGAGACAAGTAGAGGCCGGCAGAGAGACAAGTAGAGGCCGGCAGAGAGACAAGTAGAGGCCGGCAGAGAGACAAGTAGAGGCCGGCAGAGAGACAAGTAGAGGCCGGCAGAGAGACAAGTAGAGGCCGGCAGAGAGACAAGTAGAGGCCGGCAGAGAGACAAGTAGAGGCCGGCAGAGAGGCAAGTAGAGGCCGGCAGAGAGGCAAGTAGAGGCCGGCAGAGAGGCAAGTAGAGGCCGGCAGAGAGGCAAGCGAGAGGCCGGCAGAGAGGCCGCCAGAGAGGCAAGCGAGAGGCCGCCAGAGAGGCAAGCGAGAGGCCGCCAGAGAGGCAAGCGAGAGGCCGCCAGAGAGGCAAGCGAGAGGCCGCCAGAGAGGCCGCCTCTCCCTGCAACAATGGATCTGGAGAATGTTCCGAAATATTACAATGTAACTAGAAGACTCCATCTCGCTGTTGCACATAACTGGTGACCGGAGATCGGGCTGATCTCTGTGATCTCTTTGATCCTGTGCTTTCATTTGTTCCCTGCAGCAGATCCCAGCCGAGCGCCGCGGCTTCAAAAAAAAGAAAAATATGCAGCTCATAGCCCCACCTAGAGGCCACACCAGGAATTGCTGCTTTTGTTTTTCACTATTTTAAATTTTGCAAAAAAAAAAAAAAAAGGAGCAAGGAGTGTAAAAAAAAATATATATATATCAGTTTATTAAAAGGGAATTAACTCCATATGGCTCCAGTTCTTGTGCATTACTACCCATCTGTCTAGATTCCCTTCATGGCATATTTATTCTGCCGGTGTCAGAGATCACTGCAGGTACGACATTCTATTCATGAAACAGGAGGTTCTGGATGTACAGTGTTATAGCAACAACTTAGAGATTTTTTTTTTTGTATTTCGAATACGTCCTTCAAGACATAAACCTCATGACGGGGGGGCTAAATAGAATTGGAGCAGACACAAGATTTTCCAAAATGTTCCACCGAGGGGCTTTTTGCAGGAGTCTCACCTTCACAGGGTTGTAGCCCAGCTCCACCGCTCGGTGAATTCCCTCCATTACTTTATGAAAACCTGGAGACACAAGATGCAGAACAGAATAATGCAAATATGAAGAATCATCATCACCTCGAGCCGGCGCCGCGGCCAATGACCCATCCGGCTCTGCTACATACCGTTAGCATTGCACGATACAGTCTGATGCTGCCATCTAGTGGACACCCTCGGTACTGTCTCCGACAGTCAGAATGGCGGCAGCTGCTGCGTCCGCCGCCTCTGGACAACAGAGAGGCAGAACCAGCCGCTTTTCCCTGCGCGGTCACCCCCCCCCTGTAATGTATCTATCCCGGGGTTACAGATTTTGGAGCCCCCAATTCTGCAGTACCCCACCTTTCCTGCGCACAATGAACTCGAATTTGGCGGGCACCAGGGTGTCCAGGCTGACGTTCAGGACGTCCAGCCCCGCGTCCTTCAGTTTCGGTAACAGTCGCGCCAGGTTGATGCCATTTGTCGTCAGCGCAATCGTTTTTAACCCTTCCAGCTTCTTCAGTTGTGCTATTAAAAAAGGGGAAAAAAAAAATAATAAAAAAAAATGGAGGATAAGTCCATTATTAATGACCCCCCCCCCCCCTAAGCGGTCCGGGCCCCCACACAGATGCAATTCCACAAGCTGGACTCAGGGGGCCCCAATAACGCGCCCCCTAAAAGCTGCGCAGGGGGTCGTCTCATCATTTCAAGACTTTACAGCTGGAACTTGAAAACTGTCAGCAAGCTGCTGTTGACGGAGCTTTCATTCTGCTGGTCGGCCTATTCAGCCCCTCATACTTTCGGGTGAGGACAGGTATTATCCCCCCGTCACTGACTGCGAGCAGAGAATGGTGGAAAACCCAAGACAGAAGCCTCCATGCCGGTGTCCTCCCGCGGACTCTCACCTATGATGTCCACCACGTCGGGGCGGATCAGCGGCTCGCCTCCCGTCAGGCGGATTTTGTCCACCCCTTCCTGTACAAAGAGTTTGGCCAGAGCGAGGATCTCGGGAGCGCTGAGGAGGTCGCTCTTCGGGGTCAGCTTCACGCCCTCTTCCGGCATACAGTACTGACCTGCAAGAGTCAGGGACAACATTACTGCCAACGAAAGTATGTGAACCCCACGGAAACCACAACGTGCACACCCAGATATCACAGTGCCAGCCTGCCCTACAATACGGTGCCCCCCACCATCCACAGCCCCCCTATACACAGCACACTGCAGGATTAGCACTGTATGGCGCCATCATGTGGGCAGTGTGCGGTGATACTAGTTCTGAATATGGCAGTAAATGCAACCAGGCAGCGCGCCGCCACGACACCGCTACGCAGGCAGCCCGCCACCACTACGCAGGCAGCGCGCCACCACGACACCGCTACGCAGGCAGCGCGACACCACTACGCAGGCAGCGCGCCACCACGACAACGCTACGCAGGCAGCGCGCCACCACGACATTTTTACGCAGGCAGCCCGCCACCACGACATCATTACGCAGGCAGCCCGCCACCGCGACACCGCTACGCAGGCAGCCCGCCACCGCGACACCGCTACGCAGGCAGCCCGCCACCGCGACACCGCTACGCAGGCAGCCCGCCACCGCGACACCGCTACGCAGGCAGCGCGCCACCGCGACACCGCTACGCAGGCAGCGCGCCACCGCGACACCGCTACGCAGGCAGCGCGCCACCGCGACACCGCTACGCAGGCAGCGCGACACCGCGACACCGCTACGCAGGCAGCGCGCCACCGCGACACCGCTACGCAGGCAGCGCGCCACCGCGACACCGCTACGCAGGCAGCGCGCCATCGCGACGCAGGCAGCCCGCCTCCACGACACCGCGACGCAGGCAGCCCGCCTCCACGACACCGCTACGCAGGCAGCCCGCCTCCACGACACCGCTACGCAGGCAGCCCGCCTCCACGACACCGCTACGCAGGCAGCCCGCCTCCACGACACCGCTACGCAGGCAGCCCGCCTCCACGACACCGCTACGCAGGCAGCCCGCCTCCACGACACCGCTACGCAGGCAGCCCGCCTCCACGACACCGCTACGCAGGCAGCCCGCCTCCACGACACCGCTACGCAGGCAGCCCGCCTCCACGACACCGCTACGCAGGCAGCCCGCCTCCACGACACCGCTACGCAGGCAGCCCGCCTCCACGACACCGCTACGCAGGCAGCCCGCCTCCACGACACCGCTACGCAGGCAGCCCGCCTCCACGACACCGCTACGCAGGCAGCCCGCCACCGCGACACCGCTACGCAGGCAGCGCGCCATCGCGACGCAGGCAGCCCGCCTCCACGACACCGCGACGCAGGCAGCCCGCCTCCACGACACCGCTACGCAGGCAGCCCGCCTCCACGACACCGCTACGCAGGCAGCCCGCCTCCACGACACCGCTACGCAGGCAGCCCGCCTCCACGACACCGCTACGCAGGCAGCCCGCCTCCACGACACCGCTACGCAGGCAGCCCGCCTCCACGACACCGCTACGCAGGCAGCCCGCCTCCACGACACCGCTACGCAGGCAGCCCGCCTCCACGACACCGCTACGCAGGCAGCCCGCCTCCACGACACCGCTACGCAGGCAGCCCGCCTCCACGACACCGCTACGCAGGCAGCCCGCCTCCACGACACCGCTACGCAGGCAGCGCGCCACCACGACACCGCTACGCAGGCAGCGCGCCACCACGACACCGCTACGCAGGCAGCGCGCCACCACGACACCGCTACGCAGGCAGCGCGCCACCACGACAAAGCTACGCAGGCAGCGCGCCACCACGACAAAGCTACGCAGGCAGCGCGCCACCACGACACCGCTACGCAGGCAGCCCGCCTCCACGACACCGCTACGCAGGCAGCCCGCCTCCACGACACCGCTACGCAGGCAGCCCGCCTCCACGACACCGCTACGCAGGCAGCGCGCCACCACGACACCGCTACGCAGGCAGCGCGCCACCACGACACCGCTACGCAGGCAGCGCGCCACCACGACAAAGCTACGCAGGCAGCGCGCCACCACGACACCGCTACGCAGGCAGCGCGCCACCACGACACCGCTACGCAGGCAGCGCGCCACCACGACACCGCTACGCAGGCAGCGCGCCACCACGACACCGCTACGCAGGCAGCGCGCCACCACGACACCGCTACGCAGGCAGCGCGCCACCACGACACCGCTACGCAGGCAGCGCGCCACCACGACACCGCTACGCAGGCAGCGCGCCACCACGACAAAGCTACGCAGGCAGCGCGCCACCACGACACCGCTACGCAGGCAGCCCGCCACCACGACACCGCTACGCAGGCAGCGCGCCACCACGACACCGCTACGCAGGCAGCGCGCCACCACGACACCGCTACGCAGGCAGCGCGCCACCACTACGCAGGCAGCGCGCCACCACGACACCGCTACGCAGGCAGCGCGCCACCACTACGCAGGCAGCGCGCCACCACGACACCGCTATGCAGGCAGCGCGCCACCGCTACGCAGGCAGCGCGCCACCACGACACCGCTACGCAGGCAGCGCGCCACCACGACACCGCTACGCAGGCAGCGCGCCACCACGACACCGCTACACAGGCAGCGCGCCACCACTACGCAGGCAGCGCGCCACCACGACACCGCTACGCAGGCAGCGCGCCACCACGACACCGCTACGCAGGCAGCGCGCCACCACAACGCAGGCAGCGCGCCACCACGACACCGCTACGCAGGCAGCCCGCCACCACGACATCTTTACGCAGGCAGCCCGCCACCACGACATCATTACGCAGGCAGCCCGCCACCACGACACCGCTACGCAGGCAGCGCGCCACCACGACACCGCTACGCAGGCAGCGCGCCACCACGACACCGCTACGCAGGCAGCGCGCCACCACGACAAAGCTACGCAGGCAGCGCGCCACCACGACAAAGCTACGCAGGCAGCGCGCCACCACGACAAAGCTACGCAGGCAGCGCGCCACCACGACAAAGCTACGCAGGCAGCGCGCCACCACGACAAAGCTACGCAGGCAGCGCGCCACCACGACAAAGCTACGCAGGCAGCGCGCCACCACGACAAAGCTACGCAGGCAGCGCGCCACCACGACAAAGCTACGCAGGCAGAGCGCCACCACGACACCGCTACGCAGGCAGCCCGCCACCACGACACCGCTACGCAGGCAGCGCGCCACCACGCCACCGCTACGCAGGCAGCCCGCCTCCACGACACCGCTACGCAGGCAGCCCGCCTCCACGACACCGCTACGCAGGCAGCCCGCCTCCACGACACCGCTACGCAGGCAGCGCGGGGCACTACTGTGCAGGATGGGGCTTCTTCAGGTAGATGGCGGCAGTGCGAGTCCTGGTTGTGTTTGTTGCCTCCTGTGCACATGTATAGGGCGGCGTCGCTCACATCGCAGGTTGCACTTCTCGGTCAGCGAGATCCGCAGGTAGCTGTGCTGTCGGCCGAAGCCGTCAGTCAGGAAGGCGGAGAAGGGCAGAGCGCCGGTGAACCTCTTCCTACCGGCGCTCGAGTCCAGGCTCTAAAAAAGAAGAAGAAGCGAAGTTACAGTTTATCCCCCATGCTCTACACTGCAATTCTGCTCTAGTACAATCACATCTTAGCATCCTAGTTAATGTGAATTTCTATATAATGATGGTCCTGTAAAGAGCAGAAGTCACATGGCCACCAGGATAAGAAATCAGGCGGTGACATGAGCGGTGGTCCGGAGGGCCGGCTGCAGCAGGAATAGTCACATGCTCGCACCAAGACTGGAATTGGCTGCGGATATTTTATGCTCTGATGAGGTTTGATACAGAAAATCAGCTCTGATTGCAAGAAAACGTGTCAGGCTGTGTTCACACTGAGGTTTTTTTTACAAAGTTTTTTTGCACAGAGATCCAGAGATTCGCTTGCACATTCATTTCAATTTTTAGTCTGATTTTTGATGATTTTATTTTATTTTTTTCTGGTGAGAGGGTTTTTACTGCAGAAATATGACAAAACCAGAAGTCATCGCTACTCCCCATATTGTAATTAAATTGCATGAAAAAAAAAAAGAAACAAAAAAAAAAAAAAAAAACACTCGCGGAATAACAGCGTCAAAAGAAAAGGTCTTACCACACATTGTAATCATTATTTACAAAGACACAATAAGGAAGATTAGAAGGTACAAAAAGAAAACAAATGGAAAAGAATAAAAACAGGAAATAAAAAGGAGAATAGAAAACAAAAACTGGGAAAGGAATAATAAAAGAAACAGAAAAGGAAACAAAGAATAGTGAAAATGATAAGAAACAAAAAAGAAAACAGAAAAGTTACAAGAAAAAATTAAATGTAAAAGAACAGATATATATATATATACAGTACAGACCAAAAGTTTGGACACACCTTCTCATTTATAGAAATTTCTGTATTTTCATGACTATGAAAATTGTACATTCACACTGAAGGCATCAAAACTATGAATTACCACATGTGGAATTATATACTTAACAAAAAAGTGTGAAACAACTGAAAATATGTCTTATATTCTAGGTTCTTCACAGTAGCCACCTTTTGCTTTGCTGACTGCTTTGCACACTCTTGGCATTCTCTTGATGAGCTTCAAGAGGTAGTCACCGGAAATGGTTTTCCAACAATCTTGAAGGAGTTCCCAGAGATGCTTAGCACTTGTTGGCCCTTTTGCCTTCACTCTGCGGTCCAGCTCACACCAAACCATCTCGATTGGGTTCCGGTCTGGTGACTGTGGAGGCCAGGTCATCTGGCGTAGCCCCCCATCACTCTCCTTCTTGGTCACATAGCCCTTACACAGCCTGGAGGTGTTTGGGGTCATTGTCCTGTTGAAAAATAAATGATGGTCCAACTAAACACAAACCGGATGGAATAGCATGCCGCTGCAAGATGCTGTGGTAGCCATGCTGGTTCAGTATGCCTTCAATTTTGAATAAATCCCCAACAGTGTCACCAGCAAAGCCCCCCCACACCATCACACCTCCTCCTCCATGCTTCACGGTGGGAACCAGGCATGTAGAGTCCATCCGTTCACCTTTTCTGCGTCGCACAAAGACACGGTGGTTGGAACCAAAGATCTCAAATTTGGACTCATCAGACCAAAGCACAGATTTCCACTGGTCTAATGTCCATTCCTTGTGTTCTTTAGCCCAAACAAGTCTCTTCTGCTTGTTGCCTGTCCTTAGCAGTGGTTTCCTAGCAGCTATTTTACCATGAAGGCCTGCGGCACAAAGTCTCCTCTTAACAGTTGTTGTAGAGATGTGTCTGCTGCTAGAACTCTGTGTGGCATTGACCTGGTCTCTAATCTGAGCTGCTGTTAACCTGCGATTTCTGAGGCTGGTGACTCGGATAAACTTATCCTCAGAAGCAGAGGTGACTCTTGGTCTTCCTTTCCTGGGGCGGTCCTCATGTGAGCCAGTTTCTTTGTAGCGCTTGATGGTTTTTGCAACTGCACTTGGGGACACTTTCAAAGTTTTCCCATTTTTTCGGACTGACTGACCTTCATTTCTTAAAGTAATGATGGCCACTCATTTTTCTTTACTTAGAATTTGTATTATGGCAAGAAAAAAGCAGCTAACAGTCTATTCAGTAGGACTATCAGCTGTATATCCACCAGACTTCTGCACAACACAACTGATGGTCCCAACCCCATTTATAAGGCAAGAAATCCCACTTATTAAACCTGACAGGGCATACCCGTGAAGTGAAGACCATTTCCGGTGACTACCTCTTGAAGCTCATCAAGAGAATGCCAAGAGTGTGCAAAGCAGTCATCAAAGCAAAAGGTGGCTACTGTGAAGAACCTAGAATATAAGACATATTTTCAGTTGTTTCACACTTTTTTGTTCAGTATATAATTCCACATGTGGTAATTCATAGTTTTGATGCCTTCAGTGTGAATGTACAATTTTCATAGTCATGAAAATACAGAAAAATCTTTAAGTGAGAAGGTGTGTCCAAACTTTTGGTCTGTACTGTAGATAAAAAAAAAAAGTGGAACAGTGAAGAAATAGAAAAGATGGAAACAATGTGATGTCAAATCTGAAAACCCTTTGATAAAGGAGTGTTTCACATCAGCCACATTTGTGCCTGGTCCCTGATTTGGCAGAAGGTCCTTGGTGTGCCCCCCCAGATGATGCCCCCCAGATGATGCCGCCTCGTCGTCCTCCCCCCACAGGAGATCAGCGGCTTCTTCTTTTCTGCAGGAAACAAGTTGCAATCAGCGAGAATCTTCTGATTAATTCCTGACAATCCGGAGTAATCCCCCCACTCCCGGAAGCTTCACGTCATTGATGTTCGGGGAGCGGATTAGGAGCCGCAGATGAAGAAGCGTCGTCACATTGTATCCAGGGCTAAACGTGTGACAGCAGCGGCCCCCCGCTCGGACTACAGGGGGGACACGTCCGAGCTCATCCTAAAATTATATCTGCTTCTAAAAAAGTAACACCGCGGCTCGTCTATATCATGGGAAGCGCTGGTGATCCTTGCTTGACTCTGGCAAGGAAAGTGGTATAAAATAACTAATGGAGACATTGCCCTCCCGTCACCCTTGGACCCAGAACAGGAGGCTCCGGAGGTCGGCGCTGGCTCGGGAAGCAATGGCTTTGCCGTCTGGATGTCATTGGAGCGGTGACGGCAGTCATTGCTCCCAGAGGTGGTGCCGAGGACCAGAGAAGCCGTCACCCTCCTTCCTGGGGCGCAGCCGTCCCCCTCCTTCCTGGGGCCCAGGGGGAGCAGCCGTCCCCCTCCTTCCTGGGGCCCAGGGGGAGCAGCCGTCCCCCTCCTTCCTGGGGCCCAGGGGGAGCAGCCGTCCCCCTCCTTCCTGGGGCCCAGGGGGAGCAGCCGTCCCCCTCCTTCCTGGGGCCCAGGGGCAACTACAGGTCTATGGCCTACAAGACGTCAGCGTGCCAGTGCAATGAGGTCCCTTCAGCTGCTGAAAGACTACAACTCCCAGCATGTAGTGCTGGCCACAGCCCATCAGCAGACACTAGGATGTATCTCTGCAGTGGCTGGAGGACATGTTGGGAGTTGTAGTTCTGCAGCAGCTGAGCCTGTGTCTGACCCTCTATTATTTCGGGTTGTGGACGGGGCGGCGCTGGCAGCTGACACTTCTTCTCTGTGGGGGACAGGAGGCTCCTGGACTCCGGGGCCCTTATCACAAATCCACAGAGAAGGGCCCGGCCGGGAGGAGCGCAGCTGCCCGGAGATAATATTTAACAACTGTTACGTTACAAAGATGCCGGATAAGCATTTCTGTAATCCAAAGGTCTACCGCCCGGTCACACAAATGGAAACATGGGGGGAAAAGCACAGCAGCACAGAGTATTTCAGGAGGTGATCGCACTGATCTTATCGGAGGCCACATCCATGTTTGTAGATTTTGCTCTCTGTTATCAGCCATTACAGAATTTAGGGGATGGTAAATGTAAGACAGGTGAATACAATAAAGTGTTCCCTGTTATCAGCCGTTTCACTATTGGACGGGGGGAATACATGTTATTACTCCCTGTTATCAGCCATATCTGACCGGCGAGCGACTGACTGTAGGGAAGAGTGACAGGAAGTGCAAAACTTTATATCACTAAGATTGCAAAGCGTTTTCAAGTTGCCCTTTCCTCAGTTCGAAATATAATTAAGAAATGGCCGTTGTCAGGAACAGTGGAGGTCAAGATAAGGTCTTAAAGACAAAGCAAAATTTCAGTGAGAGCTGATCGTAGGATACTAGAGAGGCTAATCAGAATCCTCACTTGACTGCAAAACACCTTCAGGAAGATTCAGCAGACTCTGGAGTTGTGGTACATTGTCCTACTGTTCAGAGACACCTGCAGAAATATGGCCTTCATGGAAGAGTCATCAGAAGAAAACCTCTCCTGTAGCCTCACCATAAAATTCAGCATCAGAAGTGCAAAAGAACATCTAAACAAGCCTGATGCATTGTGGAAACAAGTCCTGTGGATTAATGAGGCTAAAATAGAATTCTTTGGCCACAATGATCACAGGTATGTGTTGAGATAAAAGGGCCCAGAATTTCACGAAAAGAACATCTCACCAACCATTAAGCATGGGGGAGGATCAATGATGATTTGGGGTTGTGTTGTAGCTAATGCCACGGGGAACATTTCACGGGTAGAGGGAAGAATGGATTCAACGAAATTTCAACAAACATAACACCATCTGTAAAAAAGCTGAAGATGAGAAGAAGATGAAGAGGATGGCTTCTACAAATGGATAACGAGCCTAAACACACGTCAAAAGCCAGAATAGATGACCTCAAAAGGCACAAGCTGAAAGGTCTACAATGGCCCTCACAGTCCCCTGATCTGAACATCATTGAAAATCTGTGGTCTCAAAATAGTAGAGGATGCAAGACGCCCCAGGAATCTCACAGAACTGGAGGAATTCTCCAAGGAAGAACGGAGGAAAATCCCTCAAACAAGAGGTGAAAGACTTATCTGGCTACATAAAGAGTTTACAAGCCGTGATACTTTCAAAAGGGGGCGCTACTAGGTAATAACCATGCAGGGTGCACAAACTTTTGCATCGGCCCATTTTCCTTTTTGTAATTTTTAAAAAGTAACATATCAAAATACATATATATTTTAGAAATTTTGACCTGAGGTGCCCAAACTTATACATGCCACTAGATGTGACTGATATCAGCCTCTCACCACGAGGGGACCGTATACTCTTTACACAGAGATTTGAGGAGACGACACTGAGCTCCTGGGGTTTATTAACAGCGTGTGATTGTTATGTGAGATCCTCCTGCATGACGGTCATGTGAGAACCGTGAGATCCATCCACCCCGATATCCAGCAAGAGGAAAGCAGAGAAGACACAAAGCAGCTCAGGAGCGGCCTCTGGACATATGGGGGGCAACTAATATATCCACAGCAGGGTAGGGTCACATACAGTACATACATTACATTACTGATCCTGAGTTACCTCCTGTATTATACCCCAGAGCTGCACTCACTATTCTGCTGGTGCAGTCACTGTGTACATACATTACATTACTGATCCTGAGTTACATCCTGTATTATACTCCAGAGCTGCACTCTCTATTCTGCTGGTGCGGTCACTGTGTACATACATTACATTACTGATCCTGAGTTACCTCCTGTATTAAACTCCAGAGCTGCACTCACTATTCTGCTGGTGCAGTCACTGTGTACTTACATTACATTACTGATCCTGAGTTACATCCTGTATTATACTCCAGAGCAGCACTCACTATTCTGCTGGTGCAGTCACTGTGTACATACATTACATTACTGATCCTGAGTTACATCCTGTATTATACTCCAGAGCTGCACTCACTATTCTGCTGGTGCAGTCACTGTGTACATACATTACATTACATTACTGATCCTGAGTTACATCCTGTATTATACTCCAGAGCTGCGCTCACTATTCTGCTGGTGCAGTCACCGTGTACATACATTACATTACTGATCCTGAGTTACCTCCTGTATTATACTCCAGAGCTGCACTCACTATTCTGCTGGTGCAGTCACTGTGTACATACATTACATTACTGATCCTGAGTTACATCCTGTATTACACTCCAGAGCTGTAGTTCGCTTGCGATCTGATGAACTGTATGGGGATGACACAGGAGAACCTTCAGCCTCTGATCACATAATGGTCACATGATCACAGACAACGATACAAACACTAAAATTCTGCATTTGGCAAACAAAGCAGCAAAACAGGAGTGATTATACAACGCAGGGCTGCGGGAGCAGCGCTCCCTGTGTAATAGGAGTATTACAGCTCCAGGCTGTATAACCTGTGAACACAATGATTACAAAAAGTATTCAGCCCCAAGAAATTAACCCGCGCTCCCTTCTTTGTGTCCTCAGATTGGTGAGATCTATGAGAGGATCTAGCTCCAGATTTCACAATACAATAGGCATAAACTACTACATACGTTTCAGACTCAATGAGGTCGGTGTACTTACTCTGAAAATCCACATATGATTGTATAATTCAGATTCCAAAATGAACATTTCACAATCCAACTAGAGCTGAGAAAACACTCAGCGTAGATTCGGGCAGGAAAACCTTCATGAAGGTTTATACGGCCAACTAGACTTGGATTTTCACAGTCAGTCAACCAGCCTCATCAGGTCTGTTAGATCTATTTAATAATGAATATAGATTCTAATATTAATTCTGCTGACAGATCTCCTTGAAGTTCTACTGACATTGACTTTATTTCTTGTGTACAGTGAAAAACAATTGTGGCCTGTGCACAACTCCGGTACATAGAGAGAGGAAGAAGAAGAAGAAGAAAGAAGGCGGCGGCGGCAGAGGGAGAGCAGAGAGAAGAAGGCGGCGGCGGCAGAGGGAGAGCAGAGAGAAGAAGGCGGCGGCGGCAGAGGGAGAGCAGAGAGAAGAAGGCGGCGGCGGCAGAGGGAGAGCAGAGAGAAGAAGGCGGCGGCGGCAGAGGGAGAGCAGAGAGAAGGCGGCGGCAGAGGGAGAGCAGAGAGAAGGCGGCGGCAGAGGGAGAGCAGAGAGAAGGCGGCGGCAGAGGGAGAGCAGAGAGAAGGCGGCGGCGGCGGCAGAGGGAGAGCAGAGAGAAGGCGGCGGCGGCGGCAGAGGGAGAGCAGAGAGAAGGCGGCGGCGGCGGCAGAGGGAGAGCAGAGAGAAGAAGGCGGCGGCGGCAGAGGGAGAGCAGAGAGAAGAAGGCGGCGGCGGCAGAGGGAGAGCAGAGAGAAGAAGGCGGCGGCGGCAGAGGGAGAGCAGAGAGAAGAAGGCGGCGGCGGCAGAGGGAGAGCAGAGAGAAGAAGGCGGCGGCGGCAGAGGGAGAGCAGAGAGAAGAAGGCGGCGGCGGCAGAGGGAGAGCAGAGAGAAGAAGGCGGCGGCGGCAGAGGGAGAGCAGAGAGAAGAAGGCGGCGGCAGAGGGAGAGCAGAGAGAAGAAGGCGGCGGCAGAGGGAGAGCAGAGAGAAGAAGGCGGCGGCAGAGGGAGAGCAGAGAGAAGAAGGCGGCGGCAGAGGGAGAGCAGAGAGAAGAAGGCGGCGGCAGAGGGAGAGCAGAGAGAAGAAGGCGGCGGCAGAGGGAGAGCAGAGAGAAGAAGGCGGCGGCAGAGGGAGAGCAGAGAGAAGAAGGCGGCGGCAGAGGGAGAGCAGAGAGAAGAAGGCGGCGGCAGAGGGAGAGCAGAGAGAAGAAGGAGGCGGCAGAGGGAGAGCAGAGAGAAGAAGGAGGCGGCAGAGGGAGAGCAGAGAGAAGAAGGAGGCGGCAGAGGGAGAGCAGAGAGAAGAAGGAGGCGGCAGAGGGAGAGCAGAGAGAAGAAGGAGGCGGCAGAGGGAGAGCAGAGAGAAGAAGGAGGCGGCAGAGGGAGAGCAGAGAGAAGAAGGAGGCGGCAGAGGGAGAGCAGAGAGAAGAAGGAGGCGGCAGAGGGAGAGCAGAGAGAAGATGGAGGCGGCAGAGGGAGAGCAGAGAGAAGAAGGCGGCGGCAGAGCCAGAGCAGAGAGAAGAAGAAGGCGGCAGAGCCAGAGCAGAGAGAAGAAGAAGGCGGCAGAGCCAGAGCAGAGAGAAGAGGAAGGCGGCAGAGCCAGAGCAGAGAGAAGAAGAAGGCGGCAGAGCCAGAGCAGAGAGAAGAAGAAGGCGGCAGAGCCAGAGCAGAGAGAAGAAGAAGGCGGCAGAGCCAGAGCAGAGAGAAGAAGAAGGCGGCAGAGCCAGAGCAGAGAGAGGAAGAAGGCGGCAGAGCCAGAGCAGAGAGAGGAAGAAGGCGGCAGAGCCAGAGCAGAGAGAGGAAGAAGGCGGCAGAGCCAGAGCAGAGAGAAGAAGGCAGCAGAGAGAGAGCAGAGAGAGGAAGAAGGCAGCAGAGAGAGAGAGGAGCTGGGGGGACCGGGCAGAGCGCAGCTGGTTGTGTGCGGAGGAGCTGGGGGGACCGGGCAGAGCGCAGCTGGTTGTGTGCGGAGGAGCTGGGGGGACCGGGCAGAGCGCAGCTGGTTGTGTGCGGAGGAGCTGGGGGGACCGGGCAGAGCGCAGCTGGTTGTGTGCGGAGGAGCTGGGGGGACCGGGCAGAGCGCAGCTGGTTGTGTGCGGAGGAGCTGGGGGGGACCGGGCAGAGCGCAGCTGGTTGTGTGCGGAGGAGCTGGGGGGGACCGGGCAGAGCGCAGCTGGTTGTGTGCGGAGGAGCTGGGGGGACCGGGCAGAGCGCAGCTGGTTGTGTGCGGAGGAGCTGGGGGGGGGGCAGGGCAGAGCGCAGCTGGGGTGTGCGGTGGAGCTGCGGGGACAGGGCAGAGCGCGGCTGGGGTGTGCGGTGGAGCTGGGGGGACCGGGCAGAGCGCGGCTGGGGTGTGCGGAGGAGCTGGGGGGACCGGGCAGAGCGCGGCTGGTTGTATGCGGAGGAGCTGCGGGGACCTGGCAGAGCGCAGCTGGTTGTGTGCGGAGGAGCTGCGGGGACCTGGCAGAGCGCAGCTGGGGTGTGCGGAGGAACTGCGGGGACCGGGCAGAGCGCAGCTGGTTGTGTGCGGAGGAGCTGCGGGGACCGGGCAGAGCGCGGCTGGTTGTGTGCGGAGGAGCTGCGGGGACCGGGCAGAGCGCGGCTGGTTGTATGCGGAGGAGCTGCGGGGACCGGGCAGAGCGCAGCTGGTTGTATGCGGAGGAGCTGCGGGGACCGGGCAGAGCGCAGCTGGGGTGTGCGGAGGAGCAGGGGGGACCGGGCAGAGCGCAGCTGGGGTGTGCGGTGGAGCTGCGGGGACAGGGCAGAGCGCAGCTGGTTGTGTGCGGAGGAGCTGGGGGGACAGGGCAGAGCGCAGCTGGGGTGTGCGGTGGAGCTGCGGGGACAGGGCAGAGCGCAGCTGGTTGTGTGCGGAGGAGCTGGGGGGACCGGGCAGACCGCAGCTGGTTGTGTGCGGAGGAGCTGGGGGGACCGGGCAGAGCGCAGCTGGTTGTGTGCGGAGGAGCTGGGGGGACCGGGCAGAGCGCAGCTGGGGTGTGCGGAGGAGCTGGGGGGACCGGGCAGAGCGCAGCTGGTTGTGTGCGGAGGAGCTGGGGGGACCGGGCAGAGCGCAGCTGGGGTGTGCGGAGGAGCTGGGGGGACCGGGCAGAGCGAAGCTGGTTGTGTGCGGAGGAGCTGGGGGGACCGGGCAGAGCGAAGCTGGGGTGTGCGGAGGAGCTGGGGGGACCGGGCAGAGCGCAGCTGGTTGTGTGCGGAGGAGCTGGGGGGATCGGGCAGAGCGCAGCTGGTTGTGTGCGGAGGAGCTGGGGGGACCGGGCAGAGCGCAGCTGGTTGTGTGCGGAGGAGCTGGGGGGACCGGGCAGAGCGCAGCTGGTTGTGTGCAAAGGAGCTGGGGGGACCGGGCAGAGCGCAGCTGGTTGTGTGCGGAGGAGCTGGGGGGACCGGGCAGAGCGCAGCTGGTTGTGTGCGGAGGAGCTGGGGGGACCGGGCAGAGCGCAGCTGGTTGTGTGCGGAGGAGCTGGGGGGACCGGGCAGAGCGCAGCTGGTTGTATGCGGAGGAGCTGGGGGGACAGGGCAGAGCGCAGCTGGGGTGTGCGGAGGAGCTGGGGGGACAGGGCAAAGCGCAGCTGGGGTGTGCGGAGGAGCTGGGGGGACAGGGCAGAGCGCAGCTGGGGTGTGCGGAGGAGCTGGGGGGACCGGGCAGAGGGCAGCTGGGGTGTGCGGAGGAGCTGGGGGGACCGGGCAGAGCGCAGCTGGGGTGTGCGGAGGAGCTGGGGGGACCGGGCAGAGCGCAGCTGGGGTGTGCGGAGGAGCTGGGGGGACCGGGCAGAGCGCAGCTGGGGTGTGCGGAGGAGCTGGGGGGACAGGGCAGAGCGCAGCTGGGGTGTGCGGAGGAGCTGGGGGGACAGGGCAGAGCGCAGCTGGGGTGTGCGGTGGAGCTGGGGGGACCGGGCAGAGCGCAGCTGGGGTGTGCGGAGGAGCTGGGGGGACAGGGCAGAGCGCAGCTGGGGTGTGCGGTGGAGCTGCGGGTCGTGCACACTTGCTCACCTGGACGGCGCTCGGCACCTCCACCGCTGGCGCCCCGGACACGCAGCTCCGCCTGCTGCCTGCCCAGGGTGAGATCCGCAGGATGGCGCCCCGCAGCAGCCCGCACTGCCGTCCTCCGCCCGCCGCCATGTCCCGGGCTGTGCTGGAGCTGAGCGGCCGATCCTCAGCCCTCACTCTCCACTACCAGCACCAGACAGCCCCTCATACGCCACACCGTCACTTACAGCCAATCATCGTCCGCGCTCTCACTCCAGCAGCCAATCTCCTTTAGCCAGTCATAACAGGGACCAATAACAGTATCTCTTGTCAAAAAATCAGCCAATGAGAGTCTGGCTGTCAAACCACGAGCCAATAAGAGGCGGTGCGGTGGTTTTCGGGAGTTGTAGTTTGCTGTAGAGTTTATCCTAGGACAGTGCTGGCGAACCTATGGCACGCGCAACATCGCCGCAGCACTAGCGCTACTGGATGGGGCCCGGCGGGTGAGAACTCTGAGCCCGCCGAGTGCCCACGCCAGCTCCGCTACTTCAGCTAGATGTCTGTCCTCGGACGCCCATCTAGCTGAAGTGTATTGCAGCATGGACTTGCCAGGCCCGTGCGCAGCAATACACGCTGCTGGCCAATCAGAGACCAGCAGCTGACGTCAGCGTACAGGCGACTGGGCGCTTGGCAGTGACGTCATGCGCCGCCGTCGCTAGGACGCTGGAGTTAGCTGCCGGCTACAGGAGAGGACGCAGCACGGGAGAAGAGGGAAGGTGAGTAGGAGGGTTTATTATGTTTTTTTTTGTTTTTTTTTAATATGCAATGAACAGCGCTAGCAGGCTGGGGGAGCATATATACATGGACTGGGGGGGAGGGAGCATATATACATGGACTGGGGGGGAGGGAGCATATATACATGGACTGGGGGGGAGGGAGCATATATACATGGACTGGGGGGGAGGGAGCATATATACATGGACTGGGGGGGAGGGAGCATATATACATGGACTGGGGGGGAGGGAGCATATATACATGGACTGGGGGGGAGGGAGCATATATACATGGACTGGGGGGGAGGGAGCATATATACATGGACTGGGGGGGAGGGAGCATATATACATGGACTGGGGGGGAGGGAGCATATATACATGGACTGGGGGGGAGGGAGCATATATACATGGACTGGGGGGGAGGGAGCATATATACATGGACTGGGGGGGAGGGAGCATATATACATGGACTGGGGGGGAGGGAGCATATATACATGGACTGGGGGGGAGGGAGCATATATACATGGACTGGGGGGGAGGGAGCATATATACATGGACTGGGGGGGAGGGAGCATATATACATGGACTGGGGGGGAGGGAGCATATATACATGGACTGGGGGGGAGGGAGCATATATACATGGACTGGGGGGAGGGAGCATATATACATGGACTGGGGGGGAGGGAGCATATATACATGGACTGGGGGGAGGGAGCATATATACATGGACTGGGGGGAGGGAGCATATATACATGGACTGGGGGGGAGGGAGCATATATACAGGGATGGGGGATAAAATGTTTTTATACAAATGCACAAAGCATAGGCAACAAACAAGGAGAATTGGAACTACTAATGCAGGAAAAGGAATATGATGTCATTGGAATCACTGAAACTTGGTGGGACGATACACATGATTGGAATAAAAGGCTAAAAGGATACAACTTATTTGCAAGAAACAGACTTGATAAACGAGGAGGAGGTGTCGCATTGTATGTTAGAAAAGCGTATATCTGCACAGAGATTGAAGCTTCAGAGACTGGGAGTTCTGTGGAAACTGTTTGGGTAAGAATACAAGGAGAGAACAACGGAAAGGACACCATTGTAGGCATTTACTACAGGCCACCTGGGCAAGCTGAAGATATGGATGAACTCTTTATGTATCAAATGACCAAGTTCTCCAAAAAATATGACGTAGTGGTCATGGGAGATTTCAACTATCCAGACATTTGTTGGGAATCTCTCTCAAGTAAAACTAACAGGTCAAGCAAATTCTTATCCTCTCTTGCTGACAACTTTATCTTCCAAAAGGTAGGGGAGTGTAACATACCTGGCGGCGTCCTTGCATAGTGGTCCATCTCCCACTGTGCAAGAGCGCGCACTTTATCTCCAGTCCAGAATGTCTCTCTGGCTTCCCTCCATGCTGTCTGTTTGTGTCTGTTTCTGCTGCTTAAGGGCGGCGCCCGATCACTTCCTGCTTTTTGTACCTGCTGTGGGTCACACCCCTTGTGCGTCCTCAGCCTATTGCTGTCTGTCACCTGGTATTTAACCCAGCTGCCCCAATCAATCCCTGCATGAGCATTGTGTTTCATTCAGTGTGTGCTTGCACTCTGAAGGTGCCAGGTCCCGTTCTGTGTTTCTTTTGTCTGCCTATCCTGGAGGCTGTATTCCAGGCCTGTCTGAACACGCTCCTAGCCTGTTCCTCCCGCCTTCTAGGGACAGATTACTTAGACCCGCTCCTGTATCTTGTCTGTCCTGTCTGAACACGCTCCTTGCCTGTTCGTCCCGCCTCTCTGGGGGCCGTATTCCCAGACCCGCTCCTGTATCCCGCTGCAGTGTCGGTCTCTTCCGTACACTCAGTTCCAGTCTGAACTCTCTCCTATCCTTTACCTGTTTTGCCTCTATGTCCGTTCCTTTCCTTTTTCTGCAGAGTCTGAACTCGTACCTAACTCCTGCTTGTTGTCTCTGTACTCCCGTTTGTGAGTTTGTGGTCCACTTGCTATTTCACTGCAAATACCCTGTGGGTATCTGGCTCTGCCTTTCCCTTCCTGTCTGTTCCGTGTGAACAGAGCCCTGTCCGTCCTGCTCTGACCCTTTTGCTCACTGCTCCGGCAGCCTCGCTCCGCTCTTATCCTTTTGCTCACTGCTCCGGCAGCCTCGCTCCGCTCTTATCCTTTTGCTCACTGCTCCGGCAGTCTCTCTCCGCTCTTATCCTTTTGCTCACTGCTCCGGCAGTCTTGCTCTGACTCCTTGCTCACTGCTCCAGGCGGCCTCGTCCTGCTCTGACTCCTTGCTCACTGCTCCGGCAGTCTTGCTCAGCTCTGACCCTTTGCTCACCGCTCCAGGCGGTCTCGTCCTGCTCTTGCTCACCGCTCCAGGCGGTCTCGTCCTGCTCTGCTCTTGCTCACCGCTCCAGGCGGTCTCGTCCTGCTCTGCTCTTGCTCACCGCTCCAGGCGGTCTCGTCCTGCTCTGCTCTTGCTCACCGCTCCAGGCGGCCTCGTCCTGCCCTGCTCTTGCTCACCGCTCCAGGCGGCCTCGTCCTGCCCTGCTCTTGCTCACCGCTCCAGGCGGCCTCGTCCTGCCCTGCTCTTGCTCACCGCTCCAGGCGGCCTCGTCCTGCCCTGCCCTGCTCTTGCTCACCGCTCCAGGCGGTCTCGTCCTGCCCTGCCCTGCTCTTGCTCACCGCTCCAGGCGGTCTCGTCCTGCCCTGCTCTCGCTCACCTCTCTGGGCGACCGCACTCTGCTGTGTTTGTCCGCCACATCTGTGGTTCTGTTCCAGAGTCCCAGTGTGTACTGGGTCCTATCCCGCCTGTGTTCCTACCTGCTAGTGCCTTCCTGTCTGCACTCTAGCCGTGCTTGCCTGTACCCCCCTGCCTGCATACCCGCCTGCCTGCATACCAGCCGTGCCTGCCTATTCCCACCAGTCTGTGAGCCAGCCTAACCAGCCTGTTCCTGTATTCCCCTGTGTGGGTCAACAGCCGTGTCCGGGGTCTGTCCTGGAGTAGCACCTGGTCCCTCTGCTCGGTTCCTCCTTGGTGCACTGGCGTCGTATGCCGTCGTGCGACCCTGGTCGGATTGGGTGAATACCTAGTTACGCCCCTCCAGGCATTCACTCTCCGGCACGGTCCAGTGGAATCACACGCACACAGCGCTCAGCCCGGGCGTGTGCATTACAGCATGCTCAGGCCATGGTTCCCGTTGAGCCCCACGGCCTTCGCTCTCTGAGATGTTTTCCAGCGAATACGTGCATTAAAAATAAATAAATAATTTTTTTTTCCTCTAGCTGAGTTCCAGGCGAATTACGCACCCGTCCAGATGGATCTATCGGCTCTCGTTCCTGCGGATCCGCCACGTTACTATGGGGATCCAAGACAGAGTCGTGCATTTGTGGAGCAATGCATGCTACACTTCAAGTTCTACCCTCTCTGTTTTCCCACAGATCGGGTTAAGGTGGGATTCATGATGTCTTACCTAGCGGGTGATGCCTTGAATTGGATCATTCCCCTATGGGACGCACAGGATCCTATCGTCCTAGACATAATGGCCTTCCTGGTGGTCTTTCTAATGGTCTTCGATGATCCTAACCCGGAGGCTCCTGCTGAAGCTTCACTTCCCAGTATCCCGGAGCAGCCCTGATGGGTAATGTGTGTGGGTAGCGCAATAGTCCTCCAGCCCAATGAGACTACTGCCCACCCAGAATCCTCAAAGGGTGACTACACTCTCCGGAATACTTCTCCCAACCTCAAGAGGCAGTCCAGACGTGCTAGACGTAGAGGCAAGCCGTCACGCCAGGGTCTGTCCTCCCTGAGACCTCCTGACCCCAACCTTGAAGTCCCTACTGAAGCTTCATCTCCCTGTATCCCGGAGAAGCCCCAACGGGTAATGTGCGTGGGTAGTGCACCAGTTCTCCTGCCCGAAGAGACTGCTGCCCACCCAGAATTCACACCGGAGGACCCCCTGTTGCCTCCTGAATCCCCCGAGATACCACTTGAGGACAATTGGAGAGAGACTTCCCTATACCCTGCACCTGATACCTCGCCCGCTTCGTCCAGTGAGTCCGACCTAGTGTTCTCCGAAGCAGAGGTTACCCCTGAGTCTCTACACCCCTCCGATCAGGCGGAGGATCTCCAGTTGTCTCCTGAACCCTTCGGGGTGCTACCTGGTAGCGAATGGACAGAGACTTTCCTATACTCTGTACCTGATACCTCGGCTGCTTCATCCAATGAGTCCGACCTAGTGTACTCTGAAGCAGAGGTTACCCATGAGTCTCTTCACCCCTCCGACCTGGCGGAGGACCTCCAGTTGTCTCCTGAGCCCTTTGGGGTGCTACCTGGTAGCGAAAGGACAGAGACGCTCCTATACTCTGTACCTGATACCTTGCTCGCTTCGTCCAATGAGTCCCACCTAGTGTACTCCGAAGCAGAGGTTACTCCCGAGTCTCTACACCCCTCCGACCATGCGGAGGACCTCCAGTTGTCTCCAAAACCCTTCGGGGTGCCACCTGGTGGTGAATGGACAGAGACTTTCCTATATCCTGGATCTGATACCTCGCTTGCTTCGTCCAGTGAGTCCGACCTAGTGTACTCTGAAGCAGAGGTTACCCATGAGTCTCTACACCCCTCTGACCAGGCGGAGGACCTCCAGTTGTTTCCTGACTCCTCCGGGGTACCACCAGATAACAAAGAGACAGTGACTTTTTCTCACCCTGTACCTGATAACCCGTCTATTTCTTCCTGTGAATTTGACAAGATGTACCTCGAAGCAGAGATTACCCCCAAGTCTCTGCTCCCCTCCAACCCGGTGGAGGACTTCCAGTTGTCTCCTGTACCCTCTGGGGTGCCACCTGAAAATATGTGGAGAGAGACTTCCTTGTGTGCTGTTCCTGGTACTCCACCCGTTTCGTCTGTTGCTGAGGATGGCTGGATAGGAGGTAGCATCCTAGCTAACCAGATGAGACCAGTTTTTCCTGTGGACAGTGGAAGTGATCTCCTTGAAGTGAAGGATTGGCCCTCGAATTCCCTGCGGAAGATTCTGGCAGGCCTGAAGAAGAGGGGGCGTAAGGGGGGGGGGGGGTACTGTAACATACCTGGCGGCGTCCTTGCATAGTGGTCCATCTCCCACTGTGCAAGAGCGCGCACTTGATCTCCAGTCCAGAATGTCTCTCTGGCTTCCCTCCATGCTGTCTGTTTGTGTCTGTTTCTGCTGCTTAAGGGCGGCGCCCGATCACTTCCTGCTTTTTGTACCTGCTGTGGGTCACACCCCTTGTGCGTCCTCAGCCTATTGCTGTCTGTCACCTGGTATTTAACCCAGCTGCCCCAATCAATCCCTGCCTGAGCATTGTGTTTCATTCAGTGTGTGCTTGCATTCTGAAGGTGCCAGGTCCCGTTCTGTGTTTCTCTTGTCTGCCTATCCTGGAGGCTGTATTCCAGGCCTGTCTGAACACGCTCCTAGCCTGTTCCTCCCGCCTTCTAGGGGTCGATTACCTAGACCCGCTCCTGTATCTTGTCTGTCCTGTCTGAACACGCTCCTAGCCTGTTCCTCCCGCCTTCTATGGGCCGATTACCTAGACCCGCTCCTGTATCTTGTCTGTCGTGTCTGAACACGCTCCTTGCCTGTTTGTCCCGCCTCTCTGGGGGCCGTATTCCCAGACCCGCTCCTGTATCCCGCTGCAGTGTCGGTCTCTTCCGTACACTCAGTTCCAGTCTGAACTCTCTCCTATCCTTTACCTGTTTTGCCTCTATGTCCGTTCCTTTCCTTTTTCTGCAGAGTCTGAACTCGTACCTAACTCCTGCTTGTTGTCTCTGTACTCCCGTTTGTGAGTTTGTGGTCCACTTGCTACTTCACTGCAAATACCCTGTGGGTATCTGGCTCTGCCTTTCCCTTCCTGTCTGTTCTGTGTGAACAGAGCCCTGTCCGTCCTGCTCTGACTCCTTGCTCACTGCTCCGGCAGCCTTGCTCCGCTCTGACCCTTTTTGCTCACTGCTCCGGCAGCCTTGCTCCGCTCTGACCCTTTTGCTCACTGCTCTGGCAGTCTCGCTCCGCTCTTATCCTTTTGCTCACTGCTCCAGGCGTCCTCGTCCTGCTCTGACTCCTTGCTCACTGCTCCGGCAGTCTTGCTCAGCTCTGACCCTTTGCTCACCGCTCCTGGCGGTCTCGTCCTGCTCTGCTCTTGCTCATCGCTCCAGGCGGTCTCGTCCTGCTCTGCTCTTGCTCACCGCTCCAGGCGGTCTCGTCCTGCCCTGCTCTTGCTCACCGCTCCAGGCGGTCTCGTCCTGCTCTGTTCTTGCTCACCGCTCCAGGCGGTCTCGTCCTGCTCTGTTCTTGCTCACCGCTCCAGGCGGTCTCGTCCTGCTCTGTTCTTGCTCACCGCTCCAGGCGGTCTCGTCCTGCTCTGTTCTTGCTCACCACTCCAGGCGGCCTCGTCCTGCCCTGCTCTTGCTCACCACTCCAGGCGGCCTCGTCCTGCCCTGCTCTTGCTCACCGCTCCAGGCGGTCTCGTCCTGCCCTGCTCTTGCTCACCGCTCCAGGCGGTCTCGTCCTGCCCTGCTCTTGCTCACCGCTCCAGGTGGTCTCGTCCTGCCCTGCTCTTGCTCACTGCTCCGGGCGGTCTCGTCCTGCTCTGCTCTCGCTCACCTCTCTGGGCGGCCTCACTCTGCTGTGTTTGTCCGCCACATCTGTGGTTCTGTTCCAGAGTCCCAGTGTGTACTGGGTCCTATCCCGCCTCTGTTCCTACCTGCTAGTGCCTTCCTGTCTGCACTCTAGCCGTGCTTGCCTGTACCCCCCTGCCTGCATACCAGCCGTGCCTGCCTATTCCCACCAGTCTGTGAGCCAGCCTAACCAGCCTGTTCCTGTATTCCCCTGTGTGGGTCAACAGCCGTGTCCGGGGTCTGTCCTGGAGTAGCACCTGGTCCCTCTGCTCGGTTCCTCCTTGGTGCACTGGCGTCGTATGCCGTCGTGCGACCCTGGTCGGATCGGGTGAATACCTAGTTACGCCCCTCCAGGCATTCACTCTCCGGCACGGTCCAGTGGAATGACACGCACACGCCGCTCAGCCCGGGCGTGTGCATTACAGGGAGAAAACGAGGGGATCTGCTACTTTGGATCTAATCCTTATAAACAGGGAGGAAATGGTTGAGGAGGTAAAGGTGGCTGGGACCCTAGGAGGCAGCGATCATGCTACTATAGAATTTTGGATAACTAGAGGAGGAAGACATGTGAAGACTCAAACTTCAAGGTTAGATTTTAGAAAGGCAGATTTTAAGAGACTACTCAGAAAGAGAATAGGAGGGATCCAATGGCTGGATGTCCTTAAGGACAAAAATGTCCAGGAAGGATGGGAAATTTTTAAAAATGAGATTCTCAAAGCACAATCGTTAACAATCCCGAAAAGTAGGAAGAATGGGAAGTATTTAAGGAAACTAGGATGGATGAACACAGAACTTAAACACATGCTAAAAAGAAAGAAAGAAAGAAATGTTTATTAAATGGAAAGAGGGAGGCATATCTAAAGAAGATTATAATGCAGAATGCAGATCCTGCAGGGCACGTATCAGGTTAGCTAAAGCTGACAATGAATTAAGGCTTGCAAGAGATGTCAAAAGCAATAAAAAGGATTTTGGGGGTATGTCAAAAGTAAAAGAAAAGTCAAAGATGCTATAGGATTTTTACAGGATGAAAATGGAGAAATTGTAAGAGAGGATGTTGAGAAGGCCGAACTTTTTAATTCCTATTTTGCATCTGTTTTCTCTCAGAAAGAAAATGTAACATCAACTGATCTTCACTGTCCTTTTAAAGGAATAGAGGAATCCAAGTTATCTGTAAACAGAAAGATTGTGAGGGAATATTTAGCTAACATAAATGAGTTCAAGTCTCCAGGTCCAGATGAATTACACCCCAGAGTACTGAAGGAGATCGTAGAAGAAATTTTAGAACCACTCTCCATAATCTTTGAAAATTCTTGGAGAACAGGAGAAGTCCCAGAAGACTGGAGAAGAGCAAATGTTGTTCCTATCTTCAAAAAGGGGAAGAAGGTGGACCCAGGGAACTATAGGCCGGTGAGTCTGACTTCTATACCAGGAAAGATCTTTGAACAAATTATTAAACAACATGTATGTAAGTACATGGATAAGAATGAAGTGATTAACCAGAGTCAGCATGGGTTTGTAACTAACAAGTCATGTCAGACTAACTTAATTTCCTTCTATGACAGAATCACTGACTGGGTGGATCAGGGAAATGCTGTAGATATAGTATATCTTGACTTCAGCAAAGCATTTGACAAAGTATCTCACACCATCCTTATTGAAAAAATGACCAAGTATGCAATGGACCAGGCAACTGTTAGGTGGATTCATAACTGGCTTAGTGATCGGACTCAAAGGGTGGTTGTAAATGGCTTCACATCCAGCTGGATGAATGTCTCAAGTGGGGTACCACAGGGCTCCGTCCTGGGACCTGTATTGTTCAACATCTTTATCAATGATTTAGATGAAGGAATTGAGGGTAAACTGGTTAAATTTGCTGATGACACAAAGCTAGGAGGGATAGCTAATACTAGAGAAGAGAGAGAGATGATTCAAAAAGACCTAAATAAACTGGGGCAGCAACCATCAGAATGGTTTTTAACAGGGAAAAATGCAAAGTACTACATCTGGGCAATAAAAATGAAAAAAGCATATACAGAATGGGAGGAATAGAGCTAAGCAACAGTACATGTGAAAAAGACTTAGGTATACTAATAGATCATAGACTGAACATGAGTCAACAGTGTGATGCAGCAGCAAAAAAGGCAAATACAATTCTGGGATGTATTAAGAGAAGCATACAGTCTAGATCACGTGAAGTCATTATCGGTCTTTACTCCTCTTTGGTCAGACCTCATCTGGAATACTGTGTATAGTTTTGGGCACCACATTTTAAAAAAGACATAGACAAACTGGAGCAAGTTCAGAGAAGAGCGACCAGAATGGTGACTGGTCTGCAAACCATGTCCTATGAGGAACGGTTACAGGATTTGGGAATGTTTAGCTTGCAAAAAAGAAGACTGAGAGGAGACTTAATAGCTGTCTACAAATATGTCAAGGGCTGTCACATTGTAGAAGGATCATCTTTATTCTCATTTTCACAAGGAAAGACTAGAAGCAATGGGATGAAACTAAATGGGAGGAGACACAGATTAGATATTAGAAAAAACTTTTTGACAGGGTGATTAATGAGTGGAACAGGCTGCCACGAGAGGTGGTGAGTTCCCCTTCAATGGACGTCTTCAAACAGAGGCTGGACAGACATCTGTCTGAGATGATCTAGTGAATCCTGCTTTGAGCAGGGGGTTGGACCAGATGACCCAGGAGGTCCCTTCCAACTCTACCATTCTATGATTCTATGATGTACTAAGATGGGGGTGAGCACATTCTTTATTTCTGCTGTCTCATACCCCTGCTCCTTTCTGTGGCTGCTCTATACTGCCCCCGCCTGCTCATTGTATCAGTTGTTTTTTCTAAACTAAAACCTCAATATTTAGGTAAAATTGCCGTGTTGGCAATAAATAAGTGGGTTTTTTGATTGCAGTTTGGGCACTCGGTCTCTAAAAGGTTCGCCCTCACTGCCCTAGGACGCTGCTGTGAGGGCGGGCTCCCCCTGCTGGCCGCTGGTGTCACTGCACGATGTTTTCATTATCTCATTTGATACATAGTCATATTATTTCATGATTTCTATTATTAACCCCTTCCCTCCGCAATTGTTGTTTTTGCATTTTCATGTTTTCTCTCCTTTTTCAAATAACCGTAATTTTTTTTTTTTTGCACTGACATAAACATACGAGGACTTGTTTTTTTTTAACTGGATAAAAATAAGTCATTTTACCATATAGATAAAAAGAAAATTTTTTTTTTTACTATTTTATTGCCTTAAAAAACATTCACAATTTATTAAAAAAATAAATAAAAAATTGGTGTGTGTCAGCATGTTCGGAGACTCGTATCCTGTTGCTTGAGAATACGCCACAGATTCTCAATGGGGTTGCGGTCAGGGGAGGGTGATGGCCGCATAATGAGTTTCTTTCCTTTTATGCCCATAGCCAATGACTCGGAGGTTTCTTTACAGCATGAGATGGGGGAGTAATAATGTCCATGTTATTAAAACATGTACAAAAACCAAAGCAAACCAGTGATGGAGTGTATTGTCCAATTACAGTAGTCGTCATGTGACGGCTCATCTGCGATTTCCACGTGCCGACGAGCTTCTCTTCCTAAAACTACAGCCCCCGGCTTCATTGAGAAAATCAGTAAGAAAAGCTAGTCGTCATGTGACCTCATATATGCAAATCGCATAGTTGTGGTTTTATGACTTCCCAGTCTTACTGCCGGCGCCAGAGAATCCCAACAGCGTGCTCTTTGTGAGAATTCAGTAGTCTGCAGTCACGTAAAATGACTGCAGGCTTTCATCACAAACCTGGACAACCCCTTTAATGCTCCTAACATAAATACAAATCTAGTAGCTCTTAACTTGTCAAAAGACACAATATTTTATTAACATAGCCGTGTTTCATGTAATCTTACAAGTTATGGAATGTTACATGTCTACAGAATCAGAACCAATAACAGCACATGAATACATCACCATAACCACCATCAGTACAGAAATACATCACCAGAACGACCATCATTACAGAAATACATCACAAGAACTACCAATAGTACAAGGGAGCACAACATTTTTTGGTCCAAGGACCACATTGCCATACTGAACCAATCCCAGGGGCTGAGTATTTGAAAAGGATTTGGAGAGTTCTGCTCAGTTTCTGCTCCAAATTAATTATTTTGAACACACGCTAACGTAAACTGAGTTTTTGGAGCAGAAACTCACCAAATCCTCATCATAATCTCAAATATCTAAGTTTTGACACTTTTTAAATGTTATAGCCATGAATCGCGTTATGGATTTCTACATGTATACAAGATCAGAACCACTGTCAGCACATGAGTGCAGCACCAGAACCACCATCAGTACAGAAATGCAGGACCAGTACATCAGTACAGAAAACCAGGGGAGGAGTCCTGAGGAGATAATTTGCATATTCCCACTGCATTTTGGGGTAAGTGAAGAGTCTCCGCGAGCTCAAAGAACACTGGATTTTGGCTGTTGGAGCTGAAAAGAGGACATCGGTAAACCAGGGGAGGAGTCCTGAGGAGATAATTTGCATATTCCCACTGCATTTTGGGGTAAGTGAAGAGTCTCCGCGAGCTCAAAGAACACTGGATTTTGGCTGTTGGAGCTGAAAAGAGGACATCGGTAAACCGCGCGCCTCCTGGCGCGCGCATTTTGAAGCTTTTTTTTTAAGCTTTTTTCACTGTTTTCAGAACATTAACAATAAGAACATGGGAGAGTCCAGGAGCCATTTGGTGAGCTGCATATCCTGCTACATGTTCACAGACTTGCCAGTGGAAAAGCCAAACTTCACATGCCAGAAATGCAAGCTTGTGTCCCTGTTGGAGGAAAAGTTGCGAAATCTAGAAGAGAGGTTAACTACCTTGAAAATCATTAAGGAAGGTGAAGAGTTCTTAGACAGAGCAGAATTATCTCTTCATGATTCAGAAAGAGAAGAAATTCGAACTGCACCTGACGAAACAGAGGAATGGAAGCCTGTGACCCAGAGAAGCCGGAGGATCGAGAGGCAGTCAGCACCCATACTGCTCAGGAACCAGTACCAGGCTCTCACGCAGGAGAACCATGAAGAAATACAGCAAAATAAGACTTTGCCAGCAATGAATAACCTTGTAAGCCCTCAGAATCCTCCTGGATGGAGAAAGAAGAATGTTGTGAAGAAAAAACGGAGAGTGGTGGTCATGGGGGATTCCCTGTTAAGAGGAACAGAGGCTGCTATCTGCAGACCAGACATAACCTCAAGAGAAATGTGCTGTCTTCCTGGAGCAAAAATTAAAGATGTGTCTGACAGGATATCAAGACTCTTCAGACCTACAGATCACTACCCATTCCTGCTAATACATGTGGGGACAAATGACACCGCAAGAAAGGACCTGGAAACCATCTGCAGTGACTTTGAAGACTTAGGCAAGAAAGTGAAAGAATTGGGAGCGCAGGTGGTCTTCTCATCCATCCTCCCAGTGGATGGCCATGGAACAATGAGGTGGAATAAGATTCTACAGGTGAACAACTGGCTACGTCGATGGTGCCGTCAACAAGGATTTGGATTTCTGGATCACGGAATGAATTACCTATACGATGGACTACTTGCTAGAGATGGGGTGCACCTTACGAAGACTGGAAAACATGTATTTGGAAGTCGCCTTGCTGCACTCATCAGAAGAGCTTTAAACTAGAACAATGTGGGAAGGGAAGCAAAAGGCCAGAAAAAGCCATACAGCTGACAAATACTATTGAGATCTCTGCTACTGGAAGTGGAAAAGAAGAACAAAGACAAAAAAATCTAAATAATAAAAATATGGGAGGAAGAGAAACCAATCACAAACTAAAATGTTTTTATACAAATGCACAAAGCATGGGCAACAAACAAGGAGAATTGGAACTACTAATGCAGGAAAAGGAATATGATGTCATTGGAATCACTGAAACTTGGTGGGACGATACACATGATTGGAATAAAAGGCTAAAAGGATACAACTTATTTGCAAGAAACAGACTTGATAAACGAGGAGGAGGTGTTGCATTGTATGTTAGAAAAGCGTATATCTGCACAGAGATTGAAGCTTCAGAGACTGGGAGTTCTGTGGAAACTGTTTGGGTAAGAATACAAGGAGAGAACAACGGAAAGGACACCATTGTAGGCATTTACTACAGGCCACCTGGGCAAGCTGAAGATATGGATGAACTCTTTATGTATCAAATGACCAAGTTCTCCAAAAAATATGACGTAGTGGTCATGGGAGATTTCAACTATCCAGACATTTGTTGGGAATCTCTCTCAAGTAAAACTAACAGGTCAAGCAAATTCTTATCCTCTCTTGCTGACAACTTTATCTTCCAAAAGGTAGGGGAGAAAACAAGGGGATCTGCTACTTTGGATCTAATTCTTATAAACAGGGAGGAAATGGTTGAGGAGGTAAAGGTGGCTGGGACCCTAGGAGGCAGCGATCATGCTATTATAGAATTTTGGATAACTAGAGGAGGAAGACATGTGAAGACTCAAACTTCAAGGTTAGATTTTAGAAAGGCAGATTTTAAGAGACTCAGAAAGAGAATAGGAGGGATCCAATGGCTGGATGTCCTTAAGGACAAAAATGTCCAGGAAGGATGGGAAATTTTTAAAAATGAGATTCTCAAAGCACAATCGTTAACAATCCCGAAAAGTAGGAAGAATGGGAAGCATTTAAGGAAACCAGGATGGATGAACACAGAACTTAAACACATGCTAAAAAGAAAGAAAGAAATGTTTATTAAATGGAAAGAGGGAGGCATATCTAAAGAAGATTATAATGCAGTCTGCAGATCCTGCAGGGCACGTATCAGGTTAGCTAAAGCTGACAATGAATTAAGGCTTGCAAGAGATGTCAAAGGCAATAAAAAAGGATTTTGGGGGTATGTCAAAAGTAAAAGAAAAGTCAAAGATGCTATAGGATTTTTACAGGATGAAAATGGAGAAATGGTAAGAGAGGATGTTGAGAAGGCCGAACTTTTTAATTCCTATTTTGCATCTGTTTTCTCTCAGAAAGAAAATGTAACATCAACTGATCTTCACTGTCCTTTTAAAGGAATAGAGGAATCCAAGTTATCAGTAAACAGAAAGATTGTGAGGGAATATTTAGCTAACATAAATGAGTTCAAGTCTCCAGGTCCAGATGAATTACACCCCAGAGTACTGAAGGAGATTGTAGAAGAAATTTTAGAACCACTCTCCATAATCTTTGAAAATTCTTGGAGAACAGGAGAAGTCCCAGAAGACTGGAGAAGAGCAAATGTTGTTCCTATCTTCAAAAAGGGGAAGAAGGTGGACCCAGGGAACTATAGGCCGGTGAGTCTGACTTCTATACCAGGAAAGATCTTTGAACAAATTATTAAACAACATGTATGTAAGTACATGGATAAGAATGAAGTGATTAACCAGAGTCAGCATGGGTTTGTAACTAACAAGTCATGTCAGACTAACTTAATTTCCTTCTATGACAGAATCACTGACTGGGTGGATCAGGGAAATGCTGTAGATATAGTATATCTTGACTTCAGCAAAGCATTTGACAAAGTATCTCACATCATCCTTATTGAAAAAATGACCAAGTATGCAATGGACCAGGCAACTGTTAGGTGGATTCATAACTGGCTTAGTGATCGGACTCAAAGGGTGGTTGTAAATGGCTTCACATCCAGCTGGATGAATGTCTCAAGTGGGGTACCACAGGGCTCCGTCCTGGGACCTGTATTGTTCAACATCTTTATCAATGATTTAGATGAAGGAATTGAGGGTAAACTGATTAAATTTGCTGATGACACAAAGCTAGGAGGGATAGCTAATACTAGAGAAGAGAGAGAGAGGATTCAAAAAGACCTAAATAAACTGGAGCAGTGGGCAGCAACCAACAGAATGGTTTTTAACAGGGAAAAATGCAAAGTACTACATCTGGGCAATAAAAATGAAAAAAGCATTTACAGAATGGGAGGAATAGAGCTAAGCAACAGTACATGTGAAAAAGACTTAGGTATACTAATAGATCATAGACTGAACATGAGTCAACAGTGTGATGCAGCAGCAAAAAAGGCAAATACAATTCTGGGATGTATTAACAGAAGCATACAGTCTAGATCACGTGAAGTCATTATCGGTCTTTACTCCTCTTTGGTCAGACCTCATCTGGAATACTGTGTACAGTTTTGGGCACCACATTTTAAAAAAGACATAGACAAACTGGAGCAAGTTCAGAGAAGAGCGACCAGAATGGTGACTGGTCTGCAAACCATGTCCTATGAGGAACGGTTGCAGGATTTGGGAATGTTTAGCTTGCAAAAAAGAAGACTGAGAGGAGACTTAATAGCTGTCTACAAATATGTCAAGGGCTGTCACATTGTAGAAGGATCATCTTTATTCTCATTTGCACAAGGAAAGACTAGAAGCAATGGGATGAAACTAAATGGGAGGAGACACAGATTAGATATTAGAAAAAGCTTTTTGACAGTTAGGGTGATTAATGAGTGGAACAGGCTGCCACGAGAGGTGGTGAGTTCCCCTTCAATGGACGTCTTCAAACAGAGGCTGGACAGACATCTGTCTGAGATGATCTAGTGAATCCTGCTTTGAGCAGGGGGTTGGACCAGATGACCCAGGAGGTCCCTTCCAACTCTACCATTCTATGATTCTATGACCAGAAACACCATCTGTACATGAATGCAGCACCAGAAACACCATCAGTACATGAATGCAGCACCAGAAACACCATCAGTACATGAATGCAGCACCAGAAACACCATCAGTACATGAATGCAGCACCAGAAAAACCATCTGTACATAAATGCAGTACCAGAAACACCATCAGTACATGAATGCAGCACCAGAAACACCATCTGTACATAAATGCAGCACCAGAAACACCATCTGTACATAAATGCAGCACCAGAAACACCATCTGTACATGAATGCAGCACCAGAAACACCGTTAGTACATGAATGCAGCACCAGAAACACCGTTAGTACATGAATGCAGCACCAGAAACACCATCTGTACATGAATGCAACACCAGAACGACCATCAAGAAATATGAGTGCAGTGCCGGAAACACCGTCAGTACATGAATGCAGCTAAAGAAACACCATCAGTACATGAATTCAGCCCCAGAAACACCATCAGTATATGTATACAACACCAAGTTTAGTACAATGAACAATTGTAATGTCAGCGCCATATACAATTGTATTGCATGAACCTACAACTCCCAGTATGTCTTTAACAATGGTAAGGATATGCTGGGAGTTGGTGTTACCAGCCTTCATCAGACTGCGGAGCATACAGAAACAAAAGCACTGATGAGATTCAGGAAGGATCAGAAATAAACATTTAAATCCACGTGCTTTATAGGTGACATCTTCTCTGATTGAAGTCGTTCCCATCTCTTTTGTCTCCATGAAGTACAGACTCCATGATGAGATTTCATGCCCCGAGCTTCTCTCTCCAGACTTCCCTCTTTTCAGTCTTCAGCAGCACATCTAGATACTCCACAAATAGAAATATCTCCCATGCTGCGCCCCTGAATAAATAATTGCCCCTCATTGTGCTTCCTGCACAAAATACCCCCTTTCACACTGCCCTACTCCAAAATATCCCCCCACACTGCCCCTCTACTAATATCCTCGCCACATAATATCCCCCACAAAATGCCTCTCCATAATGTCCCCCGACATACTGCCCTTTTCAAAATCTCCCCCAAACTGCTCCTTTCCAACCCCCCACCCATCTGCCGCTAGCTATACTATGCCCCCTTTCACAATACCCCCAGTTGTCCCATAATGTCCCAAATTACCACATTATGTGCCCTTATAGTAACACAACCCTCCCCTCATCTAAAATAACATGCCTACCTTCCTGGTATGCAGGGACTCCTCATCATCCAATCCTGGTATGTGTAGCCCCCTCATCCCCAATCCTGGTATGTGTGGCCCACTCATCCCCAATCCTGGTATGTATGGTACCCCTCATCCCCCAATCCTGGTATGCATGGCACTCTCATCCCCAATCCTGGTATGCATGGCACTCTCATCCCCAATCCTGGTATGCATGGTCCCCTTCATCCCCAATCCTGGTATGCATGGCCCCCTCAGACCCAATCCTGGTATGCATGGACTCCTCATCCTCCAATCCTGGTAAGTATGGACTCATCCCCAATCCTGGTATGCATGGCCCCCTTCATCCCCAATCCTGGTATGCATGGACTCCTCAGACCCAATCCTGGTATGCATGGACTCCTCATCCTCCAATCCTGGTAAGTATGGACTCCTCATCCCCAATCCTGGTATGTATGGTACTCCTCATCCCCCAATCCTGGTATGCATGGCCCCCTCATCCCCAATCCTGGTATGCGTGGCCCCCTCATCCCCAACCCTGGTATGCGTGGCCCCCTCATCCCCAATCCTGGTATGCGTGGCCCCCTCATCCCCAATCCTGGTATGTATGGTACCCCTCATCCCCCAATCCTGGTATGTATGGTACCCCTCATCCAAAATCCTGTTATGTATGGCCCCCTCATCCCCCAATCCTGGTATGCATGGCAGCCCTCACCCCAATCCTGGTATGCATGGCCCCCTCTCCCCCTATCCTGGTATGTATGGGCCCTCTTCCCCCTATCCTTGTATGTATGGCACCCCTCATCCCCAATCCTGGTATGTATGGCCCCCTCATCTCCAATCCTGGTAAGCATCGCCCCCTCATCCCCAATCCTGGTATGCATGGCCCCCTCATCCCCAATTCTGGTATGCATGGCCCCCTCATCCCCAATCCTGGTATGCATGGCCCCCTCATCCCAAATCCTGGTATGCATGGTCCCCTCAGAGCAGCGTATGACGTCACTGCCATGTGCCCTTAGATGACAAGGTAAGCTGCTGCTGCCGGCTTATTCACTCCTCTCCACACCGAGACTATGGGCATGGAGAAGAGAGTGAATAGCCATTCTCCTTAATAGCGCGCACTGTCAGCACGGCCGCGGCTCCTGTTGTGGCTCAGCGCTCCCCTGTGCCCACTACCAAAGAGAATGAATATTCACTCCTCTTCACTCCCATGGGCGTGGAGAGGAGTGAATATTCATTTTCTTTAGCAGCGGGTACACGTGGTAGCTGCAGCTTCCAGCATTAATACATGCACTTAAGTAAAAAAAAAAAAAGTCCTGAAGGGATGAACAACCCCTTTAAATTATCCTGAAATTCACCCAAATCTTTGTGGCCTTCATAATACGGCACCAGGAAATGATTTAGAGTGATAAATGAAGTACAGCAATGAAGAAAGTCCTAGAGGTCCGAAAACTGGACGGTTGGGAGCTCGGTAAGTTGACATTAAATCCTCAGCTTCTCCGTATAGCGGTTACCAGTGCCCGATGTCTCTTGTCCCTGTGCGGCCCCGGCAGCAGTGTGCTGACTTCACTCCACTGCATGCCGGGACGGCGGCTGACGCGCGCTCCTCTGCCTTATTCCCGGCTCCACAGTGTTCAAATGTATTCACGTCTGAAATCCAAATATAGAGCCGTGATCTACCCTACCAAATCATGTGAAACATGTAGTGATGCATGCACTAATGGTAAGAAATAATGTACCCGTGTTGCAACATAATAATAACAAGAGAATAAACAGGTTGCATCAAGTGGCAATAATAGAAATAAACAGAAAAATAAAGACCAGTAATGTACACTGCCAACACAACCTGTAAAACTCCAAACAATCAATCAATAGAAGAAGAGAGTGATTATAAGAGCAGTGCAGTAGGGTTAAAGATGGGGAATAAATCCCACACGTATCGACTCCAAAAGGCTTCCTCAGGGGTAAAAAGTGCAAATAATGAGGCTCTTGATACTAAATATATTTACAAAATAATCAAGCATATGGTTACCAGATGGAGACATGGTCGGCGTTGTAACGCTTCTATTGCTCATGCGCGAGCAAAGAAGAATAAATAAAGTTGGTTAAAAGTTCATAAAGCGCAGGCGCAGACCAAGGGTCGCTAAAGGCATCAAGAATAGACTGCGCATGTGCAGAACCGTAACAAGGTGGTCGACGTCATCACTGCGCATGCGTGAACAGATACAAGTACAGATCGGCGAGAAATCATGGAATCCTAGAATGTTAGAGTTGGAGGGGAACTCTGGGGTCCTCGTGTCTAACCCCCGGCTCAATGCAGGAGTCACTAAACCATCTCAGACAGATGTCTGTCCGGCCTCTGTGTGAAGACTTCCATTGAAGGAGACCTCACCACCTCTTGTGGCCGCCTGTTCATCTCATTGATCACCTCACTGTCAAAAAGTGTCTTCTAATATCTAACCTGTATCTTCTCCATTTCAGTTTCATCCCATTGCTTCTCGCGTTTCCATGTGCAAATGAGAATAAGGATAATCCCTGTACAATGTCTGTGACAGCCCTTCAGATATTTGTAGACAGCTATTAAGTCTCCTCTCAGTCTTCTCTTTTGCAGCTAAACATTCCCAGGTCCTTTAACCGTTCCTCATAGGACATGGTTTGCAGACCGGTCACCATTCTGGTAGCTCTTCTCTGAACTTGCTCCAGTTTCTTCATGTCTTTTTTAAGATGTGACGCCCAGAACTGTACACAGTATTCCAGATGAGGTCTGACCATGGAGGAGGAGAGGGGGATAGTTACTTCACGTGATCTAGACTCTATGCTTCTGTTAATACATCCCAGAACTGTGTTTGCCTTTTTTGCTGCTGCATCACACTGTTGACTCTGAGGATCTCACACTGAGGACTAGAGATGAGCGAACCTCTCGAGGTTCGATTCATTTCAGATCAGCGAACTTCCCGATGTTCTCCGAAGAATTCGTCGGACAGGTCGACGAACATATCCGAATTCGATTGCATTCAATGGGAGGCGAAACCAAACTCATACACAATATCTTCAACCTTCAAAGGGGCCCAAAAACTGCCAAAGCAGATCAAATTAGGGGCAGACACCAGGAAAAGTGGCATCAATTGACCAACAGTCGAAAATTTTATAATGGCACAGCAGCAGTCAGGCATGTGCCATGCATGAGGTATCAGGGTCTTGGCCATGCGTGAGGTGTCAGGGTCTGGGCCGTGCGTGAGGTGTCAGGGTCTGGGCCGTGCGTGAGGTGTCAGGGTCTGGGCCCTGCGTGAGGTGTCGGGGTCTGGGTCGTGCGTGAGGTGTCAGGGTCTGGGCCGTGCGTGAGGAGTCAGGGTCTGGGCCGTGCGTGAGGTGTCAGGGTCTGGGCCCTGCGTGAGGTGTCAGGGTCTGGGTCCTGCGTGAGGTGTCAGGGTCTGGGCCGTGCGTGAGGTGTCCGGGTCTGGGCTGTGCATGAGGTGTCAGGGTCTGGGCCGTGCGTGAGGTGTCGGGGTCTGGGCCGTGCGTGAGGTGTCGGGGTCTGGGTCGTGCGTGAGGTGTCGGGGTCTTGGCCGTGCGTGATGTGTCGGGGTCTGGGCCGTGCGTGAGGTGTCGGGGTCTGGGCCGTGCGTGAGGTGTCGGGGTCTGGGCCGTGCGTGAGGGGTCTGGGTCGTGCGTGAGGGGTCTGGGTCGTGCGTGAGGTGTCGGGGTCTGGGTCGTGCGTGAGGTGTCGGGGTCTGGGTCGTGCGTGAGGTATCGGGGTCTGGGCCGTGCGTGAGGTGTCAGGGTCTGGGCCGTGTGTGAGGAGTCAGGGTCTGGGCCGTGCGTGAGGTGTCGGGGTCTGGGTCGTGCGTGAGGTACCGGAGTCTGGGTCGTGCGTGAGGTACCGGGGTTTTGGCCGTGTGTGAGGTGTCGGGGTCTGGGTCGTGCGTGAGGTGTCGGGGTCTGGGTCGTGCGTGAGGTGTCGGGGTCTGGGTCGTGCGTGAGGTATCAGGGTCTGGGCCGTGCGTGAGGTGTCGGGGTCTGGGTCGTGCGTGAGGTGTCGGGGTCTGGGTTGTGTGTGAGGTATCGGGGTCTGGGCCGTGCGTGAGGTGTCGGGGTCTGGGCCGTGTGTGAGGAGTCAGGGTCTGGGCCGTGCGTGAGGTGTCGGGGTCTGGGTCGTGCGTGAGGTGTCGGGGTCTGGGTCGTGCGTGAGGTGTCGGGGTCTGGGTCGTGCGTGAGGTGTCGGGGTCTGGGCCGTGCGTGAGGTGTCGGGGTCTGGGCCGTGCGTGAGGTGTCGGGGTCTGGGTCGTGCGTGAGGTGTCGGGGTCTGGGTCGTGCGTGAGGTGTCGGGGTCTGGGTCGTGCGTGAGGTGTCGGGGTCTGGGTCGGGCGTGAGGTATCGGGGTCTGGGCCGTGCGTGAGGTATCGGGGTCTGGGCCGTGCGTGAGGTGTCGGGGTCTGGGCCGTGCGTGAGGAGTCAGGGTCTGGGCCGTGCGTGAGGTGTCGGGGTCTGGGTCGTGCGTGAGGTACCGGGGTTTTGGCCGTGCGTGAGGTGTCGGGGTCTGGGTCGTGCGTGAGGTGTCGGGGTCTGGGTCGTGCGTGAGGTATCGGGGTCTGGGTCGTGCGTGAGGTGTCAGGGTCTGGGCCGTGCGTGAGGTGTCGGGGTCTGGGTCGTGCGTGAGGTACCGGGGTTTTGGCCGTGCGTGAGGTGTCGGGGTCTGGGCCGTGCGCGAGGAGTCAGGGTCTGGGCCGTGCGTGAGGTATCAGGGTCTGGGCCGTGCGTGAGGTGTCGGGGTCTGGGTCGTGCGTGAGGTGTCGGGGTCTGGGTCGTGCGTGAGGTGTCAGGGTCTGGGCCGTGCGTGAGGTGTCGGGGTCTGGGTCGTGCGTGAGGTACCGGGGTTTTGGCCGTGCGTGAGGTGTCGGGGTCTGGGCCGTGCGCGAGGAGTCAGGGTCTGGGCCGTGCGTGAGGTATCAGGGTCTGGGCATTTACAGCTTTAAATTTAAGTTCCAATTAAGAAGTGGGTGAGGGATCAGTGTAGGCTGCTGTGCTGGGCTTCCTAATACCACATGCAACAGCTCAAGCTGCTTTTATGCTCAGCCACACACACATGGCAGAAAAATCAGTTTCATAGAGTAGTATTGGCACAAAAATGTAAGGATAGTAACACAGGTAGTTGACTGAAAGTAAGTGAAGGCCTGCCGGTCAGGGAGCCGTACTGCTACAGGCAACACACATGAAGGAGACCCAACCAGGAGTCTCCCCATTTCCAAAAATTAGGGCCAGACACCAAAAAAGTGGCATCAATTTCACTTGAGTAGAAATAGTATAATGGGGCACTGACACCCCTTCCACTACAGCCAGCCCAGTAGATGGAGACACAACCAGGAGTCTCCACATTTCCAAAAATTATTGTTAACATCTGCAGCAGCAGGTACAGAAGCCCCGACAAAGATATCACAGATCAATGCAGCACACTAAAAACTACATCGCCTACTCTGTACAGTCCGGGATTGGGGTGCAAAAGTCCTTGGAGAGCCATGACTTGTTCATCTTGATGAAAGTTAGGCAGTCTATACTTTCAGGGGACTGCTGGCTACGCTTATCCATCAGGACACCACCAGCAGCGCTGAAGACACGTTGAGAGAGAATGCTGGCTGCCGGGCATGATAAAACCTCCAAGGCGTAACAATACACCCTGCCTTGGCACCTGCCTGAGTGACAACAGTGTGGAACTTAGAGACATTCTTATCCCTTCCACATCCTCCTCTTCTTCTGCAACAACCAGCTCCTTATGCAGAGTATTCAAAGTCTGCTCCCGCACGTAGATGACCAGAATAGTGATGCTGATGACTGCATCGTCAGCGCTAACCATTTTAGTAGCCATTTCAAAACTGCACAAGGGTGCAGAGGTCCTTAATCTGTCCCCACTCCGCAAACGTGATATGCCCCACGTCCGCACTGTGTTGTCTTAGGCTATACGACATGACATACTGCGTCAGAGCTCGTTGCTGCTGCCATAGTCGATGAAATATGTGCAGAGTGGAATTCCACCGTGTTGGCACATCGCATATCAATCAGTTAACTGGCATGGACAAAGACCTCTGTATCGATGCAAGTGGATGACATAAAGGGTGCGAACAGCTGAAGTAAGCACACAACTTCCGTACTTTCTGCAGCAGCTCATCCAGGCCCGGGATAGTGGCGGAGAAATCCCTGTACCACCAGGTTGAGGACGTGTGCCATGCAAGGCAAGTGTGTGAGCTCGCCTCGGCCTAGGGCCTCCACCAGGTTCACACCATTATCGCACACTGCCTTCTCTGGCTTCAGATTCAGTGGAGACTGCCAATTGCTCAAATTCAGCCTGGATAGCTGTCCACAACTCTTGACCTGTAACTATTGAAACGCGTGTCTCGTTAAGGCAAAGGCTGAGTGCGCAGGTGGAGGCCCTAGAGGAGGTGGAGGAGGCAGAAGCAGTGGAGGAAGTGTGAAATACAGAGATTTGTCCTGGAAGCCTTGGGGATTCCAAGATTTGTGGAGCAGTCCCTTCCCCGCCTGCCCCCACAGCCACCAGAGTCACCCAGTGACCAGTCAGCGAGATGTAACGCCCTTGGCCATTCTTACTCGTCCAGGTGACTGTGGTGAAATGCACTCTGGCAGACATAGATTTAGTCAAGGAATGGGTGATGTTGTGTTAGACATGCTGGTGTAGCGCAGGCACAGATTTCTTAGAGAAGTAATAACGACTGGGCAACTGGTACTGGGGGACTGCAACAGCCATCAGCTTTCAGAAAACGTCTGTATCTAACAGGCGGAAAGGCAGAATTTCCGCGGCCAACAAATTGGAGATGGTGGAGTTCAACCTCTTAGCTTTGTCATGTGTAGGAGGAAACAATCTTTTACGTGACCACAACTGCGGGACCGAGAGCTGGCTAAGGTGCTGAGAGAGGGCGGAGTATGGTGAACCGGAAAACATGGTGGATCTTGAGTGAGGTGCAGGAGGAGATGTTACGGTGGATTGAGAAACATGCGGTGTGCTCGGTGAAACAAACACAGCAGGCATGTCCACTTCCGTTACAGCTGACGGGCTGTCACTCAGCCTGACTGGAGCGGGGAAAGAACCGGAGGTTCTACGGTCGGAGACCTGCGTGACAATACTTGGCATGGTGACAGAGGAGGAGGAAGAAGCAGCGGATGCAATTGATGGGGCAGCTGATAGTGGTTGAGGTCCGATGGTCTGCATTTTATTGCAGTGAGATTGTCAGAGTAACGCATGTTGTTTGAGCATGTGAACGTTCACGCATGTAGTAGTCAAATTATTGCACTTTTCCCCTCTACTGAGTTTTCTTTTTTTTGCAAAACTGGCAAATAACATGAGTTGGCTCATCCTTTGCGGTCTCAAAAAAAGGCCAAGGCTAGGCAACCCTAGCCGCCCCTGCGAACTGCAGACCCGCGACCGCTGCTGGCCACAGGCACAGTTGTGGCTAAGGATGTTGTGCTCCTCATGCTTGTATCACTCCATGTCTGCGCCGTAGGGCGGAAGGTAACCTCCTCATCTTCCTCCTCCACCTCCTCAGATGAGCTACTCGGCTGCGTGCCTCTAGGTTCACACCAAGTGGGAACTACAACCTCATCATCATCCTCTCTGTTCTTACCCTCCTCCTCTTTTTGCCCTGACTTCACAGTAAAGTGCGCATGAGCCTCAGGTATCTGAGTCTCATCAGGATCACCTCCCTCCCCGGTGGTTAACGTCTGGTGACGAGGGTCAGGAAGCTGCTCGGATCCTACTCCGTCCTGCCCCAAATCCAACAGAAAAAAAATTTGGGCATCGGTGCAGATGCTTTCCTCCCCTTGACTCTGAATGTTTGGAGTACACTTCTGATTCCCATTGTATAGAATGGGTGAACAGCTCTGCAGACTCGCTAATCTGTGGTTCCCTACAGTCAGTTGGGCGGCTGGAGAGTTGTGAGGCGGGGGGAAGCATGGGTAATTGAGGTGCCACCTCTGTGGACTGTACTGCGTGTGATGTTGAGGTGGAGGAAGAAGAGGAGAGGGCACTTGAAGTAGAGCTTGCCATCCACTGGAGCACCTGCTCTTTCTGGCCCTTACCAACAAGGCGTATCATGTGCGGCTGCCAAAGGAAGGGAGTGGAGTAGGCCGTCCACTAACATAAGTTGTCAGTTGTCTTTGGATAGGGCATGACGGTGTTGGTTCACTAGTGCTTTCACTAACATTACCACCTACCCCACGTATACCCTGAACACCAAGTCTATTCCCCCTTCCACCACGACCTCACTTTTTCCCACTTATGTTGCTCAGATATTGTGGTAGGAGCACGATATTAGCAAAACAAAATTTGATTTTTTACTGTGAAGCCCTGGATATAGCTGAATTTCACTGTTAAAAAATTACAAGCCGAGATGTGACCTGCTGTATGTATCACGGTAGTAACAGAAAAAATTAGAGTTTCTAAGGTTTACTCCTGCATGGAGCACAATATCAGCACAACAGAGTTCTATGCTGAAATGTGGCCTGGTGTCTCTGTCTGGACCACACTAATAGCAAAAACGATTGATCTGTTAGAAGGTCGATTTCACAGACACACAGGATCCTATCTATCTAAACTATCTAACTTAGAAGTAACCACCTAACCAACTATCTCTCAGTATCCAGGGTCAGCATCAGGAGCAGCCTCTCTGAGCTTGTGTACTGACAAAATGGCGCTAAAACAACATGTCCGCTCTTTATGTGGAGAGGGACATGTGACTTCAGCAGCCAATGGCACAAGCCCTTGTGTCTGGACATTGTGCATGGTTCCTGCATCCTGATTGGCTGCTGGAATCTGCACACATTAAGTTAAGAAAAAAAAACCTCGCCTCATCAAACATGTTTCCCCCCGCTCATCATACAGCACCACTATCCCAGCCAAAGTCCTAATAAATACAGTAGTGGAAATGCGATCATTTTTCACGGTTTTGCCGATTTTCAGTAAAAACAAAAACAAAATAATTATATTTAAAGTGAGACAAACCAAAAGGAGACACGAACCGCAGGAGAAAAACGTGAAAAAATGCAAAGGACTTAATTTAGCTCACAACCTGGAATTTCACTGTTTTGTTGAGGGTTTGCATCAGTTCATGTAAAGAACATGCCGACAACTGTGAACATTTGATTTTCTTTTTATTGTGACACAAATAACAAATAGGACAAAATAACTGAAAACTTCAGTGTGCATAACTATTCTACCCCCTAAAGTCAGCACTTTGTAGAGCCTCCTTTTGCGGCAATTACAGCTGCAAGTCGCATTGGATCTCTATGATCAGGGGTGGACACTGAGAGCAAAGGGCCCCTGTGCAAGAATTGTGTATGGGCCCCCCTTTCTTAAAGAGGACTAACATTTAAATTTTTTTTGTGCTCATCTGCTCGTGCTAGAGAAAAAAATAATAAAATCAGAGTTACTCATTTTCATCTGGTCATCTCGCCCAAGCATCTCAGTACTCGAGATGCTCGGAGCTCGCCGAGTACTTGTGAGATGCTCGGGCGGATGCTCGGGTCCCTTCCCTGCATGTTTGGCGCTCTTTAGAGATTGCCTGCCACTCACTGTAATGCCGTAGCCATGTTGGTTGTGGCATTACAGTGATTGGATGGCCGCACAGCGTCATCTGGTCTATATCAGACCTGGCGCCACCATGTTCGTCACAGTCAGTCCGGATCAGACAGTGTAGGGAGAGGTGCTGCTGCGTCAGGGAGAGATTCGCTTGTTTATTAGGTAGTGTACGGAGAAAACAAGTACATTACACATATCCATCTTAACAAACAGTCTTGTCAGCAAAGTTTTTGACACTGGTTTGCTGTTCAAAATAGTTACCTACAGGCCAGGTATTTAAAACTGTGGTTTCTCCGTCACATGGATCACATATAACTTCGCTCCAAATTCAACCATTTGTAGTGAGCGTGGAAGATACTGTCCTCCATTTAAAATGGGCAAGGCACGTGGCAAGGGACGGGGAACTGGACATGATGGTGATGGTGCATGCAGAGGCCGAGGACAAGGCCGTGGGCAAGCCGAAATTGTGCCACAACAAACACACACATCTTCTCGCCTGACCTTCCTGTTCCAATTTCTAGGGGACCGCAGCACACCACTATTGAACCCAGAGCAGTGTCAAAAGATTGTTGGTTGGATAGCGGATAATGCTTCCAGTCACTTAGCCACCACCACCACCACCCTGTCTTCCACACGGTCAATTCTCAGTAGCCGTGAGTCTGGACTGCATATTCCTCACCCTGATCCTCCTTCCTCCCACCATGCCGAGTGCCCGGAGACAACTGATCCCACACTTGGACACTCTGAAGAGCTGTTCTCTTTTACATTTATAGATTTGGGCCTCTCGCCCGGTCCACTTGAAGCGGGGCAAGAGGAGATCGCGTGTAGCGATGCCCAAATAGTTGAGCTGGCACGGTCACACGAAGGTGACGGTGAGAAAGTGTCACAAGAGATGGACGATGATGAGACACAATTGCAAGAAAGTCAGGAGGACCAGGGTGCGGAAGTGGAAGACGAGGTGGTGGATGATATGGTAACTGACCCAACCTGGCAGGAGGACATGCAGAGCGAGGACAGCAGCACACAGGGGAAGGGAGGCAGAGCACCCCAACAGGCAGGAAAAAGCAGTGTGGTGGCCGCAGACAGAAGGCAGGCAACCGTTCCCTGTAACACCAACACGAAGGAAGTTGCCAGTACAACTGTTAGATCTTCCCGAGTCTGGTTGTTTTTTAAAGACTCTGCCGATAACCCCAAAAAGGCCATTTGCACCACCTGCCAGGCCAGCATCAGCAGGGGTGGCAAAGCTAGCAGCCTGACCACCACCAGCATGATCAGGCACATGGCAGCAAAGCACCCGACTTTGTGGGCCGATCCTCAGGGTCCAGGAACAGTGTCTGCGGGTGGCACCATTGCTTCTTCCGCTGTTGTGCATACAAGCCAATCCCCTGTCCATGGTGCATGCGCAGATGCCTCCTGCCCAGCACTTGTCGTTGTACACTCTCCAATAGCAGCATCAGGAAGCACGTCCACGTCCTTGTCCCCGCGCAGCGTTCAGTTGTCCATACCCCAGTCCTTGGAACGCAAGCGCAAATACGCAGCCAACGCCCCACAGGCCACACTACTAAATTCTCACATTTCGCGACTGCTTACGCTCGAAATGTTGCCTTTTAGGCTGGTGGAGACTGAAGCATTCCGCCACCTGATGGCGGCGGCTGTCCCTCGGTACTCGGTCCCCAGCCGCCACTATTTCTCCCGGTGTGCCGTCCCCGCATTACACAAGCACGTGTCCCAAAACATTAGCCATGCCCTCAACAACGCAGTTACCGGAAAAGCCCACCTAACCACGGACACGTGGACAAGTGCTTGTGGGCAGGGATGGTACATCTCGCTGATGGCACACTGGGTTAACATAGTGGAATCCGGGACCCAGTCGGACCTTGGGACGGAACACGTCAAGGATTGCGGGCCCTAGGTCAATCAGGGTTGCCCCCACGGTCTAAAGCTCCTGCACCTCATCCTCCTCAGCCTCCTCCTCTTCACTCTCCATCTCCGAAATGAGCACATCAGTCACAAGCTGGAAGCACTGCAGCACTGCCTCGGCCAAGCGGCAACAGGCTGTGCTGAAGATAATATGCTTAGGTGACAAACTGCACAATGCTGAAGAGTTATGGACAGCTCTGAAAGAGCAGACAGATCTGTGGCTCACACCGCTGAACCTACAGCCAGGCATGGTCGTGTGACAATGGCCGGAACCTGGTGACGGCTCTGAGGTGAGGCGAGCTCACACACGTACCATGCCTGGCCCATGTGCTTAATCTCGTGGTTCAGCGATTTCTCAAATCCTACCCGGAGCTGCCGGATCTGCTTGTTAAAGTACGCCGCCTGTGTGCCCATTTTAGAAAGTCAGCTACAGCTTCAGCCGCCCTTGCCGTGTTTCAGCAGCGTTTGCAGCTTCTGGCTCACAGACTGGTGTGTGATGTCCCCACGCATTGGAACTCTACACTGCAGATGTTGGGAAGGATTTGTGAGCAGAAGAGGGCAGTTGTTGAGTACCAGCATCAACAAGGCCGTCGGTATTCAGGTCAAACTCCACACATAAAACCTCAGGAGTGGACATGGATGTCAGACATCTATACCATCCTCCAAAACTTTGAGGACTCCACCAAGATGGTGAGCAGCGATGATGCCATAATTAGCGTCACCATCCCGCTTCTCTGTCTTCTGAAACGCTCTCTGCTCACAATCAAAGAGGATGCATTGCAGGCGGAGCACGATGAGATGGAGCAAGGAACCATACAGGGTGATTACACACAGCCCAGCCTCATCTCTTCCCAAGGTGGATTGGGTGACAATGAGGAAGAGGAGAAGGAAGGACAGGAGCTAGTTTCATGCGCTATAGACGGTACTATCTGCACAACTGTCATACCATCTGTTCAGCGTGGATGGCCAGAGGACAGAGGAGGAGGAGGGGAGATCATGGTCAGTTATCCTCTTGGTGAGGACACGGAAGTCTTGCCTGTTAGTAGTCTGGCACGCATGGCTGAGTTTATGTTACGCTGCCTTTCCCATGACCCTCGCGTTTCAAAATTTTGGGTGACAGTCATTACTGGTTGGTGACACTTCTAGACCCACACTACAAGGAGAACTTTATATCTCTTATTCCTGAGGCGGACAGGTCTACAAAAATGGGGCAGTACCAGAAGGCCCTTGTTGCGGAACTATTAAAAAAATTCCCATCTGAAAACCCTGGCGGCAGAGGGCACACTTCGTTGGACAACCAAGCAGTACAGGCGAGAGAGACACAACTCCAATCCAGCAGAGGCAGGGGAACACTGTCAAAGTTCTGGGAGAGTTTTCTCAGACCCTCCCATCGCACGGGCCCTGAGGCGCGGGGTACTCTCACAAGTGTTATGATCTGCAACATAAACTAAGGAAAGATAGGGGAAAGCTGTCCCTACTGTAAGACTAAGCTGAATCCCTACGATGTAGCGGGCTGCCTGTTCCTAACGAACAGACCCGCCTTAGTCCTCGGCTAGTCTGAACGAAGACCCATAGCATAGAGGGAGGGGTCCCATAAAAGAACTAAGGACTGGGACAAAAAATGGGACACCTCCTAAACAGAGAAGTAGTTGCAGAGCACAAAAAGACAAACTGACAAAAAGGTACTAGAGGTCCCAGAAGGACCAAGTGAACTGACGGAGAAAGGCACAGAAGCAAAGAAACAGTCAAACACTGAAGTCCAGCACAGTCAAAAGGGCGGAGCTGGAATATAAAGGCAGATGGTCATGTGACCGCAAAACAGAAGATGGAAAAAACAAACAGGAGGGTTCTAACAACAAGGAGTGCAAAGTTTGAGAAGATGCTGAGGGAGTACCTTGCCGACCGTACCAACGTCCTCCGTGATTTGATAGCAGCGTAACATAAACTCCAATCCAGTGTCTTTTTTTGGGAGGTGTATCCCCATGCACCTCTTCATACCCAGATATGGGTATACGCTTCCTGATTTTGGCTATTTGCTCTTGTCCTCCACCTTCTCCTCATCCTCATCTTCCACCACCATATCACCAGGGTGACCGTGGTCCGTGATGCAACACCCACATCATTTTTTTAAAGGGTGTTAATGATGCCCGTAAAAAAATATTTTTTATACAGTATGTTCATGTATACCCCCCAGGGGTAAATGCTTGTCAGCCCATACACTTACTGCATGGGCATTACAAGTATGGGAGGCCCGCTCCTTTCTAATGGGAACATTTTTTTATGAGGCCCTCCTCCACGTCTCTTCCAAGGGGCATTGGAGTGCCTCCAAATTTTTGGCAGCCCTTGCATTCACTGCACAGGCCAACACTATGGGAGACCTACTTCCTAATAATGGGAACATTGTTTTCAGGAGGCCCTCCTCTAAGTCTCTTCAAAGCGGTATTGGGGTGCGTCCAAATTTTGAGCAGCCCTGCCACTCACTGCATACGCAATAACAGTATAGGAGACCCACTCTTTAGTAATGGGAGCAATAAAACATAGCAGAATAGTGAGGGCCGACTGCTGGCCCTTTAAGAATAGTAAAGGCCGCCTAATGGCCCTATAAAAATAGGCTTTGTGACTTTCAGAGTCCCTCCATCATAAATGAAACAGGATGTGTCTGATGATGTGTCACACACCACATGGCCAGATAAGGTTGTAAAATGTTAAAATTACATTTCCCGGTGAATGCATTTGTCTTGGTTGAAAGCAATGCAAAAGTGCAAAAACGCATAAAAAATATACTTGTGAACATAGCCCAAGATGTGGAGGAGTATTTTTGTTTTTGGTTATTTATTTTGCCTTCTATACAAGTCATTACCCTGGAAAGGATGTTCCTTAACATATTTCCCAGCAAAATCCATTTTGGTTTAGTTTTTGTACGTTTTATTGTGAGTCTGTAAAAGTGGCGTAATACTCCGACCACGTTGTTGACAGCAGTGATCTGGGAGTCAGAAATGCTTCCAGGGGTCTTCCCCATGCTGTCCCCATGTCATTTGAGCACTGTTCCCGTCGATTTGGGCAATTTTTAGGCCTTCTGCAGACTGCCGGGGGGAGCCGCCTGAAAAATGCTCAAGTTTCCCATAGACTTACATTAGGCTCGTTGCTCGGGTCGAGCAATAGGACCCAAATCCATCAAATCGAGAGTACTCAACACCGGAGGACAATTTATCCCTCTATTCTCGTCCTATACAAATATTTTATCAATTTTAGTTGTATGATTTTATATCAATAAAGCATCTTTTAATCAATTATCTCAATTATTTAATTTTTTAGCTCATTCACGCAACAGTTCAGCGCAAATTCAATATATTCTATCCATTTACCCTACTCTTTGAGCAAACTGTGGCATTGCCTCTGAATGTGCAGCAGTCCTGCTGGCAAGATCCCTTTAGCGCCACTGTTCTATATCCCCTTGTTTGAACATCTCCTTGGTCTTCATGGTGTTGTTTGGAGATCTCCTTGGTCTTCATGGTGTTGTTTGGAGATCTCCTTGGTCTTCATGGTGTTGTTTGGAGATCTCCTTGGTCTTCATGGTGTTGTTTGGAGATCTCCTTGGTCTTCATGGTGTTGTTTGGAGATCTCCTTGGTCTTCATGGTGTTGTTTGGAGATCTCCTTGGTCTTCATGGAGGTGTTTGGAGATCTCCTTGGTCTTCATGGAGGTGTTTGGAGATCTCCTTGGTCTTCATGGTGTTGTTTGAAGATCTCCTTGTTCATCATGGTGTTGTTTGGAGATCTCCTTGGTCTTCATGGTGTTGTTTGGAGATCTCCTTGGTCTTCATGGTGTTGTTTGGAGATCTCCTTGGTCTTCATGGTATTTGGAGATCTCCTTGGTCTTCATGGTGTTGCTTCCTATGATCCCGCTCCACCACCAACTCCCCGGTACTTTCGGACCATAAGACGCATCCCACATTTTCCTCCCAAATTTGGCAGGAAAAAAGTGCGTCTTATGGTCCGAAAAATGCATTACAATATTGTCATTTTTAATTAGCTTTTTTTTAAGAAAAAAATAATAAATATCACAAATAAAGGAAAAATTTTGCCGGGGTATGTAAACTTTTGAGTACACTGTACTATATACAGTGGGGCGAAAAAGTATTTCGTCAGCCACCAATTGTGCAAGTTCTCCCACTTAAAAAGATGAGGTCGGCCTGTAATTGACATCATAGGTCGACCTCAACTATGAGAGACAAAATGAGAAAACAAATCCTGAAAATCACATTGTCTGATTTGGAAAGAATTTTTTTTTAAATTTTTCGTGGAAAATAAGTATTTGATCAAACAAGCAAGATTTCTGTCTCTCACAGACCTGTAACTTCTTCTTTAAGAGGCTCCTCTGTCCTCCACTCATTACCTGTAGTACTGGCTCCTCTGTCCTCCACTCATTACCTGTAGTACTGGCTCCTCTTTCCTCCACTCATTACCTGTAGTACTGGCTCCTCTGTCCTCCACTCATTACCTGTAGTACTGGCTCCTCTGTCCTCCACTCATTACCTGTAGTACTGGCTCCTCTGTCCTCCACTCATTACCTGTAGTACTGGCTCCTCTGTCCTCCACTCATTACCTGTAGTACTGGCTCCTCTGTCCTCCACTCATTACCTGTAGTACTGGCTCCTCTGTCCTCCACTCATTACCTGTAGTACTGGCTCCTCTGTCCTCCACTCATTACCTGTAGCGCTGGCTCCTCTGTCCTCCACTCATTACCTGTAGTACTGGCTCCTGTTTGAACTTGTTATCAGTATAAAATACACCTGTCCACCACCCCAAACAGTCACACTCCAAACTCCACTATGGTGAAGACCAAAGAGCTGTCGAAGGACACCAGAAACAAAATTGTAGCCCTGCACCAGGCTGGGAAGACTGAATCTGCAATAGGCAAGCAGCTTGGTGTGAAGAAATCAACTGTGGGAGCAATAATTAGAAAATGGAAGACATACAAGACCACTGATAATCTCCCTCGATCTGGGGCTCCACACAAGATCTCACCCGTGGGGTCAAAATGATCTCAAGAACGATGAGCAAAAATCCCAGAACCACACGGGGGGACCTAGTGAATGACCTGCAGAGAGCTGGGACCAACGTTACACAGGCTACCATCAGTAACACACTACGTCGTCAGGGACTCAGATCCTGCAGTGCCAGATGTGTCTCCCTGCTTAAGCCATTACATGTCCGGGCCCATCTGAAGTTTGCTAGAGAGCATTTGGATGATCCAGAAGAGTATTGAGAGAATGTCATATGGTCAGATGAAACCAAAGTAGAACTGTTTGGTACAAACACAACTCATCGTGTTTGGAGGAGAAAGAATGCTGAGTTGCATCCAAAGAACACAGAGTTGCATCCAAAGAACACCATACCTACTGTGAAGCATGGGGGTAGCAACATCATGCTTTGTGGCTGTTTCTCTGCCAAGGGATCAGGACCACTGATCCGTGTACATGAAAGAATGAATGGGGCCATGTATCATGAGATTTTGAGTGCAAACCTCCTTCCATCAGCAAGGACATTGAAGATGAAACGTGGCTGGGTCTTTCAGCATGACCATGATCCCAAGCACACCGCCAGGGCAACAAAGGAGTGGCTTTGTAAGAAGCATTTCAAGGTCCTGGAGTGGCCTAGCCAGTCTCCAGATCTAAACCCTATAGAAAACCTTTGGAGGGAGCTGAAAGTCCGTGTTGCCAGCGACAGCCCCAAAACATCACTGCTCTACACTGTGTGCAGAATTATTAGGCAAATGAGTATTTTGATCACATGATACTTTTTATACATGTTGTCCTACTCCAAGCTGCATAGACTTGAGAGCCAACTACCAGTTAAGTAAATCTGGTGATGTGCATCTCTGTAATGAGGAGGGGTGTTGACTAATGACATCAACACCCTATATAAGGTGCTTAATTATTAGGCAACTTCCTTTCCTTTGGCAAAATGGGTCAGAAGAGAGATTTGACGGGCTCTGAAAAGTCCAAAATTGTGAGATGTCTTGCAGAGGGATGCAGCAGTCTTGAAATTTCCAAACTTTTGAAGCGTGATCACTGAATAATCAAGTGTTTCATGGCAAATAGCCAACAGGGTTGCAAGAAGCGTGTTGGCCAAAAAAGGCGTAGAATAACTGCCCATGAATTGAGGAAAATCAAGCGTGAAGCTGCCAAGATGCCATTCGCCACCAGTTTTGCCATATTTCAGAGCTGCAACGTTACTGGACTATCAAAAAGCACAAGGTGTGCGATACTCAGGGACATGGCCAAGGTAAGGAAGGCTGAAAAACGACCACCTTTGAACAAGAAACATAAGATAAAACTTCAAGAATGGTTCAAGAAATATCTTAAGACTGATTTCTCAAAGGTTTTATGGGCTGATGAAATGAGAGTGACTCTTGATGGGCCAGATGGATGGGCCAGAGGCTGGATCAGTAAAGGGCAGAGAGCTCCACTCCGACTCAGACGCCAGCAAGGTGGAGGTGGGGTACTGGTATGGGCTGGTGTCATCAAAGATGAACTTGTCGGACCTTTTTGGGTTGAGGATGGAGTGAAGCTCAACTCCCAGACCTACTGCCAGTTTCTGCGAGACAACTTCTTCAAGCAGTGGTACAGGAAGAAGTCAGTATCGTTCAAGAAAAACATGATTTTCATGCAGGACAATGCTCCATCACATGCATCCAACTACTCCACAGCGTGGCTGGCCAGTAAAGGTCTAAAAGAAGAAATAATAATGACATGGTCCCCTTGTTCACCTGATCTGAACCCCATAGAGAACCTGTGGTCCATCATAAAATGTGAGATCTACAGGGAGGGAAAACAGTACACCTCTGGGAGCAGTGTCTGGGAGGCTGTGGTGAGATCTACAGGGAGGGAAAACAGTACACCTCTGGGAGCAGTGTCTGGGAGGCTCTGGTGGCTGCTGCACGCAATGTTCATCGAAAACAGATCAAGCAACTGACAGAATCTATGGATGGAGGCTGCTGAGTGTCATCATAAAGAAAGGTGGCTATATTCATCACTAATTTTTTTGGTTTTTGTTTTTGCATGTCAGAAATGTTTATTTCTAAATTGTGTGCACTGATATTGGTTTACCTGGTGAAAATAAACAAGTGAGATGGGATTATATTTGGTTTTTATTAAGTTGCCTAATAATTCTGCACAGTAATAGTTACCTGCACAAACAGATATCCTCCTAAGATAGCCAAATCTAAAAAAAACCCCACTCCAACTTCCAAAAATATTAAGCTTGGATATTTATGAGTCTTTTGGGTTGATTGAGAACATAGTTGTTGATCAATGATAAAAATAATCCTCTAAAATACAACTTGCCTAATAATTTTGCACACAGTATAGAGGAGATCTGCATGGAGGAATGGGCCAACATACCAGCAACAGTGTGTGCCAACCTTGTGAAGACTTACAGAAAACGTTTCACCTCTGTCATTGCCAACAAAGGATCTATAACAAAGTATTGAGATGAGCTTTTGTAATTGACCAAATACTTATTTTCCACCAAAATTTGAAAAAAATTTCTTTCCAAATCAGACAATGTGATTTTCAGGATTTGTTTTCTCATTTTGTCTCTCATAGTCGAGGTCGACCTATGATGTCAATTACAGGCCGCTCTCATCTTTATAAGTGGGAGAACTTGCACAATTGGTGACTGACGAAATACTTTTTTGTCCCACTGTTTGTATGTGTGAATGTCCAGTATATCCAAGGAGACAGTCAAACCAATAGAGATACCTAGTCATGGGTCTAGAGTGGGTGAGTAAAGAAGAAAGACCGCAAGAAGGCAATTGGGAAGGGACACCAAGAAAAAGAAACATACATGTATACACGTGCATATATAATGCGCATATGGAAAGAAGAAAATGGAAACTGATGGAACATTTGTGCTGAAATCGTGTGTGATACAAAATTATCATTCATTTAATGCCCCAGTGACATGCTGCATAAGAAAGGAAGATTAACAAAGCCAACAAAGAGGAAAGAGTGATGCGCTTGAATCATACATCCACCCATGACAGGGCCAATCAAAAAATCATGATGAAAAATCCAGCGAAAAAAAAAAAAACGTGGACCAGGTGCAGAAAAAGACCTAAAATATTTCAATTGTTACTTGTCCCTCTGTACAGTGTACACATATATTAAACCTACTTCGCTTATTTGTGCCAGCTTTTTCTTCGCTGAGATTTCCTTATTTTTTGTCTATTGTGTTGGATATAGAAATGTTTTTGTTTTGTTTTTTTTTACTTATAATTGAAATAAGCTATATTTCATTCATTAATTTTTATTAATGTGCTCTCTAGTAAGAGTTTATCTCACCCCAGACCTGGATTCTCAGCTACACTTCTCAGTACTGGTATATAATGTCATTTGTGCTGCTTTTTTTTCTAGTAGGTGTTTATCTTTTCCCAGACCTGCTCAGTACTGCCGTGAAATCTCCTACACACAAGCTGTTGCTTTTTAGTAAGTGTCTATCTCCCACATGAGATGGATTCACAGTTACACTGCACAATACTGCTGTATAATGTCCTTCTTTTTGCTACTTCTGAACAATGTGTCAAGTAAAGACAGGACAGCAGGAAGACCACCACAAATGTTCTGTTCTAATTCATAAATGGTTTATCTTCATGATCTGTTACTTTATTAGCACATGTTGCTTCTGTTCACACTGCACGTACAGAATCCCTTTTTAGAAAAGAGAAGGTTTTTTGAAGTGTTTTTCATTTTCTATAAACTCGGGGATTAAAATATAATCAATTGTTTCACCTTCCACCTGTGTTCCTTCTTGTTATGTTCTCTAAGTATTGTCCTGATTTAAAATAAGTAACAATGTAACAATCATTTCAGATATTTCTTTACATTTGTTTAATTATTTCCCCTTCCGATTATATAGCGCCATCATATACCACAGCGCTGTACAGACACCATCATTGCTGTCCCCATTGGGGGCTTTTTTACTACCTATCAGTATGTGTTTGCAGCGTGGGAAGTAACAGGAGAAAATCCCGGCAAAGACGAGAGAACATAGGACATATTTTCCCTAAATTCAGAGGCTCGATGTAGAGAATCATCGCTCCCTCCCTGATATAATGTAGCGCTGATATTTTTGCATTGAAGATTATAATGTAACAGATCAAAAAGGTAAGAAAATAAACATATAGTGGTATATACACCAGGCAGTATATGAGTATATATAATGTACTGTATATAGAGATATATAGAAGTATATAGACCCCACAAAATGTGTCAATATGAAGTCATATGTATAACTAACAAGGCACAGTAGACCCCACAGAGTGTATACACGGGGCGTCTCTCGTTTGGTCTTGCACCCCCGCACCTCATTGTTATGGCCAAACTTGTATTTTCTATAAATAAGAAATAATTTCTAGATCTTTTCCACCAGGGGGCGCTCCTGCTCTATCTATAACTACAACTTTATTCCATCTTCTTTTGCTCAATGAAATCACATTTCGCTGCTTTACAGTCGATTTTTTTGTTCCTTGATGCAGAAATGTCCTATATAAAAGACAAATATTTATTAGATCCGAGGACTGGATTAATGTAGAGATGGACGGTGAGAATCTTATTCTGAATTATGCTGTGAAATTTGCTCGGTGTCTGTGTGTTAATGGACGACTGAGATCGAACATGTTACAGATCAGCCCCATTCTTGCTCCAAATGATTCTTTCTTTTGCAAAATTTCCTGTGCAGCAAATCGCTTCTGATGACATAAAGGGAAAATCATTGAATTCTGCTTTCTCATTCGCACTCTGTTGCCCGCGGTGTACAGCATCCGGCCCATCACCCCCGTGTATAACATCTGCCCCCCCAGTGTATAACATCTGGCCCCTCCCCCCGGTGTATAACATCTGCCCCCCCCCCCCGGTGTATAACATCTGCCCCCCCCAGTGTATAACATCTGCCCCCCCAGTGTATAACATCTGCCCCCCCCAGTGTATAGCATCCAGCCCCCCCCCAGTGTATAACATCTGCCCCCCACAGTGTATAACATCTGGCCCATCGCCCCCATGTATAACATCTGCCCCCCCCAGTGTATAACATCTGGCCCCCCCCCAGTGTATAACATCTGGACCCCCCCCAGTGTATAACATCTGGACCCCCCCCAGTGTATATCATCTGGCCCATCGCCCCCGTGTATAACATCTGCCCCCCCCCCAGTGTATAACATCTGGCCCCCCCCCAGTGTATAACATCTGGACCCCCCCAGTGTATAACATCTGGACCCCCCCCCAGTGTATATCATCTGGCCCATCGCCCCCGTGTATAACATCTGCCCCCCCCCCCCAGTGTATAACATCTGGCCCATCGCCCGCGGTGTATAATATCTGGCCCCCGGCCCCAGTGTATAACATCTGGAAACATTAACCCACTCGGTGTACAGCATCCAGCCCCTCCCCCCAGCGTATAACATCTGGCCCATCGTCCCCATGTATAACATCTGGCCCATCGCCCCCGTGTATAACATCTGGCCCATCGCCCCCGTGTATAACATCTGGCCCTCCCCCCAGTGTATAACATCTGGCCCATCCCCCGGTGTATAACATCTGGCCCATCCCCCGGTGTATAACATCTGGCCCCTCCCCCCGGTGTATAACATCCGGACACTCTCCCCAGTGTTTAACATCTGGCCCCACCCCCCAGTGTATAACATCCGGACCCTCTCCCCAGTGTTTAACATCTGGCCCCTCCCCCCGGTGTATAACATCTGGCTCCTCCCCCCAGTGTATAACATCCGGCCCATCGCCCCCGTGTATAACATCTGGCCCTCCCCCCAGTCTATAACATCTGGCCCCTCCCCCAGTGTATAACATCTGGCCCCTCCCCCCGGTGTATAACATCCGGACCCTCTCCCCAGTGTTTAACATCTGGCCCCTCCCCCCGGTGTATAACATCTGGCTCCTCCCCCCAGTGTATAACATCCGGCCCATCGCCCCCGTGTATAACATCTGGCCCATCGCCCCCGGTGTATAACATCCGGCTCATCGCCCCCTGGTGTATAACATCCGGCTCATCGCCCCCGGTGTATAACATCTGGCCCATCGCCCCCGGTGTATAACATCTGGCCCCTCCCCCCAGTGTATAACATCCGGACCCTCTCCCCAGTGTATAACATCTGGCCCCTCCCCCCGGTGTATAACATCTGGCTCCTCCCCCCGGTGTATAACATCCGGCCCATCGCCCCCGGTGTATAACATCTGGCCCATCGCCCCCGGTGTATAACATCCGGCTCATCGCCCCCGGTGTATAACATCTGGCCCATCGCCCCCGGTGTATAACATCTGGCCCATCGCCCCGTGTATAACATCCGGCTCATCGCCCCGGTGTATAACATCTGGCGCATCCCCCCAGTGTATAACATCTGGCCCATCGCCCCCAGTGTATAACATCCGGCTCATCGCCCCCGGTGGATAACATCTGGCCCCTCCCCCCAGTGTATAACATCCGGCTCATCGCCCCAGTGTATAACATCCGGCTCATCGCCCCCGGTGTATAACATCCGGCCCATCCCCCCAGTGTATAACATCCGGCTCATCGCCCCGGTGTATAACATCTGGCCCATCGCCCCCGGTGTATAACATCCGGCTCATCGCCCCCGGTGTATAACATCCGGCTCATCGCCCCCGGTGTATAACATCCGGCTCATCGCCCCCAGTGTATAACATCTGGCCCATCGCCCCTGGTGTATAACATCTGGCCCCTCCCCCCAGTGTATAACATCCGGACCCTCTCCCCAGTGTATAACATCTGGCCCCTCCCCCCGGTGTATAACATCTGGCTCCTCCCCCCGGTGTATAACATCCGGCCCATCGCCCCCGGTGTATAACATCTGGCCCATCGCCCCCGGTGTATAACATCCGGCTCATCGCCCCCGGTGTATAACATCTGGCCCATCGCCCCCGGTGTATAACATCTGGCCCATCGCCCCGTGTATAACATCCGGCTCATCGCCCCGGTGTATAACATCTGGCCCATCCCCCCAGTGTATAACATCTGGCCCATCGCCCCCAGTGTATAACATCTGGCCCATCGCCCCCAGTGTATAACATCCGGCTCATCACCCTCGGTGTATAACATCTGGCCCCTCCCCCCAGTGTATAACATCCGGCTCATCGCCCCAGTGTATAACATCCGGCTCATCGCCCCCGGTGTATAACATCCGGCCCATCCCCCCAGTGTATAACATCCGGCTCATCGCCCCGGTGTATAACATCTGGCCCATCCCCCCAGTGTATAACATCCGGCTCATCGCCCCGGTAGATAACATCTGGCCCATCCCCCCAGTGTATAACATCTGGCCCATCGCCCCCGGTGTATAACATCTGGCCCCTCCCCCAGTGTATAACATCCGGCTCATCGCCCCGGTGTATAACATCTGGCCCCTCCCCCCAGTGTATAACATCCGGCTCATCGCCCCCGGTGGATAACATCTGGCCCATCCCCCCAGTGTATAACATCCGGCTCATCGCCCCCGGTGGATAACATCTGGCCCCTCCCCCCCAGTGTATAACATCCGGCTCATCGCCCCCGGTGTATAACATCTGGCCCCTCCCCCCCAGTGTATAACATCCGGCTCATCGCCCCGGTGTATAACATCTGGCCCCTCCCCCCAGTGTATAACATCCGGCTCATCGCCCCCGGTGGATAACATCTGGCCCATCGCCCCCGGTGTATAACATCTGGCCCCTCCCCCAGTGTATAACATCCGGCTCATCGCCCCGGTGTATAACATCTGGCCCCTCCCCCCAGTGTATAACATCCGGCTCATCGCCCCCGGTGGATAACATCTGGCCCATCCCCCCAGTGTATAACATCCGGCTCATCGCCCCCGGTGGATAACATCTGGCCCCTCCCCCCCAGTGTATAACATCCGGCTCATCGCCCCCGGTGTATAACATCTGGCCCCTCCCCCCCAGTGTATAACATCCGGCTCATCGCCCCGGTGTATAACATCTGGCCCCTCCCCCCAGTGTATAACATCCGGCTCATCGCCCCCGGTGGATAACATCTGGCCCCTCCCCCCCAGTGTATAACATCCGGCTCATCGCCTCGGTGTATAACATCTGGCCCCTCCCCCCAGTGTATAACATCCGGCTCATCGCCCCCGGTGGATAACATCTGGCCCCTCCCCCCCAGTGTATAACATCCGACTCATCGCCTCGGTGTATAACATCTGGCCCCTCCCCCCAGTGTATAACATCCGGCTCATCGCCCCCGGTGTATAACATCTGGCCCCTCCCCCCAGTGTATAACATCCGGCTCATCGCCCCCGGTGGATAACATCTGGCCCATCCCCCCAGTGTATAACATCCGGCTCATCGCCCGCGCTGTATAACATCTGCCCCCCCAGTGTATAACATCCGGCTCATTGCCCCCGGTGTATAACATCTGGCCCCTCGCCCCCGGTGTATAACATCCGGCCCCCCGGTGTATAACATCTGGCCCCCCCAGTGTATATCATCTGGCCCCCCCCCGGTGTATAACATCCGGCCCCCCGGTGTATAACATCTGGCCCCCCCCAGTGTATAACATCTGCCCCCCCCCCCAGTGTATAGCATCCAGCCCCCCCCAGTGTATATCATCTGGCCCCCCCCAGTATATAACATCTGCCCCCCCCAGTGTATAACATCTGCCCCCCCAGTGTATAACATCTGCCCCCCCAGTGTATAACATCTGCCCCCCCCAGTGTATAACATCTGCCCCCCCAGTGTATAACATCTGCCCCCCCAGTGTATAACATCTGGACCCCCCCAGTGTATAATATCTGGCCCATCGCCTCCGTGTATAACATCTGCCCCCCCAGTGTATAACATCTGCCCCCCAGTGTATAACATCTGGACCCCCCCCAGTGTATATCATCTGGCCCATCGCCCCCGTGTATAACATCTGCCCCCCCCAGTGTATAACATCTGGCCCATCGCCCCCGTGTATAACATCTGCCCCCCCCCAGTGTATATCATCTGGCCCATCGCCCCCGTGTATAACATCTGCCCCCCCAGTGTATAACATCTGCCCCCCCCAGTGTATAACATCTGGACTATCGCCCCCCGTGTATAACATCTGCCCCCCCCAGTGTATATCATCTGGCCCATCGCCCGTGGTGTATAACATCTGCCCCCCCCCAGTGTATATCATCTGGCCCATCGCCCGCGGTGTATAATATCCAGCCCCCGGCCCCAGTGTATAACATCTGGAAACATTAACCCACTCGGTGTACAGTATCCAGCCCCTCCCCCCAGCGTATAACATCTGGCCCATCGCCCCCATGTATAACATCTGGCCCATCGCCCCCGTGTATAACATCTGGCCCCTCCTCCCAGTGTATAACATCTGGCCCATCGCCCCGGTGTATAACATCTGGCCCTCCCCCCAGTGTATAACATCTGGCCCCTCCCCCCAGTGTATAACATCTGGCCCATCGCCCCCCGGTGTATAACATCTGGCCCATCGCCCCGGTGGATAACATCTGGCCCCTCCCCCCGGTGTATAACATCTGGCCCCTCCCCCCAGTATATAACATCTGGCCCCTCCCCCGGTGTATAACATCTGGCCCCTCCCCCCAGTGTATAACATCTGGCCCCTCCCCCCGGTGTATAACATCTGCCCCCCAGTGTATAACATCTGGCCCCTCCCCCCGGTGTATAACATCTGCCCCCCCAGTGTATAACATCTGCCCCCACCCCCAGTGTATAACATCCGGCCCATCGCCCCCGGTGTATAACATCTGGCCCCTCCCCCCAGTGTATAACATCCGGCTCATCGCCCCGGTGTATAACATATGGCCCCTCCCCCCAGTGTATAACATCTGGCCCCTCCCCCCAGTGTATAACATCCGGACCCTCTCCCCAGTGTTTAACATCTGGCCCCTCCCCCCAGTATATAACATCCGGACCCTCTCCCCAGTGTTTAACATCTGGCCCCTCCCCCCGGTGTATAACATCTGGCCCCTCCCCCCGGTGTATAACATCCGTCCCATCGCCCCCGTGTATAACATCTGGCCCATCGCCCCCGGTGTATAACATCTGGCCCATCGCCCCGTGTATAACATCCGGCCCATCACCCCCGGTGTATAACATCTGGCTCATCGCCCCAGTGTATACCATCCGGCCCATCGCCCCGTGTATAACATCTGGCCCATCGCCCCCGGTGTATAACATCTGGCCCATCGCCCCCGGTGTATAACATCTGGCCCATCGCCCCGTGTATAACATCTGGCCCATCGCCCCCGGTGTATAACATCTGGCCCATCGCCCCGTGTATAACATCCGGCCCATCGCCCCCAGTGTATAACATCCGGCTCATCGCCCCAGTGTATAACATCCGGCTCATCGCCCCCGGTGGATAACATCTGGCCCATCCCCCCAGTGTATAACATCCGGCTCATCGCCCCCGGTGTATAACATCCGGCCCATCGCCCCAGTGTATAACATCCGGCTCATCGCCCCCAGTGTATAACATCTGGCCCTCCCCCCCCAGTGAATAACATCCGGCTCATCGCCCCGGTGTATAACATCTGGCCCCTCCCCCCAGTGTATAACATCCAGCTCATTGCCCCGGTGGATAACATCTGGCCCCTCCCCCCAGTGTATAACATCCGGCTCATCGCCCCGGTGTATAACATCTGGCCCATCCCCCCAGTGTATAACATCCGGCTCATCGCCCCGGTGGATAACATCTGGCCCATCCCCCCAGTGTATAACATCCGGCTCATCGCCCCGGTGTATAACATCTGGCCCCTCCCCCCAGTGTATAACATCCGGCTCATCGCCCCCGGTGGATAACATCTGGCCCATCCCCCCAGTGTATAACATCTGGCTCATCGCCCCCGGTGGATAACATCTGGCCCATCCCCCCAGTGTATAACATCCGGCTCATCGCCCCGGTGTATAACATCTGGCCCCTCCCCCCAGTGTATAACATCCGGCTCATCGCCCCCGGTGGATAACATCTGGCCCATCCCCCCAGTGTATAACATCCGGCTCATCGCCCCGGTGTATAACATCTGGCCCCTCCCCCCAGTGTATAACATCCGGCTCATCGCCCCCGGTGGATAACATCTGGCCCCTCCCCCAGTGTATAACATCCGGCTCATCGCCCCCGGTGTATAACATCTGGCCCCTCCCCCCAGTGTATAACATCCGGCCCATCGCCCGCGCTGTATAACATCTGCCCCCCCAGTGTATAACATCCGGCTCATCGCCCCCGGTGTATAACATCTGGCCCCTCGCCCCCGGTGTATAACATCTGGCCCCTCCCCCCAGTGTATAACATCTGGCCCATCGCCCGCGCTGTATAACATCTGCCCCCCCCAGTGTATAACATCCGGCTCATTGCCCCCGGTGTATAACATCTGGCCCCTCGCCCCCGGTGTATAACATCTGGCCCATCGCCCCCCGGTGTATAACATCCGGCCCATCGCCCCCGATGTATGACATCTGGCCCCTCCCTCCCAGTGTATAACATCCGGCCCATCACCCTCGGTGTATAACATCTGGCCCATCGCCCCCGTGTATAACATCCGGCTCATCGCCCCCAGTGTATAACATCCGGCCCATCGCCCTCGGTGTATAAAATCTGGCCCATCGCCCCCCGTGTATAACATCTGGCCCATCGCTCCCCATGTATAACATTTGGCCCATTGCCCCTCGTGTATAACATCTGGCCCATCGCCCCCCGTGTATAACATCTGGCCCATCGCCTCCATGTAAAACATCTGGCCCATCGCACCCAGTGTATAACATATGGCCCATCGCCCCCGGTCTATAACATCTGGCCCATCGCCCCCCGTGTATAACATCTGGTCCATCGCTCCCCATGTATAACATTTGGCCCATTGCCCCTCGTGTATAACATCTGGCCCATCGCCCCCCGTGTATAACATCTAGCCCATCGCCTCCGTGTATAACATCTGGCCCATCACTCCCCATGTATAACATTTGGCCCATTGCCCCTCGTGTATAACATCTGGCCCATCGCCCTCTGTGTATAACATCTGGCCCATCGCCTCCGTGTATAACATCTGGCCCATCGCTCCCCGTGTATAACATTTGGCCCATTGCCCCTCGTGTATAACATCTGGCCCATCGCCCCCCGTGTATAACATCTGGCCCATCGCCTCCGTGTATAACATCTGGCCCATCGCCCCCCGTGTATAACATTTGGCCCATTGCCCCCGGTGTATAACATCTGGCCCATCGCCCCCCGTGTATAACATTTGGCCCATTGCCCCTCGTGTATAACATCTGGCCCATCGCCTCCGTGTAAAACATCTGGCCCATCACACCCAGTGTATAACATATGGCCCATCGTCGCCGGTCTATAACATCTGGCCCACCGCCCCTGGTGTATAACATCTGGCCTATCACCCAGGTGTATAACATATGGCCCATCGCCCCGGTGTATAACATCTGGCCCACCGCCCCTGGTGTATAACATCTGGCCCATCGCCCCCCGGTGTATAACATCTGGCCCATCGCCCCCGTTTATAACATCTGGCCCACCGCCCCTGGTGTATAACATATGGCCCATCGCCCCGGTGTATAACATCTGGCCCACCGCCCCTGGTGTATAACATCAGGCCCATCGCCCCGGTGTATAATATCTGGCCCCTCACCCCCCGGTGTATAATATCCGGCCCCTCCCCCAGTGTATAACATCTGGCCCTTCCCCCCTGTGTATAACATCTGGCCCATCGCCCCGGTGTATAACATCTGGCCCATCGCCCCCGGTGTATAACATCTGGCCCCTCACCCCCCGGTGTATAAAATCCGGCCCCTCCCCCAGTGTATAACATCTGGCCCTTCCCCAAGTGTATAACATCTGGCCCCTCCCCCAGTGTATAACATCTGGCCCCTCCCCCAGTGTATAACATCTGGCCCCTCCCCCAGTGTATAACATCTGACCCTTCCCCCCAGTGTATAACATCTGGCCCCTCCCCCAGTGTATAACATCTGGCCCCTCCCCCAGTGTATAACATCTGGCCCCTCCCCCAGTGTATAACATCTGACCCTTCCCCCCAGTGTATAACATCTGACCGTTCCCCCCAGTGTATAACAGCTGGCCCCTCCCCCCAGTGTATAACATATGGCCCATCGCCCCTGGTGTATAACATCTGGCCCATTGCCCCTGGTGTATAATATCTGGCCCTTCACCCACCGGTGCATAACATCCGGCCCCTCCCCCAGTGTATAACATCTGGCCCCTCCCCCAGGTGTATAACATCTGGCCCCTCCCCCAGTGTATAACAACCAACCCCGCACCCCCAGTGTATAACATCCGGCCCCTCTCCCCCAGTGTATAACATCTGGCCCATCGCCCCCGGTGTATAATATCTGGCCCTTCACCCACCGGTGCATAACATCCGGCCCCTCCCCCAGTGTATAACATCTGGCCCCTCCCCCAGGTGTATAACATCTGGCCCCTCCCCCAGTGTATAACAACCAACCCCGCACCCCCAGTGTATAACATCCGGCCCCTCTCCCCCAGTGTATAACATCCGGCCCATCGCCCCGGTGTATAACATCTGGCCCATCTTCCCTGGTTTATAATATCTAGCCCCCGGCCCCAGTGTAGAAACATTAACCCACCCAGTGTACAGCATCCGGCCCATCACCTCGTGAATAACATCTGGCCCATCGCCCTGTGTATAACATCTGGCCCATCGCCCCGTGTATAACATCTGGCCCATCGCCCCCGGTGTATAACATCTGGCCCATCGCCCTCGGTGTATCACATCTGGCCCATCACCCCCGGTGTATAACATCTGGCCCATCGCCCCTGGTGTGTAACATCTGGCCCATCGCCCCCGGTCTATAACATCTGGCCCATCGCCCCCCGGTGTATAACATCTGGCCCATCGCCCCCGGTCTATAACATCTGGCCCATCGCCCCGGAGTATAACATCTGGCCCATCGCCCCCGGTCTATAACATCTGGCCCATCGCCCCCGGTGTATAACATCTGGCCCATCACCCCTGGTGTATAACATCTGGCCCATCACCCCCGGTGTATAACATCTGGCCCATCACCCCCGGTGTATAACATCTGGCCCCTCACCCCCCTGGTGTATAACATCTGTCCCCTCACCCCCCCAGTGTATAACATCTGTCCCCTCACCCCCCTGGTGTATAACATCTGGCCCATCGCCCCGTGTATAACATCTGGCCCATTGCCCCCCCCCGTGTATAACATCCGGCCCATCGCCTCAGTATATAAGGTCTGGCCCATCGCCCCGTGTATAACATCTGGCCCATCGTCCCTGGTGTATAATATCTGGCCCATCGCCCCTGGTGTATAACATCTGGCCCATCGCCCCGGTGTATAACATCTGGCCCCTCACCCCCCGGTGTATAACATCCGGCCCCTCCCCCAGTGTATAACATCTGGCCCTTCCCCCCAGTGTATAACATCTGGCCCCTCCCCCCAGTGTATAACATCTGGCCCGTCCCCCCCAGTGTATAACATCTGGCCCCTCGCCCCAGTGTATAACATCCAGACCATTGCCCCTGGTGTATAACATCCAGCCCATCGCCTCAGTGTATAAGATCTGGCCCATCGCCTCGTGTATAACATCTGGCCCATCTTCCCTGTTGTATAATATCCAGCCCCCGGCCCCAGTTTATAGCATCTGGAAACATTAACCCACCCGGTGTACATCATCCAGCCCATCGCCCCCGTGTATAACATCTGGCCCATCGCCCCCCATGTATAACATCTGGCCCATCGCCCCCATGTATAACATCTGGCCCATCGCCCCCCCATGTATAACATCTGGCCCATCGCCCCCGTGTATAACATCTGGCCCAACGCCCCCGTGTATAACATCTGGCCCATCGCCCCCCCATGTATAACATCTGGCCCATCGCCCCCCCGTGTATAACCTCTGGCCCATCGCCCCTGGGTAAAACATCTGGAGCATCGCACCCAATGTATAACATCCGGCTCATTGCCCCCGGTGTATAACATATGGCCCATCGCCCCCGATGTATAACGTCCGGCACATCGCCCCCGATGTATAACATCCGGCCCATTGCCCCCCCCATGTATATCATCTGGCCCATCGCCCCCCCAGTGTATAACATCTGGCCCTTCCCCCAGTGTATAACATCTGGCCCCTCCCCCAGTGCATAACATCTGGCCCCTCCCCCGGTGTATAACATCTGGCCCTTCCCACCAGTGTATAACAGCTGGCCCCTCCCCCCAGTGTATAACATCTGGCCCATCGCCCCTGGTGTATAACATCTGGACCATCGCCCCTGGTGTATAACATCTGGCCCATCGCCCCCGGTGTATAACATCCGGCCCCTCCCCCAGTGTATAACATCTGGCCCCTCCCCCAGTGTATAACATCTGGCCCTTCCCCCCAGTGTATAACATCTGGCCCCTCCCCCAGTGTATAACATCCGACCCCGCACCCCCAGTGTATAACATCCGGCCCCTCTCGCCCAGAGTATAACATCCGACCCATCGCCCCGGTGTATAACATCTGGCCCATCTTCCCTGGTTTATAATATCTAGCCCCCGGCCCCAGTGAATAACATCTGGAAACATTAACCCACCCAGTGTACAGCATCCGGCCCATCACCCCGTGAATAACATCTGGCCCATCGCCCTGTGTATAACATCTGGCCCACCACCACCGGTGTATAACATCTGGCCCATCGCCCCCGGTGTATCACATCTGGCCCATCACCACCGGTGTATAACATCTGGCCCATCGCCCCCGTGTATAATATCTGGCCCATCGCCCCCGTGTATAACAACTGGCCCATCGCCCCCCCATGTATAACATCTGGCCCATCACCCCCCCCGTGTATAACCTCTGGCCTATCGCCCCCCCCCCATGTATAACATCCGGCCCATCGGCCCCCCGGTGTATAACATCCGGCCCCTCCCCCAGTGTATAACATCTGGCCCTTCCCCCAGTGTATAACATCTGGCCCCTCCCCCAGTGTATAACATCTGGCCCCTCCCCCGGTGTATAACATCTGGCCCTTCCCCCCAGTGTATAACAGCTGGCCCCTCCCCCCAGTGTATAACATCTGGCCCATCGCCCCTGGTGTATAACATCTGGCCCATTGCCCCTGGTGTATAACATCTGGCCCATCGCCCCCGGTGTATAACATCCGGCCCCTCCCCCAGTGTATAACATCCGGCCCTTCCCCCCCAGTGTATAACATCTGGCCCCTCCCCCAGGTGTATAACATCTGGCCCCTCCCCCAGTGTATAACATCCAACCCCGCACCCCCAGTGTATAACATCCGGCCCCTCTCCCCCAGTGTATAACATCCGGCCCATCGCCCCGGTGTATAACATCTGGCCCATCTTCCCTGGTTTATAATATCTAGCCCCCGGCCCCAGTGAATAACATCTGGAAACATTAACCCACCCAGTGTACAGCATCCGGCCCATCACCCCGTGAATAACATCTGGCCCATCGCCCTGTGTATAACATCTGGCCCATCGCCACCGGTGTATAACATCTGGCCCATCACCCCGGTGTATCACATCTGGCCCATCACCCCCGGTGTATAACATCTGGCCCATCGCCCCTGGTGTATAACATCTGACCCATCGTCCCCCAGTGTATAACATCTGGCCCATCGCCCCCGGTCTACAACATCTGGCCCATCGCCCCCGGTGTATAACAGCTGGCCCATCGCCCCCAGTCTATAACATCTGGCTTATCGCCCCCGGTGTATAACATCTGACCCATCGCCCCCGGTGTATAACATCTGGCCCATCGCCCCCGGTGTATAACATCTGGCCCCTCACCCCCCTGGTGTATAACATCTGGCCCATCGGCCCCGTGTATAACATCTCGCCCATTGCCCCCCCGTGTATAACATCTGGCCCATCGCCTCAGTATGTAAGGTCTGGCCCATCGCCCCGTGTATAACATCTGGCCCATCGCCCCTGGTGTATAACATCTGGCCCATCGCCCCGGTGTATAACATCCGGCCCCTCCCCCAGTGTATAACATCCGGCCCCTCCCCCAGTCTATAACATCTGGCCCTTCCCCCCAGTGTATAACATCTGGCCCCTCCCCCCAGTGTATAACATCCGGCCCCTCCCCCAGTCTATAACATCTGGCCCTTCCCCCCAGTGTATAACATCCGGCCCCTCCCCCAGTGTATAACATCTGGCCCCTCCCCCCAGTGTATAACATCTGGCCCTTCCCCCCAGTGTATAACATCTGGCCCCTCCCCAGTGTATAACATCTGGCCCTTCCCCCCAGTGTATAACATCTGGCCCTTCCCCCCAGTGTATAACATCCGGCCCCTCCCCCAGTGTATAACATCCGGCCCCTCCCCCAGTGTATAACATCTGGCCCCTCCCCCAGTGTATAACATCTGGCCCCTCGCCCCAGTGTATAACATCCGGACCATTGCCCCTGGTGTATAACATCTGGCCCATCCCCCCAGTGTATAACATCCGGCCCCTCCCCCAGTGTATAACATCCGGCCCCTCCCCCAGTGTATAACATCTGGCCCCTCCCCCCAGTGTATAACATCCGGACCATTGCCCCTGGTGTATAACATCTGGCCCATCTTCCCTGTTGTATAATATCTAGCCCCCAGCTCCAGTGTATAACATCTGGAAACATTAACCCACCCGGTGTACATCATCCATCCCATCGCCCCCGGTGTATAACATCTGGCCCATCGCCCCTGGTGTATAACATCTGGCCCATCGCCCCCGGTGTATAACATCTGGCCCATCGCCCCCGTGTATAACATCTGGCCCATCGCCCCCCCCCATGTATAACATCTGGCCCATCGCCCCCCCATGTATAACATCTGGCCCTTCACCCCCGGTGTATAACATCCGGCACATCGCCCCGGTGTATAACATCTGGCACATCGCCCCCCAGTGTATAACATCTGGCCCATTGCCCCCCATGTATATCATCTGGCCCATCGCCCCCCGGTGTATAACATCTGGCCCATCGTCCCCGTGTATAATATCCTTCCCCATTGCCTCGTGGTGTATAACATTAGGCCCCAGTTTATACCGTCTGCCCCCGACCAACTACAGTGTATAACCTCTGGCCCCATTGCCACCGGTGTATAACATCTGGCACATCGCCCCCCTGTATAACATCTGGCCCATTGCCCCCCATGTATATCATCTGGCCCATCGCCCCCCGGCGTATAACATCTGGCCCATCGTCCCCGTGTATAATATCCTTCCCCATTGCCTCTTGGTGTATAACATTCGGCCCCCAGTTTATACCGTCTGCCCCCCACCAACTCCAGTGTATAACCTCTGGCCCCATTGCCCCTGGTGTATAACATCTGGCACATCGCCCCCCTGTATAACATCTGGCCCCATTGCCCCCGGTGTATAACTTCCAGATACTTGATCCCGGTGTATAACATCCGGCCCCGTTACCCCCAGTGTCTAACATCTGTCCTATCACCCCAGTGTATAACATCTGGCCCATCGGCCCCTTGTATAACATCTGGCCCATTGCCCCCATGTATAACATCTGGCCCATCGCCCCGTGTATAACATCTGGCCCATCGCCCCCGTGTATAACATTTGGCCCATCGCCCCCGTGTATAACATCTGGCCCATCGCCCCATGTATAACATCTGGCCCATCGCCCCCCCTGTGTATAACATCTGGCCCATCGCCCCCGATGTATAACATCTGGCCCATCGCCCCCCCGGTGTATAACATCTGGCCCATCGCCCCCGTGTATAACATCTGGCCCATCGTCCCCCCGGTGTATAACATCTGGCCCATCGCCCCCCCGGTGTATAACATCTGGCCCATCGCCCCCGTGTATAACATCTGGCCCATCGTCCCCCCGGTGTATAACATCTGGCCCATCGTCCCCCCGGTGTATAACATCTGGCCCATTGCCCCCCGGTGTATAACATCTGGCCCATTGCCCCCCGGTGTATAACATCTGGCCCATCACCCCCGTTTATAACATCTGGCCCATCACCCCCCGGTGTATAACATCTGACCTCGTTGCCCCTGATGTATAATCTCCAAGTACTCGTCCCTTGTGTATAACATCCGGCCTCTCGCACCCGGTGTATTACCTCCCGCCCTGTTACCCCCGGTGTATAACATCTGACCCCTCACTACCTGGTATATCACATTCAGCCCCTTAACCCCGGTTTATAACATCCAGCACCGTTGTCTCCAGTGTATAAACTTTGGCCCCCTGATGTATAACATGCGGCCTCATTACCCGCACTGTATAACATCCGGCCCCCCCCGTGTATAGCTTCCAGCCCTCCACCATGCCATCTGCCTTATCTACCATGTGACACAGCTGCCGGTGATGCGGAGCTCACTGATACCAGCGGGGTCCTGTAATAGGAGACACTGGGGGAACATGTCTGTTCCTGACATTTCTCCTGATTCTTCCCCATCATCTGTGAGTAATATTACTGAGGAGTGGAAGGAACCACAGCAACTCAGTGATGAATTGGAGACCCCATAACGTTACAGAGCGGGGGGCCGAGTGCTGAGGAGCAGAGGGCAGAAAAGTCACCACTTCTCTGCTGACCCCATAATTGCAGAGTCCAGACCTCTTCTGGTATTAACACTGCTCCCCCGCCGGGAGCTTCATGGCCGAGCAGCTGCATGCAGCCGTACATCACCAAGCACAATGCGGTGTATCGGATGGAGTGGTGTAAAGCCGCCACCACTGGACTCTGGAGGAGACGTGCTCTGTGCAGTGACGGATCGCACTTCTCTATCTGCGTCTGATGGAGGAGTCTTGGTTTGGTGATTCCAGGAGGACGTTACCCCCTGACTGCATGGTGCCGCTGTACGGTTTGGTGAAGGAACGATAATACTTTGCCTCCATCTACCTATCATCTGTCTTGCTCGTTCTCTTCTTGGTGTCTTAACTAATCTACAAGTCTCATTGTATCTGATACTCCAGTCACATCCAATGCTGCTACAGTCAAGAGAAGGACCATTCCAGATTTTGCTTTTTTACCCTGTGACTACTCTAATGAGAACACTACACCAAACATAACAAGGTGGGGGGCTTCGATCAAGAGGCACGTAGGGGTGCTATGGAGCCCGAGCACTGGCCGGAGGGGGTGAAATAATATTAAGAGGTGATGGTCCTCATACCTACAGGTTTATGGACATTTACTAGTTCAAATGACCCTGACCGCAAGGTTGGTGGCACTAGAGGGTTGGAGAGTTTGCCATTTTTCCTGCATAGGAGAAACCAGTTTGGCCAGGATCTCGCACCCTCATCTAGTGAGTGCACTATGGCTTGGGACTGGGTTTGTCGTGCAATGTGGTCATGAGGATATTGTCCTGCTGTTACTTGTTGCATTGTGTGAAGTGTCTGATCTTCTCTGCTGGTGCACTATTATGGCTTTGTGTCGCATGTAATGTACAATAGACTGTAATGGTGGTGCATGTGTCCTGTGCTGGATGCTATACAGAGAGGCTTTGGTAGCCTTTACTGGTCTTTGTAGGTAGTGGTGGTGGTGACGTCACTGGGCATTAATAGTGTATGAAGAAGGATGTGGAAGATGGGGAGGGGTTGATTCATAAACAGACTCCTGGTTGCTGTTATTTGGGAACTAGAAGTTGAAGACAAAAGAAGTGAGAAGCTGAGAGCGAGAGATTAAGTGTGGAAGGAAGGAGAAACGGGTAACATGAGAGTAACTGATTTGATTGAGACATGTTATGTTGGATCTCAGAGACAGACAGAATACTCTTGATGCCCTGGAAAGTGGAGTGGAGGAAGGAGAGCTCAGCTGTCTTGGGTACAGAGCTAAGAACCCAGGAAGGCATAACAGATAGTTTGTGGGGACCCTGAGATAGCAAAGGAGAAGTGGGGCAGAGGCAACGTGTAGGCTGGCCATGGAAGTGTTAGTGAAAGAAGACTGGACTTGACAGGAGAGGCCTGTGGGCAGAAGAGAGGGAGGATGGAAGAAATATGGTATATACAGTGCCTACAAGTAGTATTCAACCCCCTGCAGATTTAGCTGGTTGACACATGCGGAATTAACTTGGCATTGTGACATTTGTACTGTAGATCAGCCTGGAAGTGGGAAATGCACTGCAGCAAATTTTGTTTTTGTTTTTGTTTTTTGTTTTTTTTAAAAACGCTAAAAGTTAATTCAGAGTGTCATTTATTATTCAACCCCTCAAACCACAAGAATTCTGTTTGGTCCCCCTAAAGTATTAAGAAGTAGTTCAGGCACCAAGAATAATGAGCTTCACATGTGTGGATTAAATACCTCTTTTGCCAGCCTTTTCTGACTATTTAAGACCCTCCCCAAACTTGTGAACAGCACTCAGACATGGTCAACATGGGAAAGACAAAGGAGCATTCCAAGGCCATCAGAGACAAGATCGTGGAGGGTCACAAGGCTGGCAAGGGGTACAAAACCCTTTACAAGGAGTTGGGCCTACCTGTCTCCACTGTTGGGAGCATCATCCATAAGTGGAAGGCTTATGGAACTACTGTTAGCCTTCCACGGCCAGGACAGCCTTTGAAAGTGTCCTCCCGTGCCGGGGCCAGGCTTGTCCGAAGAATCAAGGCTAACCCAAGGACAACAAGGAAGGAGCTCCGGGAAGATCTCATGGCAGTGGGGACATTGGTTTCAGTCAATACCATAAGTTACGTACTCCACCGCAATGGTCTCCGTTCCAGACGAGCCCGTAAGGTACCTTTACTTTCAAAGCGTCATGTCAAGCCTCGTCTACAGTTTGCTCATGATCACTTGGAGGACTCTGAGACAGACTGGTTCAAGGTTCTATGGTCTGATGAGACCAAGATCGAGATCTTTGGTGCCAACCACACACGTGACGTTTGGAGACTGGATGGCACTGCATACGACCCCAAGAATACCATCCCTACAGTCAAGCATGGTGGTGGCAGCATCATGCTGTGGGGCTGTTTCTCTGCCAAGGGGCCTGGCCATCTGGTCCGCATCCATGGGAAGATGGATAGCCCAGCCTACCTGGAGATTTTGGCCAAGAACCTCCGCTCCTCCATCAAGGATCTTAAGATGGGTCGTAATTTCATCTTCCAACAAGACAACGACCCAAAGCACACAGCCAAGAAAACCAAGGCCTGGTTCAATAAGGAAAAAGTCAAGGTGTTGGAGTGGCCTAGTCAGTCTCCTGACCTTAACCCAATTGAAAACTTGTGGAAGGAGCTCAAGAATAAAGTCCACATGAGACACCCAAAGAACCTAGATAACTTGGAGAAGATCTGCATGGAGGAGTGGGCCAAGATAACTCCACAGACCTGTGCCGGCCTGATCAGGTCTTATAAAAGACGATTATTAGCTGTAATTGCAAACAAGGGTTATTCCACAAAATATTAAACATAGGGGTTGTATAATAATTGACCCACACTTTTATGTTTAAAATTTAATAAAATTCAACTGAGCAACGTAACTTTTTGGTTTGTAAGATTTATGCTTCTGTTCATAAAACCTACTCTCGTTTGCAGTTTGAAGGCTCTAACTTATTTGCATCTTATCAAACCAGCTAAATCTGCAGGGGGGTGAATACTACTTGTAGGCACTGTATGTACCATCAAATTCCACAGTAAAGTCAAGTTTATTTCTGTAAAGTGGACTGACCCCTTCCTTGTCACTTGTGCTTTGAGTTCCTGAGTCATCTAGAAGAATGCTGCCATGGAGTAAAACATGTCCAGAGGCTAACAACACACATCCTGAGGAACCGAATTCCCTGGTGTCTTGGATCGCAGAAAGACACTTTGGCCCTTGCACCCCTCATAGAAAGGCGGGAAGATTATGGTCTGTGATAGCAGCAGTTAGTAAGGACCATGGAAGGAGGTGCAGCAAGAGGGACGGACACAAGTAAGTGATAGCGACATCTCTCCAAGGAAAGCTTGAGATCTGCTCAGCAGAATCATCACAGATCTGGGTGAGAAGTGGACGGAAGATGGAGAAAGTGAAGGTAGAAATGAAGGAATAAAAACATGGACAATAAGGGACATAAAATTCATGGAGAATAATTTATCTGTCAATTGAATTTCTCTGGAAAATCTGCGCGAACTGGCGAATTCGAATTTGCTTATCTCTAAGTGGAGGAACTGGAGGAACTCTCCATCAAATCGAGGAAAATGTAAAAAAAAATGCCACAAGGGACGACATGGGACTGATTGAAGGGATGTTCCACATAGACAATATCAGATAAATAATAGGGCATTTTTTTTTAATCCTTTCCTGAATGAGTGATTATTGGTTCTTCACCTTTTTTTCCTACTCTTTTTCCAAGAGCCATAACTTTATTTTTTTTCACATCGATGCGCCCATGTCAGAGGTTGTTGTTTTTTTTTTTTTGCACGGAGAGGTGAAGTTTTTTTATTGATACCATGTTGAGAGTTTTTGATTGATTTTTCTTGTATTTTTTTTCAAGATTGTAAAAAATGTCAATTCCAGCATTTTGATGTTTTTGCTTTTCACGGCATTCCATACAAATTTAATTTTTATTTTCATTAGGATTTATAAATCGGAAATTTTATGAACCCTGTGATACAATTTTTTTTTTTCTTTGGGAGGAAGGGAACGATTCAAATTTTTTTATATTTTTTTTATTATAATGTTAAAAACATTATTTTTAATACATTTTTTTACTCTTTTTTTTTTTAGTACCCTTAGGTTACTTTCACTGTGCTATTATATTGCAGAATAAAGAAGAAATTACAATCCACTATCAAGTCCATCCTGTGACTGGGCGTCAAGCGAATATAAAGATATACTACCCTGCTGTATATGCTAATACTAGAGAAGAACAAATAGAATTTGTGTTGAATTTTGTGAATTGCGATTTAATTTGTGCAAATCGTCAAAAAATGCCAGCTGCCATTTTACACATTGCAAAAGATTACACCAGCTACATGAAATCAGGGGCAAATGCACAGATTTCCCCATAATGCCTTGTAGCCAATCAGGAGAAAGTATGAAAGCGTGTGTAAAAGCCTAGGCAGGGAATGCAGCAGCCATATTAATGTGATTTTAGGATAGTGAAGGACGTCACAGCTCAGAAAAAGAGATAGGAAAAGAAAGTACTGTTCAGGAAAAAATGTGTTGTACAACTGCAGCAAGGATGAAAATGAGAGTAGTAGTTAGTCTGTCAATAATACAAAGATGCAATTGATTGGGGAAGAGAGAGAGAGAGAGAGAGATAGGAGAAGTACCAGCAGCACAGAGAGATGAATCTGTCTTGCTGCATTTGTATTAAAATGACACATTATTTTTTTCATTCTTAATGCACTAGAAGGCAGCAGCAAGTCACAGAATAAAATATCTGAAATCTGTGTCAATTAGAGATAGACTGCTGCTTGTCACAAGAGATGGTACTGATTTTTTGCATCTGTTGTGCAATCCTTTTGATGAAGGGGGAATAATTGCCATTAAATAAGTGCAACAAAAAAAAAATCCTTAAAATGTAGAAATTTACCTAACTCACAATCTGCGATTTTTTTTTTTTCCACATCCGGTTTACTAGTTACGTTTTTCATTCGTACACGCCACACTAATCCAGCGTTCTGTTGCAGGTGATTGCTTTTTGATCATGTACCTACCTAGCTTTCCTTATCACTTTATTTTTTGGAAAAAGTTGAATTTTGCCAAAAATTTAGCTAGAAATTATTATTATTATTTTTTTTTTTAAAATTGTGGATTTTTAACTATGCACAACTGTTTTACTAGTCCAATTTGACAACTGTATGCACAACATCTATCCTGCGACCTGCTGCCACATTTTGCTTTTTTGCACCAACCTATCTGGTATTTTTTGTTACCTTCTTTCTGGCAAGGGTTGAATAATTGGGGTTGTTTAAAAGTTAATTAGAGAGTAGTACAAAATGTCGCGTAAAATAAAAAATGACAATAGCAAAGGGTGGAGTAGTGTAAAAGAAATAAAAACCTCATATCATGGCTAAGAATCTGGGAGCTGCTAGCAGAAACACCACCAGCACCCCTGGCACCAGCTGTCTTGGCACCAGTACGGTAGTACCAAACACAGGTCATAACTGGCCTCCTTTGCCTCCACCAAGTGTATTAGTGGGGAGTAAGAAGAAGGCGTTATGAAATATATGGCACATCATTTGTATCAGTCAAAGCAGGAATATGTTACCTCTGACAGCAACACAATCAGTGTCATTCAGTGTTCTGCACAGAACGGTCTGATCACAAATGATTAAGAGGGATTCATTTTTGGACCATTTTTTTTTATTTCAAAAAGCATGAAATATTTGACATTGTGCTAAGTTATTAAATAGGCTGTTGATTACTAGCATGAAAGGGGATGGATGCAGACCTAGGTGACCTCAGGGTGTTACACACGTCTTTGTAGAGCAATTGGAGACTTTTCAGTATTGTAGACCTGTTGTTTTTAGAAAAAAAAATAGTTGATTTTCAATAGACCTGATCGTCTCGAGCTAATACCGTCACTATACCACTAGTGCGTGCCAATACCGCGATGGGTCGTACGCGACAGCCAACTTTACTGCAATTCGACCCAATTGTGCTGCAATAAATGGAGACCGTGGAGCAATCAGACCTGAATGAGTAAATATCCAAGACTGTAAGAACCAATTATAGAAAAATAAAAGTTATTTTCAAGGGGTTAACTGATGTTTTTGCTATAATTTGAGCCAAAATGCAAAAAAAATTAAATAAAAACAAAAACATAAAAAATGATCCCACAGCTCTGGTCATGAAGGGGTTACTATGTCCCCAAGCATCTCTGGGCTCCTTCTTGTGCCGGTCCATTAGCGCCATGAAATAATAGCTGGGGAGTGAGCGCTCGTCTCGGTCACTGATATCTCGTGATTATTGATCGGCCTTAACAAGTTTCTGCGGAGCCGGATGATAAGAGAACAGATCGGGCCGGAGCCTAAATCTCTTATAGATTTGCTGTCAGATGGTGAGATAGCTGCACGCCGCGTAATGGGCCCGCGAGGACGACCTCGTTACCTGCGCAAATAACCTGCTGAAGGCTTCACAGAGACAACCTGCAGCGCAGAGGTCAGCGAGGGGCGACACTGTGTCAGTATCCTGTACCCCGAGTGTCAGTATCCTGTACCCCCAGTGTCAGTATCCTGTACCCTGAGTGTCATTATCCTGTACCCCGAGTGTCATTATCCTGTACCCCGAGTGTCAGTGTCATTATCCTGTACCCCAAGTGTCAGTATCCTGTACCCCGAGTGTCAGTGTCATTATCCTGTACCCCGAGTGTCAGTATCCTGTACCCCGAGTGTCATTATCCTGTACCCCGAGTGTCAGTTTCCTGTACCGCAAGTGTCAGTATCCTGTACCCCGAGTGTCAGTGTCATTATCCTGTACCCCGAGTGTCAGTATCCTGTATCTCGAGTGTCAGTATCCTGTACCCCGAGTGTCAGTATCCTGTTTCCCGAGTGTCATTATCCTGTACCCCGAGTGTCAGTGTCATTATCCTGTACCCCGAGTGTCAGTATCCTGTACCCCGAGTGTCATTATCCTGTACCCCGAGTGTCATTATCCTGCACCCTGAGTGTCAGTATCCTGTACCCCGAGTGTCATTATCCTGTACCCCGAGTGTCAGTATCCTGTACCCCGAGTGTCAGTGTCATTATCCTGTACCCCGAGTGTCAGTATCCTATACCCCGAGTGTCATTATCCTGTACCCCGAGTGTCAGTATCCTGTACCCCAAGTGTCAGTATCCTGTACCCCGAGTGTCAGTGTCATTATCCTGTACCCCGAGTGTCAGTATCCTGTATCTCGAGTGTCAGTATCCTGTACCCCGAGTGTCAGTATCCTGTTTCCCGAGTGTCATTATCCTGTACCCCGAGTGTCAGTGTCATTATCCTGTACCCCGAGTGTCAGTATCCTGTACCCCGAGTGTCATTATCCTGTACCCCGAGTGTCATTATCCTGCACCCTGAGTGTCAGTATCCTGTACCCCGAGTGTCAGTATCCTGTACCCCGAGTGTCATTATCCTGTACCCCAAGTGTCATTGTCCTGTACCCCAAGAGTCATTATCCTGTACCCCGAGTGTCAGTATCCTGTACCCCGAGTGTCATTATCCTGTACCCCAAGTGTCAGCGTCATTATCCTGTACCCCGAGTGTCAGTATCCTGTACCCCGAGTGTCAGTATCCTGTATCCTGAGTGTCAGTATCCTGTACCCCAAGTGTCAGTATCCTGCACCCCGAGTGTCATTATTCTGTACCGTGTGTGTCATTATCCTGTACCCCGAGTGTCAGTGTCATTACCTGTACCCCGAGTGTCAGCATCATTATCCTGTACCCCGAGTGTCAGTGTCATTATCCTGTACCCCAAGTGTCAGCGTCATTATCCTGTACCCCGAGTGTCAGTATCCTGTACCCCGAGTGTCATTATCCTGTACCCCGAGTGTCAGTATCCTGTATCTCGAGTGTCAGTATCCTGTACCCCGAGTGTCAGTATCCTGTTTCCCGAGTGTCATTATCCTGTACCCCGAGTGTCAGTGTCATTATCCAGTACCCCGAGTGTCAGTATCCTGTACCCCGAGTGTCATTATACTGTACCCCGAGTGTCATTATCCTGCACCCTGAGTGTCAGTATCCTGCACCCCGAGTGTCAGTATCCTGTACCCCGAGTGTCATTATCCTGTAAGCCGAGTGTCAATATCCTGTACCCCAAGTGTCATTGTCCTGTACCCCAAGAGTCATTATCCTGTACCCCGAGTGTCAGTATCCTGTACCCCGAGTGTCATTATCCTGTACCCCAAGTGTCAGCGTCATTATCCTGTACCCCGAGTGTCAGTATCCTGTACCCCGAGTGTCAGTATCCTGTATCCTGAGTGTCAGTATCCTGTACCCCAAGTGTCAGTATCCTGCACCCCGAGTGTCATTATTCTGTACCGTGAGTGTCATTATCCTGTATCCCGAGTGTCAGTGTCATTATCCTGTACCCCAAGTGTCAGAATCCTGCACCCCGAGTGTCATTATTCTGTACCGTGAGTGTCATTATCCTGTACCCCGAGTGTAAGTGTCATTATCCTGTACCCCGAGTGTCAGTGTCATTATCCTGTACCCCGAGTGTCAATATCCTGTACCCCGAGTGTCAGTGTCATTATCCTGTACCTCGAGTGTCAGCGTCATTATCCTGTACCCCCAGTGTCAGTATCCTGTACCCCGAGTGTCAGTATCCTGTACCCCGAGTGTCAGTATCCTGTACCCGAGTGTCAGTATCCTGTACCCTGAGTGTCATTATCCTGTACTCCGAGTGTCAGTATCCTGTATCCCGAGTGTCATTATCCTGTATCCCGAGTGTCAGTATCCTGGACCCCGAGTGTCAGTATCCTGTATCCCGAGTGTCATTATCCTGTACCCCAAGTGTCAGTATCCTGGATCCCGAGTGTCAGTATCCTGTACCCCGAGTGTCAGTATCATGTACCCCGAGTATCATTATCCTGTACCCCGAGTGTCAGTATCCTGCACTCCGAGTGTCATTGTCATTATCCTGTACCCCGAGTGTCAGTATCCTGCACTCCGAGTGTCATTGTCATTATCCTGTACCCCGAGTGTCAGTATCCTGCACCCCGAGTGTCATTATCCTGTACCCCGAGTGTCATTTTCCAGTACCCCGAGTGTCATTATCCTGCATCCCGAGTGTCATTATCCTGCACCCCGAGTGTCATTTTCCAGTACCCCGAGTGTCATTATCCTGCACCCCGAGTGTCATTATCCTGTAGCCCGAGTGTCATTTTCCAGTACCCCGAGTGTCATTATCCTGTACCCCGAGTGTCATTATCCTGCACCCCGAGTGTCATTATCCTGCACCCCGAGTATCATTTATCCTCTACCCCGAGTGTCATTATCCTCTGACTCGAGTGTCATTATCCTGTACCCCGAGTGTCAGTATCCTGTACCCCGAGTGTCATTGTCATTATCCTGTACCCCGAGTGTCAGTATCCTGTACCCCGAGTGTCAGTATCCTGCACTCCGAGTGTCATTGTCATTATCCTGTACCCCGAGTGTCAGTATCCTGTACCCCGAGTGTCAGTATCCTGTACCCCGAGTATCATTATCCTGTACCCCGAGTGTCATTATCCTGTACCCCGAGTATCATTATCCTGTACCCCGAGTGTCAGTATCTTGCACTCCGAGTGTCATTGTCATTATCCTGTACCCCGAGTGTCAGTATCCTGTACCCCGAGTATCATTATCCTGTACCCCAAGTGTCAGTATCCTGTACCCCGAGTGTCAGTGTCATTATCCTGTACCCCGAGTGTCAGTATCCTGTATCTCGAGTGTCAGTATCCTGTACCCCGAGTGTCAGTATCCTGTTTCCCGAGTGTCATTATCCTGTACCCCGAGTGTCAGTGTCATTATCCTGTACCCCGAGTGTCAGTATCCTGTACCCCGAGTGTCATTATCCTGTACCCCGAGTGTCATTATCCTGCACCCTGAGTGTCAGTATCCTGTACCCCGAGTGTCAGTATCCTGTACCCCGAGTGTCATTATCCTGTACCCCAAGTGTCATTGTCCTGTACCCCAAGAGTCATTATCCTGTACCCCGAGTGTCAGTATCCTATACCCCGAGTGTCATTATCCTGTACCCCAAGTGTCAGCGTCATTATCCTGTACCCCGAGTGTCAGTATCCTGTACCCCGAGTGTCAGTATCCTGTATCCTGAGTGTCAGTATCCTGTACCCCAAGTGTCAGTATCCTGCACCCCGAGTGTCATTATTCTGTATCGTGTGTGTCATTATCCTGTACCCCGAGTGTCAGCATCATTATCCTGTACCCCGAGTGTCAGTGTCAGTATCCTGTACCCCAAGTGTCAGCGTCATTATCCTGTACCCCGAGTGTCAGTATCCTGTACCCCGAGTGTCATTATCCTGTACCCCGAGTGTCAGTATCCTGTATCTCGAGTGTCAGTATCCTGTACCCCGAGTGTCAGTATCCTGTTTCCCGAGTGTCATTATCCTGTACCCCGAGTGTCAGTGTCATTATCCAGTACCCCGAGTGTCAGTATCCTGTACCCCGAGTGTCATTATCCTGTACCCCGAGTGTCATTATCCTGCACCCTGAGTGTCAGTATCCTGCACCCCGAGTGTCAGTATCCTGTACCCCGAGTGTCATTATCCTGTAAGCCGAGTGTCAATATCCTGTACCCCAAGTGTCATTGTCCTGTACCCCAAGAGTCATTATCCTGTACCCCGAGTGTCAGTATCCTGTACCCCGAGTGTCATTATCCTGTACCCCAAGTGTCAGCGTCATTATCCTGTACCCCGAGTGTCAGTATCCTGTACCCCGAGTGTCAGTATCCTGTATCCTGAGTGTCAGTATCCTGTACCCCAAGTGTCAGTATCCTGCACCCCGAGTGTCATTATTCTGTACCGTGAGTGTCATTATCCTGTATCCCGAGTGTCAGTGTCATTATCCTGTACCCCAAGTGTCAGTATCCTGCACCCCGAGTGTCATTATCCTGTACCCCGAGTGTAAGTGTCATTATCCTGTACCCGGAGTGTCAGTGTCATTATCCTGTACCCCGAGTGTCAGTGTCATTATCCTGTACCTCGAGTGTCAGCGTCATTATCCTGTACCCCCAGTGTCATTTTCCTGTACCCCGAGTGTCAGTATCCTGTACCCCGAGTGTCAGTATCCTGTACCCGAGTGTCAGTATCCTGTACCCTGAGTGTCATTATCCTGTACTCCGAGTGTCAGTATCCTGTACCCGAGTGTCAGTATCCTGTACCCCGAGTGTCAGTATCCTGTACCCGAGTGTCAGTATCCTGTACCCCGAGTGTCAGTATCCTGTACCCGAGTGTCAGTATCCTGTACCCTGAGTGTCATTATCCTGTATCCCGAGTGTCATTATCCTGTATCCCGAGTGTCAGTATCCTGGACCCCGAGTGTCAGTATCCTGTATCCCGAGTGTCATTATCCTGTACCCCAAGTGTCAGTATCCTGGATCCCGAGTGTCAGTATCCTGTACCCCGAGTGTCAGTATCATGTACCCCGAGTATCATTATCCTGTACCCCGAGTGTCAGTATCCTGCACTCCGAGTGTCATTGTCATTATCCTGTACCCCGAGTGTCAGTATCCTGCACTCCGAGTGTCATTGTCATTATCCTGTACCCCGAGTGTCAGTATCCTGCACCCCGAGTGTCATTATCCTGTACCCCGAGTGTCATTTTCCAGTACCCCGAGTGTCATTATCCTGCACCCCGAGTGTCATTTTCCAGTACCCCGAGTGTCATTATCCTGCACCCCGAGTGTCATTATCCTGTACCCCGAGTGTCATTTTCCAGTACCCCGAGTGTCATTATCCTGCACCCCGAGTGTCATTTATCCTCTACCCCGAGTGTCATTATCCTCTGACTCGAGTGTCATTATCCTGTACCTCGAGTGTCAGTATCCTGTACCCCGAGTGTCATTGTCATTATCCTGTACCCCGAGTGTCAGTATCCTGTACCCCGAGTGTCAGTATCCTGTACCCCGAGTGTCAGTATCCTGCACTCCGAGTGTCATTGTCATTATCCTGTACCCCGAGTGTCAGTATCCTGTACCCCGAGTGTCAGTATCCTGTACCCCGAGTATCATTATCCTGTACCCCGAGTATCATTATCCTGTACCCCGAGTGTCAGTATCTTGCACTCCGAGTGTCATTGTCATTATCCTGTACCCCGAGTGTCAGTATCCTGTACCCCGAGTATCATTATCCTGTACCCCGAGTGTCATTATCCTGTACCCCGAGTATCATTATCCTGTACCCCGAGTGTCAGTATCCTGCACTCCGAGTGTCATTATCTTGTACCCCGAGAGTCAATATCCTGTACCCCGAGTGTCATTATCCTGTATCCCAAGTGTCAGTATCCTGCACTCCGAGTGTCATTATCTTGTACCCCGAGTGTCATTATCTTGTACCCCGAGTGTCAGTATCCTGTACCCCGAGTGTCAGTATCCTGCACCCCGAGTGTCATTATCCTGTACCCCGAGTGTCATTATCCTGTACTCCGAGTGTCAGCGTCATTATCCTGTACCCCGAGTGTCAGTGTCATTATCCTGTACCCCGAGTGTCAGTATCCTGCACTCCGAGTGTCATTATCTTGTACCCCGAGTGTCATTATCTTGTACCCCGAGTGTCAGTATCCTGTATCCCGAGTGTCAGTATCCTGCACTCCGAGTGTCATTATCTTGTACCCCGAGTGTCATTATCTTGTACCCCGAGTGTCATTATCCTGTATCCCAAGTGTCAGTATCCTGCACTCCGAGTGTCATTATCTTGTACCCCGAGTGTCAGTATCCTGCACCCCGAGTGTCAGTATCCTGTACCCCGAGTGTCAGTATCCTGTATCCCGAGTGTCATTATCCTGTACCCCGAGTGTCATTATCCTGTACCCCGAGTGTCAGCGTCATTATCCTGTACCCCGAGTGTCAGCGTCATTATCCTGTACCCCGAGTGTCATTATCCTGTACCCCGAGTGCCAGTGTCATTATCCTGTACCCCGAGTGTCAGCGTCATTATCCTGTACCCCGAGTGTCAGCGTCATTATCCTGTACCCCGAGTGTCATTATCCTGTACCCCGAGTGCCAGTGTCATTATCCTGTACCCGAGTGTCAGTGTCATTATCCTGTACCCGAGTGTCAGTATCCTGTACCCCGAGTGTCAGTATCCTCCTGGGAGCGGCTGCTTGGAGCTTGATGACTGGTGGGAGGAGGCGGCTGCTGCACCCCCTGTATGTGACCAGTCAGACACTGAGCGTGAGGAAAAAATAATGGAGAATGCGGAGTTTGCTGGGTCCAGAGAAACGGGAAACCAGGAGGTTGGAGAGAGGGGAATTTTCTTGAAGTTTTGGAGTTGTCCTTCATCAGGTTCCCGACATCGAGCGATGACATCACTGCAAGGCGGGATCCAAGAGCAGAGGGCGGCGCGGGGGCACGATGGCCGGAATAGGGGAGAATATTGTGTGAGGACCATCATACTGTATACATAATAATAATAAATCTTATATATTACTTTTTCCACAGATCCCCCATAACAGCGCGTCATCCACAGATCCCCAATAACAGCGCGTCATCCACAGATCCCCAATAACAGTGCATCACCCACAGATCCCCCATAACAGCGCGTCACCCACAGATCCCCCATAACAGCGCGTCACCCACAGATCCCCCATAACAGCGCGTCACCCACAGATCCCCAATAACAGTGTATCATCCACAGATCCCCCATAACAGCGCGTCATCCACAGATCCCCCATAACAGCGCGTCACCCACAGATCCCCCATAACAGCGCGTCACCCACAGATCCCCCATAACAGCGCGTCACCCACAGATCCCCCATAACAGCGCGTCACCCACAGATCCCCCATAACAGCGCGTCACCCACAGATCCCCCATAACAGCGCGTCACCCACAGATCCCCCATAACAGCGCGTCATCCACAGATCCCCAATAACAGTGTATCATCCACAGATCCCCCATAACAGTACATCACCCACAGATCCCCCATAACAGCGCGTCATCCACAGATCCCCCATAACAGTGCGTCATCCACAGATCCCCATAACAGTGCATCATCCACAGATCCCCCATAACAGCGCGTCATCCACAGATCCCCCATAACAGCGCGTCATCCACAGATCCCCAATAACAGTGTATCATCCACAGATCCCCCATAACAGTGCATCACCCACAGATCCCCCATAACAGCGCGTCATCCACAGATCCCCAATAACAGTGTATCATCCACAGATCCCCCATAACAGTACATCACCCACAGATCCCCCATAACAGCGCGTCATCCACAGATCCCCCATAACAGTGCGTCATCCACAGATCCCCATAACAGTGCATCATCCACAGATCCCCCATAACAGCGCGTCATCCACAGATCCCCCATAACAGCGCGTCATCCACAGATCCCCAATAACAGCGCGTCATCCACAGATCCCCCATAACAGTGCATCACCCACAGATCCCCCATAACAGTGCATCATCCACAGATCCCCCATAACAGTGCATCATCCACAGATCCCCCATAACAGTGCATCATCCACAGATCCCCCATAACAGTGCATCATCCACAGATCCCCCATAACAGTGCATCATCCACAGATCCCCCATAACAGTGCATCATCCACAGATCCCCCATAACAGCGCATCATCCACAGATCCCCCATAACAGCGCGTCATCCACAGATCCCCCATAACAACGCGTCATCCACAGATCCCCCATAACAGCGCATCATCCACAGATCCCCCATAACAGAGCGTCATCCGCAGACTCCCATAACAGTGCGTCATCCACAGATCCCCCATAACAGCGCGTCATCCACAGATCCCCCATAACAGCGCGTCATCCATAGATCACCCATAACAGAGCGTCATCCACAGATTCCCCATAACAGCGCGTCACCCACAGATCCCCCATAACAGCGCGTCATCCACAGATCCCCCATAACAGTGCGTCATCCACAGATCCCCCATAACAGCGCGTCATCCACAGATCCCCCATAACAGCGCGTCATCCACAGATCCCCAATAACAGTGTATCATCCACAGATCCCCCATAACAGGGCGTCATCCACAGATCCCCCATAACAGCGCGTCATCCACAGATCCCCCATAACAGCGCGTCATCCACAGATCCCCAATAACAGTGTATCATCCACAGATCCCCCATAACAGCGCGTCATCCACAGATCCCCCATAACAGTGCATCACCCACAGATCCCCCATAACAGTGCATCATCCACAGATCCCCCATAACAGCGCATCATCCACAGATCCCCCATAACAGTGCGTCATCCACAGATCCCCCATAACAGAGCGTCATCCACAGATCCCCCATAAAAGTGCGTCATCCACAGATCCCCCATAACAGCGCGTCATCCACAGATCCCCATAACAGTGCATCATCCACAGATCCCCATAACAGCGCGTCATCCACAGATCCCCCATAAAAGTGCGTCATCCACAGATCCCCCATAAAAGTGCGTCATCCACAGATCCCCCATAACAGCGCATCATCCACAGATACCCCATAACAGCGCGTCATCCACAGATCCCCCATAACAGCGCATCATCCACAGATCCCCCATAGCAGCGCGTCATCCACAGATCCCCCATAACAGCGCATCATCCACAGATCCCCATAACAGCGCGTCATCCCCAGATCCCCCATAACAGCGCGTCATCCACAGATCCCCCATAACAGCGCGTCATCCCCAGATCCCCCATAACAGCACGTCATCCACAGATCCCCCATAACAGCGCGTCATCCCCAGATCCCCCATAACAGCACGTCATCCACAGATCCCCCATAACAGCGCGTCATCCACAGATCCCCCATAACAGCACGTCATCCACAGATCCCCCATAACAGCGCATCATCCACAGATCCCCATAACAGCGCGTCATCCCCAGATCCCCCATAACAGCGCGTCATCCACAGATCCCCCATAACAGCGCGTCATCCCCAGATCCCCCATAACAGCACGTCATCCACAGATCCCCCATAACAGCGCGTCATCCCCAGATCCCCCATAACAGCACGTCATCCACAGATCCCCCATAACAGCGCGTCATCAACAGATCCCCCATAACAGCACGTCATCCACAGATCCCCCATAACAGCGCATCATCCACAGATCCCCCATAGCAGCGCGTCATCCACAGATCCCCCATAACAGCGCATCATCCACAGATCCCCATAACAGCGCGTCATCCACAGATCCCCATAACAGCGCGTCATCCACAGATCCCCCATAACAGCGCGTCATCCCCAGATCCCCCATAACAGCACGTCATCCCCAGATCCCCCATAACAGCGCGTCATCCACAGATCCCCCATAACAGCGCGTCATCCCCAGATCCCCCATAACAGCACGTCATCCACAGATCCCCCATAACAGCGCGTCATCCCCAGATCCCCCATAACAGCACGTCATCCACAGATCCCCCATAACAGCGCGTCATCCACAGATCCCCCATAACAGCACGTCATCCACAGATCCCCCATAACAGCGCGTCATCCACAGATCCCCCATAACAGCGCGTCATCCACTGATCCCCCATAACAGAGCGTCATCCACAGATCCCCCATAACAGCACGTCATCCACAGATCCCCCATAACAGCGCGTCATCCACAGATCCCCCATAACAGCGCGTCATCCACAGATCCCCCATAACAGCACGTCATCCACAGATCCCCCATAACAGCGCGTCATCCACTGATCCCCCATAACAGCGCGTCATCCACAGATCCCCATAACAGCGCGTCATCCACAGATCCCCCATAACAGCATGTCTTCCACAGATCCCCCATAACAGTGCGTCATCCACAGATCCCCATAACAGTGCATCATCCACAGATCCCCCATAACAGTGCGTCATGCACAGATCCCCCATAACAGAGCGTCATCCACAGATCCCTCATAACAGTGCATCATCCACAGATCCCCCATAACAGTGCGTCATCCACAGATCCCCCATAACAGAGCGTCATCCACAGATCGCCCATAACAGTGCGTCATCCACAGATCCCCCATAACAGCGTCATCCACAGATCCCCCATAACAGCGCGTCATCCACAGATCCCCCATAACAGGGCGTCATCCACAGATCCCCATAACAGCGCGTCATCCACAGATCCCCCATAACAGCGCGTCATCCACAGATCCCCATAACAGCGCGTCATCCACAGATCCCCATAACAGCGCGTCATCCACAGATCCCCCATAACAGCGCGTCATCCACAGATCCCCCATAACAGCGCGTCATCCACAGATCCCCCATAACAGCGCGTCATCCACAGATCCCCCATAACAGGGCGTCATCCACAGATCCCCCATAACAGCGCGTCATCCACAGACCCCCATAACAGCATCATCCACAGATCTCTCATAACAGCGCGTCATCCACAGATCCCCCATAACAGCGCGTCATCCACAGACCCCCCATAACAGCGCGTCATCCACAGATCCCCCATAACAGCGCGTCATCCACAGATCCCCCATAACAGCACGTCATCCACAGATCCGCCATAACAGCATCATCCACAGATCTCTCATAACAGCGCGTCATCCACAGATCCCCCATAACAGCGCGTCATCCACAGATCCCCCATAACAGTGCGTCATCCACAGATCCCCCATAACAGAGCGTCATCCACAGATCCCCCATAACAGCGCGTCATCCACAGATCCTCGATAACAGTGCGTCATCCACAGATCCCCCATAACAGCGCATCATCCACAGACCCCGTAACAGCGCGTCATCCATAGATCACCCATAACAGCGCGTCATCCACAGACCCCGTAACAGCGCGTCATCCATAGATCACCCATAACAGAGCGTCATCCACAGATTCCCCATAACAGTGCGTCATCCCCAGATCCCCCATAACAGCGCGTCACCCACAGATCCCCCATAACAGCGCGTCATCCATAGATCACCCATAACAGAGCGTCATCCCCAGATCCCCCATAACAGCGCGTCATCCCCAGATCCCCCATAACAGCGCGTCACCCACAGATCCCCCATAACAGCGCGTCATCCATAGATCACCCATAACAGAGCGTCATCCCCAGATCCCCCATAACAGCGCGTCATCCCCAGATCCCCCATAACAGCGCGTCACCCACAGATCCCCCATAACAGCACGTCATCCACAGATCCCCCATAACAGCGCGTCACCCACAGATCCCCCATAACAGCACGTCATCCACAGATCCCACATAACAGCACGTCATCCACAGATCCCACATAACAGTGCGTCATCCACAGATCCTCCATAACAGCACGTCATCCACAGATCCCACATAACAGCACGTCATCCACAGATCCCACATAACAGTGCGTCACCCACAGATCCCCCATAACAGAGCGTCATCCACAGATCCCACATAACAGCACGTCATCCACAGATCCCACATAACAGGGCGTCATCCACAGATCCCACATAACAGAGCGTCATCCACAGATCCCCCATAACAGCACGTCATCCACAGATCCCACATAACAGCACGTCATCCACAGATCCCACATAACAGCGCGTCACCCACAGATCCCCCATAACAGCGCGTCATCCACAGATCCCACATAACAGCGCGTCACCCACAGATCCCCCATAACAGCACGTCATCCACAGATTCCCCATAACAGAGCATCATCCACAGATTCCCCATAACAGTGCGTCATGCACAGATCCCCCATAACAGAGCGTCATCCACAGATCCCACATAACAGCGCGTCATCCACAGATCTCCCATAACAGCGTGTCATCCACAGATCCCCCATAACAGCGCGTCATCCACAGATCTCCCATAACAGTGCGTCATCCATAGATCCCCATAACAGCGCGTCATCCACAGATCCCACATAACAGTGCATCATCCACAGATCCCCCATAACAGTGCGTCATCCACAGATTCCCCATAACAGTGCGTCATCCACAGATCCCCCATAACAGCGCGTCATCCACAGACCCCGTAACAGTGCGTCATCCACAGATCCCCCATAACAGCGCGTCATCCACAGATCCCCCATAACAGCGCGTCATCCACAGATCCCCCATAACAGCGCGTCATCCACAGATCCCCCATAACAGCGCGTCATCCACAGATCACCCATAACAGTGCGTCATGCACAGATCCCCCATAACAGAGCGTCATCCACAGATCCCCCATAACAGCGCGTCATCCACAGATCCCCCATAACAGTGCGTCATCCACAGATCCCCCATAACAGCGCGTCATCCAAAGATCCCCCATAACAGCGCGTCATCCATAGATCACCCATAACAGAGCGTCATCCACAGATTCCCCATAACAGCGCGTCACCCACAGATCCCCCATAACAGCGCGTCATCCACAGATCCCCCATAACAGCGCGTCATCCACAGATCCCCCATAACAGTGCGTCATCCACAGATCCCCCATAACAGTGCGTCATCCACAGATTCCCCATAACAGTGCGTCATCCACAGATCCCCCATAACAGCGCGTCATCCACAGATCCCCCATAACAGTGCGTCATCCACAGATCCCCCATAACAGTGCGTCATCCACAGATCCCCCATAACAGTGCATCATCCACAGATCCCCCATAACAGCGCGTCATCCACAGATCCCCCATAACAGTGCATCATCCACAGATCCCCCATAACAGCGAGTCACCCACAGATCCCCCATAACAGTGCGTCATCCACAGATCCCCCATAACAGTGCATAATCCACCGATCCCCCATAACAGTGCGTCATCCACTGATCCCCCATAACAGTGCGTCATCCACAGATCCCCCATAACAGTGCATCATCCACAGATCCCCCATAACAGCGCGTCATCCACAGATCCCCCATAACAGCGCGTCACGCACAGATCCCACATAACAGCGCGTCACCCACAGATCCCCCATAACAGCGCGTCATCCACAGACCCCCATAACAGTGCGTCATCCACAGAACCCCCATAACAGTGCATCATCCACAGATCCCCCATAACAGAGCGTCATCCACAGATCCCCCATAACAGTGCGTCATCCACAGATCCCCCATAACAGTGCATCATCCACAGATCCCCCATAACAGAACGTCATCCACAGATCCCCCATAACAGTGCGTCATTCACAGATCCCCCATGACAGTGCGTCATCCACAGATCCCCATAACAGAGCGTCATCCACAGATCCCCCATAACAGTGCGTCATCCACAGATCCCCCATAACAGCGCGTCATCCACAGATCCCCCATAACAGCGCGTCATCCACAGATCCCCCATAACAGAGCGTCATCCAGAGATCCCCATAACAGTGCGTCATCCACAGATCCCCCATAACAGAGCATCATCCACAGATCCCCCATAACAGTGCATCATCCACAGATCCCCCATAACAGTGCGTCATCCACAGATCCCCATAACAAAGCGTCATCCACAGATCCCCCATAACAGTGCATCATCCACAGATCCCCCACAACAGTGCATCATCCACAGATCCCCCATAACAGCACGTCATCCGCAGATCCCCCATAACAGCGCATCATCCACAGATCCCCCATAACAGTGCATCATCCACAGATCCCCCACAACAGTGCATCATCCACAGATCCCCCATAACAGCACGTCATCCGCAGATCCCCCATAACAGCGCATCATCCACAGATCCCCCATAACAGTGCATCATCCACAGATCCCCCATAACAGCGCGTCATCCACAGACCCCGTAACAGTGCATCATCCACAGATCCCCATAACAGTGCATCATCCACAGATCCCCCATAACAGTGCGTCATGCACAGATCCCCCATAACAGAGCATCATCCACAGATCACTCATAACAGTGCGTCATCCGCAGATCCCCCATAACAGCGCGTCATCCACAGATCACCCATAACAGTGCGTCATGCACAGATCCCCCATAACAGAGAGTCATCCACAGATCCCCCATAACAGTGCATCATCCACAGATCCCCCACAACAGTGCATCATCCACAGATCCCCCATAACAGCACGTCATCCGCAGATCCCCCATAACAGCGCATCATCCACAGATCCCCCATAACAGCGCGTCATCAACAGATCCCCCATAACAGTGCGTCATGCACAGATCCCCCATAACAGAGCATCATCCACAGATCCCCCATAACAGTGCATCATCCAAAGATCCCCCATAACAGCGCGTCATCCACAGACCCCGTAACAGTGCATCATCCACAGATCCCCATAACAGTGCATCATCCACAGATCCCCCATAACAGTGCGTCATGCACAGATCCCCCATAACAGAGCATCATCCACAGATCACTCATAACAGTGCGTCATCCGCAGATCCCCCATAACAGCGCGTCATCCACAGATCCCCCATAACAGAGCGTCATCCACAGATCCCTCATAACAGCGCGTCATCCACAGATCCCCCATAACAGTGCGTCATCCACAGATCCCCCATAACAGCGCGTCATCCACAGATTCCCCATAACAGCGCGTCATCCAGAGATCCCCCATAACAGAGCGTCATCCACAGATCTCCCATAACAGAGCGTCATCCACAGATTCCCCATAACAGCGCGTCATCCACAGATCCCCCATAACAGAGCGTCATCCACAGATCTCCCATAACAGAGCGTCATCCACAGATCCCCCATAACAGAGCGTCATCCACAGATCCCCCATAACAGCGCGTCATCCACAGATCCCCCATAACAGTGCGTCATCCACAGATCTCCCATAACAGAGCGTCATCCACAGATTCCCCATAACAGAGCGTCATCCACAGATTCCCCATAGCAGGGCGTCATCCACAGATCCCCCATAACAGCGCGTCATCCACAGATCCCCCATAACAGCGCGTCATCCACAGATCCCCCATAACAGCGCGTCATCCACAGATCCCCCATAACAGCGCGTCATCCACAGACCCCGTAACAGTGCGTCATGCACAGATCCCCCATAACAGAGCGTCATCCACAGATCCCCCATAACAGCGCGTCATCCACAGATCCCCCATAACAGCGCGTCATCCACAGATTCCCCATAACAGCGCGTCACCCACAGATCCCCCATAACAGCGCGTCATCCACAGATCCCCCATAACAGTGCATCATCCACAGATCCCCCATAACAGTGCGTCATCCACAGATTCCCCATAACAGTGCGTCATCCACAGATCCCCCATAACAGCGCGTCATCCACAGATCCCCCATAACAGTGCGTCATCCACAGATCCCCCATAACAGTGCGTCATCCACAGATACCCCATAACAGTGCATCATCCACAGATCCCCCATAACAGCGCGTCATCCACAGATCCTCCATAACAGTGTATCATCCACACACCCCCATAACAGCGAGTCATCCACAGATCCCCCATAACAGTGCGTCATCCACAGATCCCCCATAACAGTGCATAATCCACCGATCCCCCATAACAGTGCGTCATCCACAGATCCCCCATAACAGTGCGTCATCCACAGATCCCCCATAACAGTGCGTCATCCACAGATCCCCCATAACAGCGCGTCATCCACAGATCCCCCATAACAGCGCGTCACGCACAGATCCCACATGACAGCGCGTCACCCACAGATCCCCCATAACAGCGCGTCATCCACAGACCCCCATAACAGTGCGTCATCCACAGATCCCCCATAACAGTGCATCATCCACAGATCCCCCATAACAGAGCGTCATCCACAGATCCCCCATAACAGTGCGTCATCCACAGATCCCCCATAACAGTGCGTCATCCACAGATCCCCCATAACAGTGCATCATCCACAGATCCCCCATAACAGAGCGTCATCCACAGATCCCCCATAACAGTGCGTCATTCACAGATCCCCCATAACAGTGCGTCATCCACAGATCCCCCATAACAGAGCGTCATCCACAGATCCCCCATAACAGTGCGTCATCCACAGATCCCCCATAACAGAGCGTCATCCACAGATCCCCCATAACAGAGCGTCATCCACAGATCCCCCATAACAGAGCGTCATCCAGAGATCCCCATAACAGTGCGTCATCCACAGATCCCCCATAACAGTGCGTCATCCACAGATCCCCCATAACAGAGCGTCATCCACAGATCCCCCATAACAAAGCGTCATCCACAGATCCCCCATAACAAAGCGTCATCCACAGATCCCCCATAACAGCGCGTCATCTACAGATCCCCATAACAGCGCGTCGTCCACAGATCCCCCATAACAGTGCGTCATCCACAGATCCCCCATAACAGTGCATCATCCACAGATCCCCCATAACAGCGCATCATCCACAGATCCCCCATAACAGAGCGCCATCCACAGATCCCCCATAACAAAGCGTCATCCACAGATCCCCCATAACAAAGCGTCATCCACAGATCCCCCATAACAGCGCGTCATCCACAGATCCCCATAACTGCGCGTCATCCACAGATCCCCCATAAAAGCGCGTCATCCACAGATCCCCCATAACAGCGCGTCATCCACAGATCCCCCATAACAGCGCGTCATCCACAGATCCCCCATAACAGCACGTCATCCGCAGATCCCCCATAACAGCACGTCATCCGCAGATCCCCCATAACAGCGCATCATCCGCAGATCCCCCATAACAGCGCGTCATCAACAGATCCCCCACAACAGTGCATCATCCACAGATCCCCCATAACAGTGCGTCATGCACAGATCCCCCATAACAGCGTGTCATCCACAGATCCCCCATAACAGCGCGTCATCCACAGATCCCACATAACAGCGCGTCATCCACAGATCCCCCATAACAGCGGCGCATCCACAGATCCCCCATGACAGCGGCGCATCCACAGATCCCACATAACAGCGCGTCATCCACAGATCCCCCATAACAGCGCGTCATCCACAGATCCCCCATAACAGCGCATCATCCACAGATCCCCCATAACAGTGCGTCACGCACAGATCCCCCATAACAGCGCGTCATCCACAGATCACCCATAACAGTGCGTCATGCACAGATCCCCCATAACAGGGCGTCATCCACAGATCCCCCATAACAGGGCGTCATCCACAGATCCCCCATAATAGTGCATCATGCACAGATCACCCATAACAGCGCGTCATCCACAGATCACCCATAACAGTGCGTCATGCACAGATCCCCCATAACAGTGCGTCATTCACAGATCCCCCATAACAGCGCGTCATCCACAGATCCCCCATAACAGCGCGTCATTCACAGATCCCCCATAACAGCGCGTCATCCACAGATCACCCATAACAGTGCGTCATGCACAGATCCCACATAACAGTGCATCATCCACAGATCCCCCATAACAGCGCGTCATCCACAGATCCCCCATAACAGCGCGTCATCCACAGATCCCCCATAACAGAGCGTCATCCACAGATCCCCCATAACAGAGCGTCATCCACAGATCCCACATAACAGCGCGTCATCCACAGATCCCCCATAACAGAGCGTCATCCACAGATCCCCCATAACAGCGCGTCATCCACAGATCACCCATAACAGTGCGTCATGCACAGATCCCACATAACAGTGCATCATCCACAGATCCCCCATAACAGCGCGTCATCCACAGATCCCCCATAACAGTGCGTCATCCACAGATCCCCCATAACAGTGCGTCATCCACAGATCCCCCATAACAGAGCGTCATCCACAGATCCCCCATAACAGCGCGTCATCCACAGATCCCCATAACAGAGCGTCATCCACAGATCCCCCATAACAGAGCGTCATCCACAGATCCCCCATAACAGAGCGTCATCCACAGATCCCCATAACAGTGCGTCATCCACAGATCCCCCATAACAGTGCGTCATCCACAGATCCCCCATAACAGAGCATCATCCACAGATCCCCCATAACAGCGCTTCATTCACAGATCCCCCATAACAGCGCGTCACCCACAGATCCCCATAACAGCGCGTCATCCACAGATCCCCCATAACAGCGCGTCACCCACAGATCCCACATAACAGTGCGTCATCCACAGACCCCGTAACAGTGCGTCATGCACAGATCCCCCATAACAGAGCGTCATCCACAGATCCCCCATAACAGCGCGTCATCCACAGATCACCCATAACAGTGTATCATCCACAGATCCCCCATAACAGCGCGTCACCCACAGATCCCCATAACAGCGCGCCATGCACAGATCCCCCATAACAGTGCGTCATCCACAGATCGCCCATAACAGCGCGTCAACCACAGATCCCCCATAACAGAGCGTCATCCACAGATTCCCCATAACAGCGCGTCATCCACAGATCCCCCATAACAGCGCGTCATCCACAGATCCCCCATAACAGCGCGTCATCCCCAGATCCCCCATGAAAGCGCGTCATCCACAGATCCCCCATAACAGGGCGTCATCCACAGATCCCCATAACAGTGCATCATCCACAGATCCCCCATAACAGAGCGTCATCCACAGATCCCCCATAACAGCGCGTCATCCACAGATCCCCCATAACAGCGCGTCACCCACAGATCCCCATAACAGCGCGTCATCCACAGATCCCCCATAACAGCGCGTCACCCACATATCCCACATAACAGTGCGTCATCCACAGACCCCGTAACAGTGCGTCATCCACAGATCCCCCATAACAGTGCGTCATCCACAGATCCCCCATAACAGCGCGTCATCCACAGATCCCCCATAACAGCGCGTCATCCACAGATCCCCCATAACAGTGTATCATCCACAGATCCCCCATAACAGCGCGTCACCCACAGATCCCCCACAACAGTGCATCATCCACAGATCCCCCATAACAGCGCGTCATCCACAGACCCCGTAACAGTGCATCATCCACAGATCCCCATAACAGTGCATCATCCACAGATCCCCCATAACAGTGCGTCATGCACAGATCCCCCATAACAGAGCATCATCCACAGATCACTCATAGCAGTGCGTCATCCGCAGATCCCCCATAACAGCGCGTCATCCACAGATCCCCCATAACAGAGCGTCATCCACAGATCCCCCATAACAGCGCGTCATCCACAGATCCCCCATAACAGTGCGTCATCCACAGATCCCCCATAACAGCGCGTCATCCACAGATTCCCCATAACAGCGCGTCATCCAGAGATCCCCCATAACAGAGCGTCATCCACAGATCTCCCATAACAGAGCGTCATCCACAGATCCCCCATAACAAAGCGTCATCCACAGATCCCCCATAACAGCGCGTCATCCACAGATCCCCCATAACAGAGCGTCATCCACATATCTCCCATAACAGAGCGTCATCCACAGATTCCCCATAACAGCGCGTCATCCACAGATCCCCCATAACAGTGCGTCATCCACAGATCTCCCATAACAGAGCGTCATCCACAGATTCCCCATAACAGAGCGTCATCCACAGATTCCCCATAGCAGCGCGTCATCCACAGATCCCCCATAACAGCGCGTCATCCACAGATCCCCCATAACAGCGCGTCATCCACAGACCCCGTAACAGTGTGCCATCCACAGATCACCCATAACAGTGCGTCATGCACAGATCCCCCATAACAGAGCGTCATCCACAGATCCCCCATAACAGCGCGTCATCCACAGATCCCCCATAACAGCGCGTCATCCACAGATTCCCCATAACAGCGCGTCACCCACAGATCCCCCATAACAGCGCGTCATCCACAGATCCCCCATAACAGTGCGTCATCCACAGATCCCCCATAACAGTGCGTCATCCACAGATTCCCCATAACAGTGCGTCATCCACAGATCCCCCATAACAGCGCGTCATCCACAGATCCCCCATAACAGTGCGTCATCCACAGATCCCCCATAACAGTGCGTCATCCACAGATACCCCATAACAGTGCATCATCCACAGATCCCCCATAACAGCGCGTCATCCACAGATCCTCCATAACAGTGTATCATCCACACACCCCCATAACAGCGAGTCATCCACAGATCCCCCATAACAGTGCGTCATCCACAGATCCCCCATAACAGTGCATAATCCACCGATCCCCCATAACAGTGCGTCATCCACAGATCCCCCATAACAGTGCGTCATCCACAGATCCCCCATAACAGTGCGTCATCCACAGATCCCCCATAACAGCGCGTCATCCACAGGTCCCCCATAACAGCGCGTCACGCACAGATCCCACATGACAGCGCGTCACCCACAGATCCCCCATAACAGCGCGTCATCCACAGACCCCCATAACAGTGCGTCATCCACAGATCCCCCATAACAGTGCATCATCCACAGATCCCCCATAACAGAGCGTCATCCACAGATCCCCCATAACAGTGCGTCATCCACAGATCCCCCATAACAGTGCGTCATCCACAGATCCCCCATAACAGTGCATCATCCACAGATCCCCCATAACAGAGCGTCATCCACAGATCCCCCATAACAGTGCGTCATTCACAGATCCCCCATAACAGTGCGTCATCCACAGATCCCCCATAACAGAGCGTCATCCACAGATCCCCCATAACAGTGCGTCATCCACAGATCCCCCATAACAGAGCGTCATCCACAGATCCCCCATAACAGAGCGTCATCCACAGATCCCCCATAACAGAGCGTCATCCACAGATCCCCCATAACAGAGCGTCATCCAGAGATCCCCATAACAGTGCGTCATCCACAGATCCCCCATAACAGTGCGTCATCCACAGATCCCCCATAACAGAGCGTCATCCACAGATCCCCCATAACAAAGCGTCATCCACAGATCCCCCATAACAAAGCGTCATCCACAGATCCCCCATAACAGCGCGTCATCCACAGATCCCCATAACAGCGCGTCATCCACAGATCCCCCATAACAGTGCGTCATCCACAGATCCCCCATAACAGTGCGTCATCCACAGATCCCCCATAACAGAGCGCCATCCACAGATCCCCCATAACAAAGCGTCATCCACAGATCCCCCATAACAAAGCGTCATCCACAGATCCCCCATAACAGCGCGTCATCCACAGATCCCCATAACTGCGCGTCATCCACAGATCCCCCATAAAAGCGCGTCATCCACAGATCCCCCATAACAGCGCGTCATCCACAGATCCCCCATAACAGCGCGTCATCCACAGATCCCCCATAACAGCACGTCATCCGCAGATCCCCCATAACAGCACGTCATCCGCAGATCCCCCATAACAGCGCATCATCCGCAGATCCCCCATAACAGCGCGTCATCAACAGATCCCCCACAACAGTGCATCATCCACAGATCCCCCATAACAGTGCGTCATGCACAGATCCCCCATAACAGCGTGTCATCCACAGATCCCCCATAACAGCGCGTCATCCACAGATCCCACATAACAGCGCGTCATCCACAGATCCCCCATAACAGCGGCGCATCCACAGATCCCCCATGACAGCGGCGCATCCACAGATCCCACATAACAGCGCGTCATCCACAGATCCCCCATAACAGCGCATCATCCACAGATCCCCCATAACAGTGCGTCACGCACAGATCCCCCATAACAGCGCGTCATCCACAGATCACCCATAACAGTGCGTCATGCACAGATCCCCCATAACAGGGCGTCATCCACAGATCCCCCATAACAGCGCGTCATCCACAGATCACCCATAACAGTGCGTCATGCACAGATCCCCCATAACAGTGCGTCATTCACAGATCCCCCATAACAGCGCGTCATCCACAGATCCCACATAACAGTGCATCATCCACAGATCCCCCATAACAGCGCGTCATCCACAGATCCCCCATAACAGAGCGTCATCCACAGATCACCCATAACAGTGCGTCATGCACAGATCCCACATAACAGCGCGTCATCCACAGATCCCCCATAACAGAGCGTCATCCACAGATCCCCCATAACAGCGCGTCATCCACAGATCACCCATAACAGTGCGTCATGCACAGATCCCACATAACAGTGCATCATCCACAGATCCCCCATAACAGCGCGTCATCCACAGATCCCCCATAACAGTGCGTCATCCACAGATCCCCCATAACAGTGCGTCATCCACAGATCCCCCATAACAGAGCGTCATCCACAGATCCCCCATAACAGCGCGTCATCCACAGATCCCCATAACAGAGCGTCATCCACAGATCCCCCATAACAGAGCGTCATCCACAGATCCCCCATAACAGAGCGTCATCCACAGATCCCCATAACAGTGCGTCATCCACAGATCCCCCATAACAGTGCGTCATCCACAGATCCCCCATAACAGAGCATCATCCACAGATCCCCCATAACAGCGCTTCATTCACAGATCCCCCATAACAGCGCGTCATGCACAGACCCCCCATAACAGAGCGTCATCCACAGATCCCCATAACAGTGCGTCATCCACAGATCCCCCATAACAGTGCGTCATCCACAGATCCCCCATAACAGAGCATCATCCACAGATCCCCCATAACAGCGCTTCATTCACAGATCCCCCATAACAGAGCGTCATCCACAGATCCCCCATAACAGAGCGTCATCCACAGATCCCCATAACAGTGCGTCATCCACAGATCCCCCATAACAGTGCGTCATCCACAGATCCCCCATAACAGAGCATCATCCACAGATCCCCCATAACAGCGCTTCATTCACAGATCCCCCATAACAGCGCGTCATCCACAGACCCCGTAACAGTGCGTCATGCACAGATCCCCCATAACAGTGTATCATCCACAGATCCCCCATAACAGCGCGTCACCCACAGATCCCCATAACAGCGCGTCATGCACAGATCCCCCATAACAGTGCGTCATCCACAGATCGCCCATAACAGCGCGTCAACCACAGATCCCCCATAACAGAGCGTCATCCACAGATTCCCCATAACAGCGCGTCATCCACAGATCCCCCATAACAGCGCGTCATCCACAGATCCCCCATAACAGCGCGTCATCCACAGATCCCCCATGAAAGCGCGTCATCCACAGATCCCCCATAACAGGGCGTCATCCACAGATCCCCATAACAGTGCATCATCCACAGATCCCCCATAACAGTGCGTCATCCACAGATCCCCCATAACAGAGCGTCATCCACAGATCCCCCATAACAGCGCGTCATCCACAGATCCCCCATAACAGCGCGTCACCCACAGATCCCCATAACAGCGCGTCATCCACAGATCCCCCATAACAGCGCGTCACCCACATATCCCACATAACAGTGCGTCATCCACAGATCCCCCATAACAGCGCGTCATCCACAGATCCCCCATAGCAGAGCGCCACCCACAGATCCCCATAACAGCCACAGATCCCCATAATAGAGCGTCATCCACAGATCCCCCATAACAGCGCGTCATCCACAGATCCCCCATAGCAGAGCGCCACCCACAGATCCCCATAACAGCCACAGATCCCCATAACAGAGCGTCATCCACAGATCCCCCATAACAGAGCGTCATCCACAGATCCCCCGTAACAGAGCGTCATCCACAGATCCCCCGTAACAGTGCGTCATCCACAGATCCCCCATAACAGCGCGTCATCCACAGATCCCCCATAGCAGAGCGCCACCCACAGATCCCCATAACAGCCACAGATCCCCATAACAGAGCGTCATCCACAGATCCCCCATAACAGAGCGTCATCCACAGATCCCCCGTAACAGAGCGTCATCCACAGATCCCCCGTAACAGCGCGTCATCCACAGATCCCCCATAACAGCGCGTCATCCACAGATCCCCCATAACAGCGCATCACCCACAGATCTCCCATAACAGTGCGTCATCCACAGATCCCCCATAACAGTGCGTCATCTACAGATCCCCCATAACAGAGCATCATCCACAGATCCCCCATAACAGTGCATCATCCACAGATCCCCCATAACAGTGCATCATCCACAGATCCCCCATAACAGCGCTTCATCCACAGATCCCCCATAACAGCGCGTCATCCGCAGACTCCCATAACAGTGCGTCATCCACAGATCCCCCATAACAGCGTCATCCACAGATCCCCCATAACAGTGCGTCATCCACAGATCCCCCATAACAGAGCGTCATCCACAGATCCCCCATAACAAAGCGTCACCCACAGATCCCACATAACAGTGCTTCATCCACAGATCCCCCATAACAGTGCGTCATGCACAGATCCCACATAACAGCGCGTCACCCACAGATCCCCCATAACAGTGTGTCATCCTCAGATCCCCCATAACAGCGCGTCATCCACAGACCCCCATAACAGCGTGTCATCCACAGATCCCCCATAACAGCGCGTCATCCACAAATCCCACATAACAGCGCGTCATCCACAGATCCCTCATAACAGCGCGTCATCCACAGATCCCCCGTAACAGAGCGTCATCCACAGATCCCCCGTAACAGCGCGTCATCCACAGATCCCCCATAACAGCGCGTCATCCACAGATCCCCCATAACAGCGTGTCATCCACAGACCCCCATAACAGCGTGTCATCCACAGATCCCCCATAACAGTGCGTCATCCACAGATCCCCCATAACAGTGCGTCATCCAGAGATCCCCCATAACAGCGCGTCATGCACAGATCCCCCATAACAGCGCGTCACCCACAGATCCCCATAACAGCGCGTCATCCACAGATCCCCCGTAACAGAGCGTCATCCACAGATCCCCTGTAACAGCGCGTCATTCACAGATCCCCATAACAGTGCGTCATCCACAGATCCCCCGTAACAGAGCGTCATCCACAGATCCCCCGTAACAGCGCGTCATCCACAGATCCCCCATAACAGCGCGTCATCCACAGATCCCCCATAACAGCGCATCACCCACAGATCTCCCATAACAGTGCGTCATCCACAGATCCCCCATAACAGTGCGTCATCTACAGATCCCCCATATCAGAGCATCATCCACAGATCCCCCATAACAGTGCATCATCCACAGATCCCCCATAACAGTGCGTCATCCACAGATCCCCCATAACAGCGCGTCATCCACAGATCCTCCATAACAGCGCTTCATACACAGATCCCCCATAACAGCGCGTCATCCGCAGACTCCCATAACAGTGCGTCATCCACAGATCCCCCATAACAGCGCGTCATCCACAGATCCCCCATAACAGCGCATCATCCACAGATCCCCCATAACAGCGCGTCATCCACAGATCCCCCATAACAGCGCATCATCCACAGATCCCCTATAACAGCGCGTCATCCACAGATCCCCCATAACAGGGCGTCATCCACAGATCCCCCATAACAGAGCATCACCCACAGATCCTCCATAACAGCGCATCATCCACTGATCCCCCATAACAGTGCGTCATCCACAGATCCCCCATAACAGGGCGTCATCCACAGATCCCCCATAACAGGGCGTCATCCACAGATCCCCCATAACAGAGCATCATCCACAGATCCCCCATAACAGTGCATCATCCACAGATCCCCCATAACAGTACATCATCCACAGATCCCCCATAACAGTGCGTCATCCACAGATCCCCCATAACAGAGCGTCATCCACAGATCCCCCATAACAGCGCGTCATCCACAGATCCTCCATAACAGCGCGTCATGCACAGATCCCCCATAACAGCGCGTCATCCACAGATCCCCCATAACAGCGCGTCATCCACAGACCCCGTAACAGCGCGTCATCCACAGATCCTCCATAACAGCGCGTCATCCACAGATCCCCCATAACAGCGCGTCATGCACAGATCCCCCATAACAGCGCGTCATCCACATATCCCCCATAACAGCGTGTCATGCACAGATCCCCCATAACAGCGCGTCATCCACAGATCCCCCATAACAGCGCGTCAGCCACAGATCCCCCATAACAGCGCGTCATCCACAGATCCCCCATAACAGTGCGTCAGCCACAGATCTTCCATAACAGCGCGTCATCCACAGATCCCCCATAACAGTGCGTCATCCACAGATCCCCCATAACAGGGCGTCAACTACAGATCCCCCATAACAGTGCGTCATCCACAGATCCCCCATAACAGTGCATCATCCACAGATCCCCCATAACAGTGCGTCATCTCCAGATCCCACATAACAGCGCGTCATCCACAGATCCCCCATAACAGCGCGTCATCCACAGATCCCCCATAACAGCGCGTCATCCACAGATCCCCCATAACAGCGCATCATCCACAGATTCCCCATAACAGCGCGTCATCCACAGATCTCCCATAACAGCGCGTCATCCACAGATCCCCCATAACAGCGCGTCATCCACAGATCCTCCATAACAGCGCGTCATCCACAGATCCTCCATAACAGCGCGTCATGCACAGATCCCCCATAACAGCGCGTCATCCACAGATCCCCCATAACAGCGCGTCAGCCACAGATCCCCCATAACAGCGCGTCATCCACAGATCCCCCATAACAGTGCGTCAGCCACAGATCTCCCATAACAGCGCGTCATCCACAGATCCCCCATAACAGTGCGTCATCCACAGATCCCCCATAACAGGGCGTCAACTACAGATCCCCCATAACAGTGCGTCATCCACAGATCCCCCATAACAGTGCATCATCCACAGATCCCCCATAACAGTGCGTCATCTCCACATCCCACATAACAGCGCGTCATCCACAGATCCCCCATAACAGCGCATCATCCACAGATTCCCCATAACAGCGCGTCATCCACAGATCCCCCATAACAGCGCATCATCCACAGATTCCCCATAACAGCGCATCATCCACAGATCCCCCATAACAGCGCATCATCCACAGATCCCCCATAACAGCGCGTCATCCACAGATCCCCCGTAACAGCGCATCATCCACAGATTCCCCATAACAGCGCGTCATCCACAGATCCCCCATAACAGCGCGTCATCCACAGATCCCCCATAACAGCGCGTCATCCACAGATCTCCCATAACAGAGCATCACCCACAGATCCCCCATAGCAGCGCGCCATCCACAGATTCCCCATAACAGCGCGCCATCCACAGATCCCCCATAACAGTGTGTCATCCACAGATCTCCCATAACAGCGCGTCATCCACAGATCCCCCATAACAGCGCGTCAGCCACAGATCCCCCATAACAGCGTGTCATCCACAGATCTCCCATAACAGCGCGTCATCCACAGATCCCCCATAACAGCGCTTCATCCACAGATCCCCATAACAGCGCTTCATCCACAGATCCCCATAACAGCGCGTCATCCACAGATCCCCCATAACAGCGCGTCAGCCACAGATCCCCCATAACAGCGTGTCATCCACAGATCTCCCATAACAGCGCGTCATCCACAGATCCCCCATAACAGCGCTTCATCCACAGATCCCCATAACAGCGCGTCATCCACAGATCCCCCATAACAGCGCGTCATCCACAAATCCTCCATAACAGAGCGTCATCCACAGATCCCCCATAACAGCGCGTCATCCACAGATCCCCCATAACAGCGCGTCATCCACAGATCCCCCATAACAGCGCGTCATCCACAGATCCCCCATAACAGTGCGTCATCCACAGATCCCCCATAACAGCGCGTCATTCACAGATCCCCATAACAGTGCGACATCCACAGATCCCCCATAACAGCGCGTCACCCACAGATCCCCCATAACAGCGCGTCATACACAGATCCCCCATAACAGTGCATCATCCACAGATCCCCCATAACAGAGCGTCATCCACAGATCCCCCATAACAGCGCGTCATCCACAAATCCCACATAACAGCGCGTCATCCACAGATCCCCCATAACAGCGCGTCATCCACAGGTCCCCCTTAACAGTGCGTCATCCACAGATCCCCCATAACAGAGCATCATCCACAGATCCCCCATAACAGCGCATCATCCACAGATCCCCCATAACAGTGTATAATCCACAGATCCCCCATAACAGCGCGTCATGCACAGATCCACCATAACAGTGTATCATCCACAGATCCCCCATAACAGAGCGTCATCCACAGATCCCCATAACAACCACAGATCCCCATAACAGAGCGTCATCCACAGATCCCCCATAACAGCGCGTCATCCACAGATCCCCCATAACAGCGCATCATCCACAGATTCCCCATAACAGCGCGTCATCCACAGATCTCCCATAACAGCGCGTCATCCACAGATCCCTCATAACAGCGCATCATCCACAGATTCCCCATAACAGTGCGTCATCCACAGATCTCCCATAACAGCGCGTCATCCACAGATCCCCCATAACAGCGCGTCATCCACAGATCCTCCATAACAGCGCGTCATCCACAGATCCCCCATAACAGCGCGTCATCCACAGATCCCCCATAACAGCGCGTCAGCCACAGATCCCCCATAACAGCGCGTCATCCACAGATCCCCCATAACAGTGCGTCAGCCACAGATCTCCCATAACAGCGCGTCATCCACAGATCCCCCATAACAGTGCGTCATCCACAGATCCCCCATAACAGGGCGTCAACTACAGATCCCCCATAACAGTGCGTCATCCACAGATCCCCCATAACAGTGCATCATCCACAGATCCCCCATAACAGTGCGTCATCTCCACATCCCACATAACAGCGCGTCATCCACAGATCCCCCATAACAGCGCATCATCCACAGATTCCCCATAACAGCGCGTCATCCACAGATCCCCCATAACAGCGCGTCATCCACAGATCCCCCATAACAGCGCGTCATCCACAGATCCCCCATAACAGCGCATCATCCGCAGATTCCCCATAACAGCGCATCATCCACAGATCCCCCATAACAGCGCATCATCCACAGATCCCCCATAACAGCGCGTCATCCACAGATCCCCCGTAACAGCGCATCATCCACAGATTCCCCATAACAGCGCGTCATCCACAGATCCCCCATAACAGCGCGTCATCCACAGATCCCCCATAACAGCGCGTCATCCACAGATCCCCCATAACAGTGTGTCATCCACAGATCTCCCATAACAGCGCGTCATCCACAGATCCCCCATAACAGCGCGTCAGCCACAGATCCCCCATAACAGCGTGTCATCCACAGATCTCCCATAACAGCGCGTCATCCACAGATCCCCCATAACAGTGCGTCATCCACAGATCCCCCATAACAGTGCGTCAGCCACAGATCTCCCATAACAGCGCGTCATCCACAGATCCCCCATAACAGCGCTTCATCCACAGATCCCCATAACAGCGCGTCATCCACAGATCCCCCATAACAGCTCGTCATCCACAAATCCTCCATAACAGAGCGTCATCCACAGATCCCCCATAACAGCGCGTCATCCACAGATCCCCCATAACAGCGCGTCATCCACAGATCCCCCATAACAGCGCGTCATCCACAGATCCCCCATAACAGTGCGTCATCCACAGATCCCCCATAACAGCGCGTCATTCACAGATCCCCATAACAGTGCGACATCCACAGATCCCCCATAACAGCGCGTCACCCACAGATCCCCCATAACAGCGCGTCATACACAGATCCCCCATAACAGTGCATCATCCACAGATCCCCCATAACAGAGCGTCATCCACAGATCCCCCATAACAGCGCGTCATCCACAAATCCCACATAACAGCGCGTCGTCCACAGATCCCCCATAACAGCGCATCATCCACAGATCCCCCATAACAGAGCGTCATCCACAGATCCCCCATAACAGCGCGTCATCCACAAATCCCACATAACAGTGCGTCATCCACAGATCCCCCATAACAGTGCGTCACCCACAGATCCCACATAACAGTGCGTCATCCACAGACCCCTTAACAGTGCGTCATGCACAGATCCCCCATAACAGAGCATCATCCACAGATCCCCCATAACAGCGCATCATCCACAGATCCCCCATAACAGTGTATAATCCACAGATCCCCCATAACAGCGCGTCATGCACAGATCCACCATAACAGTGCGTCATCCACAGATCCCCATAACAACCACAGATCCCCATAACAGAGCGTCATCCACAGATCCCCCATAACAGAGCGTCATCCACAGATCCCCATAACAACCACAGATCCCCATAACAGAGCGTCATCCACAGATCCCCCGTAACAGAGCGTCATCCACAGATCCCCCGTAACAGCGCCGCGTCATCCGCAGATCCCCCATAACAGCGCGTCAACCGCAGATCCCCCATAACAGCGCGTCATACGCAGATCCCCCATAACAGCACGTCATCCACAGATCTCCCATAACAGCGCGTCATCCACAGATCCCCGTAACATTGCATCATCCACAGATCCCCCATAACAGTGCGTCATCCACAGATCCCCCATAACAGGGCGTCATCCACAGATCCCCCATAACAGGGCGTCATCTACAGATCCCCCATAACAGTGCGTCATCCACAGATCCCCCATAACAGTGCATCATCCACACATCCCCCATAACAGTGCGTCATCTACAGATCCCCCATAACAGCGCGTCATCCACAGATCACCCATAACTGCACGTCATCCGCAGATCCCCCATAACAGCGCGTCAACCGCAGATCCCCCATAACAGCGCGTCATCCGCAGATCCCCCATAACAGCGTGTCATCCACAGATCCCCCATAACAGCGCGTCATCCACAGATCCCCCATAACAGCGCGTCATCCACAGATCCCCCATAACAGCGCGTCATCCACAGATCCCCCATAACAGCGCGTCATCCACAGATCCCCCATAACAGCGCGTCAGCCACAGATCTCCCATAACAGCGCGTCAGCCACAGATCTCCCATAACAGTGCGTCATCCGCAGATCCCCCATAACAGCGCGTCAGCCACAGATCTCCCATAACAGCGCGTCAGCCACAGATCTCCCATAACAGTGCGTCATCCACAGATCCCCCATAACAGTGCGTCATCCACAGATCTCCCATAACAGTGCGTCATCCACAGATCCCCCATAACAGTGCGTCATCCACAGATCCCCCATAACAGTGCGTCAGCCACAGATCCCCCATAACAGCGCGTCATCCAGAGATCTCCCATAACAGAGCGTCATCCACAGATCCCCCATAACAGTGCGTCAGCCACAGATCCCCCATAACAGCGCGTCATCCACAGATCTCCCATAACAGCGCGTCAGCCACAGATCTCCCATAACAGCGCGTCACGCACAGATCCCCCATAACAGCGCGTCATCCACAGATCCCCCATAACAGTGCGTCAGCCACAGATCCCCCATAACAGCGCTTCATCCACAGATCTCCCATAACAGCGCGTCAGCCACAGATCTCCCATAACAGCGCGTCATCCACAGATCCCCCATAACAGCATCATCCACAGATCCCCCATAACAGCGCGTCATCCACAGATCCCCCATAACAGTGCGTCATCCACAGATCCCCCATAACAGCGCGTCATCCACAGATCCCCCATAACAGCGCTTCACACACAGATCCCCATAACAGCGCGTCATCCACAGATCCCCCACAACAGCGCGTCATCCACAGATCCCCCATAACAGCGCGTCATCCACAGATCCCCCATAACAGTGCATCATCCACAGATCCCCCATAACAGCGCGTCATCCACAGATCCCCCATAACAGCGCGTCATCCACAGATCCCCCACAACAGCGCGTCATCCACAGATCCCCCATAACAGCGCGTCATCCACAGATCCCCCATAACAGTGCATCATCCACAGATCCCCCATAACAGCGCGTCATCCACAGATCCCCCATAACAGCGCGTCATCCACAGATCCCCCATAACAGCGCGTCATCCACAGATCCCCCATAACAGAGCATCATCCACAGAATCCCCATAATAGCGCGTCATCCACAGATCCCCCATAACAGTGTATCATTCACAGATCCCCCATAACAGCGCGTCACCCACAGATCCCCATAACAGCGCGTCATGCACAGATCCACCATAACAGTGTATCATCCACAGATCCCCCATAACAGAGCGCCACCCACAGATCCCCATAACAGTCACAGATCCCCATAACAGAGCGTCATCCACAGATCCCCCGTAACAGAGCGTCATCCACAGATCCCCCGTAACAGCGCGTCATCCACAGATCCCCCGTAACAGCGCGTCATCCACAGATCCCCCATAACAGTGCGTCACCCACAGATCTCCCATAACAGTGCGTCATCCACAGATCCCCCATAACAGTGCGTCATCCACAGATCTCCCATAACAGAGCATCACCCACAGATCCCCCATAACAGGGTGTCATCCACAGATCCCCCATAACAGTGCGTCATCCACAGATCCCCCATAACAGAGCATCATCCACAGATCCCCCATAACAGTGCGTCATCCACAGATCCCCCATAACAGAGCATCATCCACAGATCCCCCATAACAGTGCGTCATCCACAGATCCCCCATAACAGCGCATCATCCACAGATCCCCCATAACAGTGCGTCATTCACAGATCCCCCATAACAGCGCGTCATCCACAGATCCTCCATAACAGCGCTTCATCCACAGATCCCCCATAACAGCGCGTCATACGCAGATCCCTCATAACAGCGCGTCACACACAGATCCCCATAACAGCGCGTCATCCACAGATCCCACATAACAGTGCGTCATCCACAGATCCCCCATAACAGTGCGTCATCCACAGATCCCCCATAACAGCGCGTCATCCACAGATCCTCCATAACAGAGCTTCATCCACAGATCCCCCATAACAGCGCGTCATCCGCAGATCCCCCATAACAGCGTGTCATCCACAGATCCCCCATAACAGTGCGTCATCCACAGATCCCCCATAACAGCGCGTCATCCACAGATCTCCCATAACAGCGCGTCATCCACAGATCCCCCATAACAGCGCGTCATCCACAGATCCCCCATAACAGCGCGTCATCCACAGATCCCCCATAACAGCGCATCATCCACAGATCCCACATAACAGGGCGTCATCCACAGATCCCACATAACAGAGCGTCATCCACAGATCCCCCTTAACAGTGCGTCATCCACAGATCCCCAATAACAGCGCATCATCCACAGATCCCCCATAACAGCGCATCATCCACAGATCCCCTATAACAGAGCGTCATCCACAGATCTCCCATAACAGCGCGTCATCCACAGATCCCCCATAACAGAGCGTCATCCACAGATCCCCCATAACAGCGCGTCATCCACAGAACCCCCATAACAGCGCGTCACCCACAGATCCCCCATAACAGTGCATCATCCACAGATCCCCCATAAAAGTACATCATCCACAGATCCCCCATAACAGTGCGTCATCCACAGATCCCCCATAACAGAGCGTCATCCACAGATCCCCCATAACAGCGCGTCATCCACAGATCCTCCATAACAGCGCCTCATCCACAGATCCCCCATAACAGCGCGTCATCCACAGATCCCCCATAACAGCGCGTCACCCACAGATCCCCCATAACAGAGCGTCATCCACAGATCCCCCATAACAGCGCGTCATCCACAGATCCCCCATAACAGCGCGTCATGCACAGATCCCCCATAACAGCGCGTCATCCACAGATCCCCCATAACAGCGCGTCATCCACAGATCCCCTATAACAGCGCATCATCCACAGATCCCCATAACAGCGCGTCATCCACAGATCCTCCATAACAGCGCGTCATCCACAGATCCCCCATAACAGCGCGTCATGCACAGATCCCCCATAACAGCGCGTCATCCACAGATCCCCCATAACAGCGCGTCATGCACAGATCCCCCATAACAGTGCGTCATCCACAGATCCCCCATAACAGTGGCGCATCCACAGATCACTCATAACAGAGCGTCATCCACAGATCCCCCATAACAGCGGCGCATCCACAGATCCCCCATAACAAAGCGTCATCCACAGATCCCCATAACAAAGCGCATCATCCACAGATCTCCCATAACAGCGCGTCATCCACAGATCCCCCATAACAGAGCGTCATCCACAGATCCCCCATAACAGCGCGTCATCCACAGAACCCCCATAACAGCGCGTCACCCACAGATCCCCCATAACAGTGCATCATCCACAGATCCCCCATAAAAGTACATCATCCACAGATCCCCCATAACAGTGCGTCATCCACAGATCCCCCATAACAGAGCGTCATCCACAGATCCCCCATAACAGCGCGTCATCCACAGATCCTCCATAACAGCGCCTCATCCACAGATCCCCCATAACAGCGCGTCATCCACAGATCCCCCATAACAGCGCGTCACCCACAGATCCCCCATAACAGAGCGTCATCCACAGATCCCCCATAACAGCGCGTCATCCACAGATCCCCCATAACAGCGCGTCATGCACAGATCCCCCATAACAGCGCGTCATCCACAGATCCCCCATAACAGCGCGTCATCCACAGATCCCCTATAACAGCGCATCATCCACAGATCCCCATAACAGCGCATCATCCACAGATCCCCCATAACAGTGTATAATCCACAGATCCCCCATAACAGCGCGTCATGCACAGATCCACCATAACAGTGTATCATCCACAGATCCCCCATAACAGAGCGTCATCCACAGATCCCCATAACAACCACAGATCCCCATAACAGAGCGTCATCCACAGATCCCCCATAACAGCGCGTCATCCACAGATCCCCCATAACAGCGCATCATCCACAGATTCCCCATAACAGCGCGTCATCCACAGATCTCCCATAACAGCGCGTCATCCACAGATCCCTCATAACAGCGCATCATCCACAGATTCCCCATAACAGTGCGTCATCCACAGATCTCCCATAACAGCGCGTCATCCACAGATCCCCCATAACAGCGCGTCATCCACAGATCCTCCATAACAGCGCGTCATCCACAGATCCCCCATAACAGCGCGTCATCCACAGATCCCCCATAACAGCGCGTCAGCCACAGATCCCCCATAACAGCGCGTCATCCACAGATCCCCCATAACAGTGCGTCAGCCACAGATCTCCCATAACAGCGCGTCATCCACAGATCCCCCATAACAGTGCGTCATCCACAGATCCCCCATAACAGGGCGTCAACTACAGATCCCCCATAACAGTGCGTCATCCACAGATCCCCCATAACAGTGCATCATCCACAGATCCCCCATAACAGTGCGTCATCTCCACATCCCACATAACAGCGCGTCATCCACAGATCCCCCATAACAGCGCATCATCCACAGATTCCCCATAACAGCGCGTCATCCACAGATCCCCCATAACAGCGCGTCATCCACAGATCCCCCATAACAGCGCGTCATCCACAGATCCCCCATAACAGCGCATCATCCGCAGATTCCCCATAACAGCGCATCATCCACAGATCCCCCATAACAGCGCATCATCCACAGATCCCCCATAACAGCGCGTCATCCACAGATCCCCCGTAACAGCGCATCATCCACAGATTCCCCATAACAGCGCGTCATCCACAGATCCCCCATAACAGCGCGTCATCCACAGATCCCCCATAACAGCGCGTCATCCACAGATCCCCCATAACAGTGTGTCATCCACAGATCTCCCATAACAGCGCGTCATCCACAGATCCCCCATAACAGCGCGTCAGCCACAGATCCCCCATAACAGCGTGTCATCCACAGATCTCCCATAACAGCGCGTCATCCACAGATCCCCCATAACAGTGCGTCATCCACAGATCCCCCATAACAGTGCGTCAGCCACAGATCTCCCATAACAGCGCGTCATCCACAGATCCCCCATAACAGCGCTTCATCCACAGATCCCCATAACAGCGCGTCATCCACAGATCCCCCATAACAGCTCGTCATCCACAAATCCTCCATAACAGAGCGTCATCCACAGATCCCCCATAACAGCGCGTCATCCACAGATCCCCCATAACAGCGCGTCATCCACAGATCCCCCATAACAGCGCGTCATCCACAGATCCCCCATAACAGTGCGTCATCCACAGATCCCCCATAACAGCGCGTCATTCACAGATCCCCATAACAGTGCGACATCCACAGATCCCCCATAACAGCGCGTCACCCACAGATCCCCCATAACAGCGCGTCATACACAGATCCCCCATAACAGTGCATCATCCACAGATCCCCCATAACAGAGCGTCATCCACAGATCCCCCATAACAGCGCGTCATCCACAAATCCCACATAACAGCGCGTCATCCACAGATCCCCCATAACAGCGCATCATCCACAGATCCCCCATAACAGAGCGTCATCCACAGATCCCCCATAACAGCGCGTCATCCACAAATCCCACATAACAGTGCGTCATCCACAGATCCCCCATAACAGTGCGTCACCCACAGATCCCACATAACAGTGCGTCATCCACAGACCCCTTAACAGTGCGTCATGCACAGATCCCCCATAACAGAGCATCATCCACAGATCCCCCATAACAGCGCATCATCCACAGATCCCCCATAACAGTGTATAATCCACAGATCCCCCATAACAGCGCGTCATGCACAGATCCACCATAACAGTGCGTCATCCACAGATCCCCATAACAACCACAGATCCCCATAACAGAGCGTCATCCACAGATCCCCCATAACAGAGCGTCATCCACAGATCCCCATAACAACCACAGATCCCCATAACAGAGCGTCATCCACAGATCCCCCGTAACAGAGCGTCATCCACAGATCCCCCGTAACAGCGCCGCGTCATCCGCAGATCCCCCATAACAGCGCGTCAACCGCAGATCCCCCATAACAGCGCGTCATACGCAGATCCCCCATAACAGCACGTCATCCACAGATCTCCCATAACAGCGCGTCATCCACAGATCCCCGTAACATTGCATCATCCACAGATCCCCCATAACAGTGCGTCATCCACAGATCCCCCATAACAGGGCGTCATCCACAGATCCCCCATAACAGGGCGTCATCTACAGATCCCCCATAACAGTGCGTCATCCACAGATCCCCCATAACAGTGCATCATCCACACATCCCCCATAACAGTGCGTCATCTACAGATCCCCCATAACAGCGCGTCATCCACAGATCACCCATAACTGCACGTCATCCGCAGATCCCCCATAACAGCGCGTCAACCGCAGATCCCCCATAACAGCGCGTCATCCGCAGATCCCCCATAACAGCGTGTCATCCACAGATCCCCCATAACAGCGCGTCATCCACAGATCCCCCATAACAGCGCGTCATCCACAGATCCCCCATAACAGCGCGTCATCCACAGATCCCCCATAACAGCGCGTCATCCACAGATCCCCCATAACAGCGCGTCAGCCACAGATCTCCCATAACAGCGCGTCAGCCACAGATCTCCCATAACAGTGCGTCATCCGCAGATCCCCCATAACAGCGCGTCAGCCACAGATCTCCCATAACAGCGCGTCAGCCACAGATCTCCCATAACAGTGCGTCATCCACAGATCCCCCATAACAGTGCGTCATCCACAGATCTCCCATAACAGTGCGTCATCCACAGATCCCCCATAACAGTGCGTCATCCACAGATCCCCCATAACAGTGCGTCAGCCACAGATCCCCCATAACAGCGCGTCATCCAGAGATCTCCCATAACAGAGCGTCATCCACAGATCCCCCATAACAGTGCGTCAGCCACAGATCCCCCATAACAGCGCGTCATCCACAGATCTCCCATAACAGCGCGTCAGCCACAGATCTCCCATAACAGCGCGTCACGCACAGATCCCCCATAACAGCGCGTCATCCACAGATCCCCCATAACAGTGCGTCAGCCACAGATCCCCCATAACAGCGCTTCATCCACAGATCTCCCATAACAGCGCGTCAGCCACAGATCTCCCATAACAGCGCGTCATCCACAGATCCCCCATAACAGCATCATCCACAGATCCCCCATAACAGCGCGTCATCCACAGATCCCCCATAACAGTGCGTCATCCACAGATCCCCCATAACAGCGCGTCATCCACAGATCCCCCATAACAGCGCTTCACACACAGATCCCCATAACAGCGCGTCATCCACAGATCCCCCACAACAGCGCGTCATCCACAGATCCCCCATAACAGCGCGTCATCCACAGATCCCCCATAACAGTGCATCATCCACAGATCCCCCATAACAGCGCGTCATCCACAGATCCCCCATAACAGCGCGTCATCCACAGATCCCCCACAACAGCGCGTCATCCACAGATCCCCCATAACAGCGCGTCATCCACAGATCCCCCATAACAGTGCATCATCCACAGATCCCCCATAACAGCGCGTCATCCACAGATCCCCCATAACAGCGCGTCATCCACAGATCCCCCATAACAGCGCGTCATCCACAGATCCCCCATAACAGAGCATCATCCACAGAATCCCCATAATAGCGCGTCATCCACAGATCCCCCATAACAGTGTATCATTCACAGATCCCCCATAACAGCGCGTCACCCACAGATCCCCATAACAGCGCGTCATGCACAGATCCACCATAACAGTGTATCATCCACAGATCCCCCATAACAGAGCGCCACCCACAGATCCCCATAACAGTCACAGATCCCCATAACAGAGCGTCATCCACAGATCCCCCGTAACAGAGCGTCATCCACAGATCCCCCGTAACAGCGCGTCATCCACAGATCCCCCGTAACAGCGCGTCATCCACAGATCCCCCATAACAGTGCGTCACCCACAGATCTCCCATAACAGTGCGTCATCCACAGATCCCCCATAACAGTGCGTCATCCACAGATCTCCCATAACAGAGCATCACCCACAGATCCCCCATAACAGGGTGTCATCCACAGATCCCCCATAACAGTGCGTCATCCACAGATCCCCCATAACAGAGCATCATCCACAGATCCCCCATAACAGTGCGTCATCCACAGATCCCCCATAACAGAGCATCATCCACAGATCCCCCATAACAGTGCGTCATCCACAGATCCCCCATAACAGCGCATCATCCACAGATCCCCCATAACAGTGCGTCATTCACAGATCCCCCATAACAGCGCGTCATCCACAGATCCTCCATAACAGCGCTTCATCCACAGATCCCCCATAACAGCGCGTCATACGCAGATCCCTCATAACAGCGCGTCACACACAGATCCCCATAACAGCGCGTCATCCACAGATCCCACATAACAGTGCGTCATCCACAGATCCCCCATAACAGTGCGTCATCCACAGATCCCCCATAACAGCGCGTCATCCACAGATCCTCCATAACAGAGCTTCATCCACAGATCCCCCATAACAGCGCGTCATCCGCAGATCCCCCATAACAGCGTGTCATCCACAGATCCCCCATAACAGTGCGTCATCCACAGATCCCCCATAACAGCGCGTCATCCACAGATCTCCCATAACAGCGCGTCATCCACAGATCCCCCATAACAGCGCGTCATCCACAGATCCCCCATAACAGCGCGTCATCCACAGATCCCCCATAACAGCGCATCATCCACAGATCCCACATAACAGGGCGTCATCCACAGATCCCACATAACAGAGCGTCATCCACAGATCCCCCTTAACAGTGCGTCATCCACAGATCCCCAATAACAGCGCATCATCCACAGATCCCCCATAACAGCGCATCATCCACAGATCCCCTATAACAGAGCGTCATCCACAGATCTCCCATAACAGCGCGTCATCCACAGATCCCCCATAACAGAGCGTCATCCACAGATCCCCCATAACAGCGCGTCATCCACAGAACCCCCATAACAGCGCGTCACCCACAGATCCCCCATAACAGTGCATCATCCACAGATCCCCCATAAAAGTACATCATCCACAGATCCCCCATAACAGTGCGTCATCCACAGATCCCCCATAACAGAGCGTCATCCACAGATCCCCCATAACAGCGCGTCATCCACAGATCCTCCATAACAGCGCCTCATCCACAGATCCCCCATAACAGCGCGTCATCCACAGATCCCCCATAACAGCGCGTCACCCACAGATCCCCCATAACAGAGCGTCATCCACAGATCCCCCATAACAGCGCGCCATCCACAGATCCCCCATAACAGCGCGTCATGCACAGATCCCCCATAACAGCGCGTCATCCACAGATCCCCCATAACAGCGCGTCATCCACAGATCCCCTATAACAGCGCATCATCCACAGATCCCCATAACAGCGCGTCATCCACAGATCCTCCATAACAGCGCGTCATCCACAGATCCCCCATAACAGCGCGTCATGCACAGATCCCCCATAACAGCGCGTCATCCACAGATCCCCCATAACAGCGCGTCATGCACAGATCCCCCATAACAGTGCGTCATCCACAGATCCCCCATAACAGTGGCGCATCCACAGATCACTCATAACAGAGCGTCATCCACAGATCCCCCATAACAGCGGCGCATCCACAGATCCCCCATAACAAAGCGTCATCCACAGATCCCCATAACAAAGCGCATCATCCACAGATCTCCCATAACAGCGCGTCATCCACAGATCCCCCATAACAGAGCGTCATCCACAGATCCCCCATAACAGCGCGTCATCCACAGAACCCCCATAACAGCGCGTCACCCACAGATCCCCCATAACAGTGCATCATCCACAGATCCCCCATAAAAGTACATCATCCACAGATCCCCCATAACAGTGCGTCATCCACAGATCCCCCATAACAGAGCGTCATCCACAGATCCCCCATAACAGCGCGTCATCCACAGATCCTCCATAACAGCGCCTCATCCACAGATCCCCCATAACAGCGCGTCATCCACAGATCCCCCATAACAGCGCGTCACCCACAGATCCCCCATAACAGAGCGTCATCCACAGATCCCCCATAACAGCGCGTCATCCACAGATCCCCCATAACAGCGCGTCATGCACAGATCCCCCATAACAGCGCGTCATCCACAGATCCCCCATAACAGCGCGTCATCCACAGATCCCCTATAACAGCGCATCATCCACAGATCCCCATAACAGCGCATCATCCACAGATCCTCCATAACAGTGTATCATTCACAGATCCCCCATAACAGCGCGTCATCCACAGATCCCCCATAACAGCGCGTCATGCACAGATCCCCCATAACAGTGCGTCATCCACAGATCCCCATAACAGTGGCGCATCCACAGATCACTCATAACAGAGCGTCATCCACAGATCCCCCATAACAGCGGCGCATCCACAGATCCCCCATAACAAAGCGTCATCCACAGATCCCCATAACAAAGCGCATCATCCACTGATCCCCCATAACAGTGTGTCATTCACAGATCCCCCATAACAGAGCGTCATCGACAGATCCCCCATAACAGCGCGTCATCCACAGATCCCCCATAACAGCGCGTCATCCACAGATCCCCCATAACAGTGCGTCATCCACAGATCCCCCATAACAGGGTGTCATCCGCAGATCCCCCATAACAGCGCGTCATCCGCAGATCCCCCATAACAGCGTGTCATCCGCAGATCCCCCATAACAGGGCATCATCCACAGATCCCCCATAACAGGGCATCATCCACAGATCCCCCATAACAGTGCATAATCCACCGATCCCCCATAACAGTGCATAATCCACCGATCCCCCATAACAGTGTATAATCCACCGATCCCCCATAACAGTGCGTCATCCACAGATCCCCCATAACAGTGCGTCATCCACAGATCCCCCATAACAGAGCGTCATCCACAGATCCCCCATAACAGCGCGTCATCCACAGATCCCCCATAACAGTGCGTTATCCGCAGATCCCCTATAACAGAGCGTCATCCGCAGATCCCCCATAACAGAGCGTCATCCACAGATCCCCCATAACAGCGCGTCATCCACAGATCCCCCATAACAGTGCGTCATCCACAGATCCCCCATAACAGCGTGTCATCCGCAGATCCCCCATAACAGCGCGTCATCCGCAGATCCCCCATAACAGCGTGTCATCCGCAGATCCCCCATAACAGGGCATCATCCACAGATCCCCCATAACAGGGCATCATCCACAGATCCTCCATAACAGTGCATAATCCACCGATCCCCCATAACAGTGCATAATCCACCGATCCCCCATAACAATGTATAATCCACCGATCCCCCATAACAGTGCGTCATCCACAGATCCCCCATAACAGTGCGTCATCCACAGATCCCCCATAACAGAGCGTCATCCACAGATCCCCCATAACAGCGCGTCATCCACAGATCCCCCATAACAGTGCGTTATCCGCAGATCCCCTATAACAGCGCGTCATCCGCAGATCCCCCATAACAGCGCGTCATCCGCAGATCCCCCATAACAGCGCGTCATCCACAGATCCCCCATAACAGCGCGTCAGCCACAGATCTCCCATAACAGCGCGTCATCCACAGATCCCCCATAACAGCGCGTCATCCACAGATCCCCCATAACAGGGCGTCATCTACAGATCCCCCATAACAGTGCGTCATCCACAGATCCCCCATAACACGTAACAGCGCGTCATCCACAGATCCCCGATAACAGCGCGTCAGCCACAGATCCCCCATAACAGTGCGTCATCCACAGATCCCCATAACAGCGCGTCATCCACAGATCCCCATAACAGAGCGTCATCCACAGATCCCCCATAACAGCGCGTCATCTACAGATCCCCATAACAGCGCGTCATCCACAGATCCCCCATAACAGCGCGTCATCCACAGATCCCCATAACAGCGCGTCATCCACAGATCCCCCATAACAGCGTGTCATCCACAGACCCCGTATCAGCACGTCATCCGCAGATCCCCCATAACATCGCGTCATCCGCAGATCCCCCATAACAGCGCGTCAGCCACAGATCCCCCATAACAGCGCGTCAGCCACAGATCCTCCATAACAGCGCGTCAGCCACAGATCCCCCATAACAGCGCGTCATCCACAGATCCCCCATAACAGTGAGTCATCCACAGATCTCCCATAACAGTGCGTCATCCACAGATCCCCCATAACAGTGCGTCATCCACAGATCCCCCATAACAGCGCGTCAGCCACAGATCCCCCATAACAGCGCGTCATCCACAGATCCCCCATAACAGCGCGTCATCCACAGATCCCCCATAACAGCGCGTCATCCAGAGATCTCCCATAACAGAGCGTCATCCACAGATTCCCCATAACAGCGCGTCATCCACAGATCCCCCATAACAGCGCGTCATCCACAGATCCCCCATAACAGCGCGTCATCCACAGATCCCCCATAACAGCGCGTCATCCACAGATCCCCCATAACAGCGTGTCATCCACAGATCCCCCATAACAGCGCGTCATCCACAGATCCCCCATAACAGCGTGTCATCCACAGATCCCCCATAACAGCGCGTCATCCACAGATCTCCCATAACAGCGCGTCATCCACAGATCCCCCATAACAGCGCGTCATCCACAGATCCCCCATAACAGCGTGTCATCCACAGATCCCCCATAACAGCGCGTCATTCACAGATCCCCATAACAGCGCGTCATCCACAGATCCCCCATAACAGCGCGTCATCCTCAGATCCCCCATAACAGCGCGTCAGCCACAGATCCCACATAACAGCGCGTCATCCACAGATCTCCCATAACAGCGCGTCATCCACAGATCCCCCATAACAGTGCGTCATCCACAGAGCTCCCATAACAGCGCGTCATCCACAGATCCCCCATAACAGCGCGTCATCCACAGATCCCCCATAACAGCGCGTCATCCAGAGATCTCCCATAACAGAGCGTCATCCACAGATCCCCCATAACAGCACGTCAGCCACAGATCCCCCATAACAGCGCGTCATCCACAGATCTCCCATAACAGAGCGTCATCCACAGATCCCCCATAACAGCGCGTCATCCAGAGATCCCCCATAACAGTGCATCATCCACAGATCCCCCATAACAGCGCGTCATCCACAGATCCCCCATAACAGCGCGTCATCCACAGATCCCCCATAACAGCGCGTCATCCACAGATCCCCCATAACAGCGCGTCATCCACAGATCCCCCATAACAGCGCGTCATCCACAGATCCCCCATAACACTGTATCATCCACAGATGCCCCATAACAGCGCGTCATCCACAGATCCCCCTTAACATTGCGTCATCTACAGATCCCCCATAACAGTGCATCATCCACAGATCCCCCATAACAGTGGGTCATCCACAGATCCCCCTTAACAGTGCATCATCCACAGATCCCCATAACAGCGCGTCGTCCACAGATCCCCCATAACAGTGCATCATCCACAGATCCCCCATAAGAGTGCATCATCCACAGATCCCCCATAACAGCGCGTCATCCACAGATCCCCCATAACAGTGCGTCATCCACAGATCCCCCATAACAGCGCGTCATCCACAGATCCCCCATAACAGTGCATCATCCACAGATCCCCCATAACAGTGCATCATCCACAGATCCCCCATAACAGCGCGTCATCCACAGATCCCCCATAACAGCGTCACCCACAGATCCCCCATAACAGCGCGTCATCCACAGATCCCCCATAACAGCGCGTCACCCACAGATCCTCCATAACAGAGCGTCATCCACAGATCCCCCATAACAGCGCATCATCCACAGATCCCCCATAACAGTGCATCATCCACAGATCCCCCATAACAGCGCGTCACCCACAGATCCCCCATAACAGAGCGTCATCCACAGATCCCCCAGAACAGAGCAACATCCACAGATCCCCCATAACAGCGCGTCACCCACAGATCCCCCACAACAGAGCGTCATCCACAGATCCCCCATAACAGTGCATCATCCACAGATCCCCCATAAGAGTGCATCATCCACAGATCCCCCATAACAGCGCGTCATCCACAGATCCCCCATAACAGTGCGTCATCCACAGATCCCCCATAACAGCGCGTTATCCACAGATCCCCCATAACAGTGCATCATCCACAGATCGCCCATAACAGCCCGTCATCCACAGATCCACCATAACAGTGCGTCATCCACAGATCCCCCATAACAGTGCGTCATCCACAGATCCCCATAACAGCGTCACCCACAGATCCCCCATAACAGCGCGTCACCCACAGATCCCCCATAACAGCGTGTCATCCACAGATCCCCCATAACAGTGCATCATCCACAGATCGCCCATAACAGCGCGTCATCCACAGATCCCCCATAACAGTGCGTCATCCACAGATCCCCATAACAGCGTCACCCACAGATCCCCCATAACAGTGCGTCATCCACAGATCCCCCATAACAGCGCGTCATCCACAGAACCCCCATAACAGTGCATCATCCACAGATCGCCCATAACAGCGCGTCATCCACAGATCCCCCATAACAGCGCGTCATCCACAGATCCCCCATAACAGCGCGTCATCCACAGATCCCCCATAACAGCGCGTCATCCACAGATCCCCCATAACAGCGCGTCATCCACAGATCCACCATAACAGTGCGCCATCCACAGATCCCCCATAACAGTGCGTCATCCACAGATCCCCATAACAGCGTCACCCACAGATCCACCATAACAGCGCGTCATCTACAGATCCCTCCATAACAGAGCGTCATCCAGAGATCCCCCATAACAGCGTGTCAACCACAGATCCCCCATAACAGTGCGTCATCCACAGATCCCCCATAACAGCGCGTCACCCACAGATCCCCCATAACAGAGCGTCATCCACAGATCCCCCATAACAGAGCGTCATCCACAGATCCCCCATAACAGCGCGTCACCCACAGATCCCCCATAACAGAGCGTCATCCACAGATCCCCCATAACAGCGCATCACCCACAGATCCCCCATAACAGCGCATCACCCACAGATCCCCCATAACAGAGCGTCATCCACAGATCCCCCATAACAGAGCGTCATCCACAGAACCCCCATAACAGAGTGTCATCCACAGATCCCCCATAACAGCGCGTCATCCACAGATCCCCCATAACAGCGCATCATCCACAGATCCCCCATAACAGCGCGTCATCCACAGATCCCCCATAACAGTGCGTCATCCACAGATCCCCCATAACAGCGCGACATCCACAGATCCCCCATAACAGCGCGTCATCCACAGATCCCCCATAACAGTGCATCATCCACAGATCCCCCATAATAGTGCATCATCCACAGATCCCCCATAACAGCGCGTCATCCACAGATCCCCCATAACAGTGCATCATCCACAGATCCCCCATAATAGTGCATCATCCACAGATCCCCCATAACAGCGCGTCATCCACAGATCCCCCATAACAGCGCGTCATCTACAGATCCCCCTTAACATTGCGTCATCTACAGTTCCCCCATAACAGTGCATCATCCACAGATCCCCCATAACAGTGGGTCATCCACAGATCCCCCTTAACAGTGCATCATCCACAGATCCCCATAACAGCGCGTCGTCCACAGATCCCCCATAACAGTGCATCATCCACAGATCCCCCATAAGAGTGCATCATCCACAGATCCCCCATAACAGCGCGTCATCCACAGATCCCCCATAACAGTGCGTCATCCACAGATCCCCCATAACAGCGCGTCATCCACAGATCCCCCATAACAGTGCATCATCCACAGATCCCCCATAACAGTGCATCATCCACAGATCCCCCATAACAGCGCGTCATCCACAGATCCCCCATAACAGCGTCACCCACAGATCCCCCATAACAGCGCGTCATCCACAGATCCCCCATAACAGCGCGTCACCCACAGATCCTCCATAACAGAGCGTCATCCACAGATCCCCCATAACAGCGTGTCATCCACAGATCCCCCATAACAGTGCATCATCCACAGATCCCCCATAACAGCGCGTCACCCACAGATCCCCCATAACAGAGCGTCATCCACAGATCCCCCAGAACAGAGCAACATCCACAGATCCCCCATAACAGCGCGTCACCCACAGATCCCCCATAACAGCGCGTCACCCACAGATCCCCCATAACAGCGCGTCATCCACAGATCCCCCATAACAGTGCATCATCCACAGATCCCCCATAAGAGTGCATCATCCACAGATCCCCCATAACAGCGCGTCATCCACAGATCCCCCATAACAGTGCGTCATCCACAGATCCCCCATAACAGCGCGTCATCCACAGATCCCCCATAACAGTGCATCATCCACAGATCGCCCATAACAGCGCGTCATCCACAGATCCACCATAACAGTGCGTCATCCACAGATCCCCCATAACAGTGCGTCATCCACAGATCCCCATAACAGCGTCACCCACAGATCCCCCATAACAGCGCGTCACCCACAGATCCCCCATAACAGCGTGTCATCCACAGATCCCCCATAACAGTGCATCATCCACAGATCGCCCATAACAGCGCGTCATCCACAGATCCCCCATAACAGTGCGTCATCCACAGATCCCCATAACAGCGTCACCCACAGATCCCCCATAACAGTGCGTCATCCACAGATCCCCCATAACAGCGCGTCATCCACAGATCCCCCATAACAGTGCATCATCCACAGATCGCCCATAACAGCGCGTCATCCACAGATCCCCCATAACAGCGCGTCATCCACAGATCCCCCATAAAAGCGCGTCATCCACAGATCCCCCATAACAGCGCGTCATCCACAGATCCCCCATAACAGCGCGTCATCCACAGATCCACCATAACAGTGCGCCATCCACAGATCCCCCATAACAGTGCGTCATCCACAGATCCCCATAACAGCGTCACCCACAGATCCACCATAACAGCGCGTCATCTACAGATCCCTCCATAACAGAGCGTCATCCACAGATCCCCCATAACAGCGTGTCAACCACAGATCCCCCATAACAGTGCGTCATCCACAGATCCCCCATAACAGCGCGTCACCCACAGATCCCCCATAACAGAGCGTCATCCACAGATCCCCCATAACAGAGCGTCATCCACAGATCCCCCATAACAGCGCGTCACCCACAGATCCCCCATAACAGAGCGTCATCCACAGATCCCCCATAACAGCGCATCACCCACAGATCCCCCATAACAGAGCGTCATCCACAGATCCCCCATAACAGAGCGTCATCCACAGAACCCCCATAACAGAGTGTCATCCACAGATCCCCCATAACAGCGCGTCATCCACAGATCCCCCATAACAGCGCATCATCCACAGATCCCCCATAACAGCGCGTCATCCACAGATCCCCCATAACAGTGCGTCATCCACAGATCCCCCATAACAGCGCGACATCCACAGATCCCCCATAACAGCGCGTCATCCACAGATCCCCCATAACAGTGCATCATCCACAGATCCCCCATAATAGTGCATCATCCACAGATCCCCCATAACAGCGCGTCATCCACAGATCCCCCATAACAGTGCATCATCCACAGATCCCCCATAATAGTGCATCATCCACAGATCCCCCATAACAGCGCGTCATCCACAGATCCCCCATAACAGCGCGTCACCCACAGATCCCCCATAACAGCGCGTCACCCACAGATCCCCCATAACAGCGCGTCATCCACAGATCCCCCATAACAGCTCGTCATCCACAGATCCCCATAACAGCGCGTCATGCACAGATCCCCCATAGCAGCGCGTCATCCACAGATCCCCCATAACAGCGCGTCATCCACAGATCCCCCATAACAGCGCGTCATCCACAGATCCCCATAACAGCGCGTCATGCACAGATCCCCCATAGCAGCGCGTCATCCACAGATCCCCCATAACAGCGCGTCATCCACAGATCCCCCATAACAGCGCGTCATCCACAGATCCCCCATAACAGCGAGTCATCCACAGATCCCCCATAACAGCGCGTCATCCACAGATCCCCCATAACAGTGCGTCATCCACAGATCCCCCATAACAGCGCGTCATCCACAGATCCCCCATAACAGTGCATCATCCACAGATCCCCCATAACAGTGCATCATCCACAGATCCCCCATAACAGCGCGTCATCCACAGATCCCCCATAACAGCGTCACCCACAGATCCCCCATAACAGCGCGTCATCCACAGATCCCCCATAACAGCGCGTCACCCACAGATCCTCCATAACAGAGCGTCATCCACAGATCCCCCATAACAGTGCATCATCCACAGATCCCCCATAATAGTGCATCATCCACAGATCCCCCATAACAGCGCGTCATCCACAGATCCCCCATAACAGTGCATCATCCACAGATCCCCCATAATAGTGCATCATCCACAGATCCCCCATAACAGCGCGTCATCCACAGATCCCCCATAACAGTGCATCATCCACAGATCCCCCATAATAGTGCATCATCCACAGATCCCCCATAACAGCGCGTCATCCACAGATCCCCCATAACAGCGCGTCATCCACAGATCCCCCTTAACATTGCGTCATCTACAGATCCCCCATAACAGTGCATCATCCACAGATCCCCCATAACAGTGGGTCATCCACAGATCCCCCTTAACAGTGCATCATCCACAGATCCCCATAACAGCGCGTCGTCCACAGATCCCCCATAACAGTGCATCATCCACAGATCCCCCATAAGAGTGCATCATCCACAGATCCCCCATAACAGCGCGTCATCCACAGATCCCCCATAACAGTGCGTCATCCACAGATCCCCCATAACAGCGCGTCATCCACAGATCCCCCATAACAGTGCATCATCCACAGATCCCCCATAACAGTGCATCATCCACAGATCCCCCATAACAGCGCGTCATCCACAGATCCCCCATAACAGCGTCACCCACAGATCCCCCATAACAGCGCGTCATCCACAGATCCCCCATAACAGCGCGTCACCCACAGATCCTCCATAACAGAGCGTCATCCACAGATCCCCCATAACAGCGTGTCATCCACAGATCCCCCATAACAGTGCATCATCCACAGATCCCCCATAACAGCGCGTCACCCACAGATCCCCCATAACAGAGCGTCATCCACAGATCCCCCAGAACAGAGCAACATCCACAGATCCCCCATAACAGCGCGTCACCCACAGATCCCCCACAACAGAGCGTCATCCACAGATCCCCCATAACAGTGCATCATCCACAGATCCCCCATAAGAGTGCATCATCCACAGATCCCCCATAACAGCGCGTCATCCACAGATCCCCCATAACAGTGCGTCATCCACAGATCCCCCATAACAGCGCGTCATCCACAGATCCCCCATAACAGTGCATCATCCACAGATCGCCCATAACAGCGCGTCATCCACAGATCCACCATAACAGTGCGTCATCCACAGATCCCCCATAACAGTGTATCATCCACAGATCCCCCATAACAGCGAGTCATCCACAGATCCCCCATAACAGTGCGTCATCCACAGATCCCCCATAACAGTGCATCATCCACAGATCGCCCATAACAGCGCGTCATCCACAGATCCACCATAACAGTGCGTCATCCACAGATCCCCCATAACAGTGCGTCATCCACAGATCCCCATAACAGCGTCACCCACAGATCCCCCATAACAGCGCGTCATCCACAGATCCCCCATAACAGTGCATCATCCACAGATCGCCCATAACAGCGCGTCATCCACAGATCCCCCATAACAGCACGTCATCCACAGATCCCCCATAACAGTGCGTCATCCACAGATCCCCCATAACAGCGCGTCATCCACAGATCCCCCATAACAGAGCATCATCCACAGATCGCCCATAACAGCGCGTCATCCACAGATCCCCCATAACAGCGCGTCATCCACAGATCCCCCATAACAGCGCGTCATCCACAGATCCCCCATAACAGCGCGTCATCCACAGATCCCCCATAACAGCGCGTCATCCACAGATCCACCATAACAGTTCGCCATCCACAGATCCCCCATAACAGTGCGTCATCCACAGATCCCCATAACAGCGTCACCCACAGATCCACCATAACAGCGCGTCATCCACAGATCCCTCCATAACAGAGCGTCATCCACAGATCCCCCATAACAGCGTGTCAACCACAGATCCCCCATAACAGTGCGTCATCCACAGATCCCCCATAACAGCGCGTCACCCACAGATCCCCCATAACAGAGCGTCATCCACAGATCCCCCATAACAGAGCGTCATCCACAGATCCCCCATTACAGCGCGTCACCCACAGATCCCCCATAACAGAGCGTCATCCACAGATCCCCCATAACAGCGCATCACCCACAGATCCCCCATAACAGAGCGTCATCCACAGATCCCCCATAACAGAGCGTCATCCACAGAACCCCCATAACAGAGTGTCATCCACAGATCCCCCATAACAGCGCGTCATCCACAGATCCCCCATAACAGCGCATCATCCACAGATCCCCCATAACAGCGCGTCATCCACAGATCCCCCATAACAGTGCGTCATCCACAGATGCCCCATAACAGCGCGACATCCACAGATCCCCCATAACAGCGCGTCATCCACAGATCCCCCATAACAGTGCATCATCCACAGATCCCCCATAATAGTGCATCATCCACAGATCCCCCATAACAGCGCGTCATCCACAGATCCCCCATAACAGTGCATCATCCACAGATCCCCCATAATAGTGCATCATCCACAGATCCCCCATAACAGCGCGTCATCCACAGATCCCCCATAACAGCGCGTCACCCACAGATCCCCCATAACAGCGCGTCACCCACAGATCCCCCATAACAGCGCGTCATCCACAGATCCCCCATAACAGCGCGTCATCCACAGATCCCCATAACAGCGCGTCATGCACAGATTCCCCATAGCAGCGCGTCATCCACAGATCCCCCATAACAGCGCGTCATCCACAGATCCCCCATAACAGCGCGTCATCCACAGATCCCCATAACAGCGCGTCATGCACAGATCCCCCATAGCAGCGCGTCATCCACAGATCCCCCATAACAGCGCGTCATCCACAGATCCCCCATAACAGCGCGTCATCCACAGATCCCCCATAACAGCGAGTCATCCACAGATCCCCCATAACAGCGCGTCATCCACAGATCCCCCATAACAGTGCGTCATCCACAGATCCCCCATAACAGCGCGTCATCCACAGATCCCCCATAACAGTGCATCATCCACAGATCCCCCATAACAGTGCATCATCCACAGATCCCCCATAACAGCGCGTCATCCACAGATCCCCCATAACAGCGTCACCCACAGATCCCCCATAACAGCGCGTCATCCACAGATCCCCCATAACAGCGCGTCACCCACAGATCCTCCATAACAGAGCGTCATCCACAGATCCCCCATAACAGTGTGTCATCCACAGATCCCCCATAACAGTGCATCATCCACAGATCCCCCATAACAGCGCGTCACCCACAGATCCCCCATAACAGAGCGTCATCCACAGATCCCCCATAACAGACCGTCATCCACAGATCCCCCATAACAGCGCGTCACCCACAGATCCCCCACAACAGAGCGTCATCCACAGATCCCCCATTACAGTGCATCATCCACAGATCCCCCATAACAGCGCGTCATCCACAGATCCCCCATAACAGTGCGTCATCCACAGATCCCCCATAACAGTGCATCATCCACAGATCGCCCATAACAGCGCGTCATCCACAGATCCACCATAACAGTGCGTCATCCACAGATCCCCCATAACAGTGCGTCATCCACAGATCCCCATAACAGCGTCACCCACAGATCCCCCATAACAGCGCGTCATCTACAGATCCCCCATAACAGCGCGTCACCCACAGATCCTCCATAACAGAGCGTCATCCACAGATCCCCCATAACAGCGTGTCAACCACAGATCCCCCATAACAGTGCGTCATCCACAGATCCCCCATAACAGCGCGTCACCCACAGATCCCCCATAACAGAGCGTCATCCACAGATCCCCCATAACAGAGCGTCATCCACAGATCCCCCATAACAGCTCGTCACCCACAGATCCCCCATAACAGAGCGTCATCCACAGATCCCCCATAACAGCGCATCACCCACAGATCCCCCATAACAGAGCGTCATCCACAGATCCCCCATAACAGAGCGTCATCCACAGAACCCCCATAACAGAGTGTCATACACAGATCCCCCATAACAGCGCGTCATCCACAGATCCCCCATAACAGCGCATCATCCACAGATCCCCCATAACAGCGCGTCATCCACAGATCCCCCATAACAGTGCGTCATCCACAGATCCCCCATAACAGCGCGACATCCACAGATCCCCCATAACAGCGCGTCATCCACAGATCCCCCATAACAGTGCATCATCCACAGATCCCCCATAATAGTGCATCATCCACAGATCCCCCATAACAGCGCGTCATCCACAGATCCCCCATAACAGTGCATCATCCACAGATCCCCCATAATAGTGCATCATCCACAGATCCCCCATAACAGCGCGTCATCCACAGATCCCCCATAACAGCGCGTCACCCACAGATCCCCCATAACAGCGCGTCACCCACAGATCCCCCATAACAGCGCGTCATCCACAGATCCCCCATAACAGCTCGTCATCCACAGATCCCCATAACAGCGCGTCATGCACAGATCCCCCATAGCAGCGCGTCATCCACAGATCCCCCATAACAGCGCGTCATCCACAGATCCCCCATAACAGCGCGTCATCCACAGATCCCCATAACAGCGCGTCATCCACAGATCCCCCATAACAGCGCGTCATCCACAGATCCCCCATAACAGCGCGTCATCCACAGATCCCCCATAACAGCGAGTCATCCACAGATCCCCCATAACAGCGCGTCATCCACAGATCCCCCATAACAGTGCGTCATCCACAGATCCCCCATAACAGCGCGTCATCCACAGATCCCCCATAACAGTGCATCATCCACAGATCCCCCATAACAGTGCATCATCCACAGATCCCCCATAACAGCGCGTCATCCACAGATCCCCCATAACAGCGTCACCCACAGATCCCCCATAACAGCGCGTCATCCACAGATCCCCCATAACAGCGCGTCACCCACAGATCCTCCATAACAGAGCGTCATCCACAGATCCCCCATAACAGTGCATCATCCACAGATCCCCCATAATAGTGCATCATCCACAGATCCCCCATAACAGCGCGTCATCCACAGATCCCCCATAACAGTGCATCATCCACAGATCCCCCATAATAGTGCATCATCCACAGATCCCCCATAACAGCGCGTCATCCACAGATCCCCCATAACAGTGCATCATCCACAGATCCCCCATAATAGTGCATCATCCACAGATCCCCCATAACAGCGCGTCATCGACAGATCCCCCATAACAGCGCGTCATCCACAGATCCCCCTTAACATTGCGTCATCTACAGATCCCCCATAACAGTGCATCATCCACAGATCCCCCATAACAGTGGGTCATCCACAGATCCCCCTTAACAGTGCATCATCCACAGATCCCCATAACAGCGCGTCGTCCACAGATCCCCCATAACAGTGCATCATCCACAGATCCCCCATAAGAGTGCATCATCCACAGATCCCCCATAACAGCGCGTCATCCACAGATCCCCCATAACAGTGCGTCATCCACAGATCCCCCATAACAGCGCGTCATCCACAGATCCCCCATAACAGTGCATCATCCACAGATCCCCCATAACAGTGCATCATCCACAGATCCCCCATAACAGCGCGTCATCCACAGATCCCCCATAACAGCGTCACCCACAGATCCCCCATAACAGCGCGTCATCCACAGATCCCCCATAACAGCGCGTCACCCACAGATCCTCCATAACAGAGCGTCATCCACAGATCCCCCATAACAGCGTGTCATCCACAGATCCCCCATAACAGTGCATCATCCACAGATCCCCCATAACAGCGCGTCACCCACAGATCCCCCATAACAGGGCGTCATCCACAGATCCCCCAGAACAGAGCAACATCCACAGATCCCCCATAACAGCGCGTCACCCACAGATCCCCCACAACAGAGCGTCATCCACAGATCCCCCATAACAGTGCATCATCCACAGATCCCCCATAAGAGTGCATCATCCACAGATCCCCCATAACAGCGCGTCATCCACAGATCCCCCATAACAGTGCGTCATCCACAGATCCCCCATAACAGCGCGTCATCCACAGATCCCCCATAACAGTGCATCATCCACAGATCGCCCATAACAGCGCGTCATCCACAGATCCACCATAACAGTGCGTCATCCACAGATCCCCCATAACAGTGTATCATCCACAGATCCCCCATAACAGCGAGTCATCCACAGATCCCCCATAACAGTGCGTCATCCACAGATCCCCCATAACAGTGCATCATCCACAGATCGCCCATAACAGCGCGTCATCCACAGATCCACCATAACAGTGCGTCATCCACAGATCCCCCATAACAGTGCGTCATCCACAGATCCCCATAACAGCGTCACCCACAGATCCCCCATAACAGCGCGTCATCCACAGATCCCCCATAACAGTGCATCATCCACAGATCGCCCATAACAGCGCGTCATCCACAGATCCCCCATAACAGTGCGTCATCCACAGATCCCCATAACAGCGTCACCCACAGATCCCCCATAACAGTGCGTCATCCACAGATCCCCCATAACAGCGCGTCATCCACAGATCCCCCATAACAGAGCATCATCCACAGATCGCCCATAACAGCGCGTCATCCACAGATCCCCCATAACAGCGCGTCATCCACAGATCCCCCATAACAGCGCGTCATCCACAGATCCCCCATAACAGCGCGTCATCCACAGATCCCCCATAACAGCGCGTCATCCACAGATCCACCATAACAGTGCGCCATCCACAGATCCCCCATAACAGTGCGTCATCCACAGATCCCCATAACAGCGTCACCCACAGATCCACCATAACAGCGCGTCATCCACAGATCCCTCCATAACAGAGCGTCATCCACAGATCCCCCATAACAGCGTGTCAACCACAGATCCCCCATAACAGTGCGTCATCCACAGATCCCCCATAACAGCGCGTCACCCACAGATCCCCCATAACAGAGCGTCATCCACAGATCCCCCATAACAGAGCGTCATCCACAGATCCCCCATTACAGCGCGTCACCCACAGATCCCCCATAACAGAGCGTCATCCACAGATCCCCCATAACAGCGCATCACCCACAGATCCCCCATAACAGAGCGTCATCCACAGATCACCCATAACAGAGCGTCATCCACAGAACCCCCATAACAGAGTGTCATCCACAGATCCCCCATAACAGCGCGTCATCCACAGATCCCCCATAACAGCGCATCATCCACAGATCCCCCATAACAGCGCGTCATCCACAGATCCCCCATAACAGTGCGTCATCCACAGATCCCCCATAACAGCGCGACATCCACAGATCCCCTATAACAGCGCGTCATCCACAGATCCCCCATAACAGTGCATCATCCACAGATCCCCCATAATAGTGCATCATCCACAGATCCCCCATAACAGCGCGTCATCCACAGATCCCCCATAACAGTGCATCATCCACAGATCCCCCATAATAGTGCATCATCCACAGATCCCCCATAACAGCGCGTCATCCACAGATCCCCCATAACAGCGCGTCACCCACAGATCCCCCATAACAGCGCGTCACCCACAGATCCCCCATAACAGCGCGTCATCCACAGATCCCCCATAACAGCGCGTCATCCACAGATCCCCATAACAGCGCGTCATGCACAGATCCCCCATAGCAGCGCGTCATCCACAGATCCCCCATAACAGCGCGTCATCCACAGATCCCCCATAACAGCGCGTCATCCACAGATCCCCATAACAGCGCGTCATGCACAGATCCCCCATAGCAGCGCGTCATCCACAGATCCCCCATAACAGCGCGTCATCCACAGATCCCCCATAACAGCGCGTCATCCACAGATCCCCCATAACAGCGAGTCATCCACAGATCCCCCATAACAGCGCGTCATCCACAGATCCCCCATAACAGTGCGTCATCCACAGATCCCCCATAACAGCGCGTCATCCACAGATCCCCCATAACAGTGCATCATCCACAGATCCCCCATAACAGTGCATCATCCACAGATCCCCCATAACAGCGCGTCATCCACAGATCCCCCATAACAGCGTCACCCACAGATCCCCCATAACAGCGCGTCATCCACAGATCCCCCATAACAGCGCGTCACCCACAGATCCTCCATAACAGAGCGTCATCCACAGATCCCCCATAACAGTGTGTCATCCACAGATCCCCCATAACAGTGCATCATCCACAGATCCCCCATAACAGCGCGTCACCCACAGATCCCCCATAACAGAGCGTCATCCACAGATCCCCCATAACAGACCGTCATCCACAGATCCCCCATAACAGCGCGTCACCCACAGATCCCCCACAACAGAGCGTCATCCACAGATCCCCCATTACAGTGCATCATCCACAGATCCCCCATAACAGCGCGTCATCCACAGATCCCCCATAACAGTGCGTCATCCACAGATCCCCCATAACAGTGCGTCATCCACAGATCCCCATAACAGCGTCACCCACAGATCCCCCATAACAGCGCGTCATCTACAGATCCCCCATAACAGCGCGTCACCCACAGATCCTCCATAACAGAGCGTCATCCACAGATCCCCCATAACAGCGTGTCAACCACAGATCCCCCATAACAGTGCGTCATCCACAGATCCCCCATAACAGCGCGTCACCCACAGATCCCCCATAACAGAGCGTCATCCACAGATCCCCCATAACAGAGCGTCATCCACAGATCCCCCATAACAGCGCGTCACCCACAGATCCCCCATAACAGAGCGTCATCCACAGATCCCCCATAACAGCGCATCACCCACAGATCCCCCATAACAGAGCGTCATCCACAGATCCCCCATAACAGAGCGTCATCCACAGAACCCCCATAACAGAGTGTCATACACAGATCCCCCATAACAGCGCGTCATCCACAGATCCCCCATAACAGCGCATCATCCACAGATCCCCCATAACAGCACGTCATCCACAGATCCCCCATAACAGTGCGTCATCCACAGATCCCCCATAACAGCGCGTCATCCACAGATCCCCCATAACAGCGCGTCATCCACAGATCCCCCATAACAGTGCATCATCCACAGATCCCCCATAATAGTGCATCATCCACAGATCCCCCATAACAGTGCATCATCCACAGATCCCCCATAACAGTGCATCATCCACAGATCCCCATAACAGCGTCACCCACAGATCCCCATAACAGCGCGTCACCCACAGATCCCCCATAACAGCGCGTCACCCACAGATCCCCCATAACAGCGCGTCATCCACAGATCCCCCATAACAGCGCGTCATCCACAGATCCCCCATAACAGCGCGTCACCCACAGATCCCTCATAACAGAGCGTCACCCACAGATCCCCCATAACAGCGCGTCACCCACAGATCCCCCATAACAGCGCGTCATCCACAGATCCCCATAACAGCGCGTCACCCACAGATCCCCCATAACAGCGCGTCATCCACAGATCCCCCATAACAGCGCGTCATCCACAGATCCCCATAACAGCGCGTCATGCACAGATCCCCCATAGCAGCGCGTCATCCACAGATCCCCCATAACAGCGCGTCATCCACAGATCCCCCATAACAGCGCGTCATCCACAGATCCCCCATAACAGCGCGTCATCCACAGATCCCCCATAACAGCGCGTCATCCACAGATCCCCCATAACAGCGAGTCATCCACAGATCCCCCATAACAGCGAGTCATCCACAGATCCCCCATAACAGCGCGTCATCCACAGATCCCCCATAACAGTGCGTCATCCACAGATCCCCCATAACAGTGCATCATCCACAGATCCCCATAACAGCGCGTCATCCACAGATCCCCCATAACAGCGCGTCATCCACAGATCCCCCATAACAGTGAATCATCCACAGATCCCCCATAACAGTGCATCATCCACAGATCCCCCATAACAGCGCGTCATCCACAGATCCCCCATAACAGTGCATCATCCACAGATCCCCATAACAGCGTCACCCACAGATCCCCCATAACAGCGCGTCACCCACAGATCCCCCATAACAGCGCGTCATCCACAGATCCCCCATAACAGCGCGACATCCACAGATCCCCCATAACAGCGCGTCATCCACAGATCCCCCATAGCAGCGCGTCATCCACAGATCCCCCATAACAGCGCGTCATCCACAGATCCCCCATAGCAGCGCGTCATCCACAGATCCCCCTTAACAGCGAGTCATCCACAGATCCCCCATAACAGCGCGTCACCCACAGATCCCCCATAACAGTGCATCATCCACAGATCCCCCATAACAGAGCGTCATCCCCAGATCCCCCATAACAGCGCGTCATCCCCAGATCCCCCATAACAGCGCGTCACCCACAGATCCCCATAACAGCGCGTCATCCCGGGATCCCCCATAACAGCGCGTCATCCACAGATCCCCCATAACAGCGCGTCATCCACAGATCCCTCATAACAGTGCGTCATCCACATATCCCCCATAACAGGGCGTCATCCACAGATCCCCCATAACAGTGCATCATCCACACATCCCCCATAACAGGGCGTCATCCACAGATCCCCCATAACAGAGCGTCATCCACAGATCCCCCATAACAGTGCATCATCCACACATCCCCCATAACAGGGCGTCATCCACAGATCCCCCATAACAGAGCGTCATCCACAGATCCCCATAACAGCGCGTCATCCACAGATCCACCATAACAGCGCGTCATCCACAGATCCCCCATAACAGCGCGTCACCCACAGATCCCCCATAACAGCGCATCATCCCCAGATCCCCCATAACAGCGCGTCATCCACAGATCCCCCATAACAGCGCGTCATCCACAGATCCCCCGTAACAGCGCGTCATCCACAGATCCCCCATAACAGTGCGTCATCCACAGATCCCCCATAACAGTGCATCATCCACAGATCCCCCATAACAGCACGTCATCCACAGATCCCCCATAACAGTGCATCATCCACAGATCCCCATAACAGCGTCACCCACAGATCCCCCATAACAGCGCGTCACCCACAGATCCCCCATAACAGCGCGTCACCCACAGATCCCCCATAACAGCGCGTCACCCACAGATCCCCCAAAACAGCGCGTCATCCACAGATCCCCCATAACAGCGCGTCATCCACAGATCCCCCATAACAGCGCGTCATCCACAGATCCACCATAGCAGCGCGTCATCCACAGATCCCCCATAACAGTGCGTCATCCACAGATCCCCCATAACAGCGCATCATCCACAGATCCCCCATAACAGCGAGTCATCCACAGATCCCCCATAACAGCGCGTCACCCACAGATCCCCCATAACAGTGCATCATCCACAGATCCCCCATAACAGAGCGTCATCCCCACATCCCCCATAACAGCGCGTCATCCACAGATCCCCCATAACAGTGCATCATCCACAGATCCCCCATAACAGTGCGTCATCCCCAGATCCCCCATAACAGCGCATCACCCACAGATCCCCCATAACAGCGCGTCATCCCCAGATCCCCCATAACAGCGCGTCATCCACAGATCCCCCATAACAGCGCGTCATCCACAGATCCCCCATAACAGTGCATCATCCACAGATCCCCCATAACAGGGCGTCATCCACAGATCCCCCATAACAGTGCATCATCCACACATCCCCCATAACAGGGCGTCATCCACAGATCCCCCATAACAGAGCATCATCCACAGATCCCCCATAACAGTGCATCATCGACAGATCCCCCATAACAGCGCGTCATCCACAGATCCCCCATAACAGCGCGTCATCCACAGATCCTCCATAACAGCGCGTCACCCACAGATCCCCCATAACAGCGCTTCATCCCCAGATCCCCCATAACAGCGCGTCATCCACAGATCCCCCATAACAGCGCGTCATCCACAGATCCCCCATAACAGTGCATCATCCACAGATCCCCCATAACAGGGCGTCATCCACAGATCCCCCATAACAGTGCATCATCCACACATCCCCCATAACAGGGCGTCATCCACAGATCCCCCATAACAGAGCATCATCCACAGATCCCCCATAACAGTGCATCATCCACAGATCCCCCATAACAGCGCGTCATCCACAGATCCCCCATAACAGCGCGTCACCCACAGATCCCCCATAACAGCGCATCATCCCCAGATCCCCCATAACAGCGCGTCATCCACAGATCCCCCATAACAGCGCGTCATCCACAGATCCCCCATAACAGCGCGTCATCCACAGATCCCCCATAACAGGGCGTCATCCACAGATCCCCCATAACAGTGCATCTTCCACACATCCCCCATAACAGGGCGTCATCCACAGATCCCCCATAACAGCGCGTCATCCACAGATCCCCCATAACAGAGCGTCATCCACAGATCTCCCATAACAGCGCGTCATCCACAGATCCCCCATAACAGCGCGTCATCCACAGATCCCCCATAACAGCGCATCATCCACAGATCCCCCATAACAGCGCGTCATCCACAGATCCTCCATAACAGCGCGTCATCCACAGATCCCCCATAACAGAGCGTCATCCACAGATCTCCCATAACAGCGCGTCATCCACAGATCCCCCATAACAGCGCGTCATCCACAGATCCCCCATAACAGCGCGTCATCCACAGATCCCCCATAACAGCGCGTCGTCCACAGATCCTCCATAACAGCGCATTATCCACAGATCCCCCATAACAGAGCGTCATCCACAGATCTCCCATAACAGCGCGTCACCCACCGATCCTCCATAACAGCGCATCATCCACAGATCCCCCATAACAGCGCGTCATCCACAGATCCCCCATAACAGCGCGTCATCCACAGATCCCCCATAACAGCGCGTCATCCACAGATCCCCCATAACAGTGCGTCATCCACAGATCCCCCATAACAGTGCGTCATCCACAGATCCCCCATAACAGCGCGTCATCCACAGATCCCCCGTAACAGCGCGTCATCCACAGATCCCCCATAACAGTGCGTCATCCACAGATCCCCCATAACAGTGCATCATCCACAGATCCCCCATAACAGCACGTCATCCACAGATCCCCCATAACAGTGCATCATCCACAGATCCCCATAACAGCGTCACCCACAGATCCCCCATAACAGCGCGTCACCCACAGATCCCCCATAACAGCGCGTCACCCACAGATCCCCCATAACAGCGCGTCACCCACAGATCCCCCAAAACAGCGCGTCATCCACAGATCCCCCATAACAGCGCGTCATCCACAGATCCCCCATAACAGCGCGTCATCCACAGATCCACCATAGCAGCGCGTCATCCACAGATCCCCCATAACAGTGCGTCATCCACAGATCCCCCATAACAGCGCATCATCCACAGATCCCCCATAACAGCGAGTCATCCACAGATCCCCCATAACAGCGCGTCACCCACAGATCCCCCATAACAGTGCATCATCCACAGATCCCCCATAACAGAGCGTCATCCCCAGATCCCCCATAACAGCGCGTCATCCACAGATCCCCCATAACAGTGCATCATCCACAGATCCCCCATAACAGTGCGTCATCCCCAGATCCCCCATAACAGCGCATCACCCACAGATCCCCCATAACAGCGCGTCATCCCCAGATCCCCCATAACAGCGTGTCATCCACAGATCCCCCATAACAGCGCGTCATCCACAGATACCCCATAACAGTGCATCATCCACAGATCCCCCATAACAGGGCGTCATCCACAGATCCCCCATAACAGTGCATCATCCACACATCCCCCATAACAGGGCGTCATCCACAGATCCCCCATAACAGAGCATCATCCACAGATCCCCCATAACAGTGCATCATCGACAGATCCCCCATAACAGCGCGTCATCCACAGATCCCCCATAACAGCGCGTCATCCACAGATCCTCCATAACAGCGCGTCACCCACAGATCCCCCATAACAGCGCTTCATCCCCAGATCCCCCATAACAGCGCGTCATCCACAGATCCCCCATAACAGCGCGTCATCCACAGATCCCCCATAACAGTGCATCATCCACAGATCCCCCATAACAGGGCGTCATCCACAGATCCCCCATAACAGTGCATCATCCACACATCCCCCATAACAGGGCGTCATCCACAGATCCCCCATAACAGAGCATCATCCACAGATCCCCCATAACAGTGCATCATCCACAGATCCCCCATAACAGCGCATCATCCACAGATCCCCCATAACAGCGTGTCATCCACAGATCCCCCATAACAGCGCGTCATCCACAGATCCCCCATAACAGCGCGTCACCCACAGATCCCCCATAACAGCGCATCATCCCCAGATCCCCCATAACAGCGCGTCATCCACAGATCCCCCATAACAGCGCGTCATCCACAGATCCCCCATAACAGCGCGTCATCCACAGATCCCCCATAACAGGGCGTCATCCACAGATCCCCCATAACAGTGCATCTTCCACACATCCCCCATAACAGCACGTCATCCGCAGATCCCCCATAACAGAGCATCATCCACAGATCCCCCATAACAGAGCATCATCCACAGATCCCCCATAACAGTGCATCATCCACTGATCCCCCATAACAGCGCGTCATCCACAGATCCCCATAACAGCGCGTCACCCACAGATCCCCCATAACAGCGCGTCATCCACAGATCCCCCATAACAGCGCGTCATCCACAGATCCCCCATAACAGCGCATCATCCACAGATCCCCCATAACAGCGCATTATCCACAGATCCCCCATAACAGCGCGTCATCCACAGATCCCCATAACAGCGCGTCATCCACAGATCCACCATAACAGCGCGTCATCCACAGATCCCCCATAACAGCGCGTCATCCACAGATCCCCCATAACAGAGCGTCATCCACAGATCCCCATAACAGCGCGTCATCCACAGATCCCCATAACAGCGCGTCATCCACAGATCCCCATAACAGCGCGTCATCCACAGATCCCCATAACAGCGCGTCATCCACAGATCCCCATAACAGCGCGTCATCCACAGATCTCCCATAACAGTGCGTCATCCACAGATCCCCCATAACAGAGCGTCATCCACAGATCCCCCATAACAGCGCGTCATCCACAGATCCCCATAACAGCGCATCATCCACAGATCCCCATAACAGCGCGTCATCCACAAATCCCCCTTAACAGGGCGTCATCCACAGATCCCCCATAACAGTGCATCATCCACTGATCCCCCATAACAGCGCGTCATCCACAGATCCCCCATAACAGCGCGTCATCCACAGATCCCCCATAACAGTGCGTCATCCACAGATCCCCCATAACAGGGCGTCATCCACAGATCCCCCATAACAGAGCATCATCCACAGATCCCCATAACAGCGCGTCATCCACTGATCCCCCATAACAGCGCGTCATCCACAGATCCCCCATAACAGGGCGTCATCCACAGATCCCCCATAACAGAGCATCATCCACAGATCCCCCATAACAGGGCGTCATCCACAGATCCCCCATAACAGAGCATCATCCACAGATCCCCCATAACAGCGCATCATCCACTGATCCCCCATAACAGTGCGTCATCCACAGATCCCCCATAACAGCGCATCATCCACTGATCCCCCATAACAGCGCGTCATCCACAGATCCCCCATAACAGCGCGTCATCCACAGATCCCCCATAACAGTGCGTCATCCACAGATCCCCCATAACAGTGCATCATCCACAGATCCCCCATAACAGCACGTCATCCACAGATCCCCCATAACAGTGCATCATCCACAGATCCCCATAACAGCGTCACCCACAGATCCCCCATAACAGCGCGTCACCCACAGATCCCCCATAACAGCGCGTCACCCACAGATCCCCCATAACAGCGCGTCACCCACAGATCCCCCAAAACAGCGCGTCATCCACAGATCCCCCATAACAGCGCGTCATCCACAGATCCCCCATAACAGCGCGTCATCCACAGATCCACCATAGCAGCGCGTCATCCACAGATCCCCCATAATAGTGCGTCATCCACAGATCCCCCATAACAGCGCATCATCCACAGATCCCCCATAACAGCGAGTCATCCACAGATCCCCCATAACAGCGCGTCACCCACAGATCCCCCATAACAGTGCATCATCCACAGATCCCCCATAACAGAGCGTCATCCCCAGATCCCCCATAACAGCGCGTCATCCACAGATCCCCCATAACAGTGCATCATCCACAGATCCCCCATAACAGTGCGTCATCCCCAGATCCCCCATAACAGCGCGTCACCCACAGATCCCCCATAACAGCGCGTCATCCCCAGATCCCCCATAACAGCGCGTCATCCACAGATCCCCCATAACAGCGCGTCATCCACAGATCCCCCATAACAGTGCATCATCCACAGATCCCCCATAACAGGGCGTCATCCACAGATCCCCCATAACAGTGCATCATCCACACATCCCCCATAACAGGGCGTCATCCACAGATCCCCCATAACAGAGCATCATCCACAGATCCCCCATAACAGTGCATCATCCACAGATCCCCCATAACAGCGCGTCATCCACAGATCCCCCATAACAGCGCGTCATCCACAGATCCTCCATAACAGCGCGTCACCCACAGATCCCCCATAACAGCGCATCATCCCCAGATCCCCCATAACAGCGCGTCATCCACAGATCCCCCATAACAGCGCGTCATCCACAGATCCCCCATAACAGTGCATCATCCACAGATCCCCCATAACAGGGCGTCATCCACAGATCCCCCATAACAGTGCATCATCCACACATCCCCCATAACAGGGCGTCATCCACAGATCCCCCATAACAGAGCATCATCCACAGATCCCCCATAACAGTGCATCATCCACAGATCCCCCATAACAGCGCATCATCCACAGATCCCCCATAACAGCGTGTCATCCACAGATCCCCCATAACAGCGCGTCATCCACAGATCCCCCATAACAGCGCGTCACCCACAGATCCCCCATAACAGCGCATCATCCCCAGATCCCCCATAACAGCGCGTCATCCACAGATCCCCCATAACAGCGCGTCATCCACAGATCCCCCATAACAGCGCGTCATCCACAGATCCCCCATAACAGGGCGTCATCCACAGATCCCCCATAACAGTGCATCATCCACACATCCCCCATAACAGGGCGTCATCCACAGATCCCCCATAACAGAGCATCATCCACAGATCCCCCATAACAGTGCATCATCCACTGATCCCCCATAACAGCGCGTCATCCACAGATCCCCATAACAGCGCGTCACCCACAGATCCCCCATAACAGCGCGTCATCCACAGATCCCCCATAACAGCGCGTCATCCACAGATCCCCCATAACAGCGCATCATCCACAGATCCCCCATAACAGCGCATTATCCACAGATCCCCCATAACAGCGCGTCATACACAGATCCCCATAACAGCGCGTCATCCACAGATCCACCATAACAGCGCGTCATCCACAGATCCCCCATAACAGCGCGTCATCCACAGATCCCCCATAACAGAGCGTCATCCACAGATCCCCATAACAGCGCGTCATCCACAGATCCCCATAACAGCGCGTCATCCACAGATCCCCATAACAGCGCGTCATCCACAGATCCCCATAACAGCGCGTCATCCACAGATCCCCATAACAGCGCGTCATCCACAGATCTCCCATAACAGTGCGTCATCCACAGATCCCCCATAACAGAGCGTCATCCACAGATCCCCCATAACAGCGCGTCATCCACAGATCCCCCATAACAGTGCATCATCCACAGATCCCCATAACAGCGCGTCATCCACAAATCCCCCTTCACAGGGCGTCATCCACAGATCCCCCATAACAGTGCATCATCCACTGATCCCCCATAACAGCGCGTCATCCACAGATCCCCCATAACAGCGCGTCATCCACAGATCCCCCATAACAGTGCGTCATCCACAGATCCCCCATAACAGGGCGTCATCCACAGATCCCCCATAACAGAGCATCATCCACAGATCCCCATAACAGCGCGTCATCCACTGATCCCCCATAACAGCGCGTCATCCACAGATCCCCCATAACAGGGCGTCATCCACAGATCCCCCATAACAGAGCATCATCCACAGATCCCCCATAACAGGGCGTCATCCACAGATCCCCCATAACAGAGCATCATCCACAGATCCCCCATAACAGCGCATCATCCACTGATCCCCCATAACAGTGCGTCATCCACAGATCCCCCATAACAGCGCATCATCCACTGATCCCCCATAACAGCGCGTCATCCACAGATCCCCCATAACAGCGCGTCATCCACAGATCCCCCATAACAGTGCGTCATCCACAGATCCCCCATAACAGGGCGTCATCCACAGATCCCCCATAACAGAGCATCATCCACAGATCCCCATAACAGCGCGTCATCCACAGATCCCCCATAACAGCGCATCATCCACAGATCCCCCATAACAGCGCGTCATCCACAGATCCCCCATAACAGCGTGTCATCCACAGATCCCCCATAACAGAGCGTCACCCACAGATCCCCCATAACAGAGCGTCACCCACAGATCCCCCATAACAGCGTGTCATCCACAGATCCCCCATAACAGAGCGTCACCCACAGATCCACCATAACAGCGTGTCATCCACAGATCCCCCATAACAGTGCGTCATCCACAGATCTTGTTGATATTATTGTTATCTAGGGTGATTAGGAATCTTTCGCCCCTTCCAGCTTTCCTGAGCGCTGCTGCTGTTCATTCTCCCGTTAGCCGCAGATCTTGTATCATCCATTAGACGTTTTGTGTCTCTCGTTACCGTCGTCCATTCGTTTCCTTTTACAATCCAGTCTTATTCCACCAGCGGAGTATAAAGCCTCGGTGAGTCCGGAGCCGTCCCTGCCCTGAGCTGTGATCAAGGTAAACGCTTTCCTCCTACAAGAGAAGTTAGAAAGTTTAAGAAAAGAACAATCTACAGTTTGTCCTTGTGGCCAAGCTGGAGGGGAACCAAGAAACCGAAAAGCTTACTCTGATATTCTGCAAGAGAGAAGCACAAGAGGCCACAGGGCGAGCAGCACACCCGGAAACGTCTCGGAGGAGCAGTAAAGCACCCGAGCATTTAAATAATGCACAGTATAAAACGCAGCAATGATAGCGGTCAGACTTCCGCACATCGCAGTCTATGCAACACTTTTAATATAAAATGCCACGTGAAGTGGAGAGATCTGCATGATAGCAGTGATACATTGTGCCCGGGCTCAACGGACAATATCACACCATAGGCTTAGAAACAATGGCTCAGCACTCAGCCTAATAAAAATGAAACATAATATTTAAAGCTATGTCCAATTCTTTAGGCTTAGATTATGATTACTCTTTTAGGTTTAGCTATGCTTGCTCGTTTATGTTAGACTGTGTTGACTCTTTTAGGTTTAGCTGTGCTTGCTCGTTTATGTTAGACTGTGTTGGCTTGTTTAGGTTTAGCTGTGCTTGCTCAATTATATTAGACTGTGTTGGCTTCTTTAGGTTTAGCTGTGCTTGCTCTTTATATTAGACTGTGTTGACCTGTTTAGGTTTAGCTGTGCTTGCTCATTTATATTAGACTGTGTTGGCTTGTTTAGGTTTAGCTGTGCTTGCTCTTTATATTAGACTGTGTTGACCTGTTTAGGTTTAGCTGTGCTTGCTCATTTATATTAGATTGTGTTGGCTTGTTTAGGTTTAGCTGTGCTTGCTCATTTATATTAGATTGTGTTAGCTTGTTTAGGTTTAGCTGTGCTTGCTCATTTATATTAGACTGTGTTGACTTGTTTAGGTTTAGCTGTGCTTGCTCTTTATATTAGACTGTGTTGACCTGTTTAGGTTTAGCTGTGCTTGCTCATTTATATTAGACTGTGTTGGCTTGTTTAGGTTTAGCTGTGCTTGCTCATTTATATTAGACTGTGTTAGCTTGTTTAGGTTTAGCTGTGCTTGCTCATTTATATTAGACTGTGTTGACTTGTTTAGGTTTAGCTGTGCTTGCTCATTTATATTAGACTGTGTTGGCTTGTTTAGGTTTAGCTGTGCTTGCTCATTTATATTAGACTGTGTTGACTTGTTTAGGTTTAGCTGTGCTTTCTCGTTTATGTTAGACTGTGTTGACTTGTTTAGGTTTAGCTGTGCTTGCTCATTTATATTAGACTGTGTTGGCTTGTTTAGGTTTAGCTGTGCTTGCTCATTTATGTTAGATTGTGTTGGCTTGTTTAGGTTTAGCTGTGCTTGCTCATTTATATTAGACTGTGTTGGCTTGTTTAGGTTTAGCTGTGCTTGCTCATTTATATTAGACTGTGTTAGCTTGTTTAGGTTTAGCTGTGCTTGCTCATTTATATTAGACTGTGTTGGCTTCTTTAGGTTTAGCTGTGCTTTCTCGTTTATGTTAGACTGTGTTGACTTGTTTAGGTTTAGCTGTGCTTGCTCATTTATATTAGACTGTGTTGGCTTGTTTAGGTTTAGCTGTGCTTGCTCATTTATGTTAGATTGTGTTGGCTTGTTTAGGTTTAGCTGTGCTTGCTCATTTATATTAGACTGTGTTGGCTTGTTTAGGTTTAGCTGTGCTTGCTCATTTATATTAGACTGTGTTAGCTTGTTTAGGTTTAGCTGTGCTTGCTCATTTATATTAGACTGTGTTGGCTTCTTTAGGTTTAGCTGTGCTTGCTCATTTATATTAGACTGTGTTGGCTTGTTTAGGTTTAGCTGTGCTTGCTCATTTATATTAGACTGTGTTGGCTTGTTTAGGTTTAGCTGTGCTTGCTCATTTATGTTAGATTGTGTTGGCTTGTTTAGGTTTAGCTGTGCTTGCTCATTTATATTAGACTGTGTTGGCTTGTTTAGGTTTAGCTGTGCTTGCTCATTTATATTAGACTGTGTTAGCTTGTTTAGGTTTAGCTGTGCTTGCTCATTTATATTAGACTGTGTTGACTTGTTTAGGTTTAGCTGTGCTTTCTCGTTTATGTTAGACTGTGTTGGCTTGTTTAGGTTTAGCTGTGCTTTCTCGTTTATGTTAGACTGTGTTGACTTGTTTAGGTTTAGCTGTGCTTTCTCGTTTATGTTAGACTGTGTTGGCTTGTTTAGGTTTAGCTGTGCTTGCTCTTTATATTAGACTGTGTTGACTTGTTTAGGTTTAGCTGTGCTTGCTCATTTATATTAGACTGTGTTGGCTTGTTTAGGTTTAGCTGTGCTTGCTCATTTATGTTAGATTGTGTTGGCTTGTTTAGGTTTAGCTGTGCTTGCTCATTTATATTAGACTGTGTTGGCTTGTTTAGGTTTAGCTGTGCTTGCTCATTTATATTAGACTGTGTTAGCTTGTTTAGGTTTAGCTGTGCTTGCTCATTTATATTAGACTGTGTTGACTTGTTTAGGTTTAGCTGTGCTTTCTCGTTTATGTTAGACTGTGTTGACTTGTTTAGGTTTAGCTGTGCTTTCTCGTTTATGTTAGACTGTGTTGGCTTGTTTAGGTTTAGCTGTGCTTGCTCTTTATATTAGACTGTGTTGGCTTGTTTAGGTTTAGCTGTGCTTGCTCTTTATATTAGACTGTGTTGACTTGTTTAGGTTTAGCTGTGCTTGCTCATTTATATTAGACTGTGTTGGCTTGTTTAGGTTTAGCTGTGCTTGCTCTTTATATTAGACTGTGTTGACTTGTTTAGGTTTAGCTGTGCTTGCTCATTTATATTAGACTGTGTTGGCTTGTTTAGGTTTAGCTGTGCTTGCTCATTTATATTAGATTGTGTTGACTTGTTTAGGTTTAGCTGTGCTTGCTCGTTTATGTTAGACTGTGTTGACTTGTTTAGGTTTAGCTGTGCTTGCTCATTTATATTAGACTGTGTTGACTTGTTTAGGTTTAGCTGTGCTTGCTCGTTTATGTTAGACTGTGTTGGCTTCTTTAGGTTTAGCTGTGCTTGCTCATTTATATTAGATTGTGTTGGCTTGTTTAGGTTTAGCTATGCTTGCTCATTTATATTAGACTGTGTTGGCTTGTTTAGGTTTAGCTGTGCTTGCTCTTTATATTAGACTGTGTTGACTTGTTTAGGTTTAGCTGTGCTTGCTCATTTATATTAGACTGTGTTGGCTTGTTTAGGTTTAGCTGTGCTTGCTCATTTATATTAGACTGTGTTGGCTTGTTTAGATTTAGCTGTGCTTGCTCATTTATATTAGATTGTGTTGACTTGTTTAGGTTTAGCTGTGCTTGCTCATTTATATTAGATTGTGTTGACTTGTTTAGGTTTAGCTGTGCTTGCTCGTTTATGTTAGACTGTGTTGACTTGTTTAGGTTTAGCTGTGCTTGCTCATTTATATTAGACTGTGTTGGCTTCTTTAGGTTTAGCTGTGCTTGCTCATTTATATTAGATTGTGTTGGCTTGTTTAGGTTTAGCTATGCTTGCTCATTTATATTAGACTGTGTTGGCTTGTTTAGGTTTAGCTGTGCTTGCTCTTTATATTAGACTGTGTTGACTTGTTTAGGTTTAGCTGTGCTTGCTCATTTATATTAGACTGTGTTGGCTTGTTTAGGTTTAGCTGTGCTTGCTCATTTATATTAGACTGTGTTGGCTTGTTTAGGTTTAGCTGTGCTTGCTCATTTATATTAGACTGTGTTGGCTTGTTTAGGTTTAGCTATGCTTGCTCATTTATATTAGACTGTGTTGGCTTGTTTAGGTTTAGCTGTGCTTGCTCATTTATATTAGACTGTGTTGGCTTGTTTAGGTTTAGCTGTGCTTGCTCTTTATATTAGACTGTGTTGACTTGTTTAGGTTTAGCTGTGCTTGCTCATTTATATTAGATTGTGTTGACTTGTTTAGGTTTAGCTGTGCTTGCTCATTTATATTAGACTGTGTTGGCTTGTTTAGGTTTAGCTGTGCTTGCTCATTTATATTAGACTGTGTTGGCTTCTTTAGGTTTAGCTGTGCTTGCTCATTTATATTAGATTGTGTTGGCTTGTTTAGGTTTAGCTGTGCTTGCTCATTTATATTAGACTGTGTTGGCTTGTTTAGGTTTAGCTGTGCTTGCTCATTTATATTAGACTGTGTTGGCTTCTTTAGGTTTAGCTGTGCTTGCTCATTTATATTAGACTGTGTTGGCTTGTTTAGGTTTAGCTGTGCTTGCTCATTTATATTAGACTGTGTTGGCTTCTTTAGGTTTAGCTGTGCTTGCTCATTTATATTAGATTGTGTTGGCTTCTTTAGGTTTAGCTGTGCTTGCTCATTTATATTAGATTGTGTTGACTTGTTTAGGTTTAGCTGTGCTTGCTCATTTATATTAGACTGTGTTGGCTTGTTTAGGTTTAGCTGTGCTTGCTCATTTATATTAGATTGTGTTGGCTTCTTTAGGTTTAGCTGTGCTTGCTCATTTATATTAGACTGTGTTGGCTTGTTTAGGTTTAGCTGTGCTTGCTCATTTATATTAGACTGTGTTGGCTTCTTTAGGTTTAGCTGTGCTTGCTCATTTATATTGGACTGTGTTGGCTTGTTTAGGTTTAGCTGTGCTTGCTCGTTTATGTTAGACTGTGTTGGCTTGTTTAGGTTTAGCTGTGCTTGCTCATTTATATTAGACTGTGTTGGCTTGTTTAGGTTTAGCTGTGCTTGCTCATTTATATTAGATTGTGTTGGCTTGTTTAGGTTTAGCTGTGCTTGCTCATTTATATTAGATTGTGTTGGCTTGTTTAGGTTTAGCTGTGCTTGCTCATTTATATTAGACTGTGTTGGCTTGTTTAGGTTTAGCTGTGCTTGCTCTTTATATTAGACTGTGTTGACTTGTTTAGGTTTAGCTGTGCTTGCTCATTTATATTAGATTGTGTTGACTTGTTTAGGTTTAGCTGTGCTTGCTCATTTATATTAGACTGTGTTGGCTTCTTTAGGTTTAGCTGTGCTTGCTCATTTATATTAGATTGTGTTGGCTTCTTTAGGTTTAGCTGTGCTTGCTCATTTATATTAGATTGTGTTGGCTTTTTTAGGTTTAGCTGTGCTTGCTTGTTTATGTTAGATTGTGTTGACTTGTTTAGGTTTAGCTGTGCTTGCTCATTTATATTAGATTGTGTTGGCTTCTTTAGGTTTATCTGTGCTTGCTCATTTATATTAGATTGTGTTGGCTTCTTTAGGTTTATCTGTGCTTGCTCGTTTATGTTAGACTGTGTTGGCTTCTTTACGTTTAGCTGTGCTTGCTCATTTATATTGGACTGTGTTGGCTTCTTTAGGTTTAGCTGTGCTTGCTCATTTATATTAGACTGTGTTGGCTTCTTTAGGTTTAGCTGTGCTTGCTCATTTATATTAGATTGTGTTGGCTTCTTTAGGTTTAGCTGTGCTTGCTCATTTATATTGGACTGTGTTGGCTTGTTTAGGTTTAGCTGTGCTTGCTCATTTATATTAGACTGTGTTGGCTTCTTTAGATTTAGCTGTGCTTGCTCATTTATATTAGACTGTGTTGACTCCTTTAGATTTAGCTGTGCTTGCTCATTTATATTAGACTGTGTTGACTTGTTTAGGTTTAGCTGTGCTTGCTCATTTATATTAGATTGTGTTGACTTGTTTAGGTTTAGCTGTGCTAGCTCATTTTTATTAGATTGTGTTGACTTGTTTAGGTTTAGCTGTGCTTGCTCATTTATATTAGATTGTGTTGACTTGTTTAGGTTTATCTGTGCTTGCTCGTTTATGTTAGACTGTGTTGACTTGTTTAGGTTTAGCTGTGCTTGCTCATTTATATTGGACTGTGTTGGCTTCTTTAGGTTTAGCTGTGCTTGCTCATTTATATTGGACAGTGTTGGCTTCTTTAGATTTAGCTGTGCTTGCTCATTTATATTAGACTGTGTTGACTCCTTTAGATTTAGCTGTGCTTGCTCATTTATATTAGACTGTGTTGACTTGTTTAGGTTTAGCTGTGCTTGCTCATTTATATTAGATTGTGTTGACTTGTTTAGGTTTAGCTGTGCTTGCTCATTTATATTAGACTGTGTTGACTTGTTTAGGTTTAGCTGTGCTTGCTCATTTATATTAGACTGTGTTGACTTGTTTAGGTTTAGCTGTGCTTGCTCATTTATGTTAGACTGTGTTGACTTGTTTAGGTTTAGCTGTGCTTGCTCATTTATATTAGACTGTGTTGGCTTCTTTAGGTTTAGCTGTGCTTGCTCGTTTATATTAGACTGTGTTGGCTTGTTTAGGTTTAGCTGTGCTTGCTCATTTATATTAGATTGTGTTGACTTGTTTAGGTTTAGCTGTGCTTGCTCATTTATATTAGACTGTGTTGGCTTCTTTAGGTTTAGCTGTGCTTGCTCATTTATGTTAGACTGTGTTGGCTTCTTTAGGTTTAGCTGTGCTTGCTTGTTTATATTAGATTGTGTTGACTGGTTTAGGTTTAGCTGTGCTTGCTCATTTATGTTAGACTGTGTTGACTCCTTTAGGTTTAGCTGTGCTTGCTCATTTATATTAGACTGTGTTGGCTTGTTTAGGTTTAGCTGTGCTTGCTCATTTATATTAGACTGTGTTGGCTTCTTTAGGTTTAGCTGTGCTTGCTCATTTATATTAGATTGTGTTGGCTTCTTTAGGTTTAGCTGTGCTTGCTCATTTATATTGGACTGTGTTGGCTTCTTTAGGTTTAGCTGTGCTTGCTCATTTATATTGGACTGTGTTGGCTTGTTTAGGTTTAGCTGTGCTTGCTCATTTATATTAGACTGTGTTGGCTTGTTTAGGTTTAGCTGTGCTTGGTCATTTATATTGGACTGTGTTAACTTCTTTAGATTTAGCTGTGCTTGCTCGTTTATGTTAGACTGTGTTGGCTTATTTAGGTTTAGCTGTGCTTGCTCGTTTATGTTAGACTGTGATGACTTGTTTAGGTTTAGCTGTGCTTGCTCGTTTATGTTAGATTGTGTTGGCTTATTTAGGTTTAGCTGTGCTTGCTCGTTTATGTTAGATTGTGTTGGCTTATTTAGGTTTAGCTGTGCTTGCTCGTTTATGTTAGACTGTGATGACTTGTTTAGGTTTAGCTGTGCTTGCTCGTTTATGTTAGACTGTGTTGGCTTATTTAGGTTTAGCTGTGCTTGCTCGTTTATGTTAGACTGTGTTGGCTTATTTAGGTTTAGCTGTGCTTGCTCGTTTATGTTAGATTGTGTTGACTTGTTTAGGTTTAGCTATGCTTGCTCGTATATGTTATACTGTGTTGGCTTCTTTAGGTTTAGCTGTGCTTTCTCATTTATATTAGATTGTGTTGACTTGTTTAGGTTTAGCTGTGCTTGCTCGTTTATGTTAGACTGTGTTGACTTGTTTAGGTTTAGCTGTGCTTGCTCATTTATATTAGACTGTGTTGGCTTGTTTAGGTTTAGCTGTGCTTGGTCATTTATGTTAGACTGTGTTAACTTCTTTAGATTTAGCTGTGCTTGCTCGTTTATGTTAGACTGTGTTGGCTTATTTAGGTTTAGCTGTGCTTGCTCGTTTATGTTAGACTGTGATGACTTGTTTAGGTTTAGCTGTGCTTGCTCGTTTATGTTAGACTGTGTTGGCTTATTTAGGTTTAGCTGTGCTTGCTCGTTTATGTTAGACTGTGTTGACTTGTTTAGGTTTAGCTGTGCTTGCTCGTATATGTTATACTGTGTTGGCTACTTTAGGTTTAGCTGTGCTTGCTCGTATATGTTAGACTGTGTTGGCTACTTTAGGTTTAGCTGTGCTTGCTCGTTTATGTTAGACTGTGTTGACTTGTTTAGGTTTAGCTGTGCTTGCTCGTTTATGTTAGACTGTGTTGGCTACTTTAGGTTTAGCTGTGCTTGCTCATATATGTTAGACTGTGTTGGCTACTTTAGGTTTAGCTGTGCTTGCTCGTTTATATTAGACTGTGTTGACTTGTTTAGGTTTAGCTGTGCTTTCTCGTTTATGTTAGACTGTGTTGACTTGTTTAGGTTTAGCTGTGCTTGCTCGTTTATGTTAGACTGTGTTGACTTGTTTAGGTTTAGCTGTGCTTGCTCATTTATATTAGACTGTGTTGGCTTGTTTAGGTTTAGCTGTGCTTGCTCGTTTATGTTAGACTGTGTTGACTTGTTTAGGTTTAGCTATGCTTGCTCATTTATATTAGACTGTGTTGGCTTCTTTAGGTTTAGCTGTGCTTGCTCATTTATATTAGACTGTGTTGACTGGTTTAGGTTTAGCTGTGCTTGCTCATTTATATTAGACTGTGTTGGCTTCTTTAGGTTTAGCTGTGCTTGCTTGTTTTTGTTAGACTGTGTTGACTTGTTTAGGTTTAGCTGTGCTTCCTCATTTATATTAGACTTTGTTGGCTTTTTTTATATTTAGCTGTGCTTGCTCATTTATGTGAGACTGAGTTGACCATGTTTAGGTTTTGCTGTGCTTGCTCGTTTATGTTAGATTGTGTTGACTTGTTTAGGTTTAGCTGTGCTTGCTCGTATATGTTAGACTGTGTTGGCTTCTTTAGGTTTAGCTGTGCTTTCTCATTTATATTAGATTGTGTTGACTTGTTTAGGTTTAGCTGTGCTTGCTCATTTATATTAGACTGTGTTGGCTTGTTTAGGTTTAGCTGTGCTTGGTCATTTATGTTAGACTGTGTTAACTTCTTTAGATTTAGCTGTGCTTGCTCGTTTATGTTAGACTGTGTTGGCTTATTTAGGTTTAGCTGTGCTTGCTCGTTTATGTTAGACTGTGATGACTTGTTTAGGTTTAGCTGTGCTTGCTCGTTTATGTTAGACTGTGTTGGCTTATTTAGGTTTAGCTGTGCTTGCTCGTTTATGTTAGACTGTGTTGACTTGTTTAGGTTTAGCTGTGCTTGCTCGTATATGTTAGACTGTGTTGGCTTCTTTAGGTTTAGCTGTGCTTTCTCATTTATATTAGATTGTGTTGACTTGTTTAGGTTTAGCTGTGCTTGCTCATTTATATTAGACTGTGTTGGCTTGTTTAGGTTTAGCTGTGCTTGGTCATTTATGTTAGACTGTGTTAACTTCTTTAGATTTAGCTGTGCTTGCTCGTTTATGTTAGACTGTGTTGGCTTATTTAGGTTTAGCTGTGCTTGCTCGTTTATGTTAGACTGTGATGACTTGTTTAGGTTTAGCTGTGCTTGCTCGTTTATGTTAGACTGTGTTGGCTTATTTAGGTTTAGCTGTGCTTGCTCGTTTATGTTAGACTGTGTTGACTTGTTTAGGTTTAGCTGTGCTTGCTCGTATATGTTAGACTGTGTTGGCTACTTTAGGTTTAGCTGTGCTTGCTCGTATATGTTAGACTGGGTTGGCTACTTTAGGTTTAGCTGTGCTTGCTCGTTTATGTTAGACTGTGTTGACTTGTTTAGGTTTAGCTATGCTTGCTCGTTTATGTTAGACTGTGTTGACTTGTTTAGGTTTAGTTATGCTTGCTCGTTTATATTAGACTGTGTTGACTTGTTTAGGTTTAGCTGTGCTTTCTCGTTTATGTTAGACTGTGTTGACTTGTTTAGGTTTAGCTGTGCTTGCTCATTTATATTAGACTGTGTTGGCTTGTTTAGGTTTAGCTGTGCTTGCTCGTTTATGTTAGACTGTGTTGACTTGTTTAGGTTTAGCTGTGCTTGCTCATTTATATTAGACTGTGTTGGCTTGTTTAGGTTTAGCTGTGCTTGCTCATTTATATTGGACTGTGTTGGCTTGTTTAGGTTTAGCTGTGCTTGCTCGTTTATGTTAGACTGTGTTGACTTGTTTAGGTTTAGCTGTGCTTGCTCATTTATATTAGACTGTGTTGGCTTGTTTAGGTTTAGCTGTGCTTGCTCATTTATATTGGACTGTGTTGGCTTGTTTAGGTTTAGCTGTGCTTGCTCATTTATATTGGACTGTGTTGGCTTGTTTAGGTTTAGCTGTGCTTGCTTGTTTTTGTTAGACTGTGTTGACTTGTTTAGGTTTACCTGTGCTTGCTCATTTATATTAGACTTTGTTGGCTTTTTTAGATTTAGCTGTGCTTGCTCATTTATGTGAGACTGAGTTGACCATGTTTAGGTTTTGCTGTGCTTGCTCGTTTATGTTAGATTGTGTTGACTTGTTTAGGTTTAGCTGTGCTTGCTCGTATATGTTAGACTGTGTTGGCTTCTTTAGGTTTAGCTGTGCTTTCTCATTTATATTAGATTGTGTTGACTTGTTTAGGTTTAGCTGTGCTTGCTCATTTATATTAGACTGTGTTGGCTTGTTTAGGTTTAGCTGTGCTTGGTCATTTATGTTAGACTGTGTTAACTTCTTTAGATTTAGCTGTGCTTGCTCGTTTATGTTAGACTGTGATGACTTGTTTAGGTTTAGCTGTGCTTGCTCGTTTATGTTAGACTGTGTTGGCTTATTTAGGTTTAGCTGTGCTTGCTCGTTTATGTTAGACTGTGATGACTTGTTTAGGTTTAGCTGTGCTTGGTCATTTATGTTAGACTGTGTTGGCTTATTTAGGTTTAGCTGTGCTTGCTCGTTTATGTTAGACTGTGATGACTTGTTTAGGTTTAGCTGTGCTTGCTCGTTTATGTTAGACTGTGTTGGTTTATTTAGGTTTAGCTGTGCTTGCTCGTTTATGTTAGACTGTGTTGACTTGTTTAGGTTTAGCTGTGCTTGCTCGTATATGTTAGACTGTGTTGGCTACTTTAGGTTTAGCTGTGCTTGCTCGTATATGTTAGACTGTGTTGGCTACTTTAGGTTTAGCTGTGCTTGCTCGTTTATGTTAGACTGTGTTGACTTGTTTAGGTTTAGCTATGCTTGCTCGTTTATGTTAGACTGTGTTGACTTGTTTAGGTTTAGCTGTGCTTGCTCGTATATGTTAGACTGTGTTGGCTACTTTAGGTTTAGCTGTGCTTGCTCGTATATGTTAGACTGTGTTGGCTACTTTAGGTTTAGCTGTGCTTGCTCGTTTATGTTAGACTGTGTTGACTTGTTTAGGTTTAGCTATGCTTGCTCGTTTATATTAGACTGTGTTGACTTGTGTAACATACCTGGCGGCGTCCTTGCATGGTGGTCCATCTCCCACTGTGCAAGAGGGCGCACTTGATCTCCTGTCCAGAATGTCTCTCTGGCTTCCCTCCATGCTGTCTGTTTGTGTCTGTTTCTGCTGCTTAAGGGCGGCGCCCGATCACTTCCTGCCTTTTGTACCTGCTGTGGGTCACACCCCTTGTGCGTCCTCAGCCTATTGCTGTCTGTCACTTGGTATATAGCTCAGCAGCTCCCTTCTATCCCTGCCTGAGCATAGTGTTTCCTTCAGTGTGTGCTTGCACTCTGAAGGTGCCAGGTCCCGTCTCTTGTCTCCTGCTTTTTGTATCAGTTCCCGTGTCTGAACTGTGTCCTGTATGTCTCCTGCTTTGCGGTATCAGCTCCCGTGTCTGAACTGAGTCCTGTATGTCTCCTGCTTTGCGGTATCAGCTCCCGTGTCTGAACTGATTCCTGTATGTCTCCTGCTTTTCGGTATTAGTTCCCGTGTCTGAACTGAGTCCTTTCTGTGTTCTCTTGTCTGTCCTGTCTGAACACGCTCCTAGCCTGTTCCTCCCGCCTTCTAGGGGCCGATTACCTAGACCCGCTCCTGTATCTTGTCTGTCCTGTCTGAACACGCTCCTTGCCTGTTCGTCCTGCCTCTCTGGGGGCCGTATTCCTAGACCCGCTCCTGTATCCCGCTGCAGTGTCGGTCTCCTCCGTACACTCAGTTCCAGTCTGAACTCTCTCCTATCCTTTACCTGTTTTGCCTCTATGTCCGTTCCCTTCCTTTTTCTGCAGAGTCTGAACTCGTACCTAACTCCTGCCAGTTGTCTCTGTACTCCCGTTTGTGAGTTTGTGGTCCACTCGCTACTTCACTGCAAGTACCCTGTGGGTGTCTGGCTCTGTCTTTCCCTTCCTGTCTGTTCCGTGTGAACAGAGCCCTGTCCTCCCTGCTCAGCCTTGTCTGCACTCTAGCCGTGCTTGCCTGTAACCCTCTGCCTGTATTGTTCCTGAGTCCCGGTGTGTACTGGGTCCTATCCCGCCTGTGTTCCTACCTGCTAGTGCCTCCCTGTCTGCACTCTAGCTGTGCTTGCCTTTACCCCCCTGCCTGCATACCCGCCTGCCTGCATACCAGTCGTGCCTGCCTATACCCACCAGTCTGTGTGCCAGCCTACCAGCCTGTTCCTGTATTCCCCTGTGTGGGTCAACAGCCGTGTCCGGGGTCTGTCCTGGAGTAGCACCTGGTCCCTCTGCTCGGTTCCTCCTTGGTGCACTGGCGTCGTATGCCGTCGTGCGACCCTGGTCGGATCGGGTGAATACTTAGTCACGCCCCTCCAGGCATTCACTCTCCGGCACGGTCCAGTGGAATCACTACCAATCACACGCACACGCCGCTTAGCCCGGGCGTGTGCATAACAGCATGCTCAGGCCATGGTTCCCGTTGAGCCCCACGGCCTTCGCTCTTTGAGAAGTTTTTCCAGCGAATACATGCATTAAAATAAATAAATAAATTTTTTTTCCCCCCTTTAGCTGAGTTCCAGGCGAATTACGCACCCGTCCAGATGGATCTATCAGCCCTCGTTCCTGCGGATCCGCCACGTTACTATGGGGATCCAAGACAGTGTCGTGCATTTGTGGAGCAATGCATGCTACACTTTAAGGCCTACCCTCTCTATTTTCCTTCCGATTGGGCTAAAGTGGCCTTTATGATTGACTACCTAGCGGGTGATGCCTTGAAATGGGTCACCCCCCTATGGGAAGCATGGGATCCTGTCATCCTTGACCTGCAGGCCTTCCTGGTGGCCTTTCGTATGGTCTTCGAGGACCCTAACTCTGAAGCCCCTGCTGAAGCTTCACTTCCCAATATCCCGGAGCAGCCCCGACGGGTAATGTGTGTGGGTAGCGCAATAGTCCTCCAGCCCAATGAGACTACTGCCCACCCAGAATCCTCACAGGGTGACTACGCTTTCCGGAATACTTCTCTCAACCTCAAGAGGCAGTCCAGACGTGCTAGACTTAGAGGCAAGCCGTCACGCCAGGGTCTGTCCTCCCTGAGACCTCCTGACCCCAACCTTGAAGTCCCTACTGAAGCTTCACTTCCCAATATCCCGGAGAAACCCCAATGGGTAATGTGCGTGGGTAGTGCACCAGTTCTCCTGGCCGAAGAGACTTCTGCCCATCCAGACTCCACACAGGAGAACTTCCTGCACCCGGCATCAGATGCTTCTCTCTCTTTAACCGGTGTGCATGTCCAAGGATGCTCCAAAGCTGTGGTTACCTCAGAGTCTGTGCACGTCTACTACCTGGCGGAGGATCCCCTGTTGCCTCCTGAACCCTCCGGGATACCACTCGATGACAAATGGAGAGAGACTTCTCTACACCCGGTACACAATACTTTGTCCGCTTCGTCCTGTGAGCCTGACAATGGGTACCCCAAAGTGGTAGTTACCTCCGAGTCTCTACACCCCTCCGACCAGGCGGAGGATCTCCAGTTGTCTCCTGAACCCTTCGGGGTGCTACCTGGTAGCGAAAGGACAGAGACTCTCCTATACTCTGTACCTGATACCTCGCTCGCTTCGTCCAGTGAGTCCAACCTAGTGTACTCCGAAGCAGAGGTTACTCCTGAGTCTCTACACCCCTCCGACCAGGCGGAGGACCTCCAGTTGTGTTCAGAATCCTTCGGGGTGCCACCTGGTGGTGAATGGACAGAGACTTTCCTATACTCTGTACCTGATACCTCGCTCGCTTCGTCCAGTGAGTCCAACCTAGTGTACTCCGAAGCAGAGGTTACTCCTGAGTCTCTACACCCCTCCGACCAGGCGGAGGACCTCCAGTTGTGTTCAGAATCCTTCGGGGTGCCACCTGGTGGTGAATGGACAGAGACTTTCCTATATCCTGTACCTGATACCTCGCTCGCTTCGTCCAGTGAGTCCGACCTAGTGTACTCCGAAGCAGAGGTTACTCCCGAGTCTCTACACCCCTCCGACCAGGCGGAGGACCTCCAGTTGTGTTCAGAACCCTTCGGGGTGCCACCTGGTGGTGAATGGACAGAGACTTTCCTATACTCGGTACCCGATACCTCGCCTGCTTCCTCCAGTGAGTCTGACCTAGTGTACTCTGAAGCAGTTGTTTTCTCTGAGCCTCTGCACTCTTCTGACCTGGCGGAGGACCTCCAGTTGTTTCCTGAATCCTCCGGGATACCACCAGATAACAAAGAGACAGTGACTTTTCCTCATTATGTACCTGATAACCCGTCTATTTTTTCCTGTGAGCTTGACAAGATGTACCTCGAAGCAGAGATTACCCTCAAGTCTCTGTCCCCCTCCAACCCAGTGAACGACTGGTCCTCGAATTCCCTGCGGAAGATTCTGGCAGGCCTGAAGAAGAGGGGGCGTAAGGGGGGAGGTACTGTAACATACCTGGCGGCGTCCTTGCATGGTGGTCCATCTCCCACTGTGCAAGAGGGCGCACTTGATCTCCTGTCCAGAATGTCTCTCTGGCTTCCCTCCATGCTGTCTGTTTGTGTCTGTTTCTGCTGCTTAAGGGCGGCGCCCGATCACTTCCTGCCTTTTGTACCTGCTGTGGGTCACACCCCTTGTGCGTCCTCAGCCTATTGCTGTCTGTCACTTGGTATATAGCTCAGCAGCTCCCTTCTATCCCTGCCTGAGCATAGTGTTTCCTTCAGTGTGTGCTTGCACTCTGAAGGTGCCAGGTCCCGTCTCTTGTCTCCTGCTTTTTGTATCAGTTCCCGTGTCTGAACTGTGTCCTGTATGTCTCCTGCTTTGCGGTATCAGCTCCCGTGTCTGAACTGAGTCCTGTATGTCTCCTGCTTTGCGGTATCAGCTCCCGTGTCTGAACTGAGTCCTGTATGTCTCCTGCTTTTCGGTATTAGTTCCCGTGTCTGAACTGAGTCCTTTCTGTGTTCTCTTGTCTGTCCTGTCTGAACACGCTCCTAGCCTGTTCCTCCCGCCTTCTAGGGGCCGATTACCTAGACCCGCTCCTGTATCTTGTCTGTCCTGTCTGAACACGCTCCTTGCCTGTTCGTCCTGCCTCTCTGGGGGCCGTATTCCTAGACCCGCTCCTGTATCCCGCTGCAGTGTCGGTCTCCTCCGTACACTCAGTTCCAGTCTGAACTCTCTCCTATCCTTTACCTGTTTTGCCTCTATGTCCGTTCCCTTGCTTTTTCTGCAGAGTCTGAACTCGTACCTAACTCCTGCCAGTTGTCTCTGTACTCCCGTTTGTGAGTTTGTGGTCCACTCGCTACTTCACTGCAAGTACCCTGTGGGTGTCTGGCTCTGTCTTTCCCTTCCTGTCTGTTCCGTGTGAACAGAGCCCTGTCCTCCCTGCTCAGCCTTGTCTGCACTCTAGCCGTGCTTGCCTGTAACCCTCTGCCTGTATTGTTCCTGAGTCCCGGTGTGTACTGGGTCCTATCCCGCCTGTGTTCCTACCTGCTAGTGTCTCCCTGTCTGCACTCTAGCTGTGCTTGCCTTTACCCCCCTGCCTGCATACCCGCCTGCCTGCATATCAGTCGTGCCTGCCTATACCCACCAGTCTGTGTGCCAGCCTACCAGCCTGTTCCTGTATTCCCCTGTGTGGGTCAACAGCCGTGTCCGGGGTCTGTCCTGGAGTAGCACCTGGTCCCTCTGCTCGGTTCCTCCTTGGTGCACTGGCGTCGTATGCCGTCGTGCGACCCTGGTCGGATCGGGTGAATACTTAGTCACGCCCCTCCAGGCATTCACTCTCCGGCACGGTCCAGTGGAATCACTACCAATCACACGCACACGCCGCTTAGCCCAGGCGTGTGCATAACAACTTGTTTAGGTTTAGCTCTGCTTTCTCGTTTATGTTAGACTGTGTTGACTTGTTTAGGTTTAGCTGTGCTTGCTCATTTATATTAGATTGTGGTGGCTTGTTTAGGTTTAGCTGTGCTTGCTCGTTTATGTTAGACTGTGTTGACTTGTTTAGGTTTAGCTGTGCTTGCTCATTTATATTAGATTGTGATGACTTGTTTAGGTTTAGCTGTGCTTTCTCGTTTATGTTAGACTGTGTTGACTTGTTTAGGTTTAGCTGTGCTTGCTCATTTATATTAGACTGTGTTGGCTTGTTTAGGTTTAGCTGTGCTTGCTCGTTTATGTTAGACTGTGTTGACTTGTTTAGGTTTAGCTGTGCTTGCTCGTTTATATTAGACTGTGTTGACTGGTTTAGGTTTAGCTGTGCTTGCTCGTTTATGTTAGACTGTGTTGGCTTATTTAGGTTTAGCTGTGCTTGCTCGTTTATGTTAGACTGTGTTGACTGGTTTAGGTTTAGCTGTGCTTGCTCGTATATGTTAGATTGTGTTGGCTACTTTAGGTTTAGCTGTGCTTGCTCGTTTATGTTAGACTGTGTTGACTTGTTTAGGTTTAGCTATGCTTGCTCGTTTATGTTAGACTGTGATGACTTGTTTAGGTTTAGCTGTGCTTGCTCGTTTATGTTAGACTGTGTTGGCTTATTTAGGTTTAGCTGTGCTTGCTCGTTTATGTTAGACTGTGTTGACTTGTTTAGGTTTAGCTGTGCTTGCTCGTATATGTCAGACTGTGTTGGCTACTTTAGGTTTAGCTGTGCTTGCTCGTATATGTTAGACTGTGTTGGCTACTTTAGGTTTAGCTGTGCTTGCTCGTTTATGTTAGACTGTGTTGACTTGTTTAGGTTTAGCTATGCTTGCTCGTTTATGTTAGACTGTGTTGACTTGTTTAGGTTTAGCTGTGCTTGCTCGTATATGTTAGACTGTGTTGGCTACTTTAGGTTTAGCTGTGCTTGCTCGTATATGTTAGACTGTGTTGGCTACTTTAGGTTTAGCTGTGCTTGCTCGTATATGTTAGACTGTGTTGGCTACTTTAGGTTTAGCTGTGCTTTCTCGTTTATGTTAGACTGTGTTGACTTGTTTAGGTTTAGCTGTGCTTGGTCATTTATATTAGACTGTGTTGACTTGTTTAGGTTTAGCTGTGCTTTCTCGTTTATGTTAGACTGTGTTGACTTGTTTAGGTTTAGCTGTGCTTTCTCGTTTATGTTAGACTGCGTTGACTTGTTTAGGTTTAGCTGTGCTTGCTCATTTATATTAGACTGTGTTGGCTTGTTTAGGTTTAGCTGTGCTTGCTCGTTTATGTTAGACTGTGTTGACTTGTTTAGGTTTAGCTATGCTTGCTCATTTATATTAGACTGTGTTGGCTTCTTTAGGTTTAGCTGTGCTTGCTCATTTATATTAGACTGTGTTGACTGGTTTAGGTTTAGCTGTGCTTGCTCATTTATATTACACTGTGTTGGCTTCTTTAGGTTTAGCTGTGCTTGCTCATTTATATTGGACTGTGTTGGCTTGTTTAGGTTTAGCTGTGCTTGCTTGTTTTTGTTAGACTGTGTTGGCTTCTTTAGGTTTAGCTATGCTTGCTCATTTATATTAGACTGTGTTGGCTTCTTTAGGTTTAGCTGTGCTTGCTCATTTATATTAGACTGTGTTGACTGGTTTAGGTTTAGCTGTGCTTCCTCATTTATATTAGACTTTGTTGGCTTTTTTAGGTTTAGCTGTGCTTGCTCATTTATGTGAGACTGTGTTGGCTTCTTTAGGTTTAGCTGTGCTTGGTCATTTATGTTAGACTGTGTTAACTTCTTTAGATTTAGCTGTGCTTGCTCGTTTATGTTAGACTGTGTTGGCTTATTTAGGTTTAGCTGTGCTTGCTCATTTATGTGAGACTGAGTTGACCATGTTTAAGTTTTGCTGTGCTTGCTCGTTTATGTTAGATTGTGTTGACTTGTTTAGGTTTAGCTGTGCTTGCTCGTATATGTTAGACTGTGTTGGCTTCTTTAGGTTTAGCTGTGCTTGCTCATTTATATTAGACTGTGTTGGCTTCTTTAGATTTAGCTGTGCTTGCTCGTTTATGTTAGACTGTGATGACTTGTTTAGGTTTAGCTGTGCTTGCTCGTTTATGTTAGATTGTGTTGACTTGTTTAGGTTTAGCTGTGCTTACTCGTATATGTTAGACTGTGTTGGCTTCTTTAGGTTTAGCTGTGCTTGCTCATTTATATTAGACTGTGTTGGCTTCTTTAGATTTAGCTGTGCTTGCTCGTTTATGTTAGACTGTGATGACTTGTTTAGGTTTAGCTGTGCTTGCTCGTTTATGTTAGACTGTGTTGGCTTATTTAGGTTTAGCTGTGCTTGCTCGTTTATGTTAGACTGTGTTGACTTGTTTAGGTTTAGCTGTGCTTGCTCGTATATGTTAGACTGTGTTGGCTACTTTAGGTTTAGCTGTGCTTGCTCGTATATGTTAGACTGTGTTGGCTACTTTAGGTTTAGCTGTGCTTGCTCGTTTATGTTAGACTGTGTTGACTTGTTTAGGTTTAGCTATGCTTGCTCGTTTATGTTAGACTGTGTTGACTTGTTTAGGTTTAGCTATGCTTGCTCGTTTATATTAGACTGTGTTGACTTGTTTAGGTTTAGCTGTGCTTTCTCGTTTATGTTAGACTGTGTTGACTTGTTTATGTTTAGCTGTGCTTGCTCATTTATATTAGACTGTGTTGGCTTGTTTAGGTTTAGCTGTGCTTGCTCGTTTATGTTAGACTGTGTTGACTTGTTTAGGTTTAGCTGTGCTTGCTCATTTATATTGGATTGTGTTGGCTTGTTTAGGTTTAGCTGTGCTTGCTTGTTTTTGTTAGACTGTGTTGACTTGTTTAGGTTTACCTGTGCTTGCTCATTTATATTAGACTTTGTTGGCTTTTTTAGATTTAGCTGTGCTTGCTCATTTACGTGAGACTGAGTTGACCATGTTTAGGTTTTGCTGTGCTTGCTCGTTTATGTTAGATTGTGTTGACTTGTTTAGGTTTAGCTGTGCTTGCTCGTATATGTTAGACTGTGTTGGCTTCTTTAGGTTTAGCTGTGCTTTCTCATTTATATTAGATTGTGTTGACTTGTTTAGGTTTAGCTGTGCTTGCTCATTTATATTAGACTGTGTTGGCTTGTTTAGGTTTAGCTGTGCTTGGTCATTTATGTTAGACTGTGTTAACTTCTTTAGATTTAGCTGTGCTTGCTCGTTTATGTTAGACTGTGATGACTTGTTTAGGTTTAGCTGTGCTTGCTCGTTTATGTTAGACTGTGTTGGCTTATTTAGGTTTAGCTGTGCTTGCTTGTTTATGTTAGACTGTGATGACTTGTTTAGGTTTAGCTCTGCTTGGTCATTTATGTTAGACTGTGTTGGCTTATTTAGGTTTAGCTGTGCTTGCTCGTTTATGTTAGACTGTGATGACTTGTTTAGGTTTAGCTGTGCTTGCTCGTTTATGTTAGACTGTGTTGGTTTATTTAGGTTTAGCTGTGCTTGCTCGTTTATGTTAGACTGTGTTGACTTGTTTAGGTTTAGCTGTGCTTGCTCGTATATGTTAGACTGTGTTGGCTACTTTAGGTTTAGCTGTGCTTGCTCGTTTATGTTAGACTGTGGTGACTTGTTTAGGTTTAGCTGTGCTTGCTCGTATATGTTAGACTCTGTTGGCTACTTTAGGTTTAGCTGTGCTTGCTTGTTTATGTTAGACTGTGTTGACTTGTTTAGGTTTAGCTATGCTTGCTCGTTTATGTTAGACTGTGTTGACTTGTTTAGGTTTAGCTGTGCTTGCTCGTATATGTTAGACTGTGTTGGCTACTTTAGGTTTAGCTGTGCTTGCTCGTATATGTTAGACTGTGTTGGCTACTTTAGGTTTAGCTGTGCTTGCTCGTTTATGTTAGACTGTGTTGACTTGTTTAGGTTTAGCTCTGCTTTCTCGTTTATGTTAGACTGTGTTGACTTGTTTAGGTTTAGCTGTGCTTGCTCATTTATATTAGATTGTGGTGGCTTGTTTAGGTTTAGCTGTGCTTGCTCGTTTATGTTAGACTGTGTTGACTTGTTTAGGTTTAGCTGTGCTTGCTCATTTATATTAGATTGTGATGACTTGTTTAGGTTTAGCTGTGCTTTCTCGTTTATGTTAGACTGTGTTGACTTGTTTAGGTTTAGCTGTGCTTGCTCATTTATATTAGACTGTGTTGGCTTGTTTAGGTTTAGCTGTGCTTGCTCGTTTATGTTAGACTGTGTTGACTTGTTTAGGTTTAGCTGTGCTTGCTCGTTTATATTAGACTGTGTTGACTGGTTTAGGTTTAGCTGTGCTTGCTCATTTATATTAGACTGTGTTGGCTTGTTTAGGTTTAGCTGCGCTTGCTCGTTTATATTAGACTGTGTTGACTTGCTTAGGTTTAGCTATGCTTGGTCATTTATATTAGACTGTGTTGACTTGTTTAGGTTTAGCTGTGCTTTCTCGTTTATGTTAGACTGTGTTGACTTGTTTAGGTTTAGCTGTGCTTGCTCATTTATATTAGACTGTGTTGGCTTGTTTAGGTTTAGCTGCGCTTGCTCGTTTATATTAGACTGTGTTGACTTGTTTAGGTTTAGCTGTGCTTGCTCATTTATATTAGACTGTGTTGGCTTGTTTAGGTTTAGCTGCGCTTGCTCGTTTATATTAGACTGTGTTGACTTGTTTAGGTTTAGCTGTGCTTGCTCGTTTATGTTAGACTGTGTTGACTTGTTTAGGTTTAGCTGTGCTTTCTCGTTTATGTTAGACTGTGTTGACTTGTTTAGGTTTAGCTGTGCTTGCTCGTTTATATTAGACTGTGTTGGCTTGTTTAGGTTTAGCTGTGCTTGCTCGTTTATATTAGACTGTGTTGGCTTGTTTAGGTTTAGCTGTGCTTGGTCATTTATGTTAGACTGTGTTGGCTTGTTTAGGTTTAGCTGTGCTTGCTCATTTATATTAGACTGTGTAGGCTTGTTTAGGTTTAGCTGTGCTTTCTCATTTATGTTAGACTGTGTTGACTTCTTTAGGTTTAGCTGTGCTTGCTCGTTTATGTTAGACTGTGTTGACTTGTTTAGGTTTAGCTGTGCTTGCTCGTTTATGTTAGACTGTGTTGACTTGTTTAGGTTTAGCTATGCTTGGTCATTTATATTAGACTGTGTTGACTTGTTTAGGTTTAGCTGTGCTTTCTCGTTTATGTTAGACTGTGTTGACTTGTTTAGGTTTAGCTGTGCTTGCTCATTTATATTAGACTGTGTTGGCTTGTTTAGGTTTAGCTGCGCTTGCTCGTTTATATTAGACTGTGTTGACTTGTTTAGGTTTAGCTGTGCTTGCTCATTTATATTAGACTGTGTTGGCTTGTTTAGGTTTAGCTGCGCTTGCTCGTTTATATTAGACTGTGTTGACTTGTTTAGGTTTAGCTGTGCTTGCTCATTTATATTAGACTGTGTTGGCTTGTTTAGGTTTAGCTGTGCTTGCTCGTTTATATTAGACTGTGTTGGCTTGTTTAGGTTTAGCTGTGCTTGCTCGTTTATATTAGACTGTGTTGGCTTGTTTAGGTTTAGCTGTGCTTGGTCATTTATGTTAGACTGTGTTGGCTTGTTTAGGTTTAGCTGTGCTTGCTCATTTATATTAGACTGTGTAGGCTTGTTTAGGTTTAGCTGTGCTTTCTCATTTATGTTAGACTGTGTTGACTTCTTTAGGTTTAGCTGTGCTTGCTCGTTTATGTTAGACTGTGTTGACTTGTTTAGGTTTAGCTGTGCTTGCTCGTTTATGTTAGACTGTGTTGGCTTGTTTAGGTTTAGCTGTGCTTGCTCGTTTATATTAGATTGTGTTGACTTGTTTAGGTTTAGCTGTGCTTGGTCATTTATGTTAGACTGTGTTGACTTCTTTAGGTTTAGCTGTGCTTGCTCGTTTATGTTAGACTGTGTTGACTTGTTTAGGTTTAGCTGTGCTTGCTCGTTTATGTTAGACTGTGTTGGCTTGTTTAGGTTTAGCTGTGCTTGCTCGTTTATGTTAGACTGTGTTGGCTTGTTTAGGTTTAGCTATGCTTGCTCATTTATATTAGACTGTGTTGGCTTCTTTAGGTTTAGCTGTGCTTGCTCATTTATATTAGACTGTGTTGGCTTGTTTAGGTTTAGCTGTGCTTGCTCGTTTATGTTAGACTGTGTTGGCTTGTTTAGGTTTAGCTATGCTTGCTCATTTATATTAGACTGTGTTGGCTTCTTTAGGTTTAGCTGTGCTTGCTCATTTATATTAGACTGTGTTGACTGGTTTAGGTTTAGCTGTGCTTGCTCATTTATATTAGACTGTGTTGGCTTCTTTAGGTTTAGCTGTGCTTGCTCATTTATATTGGACTGTGTTGGCTTGTTTAGGTTTAGCTGTGCTTGCTTGTTTTTGTTAGACTGTGTTGACTTGTTTAGGTTTACCTGTGCTTCCTCATTTATATTAGACTTTGTTGGCTTTTTTAGGTTTAGCTGTGCTTGCTCATTTATGTGAGACTGAGTTGACCATGTTTAGGTTTTGCTGTGCTTGCTCGTTTATGTTAGATTGTGTTGACTTGTTTAGGTTTAGCTGTGCTTGCTCGTATATGTTAGACTGTGTTGGCTTCTTTAGGTTTAGCTGTGCTTTCTCATTTATATTAGATTGTGTTGACTTGTTTAGGTTTAGCTGTGCTTGCTCATTTATATTAGACTGTGTTGGCTTGTTTAGGTTTAGCTGTGCTTGGTTATTTATGTTAGACTGTGTTAACTTCTTTAGATTTAGCTGTGCTTGCTCGTTTATGTTAGACTGTGTTGGCTTATTTAGGTTTAGCTGTGCTTGCTCGTTTATGTTAGACTGTGATGACTTTTTTAGGTTTAGCTGTGCTTGCTCGTTTATGTTAGACTGTGTTGGCTTATTTAGGTTTAGCTGTGCTTGCTCGTTTATGTTAGACTGTGTTGACTTGTTTAGGTTTAGCTGTGCTTGCTCGTATATGTTAGACTGTGTTGGCTACTTTAGGTTTAGCTGTGCTTGCTCGTATATGTTAGACTGTGTTGGCTACTTTAGGTTTAGCTGTGCTTGCTCGTTTATGTTAGACTGTGTTGACTTGTTTAGGTTTAGCTATGCTTGCTCGTTTATGTTAGACTGTGTTGACTTGTTTAGGTTTAGCTATGCTTGCTCGTTTATATTAGACTGTGTTGACTTGTTTAGGTTTAGCTGTGCTTTCTCGTTTATGTTAGACTGTGTTGACTTGTTTAGGTTTAGCTGTGCTTGCTCATTTATATTAGACTGTGTTGGCTTGTTTAGGTTTAGCTGTGCTTGCTCATTTATATTGGACTGTGTTGACTTGTTTAGGTTTAGCTGTGCTTGCTCTTTTATATTGGACTGTGTTGGCTTGTTTAGGTTTAGCTGTGCTTGCTTGTTTATGTTAGACTGTGTTGACTTGTTTAGGTTTAGCTGTGCTTGCTCATTTATATTGGACTGTGTTGGCTTGTTTAGGTTTAGCTGTGCTTGCTCATTTATGTGAGACTGAGTTGACCATGTTTAGGTTTTGCTGTGCTTGCTCGTTTATGTTAGATTGTGTTGACTTGTTTAGGTTTAGCTGTGCTTGCTCGTATATGTTAGACTGTGTTGGCTTCTTTAGGTTTAGCTGTGCTTTCTCATTTATATTAGATTGTGTTGACTTGTTTAGGTTTAGCTGTGCTTGCTCATTTATATTAGACTGTGTTGGCTTGTTTAGGTTTAGCTGTGCTTGGTCATTTATGTTAGACTGTGTTAACTTCTTTAGATTTAGCTGTGCTTGCTCGTTTATGTTAGACTGTGTTGGCTTATTTAGGTTTAGCTGTGCTTGCTCGTTTATGTTAGACTGTGATGACTTTTTTAGGTTTAGCTGTGCTTGCTCGTTTATGTTAGACTGTGTTGGCTTATTTAGGTTTAGCTGTGCTTGCTCGTTTATGTTAGACTGTGTTGACTTGTTTAGGTTTAGCTGTGCTTGCTCGTATATGTTAGACTGTGTTGGCTACTTTAGGTTTAGCTGTGCTTGCTCGTATATGTTAGACTGTGTTGGCTACTTTAGGTTTAGCTGTGCTTGCTCGTTTATGTTAGACTGTGTTGACTTGTTTAGGTTTAGCTATGCTTGCTCGTTTATGTTAGACTGTGTTGACTTGTTTAGGTTTAGCTATGCTTGCTCGTTTATATTAGACTGTGTTGACTTGTTTAGGTTTAGCTGTGCTTTCTCGTTTATGTTAGACTGTGTTGACTTGTTTAGGTTTAGCTGTGCTTGCTCATTTATATTAGACTGTGTTGGCTTGTTTAGGTTTAGCTGTGCTTGCTCATTTATATTGGACTGTGTTGACTTGTTTAGGTTTAGCTGTGCTTGCTCATTTATATTGGACTGTGTTGGCTTGTTTAGGTTTAGCTGTGCTTGCTCGTTTATGTTAGACTGTGTTGACTTGTTTAGGTTTAGCTGTGCTTGCTCATTTATATTAGACTGTGTTGGCTTCTTTAGGTTTAGCTGTGCTTGCTCATTTATATTAGACTGTGTTGACTGGTTTAGGTTTAGCTGTGCTTGCTCATTTATATTAGACTGTGTTGGCTTCTTTAGGTTTAGCTGTGCTTGCTCATTTATATTGGACTGTGTTGGTTTGTTTAGGTTTAGCTGTGCTTGCTTGTTTTTGTTAGACTGTGTTGACTTGTTTAGGTTTAGCTGTGCTTGCTCATTTATATTGGACTGTGTTGGCTTGTTTAGGTTTAGCTGTGCTTGCTCATTTATGTGAGACTGAGTTGACCATGTTTAGCTTTTGCTGTGCTTGCTCGTTTATGTTAGATTGTGTTGACTTGTTTAGGTTTAGCTGTGCTTGCTCGTATATGTTAGACTGTGTTGGCTTCTTTAGGTTTAGCTGTGCTTTCTCATTTATATTAGATTGTGTTGACTTGTTTAGGTTTAGCTGTGCTTGCTCATTTATATTAGACTGTGTTGGCTTGTTTAGGTTTAGCTGTGCTTGGTCATTTATGTTAGACTGTGTTAACTTCTTTAGATTTAGCTGTGCTTGCTCGTTTATGTTAGACTGTGTTGGCTTATTTAGGTTTAGCTGTGCTTGCTCGTTTATGTTAGACTGTGATGACTTTTTTAGGTTTAGCTGTGCTTGCTCGTTTATGTTAGACTGTGTTGGCTTATTTAGGTTTAGCTGTGCTTGCTCGTTTATGTTAGACTGTGTTGACTTGTTTAGGTTTAGCTGTGCTTGCTCGTATATGTTAGACTGTGTTGGCTACTTTAGGTTTAGCTGTGCTTGCTCGTATATGTTAGACTGTGTTGGCTACTTTAGGTTTAGCTGTGCTTGCTCGTTTATGTTAGACTGTGTTGACTTGTTTAGGTTTAGCTGTGCTTGCTCGTTTATATTAGACTGTGTTGACTTGTTTAGGTTTAGCTGTGCTTTCTCGTTTATGTTAGACTGTGTTGACTTGTTTAGGTTTAGCTGTGCTTGCTCATTTATATTAGACTGTGTTGGCTTGTTTAGGTTTAGCTGTGCTTGCTCATTTATATTGGACTGTGTTGACTTGTTTAGGTTTAGCTGTGCTTGCTCATTTATATTGGACTGTGTTGGCTTGTTTAGGTTTAGCTGTGCTTGCTTGTTTTTGTTAGACTGTGTTGACTTGTTTAGGTTTACCTGTGCTTGCTCATTTATATTAGACTTTGTTGGCTTTTTTAGATTTAGCTGTGCTTGCTCATTTATGTGAGACTGAGTTGACCATGTTTAGGTTTTGCTGTGCTTGCTCGTTTATGTTAGATTGTGTTGACTTGTTTAGGTTTAGCTGTGCTTGCTCGTATATGTTAGACTGTGTTGGCTTCTTTAGGTTTAGCTGTGCTTTCTCATTTATATTAGATTGTGTTGACTTGTTTAGGTTTAGCTGTGCTTGCTCATTTATATTAGACTGTGTTGGCTTGTTTAGGTTTAGCTGTGCTTGGTCATTTATGTTAGACTGTGTTAACTTCTTTAGATTTAGCTGTGCTTGCTCGTTTATGTTAGACTGTGATGACTTGTTTAGGTTTAGCTGTGCTTGCTCGTTTATGTTAGACTGTGTTGGCTTATTTAGGTTTAGCTGTGCTTGCTCGTTTATGTTAGACTGTGATGACTTGTTTAGGTTTAGCTGTGCTTGGTCATTTATGTTAGACTGTGTTGGCTTATTTAGGTTTAGCTGTGCTTGCTCGTTTATGTTAGACTGTGATGACTTGTTTAGGTTTAGCTGTGCTTGCTCGTTTATGTTAGACTGTGTTGGTTTATTTAGGTTTAGCTGTGCTTGCTCGTATATGTTAGACTGTGTTGGCTACTTTAGGTTTAGCTGTGCTTGCTCGTATATGTTAGACTGTGTTGGCTACTTTAGGTTTAGCTGTGCTTGCTCGTATATGTTAGACTGTGTTGGCTACTTTAGGTTTAGCTGTGCTTGCTCGTTTATGTTAGACTGTGTTGACTTGTTTAGGTTTAGCTATGCTTGCTCGTATATGTTAGACTGTGTTGGCTACTTTAGGTTTAGCTGTGCTTGCTCGTATATGTTAGACTGTGTTGGCTACTTTAGGTTTAGCTGTGCTTGCTCGTTTATGTTAGACTGTGTTGGCTACTTTAGGTTTAGCTGTGCTTGCTCGTATATGTTAGACTGTGTTGGCTACTTTAGGTTTAGCTGTGCTTGCTCGTTTATGTTAGACTGTGTTGACTTGTTTAGGTTTAGCTGTGCTTGCTCGTATATGTTAGACTGTGTTGGCTACTTTAGGTTTAGCTGTGCTTGCTCGTATATGTTAGACTGTGTTGGCTACTTTAGGTTTAGCTGTGCTTGCTCGTTTATGTTAGACTGTGTTGACTTGTTTAGGTTTAGCTGTGCTTGCTCGTATATGTTAGACTGTGTTGGCTACTTTAGGTTTAGCTGTGCTTGCTCGTTTATGTTAGACTGTGTTGACTTGTTTAGGTTTAGCTATGCTTGCTCGTTTATGTTAGACTGTGTTGACTTGTTTAGGTTTAGCTATGCTTGCTCATTTATATTAGACTGTGTTGACTTGTTTAGGTTTAGCTCTGCTTTCTCGTTTATGTTAGACTGTGTTGGCTTGTTTAGGTTTAGCTGTGCTTGCTCGTTTATGTTAGACTGTGTTGACTTGTTTAGGTTTAGCTGTGCTTGCTCATTTATATTAGATTGTGATGACTTGTTTAGGTTTAGCTGTGCTTTCTCGTTTATGTTAGACTGTGTTGACTTGTTTAGGTTTAGCTGTGCTTGCTCATTTATATTAGACTGTGTTGGCTTGTTTAGGTTTAGCTGTGCTTGCTCGTTTATGTTAGACTGTGTTGACTTGTTTAGGTTTAGCTGTGCTTGCTCATTTATATTAGACTGTGTTGGCTTGTTTAGGTTTAGCTGCGCTTGCTCGTTTATATTAGACTGTGTTGTCTTGCTTAGGTTTAGCTATGCTTGGTCATTTATATTAGACTGTGTTGACTTGTTTAGGTTTACCTGTGCTTGCTCATTTATATTAGACTTTGTTGGCTTTTTTAGATTTAGCTGTGCTTGCTCATTTATGTGAGACTGAGTTGACCATGTTTAGGTTTTGCTGTGCTTGCTCGTTTATGTTAGATTGTGTTGACTTGTTTAGGTTTAGCTGTGCTTGCTCGTATATGTTAGACTGTGTTGGCTTCTTTAGGTTTAGCTGTGCTTTCTCATTTATATTAGATTGTGTTGACTTGTTTAGGTTTAGCTGTGCTTGCTCATTTATATTAGACTGTGTTGGCTTGTTTAGGTTTAGCTGTGCTTGGTCATTTATGTTAGACTGTGTTAACTTCTTTAGATTTAGCTGTGCTTGCTCGTTTATGTTAGACTGTGATGACTTGTTTAGGTTTAGCTGTGCTTGCTCGTTTATGTTAGACTGTGTTGGCTTATTTAGGTTTAGCTGTGCTTGCTCGTTTATGTTAGACTGTGATGACTTGTTTAGGTTTAGCTGTGCTTGGTCATTTATGTTAGACTGTGTTGGCTTATTTAGGTTTAGCTGTGCTTGCTCGTTTATGTTAGACTGTGATGACTTGTTTAGGTTTAGCTGTGCTTGCTCGTTTATGTTAGACTGTGTTGGTTTATTTAGGTTTAGCTGTGCTTGCTCGTATATGTTAGACTGTGTTGGCTACTTTAGGTTTAGCTGTGCTTGCTCGTATATGTTAGACTGTGTTGGCTACTTTAGGTTTAGCTGTGCTTGCTCGTATATGTTAGACTGTGTTGGCTACTTTAGGTTTAGCTGTGCTTGCTCGTTTATGTTAGACTGTGTTGACTTGTTTAGGTTTAGCTATGCTTGCTCGTTTATGTTAGACTGTGTTGACTTGTTTAGGTTTAGCTGTGCTTGCTCGTATATGTTAGACTGTGTTGGCTACTTTAGGTTTAGCTGTGCTTGCTCGTTTATGTTAGACTGTGTTGACTTGTTTAGGTTTAGCTATGCTTGCTCGTTTATGTTAGACTGTGTTGACTTGTTTAGGTTTAGCTATGCTTGCTCGTTTATATTAGACTGTGTTGACTTGTTTAGGTTTAGCTCTGCTTTCTCGTTTATGTTAGACTGTGTTGACTTGTTTAGGTTTAGCTGTGCTTGCTCATTTATATTAGATTGTGGTGGCTTGTTTAGGTTTAGCTGTGCTTGCTCGTTTATGTTAGACTGTGTTGACTTGTTTAGGTTTAGCTGTGCTTGCTCATTTATATTAGATTGTGATGACTTGTTTAGGTTTAGCTGTGCTTTCTCGTTTATGTTAGACTGTGTTGACTTGTTTAGGTTTAGCTGTGCTTGCTCATTTATATTAGACTGTGTTGGCTTGTTTAGGTTTAGCTGTGCTTGCTCGTTTATGTTAGACTGTGTTGACTTGTTTAGGTTTAGCTGTGCTTGCTCGTTTATATTAGACTGTGTTGACTGGTTTAGGTTTAGCTGTGCTTGCTCATTTATATTAGACTGTGTTGGCTTGTTTAGGTTTAGCTGCGCTTGCTCGTTTATATTAGACTGTGTTGACTTGCTTAGGTTTAGCTATGCTTGGTCATTTATATTAGACTGTGTTGACTTGTTTAGGTTTAGCTGTGCTTTCTCGTTTATGTTAGACTGTGTTGACTTGTTTAGGTTTAGCTGCGCTTGCTCGTTTATGTTAGACTGTGTTGACTTGTTTAGGTTTAGCTATGCTTGGTCATTTATATTAGACTGTGTTGACTTGTTTAGGTTTAGCTGTGCTTTCTCGTTTATGTTAGACTGTGTTGACTTGTTTAGGTTTAGCTGTGCTTTCTCGTTTATGTTAGACTGTGTTGACTTGTTTAGGTTTAGCTGTGCTTGCTCATTTATATTAGACTGTGTTGGCTTGTTTAGGTTTAGCTGTGCTTGCTCGTTTTTGTTAGACTGTGTTGACTTGTTTAGGTTTAGCTATGCTTGCTCATTTATATTAGACTGTGTTGGCTTGTTTAGGTTTAGCTGCGCTTGCTCGTTTATATTAGACTGTGTTGACTTGTTTAGGTTTAGCTGTGCTTGCTCATTTATATTAGACTGTGTTGGCTTGTTTAGGTTTAGCTGTGCTTGCTCGTTTATATTAGACTGTGTTGGCTTGTTTAGGTTTAGCTGTGCTTGCTCGTTTATATTAGACTGTGTTGGCTTGTTTAGGTTTAGCTGTGCTTGGTCATTTATGTTAGACTGTGTTGGCTTGTTTAGGTTTAGCTGTGCTTGCTCATTTATATTAGACTGTGTAGGCTTGTTTAGGTTTAGCTGTGCTTTCTCATTTATGTTAGACTGTGTTGGCTTGTTTAGGTTTAGCTGTGCTTGCTCGTTTATATTAGATTGTGTTGACTTGTTTAGGTTTAGCTGTGCTTGGTCATTTATGTTAGACTGTGTTGACTTCTTTAGGTTTAGCTGTGCTTGCTCGTTTATGTTAGACTGTGTTGACTTGTTTAGGTTTAGCTGTGCTTGCTCGTTTATGTTAGACTGTGTTGGCTTGTTTAGGTTTAGCTGTGCTTGCTCGTTTATGTTAGACTGTGTTGACTTGTTTAGGCTTAGCTGTGCTTGCTCGTTTATATTAGATTGTGTTGACTTGTTTAAGTTTAGCTGTGCTTGGTCATTTATGTTAGACTGTGTTGACTTGTTTAGGTTTAGCTGTGCTTGCTCGTTTATATTAGACTGTGTTGACTTGTTTAAGTTTAGCTGTGCTTTCTCATTTATGTTAGACTGTGTTGACTTGTTTATGTTTAGCTGTGCTTGCTCGTTTATGTTAGACTGTGTTGACTTGTTTAGGTTTAGCTGTGCTTGCTCGTTTATGTTAGACTGTGTTGACTTGTTTAGGTTTAGCTGTGCTTGCTCATTTATATTAGACTGTGTTGACTTGTTTAAGTGTAGCTGTGCTTTCTCGTTTATGTTAGACTGTGTTGACTTGTTTAGGTTTAGCTGTGCTTGCTCATTTATGTTAGACTGTGTTGACTTGTTTAGGTTTAGCTATGCTTGCTCGTTTATGTTAGACTGTGTTGATCTGTTTAGGTTTAGCTGTGCTTGCTCATTCATGTTAGACTGTGTTGACTTGTTTAGGTTTAGCTATGCTTGCTCGTTTATGTTAGACTGTGTTGATCTGTTTAGGTTTAGCTGTGCTTGCTCGTTTATGTTAGACTGTGTTGACTTGTTTAGGTTTAGCTGTCCTTGCTCATTTATGTTAGACTGTGTTGACTTGTTTAAGTTTAGCTGTGCTTTCTCGTTTATGTTAGACTGTGTTGGCTTGTTTATGTTTAGCTGTGCTTGCTCGTTTATGTTAGACTGTGTTGACTTGTTTAGGTTTAGCTGTGCTTTCTCGTTTATGTTAGACTGTGTTGACTTTCTTTAGGTTTAGCTATGCTTGCTCGTTTATGTTAGACTGTGTTGACTTGTTTAGGTTTAGCTGTGCTTGCTCATTTATATTAGACTGTGTAGGCTTGTTTAGGTTTAGCTGTGCTTTCTCATTTATGTTAGACTGTGTTGGCTTGTTTAGGTTTAGCTGTGCTTGCTCATTTATATTAGACTGTGTAGGCTTGTTTAGGTTTAGCTGTGCTTTCTCATTTATGTTAGACTGTGTTGGCTTGTTTAGGTTTAGCTGTGCTTGCTCGTTTATATTAGATTGTGTTGACTTGTTTAGGTTTAGCTGTGCTTGGTCATTTATGTTAGACTGTGTTGACTTCTTTAGGTTTAGCTGTGCTTGCTCGTTTATGTTAGACTGTGTTGACTTGTTTAGGTTTAGCTGTGCTTGCTCGTTTATGTTAGACTGTGTTGGCTTGTTTAGGTTTAGCTGTGCTTGCTCGTTTATGTTAGACTGTGTTGACTTGTTTAGGCTTAGCTGTGCTTGCTCGTTTATATTAGATTGTGTTGACTTGTTTAAGTTTAGCTGTGCTTGGTCATTTATGTTAGACTGTGTTGACTTGTTTAGGTTTAGCTGTGCTTGCTCGTTTATATTAGACTGTGTTGACTTGTTTAAGTTTAGCTGTGCTTTCTCATTTATGTTAGACTGTGTTGACTTGTTTATGTTTAGCTGTGCTTGCTCGTTTATGTTAGACTGTGTTGACTTGTTTAGGTTTAGCTGTGCTTGCTCGTTTATGTTAGACTGTGTTGACTTGTTTAGGTTTAGCTGTGCTTGCTCATTTATATTAGACTGTGTTGACTTGTTTAAGTGTAGCTGTGCTTTCTCGTTTATGTTAGACTGTGTTGACTTGTTTAGGTTTAGCTGTGCTTGCTCATTTATGTTAGACTGTGTTGACTTGTTTAGGTTTAGCTATGCTTGCTCGTTTATGTTAGACTGTGTTGATCTGTTTAGGTTTAGCTGTGCTTGCTCATTCATGTTAGACTGTGTTGACTTGTTTAGGTTTAGCTATGCTTGCTCGTTTATGTTAGACTGTGTTGATCTGTTTAGGTTTAGCTGTGCTTGCTCGTTTATGTTAGACTGTGTTGACTTGTTTAGGTTTAGCTGTCCTTGCTCATTTATGTTAGACTGTGTTGACTTGTTTAAGTTTAGCTGTGCTTTCTCGTTTATGTTAGACTGTGTTGGCTTGTTTATGTTTAGCTGTGCTTGCTCGTTTATGTTAGACTGTGTTGACTTGTTTAGGTTTAGCTGTGCTTTCTCGTTTATGTTAGACTGTGTTGACTTTCTTTAGGTTTAGCTATGCTTGCTCGTTTATGTTAGACTGTGTTGACTTGTTTAGGTTTAGCTGTGCTTGCTCATTTATATTAGACTGTGTTGGCTTGTTTAGGTTTAGCTGTGCTTTCTCGTTTATGTTAGACTGTGTTGACTTGTTTAGGTTTAGCTGTGCTTGCTCATTTATATTAGACTGTGTTGACTTGTTTAGGTTTAGCTGTGCTTTCTCGTTTATGTTAGACTGTGTTGACATGTTTAGGTTTAGCTGTGCTTGCTCGTTTATGTTAGACTGTGTTGACTTGTTTAGGTTTAGCTATGCTTGCTCATTTATATTAGACTGTGTTGACTTGTTTAGGTTTAGCTGTGCTTTCTCGTTTATGTTAGACTGTGTTGGCTTGTTTAGGTTTAGCTGTGCTTGCTCATTTATATTAGACTGTGTTGACTTGTTTAGGTTTAGCTATGCTTGCTCGTTTATGTTAGACTGTGTTGACATGTTTAGGTTTAGCTGTGCTTGCTCGTTTATGTTAGACTGTGTTGACTTGTTTAGGTTTAGCTGTGCTTTCTCGTTTATGTTAGACTGTGTTGACTTGTTTAGGTTTAGCTATGCTTGCTCGTTTATGTTAGACTGTGCTGACTTGTTTAGGTTTAGCTGTGCTTTCTCGTTTATATTAGACTGTGTTGACTTGTTTAGGTTTAGCTATGCTTGCTCGTTTATGTTAGACTGTGCTGACTTCTTTAGGTTTAGCTGTGCTTGCTGATTTATTTTAGATTGTGTTGACTTGTTTAGGTTTAGCTGTGCTTGCTCATTTATATTAGACTGTGTTGGCTTGTTTAGGTTTAGCTGTGCTTGGTCATTTATGTTAGACTGTGCTGGCTTGTTTAGGTTTAGCTGTGCTTGCTCATTTATATTAGACTGTGTTGACTTGTTTAGGTTTAGCTGTGCTTGCTCGTTTATGTTAGACTGTGTTGACTTGTTTAGGTTTAGCTGTGCTTGCTCGTTTATGTTAGACTGTGTTGACTTGTTTAGGTTTAGCTGTGCTTGCTCGTTTATGTTAGACTGTGTTGGCTTGTTTAGGTTTAGCTGTGCTTTCTCGTTTATATTAGATTGTGTTGACTTGTTTAGGTTTAGCTGTGCTTGGTCATTTATGTTAGACTGTGTTGACTTGTTTAGATTTAGCTGTGCTTGCTCATTTATATTAGATTGTGTTGGCTTGTTTAGATTTAGCTGTGCTTGCTCATTTATATTAGATTGTGTTGACTTGTTTAGGTTTAGCTGTGCTTGCTCATTTATATTAGATTGTGTTGACTTGTTTAGGTTTAGCTGTGCTTGCTCATTTATATTAGACTGTGTTGGCTTCTTTAGGTTTAGCTGTGCTTGCTCGTTTATGTTAGACTGTGTTGGCTTGTTTAGGTTTAGCTGTGCTTGCTCGTTTATGTTAGACTGTGTTGGCTTGTTTAGGTTTAGCTGTGCTTGCTCATTTATATTAGACTGTGTTGGCTTCTTTAGGTTTAGCTGTGCTTGCTCATTTATATTAGACTGTGTTGGCTTCTTTAGGTTTAGCTGTGCTTGCTCGTTTATGTTAGACTGTGTTGGCTTGTTTAGGTTTAGCTGTGCTTGCTCGTTTATATTAGATTGTGTTGACTTGTTTAGGTTTAGCTGTGCTTGCTCATTTATATTAGATTGTGTTGACTTGTTTAGGTTTAGCTGTGCTTGCTCATTTATATTAGACTGTGTTGGCTTCTTTAGGTTTAGCTGTGCTTGCTCATTTATATTAGACTGTGTTGGCTTGTTTAGGTTTAGCAATGCTTGCTCATTTATATTAGACTGTGTTGGCTTGTTTAGGTTTAGCTGTGCTTGCTCATTTATATTAGACTGTGTTGGCTTGTTTAGGTTTAGCTGTGCTTGCTCATTTATATTAGACTGTGTTGGCTTGTTTAGGTTTAGCTGTGCTTGCTCATTTATATTAGACTATGTTGACTTGTTTAGGTTTAGCTGTGCTTGCTCATTTATATTAGATTGTGTTGACTGGTTTAGGTTTAGCTGTGCTTGCTCATTTATGTTAGACTGTGTTGGCTTGTTTAGGTTTAGCTGTGCTTGCTCATTTATATTAGACTGTGTTGGCTTGTTTAGGTTTAGCTGTGCTTGCTCATTTATATTAGATTGTGTTGACTGGTTTAGGTTTAGCTGTGCTTGCTCATTTATATTAGACTGTGTTGGCTTGTTTAGGTTTAGCTGTGCTTGCTCATTTATATTAGACTGTGTTGACTTGTTTAGGTTTAGCTGTGCTTGCTCATTTATATTAGACTGTGTTGACTTGTTTAGGTTTAGCTGTGCTTGCTCATTTATGTTAGACTGTGTTGGCTTCTTTAGGTTTAGCTGTGCTTGCTCATTTATATTAGACTGTGTTGGCTTGTTTAGGTTTAGCTGTGCTTGCTCATTTATATTAGACTGTGTTGACTTGTTTAGGTTTAGCTGTGCTTGCTCATTTATATTAGACTGTGTTGGCTTGTTTAGGTTTAGCTGTGCTTGCTCATTTATATTAGACTGTGTTGGCTTCTTTAGGTTTAGCTGTGCTTGCTCATTTATATTAGACTGTGTTGGCTTGTTTAGGTTTAGCTGTGCTTGCTCATTTATATTAGACTGTGTTGGCTTCTTTAGGTTTAGCTGTGCTTGCTCATTTATATTAGACTGTGTTGGCTTGTTTAGGTTTAGCTGTGCTTGCTCATTTATATTAGACTGTGTTGACTTGTTTAGGTTTAGCTGTGCTTGCTCATTTATATTAGACTGTGTTGGCTTGTTTAGGTTTAGCTGTGCTTGCTCATTTATATTAGACTGTGTTGGCTTCTTTAGGTTTAGCTGTGCTTGCTCATTTATATTAGACTGTGTTGGCTTGTTTAGGTTTAGCTGTGCTTGCTCATTTATATTAGACTGTGTTGACTTGTTTAGGTTTAGCTGTGCTTGCTCATTTATATTAGACTGTGTTGACTTGTTTAGGTTTAGCTGTGCTTGCTCATTTATATTAGACTGTGTTGACTTGTTTAGGTTTAGCTGTGCTTGCTCATTTATATTAGACTGTGTTGGCTTCTTTAGGTTTAGCTGTGCTTGCTCATTTATATTAGACTGTGTTGGCTTCTTTAGGTTTAGCTGTGCTTGCTCATTTATATTAGACTGTGTTGACTTGTTTAGGTTTAGCTGTGCTTGCTCATTTATGTTAGACTGTGTTGGCTTGTTTAGGTTTAGCTGTGCTTGCTCATTTATATTAGACTGTGTTGGCTTGTTTAGGTTTAGCTGTGCTTGCTCATTTATGTTAGACTGTGTTGGCTTGTTTAGGTTTAGCTGTGCTTGCTCATTTATATTAGACTGTGTTGGCTTGTTTAGGTTTAGCTGTGCTTGCTCATTTATATTAGACTGTGTTGACTTGTTTAGGTTTAGCTGTGCTTTCTCGTTTATGTTAGACTGTGTTGACTTGTTTAGGTTTAGCTGTGCTTGCTCATTTATATTAGACTGTGTTGGCTTCTTTAGGTTTAGCTGTGCTTGCTCGTTTATGTTAGACTGTGTTGGCTTGTTTAGGTTTAGCTGTGCTTGCTCATTTATATTAGACTGTGTTGGCTTCTTTAGGTTTAGCTGTGCTTGCTCATTTATATTAGACTGTGTTGGCTTCTTTAGGTTTAGCTGTGCTTGCTCGTTTATGTTAGACTGTGTTGGCTTGTTTAGGTTTAGCTGTGCTTGCTCGTTTATATTAGATTGTGTTGACTTGTTTAGGTTTAGCTGTGCTTGCTCATTTATATTAGATTGTGTTGACTTGTTTAGGTTTAGCTGTGCTTGCTCATTTATATTAGACTGTGTTGGCTTCTTTAGGTTTAGCTGTGCTTGCTCATTTATATTAGACTGTGTTGGCTTGTTTAGGTTTAGCAATGCTTGCTCATTTATATTAGACTGTGTTGGCTTTTTTAGGTTTAGCTGTGCTTGCTCATTTATATTAGACTGTGTTGGCTTGTTTAGGTTTAGCTGTGCTTGCTCATTTATATTAGACTGTGTTGGCTTGTTTAGGTTTAGCTGTGCTTGCTCATTTATATTAGACTGTGTTGGCTTGTTTAGGTTTAGCTGTGCTTGCTCATTTATGTTAGATTGTGTTGGCTTGTTTAGGTTTAGCTATGCTTGCTCATTTATATTAGATTGTGTTGACTTGTTTAGGTTTAGCTGTGCTTGCTCATTTATATTAGACTGTGTTGACTTGTTTAGGTTTAGCTGTGCTTGCTCATTTATATTAGACTGTGTTGGCTTGTTTAGGTTTAGCTGTGCTTGCTCATTTATGTTAGATTGTGTTGACTTGTTTAGGTTTAGCTGTGCTTGCTCATTTATATTAGATTGTGTTGACTGGTTTAGGTTTAGCTGTGCTTGCTCATTTATGTTAGACTGTGTTGGCTTGTTTAGGTTTAGCTGTGCTTGCTCATTTATATTAGACTGTGTTGGCTTGTTTAGGTTTAGCTGTGCTTGCTCATTTATATTAGATTGTGTTGACTGGTTTAGGTTTAGCTGTGCTTGCTCATTTATATTAGACTGTGTTGGCTTGTTTAGGTTTAGCTGTGCTTGCTCATTTATATTAGACTGTGTTGACTTGTTTAGGTTTAGCTGTGCTTGCTCATTTATATTAGACTGTGTTGGCTTGTTTAGGTTTAGCTGTGCTTGCTCATTTATATTAGACTGTGTTGACTTGTTTAGGTTTAGCTGTGCTTGTTCATTTATATTAGACTGTGTTGACTTGTTTAGGTTTAGCTGTGCTTGCTCATTTATGTTAGACTGTGTTGGCTTGTTTAGGTTTAGCTGTGCTTGCTCATTTATATTAGACTGTGTTGACTTGTTTAGGTTTAGCTGTGCTTGCTCATTTATATTAGACTGTGTTGACTTGTTTAGGTTTAGCTGTGCTTGCTCATTTATATTAGACTGTGTTGACTTGTTTAGGTTTAGCTGTGCTTGCTCATTTATATTAGACTGTGTTGGCTTCTTTAGGTTTAGCTGTGCTTGCTCATTTATATTAGACTGTGTTGGCTTCTTTAGGTTTAGCTGTGCTTGCTCATTTATATTAGACTGTGTTGACTTGTTTAGGTTTAGCTGTGCTTGCTCATTTATGTTAGACTGTGTTGGCTTGTTTAGGTTTAGCTGTGCTTGCTCATTTATGTTAGACTGTGTTGACTTGTTTAGGTTTAGCTGTGCTTGCTCATTTATGTTAGACTGTGTTGGCTTGTTTAGGTTTAGCTGTGCTTGCTCATTTATATTAGACTGTGTTGACTTGTTTAGGTTTAGCTGTGCTTGCTCATTTATATTAGACTGTGTTGACTTGTTTAGGTTTAGCTGTGCTTGCTCATTTATATTAGACTGTGTTGACTTGTTTAGGTTTAGCTGTGCTTGCTCATTTATATTAGACTGTGTTGGCTTCTTTAGGTTTAGCTGTGCTTGCTCATTTATATTAGACTGTGTTGGCTTCTTTAGGTTTAGCTGTGCTTGCTCATTTATATTAGACTGTGTTGACTTGTTTAGGTTTAGCTGTGCTTGCTCATTTATATTAGACTGTGTTGACTTGTTTAGGTTTAGCTGTGCTTGCTCATTTATGTTAGACTGTGTTGACTTGTTTAGGTTTAGCTGTGCTTGCTCATTTATGTTAGACTGTGTTGGCTTCTTTAGGTTTAGCTGTGCTTGCTCATTTATATTAGACTGTGTTGGCTTCTTTAGGTTTAGCTGTGCTTGCTCATTTATATTAGACTGTGTTGGCTTGTTTAGGTTTATCTGTGCTTGCTCATTTATATTAGACTGTGTTGACTTGTTTAGGTTTAGCTGTGCTTGCTCATTTATATTAGACTGTGTTGGCTTGTTTAGGTTTAGCTGTGCTTGCTCATTTATGTTAGACTGTGTTGGCTTGTTTAGGTTTAGCTGTGCTTGCTCATTTATATTAGACTGTGTTGGCTTGTTTAGGTTTAGCTGTGCTTGCTCATTTATATTAGACTGTGTTGACTTGTTTAGGTTTAGCTGTGCTTTCTCGTTTATGTTAGACTGTGTTGACTTGTTTAGGTTTAGCTGTGCTTGTTCATTTATATTAGATTGTGTTGGCTTCTTTAGGTTTAGCTGTGCTTGCTCATTTATATTAGATTGTGTTGACTTGTGTAGGTTTTAGCTGTTCTTTCTCGTTTATGTTAGATTGTGTTGGCTTCTTTAGGTTTAGCTGTGCTTGCTCATTTATATTAGATTGTGTTGACTTGTTTAGGTTTAGCTGTGCTTGCTCATTTATATTAGACTGTGTTGGCTTCTTTAGGTTTAGCTGTGCTTGCTCGTTTATGTTAGACTGTGTTGGCTTGTTTAGGTTTAGCTGTGCTTGCTCATTTATATTAGATTGTGTTGGCTTGTTTAGGTTTAGCTATGCTTGCTCATTTATATTAGATTGTGTTGACTTGTTTAGGTTTAGCTGTGCTTGCTCATTTATATTAGACTGTGTTGGCTTGTTTAGGTTTAGCTGTGCTTGCTCATTTATATTAGATTGTGTTGACTTGTTTAGGTTTAGCTGTGCTTGCTCGTTTATGTTAGACTGTGTTGGCTTGTTTAGGTTTAGCTGTGCTTGCTCATTTATATTAGACTGTGCTGGCTTGTTTAGGTTTAGCTATGCTTGCTCGTTTATGTTAGACTGTGTTGGCTTGTTTAGGTTTAGCTGTGCTTGCTCGTTTATGTTAGACTGTGTTGGCTTGTTTAGGTTTAGCTGTGCTTGCTCGTTTATATTAGATTGTGTTGACTTGTTTAGGTTTAGCTGTGCTTGCTCATTTATATTAGATTGTGTTGACTTGTTTAGGTTTAGCTGTGCTTGCTCATTTATATTAGATTGTGTTGACTTGTTTAGGTTTAGCTGTGCTTGCTCATTTATATTAGACTGTGTTGGCTTCTTTAGGTTTAGCTGTGCTTGCTCATTTATATTAGACTGTGTTGGCTTGTTTAGGTTTAGCTATGCTTGCTCATTTATATTAGACTGTGTTGGCTTCTTTAGGTTTAGCTGTGCTTGCTCATTTATATTAGATTGTGTTGGCTTGTTTAGGTTTAGCTGTGCTTTCTCATTTATATTAGATTGTGTTGACTTGTTTAGGTTTAGCTGTGCTTGCTCATTTATATTAGACTGTGTTGGCTTCTTTAGGTTTAGTTGTGCTTGCTCATTTATATTAGACTGTGTTGGCTTCTTTAGGTTTAGCTGTGCTTGCTCATTTATATTAGATTGTGTTGACTGGTTTAGGTTTAGCTGTGCTTGCTCATTTATATTAGACTGTGTTGGCTTATTTAGGTTTAGCTGTGCTTGCTCATTTATATTAGACTGTGTTGGCTTATTTAGGTTTAGCTGTGCTTGCTCATTTATGTTAGACTGTGTTGACTCCTTTAGGTTTAGCTGTGCTTGCTCATTTATATTAGACTGTGTTGACTTGTTTAGGTTTAGCTGTGCTTGCTCATTTATATTAGACTGTGTTGGCTTATTTAGGTTTAGCTGTGCTTGCTCATTTATGTTAGACTGTGTTGACTTCTTAAGGTTTAGCTGTGCTTGCTCGTTTATGTTAGACTGTGTTGACTAGTTTAGGTTTAGCTGTGCTTGCTCGTTTATATTAGACTGTGTTGGCTTGTTTAGGTTTACCTGTGCTTGCTCTTTATATTAGACTGTGTTGGCTTGTTTAGGTTTAGCTGTGCTTGCTCGTTTATATTAGACTGTGTTGGCTTGTTTAGGTTTAGCTGTGCTTGGTCATTTATATTAGACTGTGTTGGCTTGTTTAGGTTTAGCTGTGCTTGCTCGTTTATATTAGACTGTGTTGACTTGTTTAGGTTTAGCTGTGCTTGCTCATTTATATTAGACTGTGTTGGCTTGTTTAGGTTTAGCTGTGCTTGCTCGTTTATATTAGACTGTGTTGGCTTGTTTAGGTTTAGCTGTGCTTGGTCATTTATGTTAGACTGTGTTGGCTTGTTTAGGTTTAGCTGTGCTTGCTCATTTATATTAGACTGTGTTGACCTGTTTAGGTTTTGGTGTGCTTTCTCATTTATGTTAGACTGTGTTGACTTCTTTAGGTTTAGCTGTGCTTGCTCGTTTATGTTAGACTGTGTTGACTTGTTTAGGTTTAGCTGTGCTTGCTCGTTTATGTTAGACTGTGTTGACTTGTTTAGGTTTAGCTGTGCTTGCTCGTTTATATTAGATTGTGTTGACTTGTTTAGGTTTAGCTGTGCTTGGTCATTTATGTTAGACTGTGTTGACTTGTTTAGGTTTAGCTGTGCTTGCTCGTTTATATTAGACTGTGTTGACTTGTTTAAGTTTAGCTGTGCTTTCTCGTTTATGTTAGACTGTGTTGACTTGTTTATGTTTAGCTGTGCTTGCTCGTTTATGTTAGACTGTGTTGACTTGTTTAGGTTTAGCTGTGCTTGCTCGTTTATGTTAGACTGTGTTGACTTGTTTAGGTTTAGCTGTGCTTGCTCATTTATATTAGACTGTGTTGACTTGTTTAAGTGTAGCTGTGCTTTCTCGTTTATGTTAGACTGTGTTGACCTGTTTAGGTTTAGCTGTGCTTGCTCATTTATGTTAGACTGTGTTGACTTGTTTAGGTTTAGCTGTGCTTTCTCGTTTATGTTAGACTGTGTTGACTTGTTTAGGTTTAGCTATGCTTGCTCGTTTATGTTAGACTGTGTTGATCTGTTTAGGTTTAGCTGTGCTTGCTCGTTTATGTTAGACTGTGTTGACTTGTTTAGGTTTAGCTGTGCTTGCTCGTTTATGTTAGACTGTGTTGACTTGTTTAGGTTTAGCTGTGCTTGCTCGTTTATGTTAGACTGTGTTGACTTGTTTAGGTTTATCTGTGCTTGCTCGTTTATGTTAGACTGTGTTGGCTTGTTTATGTTTAGCTGTGCTTGCTCGTTTATGTTAGACTGTGTTGACTTGATAAGGTTTAGCTGTGCTTTCTCGTTTATGTTAGACTGTGTTGACTTGTTTAGGTTTAGCTATGCTTGCTCGTTTATGTTAGACTGTGTTGACTTGTTTAGGTTTAGCTATGCTTGCTCGTTCATGTTAGACTGTGTTGACTTGATTAGGTTTAGCTGTGCTTGCTCATTTATATTAGACTGTGTTGGCTTGTTTAGGTTTAGCTGTGCTTTCTCGTTTATGTTAGACTGTGTTGACTTGTTGAGGTTTAGCTGTGCTTTCTCGTTTATGTTAGACTGTGTTGACTTATTTAGGTTTAGCTGTGCTTGCTCGTTTATGTTAGACTGTGTTGACTTGTTTAGGTTTAGCTGTGCTTTCTCGTTTATGTTAGACTGTGTTGACTTATTTAGGTTTAGCTGTGCTTGCTCGTTTATGTTAGACTGTGTTGACTTGTTTAGGTTTAGCTGTGCTTGCTCATATATATTAGACTGTGTTGACTTGTTTAAGTTTAGCTGTGCTTTCTCGTTTATGTTAGACTGTGTTGGCTTGTTGATGTTTAGCTGTGCTTGCTCGTTTATGTTAGACTGTGTTGACTTGTTTAGGTTTAGCTGTGCTTTCTCGTTTATGTTAGACTGTGTTGACTTGTTTAGGTTTAGCTATGCTTGCTCGTTTATGTTAGACTGTGTTGACTTGTTTAGGTTTAGCTGTGCTTGCTCAATTATATTAGACTGTGTTGGCTTGTTTAGGTTTAGCTGTGCTTTCTCGTTTATGTTAGACTGTGTTGACTTGTTTAGGTTTAGCTGTGCTTTCTCGTTTATGTTAGACTGTGTTGACTTATTTAGGTTTAGCTGTGCTTGCTCGTTTATGTTAAACTGTGTTGGCTTGTTTAGGTTTAGCTGTGCTTTCTCGTTTATGTTAGACTGTGTTGACTTATTTAGGTTTAGCTGTGCTTGCTCGTTTATGTTAGACTGTGTTGACTTGTTTAGGTTTAGCTGTGCTTGCTCCTTTATGTTAGACTGTGATGACTTGTTTAGGTTTAGCTGTGCTTGCTCGTTTATGTTAGACTGTGCTGACTTGTTTAGGTTTAGCTGTGCTTGCTCATTTATATTAGATTGTGTTGACTTGTTTAGGTTTAGCTGTGCTTGCTCATTTATATTAGACTGTGTTGGCTTGTTTAGGTTTAGCTGTGCTTGGTCATTTATGTTAGACTGTGCTGGCTTGTTTAGGTTTAGCTGTGCTTGCTCATTTATATTAGACTGTGTTGACCTGTTTAGGTTTAGCTGTGCATGCTCGTTTATGTTAGACTGTGTTGACTTGTTTAGGTTTTGGTGTGCTTTCTCATTTATGTTAGACTGTGTTGACTTCTTTAGGTTTAGCTGTGCTTGCTCGTTTATGTTAGACTGTGTTGACTTGTTTAGGTTTAGCTGTGCTTTCTCGTTTATGTTAGACTGTGTTGACTTGTTTATGTTTAGCTGTGCTTGCTCGTTTATGTTAGACTGTGTTGACTTGTTTAGGTTTAGCTGTGCTTTCTCGTTTATGTTAGACTGTGTTGGCTTGTTTATGTTTAGCTGTGCTTGCTCGTTTATGTTAGACTGTGTTGACTTGTTTAGGTTTAGCTGTGCTTTCTCGTTTATGTTAGACTGTGTTGACTTGTTTAAGTTTAGCTGTGCTTTCTCGTTTATGTTAGACTGTGTTGACTTGTTTATGTTTAGCTGTGCTTGCTCGTTTATGTTAGACTGTGTTGACTTGTTTAGGTTTAGCTGTGCTTTCTCGTTTATATTAGACTGTGTTGACTTGTTTAAGTTTAGCTGTGCTTTCTCGTTTATGTTAGACTGTGTTGACTTGTTTAGGTTTAGCTGTGCTTTCTCGTTTATGTTAGACTGTGTTGGCTTGTTTATGTTTAGCTGTGCTTGCTCGTTTATGTTAGACTGTGTTGACTTGTTTAGGTTTAGCTGTGCTTTCTCGTTTATGTTAGACTGTGTTGGCTTGTTTATGTTTAGCTGTGCTTGCTCGTTTATGTTAGACTGTGATGACTTGTTTAGGTTTAGCTGTGCTTTCTCGTTTATGTTAGACTGTGTTGACTTGCTTAGGTTTAGCTATGCTTGCTCGTTTATGTTAGACTGTGTTGACTTGTTTAGGTTTAGCTGTGCTTGCTCATTTATATTAGACTGTGTTGACTTGTTTAAGTGTAGCTGTGCTTTCTCGTTAATGTTAGACTGTGTTGACTTGTTTAGGTTTAGCTGTGCTTGCTCATTTATGTTAGACTGTGTTGACTTGTTTAGGTTTAGCTATGCTTGCTCGTTTATGTTAGACTGTGTTGATCTGTTTAGGTTTAGCTGTGCTTGCTCGTTTATGTTAGACTGTGTTGAGTTGTTTAGGTTTAGCTGTGCTTGCTCGTTTATGTTAGACTGTGTTGACTTGTTTAGGTTTAGCTGTGCTTGCTCATTTATATTAGACTGTGTTGACTTGTTTAAGTTTAGCTGTGCTTTCTCGTTTATGTTAGACTGTGTTGGCTTGTTTATGTTTAGCTGTGCTTTCTCGTTTATGTTAGACTGTGTTGACTTGTTTAGGTTTAGCTGTGCTTTCTCGTTTATGTTAGACTGTGTTGACTTGTTTAGGTTTAGCTGTGCTTGCTCATTTATATTAGACTGTGTTGGCTTCTTTAGGTTTAGCTGTGCTTTCTCGTTTATGTTAGACTGTGTTTACTTGTTTAGGTTTAGCTGTGCTTGCTCATTTATATTAGACTGTGTTGACTTGTTTAGATTTAGCTGTGCTTGCTCGTTCATGTTAGACTGTGATGACTTGTTTAGGTTTAGCTGTGCTTGCTCGTTTATGTTAGACTGTGTTGGCTTGTTTAGGTTTAGCTGTGCTTGCTCGTTTATATTAGACTGTGTTGGCTTGTTTAGGTTTAGCTGTGCTTGCTCGTTTATGTTAGACTGTTTTGACTTGTTTAGATTTAGCTGTGCTTGCTCGTTTATGTTAGACTGTGTTGGCTTGTTTAGGTTTAGCTGTGCTTGCTCGTTTATATTAGATTGTGTTGACTTGTTTAGGTTTAGCTGTGCTTGCTCGTTTATATTAGACTGTGATGACTTGTTTAGGTTTAGCTGTGCTTGCTCGTTTATGTTAGACTGTGTTGGCTTGTTTAGGTTTAGCTGTGCTTGCTCGTTTATATTAGATTGTGTTGACTTGTTTAGGTTTAGCTGTGCTTGCTCGTTTATGTTAGATTGTGTTGACTTGTTTAGGTTTAGCTGTGCTTGCTCGTTTATGTTAGACTGTGTTGACGTCTTTAGGTTTAGCTGTGCTTGCTCTTTATATTAGACTGTGTTGATCTGTTTAGGTTTTGCTGTGCTTGCTCGTTTATGTTAGATTGTGTTGACTTGTTTAGGTTTAGCTGTGCTTGCTCGTTTATGTTAGACTGTGTTGACTTGTTTAGATTTAGCTGTGCTTGCTCGTTTATATTAGACTGTGTTGACGTCTTTAGGTTTAGCTGTGCTTGCTCTTTATATTAGACTGTGTTGGCTTGTTTAGGTTTAGCTGTGCTTGCTTGTTTATGTTAGACTGTTTTGACTTCTTTAGGTTTAGCTGTGCTTGCTCGTTTATATTAGACTGTGTTGGCTTGTTTAGTTTAGCTGTGATTGCTCGTTTATATTAGACTGTTTTGACTTCTTTAGGTTTAGCTGTGCTTGCTATTTATATTAGACTGTGTTGGCTTGTTTAGGTTTAGCTGTGCTTGCTCGTTTATATTAGACTGTGTTGACCATGTTTAGGTTTACCTGTGCTTGCTCTTTATATTAGACTGTGTTGGCTTGTTTAGGTTTAGCTGTGCTTGCTCGTTTATGTTAGACTGTGTTGGCTTCTTTAGGTTTAGCTGTCCTTGCTTGTTTATGTTAGACTGTGTTGACTTGTTTAGGTTTAGCTGTGCTTGCTTGTTTATGTTAGACTGTGTTGGCTTCTTTAGGTTTAGCTGTCCTTGCTTGTTTATGTTAGACTGTGTTGACTTGTTTAGGTTTAGCTGTGCTTGCTTGTTTATGTTAGACTGTGTTGGCTTCTTTAGGTTTAGCTGTCCTTGCTTGTTTATGTTAGACTGTGTTGACTTGTTTATGTTTAGCTGTGCTTTCTCGTTTATGTTAGACTGTGTTGACTTGTTTATGTTTAGCTGTGCTTGCTCGTTTATGTTAGACTGTGTTGGCTTGTTTAGGTTTACCTGTGCTTGCTCTTTATTAGACTGTGTTGACTTGTTTAGGTTTAGCTGCGCTTGCTTGTTTATGTTAGACTGTGTTGACTTGTTTAGGTTTACCTGTGCTTGCTCGTTTATGTTAGACTGTGTTGACCTGTTTAGGTTTAGCTGTGCTTGCTCTTTATATTAGACTGTTTTGACTTCTTTAGGTTTAGCTGTGCTTGCTCTTTATATTAGACTGTTTTGACTTCTTTAGGTTTAGCTGTGCTTGCTCTTTATATTAGACTGTGTTGGCTTGTTTAGGTTTAGCTGTGCTTGCTCGTTTATATTAGACTGTGTTGACCATGTTTAGGTTTACCTGTGCTTGCTCTTTATATTAGACTGTGTTGGCTTGTTTAGGTTTAGCTGTGCTTGCTCTTTATATTAGACTGTGTTGACCTGTTTAGGTTTAGCTGTGCTTGCTCTTTATATTAGACTGTGTTGACTTGTTTAGGTTTAGCTGTGCTTGCTCTTTATATTAGACTGTGTTGGCTTGTTTAGGTTTAGCTGTGCTTGCTCTTTATATTAGACTGTGTTGGCTTGTTTAGGTTTAGCTGTGCTTGCTCATTTATATTAGACTGTGTTGACTTGTTTAAGTGTAGCTGTGCTTTCTCGTTTATGTTAGACTGTGTTGACTTGTTTAGGTTTAGCTGTGCTTTCTCGTTTATGTTAGACTGTGTTGACTTGTTTAGGTTTAGCTATGCTTGCTCATTTATGTTAGACTGTGTTGACTTGTTTAGGTTTAGCTGTGCTTTCTCGTTTATGTTAGACTGTGTTGACTTGTTTAGGTTTAGCTATGCTTGCTCGTTTATGTTAGACTGTGTTGATCTGTTTAGGTTTAGCTGTGCTTGCTCGTTTATGTTAGACTGTGTTGACTTGTTTAGGTTTAGCTGTGCTTGCTCGTTTATGTTAGACTGCGTTGACTTGTTTAGGTTTAGCTGTGCTTGCTCGTTTATGTTAGACTGTGTTGACTTGTTTAGGTTTAGCTGTGCTTGCTCGTTTATGTTAGACTGTGTTGGCTTGTTTATGTTTAGCTGTGCTTGCTCGTTTATGTTAGACTGTGTTGACTTGTTTAGGTTTAGCTGTGCTTTCTCGTTTATGTTAGACTGTGTTGACTTGTTTAGGTTTAGCTATGCTTGCTCGTTTATGTTAGACTGTGTTGACTTGTTTAGGTTTAGCTATGTTTGCTCGTTTATGTTAGACTGTGTTGACTTGATTAGGTTTAGCTGTGCTTGCTCATTTATATTAGACTGTGTTGGCTTGTTTAGGTTTAGCTGTGCTTTCTCGTTTATGTTAGACTGTGTTGACTTGTTGAGGTTTAGCTGTGCTTTCTCGTTTATGTTAGACTGTGTTGACTTATTTAGGTTTAGCTGTGCTTGCTCGTTTATGTTAGACTGTGTTGACTTGTTTAGGTTTAGCTGTGCTTTCTCGTTTATGTTAGACTGTGTTGACTTATTTAGGTTTAGCTGTGCTTGCTCGTTTATGTTAGACTGTGTTGACTTGTTTAGGTTTAGCTGTGCTTGCTCATTTATATTAGACTGTGTTGACTTGTTTAAGTTTAGCTGTGCTTTCTCGTTTATGTTAGACTGTGTTGGCTTGTTGATGTTTAGCTGTGCTTGCTCGTTTATGTTAGACTGTGTTGACTTGTTTAGGTTTAGCTGTGCTTTCTCGTTTATGTTAGACTGTGTTGACTTGTTTAGGTTTAGCTATGCTTGCTCGTTTATGTTAGACTGTGTTGACTTGTTTAGGTTTAGCTGTGCTTGCTCAATTATATTAGACTGTGTTGGCTTGTTTAGGTTTAGCTGTGCTTTCTCGTTTATGTTAGACTGTGTTGACTTGTTTAGGTTTAGCTGTGCTTTCTCGTTTATGTTAGACTGTGTTGACTTATTTAGGTTTAGCTGTGCTTGCTCGTTTATGTTAGACTGTGTTGGCTTGTTTAGGTTTAGCTGTGCTTTCTCGTTTATGTTAGACTGTGTTGACTTATTTAGGTTTAGCTGTGCTTGCTCGTTTATGTTAGACTGTGTTGACTTGTTTAGGTTTAGCTGTGCTTGCTCATTTATATTAGATTGTGTTGACTTGTTTAGGTTTAGCTGTGCTTGCTCATTTATATTAGATTGTGTTGACTTGTTTAGGTTTAGCTGTGCTTGCTCATTTATATTAGACTGTGTTGGCTTGTTTAGGTTTAGCTGTGCTTGGTCTTTTATGTTAGACTGTGATGACTTGTTTAGGTTTAGCTGTGCTTGCTCGTTTATGTTAGACTGTGCTGACTTGTTTAGGTTTAGCTGTGCTTGCTCATTTATATTAGATTGTGTTGACTTGTTTAGGTTTAGCTGTGCTTGCTCATTTATATTAGACTGTGTTGGCTTGTTTAGGTTTAGCTGTGCTTGGTCATTTATGTTAGACTGTGCTGGCTTGTTTAGGTTTAGCTGTGCTTGCTCATTTATATTAGACTGTGTTGACCTGTTTAGGTTTAGCTGTGCATGCTCGTTTATGTTAGACTGTGTTGACTTGTTTAGGTTTTGGTGTGCTTTCTCATTTATGTTAGACTGTGTTGACTTCTTTAGGTTTAGCTGTGCTTGCTCGTTTATGTTAGACTGTGTTGACTTGTTTAAGTTTAGCTGTGCTTTCTCGTTTATGTTAGACTGTGTTGACTTGTTTAGGTTTAGCTGTGCTTTCTCGTTTATGTTAGACTGTGTTGACTTGTTTATGTTTAGCTATGCTTGCTCGTTTATGTTAGACTGTGTTGACTTGTTTAGGTTTAGCTGTGCTTTCTCGTTTATGTTAGACTGTGTTGGCTTGTTTATGTTTAGCTGTGCTTGCTCGTTTATGTTAGACTGTGTTGACTTGTTTAGGTTTAGCTGTGCTTTCTCGTTTATGTTAGACTGTGTTGACTTGTTTAAGTTTAGCTGTGCTTTCTCGTTTATGTTAGACTGTGTTGACTTGTTTATGTTTAGCTGTGCTTGCTCGTTTATGTTAGACTGTGTTGACTTGTTTAGGTTTAGCTGTGCTTTCTCGTTTATGTTAGACTGTGTTGACTTGTTTAGGTTTAGCTATGCTTGCTCGTTTATGTTAGACTGTGTTGACTTGTTTAGGTTTAGCTATGCTTGCTCGTTTATGTTAGACTGTGTTGACTTGATTAGGTTTAGCTGTGCTTGCTCATTTATATTAGACTGTGTTGGCTTGTTTAGGTTTAGCTGTGCTTTCTCGTTTATGTTAGACTGTGTTGACTTGTTTATGTTTAGCTGTGCTTGCTCGTTTATGTTAGACTGTGTTGACTTGTTTAGGTTTAGCTGTGCTTTCTCGTTTATGTTAGACTGTGTTGACTTGTTTAGGTTTAGCTATGCTTGCTCGTTTATGTTAGACTGTGTTGACTTGTTTAGGTTTAGCTATGCTTGCTCGTTTATGTTAGACTGTGTTGACTTGATTAGGTTTAGCTGTGCTTGCTCATTTATATTAGACTGTGTTGGCTTGTTTAGGTTTAGCTGTGCTTTCTCGTTTATGTTAGACTGTGTTGACTTGTTGAGGTTTAGCTGTGCTTTCTCGTTTATGTTAGACTGTGTTGACTTATTTAGGTTTAGCTGTGCTTGCTCGTTTATGTTAGACTGTGTTGACTTGTTTAGGTTTAGCTGTGCTTTCTCGTTTATGTTAGACTGTGTTGACTTATTTAGGTTTAGCTGTGCTTGCTCGTTTATGTTAGACTGTGTTGACTTGTTTAGGTTTAGCTGTGCTTGCTCATTTATATTAGACTGTGTTGACTTGTTTAAGTTTAGCTGTGCTTTCTCGTTTATGTTAGACTGTGTTGGCTTGTTGATGTTTAGCTGTGCTTGCTCGTTTATGTTAGACTGTGTTGACTTGTTTAGGTTTAGCTGTGCTTTCTCGTTTATGTTAGACTGTGTTGACTTGTTTAGGTTTAGCTATGCTTGCTCGTTTATGTTAGACTGTGTTGACTTGTTTAGGTTTAGCTGTGCTTGCTCAATTATATTAGACTGTGTTGGCTTGTTTAGGTTTAGCTGTGCTTTCTCGTTTATGTTAGACTGTGTTGACTTGTTTAGGTTTAGCTGTGCTTTCTCGTTTATGTTAGACTGTGTTGACTTATTTAGGTTTAGCTGTGCTTGCTCGTTTATGTTAGACTGTGTTGGCTTGTTTAAGTTTAGCTGTGCTTTCTCGTTTATGTTAGACTGTGTTGACTTATTTAGGTTTAGCTGTGCTTGCTCATTTATATTAGATTGTGTTGACTTGTTTAGGTTTAGCTGTGCTTGCTCATTTATATTAGACTGTGTTGGCTTGTTTAGGTTTAGCTGTGCTTGGTCATTTATGTTAGACTGTGATGACTTGTTTAGGTTTAGCTGTGCTTGCTCGTTTATGTTAGACTGTGCTGACTTGTTTAGGTTTAGCTGTGCTTGCTCATTTATATTAGATTGTGTTGACTTGTTTAGGTTTAGCTGTGCTTGCTCATTTATATTAGACTGTGTTGGCTTGTTTAGGTTTAGCTGTGCTTGGTCATTTATGTTAGACTGTGCTGGCTTGTTTAGGTTTAGCTGTGCTTGCTCATTTATATTAGACTGTGTTGACCTGTTTAGGTTTAGCTGTGCATGCTCTTTTATGTTAGACTGTGTTGACTTGTTTAGGTTTTGGTGTGCTTTCTCATTTATGTTAGACTGTGTTGACTTCTTTAGGTTTAGCTGTGCTTGCTCGTTTATGTTAGACTGTGTTGACTTGTTTAAGTTTAGCTGTGCTTTCTCGTTTATGTTAGACTGTGTTGACTTGTTTAGGTTTAGCTGTGCTTTCTCGTTTATGTTAGACTGTGTTGACTTGTTTATGTTTAGCTGTGCTTTCTCATTTATGTTAGACTGTGTTGACTTGTTTAGGTTTAGCTGTGCTTTCTCGTTTATGTTAGACTGTGTTGACTTGTTTAGGTTTAGCTGTGCTTTCTCGTTTATGTTAGACTGTGTTGGCTTGTTTATGTTTAGCTGTGCTTGCTCGTTTATGTTAGACTGTGTTGACTTGTTTAGGTTTAGCTGTGCTTTCTCGTTTATGTTAGACTGTGTTGACTTGTTTAAGTTTAGCTGTGCTTTCTCGTTTATGTTAGACTGTGTTGACTTGTTTATGTTTAGCTGTGCTTGCTCGTTTATGTTAGACTGTGTTGACTTGTTTAGGTTTAGCTGTGCTTTCTCGTTTATATTAGACTGTGTTGACTTGTTTAAGTTTAGCTGTGCTTTCTCGTTTATGTTAGACTGTGTTGACTTGTTTAGGTTTAGCTGTGCTTTCTCGTTTATGTTAGACTGTGTTGGCTTGTTTATGTTTAGCTGTGCTTGCTCGTTTATGTTAGACTGTGTTGACTTGTTTAGGTTTAGCTGTGCTTTCTCGTTTATGTTAGACTGTGTTGGCTTGTTTATGTTTAGCTGTGCTTGCTCGTTTATGTTAGACTGTGATGACTTGTTTAGGTTTAGCTGTGCTTTCTCGTTTATGTTAGACTGTGTTGACTTGTTTAGGTTTAGCTATGCTTGCTCGTTTATGTTAGACTGTGTTGACTTGTTTAGGTTTAGCTGTGCTTGCTCATTTATATTAGACTGTGTTGACTTGTTTAAGTGTAGCTGTGCTTTCTCGTTTATGTTAGACTGTGTTGACTTGTTTAGGTTTAGCTGTGCTTGCTCATTTATGTTAGACTGTGTTGACTTGTTTAGGTTTAGCTATGCTTGCTCGTTTATGTTAGACTGTGTTGATCTGTTTAGGTTTAGCTGTGCTTGCTCGTTTATGTTAGACTGTGTTGAGTTGTTTAGGTTTAGCTGTGCTTGCTCGTTTATGTTAGACTGTGTTGACTTGTTTAGGTTTAGCTGTGCTTGCTCATTTATATTAGACTGTGTTGACTTGTTTAAGTTTAGCTGTGCTTTCTCGTTTATGTTAGACTGTGTTGGCTTGTTTATGTTTAGCTGTGCTTGCTCGTTTATATTAGACTGTGTTGGCTTCTTTAGGTTTAGCTGTGCTTTCTCGTTTATGTTAGACTGTGTTTACTTGTTTAGGTTTAGCTGTGCTTGCTCATTTATATTAGACTGTGTTGACTTGTTTAGATTTAGCTGTGCTTGCTCGTTCATGTTAGACTGTGATGACTTGTTTAGGTTTAGCTGTGCTTGCTCGTTTATGTTAGACTGTGTTGGCTTGTTTAGGTTTAGCTGTGCTTGCTCGTTTATGTTAGACTGTGTTGACTTGTTTAGGTTTAGCTGTGCTTTCTCGTTTATGTTAGACTGTGTTGACTTGTTTAGGTTTAGCTGTGCTTGCTCATTTATATTAGACTGTGTTGGCTTCTTTAGGTTTAGCTGTGCTTTCTCGTTTATGTTAGACTGTGTTTACTTGTTTAGGTTTAGCTGTGCTTGCTCATTTATATTAGACTGTGTTGACTTGTTTAGATTTAGCTGTGCTTGCTCGTTCATGTTAGACTGTGATAACTTGTTTAGGTTTAGCTGTGCTTGCTCGTTTATGTTAGACTGTGTTGGCTTGTTTAGGTTTAGCTGTGCTTGCTCGTTTATATTAGACTGTGTTGGCTTGTTTAGGTTTAGCTGTGCTTGCTCGTTTATGTTAGACTGTTTTGACTTGTTTAGATTTAGCTGTGCTTGCTCGTTTATGTTAGACTGTGTTGGCTTGTTTAGGTTTAGCTGTGCTTGCTCGTTTATATTAGATTGTGTTGACTTGTTTAGGTTTAGCTGTGCTTGCTCGTTTATATTAGACTGTGATGACTTGTTTAGGTTTAGCTGTGCTTGCTCGTTTATGTTAGACTGTGTTGGCTTGTTTAGGTTTAGCTGTGCTTGGTCATTTATGTTAGACTGTGTTGACTTGTTTAGGTTTAGCTGTGCTTGCTCGTTTATGTTAGATTGTGTTGACTTGTTTAGGTTTAGCTGTGCTTGCTCGTTTATGTTAGACTGTGTTGACTTGTTTAGATTTAGCTGTGCTTGCTCGTTTATATTAGACTGTGTTGACGTCTTTAGGTTTAGCTGTGCTTGCTCTTTATATTAGACTGTGTTGGCTTGTTTAGGTTTAGCTGTGTTTGGTCATTTATGTTAGACTGTGTTGACTTGTTTAGGTTTAGCTGTGCTTGGTCGTTTATGTTAGACTATGTTGGCTTGTTTAGGTTTAGCTGTGCTTGCTCTTTATATTAGACTGTGTTGGCTTGTTTAGGTTTAGCTGTGCTTGCTTGTTTATGTTAGACTGTTTTGACTTCTTTAGGTTTAGCTGTGCTTGCTCGTTTATATTAGACTGTGTTGGCTTGTTTAGTTTAGCTGTGCTTGCTCGTTTATATTAGACTGTTTTGACTTCTTTAGGTTTAGCTGTGCTTGCTATTTATATTAGACTGTGTTGGCTTGTTTAGGTTTAGCTGTGCTTGCTCGTTTATATTAGACTGTGTTGACCATGTTTAGGTTTACCTGTGCTTGCTCTTTATATTAGACTGTGTTGGCTTGTTTAGGTTTAGCTGTGCTTGCTCGTTTATGTTAGACTGTGTTGGCTTCTTTAGGTTTAGCTGTCCTTGCTTGTTTATGTTAGACTGTGTTGACTTGTTTAGGTTTAGCTGTGCTTGCTTGTTTATGTTAGACTGTGTTGGCTTCTTTAGGTTTAGCTGTCCTTGCTTGTTTATGTTAGACTGTGTTGACTTGTTTAGGTTTAGCTGTGCTTTCTCGTTTATGTTAGACTGTGTTGACTTGTTTATGTTTAGCTGTGCTTGCTCGTTTATGTTAGACTGTGTTGGCTTGTTTAGGTTTACCTGTGCTTGCTCTTTATTAGACTGTGTTGACTTGTTTAGGTTTAGCTGTGCTTGCTTGTTTATGTTAGACTGTGTTGGCTTCTTTAGGTTTAGCTGTCCTTGCTTGTTTATGTTAGACTGTGTTGACTTGTTTAGGTTTAGCTGTGCTTTCTCGTTTATGTTAGACTGTGTTGACTTGTTTATGTTTAGCTGTGCTTTCTCGTTTATGTTAGACTGTGTTGACTTGTTTAGGTTTAGCTGCGCTTGCTTGTTTATGTTAGACTGTGTTGACTTGTTTAGGTTTACCTGTGCTTGCTCGTTTATGTTAGACTGTGTTGACCTGTTTAGGTTTAGCTGTGCTTGCTCTTTATATTAGACTGTTTTGACTTCTTTAGGTTTAGCTGTGCTTGCTCTTTATATTAGACTGTTTTGACTTCTTTAGGTTTAGCTGTGCTTGCTCGTTTATATTAGACTGTGTTGACCATGTTTAGGTTTAGCTGTGCTTGCTCTTTATATTAGACTGTTTTGACTTCTTTAGGTTTAGCTGTGCTTGCTCTTTATATTAGACTGTTTTGACTTCTTTAGGTTTAGCTGTGCTTGCTCGTTTGTATTAGACTGTGTTGACCATGTTTAGGTTTACCTGTGCTTGCTCTTTATATTAGACTGTGTTGGCTTGTTTAGGTTTAGCTGTGCTTGCTCTTTATATTAGACTGTGTTGGCTTGTTTAGGTTTAGCTGTGCTTGCTCTTTATATTAGACTGTGTTGACTTGTTTAGGTTTAGCTGTGCTTGCTCTTTATATTAGACTGTGTTGGCTTGTTTAGGTTTAGCTGTGCTTGCTCGTTTATGTTAGACTGTGTTGACTTGTTTAATAGAATCATAGAATGGTAGAGTTGGAAGGGACCTCCTGGGTCATTTGGTCCAACCCCCTGCTCAAAGCAGGATTCACTAAATCATCTCAGACAGATGTCTGTCCAGCCTCTGTTTGAAGACGTCCATTGAAGGGGAACTCACCACCTCTCGTGGCCGCCTGTTCCACTCATTAATCACCCTAACTGTCAAAAAGTTTTTTCTAATATCTAATCTGTGTCTCCTCCCATTTAGTTTCATCCCGTTGCTTCTAGTCTTTCCTTGTGCAAATGAGAATAAAGATGATCCTTCTACAATGTGACAGCCCTTGACATATTTGTAGACAGCTATTAAGTCTCCTCTCAGTCTTCTTTTTTGCAAGCTAAACATTCCCAAATCCTGCAACCGTTCCTCATAGGACATGGTTTGCAGACCAGTCACCATTCTGGTCGCTCTTCTCTGAACTTGCTCCAGTTTGTCTATGTCTTTTTTAAAATGTGGTGCCCAAAACTGTACACAGTATTCCAGATGAGGTCTGACCAAAGAGGAGTAAAGACCGATAATGACTTCACGTGATCTAGACTGTATGCTTCTGTTAATACATCCCAGAATTGTATTTGCCTTTTTTGCTGCTGCATCACACTGTTGACTCATGTTCAGTCTATGATCTATTAGTATACCTAAGTCTTTTTCACATGTACTGTTGCTTAGCTCTATTCCTCCCATTCTGTATATGCTTTTTTCATTTTTATTGCCCAGATGTAGTACTTTGCATTTTTCCCTGTTAAAAACCATTCTGTTGGTTGCTGCCCACTGCTCCAGTTTATTTAGGTCTTTTTGAATCCTCTCTCTCTCTTCTCTAGTATTAGCTATCCCTCCTAGCTTTGTGTCATCAGCAAATTTAATCAGTTTACCCTCAATTCCTTCATCTAAATCATTGATAAAGATGTTGAACAATACAGGTCCCAGGACGGAGCCCTGTGGTACCCCACTTGAGACATTCATCCAGCTGGATGTGAAGCCATTTACAACCACCCTTTGAGTCCGATCACTAAGCCAGTTATGAATCCACCTAACAGTTGCCTGGTCCATTGCATACTTGGTCATTTTTTCAATAAGGATGGTGTGAGATACTTTGTCAAATGCTTTGCTGAAGTCAAGATATACTATATCTACAGCATTTCCCTGATCCACCCAGTCAGTGATTCTGTCATAGAAGGAAATTAAGTTAGTCTGACATGACTTGTTAGTTACAAACCCATGCTGACTCTGGTTAATCACTTCATTCTTATCCATGTACTTACATACATGTTGTTTAATAATTTGTTCAAAGATCTTTCCTGGTATAGAAGTCAGACTCACCGGCCTATAGTTCCCTGGGTCCACCTTCTTCCCCTTTTTGAAGATAGGAACAACATTTGCTCTTCTCCAGTCTTCTGGGACTTCTCCTGTTCTCCAAGAATTTTCAAAGATTATGGAGAGTGGTTCTAAAATTTCTTCTACGATCTCCTTCAGTACTCTGGGGTGTAATTCATCTGGACCTGGAGACTTGAACTCATTTATGTTAGCTAAATATTCCCTCACAATCTTTCTGTTTACAGATAACTTGGATTCCTCTATTCCTTTAAAAGGACAGTGAAGATCAGTTGATGTTACATTTTCTTTCTGAGAGAAAACAGATGCAAAATAGGAATTAAAAAGTTCGGCCTTCTCAACATCCTCTCTTACCATTTCTCCATTTTCATCCTGTAAAAATCCTATAGCATCTTTGACTTTTCTTTTACTTTTGACATACCCCCAAAATCCTTTTTTATTGCTTTTGACATCTCTTGCAAGCCTTAATTCATTGTCAGCTTTAGCTACCCTGATACGTGCCCTACAGGATCTGCAGACTGCATTATAATCTTCTTTAGATATGCCTCCCTCTTTCCATTTAATAAACATTTGTTTCTTTCTTTTTAGCATGTGTTTAAGTTCTGTGTTCATCCATCCTGGTTTCCTTAAATGCTTCCCATTCTTCCTACTTTTCGGGATTGTTAACGATTGTGCTTTGAGAATCTCATTTTTAAAAATTTCCCATCCTTCCTGGACATTTTTGTCCTTAAGGACATCCAGCCATTGGATCCCTCCTATTCTCTTTCTGAGTCTCTTAAAATCTGCCTTTCTAAAATCTAACCTTGAAGTTTGAGTCTTCACATGTCTTCCGCCTCTAGTTATCCAAAATTCTATAATAGCATGATCGCTGCCTCCTAGGGTCCCAGCCACCTTTACCTCATCAACCATTTCCTCCCTGTTTATAAGGATTAGATCCAAAGTAGCAGATCCCCTTGTTTTCTCCCCTACCTTTTGGAAGATAAAGTTGTCAGCAAGAGAGGATAAGAATTTGCTTGACCTGTTAGTTTTACTTGAGAGAGATTCCCAACAAATGTCTGGATAGTTGAAATCTCCCATGACCACTACGTCATATTTTTTGGAGAACTTGGTCATTTGATACATAAAGAGTTCATCCATATCTTCAGCTTGCCCAGGTGGCCTGTAGTAAATGCCTACAATGGTGTCCTTTCCGTTGTTCTCTCCTTGTATTCTTACCCAAACAGTTTCCACAGAACTCCCAGTCTCTGAAGCTTCAGTCTCTGTGCAGATATTCGCTTTTCTAACATACAATGCGACACCTCCTCCTCGTTTATCAAGTCTGTTTCTTGCAAATAAGTTGTATCCTTTTAGCCTTGTATTCCAATCATGTGTATCGTCCCACCAAGTTTCAGTGATTCCAATGACCTCATATTCCTTTTCCTGCATTAGTAGTTCCAATTCTCCTTGTTTGTTGCCCATGCTTTGTGCATTTGTATAAAAACATTTTAGTTTGTGATTGGTTTCTCTTCCTCCCATATTTTTATTATTTAGATTTTTTGTCTTTGTTCTTCTTTTCCACTTCCAGTAGCAGAGATCTCAATAGTATTTGTCAGCTGTATGGCTTTTTCTGGCCTTTTGCTTCCCTTCCCACATTGTTCTGGTGTAAAGCTCTTCTGATGAGTGTAGCAAGGCGACTTCCAAATACATGTTTTCCAGTCTTCGTAAGGTGCACCCCATCTCTAGCAAGTAGTCCATCGTATAGGTAATTCATTCCGTGATCCAGAAATCCAAATCCTTGTTGACGGCACCATCGACGTAGCCAGTTGTTCACCTGTAGAATCTTATTCCACCTCATTGTTCCATGGCCATCCACTGGGAGGATGGATGAGATTTAGGTTTAGCTGCGCTTGCTTGTTTATGTTAGACTGTGTTGACTTGTTTAGGTTTAGCTGTGCTTAATCGTTTATGTTAGACTGTGTTGACTTGTTTAGGTTTAGCTGTGCTTAATCGTTTATGTTAGATTGTGTTTGCTTGTTTAGGTTTAGGCTGTACTTACTTATATAGATTTAAGCAGTTTGCTTGTTTAGGTTTAGGCTGTACTTACTTATGTAGATTTAAGCAGTTTGCTTGTTTAGGTTTAGGCTGTACTTACTTATGTAGATTTAAGCAGTTTGCTTGTTTAGGTTTAGGCTGTACTTACTTATGTAGATTTAAGCAGTTTGCTTGTTTAGGTTTAGGCTGTACTTACTTATGTAGATTTAAGCAGTTTGCTTGTTTAGGTTTAGGCTGTACTTACTTATGTAGATTTAAGCAGTTTGCTTGTTTAGGTTTAGGCTGTACTTACTTATGTAGATTTAAGCAGTTTGCTTGTTTAGGTTTAGGCTGTACTTACTTATGTAGATTTAAGCAGTTTGCTTGTTTAGGTTTAGGCTGTACTTACTTATGTAGATTTAAGCAGTTTGCTCCTTTTGGTTTAGACCGTACTTGATAGATTTGTTAATTTCAGCAGATCAACATAAAAGTTCAAAATACATCCCTTTATCAAAGTTATATTAAACCTACATGATCTTTCCAGATACTATGTATCCACTGTCAGTGACTTGTTCCAATAATTTCCTCTGTGCTTAAAAAAATCTAATATAATTAGCAAGTGACAGCTAATTAAAGGACTTGCTAATCGACTTTGTTACAGTGCGTATTTGGGCAGCACAGTATCCTCGGATGACACTTAGGATTGGGGCCTGTAGAGTCTTAAGAATTACTGTACAGTCAATATAAAAAAAAGAGCTATAAAGTTAATGAAGATCTGTAATATTCATTGTTCATATCATACTGCTATATAGTGCCAACATTACAGTGCCGTTCAGTATCTGGATGTTACTGCGATATCCACATACAGTTGCAGAATAGAAGTGTTCACATCACGCTTCAATGCTTTGCCCACATAATACCGCCATACAGTACCAAAATAATACCACCATACAATCCCAATATTAAAATCCCATACAGTGACAAAATATCAGTGCCATACAGTGTCCAGTGCCATTTACTACCCCAGAATGCCATAATAACGGTGCCATACAGAACTCACATAGTGCTGCCATGCAATGTGTCGTGGATATGTCCCACAGTTTAAAGTATCTATTTGATGAAGTCTGGATTCTGCCATTATCATGATGGATTGTAGATAACAAAGAAAGGCATTGCCAGATGAAAGTACCGACAATCAGACCACAACCAAGTAGTGTCCATCACCAGCACACGTACTACGGATTATAGGTGTCACTCCATATATATTGTGTTGTAGATTGTCGTAGAAAAAAAAATTAAAAATCCATAAAGACATCTCTGGAGATGGGATATATTACCCCTCACGTTGAACCTATGGGATATGAAGTGACACTTCAACCTCCATTGAAGTAGGCCTTCACATTGAACATATGGGATTAATTATAACGAGGAAGTGGGAATCTAATTATAACTGTAGAAGTGAGGAAGAGCTGACACTAAAACTTCCATAGAAGTAGGAACCTCTTGTTGTGAACCTGTAATTACAGCAGAGATTTGATCTGAAAGCCAGCCATCACATTGAACATGTGGGATTAATTATAACGAGGAAGTGGGAATCTAATTATAACTGTAGAAGTGAGGAAGAGCTGACACTTCAACTTCCATAGAAGTAGTAACCTCTTGTTGTGGACCGGTAATTACAGCAGAGATTTGATCTGAAAGCCAGCCATCAATGCTGGGATTCGTTTACGCAGAGGCGGAGAAGTACACTTCTGAGACAAGAGCTTCCTCTGTTCAAAGCATTGGTCACCATACTTTTTGAAGCCAGTGGTCAGTGATAAAGATTGTGGTTTGCATTCATCCAACACTTATAGGAGATATATTTTTGGTGCTGTAGCGAAGGGACGAACATAACGCTTTCACTCACATCACCGATAGGTCATTGTAACCTCTTCAACTTAATATCGCCCTGATAGATGATGCTATCCATGCCATGCTTCATCTCTATAAAAAGGTAAAATCACAATAGGAAACATGATGACAATATCTACCACCTGGGACCTTCAGGGGCAAAGATATCCTGAAAGTTAAGGATCTCAAAAAATTCTTACAGACCTAGCACATCCCACAACAAGCCCCCATATGAGCTCACCAAGGGGAGGTTTGTGGGTGTAACCTTGATGTAATAAAAATCAGAGTTTGGGTGTCTGTTATGGTTCGTTCTGCAAGTTTGCTGTGAGAGTGGTCCATTCTCCTTCCCGCTTCCCTCCATAAAGTTAAGAGCCATTCTTGCAAAATCAGGTTTAGTAGTTTTGTATGTAATTATTTATATAGTATTTTTTATTTTTCCCCTTTTTGCATCTTCTGGTATATTCTTTTTCAACACCCGCCTACGTTTCTGGAATAAATCAATAAAATTTAATATCTCTGTTCCTCTAGGTCTGTAAACCGCACCCCTGTCAGTCAATTGCGTAATTGTCCTGACGATTGGAAGCAGCGGAGTGTCGTCCCCTGGAAAACTGGTGACAACGGTGGGATCTGTTATCCTTGAAAGTCATATTAGAGGTCCTCCATCAATGACCCCCGAGGACTCGTCATCTCATTATAATGTTATAATATATTCATCATTAATAACCTGGAGAGATCCCCGGCCAAGACCGTGTTCTCTTCTGTCCGTACCTATATGTAAATGTAACAAGTGTGTGTTACCTACAGATAAAAGCGGAAACTGTATTCACAGAAAACTACGGAGAAGTTTAATTATGATGGATGAAGCGTTTACAGCCACAGTCACCAGATAAGCGGCAGAACGGGGAGGGGAGGATATTCCTCTGTGCAACTACATAGGATGTCAGATAAAAGCCCCTCAGGGACGTCTTATATAAATATGTTATACTAAATTATACAGAGGAAATCATCAGCCATTTCCCAGCATTAGTAACACAGTAGACATGATGCATATACCTAGAGAGTGATACCAGGTAATGTATAAGGGTGAACGGATAACAGCAGCTACAGGCGCATCTCACTATAGAGTCATTACACACAGAGGGATCTATTATATAGAGTCATTACACACAGAGTGATCTATTATATAGAGTCATTACACACAGAGGGATCTATTATATAGAGTCATTACACACAGAGGGATCTATTATATAGAGTCATTACACGCAGAGGGATCTATTATATAGAGTCATTACACACAGAGGGATCTATTATATAGAGTCATTACACGCAGAGGGATCTATTATATAGAGTCATTACACACAGAGTGATCTATTATATAGAGTCATTACACACAAAGCGATCTATTATATAGAGTCATTGCACACAGAGGGATCTATTATATAGAGTCATTACACGCAGAGGGATCTATTATATAGAGTCATTACACACAGAGGGATCTGTTATATAGAGTCATTGCACACAGAGGGATCTATTATATAGAGTCATTACAAGCAGAGGGATCTATTATATAGAGTCATTACACACAGAGGGAACTATTATATAGAGTCATTACACACAGAGGGATCTATTATATAGAGTCATTACACACAGAGGGATCTATTATATAGAGTCATTACACACAGAGGGATCTATTATATAGAGCCTTACACACAGAGGGATCTATTATATAGAGACATTACACACAGAGGGATCTATTATATAGAGTCATTACACACAGAGGGATCTATTATATAGAGTCATTACACACAGAGGGATCTGTTATATAGAGTCATTGCACACAGAGGGATCTATTATATAGAGTCATTACACGTAGAGGGATCTATTATATAGAGTCATTACACGCAGAGTGATCTATTATATAGAGTCATTACACACAGAGGAATCTATTATATAGAGTCATTACACGCAGGGGGATCTATTATATAGAGTCATTACACACAAAGCGATCTATTATATAGAGTCATTGCACACAGAGGGATCTATTATATAGAGTCATTACACGCAGAGGGATCTATTATATAGAGTCATTACACACAGAGGGATCTGTTATATAGAGTCATTGCACACAGAGGGATCTATTATATAGAGTCATTACAAGCAGAGGGATCTATTATATAGAGTCATTACACACAGAGGGAACTATTATATAGAGTCATTACACGCAGAGGGATCTATTATATAGAGTCATTACACAGAGGGATCTATTATATAGAGTCCTTACACGCAGAGGGATCTATTATATAGAGTCATTACACGCAGAGGGATCTATTATATAGAGTCATTACACACAGAGGGATCTATTATATAGAGTCATTGCACACAGAGGGATCTATTATATAGAGTCATTACACGCAGAGGGATCTATTATATAGAGTCATTACACACAGAGGGATCTATTATATAGAGTCATTACACGCAGAGGGATCTATTATATAGAGTCATTACACACAGAGGGATCTATTATATAGCGTCATTACACGCAGAGGGATCTATTATATAGAGTCATTACACACAGAGGGATCTATTATATAGAGTCATTACACACAGAGGGATCTATTATATAGAGTCATTACACACAGAGGGGTCATTACACACAGAGGGATCTATTATATAGAGTCATTACACACAGAGGGATCTATTATATAGAGTCATTACACACAGAGGGATCTATTATATAGAGTCATTACACACAGAGAGTGATCTATTATATAGAGTCATTACACACAGAGGGATCTATTATATAGAGTCATTACCCGCAGAGGGATCTATTATATAGAGTCATTACACACAGAGGGATCTATTATATAGAGTCATTACACACAGAGGGATCTATTATATAGAGTCATTACACACAGAGGGATCTATTATATAGAGTCATTACACACAGAGGGATCTATTATATAGAGTCATTACACACAGAGGGATCTATTATATAGAGTCATTACACACAGATGGATCTATTATATAGAGTCATTACACACAGAGTAATCTATTATATAGAGTATTACACGCAGAGGAATCTATTATATAGAGTCATTACACACAGAGGGATCTATTATATAGTCATTACACACAGAGGGATCTATTATATAGAGTCATTACACACAGAGGGATCTATTATAGAGTCATTACACACAGAGGGATCTATTATATAGAGTCATTACACGCAGAGCGATCTATTATATAGAGTCATTACACACAGAGGAATCTATTATATAGAGTCATTACACGCAGAGGGATCTATTATATAGAGTCATTACACACAGAGTGATCTATTATATAGAGTCATTACACACAAAGCGATCTATTATATAGAGTCATTGCACACAGAGGGATCTATTATATAGAGTCATTACACGCAGAGGGATCTATTATATAGAGTCATTACACACAGAGGGATCTATTATATAGAGTCATTGCACGCAGAGGGATCTATTATATAGAGTCATTACACGCAGAGGGATCTATTATATAGAGTCATTACACACAGAGGGATCTATTATATAGAGTCATTACACGCAGAGGGATCTATTATATAGAGTCATTACACACAGAGGGATCTATTATATAGAGTCATTACACGCAGAGGGATCTATTATATAGAGTCATTACACACAGAGGGATCTATTATATAGAGTCATTACACACAGAGGGATCTATTATATAGAGTCATTACACACAGAGGGATCTATTATATAGAGTCATTACACACAGAGGGATCTATTATATAGAGTCATTACACACAGAGAGTGATCTATTATATAGAGTCATTACACACAGAGGGATCTATTATATAGAGTCATTACACGCAGAGGGATCTATTATATAGAGTCATTACACGCAGAGGGATCTATTATATAGAGTCATTACACGCAGAGGGATCTATTATATAGAGTCATTACACACAGAGGGATCTATTATATAGAGTCATTACACGCAGAGGGATCTATTATATAGAGTCATTACACGCAGAGGGATCTATTATATAGAGTCATTACACGCAGAGGGATCTATTATATAGAGTCATTACACGCAGAGGGATCTATTATATAGAGTCATTACACGCAGAGGGATCTATTATATAGAGTCATTACACACAGAGGGATCTATTATATAGAGTCATTACACACAGAGGGATCTATTATATAGAGTCATTACACGCAGAGGGATCTATTATATAGAGTCATTACACGCAGAGGGATCTATTATATAGAGTCATTACACGCAGAGGGATCTATTATATAGAGTCATTACACGCAGAGGGATCTATTATATAGAGTCATTACACACAGAGGGATCTATTATATAGAGTCATTTCACACAGAGGGATCTATTATATAGAGTCATTACACACAGAAGGATCTATTATATAGAGTCATTTCACACAGAGGGATCTATTATATAGAGTCATTACACACAGAGGGATCTATTATATAGAGTCATTACACACAGAGGGATCTATTATATAGAGTCATTACACACAGAGGGATCTATTATATAGAGTCATTACACACAGAGCGATCTATTATATAGAGTCATTACACACAGAGGGATCTATTATATAGAGTCATTACACACAGAGGGATCTATTATATAGAGTCATTACACACAGAGGGATCTATTATATAGAGTCATTACACACAGAGGGATCTATTATATAGAGTCATTACACGCAGAGGGATCTATTATATAGAGTCATTACACGCAGAGGGATCTATTATATAGAGTCATTACACGCAGAGGGATCTATTATATAGAGTCATTACACGCAGAGGGATCTATTATATAGAGTCATTACACACAGAGCGATCTATTATATAGAGTCATTTCACACAGAGGGATCTATTATATAGAGTCATTACACACAGAAGGATCTATTATATAGAGCCATTTCACACAGAGGGATCTATTATATAGAGTCATTACACACAGAGGGATCTATTATATAGAGTCATTACACACAGAGGGATCTATTATATAGAGTCATTACACACAGAGGGATCTATTATATAGAGTCATTACACACAGAGCGATCTATTATATAGAGTCATTACACACAGAGGGATCTATTATATAGAGTCATTACACACCGAGGGATCTATTATATAGAGTCATTACACACAGAGGGATCTATTATATAGAGTCATTACACACAGAGGGATCTATTATATAGAGTCATTACACACAGAGCGATCTATTATATAGAGTCATTACACACAGAGGGATCTATTATATAGAGTCATTACACACAGAGGGATCTATTCTATAGAGTCATTACACACAGAGGGATCTATTATATAGAGTCATTACACGCAGAGGGATCTATTATATAGAGTCATTACACACAGAGGGATCTATTATATAGAGTCATTACACGCAGAGGGATCTATTATATAGAGTCATTACACGCAGAGCGATCTATTATATAGAGTAATTACACGCAGAGGGATCTATTATATAGTCATTACACGCAGAGCGATCTATTATATAGAGTCAGTACACGCAGAGGGATCTATTATATAGAGTCATTACACGCAGAGGGATCTATTATATAGAGACATTACACACAGAGGGATCTATTATATAGAGTCATTACACGCAGAGGGATCTATTATATAGAGTCATTACACGCAGAGGGATCTATTATATAGAGTCATTACACGCAGAGGGATCTATTATATAGAGTCATTACACGCAGAGGGATCTATTATATAGAGTCATTACACGCAGAGGGATCTATTATATAGAGTCATTACACGCAGAGGGATCTATTATATAGAGTCATTACACACAGAGGGATCTATTATATAGAGTCATTACACGCAGAGGGATCTATTATATAGAGTCATTACACGCAGAGGGATCTATTATATAGAGTCATTACACGCAGAGGGATCTATTATATAGAGTCATTACACGCAGAGGGATCTATTATATAGAGTCATTACACGCAGAGGGATCTATTATATAGAGTCATTACACACAGAGGGATCTATTATATAGAGTCATTTCACACAGAGGGATCTATTATATAGAGTCATTACACACAGAAGGATCTATTATATAGAGTCATTTCACACAGAGGGATCTATTATATAGAGTCATTACACACAGAGGGATCTATTATATAGAGTCATTACACACAGAGGGATCTATTATATAGAGTCATTACACACAGAGGGATCTATTATATAGAGTCATTACACACAGAGCGATCTATTATATAGAGTCATTACACACAGAGGGATCTATTATATAGAGTCATTACACACAGAGGGATCTATTATATAGAGTCATTACACACAGAGGGATCTATTATATAGAGTCATTACACACAGAGGGATCTATTATATAGAGTCATTACACGCAGAGGGATCTATTATATAGAGTCATTACACACAGAGGGATCTATTATATAGAGTCATTACACGCAGAGGGATCTATTATATAGAGTCATTACACGCAGAGGGATCTATTATATAGAGTCATTACACACAGAGGGATCTATTATATAGAGTCATTTCACACAGAGGGATCTATTATATAGAGTCATTACACACAGAAGGATCTATTATATAGAGCCATTTCACACAGAGGGATCTATTATATAGAGTCATTACACACAGAGGGATCTATTATATAGAGTCATTACACACAGAGGGATCTATTATATAGAGTCATTACACACAGAGGGATCTATTATATAGAGTCATTACACACAGAGCGATCTATTATATAGAGTCATTACACACAGAGGGATCTATTATATAGAGTCATTACACACCGAGGGATCTATTATATAGAGTCATTACACACAGAGGGATCTATTATATAGAGTCATTACACACAGAGGGATCTATTATATAGAGTCATTACACACAGAGCGATCTATTATATAGAGTCATTACACACAGAGGGATCTATTATATAGAGTCATTACACACAGAGGGATCTATTATATAGAGTCATTACACACAGAGGGATCTATTATATAGAGTCATTACACGCAGAGGGATCTATTATATAGAGTCATTACACACAGAGGGATCTATTATATAGAGTCATTACACAAAGAGGGATCTATTTCACGTGTTTATTTCTGTTAATGTTGATAATTATGGCTTACAGCCAATGAAAACACAAAAGTCATTATCTCAGTAAATTAGAATACTTTATAATAAAGAAATAAGCACGTGAAATAGATCCCTCTGCGTGTAATGACTCTATGTAATAGATCCCTCTGTGTGTAATGACTCTATATAATAGATCCATCTGTGTGTAATGACTCTATATAATAGATCCCTCTGTGTGTAATGACTCTATATAATAGATCACTCTGTGTAATGACTCTATATAATAGATCACTCTGTAATGTCTCTATATAATAGATCCCTCTGTGTGTAATGACTCTATATAATAGATCCATCTGTGTGTAATGACTCTATATAATAGATCCCTCTGTGTGTAGTGACTCTATATAATAGATCACTCTGTGTAATGACTCTATATAATAGATCACTCTGTAAGTCTCTATATAATAGATCCCTCTGTGTAATGACTCTATATAATAGATCCCTCTGTGTGTAATGACTCTATATAATAGATCGCTCTGTGTGTAATAACTTTATATAATAGATCCCTCTGTGTGTAATGACTCTATATAATAGATCCCTCTGTGTGTAATGACTCTATATAATAGATCCCTCTGTGTGTAATGACTCTATATAATAGATCGCTCTGTGTGTAATAACTTTATATAATAGATCCCTCTGTGTGTAATGACTCTATTATTATTATTATTTATTATTATAGTGCCATTTATTCCATGGCTCTTTACATGTGATAGGGATATACATAACAAAAGCATTTACATAATCTTAACAAAATGAGTCAGCGACTGGTACAGGAGGAGCGAGGACCCTGCCCGCGAGGGCTCACATTCTAGAAGGGATGGGTGAGGATACAGTAGGTGAGGGTAGAGCTGGTCGTGCAGCGGTGTGGTGGAGCGAGGGTTACTGCAGGTTGTAGGCTTGTCGGAAGAGGTAGGTCTTCAGGTTCCTTTTGAAGGTTTCCACGGTCGGCGAGAGTCTGATGTGTTGGGGTAGAGAGTTCCAGAGTAGGGGGGAAGCACGGGAGGAATCTTGTATACGATTGTGGGAGGAGGAGATAAGAGGGGAGTAGAGAAGGAGATCTTGTGAGGATCGGAGGTTGCGTGCAGGTAAGTATCGGGAGACTAGGTCACAGATGTATGGGGGAGACAGGTTGTGGATGGCTTTGTATGCCATGGTTAGGGTTTTGAACTGAATTCTCTGGGCAATGGGGAGCCAGTGAAGGGATTGACAGAGAGGAGAGGCCGGGGAATAGCGGGGGGACAGGTGGATTAGTCGAGCAGCAGAGTTTAGGATGGATTGGAGAGGCGCAAAAGTGTTGGAAGGGAGGCCACGGAGCAGGAGGTTGCAGTAGTCGAGGCGGGATATGATGAGGGCGTGCACTAGTGTTTATGCAGAGTCTTTGCTGAGGAATGCACAGATCCGGGAGATGTTTTTGAGTTGGAGTCGGCAGGAGGTGGAAAGGGCTTGGATATGTGGCTTGAAGGAGAGATCAGAGTCCAGGGTTACTCCAAGGCAGCGAGCTTGTGGGACTGGGGAGAGTGAACAGCCATTGACGTTGATGGCTAGGTCAGATGGGGGATGTGAATGAGAGGGTGGAAAGATGATGAACTCTGTTTTATCCATGTTGAGTTTTAGAAATCTGTCGGAGAAGAAGGATGAGATGGCGGACAGACATTGTGGGATTCTGGTTAGTAGGGAGGAGATATCAGGTCCAGAGAGGTAGATCTGTGTGTCATCAGCATAGAGGTGATACTGAAAACCGTGAGACTCTATGAGCTGTCCCAGGCCAAAGGTGTAGATGGAGAAGAGCAGAGGTCCTAGAACTGAACCTTGGGGGACACCGACAGATAGGGGGCGAGATGAGGAGGTGGTGCGTGAGTGGGAGACGCTGAATGTCCTGTCTGTTAAGTATGAGGAGATCCAAGATAGAGCCAAGTCCGTGATGCCAAGAGATGAGAGATTCTGGAGTAAGAGGGAATGGTCCACTGTGTCAAAGGCAGATGACAGGTCCAGAAGGAGGAGGATGGAATAGTGTTGCTTGGATTTGGCATTTAGTAGGTCGTTGGTGACTTTGGTCAGGGCAGTTTCAGTCGAGTGATGCGGTCGGAAGCCAGATTGCAGGCGGTCGAAGGGGGAGCAGGAGGAGAGGTGGGAGGACAGCTCAAGGTGGACATGTTGTTCTAGAAGTTTTGAGGCAAAGGGGAGGAGTGATATGGGGCGGTAGCTAGTCAGAGAGGAAGGGTCAAGGGAGGGTTTTTTGAGGATGGGTGTGATTGCGGCATGTTTGAAACATGAGGGGAAGACTCTGGTTGTTAGTGACAGATTGAAGAGGTGGGTTAGGGTTGGGATGAAGACTGTGGTAAGGTTAGTGATGAGGTGGGATGGGATTGGGTTAAGTTCGCAGGTGGTGAGGTGTGATTTGGAGAGTAAAGAGGAGACTTGACCTTCTGTAATGGTGGAGAAGTGGGGTTTGGAGGAGGAGGGTTGAGTAGATATGAGGAGGGGTTGTGTGGACTTTAGGCAAAAGTTTTGTCTGATGGTGTCAATCTTCTGTTTGAAGAATGAGGCAAAGTCGTCGGCTGAGATGAGAGAAGAGGGAGGAGGTGCTGAGGGACGAATTAGAGAGTTGAAAGTGTTAAATAGCTGTTTAGGGTTGTGAGATAGGGAGGATATGAGAGATGAGAAGTAGGTTTGTTTTGCTGCAGTGAGTGCGGACTTGAAATTAGTGAGGGATTGCTTGAATGCGATGAAGTGCTCGATGGAGTGAGACCTTTTCCATCTCTGCTCCGCAACCCTGGAGGCCCGGCGCAGTTCTTTGGTAAGTTTAGTGTGCCAGGGTTGCCTGTTGAATGTGCGAGGTGTGGTGTGTGTGAGAGGGGCGATCGAGTCTAGAGCTGAAGCTATTGTGGTGTTATATGAGGCAGCAACAACGTCTGCATCGTGTAAGGAATTTATGTCTGTGAGAGGAAGGAGGGATTCAGAGAGAGAGTGTAGGTCAAGGTGTTTGAGATTTCTGCGAGGGTGTGTGAGTTTGTGGAGTGGGGATTGTGCACCCGGAGAGGAGAGGGTAGAGAATGTGAAGAGGTTATGGTCAGAGAGAAGGAGTGGCGAGTTAGAGAGGTTAGATAGGGAACAGAGGCGGGTGAAGATGAGGTCCAGTGTGTGGCCATCTTTGTGGGTGGGTGTGGAAGACCATTGAGTGAGTCCGAAGGAGGAAGTGAGAGATAGGAACTTAGAGACAGACGAGTGGGAAGTGTCAATGGGGATGTTGAAGTCACCCATTATGATAGTGGGGATGTCAGTGGAAAGGAAGTGAAGCAGCCAGGTGGTGAAATGGTCTAAGAAGGTGGTGGCTTGCCCTGGGGGTCGGTAAACGACGGCCAGTTGGAGGGGGAATAGATGCGCACACAGTGCACCTCAAAAGAGGGGAGTGTAAAGGAGGGTGGCAGTGGGATTTGGGTGAAAGCGCAGAGTTCTGATAGGAGGAAACCTACGCCTCCACCATGTTTGCCATTGGGGCGGGGTGTGTGGGAAAGGTGGAATCCGCCATATGAAAGGGCAGCTGGGGAGGCTGTGTCAGAGGGGGTGAGCCATGTTTCGGTGATGGCGAGGAAGGAAAGTTTGTTTGTAATGAAAAGATCGTGGATGAAGGAAAGTTTGTTGCAGACAGAGCGAGCGTTCCATAGAGCTCCTGTTAGTATAGCTGAGGAGGTGTGTATTAGTTGGATGGGTATGAGGTTAGAAGGGTTGCGACAGTTTGAGGAAGGTCGTGGATAGGAGGAAGAAGTGACTGTGGGGATATGGCGAGGAGGACCAGGATTTGGAGAGATATCTCCAGCAGTGAGGAGGAGCAGAGAAAGTGTTAGCAGGTGGGAGCAGGAGAGGGCATGAGGTGGCTGTCTGTGTTTGGAGATCCAGGATTGAATGTTGAGGAATAATTTGGAGGAGGAGGTGAGATGAATTGGGAGGATAGAGGGAGAGATGAAAAGTTCCATACTAGGTGTTGGGATTTGAGGGGTTACTAGAAAGTGGAGGACTATAGAGGAAAAAGTGAGAGCTAACAGAAACATAGTTAAAAGAGAGTGAGTGGTCAAAGTGTTAGTTACCTGACTCCTGCCCTGACTAACGGCCTCTGAAGTAACTGCCACTTATCTCCGAAGCCACTTTGCACAAGAAGACGCGTGCACAACCCAGCACACGTGCACCCCTTACAGAGTTTCTAAATATATAGGGCACACTAAACCATCAGGTGAGGGGCATTGTGGGAACGGCTTGTGGCTAAATTAACAGCTGGTCATTTCAACAGGAGATGGCTGGGTGATCAAAGACAGAGCTAGGACTCTAGTCTCTGCAGTTTAGCACCTCTAAAAATCAGATAAAGTCTACAGTGGGGAAAGGACAGACATATGTGAGTATTGAGTGGAGTGGGACAGATGAAGCAGAGAAATTATGCAGAGCTTGTACCTGTGGAAAGAGAAGAAGAAGACGGGTGTTAGTCCATGGCCTCTGAAGTAACTGCCACTTCTCTCCGAAGCCACTTTGCACAAGAAAACGCGTGCACAACCCAGCACTCTATATAATAGATCGCTCTGTGTGTAATGACTCTATATAATAGATCACTCTGTGTGTAATGACTCTATATAATAGATCCCTCTGTGTGTAATGACTCTATATAATAGATCGCTCTGTGTGTAATGACTCTATATAATAGATCCCTCTGTGTGTAATGACTCTATATAATAGATCCCTCTGTGTGTAATGACTCTATATAATAGATCCCTCTGTGTGTAATGACTCTATATAATAGATCCCTCTGTGTGTAATGACTCTATATAATAGATCGCTCTGTGTGTAATGACTCTATATAATAGATCCCTCTGTGTGTAATGACTCTATATAATAGATCCCTCTGTGTGTAATGACTCTATATAATAGATCCCTCTGTGTGTAATGACTCTATATAATAGATCCCTCTGTGTGTAATGACTCTATATAATAGATCCCTCTGTGTGTAATTACTCTATGTAATAGATCCCTCTGTGTGTAATGACTCTATATAATAGATCCCTGTGTGTGTAATGACTCTATATAATAGATCCCTCTGTGTGTAATGACTCTATATAATAGATCGCTCTGTGTGTAATGACTCTATATAATAGATCCCTCTGTGTGTAATGACTCTATAATAGATCCCTCTGTGTGTAATGACTCTATATAATAGATCCCTCTGTGTGTAATGACTCTATATAATAGATCCCTCTCTGTGTAATGACTCTATATAATAGATCGCTCTGTGTGTAATGACTCTATATAATAGATCCCTCTGTGTGTAATGACTCTATAATAGATCCCTCTGTGTGTAATGACTCTGTATAATAGATCCTCTGTGTGTAATGACTCTATATAATAGATCCTTCTGTGTGTAATGACTCTATACAATAGATCCCTCTGTGTGTAATGACTATATAATAGATCCCTCTGTGTGTAATGACTCTATATAATAGATCCCTCTGTGTGTAATGACTCTATATAATAGATCGCTCTGTGTGTAATGACTCTATATAATAGATCCCTCTGTGTGTAATGACTCTATATAATAGATCCCTCTGTGTGTAATGACTCTATATAATAGATCCCTGTGTGTAATGACTCTATATAATAGATCGCTCTGTGTGTAATGACTCTATATAATAGATCCCTCTGTGTGTAATGACTCTATATAATAGATCACTCTGTGTGTAATGACTCTATATAATAGATCCCTCTGTGTGTAATGACTCTATATAATAGATCCCTCTGTGTGTAATGACTCTATATAATAGATCCCTCTGTGTGTAATGACTCTATATAATAGATCGCTCTGTGTGTAATGACTCTATATAATAGATCGCTCTGCGTGTAATGACTCTATATAATAGACCCCTCTGCGTGTAATGACTCTATATAATAGATCCCTCTGCGTGTAATGACTCTATATAATAGATCCCTCTGTGTGTAATGACTCTATATAATAGATCACTCTGTGTGTAATGACTCTATATAATAGATCCCTCTGCATGTAATGAACCTATATAATAGATCCCTCTGCGTGTAATGACTCTATATAATAGATCCCTCTGCATGTAATGACTCTATATAATAGATCCCTCTGCGTGTAATGACTCTATATAATAGATCCCTCTGTGTGTAATGACTCTATATAATAGATCATTCTGCGTGTAATGACTCTATATAATAGATCCCTCTGTGTGTAATGACTCTATATAATAGATCCCTCTGTGTGTAATGACTCTATATAATAGATCCCTCTGTGTGTAATGACTCTATATAATAGATCCCTCTGTGTGTAATGACTCTATATAATAGATCGCTCTGTGTGTAATGACTCTATATAATATATCCCTCTGTGTATAATGACTCTATATAATAGATCCCTCTGTGTGTAATGACTCTATATAATAGATCCCTCTGCGTGTAATGGCTCTATATAATAGATCACTCTGTGTGTAATGACTCTATATAATAGATCACTCTGTGTGTAATGACTCTATATAATAGATCCCTCTGTGCGTAATGACTCTATATAATAGATCCCTCTGTGTGTAATGACTCTATATAATAGATCCCTCTGTGTGTAATGACTCTATATAATAGATCCCTCTGTGTGTAATGACTCTATATAATAGATCCCTCCGTGTGTAATGACTCTATATAATAGATCCCTCTGTGTGTAATTACTCTATATAATAGATCACTCTGTGTGTAATGACTCTATATAATAGATCCCTCTGTGTGTAATGACTCTATATAATAGATCCCTCTGTGTGTAATGACTCTATATAATAGATCCCTCTGTGTGTAATGACTCTATATAATATAGGAGCTTCACTTTTTGTATTGAAGAACTGAAATAAATTAACTTTTTGATGATATTCTAATTTAATGAGATGCACCTGTACATACAGTTGTGCTCAAAAGTTTACATACCCCGGCAGAATATTTCCTTTCTTCGCCTTGTTTCAGAAAATATGAATGATAACAAAAAAACTTTTCCTCCACTCATGGTTATTGGTTGGGTGAAGCCATTTATTGTCAAACTACTGTGTTTTCTCTTTTTAAATCTTAATGACAACCAAAAACATCCAAATGACCTGATCAAAAGTTCACACACCCTGGTGATTTTGGCCTGATAACATGCACAGAATTTGACACAAATGGGTTTGAATGGCTACTAAAGGTAACATCCTCACCTGTGACCTGTTTACTTGTAATCAGTGTGTGTGCATAAAAGCTGAGTGAGTTTCTGGGATCCAGACAGACTCTTGCATCTTTCATCCAGCCACTGATGTTTCTGGATTGTGAGTCATGGGGAAAGCACAAGAATTGTCAATGGATCTATGGGAACAGGTAGTTGAACTATATAACACAGGAAAGGGATCCAAAAAATATCCAAGGAATTGATAATGCCAGTCAGCAGCGTTCAAACTGTGATTAACAAATGGAAAATCAGGGGCTCTGTAAAAACCAAACCACAGTCAGGTAGACCAACAAAAATTTCAGCCACAACTGACAGGAAAATTGTTTGAGATGCAAAGAAAAACCCACTAATAACATCAGCTGAAATTCAGGACTCTTTGAAAACTAGCGGTGTGGCTGTTTCAAGATGCACAATAAGGAGGCACTTGAAGAAAAATGGGCTGCATGGTCGAGTCGCCAGAAGAAAGCCAATATTGTGCAAATGCCACAAAGTATCTCGCCTACAATACGCCAAACAGCACAGAGAAAAGCCTGAAAACTTCTGGAACAAGGTAATCTGGAGTGATGAGACCAAAATTGAACTTTTTGGCCACAACCATAAACGTTACATTTGGAGAGAGGTCAACAAGTCCTATGATGAAAGGAACACCATTCCTACAGTAAAGCACGGAGGTGGATCGCTGATGTTTTGGGGATGTGTGAGCTACAAAGGCACAGGAAACTTGGTAAAAGTTGAAGGAAAGATGAATGCCGCACATTAACAGCAAATACTGGAGGCAAATTGGCACTCATCAGCCCGGAAGCTGCGCATGGGACGTACCTGGACTTTCCAACATGACAACGATCCAAAACACAAGACCAAGTCGACCTGTCATTGGCTACAGCAGAACAAAGTGAAGGTTCTGGAGTGGCCATCTCAGTCTACTGACCTCAATATCATTGAGCCGCTCTGGAGAGATCTCAAGCGCGCAGTTCATGCCAGAAAGCCCAGGAATTTACAGGAGCTGGAGGCTTTTTGCCAAAAAGAATAGGCAGCTTTACCATCTGAGGAGATAAAGAACCTCATCCACAACTACCACAAAAGACTTCAAGCTGTCATTGATGTTAGAGGGGGCAATATACGACATTAAGAAATGGGGTATGTGAACTTTTGATCGGGGTCATCTGGATGTTTTTGGTTGTCATTATGATTTAAAAAGAGAAAACACATTACATGGCTTCACCCAACCGATAACCATGAGTGGAGGAAAAGTTATCATTCATATTCTCTGAAACAAGGCCAAGAAAGGAAAAATTCTGCCGGGGTATGTAAACTTTTGAGCACAACTGTATATTCTTGTACATGGGAGCAGAGCAGTATTATAGTAGTTATATTCTTGTACATAGGGGCAGTATTATAGTAGTTATATTCTTGTACATAGGGGGCAGTATAATAGTAGTTATATTCTTGTCTATAGGGACAGTATTATAGTAGTTATATTCTTGTGTGGGGGTCGTGATGACATTCCACTCGTCCTCCAGTCACTCCAAATTCAAACTATGAGCATGGGTCAACCATTCAAAGAATGAGTCAGACAACAAGCTGGTTCAAGCTCAGAGCATGCTCAGAAGACTACTACAGTCAACGTCCTCAGCAATGTTCTGCGTTTATTTTTACATACACAAATCTAAATACACTACATAATGGGAGGGAAAAGGGGTTGTCCGGGGCGGGGTAAACCATGAAAGTCCAGTGTCTGGCCACTCCTGATTGGTCCACATCTCCTTATCTCAGTCTCTGGGCAGATATTGCAGCCGTCAGCTTATAATCTTGTTTCGTTTCTCTGAAATAAGTCTTGGCAACACTAGAAATATCTTAGTTTAAGTTTCGATTTGAGCACTACGTAGCAAGGAAAGCTTATTGTTATATGACACAAAATGGTGGTTAGTACATTAGCAAAAAAGCGTATAAAAGTTACAAAAGTATAAAAGTTACAAATATATATATTCTCTTTTACCCCGACATTCCCCCCTAAACACTAAGCTTTCCTTTGCTTTGGGGCCTTTGAGACTGTCCATGTGTGGGGAGAGGGGAGGTGGATTTCTTCACCCAATCATCTTAGAAGCTGCCCCCTTATGGGACGCCCCCAGACAATCGAGCCCTATCCTGGATGACACATGGAGTTCTCCCAACTGATCCTAAACTGAATCTTTCAATTGAACTTTGTTATGGGGGGGGTCTGGTTAGACTTGTTCAAAGAAGTGTATTTCTCTATATTTTCTCTTGATTCAGAAAGGTCCCGGAGGTTGGGACAGCATTGGTTATAGCTTTCATGTATAAGGGGACTATGCAGCACAGGACTACCAGGCCCAATACTAGTAGACCTCCCATTACTAGACAAACTTGTTGGAAGAATCCCTTGAGCCCTCCCAACCAACTTGAGAAAAAGGAGGTATCTACCCCTGTGTGGTAGCTGTCCACTCTGGGACAGACAGTAAGCATATGGAAAGGATATAGAAGAAGGTAGTCATCTTTTATAGACTCGTTCTGTCTCTCGTGCAGTGGGAGGCGTGAATCCAGGTGCTCTTGCCCTCAAGCTTCAGAGCCGTCGGGGTGGTGAGAAGCACAGTGTACGGTCCCTCGAACCGCGGCTGGAGGCAGTCTTTCCGGACAAACTTCTTCACATACACTAGATCGCCTGGGATGAAATCATGTACTGCATCACCTGTAGATTCTGGGAGAGAAGCAGATACTGGAGAGCGGGTGTTAGTCAATTCTCTAGACAAGGCAATCACAAATTTTACCACTCTATCATGTGTTTCAGACAACTCTTGGGGCCTAATCTCTCCTATCTTGGGTGGGGTCCCAAACAAAATTCTATAGGGAGTCAGCCCATGTTTGGCCTGAGAAGTGTGTGTGATATGATACAATACTATAGGGAGTAGGTCGGGCCAGGGGAGGGGATGATCTTAGGTCATTTTCAAGAGCTGGGTCTTGAGTGTGGAATTCATCCTTTCCACTTTGCCTGAACTGGCAGGATGGTATGGAGTGTGGAGGCCCAAATCTGTTCCCAACATGTTCCAGAGTTCTTCGTAGATATTTGCTGTGAAAGCTGGTTCTTGATCCGATTCTATGACTTGGGGAACTCCAAATCTGCAGGCAATTTCGGTGATCAGTTTCTTGGCTGTGACTTTAGCAGTCATGTTGACAACCGGGTAGGCCTCGGGCCAGGCTGAGAACATATCCACGGCTACCAAAACGTACTCCTATTTTCTTGCTTTAGACATTTGGATATGGTCGACTTGTATTCTCTGCCAAGGGTAGTCTGGTTTAGCCAGGTGTTGGAGAGGGACCCGTGCCGTACACGTTGGGTTGCAGGTAGCGCAGACAGAGCAGGATTTTGAGTACGCAGTCACAGTGGAAGAGATTCCCGGTACAAAGTACAGTTTCTTGATCCATGCCAAGGCTTGACTCTTTCCTCTGTGTGTAGGCCCGTGAGCCCATGCTGCCACAGCTGAGTACATGCGTCTAGGCAAGCAAGGCTTCCCATCCACTTGGTAAAAAGTCGAGTTGACCTTTGAATCTTTGCGACCTGCCAGCACGGCTCCTGCCGCTTTCCATTGCTTGACTTCTTCAGTGGGGGGTCTTCCTTTGTTCCTCACACAATTTTTCTTTAGGCATCCTGACCCCCCTGGATTCCACTCGTGTCTCCACTGGACTTGTATGGTCTTCCGCCGGCTGTTTTTTTTTTTTGGCTCTTGCTCTAGTGAGCGCCACAGCTACGGTTTGCAGGGTTTCTCCCATCTCTTCTTCCTTTTCCTGCCACTTTGATGACACATTCTCCACTGCTGCAGTCTTGGCTGCTTGGTCAGCTAGGTGGTTGCCCCTGGCTTCCCTGGAATCTAGTCTTCCATGAGCCTTGACCTTGATAACAGCAACCTGAATGGATAGTTCCAGGGCCTTCATTAGGGCCTTAATCCATGAGACATGTTTCACTGGTGTACCTGCAGCTGTGATGAATCCTCTAGACTTCCACAAGAGTCCAGAATCATTGCAAATTCCATGTCCATACCTGGAATCGGTATATACATATTCGCCTTTGTTCCTGCTGCCAGGTGGCAGGCCTCTGTGAGAGCCACAAGTTCAGCTTCTTGTGCAGACATGTATGGTGGTAGAGCTTCAGCCTTCAGAACTGTTAGGTCTGTTGTGACAGCATATCCCGTGTGGAACTTTCCTTGAGGGTCTGCGAAACGGGATCCATCAGTCCATAGGTGCAAGGCAGGGTCTGCGAGCGGATGTGCCACCATATTCTCTGGGGCAGAAGTCTCTTCCTGCAAAATTTTTATACAATCATGAGGTTCCACCAATGGACCTTCACCCTCTTCACCTTCCCCCCTAGAAGGTGGAGGCAAAGTGGCAGGATTGATAGTCAGACATCTGGTCAGCTGACTTGTCAAGGAGGATGTGAGCAGCGTGGAACGCCTTAAGGCACGGGGGGGGCAGTTCGGGCGACAGGGTCCAGGCGGGCTGAGTAGTAGCCCAAAGGCCGATACTTATGATCATAGCGTTGTGCTAGAACTCCAGAGGCATGACCTTCTGATTCCGAGACAAAAAGGTGAAATGGCTGAGTATAGTCTGGTAAGCCCAAGGCCGGGGCAGAGACAACAGCCTGTTTATCTTCAGCATGAAGCCAAACTGGGCCTTCATCCTTGAGACAGTCGTACAGAGATTGCATGAGCTTTGAGGCATCAGGGATCCATTGCCTGCAGTAAGTGATGAGGCCAAAAAAAGTCTGCATAGCGGAATAGGTGGTTGGGAAAGTGATATCCATGATGGCTTGTTTTCTTTCTTCAGTCAGATGTCTAGTACCTTGTGATATACAATGTCCGAGGAAAATGACCTTGGGCAGACACCATTGGACTTTGCCTTTCGAGACTTTACAGTTAGCTGAGTGAAGAAACCAGAGAAGGGATGCTGACATCTCTGGCAAATTTTCTTCAGTGCCACAGAGTAAAAGATCATCCACATACTGTAGAAGGGTGACCTGAGGGTTCTCTTGAACCCATGGCTCCAGAATAGACTTCATAGAATGAGTGAATTGGTTAGGAGAGTTCTGGGCTCTTTGCGGAGTCCTGGTCCATGTAAGCTGTGCTCCTTGAAAGGTGAAGGCAGAAAGAAACCACGAATCTTCATGTAAGGGTATACTGAAGAAGGCGTTGGCCAGATCTAACACCGTAAACAAGGTGGCCGTTGGAGGCACCTGAGACAAAAGGGTGTTTGGGTTGGGTACCACTGGAGTTTCTAAAATGGTAGCTGCATTGACGGCTCTGAGATCCTGAACCAACCGGTATCTTGGAGGCTCTCCCGGAGCGGTTTTCCTTTTTTACAGGAAAGAGGGGTGTATTGCATGGATATACACATCTGACAAGGACTCCTGATTCCAGGAGGGAAGCGACTTGGGTACTCAAGCTTTGTTCTTGTGCAGCCTTGAGGGGGTATTGTGGCAACCGTGGATACTTGTGTCCAGGCTTGAGTTGTACTCGGACCGGGGGAACCTGCAGGAGGCCGACGTCCTCTGGCCCACTGGACCACAGAGAGTGAGGTTGTATGGTCATCATCATGAGAGGGAAGGCTTTAAGAACACAGAGGTCTTCAGTCCCTTGTTCGGAATGAGGGTCCCGCAAAAGAAGCTCCATACCATGGTTTCCGAAAGTAATTGTTGCCTTCATCCGCTCTAAGAGATCGGCTCCCAACAGGTTGACAGGGCAAGTTTCAGAGACCAAGAATCTTGTGAGTACTCCGGTGAACGGTCCTGCAGACACAGGGACTGTGAGTGGAGAAGAAATATGTTGGCCTTCTACCCCAACACAGGTGAGGGTATCCGGTGATAGGGATACAGAAGGCGGGAGCTGTGCAGAAGAAATGACAGATGTGGCCGCCCCAGTGTCCACCTGTAAAGTGACAGTCTCTGAGGGTGTGGTCAAGGCTACCACACTCCCAACATAACATTCATCCTTCAGAATCACGAGATTGTCTTCTGTTTCTAGATGATCCCTTGTCATCTCTTCTGTCTTGTTTTCTATATGTGGGAGGAGTATCATCACCTGTGCCTTTAACCATTACCCACTTGATTCCATGTTGGTTGCCAGGGGGTGGGTAGCTTTCTTGAAGTTGATATAGCATGGCAGGTGCGGCTTTCTTCTTTGGCTTAGTATCTTTTTCCATTTTTAGCATTGATTTTTGGAAAGCTTTAACGATGTCCACCGCGTCGTTGAAAGAAGAAGAACGAATCTCGGGCCGTACTCTCAGGACTTCATCTCTGAGAGCGTCTTGTAGGCCATCTACTAGGGCCTGAACCAACAGGGCGGCCTGCGTCCTGACGTGAAGACTGTATCCGAGATCCTCAAAATGCATGCTGAGTCTTGCAGCATATTTTTCCACAGATTCATCAGGGTTTTGTTGAACATCTTGTACAGACCCAGCTTGATCTGACAAGCGATCCTGAGCCCAGGCCTTTAACTGTTTCATGTATTCTAGGCCGGATTCATACGTACTAAGGGGTCCTGCTTTTGTGGAAACCATGGCCTTTTGAAAGCTCTCCGTTTTCGGCTAAGTGAGCCTGGCATTCTGCAGCCAGAGTAGAACCAACAGCAAGGGAAATTTTGCGAGCCAATCCTCCAACATGGCTCATACAGGTGTTTGCAGGGTTGACTATGGCCCCCACCCGATGTGTAAGGATGTCACCATAGCCTATTGACAGAGTGACAGGGCGTCCTGATGGGTCTACTAGATTACGGGAGCGGCAGGGGTCCCAGACTTCTGAGAGGCTGGGGGGGGTGGTGCTCTTTCAGCAGTTGCTTGGAGCAAGGGCCGGAGTACGGGTAATGGATGTGGGGTGGAGGATGCCATAGGAGACGTATGGGGTAAAGGAGGGAGGGGGGCCGGAGTATCTTGAGCCCATCCCTCATCTGGCTCCGTATCGTCTTGAGTAACAGTATGTTGGCGGAGGGAGAGCAGTCTGGCCTGAAATTCTGGGGAGTTGAGGAGGATATCCCCAGGGTTGTGGGTGACTCCCATAGGAAACAGGGGAAGCGTCTCAGCATCGTGGACTGGAGCAGAGGGTGTCACATTAGTTTCAGATGGGTGCTCTGGGCCTGCGGGCTTTTCCACCTGTGCTGGTGGCTGGTAATATGCACCGGACGGATCTAGTAGTGGATATAGGCCGGATTGGGGCTTTCCGGGCCTCCCACAACAAGTAAGAGGTGTAGCAAGATGGCCGTGGGAGGGAGGAGTTGGAGTGGAAATGGGATAGTTCTTGGAGGCAGGAAAAGGTGTAGTAAGATGGCCGTTGGAGGGAGGAGGGGGGAGTGGGGGTGGGATTGTTCTTGGGGGCAGGCTGGGCATCGTGCCATGGGCGGCCCCCCCCCCACAGACACAGCAGAACTTCGGGTTCTGCTGTCAGCACATACGACACATCCATCCTTCCGATGATTTAGCGTCGGCGCCATTATAGGGTGGTGGCTGAGGGCTCGGTGTAGTGACAGGCATCAACGGGGTTACGGCCAATTTAGGGTCACATAACAAATCACATTCTGCAGCTTTCATGTATCCGAACAAAGGCTCGGCATTCTCTGTTCCCCCCTGCACCATCTACTCTAAGATGTGCTTGAGTCTGGTGCAAAAATCCTCACCCAACTTTCCCAACTTCTGTGTAAGACATTCTTTCCAAACTGAAGACTAAAGCCTGCCTGTACTGGATAAGCTTATCATATTCTACAAATTCCTAACATTCTTCTTGCCTTCTTGCCTTCCCGTAACTCCACTAATTGGCTTAACTCCCACAGCAGCATTCCACAACTTACGAGATCTTTCAAATTTGAATATACTCAACATTTTCTTATAGAATGCAATGATCTGTCGCGACTCAGATCATTGGTGCAGTCCACAGGTCGCCATTCCTCAGTGTAGAGCACACCTCAATACACTGATGAGATAGAGAGACACCTCAATCTAACTCCTTTCCTACCACGGTACCACCCGACAGTGTAGAGACACCTCAATACACTGTTTAGATAGAGAGACACCTCAATCTATCTGCTTTCCTACCACGGTACCACCCGACAGTGTAGAGACACCTCAATACACTGTTTCCTAACCTTGACTTTACAGCAGTCTCTGTGTTAGACGAAGAGCACTCCTCAGTTCGTCACAGATTCTGACAGCACAACACCTCCTTTACACTACAATTCAGGAATGCTTTGAAACTTCGACTATCAGTTACGGGAGGCAGCTATCTAAGAAAAGTACAGTGACCGGGGGAGGAGGAGGTGGTGTTCACACGAGCACGCGCAGGCATGCGACGTCACTCGTTTTAACACTTGCTGGTTCAGGACGTGGTGCGGGACGCCTGAGGTCTCACCACTCGACCGGTCACCCACCCAGATCCAACCTGACAACCCAACAGGAACCGCTGCGGCTGACACACAGGCAAGTGAGACATATAAAATACATCTCAACTTACCGTGTTCGATGGAGGTTGATCAGGCCTCAAATTCAGCCACCGCGGTCACCACCAGGGAAGTCAGCAATATGGGTCAGGGAGGGCGGCGTACCGCTAGCCACGCCCCACGTTGGGCGCCATTTGTGGGGGTCGTGATGACATTCCACTCGTCCTCCAGTCACTCCAAATTCAAACTATGAGCATGGGTCAACCATTCAAAGAATGAGTCAGACAACAAGCTGGTTCAAGCTCAGAGCATGCTCAGAAGACTACTACAGTCAACGTCCTCAGCAATGTTCTGCGTTTATTTTTACATACACAAATCTAAATACACTACATAATGGGAGGGAAAAGGGGTTGTCCGGGGCGGGGTAAACCATGAAAGTCCAGTGTCTGGCCACTCCTGTTTGGTCCACATCTCCTTATCTCAGTCTCTGGGCAGATATTGCAGCCGTCAGCTTATAATCTTGTTTCGTTTCTCTGAAATAAGTCTTGGCAACACTAGAAATATCTTAGTTTAAGTTTCGATTTGAGCACTACGTAGCAAGGAAAGCTTATTGTTATATGACACAAAATGGTGGTTAGTACATTAGCAAAAAAGCGTATAAAAGTTACAAAAGTATAAAAGTTACAAATATATATATTCTCTTTTACCCCGACACTTGTACATAGGGGGCAGTATTATAGTAGTTATATTCTTGTACATAGGGCAGTATTATAGTAGTTATATTCTTGTACATAGGAGCAGTATTATAGTAGTTATATTCTTGTATATAGGGGGCAGTATTATAGTAGTTATATTCTTGTACATAGGAGGCAGTATTATAGTAGTTATATTCTTGTACATAGGGGGCAGTATTATAGTAGTTATATTCTTGTACATAGGGGGCAGTATTATAGTAGTTATATTCTTGTACATAGGGGTAGTATTATAGTAGTTATATTCTTGTACATAGGGGGCAGTATTATAGTTGTTATATTCTTGTACATAGGGGGCAGTATTATAGTAGTTATATTCTTGTACATAGGGGTAGTATTATAGTAGTTATATTCTTGTACATAGGGGGCAGTATTATAGTAGTTATATTCTTGTACATAGGAGCAGTATTATAGTAGTTATATTCTTGTACATAGGGGTAGTATTATAGTAGTTATATTCTTGTACATAGGGGGCAGTATTATAGTAGTTATATTCTTGTACATAGGGGCACTATTATAGTAGTTATATTCCTGTACATAGGGGCAGTATTATAGTAGTTATATTCTTGCACATAGGAGCAGTATTATAGTAGTTATATTCTTGTACATAGGAGCAGTATTATAGTAGTTATATTCTTGCAAATAGGGTGCAGTATTATAGTAGTTATATTCTTGCACATAGGGGGCAGTATTGTAGTAGTTATTTTCTTGTACATAGGAGCAGTATTATAGTAGTTATATTCTTGTACATAGGGGGCAGTATTATAGTAGTTATATTCTTGTACATAGGAGCAGTATTATAGTAGTTATATTCTTGTTCATATGGGGCAGTATTATAGTAGTTATATTCTTGTACATAGGGGTAGTATTATAGTAGTTATATTCTTGTACATAGGGGTAGTATTATAGTAGTTATATTCTTGTACATAGGGGGCAGTATTATAGTAGTTATATTCTTGTACATAGGGGCACTATTATAGTAGTTATATTCCTGTACATAGGGGCAGTATTATAGTAGTTATATTCTTGCACATAGGAGCAGTATTATAGTAGTTATATTCTTGCACATAGGAGCAGTATTATAGTAGTTATATTCTTGTACATAGGAGCAGTATTATAGTAGTTATATTCTTGTACATAGGAGCAGTATTATAGTAGTTATATTCTTGTACATAGGAGCAGTATTATAGTAGTTATATTCTTGTACATAGGGGGCAGTATTATAGTAGTTATATTCTTGTACATAGGAGCAGTATTATAGTAGTTATATTCTTGTACATAGGGGCAGTATTATAGTAGTTATATTCTTGTACATAGGGGGCAGTATTATAGTAGTTATATTCTTGCACATAGGAGCAGTATTATAGTAGTTATATTCTTGTACATAGGAGCAGTATTATAGTAGTTATATTCTTGTACATAGGAGCAGTATTATAGTAGTTATATTCTTGTACATAGGGGGCAGTATTATAGTAGTTATATTCTTGTACATAGGAGCAGTATTATAGCAGTTATATTCTTGTACATAGGGGGCAGTATTATAGTAGTTATATTCTTGTACATAGGAGCAGTATATACATGTTTTTTTTCCTACTGTGTTTATGTACAGTTGAAAAAGTCTTCATAGCGCCGTGAACTTTTCCACAATTTTTCACGACACACCCACAAACTTAAATGCTTTTGACGCCGACATAAAGTAGCAAGTAATTGTGACGTGTAAAGGAAAAATGATACGAAATTTTCTAATTATTTTAAGCAATATAAATCTGAATATTGTATATGAGATTATGAAATCTTTAGCCTCAAATGTTATAGGTACTGTCTTGGGGAATGTGCAGTACGACTGTAAACCTCTCTCCAGGTGTTATCTGGAAGACGTCGGTTCTGTTCCGTTTGTCATAACTCACTATTTTATGGAGTATTTGCTATAATTGTTTTGATGTTATGTTTTAGCCCGGAACGCGTCGGTTCACCTATTTGGTATATATTTTTTTTTAACAAGTTTTATCTTTTTAATCATAAGAGGACGTTTCTTTTTGTAGATGGGATTCAGGGAAAATTGTTTTCCCAAGTGGATTTTGAACTGTAGTTTATTCTCCATGTTCTCTGCAACTGACCCAGAGGGGCCGAAAAGCAGTCGCAAAAATACCCTGGTTCACATCTGCCCAGACTCACATAAGTCATCAGCCATCTCACTTGGTGATGAATATTCTCCCTCCTCCACACTGCTGTGTGCACATCTGCTTCAGACCCATTTTGGGGCGACTCGCCTGTTTATTCCACCTCCGCCACCTTTCATCATAAACATAATAAGACTCCATGGATTTCACCTAACAGAATAGTTTTGGCAGATTTTGTTCCTTTCCTGAGCAATGTGTTTATGAATTCAGACGATAACACTTATTCCTCATTAATAATTTATGGCACTTGGATGGCAAATAAATATTAACTCATTTAATTGGCAGCGTTATTGAATTCTTTGGAGATAATATTTCTATTTAGCTGCCTCTATTTTGGGATCATTTTTAACATTTGTGATGCAGAAACAGACAATAATTCTGTCTCGTGTTCCCGCTAATGAAGACTTACTCCTAGTCCTGCGTATGTGGAATTACAGAACTTAATCCAAGGATTTTATTTTTTTATGTTTTGTGGTTTGTCGTAGCAAACCAATTGTCCGCTGTGATAAGGATTGGGCCACGTGGTGCAGGTTAATGGTGTTCGGGCCGCGTTGTGCAGGTAGATGGTGTCTGGGCGATGTGGTGCAGGTAGATGGTGTCCGGGCTGCATGGTGCAGGTAGATGGTGTCTGGACCGCGTGGTGCAGGTAGATGGTGTCCGGACCGCGTGGTGCAGGTAGATGGTGGCGGAGCCACGTGGTGCAGGTTAATGGTGTCCGGGTCGCGTTATACACGTAGATGGTGTCCGGGCGATGTGGTGCAGGTAGATGGTGTCCGGACCGCGTGGTGCAGGTAGATGGTGGCGGAGCCACATGGTGCAGGTTAATGGTGTTCGGGCCGCGTTGTGCAGGTAGATGGTGTCTGGGCGATGTGGTGCAGGTAGATGGTGTCCAGACCGTGTGGTGCAGGTAGATGGTGTCCGGGCCGCATGGTGCAGGTAGATGGTGACTGGACCGCGTGGTGCAAGTAGATGGTGTCCGGGCGATGTGGTGCAGGTAGATGGTGTCCGGACCGCGAGGTGCAGGTAGATGGTGGCGGAGCCACCTGGTGCAGGTTAATGGTGTCCGGGCCACGTTGTGCAGGTAGATGGTGTCTGGGCGATGTGGTGCAGGTAGATGGTGTCCGGGCCGCATGGTGCAGGTAGATGGTGTGCGGGCCGTGTGGTGCAGGTAGATGGTGTCCGGGACGCATGGTGCAGGTAGATGGTGTTCGGGTCGTGTGGTGCAGGTAGATGGTGTCCAGGCCACATGGTGCTGGTAGATGGTGTCTGGGCCGCGTGGTGCAGGTATATGGTGGTGGAGCCACGTGGTGCAGGTAGATGGTGTTCGGGTCGCGTGGTGCAGGTAGATGGTGTCCAGGCCACATGGTGCTGGTAGATGGTGTCTGGGCCGCGTGGTGCAGGTATATGGTGGTGGAGCCACGTGGTGCAGGTAGATGGTGTTCGGGTCGCGTGGTGCAGGTAGATGGTGTCCAGGCCACATGGTGCTGGTAGATGGTGTCCGGGCCGCGTGGTGCAGGTATATGGTGGTGGAGCCACGTGGTGCAGGTTAATGGTGTCCGGGCCGCATTGTGCAGGTAGATGGTGTTCGAGCCGCGTTGTGCAGGTAGATGGTGTCTGGACGCATGGTGCAGGTAGATGGTGTCCGGGCTGCATGGTGCAGGTAGATTGTGTGCAGGCCGCGTGGTGCAGGTAGATGGTGTCCGGGCCGAGTGGTGCCGGTTGATGGTGTTCGGGTCGTGTAGTGCAGGTAGATGGTGTCCGGGCCGCGTGGTGCAGATAGATGGTGTCCGGGTCGCGTGGTGCAGGTAGATGGCGTCCGGGTCGCGTGGTGCAGGTAGATGGTGTCCAGGCAGCATGGTGCTGGTAGATGGTGTCCGGGCCACGTGGTGCAGGTAGATGGTGTCAGGGCCGGGTGGTGCAGGTAGATGGTGTCCGGACCGCGTGGTGCTCAGGATCAAAACAAACTACAGGGAAGCAAAACGTCTGAGAGAGTAATAATAGGATTATAGTACTCAATTATGCTGACACACTGTGCCAAATAACAATGCCCATATAATTCTGTCATCTAATACCCAAATACTACGGTTATGTATTCCCTATGTAAAACCACCATGCAGTGTCCACATTAGTAACTTTACACTGGATGTAAATGGGGAAGGAGAAAAACTGTGGTATATACTGTGCCGAGTGCAGGAGAAGGGGTGCCGAGAAACCATATTGACTCAGCCACCATTTATAGAATCTGCCAGTGACTTTGTCACAATACATATATATATCTATATATTGTGACACGGTCACTGGCAGAATACTGGAGGGGAGATATGTTTCACTGAGGCTATAAGCTTCAGTGATGTGAAACCTGGAAGTCTTCTACTGCATGGTATGTGCTGAGAGGGTTAATCAGCCATATTTAAATGGGCCAGTTTTTTTTATGAAGGACTATAGAGCGGGTGGGAGGTCGTTCACCATATCTCCACCCCAGGGTGTGATTTGGGATATAAATAGCCAACCTGTTGAGTCATGGGGTGTTCAGTATTTGTAGAAGCTAGCTCCTGAGAGAGAGGATTTTGCATATGCTGTGCTAAACCTGAACCGTGTGTGGTGAACCCTGAGTGGCCGGACCCCGGCCGATATACAGACTGTGCTGTATCTTTTTTTATTTTGCTTTGCCATTATGCCAAATGGGTGGTGTTTACTTTATGCACTCTAGATTGGTTTATGCCGTTTTTAATAAACCGCACAACAACAGGCCACAACATCTCCCAACTTAGGTTTCAGGTGCTTGAACAGGTTCCACCACCCCGGCGGGGTGGCGATCGGATCCGCCTCCTTAAACAACGAGAGGCATTTTGGATCCATGAGTTGGATTCCCTTTCCCCAAGGGGCTTGAACAGTGATTATGACTTAAAGTCCTTTATCTGAAGACTTACCCCACAGTACCTTGCCATTGTTAACTTGTTGTCTTTTTCTGTGGATCTCTTATGCAATACTTTGTCATCTATGCCTAGTTCTGTAACCTATTCAGGTGTTGCTGTATTATATTATTATCTGTAATTCTATTTATCATATTGTCTTGTTATCATACTCATGCCTGTTCATCTCATTGACATATGTCTTCTCCTTTTTTGCAGATTTGCCTATTGCCTGGTCCTCCCCCGTCTTCCCCTCCTGCTCCTGTACCCCTCCAGCACCTTATCTGAACGGTTCACACTCCGTTACTAGCCTTGCGCCGCTCGTTCCTAGTGTGGAACGCAAGCTTTAGTCCAATGGAACGCACACGTGACCTGTTCCCCGTTCCTTCCGGTCACGTGACTCAGGTTACTTCCGGACATGCGCAGTCGCGGAATTTAGCGCTCTCGTAGATGATTGGCTCTTCAATCATCCTCCTCCATATTTAAATGCCCTCCCTCCCGCTCCAAACCACAGCATCTAGCGGTGGATGCCGCGCTCCCGGTCCTGAGTCCCTTTTGAGCTCCTTAGCAGGTACATGCCCGGGTCTTTCTTCCTAAACTGGCCATTTGCTTTATATGCTTTCTCTATATATATGTTTTATCGCGCTGCCTCCAACATGGCTTTTACCCCAGTATCACACATATTTACTATTCTCCCTCCAGGCTGTCCTAGTTGACTCCTCCAGCTTATCTTTCCTTATATCATTGATACGAATATACGGGTAGGTCCTACACTTAAAATGGCCTTTCCCTCTTCCTCCCTCCTTTTGTGTTGCCCTCTATTTGTCTCCCTATTCCCCTATACCCCATTACCCTGTCCTCCGTAGATTTGTAACATTGTATGTCTTTTGCATATGTTTATATACGGTTTTTCAACAGAGATTTTCTGTATTCTTTTGTTTATATTTTCTTTATTTGTCCATTTTTCAGTCAACTGAAGAAGGTCGTGTAGACCGAAACGTTAACGTATTGTTCACTGCATATTAATATGGACTGCAATAAATTTTCTTAAGCAGAATTTTTTCGAGGGCCAAGGTTATTTTCGCATATTTGTTTTTAATAAACCAACATGAAACTTAAAGAGACAGAGTTCCGTGTCTACCTCCGTGTACAGCTGAGCAAGCTGCCTTACCACAATATACAGTACAGACCAAAAGTTTGGACACACCTTCTCATTTAAAGATTTTTCTGTATTTTCTTGACTTTGAAAATTGTACATTCACACTGAAGGCATCAAAACTATGAATTAACACATGTGGAATTATAGACTTAACAAAAAAGTGTGAAACAACTGAAAATATGTCTTATATTCTAGGTTCTTCAAAGTAGCCACCTTTTGCTTTGATGACTGCTTTGCACACTCTTGGCATTCTCTTGATGAGCTTCAAGAGGTAGTCACCGGAAATGGTCTTCCAACAATCTTGAAGGAGTTCCCAGAGATGCTTAGCACTTGTTTGCCCTTTTGCCTTCACTCTGCGGTCCAGCTCACACCAAACCATCCCGATTGGGTTCAGGTCTGGAGACTGTGGAGGCCAGGTCATCTGGCGTAGCCCCCCATCACTCTCCTCCTTGGTCAAATAGCCCTTACACAGCCTGGAGGTGTGTTTGGGGTCATTGTCCTGTTGAAAAATAAATGATGGTCCAACTAAGCGCAAACCGGATGGAATAGCATGCCGCTGCAAGATGCTGTGGTAGCCATGCTGGTTCAGTATGCCTTCAATTTTGAATAAATCCCCAACAGTGTCACCAGCAAAGCCCCCCCACACCATCACACCTCCTCCTCCATGCTTCACGGTGGGAACCAGGCATGTAGAGTCCATCCGTTCACCTTTTCTGCGTCGCACAAAAACACGGTGGTTGGAACCAAAGATCTCAAATTTGGACTCATCAGACCAAAGCACAGATTTCCACTGGTCTAATGTCCATTCCTTGTGTTCTTTAGCCTAAACAAGTCTCTTCTGCTTGTTGCCTGTCCTTAGCAGTGGTTTCCTAGCAGCTATTTTACCATGAAGGCCTGCTGCACAAAGTCTCCTCTTAACAGTTGTTGTAGAGATGTGTCTGCTGCTAGAACTCTGTGTGGCATTGACCTGGTCTCTAATCTGAGCTGCTGTTAACCTGTGATTTCTGAGGCTGGTGACTCGGATAAACTTATCCTCAGAAGCAGAGGTGACTCTTGGTCTTCCTTTCCTGGGGCGGTCCTCATGTGAGCCAGTTTCTTTGTAGCGCTTGATGGTTTTTGCAACTGCACTTGGGGACACTTTCAAAGTTAGCCCAATTTTTCGCACTGTCTGACCTTCATTTCTTAAAGTAATGATGGCCACTCGTTTTTCTTTACTTAGCTGCTTTTTTCTTGCCATAATACAAATTCTAACAGTCTATTCAGTAGGACTATCAGCTGTGAATCCACTAGACTTCTGCACAACACAACTGATGGTCCCAACCCCATTTATAAGGCAAGAAATCCCACTTATTAAACCTTACAGGGCACACCTGTGAAGTGAAAACCATTTCCGGTCACTACCTTTTGAAGCTCATAAAGAGAGGAGCCTATGCATATCATCGATCCCTCCAAAGTGATGAATGTGGCCCCCTTGGACCTTTCTCGTCTCCCACCCAGTAGCGGTTCCGGATCGTAAGAAGGTTCTTCTCTGGGGTCATTCATCCAAACTAGCCGGCCATGCAGGCCATAAGAAGACCTTCCTGCTCATTACCCGGCATTACTGGTGGCCTACCCTGCGCAAGGATGTGGTAGACTTCGTTACAGCCTGTTCGTCCTGTGCCCACAACAAGGTTCCCAGATATCTTCCAGCCGGCCGTCTCCTGCTTCTCCCCGTACCTGCTGCCCCGTGACAACACACCTGTGAAGTGAAAACCATTTCTGGTGACTACCTCTTGAAACTCATCAAGAGAATGGCAAGAGTGTGCAAAGCAGTCATCAAAGCAAAAGGTGTCTACTTTGAAGAACCTAGAATATAAGACATATTTTCAGTTGTTTCACACTTTTTTGTTACGTATATAATTCCACATGTGTTAATTCATAGTTTTGATGCCTTCAGTGTGAATGTACAATTTTCAAAGTCATGAAAATGCAGAAAAATCTTTAAATGAGAAGGTGTGTCCAAACTTTTGGTCTGTACTGTATATATATATATACAGTATATACATATTGTGATAAAGCGACTTGCTCTGCTCTCCCAGAGGCAGACACAGGACACTCGTCTCGGGTTAGCTTCCTGTGGGTTTATTCTCTGGCCTTTACACATGACATCCACCGATCTTTGTGGCAAGTACATGTGTTCCTGGAATCTTGCTCGCACTCTCACATCAACTATGGTAAAGCGACTTGCTCGGCTCTCCCAGAAGCAGACACAGGACACTCGTCTCGGGTTAGCTTCCTGTGGGTTTATTCTCTGGCATAAACCACAGCCAGGGTTTCACAAAATAAACACGTCCTCTCCGGGATAACGGGAAACAAAAACATACAGTATAGCACAGTCCAAAAAACGTGTGGGTTCCGCCCGCTCTTGGTAGCACAAACCGTTCAGGCAAAGTCCTTTTGTGAAGCTCTCTAGCTTCCACAACACAGTCTGGAGACTTCCACCTCCAGACCAGACTAGAGAAAAAAAATAGTGACTGAGCATTTAACTTCGCGCAGCCACACCCTGAGGTGGAGGTAGGGTGAATGACTTCCCTCCCATCTCATTCACACAAAACCACTCCCTTACAATGGTATTTTTACCCTCCAACACATAACATGCTGGAGAAAAGTTGTAGGTTCCGTTCACTAAGGCTAGCAGCCATAGAAAAACATACCTCCCCTCACATATTACACCAGTGACTCTGTCACATATTCCCTCCCTCTGCCCAAAGCCGGGGATTTGGGCAACTTCAGACACCAGACAGGGAATTCTAAAGAGGGCATCAGCGTTTCTGTGTATCTTCCCCTGGCGTATGCTCCACGTGAAAATTAAAGTCCAGGAGACCGAAGAACCACCTAGTTACCTGGGCATTCTTACCCTTCTTTTCCCTCAACCATCTTAAAGGTGCATGGTCTGACACCAGTTTAAACTTCCAGCCTAGTAGATAATATCTCAGTGTATCTATGGCCCATTTTATGGCTAAGCACTCTGTCATACAAGGTGTGGGAAAGACTTAGTGCAACACAAAGGGAAGAGGGAAAGGGAGCCCAGACTCTAGGGAAAGGGGGAAGTGGAGACCTCCTAGGTTGATCTAGCGTCACCCTGTCTCCCCTAACGTCCCTGTATTGGCTCTTCACCAATTGCCGCACGCGTGTCTTGCCCTGTCTTTCCGTGGTGTATGGCTAAGGCTAGTGAAGAGAGCACTAGTCGATCTCCACTAAACACTATAGACAACAAGGGTACACAAACAGGGGGAAATTGCTTAGCTTTAGACGACTCAGACAAATGCGCACATGTCCTCAAGCTCCAGAGAGGATGAAGTACTGCTCCTGCAAAAGTCTTCGCCAGTAGTAATGAATATCACAGGCACCTTCCTCTGAAACACAGCAGGTATTTATACACCCAGGCACGGTGTTAATTAGCCAGAGGAAGGTAGCCACTGGGTCCTAGAGACAGCCTCTAAGAAGATGTCTGTAATGCCAACCGTAGAGATCTCCTGCAACCAACTGCAGGGCGACTGTCCGTCACTTCTGACACACTTGTGACACACTCTTTTTCTACTATAGCGTAGTTCTTTTTGCAGGAAGAGAGCTTCCGGCTCAGATAGAGAATGGGATGTTCTTCCCCCTTTATCTCTTGAGAGAACACGGCTTCTAGGCCAACTTCTGAAGCGTCTGTATGGACCATGAATTCCTTCTCAAAGTCTGGTGTGACCAGGACCGGCTGCTTGCACAGTGCCATCTTCAGTTGTTGGAACGTCGTCTCCGTTTCATCCGTCCATTTTGCCATTGCTGATCTGGTGTTTTTGAGGAGATCCATAAGTGGCGCAGCCATCATGGCAAAATTTGGGATAAACCTCCGGTAATACCCCACAATTCCCAGAAGCGCTCTCACTTGCTTCTTGGAGAGTGGTTGCGGCCAGTTCTGGATTGCCTCGACTTTATTGACTTGTAGCTTGATTTCGCCGACATAGCCCAAGTACTTGGCTTCTTACTTTCCAACAGCACATTTTTTCAGATTTATAGTAAATCCGCCTTCCTCAGAGCATCCAAAATCGCCAGTACCTTCGGCAGATGACTAGCCCAGTCTGGGCTAAAGACTACAATGTCGTCAAGGTAGGCTGCGGCATACTTCTTATGTGGGGCTAGGATCCGATCCATGGCCCTCTGGATGGTGGCTGGGGCCCCCTGCAGTCCGAAAGGCATTCGGGTGTATTGGAAACACCCATCAGGTGTTGAGAATGCTCTTTTCTCCTTGGCCCTCTGGGCCATGGGGATCTGCCAGTAGCCCTTTGTCAAGTCGAGGGTGGTAATTTACTTTGCAGGTCCAAGCCTCTTGATAAGTTCATCGACGCGGGGCATCAGGTATGTGTCACACTTGGATACCTCATTCAGCCGGTGGTAGTTATTGCAAAACCTCTACTCCCCATTGGGTTTTGGCACAAGAACGATAGGACTCGACCACCCACTCTTTGTCTCCTCTGTCACGCCGAGGTCTAACATCCTTTTGACCTCAGATGAGATCACCTCCTGGTGTGCTTCAGGAATCTTTTAGGGTTTCAGGTTCACTCTGACATGTGGCTCTGTTAACACGTCATGCTCTACCACCTGCCTATGCTCTGGCAACTCTGAGAACAAGTCCCGATTCCGATGGAGCAGTTCTCGACACTGTTGCTTCTGGGCTGGCAATAGAGTCTCCGCTATCGCAACATCTTCCACCTTTCCTTCGGGAGCGGCTTCAAGGCAAGGAGCTTCCACGGGTTCCCGATCTCGCCATGGCTTGAGCAGGTTTACATGGTACACTTGGTGTGGCTTTCTTCGGCCAGGCTGGTGTACTTTGTGGTTCACTTCAGTGAGTTTCTCCACCACCTCATACGGACCTTGCCACTTGGCCAGGAACTTGATTTCGACAGTGGGAATAAGAACCAGAACACGATCCCCAGGCTGGAACTGTCTCAGCCTCGCAGACCGGTTATACACCCTCATCTGGGCTTCCTGTGCCTGGAGGAGATGTTCCTTCACGATGGGCATCACTTTCGCCATTCTCTCCTGAAACTGGGCGACATGTTCGATGATGCTCCAGTGGGGCGTGACCTCGGCCTCCCAAGTTTTCATGGCGATGTCTAGGAGACCTCTTGGATGCCGACCATACAGGAGCTTGAATGGAGAGAAGCCAGTGGAGGCTTGAGGAACTTCTCTGACAAAGAAGAGTAGAAATGGAAGCAGGTAGTCCCAGTCTCGCCCATCCTTTTCAACAACCTTCCTGAGCATCGCCTTTAAGGTCTTGTTAAAGCGTTCCACTAGGTAATCCATCTGTGGATGGTAAACTTAGGTCCCTATCTGGGCAATCTGAAGGACTTTACATAGATCCTTCATCACCTTGCTCATGAAGGGGGTTCCCTGGTCTGTCAAAATCTCTTTTGGCAGACCTATGTGAGCAACAGTATGGACCAGCTCCCGGGCTATACTCTTACTTGACGAGTTACTTAGGGGTACCGGGTCGCATAGTAAATGACCACCAGGATGTATTTGTGGCCTCCGGCCGATTTAACTAAGGGACCCACAATGGGAATCCTCTGAAAGGGAACCTCTATCACAGGTAGTGTAAATAAAGGACTACGGAAGTGGGAGGAGGGCGTGGTTATCTGGCAGGTGGGGCAGAACCAACAGTAGTTTAGGATCTCCCGGTAACATCCTGGCCAATAGAACCTCCTCATTATTCTCTGCTGGGTTTTCTCAACCCCCAGGTGTCCCCCAAAACATGTGAATGGGCCACATCTAATACCCTCCGTCAGTATGGCCCTGGAACTAACAGCTGTTACACTATCTCTTCACCTCTTAGTTTGGTCACCCGGTACTATAAGTCCCCCTGAACTGCAAAATGTGGGTACTTGGTGCCTGCCCCGGCTCTTGAGCAACCCCATTATAAACAGTAACATTGTCCCATGCCCCCTTCAAGGTCAAGTCCCGAACTTGAGCAGACCCAAACTTTCCTCCATGCACCTCTAACTCAGGGAGGTCAGCCTCCTCGGTCACAGTCTTGTACTCGTCGCCGAAAAGGACACACAATGGGAACTCATCCACTTCAGATTTCGACGGGGGGTATTTCCCTTGTGACCTGGCTTTTGTCAATGTGACTCAGTCTGGTTCCCTTCCCCCACAAGTCCCAGAACAAAGAAAAATTGCGCCCAAATATGACGGGATGTATCAGGTCCTTGACCACCCCGACCTTGTGGGATTGGGCACCACAATCTGTTCCTACTGTCACCCTGGCCACCGGGTAGTTCTTGGCGTCCCCATGTATGCAGCGAACACCCACAGTTTTGGCAGGGTTCAGTTGGTGGGGAAGGGTAGCAATGATTAAGGTTACCAGACTCCCTGAGTCCAATAGTACAAGCGCCATCACCCCATTTTTGGACACGGCACACGCCTGCGACCCCTCACCTGGTTGACCATACATGCTACAGGCCGGATAGGCATAATAGGAGCAATGCCTGCCTAGGCTGCAGTCCCTTGGTTCAGGAGACATACAGCACTGGGCGGCTATGTTTCCAGGATTATGACACCACCAACATACCACATTCGTCATAACAGTCTTTGCTGGACCCTCAGTGAGATTTGGACGACCCCCGTTTGTGACTCTAGACACCTTACGTGGTGAGCCCGCTCCCCTTTGGATATTCCAGTACAGGAAGATGACCATGTCCGATTTCCCGAGGGATTTTTTGACCACTTGGTACCTCTCTACCAGGCCCACGAAGTCGTCCGCATTCCGACGGTTGCACTGGGCAACCCAGGTCTGCACCGGCCTGGGTAGGGAATGGATGAACCTGTCCATCACCACACGCTTGACCATATGGGCAGGAGAGGAAGACTTTAGCTGCAGCCACTTCTGGACTAGATGTAGCAAGTCAAACATCTGCGAGCGAGGAGGTTTGTCGCCAGCATACGCCCAGTGGTGGACCCTTTGCGCTCAGACCAACATAGTCTCTCCAGTGCATGCCAATATCTCTGTCTTTAATTTGGCATAATCCTGGGCATACTGTAGAGCCAGGTCATAGTAGCCCTTTTGGGGTTTACCAGTTAAATAGGGGGCCAGCACCTCCGCCCACTGCTCCGGCGGCAGCTTTTCCCGCTCTGCTACCCTTTCGAAAACAGTCAGAAATTCCTCAACATCATCCCCTGGGGTCATCTTTTGCATCACTCGCCTTACCGCCTTCTGGATGCAGAAGACATCACCTGGAGTTCGGGGAGGGTCAGTTTCTAAGGAGCGGATCTCCCCTGCCAGGAGATCCATATGCCGTTGTTGTTGGAGCTGTTGTATCAGGAGTTTATTTGTCTCCTGCTGCATTTGCTCTTGCTTCTGGTGCTGCTGTTGTAGGCTCTGCTGGCTCTGTAAGTGCTGCTGGTGCTGCTGTTGTTGACTTTGGAGCAGGTGCTTAAGGAGCTTCTCCATGCTGCCGGACATCTCTGGCTGGCTTGCGGCCTTTACACTGGACATCCACTGATCTTTGTGGCAAGTACATGTGTTCCTGGAATCTTGCTCGGACTCTCACATCAACTATGGTAAAGCGACTTGCTCGGCTCTCCCAGAAGCAGACACAGGACACTCGTCTCGGGTTAGCTTCCTGTGGGTTTATTCTCTGGCATAAACCACAGCCAGGGTTTTACAAAATAAACACGTCCTCTCCGGGATAATGGGAAACAAAAACATACAGTATAGCACAGTCCAAAAAACGAGTGGGTTCTGCCCGCTCTTGGTAGCACAAACCGTTCAGGCAAAGTCCTTTTGCGAAGCTCTCTAGCTTCCACAACACAGTCTGGAGACTTCCACCTCCAGACCAGACTAGAGAAAAAAAAATGGTGACTGAGCATTTAACTTTGCTCAGCCACACCCTGAGGTGGAGGTTGGGTGAATGACTTTCCTCCCATCTCTGTGTCATTCACACAAAACCACTCCCTTACAATGGTGTTTAACCCTCCAACACATAACATGCTGGAGAAAAGTTGTAGGTTCAGTTCACTAAGGAGTAAGGTAGCGCTATTTATCATGCTGAGGGGCACTCACTTCACCGGGTCAATCAAAGCACACATGCAACGTTTTCGGATAATATGAAGTCCAGCAGTTTATTACACATCATAAACCGCTTATAACATAGTCCATCTCAATGGCTTGCAGGAATGTTACACATGTATATCCTAGAGCCTTTTCAGTGGCAGCTGTGCCCGGTTGGCTTCAGATACAGACTTCAGCAAGGTACAGCATCAATATTCACTTAAAGCGCCGATTTACCTTTGCTGGGTCTCAGCTGCTTCTATCAGCTCTGTTCTGCCACAGCTGTGGCTTTAAGGTTCCCCAGACGTAGTCTCCAGGCCACTTGCCTTCCAAGGCTACTGGTATTTCAGACACAGGGATCCAGCCTCTTGCCTTCCAGGCTAATGGAGTCCCAGACACAGGGGCCAGGCCTCTTGCCTTCCAAGGCTTCTAGTATCCCAGGCACAGGGATCCAGCCTCTTGCATTCCAGGCTAGTGGAGGCCCGGACATAGGGACCAGGTCTCTTGCCTCCCCAGGCCTCTCTCTCACTGTTTCAAAACCATCAGGATTTATATATCCTTCTGTGCACACAGGACCTGTGATGATGTCACCGTCATGTGATCAGTCACCTGAGGGGGAGGTAAATGGTCAGACAGAACACACCCCCTGGACATTTTAGCAATGCAGCAAGCCGCTGCATTACATATTTACATATCCCCCCCTGTTCAAACTTGTGAGGTTGAACACATAATATACACAATCACATTATAACCCACGGTTCACACAGAGACCATGTACTTGACAATTGCGCTGCTCAGCCCCTGGAACATTAGTCATCAATATTAGCCCATTCCTTAGGGACCTACCATCTGTCATTGTCACTAACTTCGTCAAGTCACATTTCCGAGTCGTAACCTTGTTAGACCTCCCCCGCTCCCAGCGGTCAATACAGCAGTGTGACTTACTTGCCCTTGTATCTACGGTCAGGTCTGACTTTGTGCTGTCTCGTACTCTATTGGGTCATTTGTATGGGCCTCTCAGACCTGAGTTACTGGAGGTCTCACTATCTCTAAGCCCACGCCCACAATCCTCAGGACATCCTGAAAGGTCTCTAACTTCTGCTGTAGCCGTCCTATTATTTGAAGGGCCCTTTCTCTGTCTGGTCTCACAATTTATAGACGGCTGCCATCTTCTGCTGCTCAGACGATTCTGTCTTTCTATTCGCAGTCTGGCGAGATGCAACTGTTCTACCTCTCGCAGGTAGGTCACTCGGTACTCCATCAGCATTCGTATATATGCAAGATTTTCTTCCGTTCCAACAGCGGAGAATAACACCATGCCGTCTTCATCTGGTATCCAGTCCTGATGATCACGTGGACTTCTTACTTTCATCACACCAGACTTCTTTACCATCATCTGCATGGTTCGGCCATTTCTCCCAATGAGCTTTCTTACCAAAGCATGAGGCACCCGGATGACTTCTCGCAGACTTTGAGCTTCTCTCATAAGCTCCAGTTATCTAATGGCTTGTTCCGTCTTCAACCGGACAAACCGCTTTGTGCGAATACATCGCCAGTGCATGTCACTTAGGACAGCCACACTCTTCACTGTGACTTCGGTTGTGGACAGGACCACCAGCTGTTTAGCTTCTGAGGTCGAGTACTCCTTACAGGCTCCCACGGCCTTCTTAAACTCTTCATGCACTGACTCACTGGTGCATTCTTCTCTCAAGTCTTCGGGTACATCTATGAGGCACTTGTACCGAGAAGTTTCTGTCTCACCAGTGGTCTCCAAATGATCATCTGGCTCAGGTTTCAGGGACTACTGACTTTCAGCTTCTTCACCCTGTATGCTTCCCCTGAGCTGACTCACAGCTATGAACTCAAGAATTCTCATCTTGACAACTTCCATTTCATACTTATCTTCTTTTAACACTCTCTCAGCTCTCCTCAGGTCCACCTTCTCATGATTTAAAGGATTAAGCGCAATTTGTTTGCCCTTCTCCAAGGAGGCCTCGTTCACTGATTGGTACTTTGCCAGGCGACCTTTGAGCTCGACAACTTCTTCCTCTAGCTCAGCTCCTCGCCTCTCAGCAGCCCATCTCTGAAGCTCTTCTGGCTTCAACTGCTCCTTTAACAGTAGAATTTTCTTAGAGTTCTCTGTCTCCAATGCGCCCACTCTGCTCTCGACAGCCAGTCTCTCAAGCTTCTCTTGCTTCAAATGTGCTTGTAGCGACTCCTTCAGCTCCTTGATCTCGGCTCTTACATCCACCGAATCACCCAAGCTCGCATTATTCGAAGAGACATTTGCTTCATACCTCCCTTCTCCGATAGACTCCTCCATCCTGCAGATTCTATCCTTAAGGCACGTCTCTGCCCTCTGGAGATCACCACAGAACGTCTGCAGCTCCTTCAGCTGAGCTTCCAGACCTGGGATCTTTCTGCGGAGATCATCATTCTCATCACGGGTGTCCTGTAGAGTAGTCTCAATCACTTGGCGCATGTGCTCTGCATCAGTTTTATCATCCTCTAGTTTTTCCTTAACCTTGAGGAGATCCTCATAGTCTCTCTTAATTTGTTGCAGATCCTTACTGAGTTCACCATACTCCTTCTTGGAGTCACACAGCTCCCGGTTGAACTGTTCGCGCAGTCGTTCTAGGTTTTGATCACGTCCAGAAACTTCATCCTGCAGCGCCTCTTTTAAGGCAGACAGCTCCCTATCCCTCTGGTGTAGACCCTCATCCAGCTTTTGCTTCACCTGCATCAGCTCTAACTGTACCAGGGAGAAGCGATCTTTCACCTCGCACAGCTCATCTTCCAACTCCGCTTTGTCAAGCTGCAACTGAAAAACCTCCTCTTTATTTTTTTGGAACTTTTCCTTCCAATTGTTGCTTTCCTCCAGTTCTCGCTGTAAGTTCCTCACAACCTGGTATATTTTCTGCCGTTCAGACTCCAGGTTCAGCTGGTCCTGGGACACGTTCTCCAGGTTTTTCCTTAGTTGCTGCTCGTCACTCTGACACTGCTGCCTGATAGGCTCCAGCTCTTGGTCATGACTGGCCGCCTCCTCTTTCAGGGCTGTCAGATCCTGATCCTCCTGTCTCAGTACCGTACGGGAGGTTGCTGCTGGCAACGTCACCTCCTCTTCTGCTTCTAAAGGAGGATCCACACCCGGAATAAAGGCACACAGCATTACATTTTCTTTATTTGCCCTTTCAGCAAAGTCTACACAGGAGCAACGCTTTTGTGGCCCTTGCGCCGTCGGCGACGAGAGGGGGACTTTCTCACCTCGTTTAACTCCTCCTGACTGAACTCTCTTTCTACTTTCATAGTGTCCCCGTCAGCTATGAGGTCTGTGTCACTCCGCACGGTGTTGTGGACCAACAAGTCACCTCCCACTTTGACGTCAACCCCTTCTGCTGGAGCTACCCCGTTATCAACGGTCAAATTGTCATTTTTAGGCAGTACCAACCCACAACCAGCAACCAATTTTGGTTTTCTATACTCCACGCTCTTTTGAAACTCCGCCCCCTTCTGAGACTCCGCCCCCTTTTGGACACCCACACCCGTAGGGGGATTTAAAAAAAAAAAACACGCAATAGTCTTAGGGCCCAGTTCACAACATCTCTTACCACCTCCCCGGGCACTCTGGAACAATACCGGCGCCCCAGGAGAACTCACAGAATGGTCCGCTGCCGCCATTCTATACTGTGCCAACAGCTCCTGCCGTTCCTGCACCATGTCCTGTTGCTGTAACTTTAACAGGTACCTTAACCGCTCAGCAGCTTCAGACTCATCTGCTGCTTCCTTCACAGCCATCTTTATCAGCTCCTGCATTTCTTCAGGAAACTCTATTTTGCTGCAGACTGTTTTGCAGGCGGTTATCCCACCACTTCTCCATTCCGTCTGGGGATACTGCTCCATTCATAGCCATCGCGGTCCACTGTTCACACTAGACACTTCACACCGCTCTCCCCGGAAAATTTTCGTGGCCCCACCAAGCCACAGCAAACCAGGTTTGAGCGCGATGACAATTTTCGTAACCCCGCCGAGTTACAGCCAGATGCTTTAATCTTCGTGACCCCGCCGAGCCACAGCCAGATGCTTGCATCCACATTCGTCGTCCTGTGCCGTTACCCCTAGCAACCGGGCTGCAGTTGCCCGCATTCTCCACCAATTGTAAGGTAGCACTATTCATCACGCTGGGGTACTCGCTTCACCGGGACAATTAAAGCACACACGCAACGTTTTCCGGTAATCTGAAGTCCAGCAGTTTATTTCACACCATAAACTGCTTATAACATCGTCCATCTCAGTGGCTCGCAGGAATGTTACACACGTAATATCCTAGAGCCTTTTCAGTGGCAGCTATGCCTGCTTGGCTTCAGATACAGACTTCAGCAAGGTACAACATCAATATTCACTTAAAGCGCCAATTTACCTTTGCCGGGTCTCAGCTGCTTCTATCAGCTCTGTTCTGCCACAGCTGTGGCTTTAAGGCTCCCCAGACGTGGTCTCCAGGCCACGTGTCTTCCAGGGCTAATGGTGTCCCAGACACAGGGATCAGGCCTCTTGCCTTCCAGGCTAATGGAGTCCCAGACACAGGGACCAGGCCTCTTGCCTTCCAGGCTAATGGAGTCCCAGACACAGGGACCAGGCCTCTTGCCTTCCAAGACTTCTGGTATCACAGACACAGGGATCCAGGCCTCTTGCCTTCCAGGCTAGTGGAGGCCCAGACACGAGGACCAGGCCTCTCTCTCACTGTTTCAAAACCACCAGGATTTATATATCCTTCTGTGCTCACAGGACCTTTGATGATGTCACAGTCATGTGATCAGTCACCTGAAGGGGAGGTACGTGGTCGGCCAGAACACACGCCCTGGACATTTTAGCAATGCAGCAAGCCGCTGCATTACAAAGGCTAGCAGCTGTAGAAAAAACATACCTCCCCTCACATATTACACCAGTGACTCTGTCACAATATATACACATACACACCCCGTATGTATAAGGTTAACACAGCAAACTGAAACTTGTCCCTGGATGAAAGAAAGTATACCTATAGCGCTGCATTCATGGAGAATCCATATAACACTGCCACACATTGTTCGTATAATACAGATAAATGGTATGTGAATAATACTTTGTTATCACTCCCATGTACTACCAACCTGTGGTCACATAATACTGCCATATGCTTCATACATAATGCTTGCAAAAAATGTGCACACAATGTCTTCAATTTTAAGCCCACACCACCCCAAGTTCTCACAGAAACATAATACTGACATATCAGGAGGACTTACGGTGCTACATAGTGACACCAGGAAGCTGATCACCATTTTCAGAGTGTACAGTATATATCGAGCAGGTGATCGGTGTCCTGCAGGTCAAATACACCTCTCACAGCAGCTGTAATTTGCTCCTGCCTGCGCTCGCTGCAAACAGAAGAATATAGAAATGTTCACCTGCATCAATCATCTCAGCGATGTCTTCAGAAAAAAGAATAAGAAGAAAAATAAAAAAAATCACGACATCTAGCTGTCCAGCACAAATTGCTCCAGTCCTGATTTTTCAGTAATTTTACTGCACAGATTAAAGAGCCCAAAACCGAGAGAGAATGAAAGCGCAGCGGAATAGTGAGTGCAGCTCTGGAGTATAATACAAGGGGTAACTCAGGATCAGTAATGTAATGTATGTACACAGTGACTCCACCAGCAGAATAGTGAGTGCAGCTCTGGAGTATAATACAGGAGGTAACTCAGGATCAGTAATGTAATGTATGTACACAGTGACTGCACCAGCAGAATAGTGAGTGCAGCTCTGGAGTATAATACAGGATGTAACTCAGAATCAGTAATGTAATGTATGTACACAGTGACTGCACCAGCAGAATAGTGAGTGCAGCTCTGGAGTATAATACAGGATGTAACTGAGGATCAGTAATGTAATGTATGTACACAGTGACTCCACCAGCAGAATAGTGAGTGCAGCTCTGGAGTATAATACAGGATGTAACTCAGGATCAGTAATGTAATGTATGTACACAGTGACTCCACCAGCAGAATAGTGAGTGCAGCTCTGGAGTATAATACAGGATGTAACTCAGGATCAGTGATGTATTGTATGTACACAGTGACTGCACCAGCAGAATAGTGAGTGCTGCTCTGGAGTATAATACAGGATGTAACTCAGGATCAGTACAGGATCAGTAATGTATTGTATGTACACAGTGACTGCACCAGCAGAATAGTGAGTGCAGCTCTGGAGTATAATACATGATGTAACTCAGGATCAGTAATGTATTGTATGTACACAGTGACTGCACCAGCAGAATAGTGAGTGCAGCTCTGGAGTATAATACAGGATGTAACTCAGGATCAGTAATGTACTGTATATACACAGTGACTGCACCAGCAGAATAGTGAGTGCTGCTCTGGAGTATAATACAGGATGTAACTCAGGATCAGTAATGTATTGTATGTACACAGTGACTGCACCAGCAGAATAGTGAGTGCAGCTCTGGAGGATAATACAGGATGTAACTCATGATCAGTAATGTAATGTATGTACACAGTGACTGCACCAGCAGAATAGTGAGTGCAGCTCTGGAGTATAATACAGGATGTAACTCAGGATCAGTAATGTAATGTATGTACACAGTGACTGCACCAGCAGAATAGTGAGTGCAGCTCTGGAGTATAATACAGGATGTAACTCAGGATCAGTAATGTAATGTATGTACACAGTGACTGCACCAGCAGAATAGTGAGTGCAGCTCTGGAGTATAATACATGATGTAACTCAGGATCAGTAATGTATTGTATGTACACAGTGACTGCACCAGCAGAATAGTGAGTGCAGCTCTGGAGTATAATACAGGATGTAACTCAGGATCAGTAATGTACTGTATATACACAGTGACTGCACCAGCAGAATAGTGAGTGCTGCTCTGGAGTATAATACAGGATGTAACTCAGGATCAGTAATGTATTGTATGTACACAGTGACTGCACCAGCAGAATAGTGAGTGCAGCTCTGGAGGATAATACAGGATGTAACTCATGATCAGTAATGTAATGTATGTACACAGTGACTGCACCAGCAGAATAGTGAGTGCAGCTCTGGAGTATAATACAGGATGTAACTCAGGATCAGTAATGTAATGTATGTACACAGTGACGGCACCAGCAGAATAGTGAGTGCAGCTCTGGAGTATAATACAGGATGTAACTCAGGATCAGTAATGTAATGTATATACACAGTGACTGCACCAGCAGAATAGTGAGTGCAGCTCTGGAGTATAATACAGGATGTAACTCAGGATCAGTAATGTATTGTATGTACACAGTGACTGCACCAGCAGAATAGTGAGTGCAGCTCTGGAGGATAATACAGGATGTAACTCAGGATCAGTAATGTAATGTATGTACACAGTGACTCCACCAGCAGAATAGTGAGTGCAGCTCTGGAGTATAATACAGGATGTAACTCAGGATCAGTAATGTAATGTATGTACACAGTGACTCCACCAGCAGAATAGTGAGTGCAGCTCTGGAATATAATACAGGATGTAACTCAGGATCAGTAATGTAATGTATGTACACAGTGACTGCACCAGCAGAATAGTGAGTGCAGCTCTGGAGTATAATACAGGATGTAACTCAGGATCAGTAATGTAATGTATATACACAGTGACTGCACCAGCAGAATAGTGAGTGCAGCTCTGGGGTATAATACAGGATGTAACTCAGGATCAGTAATGTAATGTATGTACACAGTGATTGCACCAGCAGAATAATGAGTGCAGCTCTGGAGTATAATACAGGATGTAACTTAGGATCAGTAATGTAATGTATGTACACAGTGACTTCACCAGCAGAATAGTGAGTGCAGCTCTGGAGTATAATACAGGATGTAACTCAGGATCAGTAATGTAATGTATGTACACAGTGACAGCACCAGCAGAATAGTGAGTGCAGCTCTGGAGTATAATGCAGGATGTAACTCAGGATCAGTAATGTAATGTATGTACACAGTGACTGCACCAGCAGAATAGTGAGTGCAGCTCTGGAGTATAATACAGGAGGTAACTCAGGATCAGTAATGTAATGTATATACACAGTGACTGCACCAGCAGAATAGTGAGTGCAGCTCTGGAGTATAATACAGGATGTAACTCAGGATCAGTAATGTAATGTATGTACACAGTGACTGCACCAGCAGAATAGTGAGTGCAGCTCTGGAGTATAATACAGGAGGTAACTCAGGATCAGTAATGTAATGTATGTACACAGTGACTGCACCAGCAGAATAGTGAGTGCAGCTCTGGAGTATAATACAGGAGGTAACTCAGGATCAGTAATGTAATGCATGTACACAGTGACTGCCCCAGCAGAATAGTGAGTGCAGCTCTGGGGTATAATACAGCATGTAACTCAGGATCAGTAATGTAATGTATGTACACAGTGACTGCACCAGCAGAATAGTGAGTGCAGCTCTGGGGTATAATACAGGATGTAACTCAGGATCAGTAATGTAATGTATGTACACAGTGACTGCACAAGCAGAATAGTGAGTGCAGCTCTGGAGTATAATACAGGATGTAACTCAGGATCAGTAATGTAATGTATGTACACAGTGACTGCACCAGCAGAATAGTGAGTGCAGCTCTGGAGTATAACACAGGATGTAACTCAGGATCAGTAATGTAATGTATATACACAGTGACTGCACCAGCAGAATAGTGAGTGCAGCTCTGGGGTATAATACAGGATGTAACTCAGGATCAGTAATGTAATGTATGTACACAGTGACTGCACCAGCAGAATAATGAGTGCAGCTCTGGAGTATAATACAGGATGTAACTTAGGATCAGTAATGTAATGTATGTACACAGTGACTGCACCAGCAGAATAGTGAGTGCAGCTCTGGAGTATAATACAGGAGGTAACTCAAGATCAGTAATGTAATGTATGTACACAGTGACTGCACCAGCAGAATAGTGAGTGCAGCTCTGGAGTATAATACAGGATGTAACTCAGGATCAGTAATGTAATGTATGTACACAGTGACTGCACCAGCAGAATAGTGAGTGCAGCTCCGGAGTATAATACAGGATGTAACTCAGGATCAGTAATGTAATGTATGTACACAGTGACTGCACCAGCAGAATAGTGAGTGCAGCTCCGGAGTATAATACAGGATGTAACTCAGGATCAGTAATGTAATGTATGTACACAGTGACTGCACCAGCAGAATAGTGAGTACAGCTCTGGGGTATAATACAGGATGTAACTCAGGATCGGTAGTGTAATGTATGTACACAGTGACTGCACCAGCAGAATAGTGAGTGCAGCTCTGGAGTATAATACAGGAGTTAACTCAAGATCAGTAATGTAATGTATGTACACAGTGACTGCACCAGCAGAATAGTGAGTGCAGCTCTGGAGTATAATACAGGAGGTAACTCAGAATCAGTAATGTAATGTATGTACACAGTGACTGCACCAGCAGAATAGTGAGTGCAGCTCTGGAGTATAATACAGGAGTTAACTCAAGATCAGTAATGTAATGTATGTACACAGTGACTGCACCAGCAGAATAGTGAGTGCAGCTCTGGAGTATAATACAGGATGTAACTCAGGATCAGTAATGTAATGTATGTACACAGTGACAGCACCAGCAGAATAGTGAGTGCAGCTCTGGAGTATAATACAGGATGTAACTCAGGATCAGTAATGTATTGTATGTACACAGTGACTGCACCAGCAGAATAGTGAGTGCAGCTCTGGAGTATAATACAGGAGGTAACTCAGGATCAGTAATGTAATGTATATACACAGTGACTGCACCAGCAGAATAGTGAGTGCAGCTCTGGGGTATAATACAGGATGTAACTCAGGATCAGTAATGTAATGTATGTACACAGTGACTGCACCAGCAGAATAGTGAGTGCAGCTCTGGAGTATAATACAGGATGTAACTCAGGATCAGTAATGTAATGTATATACACAGTGACTGCACCAGCAGAATAGTGAGTGCAGCTCTGGGGTATAATACAGGATGTAACTCAGGATCAGTAATGTAATGTATGTACACAGTGACTGCACCAGCAGAATAGTGAGTGCAGCTCTGGAGTATAATACAGGATGTAACTCAGGATCAGTAATGTAATGTATGTACACAGTGACTGCACCAGCAGAATAGTGAGTGCAGCTCTGGAGTATAATACAGGATGTAACTCAGGATCAGTAATGTAATGTATATACACAGTGACTGCACCAGCAGAATAGTGAGTGCAGCTCTGGGGTATAATACAGGATGTAACTCAGGATCAGTAATGTAATGTATGTACACAGTGACTGCACCAGCAGAATAATGAGTGCAGCTCTGGAGTATAATACAGGATGTAACTTAGGATCAGTAATGTAATGTATGTACACAGTGACTGCACCAGCAGAATAGTGAGTGCAGCTCTGGAGTATAATACAGGAGGTAACTCAAGATCAGTAATGTAATGTATGTACACAGTGACTGCACCAGCAGAATAGTGAGTGCAGCTCTGGAGTATAATACAGGATGTAACTCAGGATCAGTAATGTAATGTATGTACACAGTGACTGCACCAGCAGAATAGTGAGTGCAGCTCCGGAGTATAATACAGGATGTAACTCAGGATCAGTAATGTAATGTATGTACACAGTGACTGCACCAGCAGAATAGTGAGTGCAGCTCTGGAGTATAATACAGGAGGTAACTCAAGATCAGTAATGTAATGTATGTACACAGTGACTGCACCAGCAGAATAGTGAGTGCAGCTCTGGGGTATAATACAGGATGTAACTCAGGATCGGTAGTGTAATGTATGTACACAGTGACTGCACCAGCAGAATAGTGAGTGCAGCTCTGGAGTATAATACAGGAGTTAACTCAAGATCAGTAATGTAATGTATGTACACAGTGACTGCACCAGCAGAATAGTGAGTGCAGCTCTGGAGTATAATACAGGAGGTAACTCAGAATCAGTAATGTAATGTATGTACACAGTGACTGCACCAGCAGAATAGTGAGTGCAGCTCTGGAGTATAATACAGGAGTTAACTCAAGATCAGTAATGTAATGTATGTACACAGTGACTGCACCAGCAGAATAGTGAGTGCAGCTCTGGAGTATAATACAGGAGGTAACTCAGAATCAGTAATGTAATGTATGTACACAGTGACTGCACCAGCAGAATAGTGAGTGCAGCTCTGGAGTATAATACAGGGTGTAACTCAGGATCAGTAATGTAATGTATGTACACAGTGACTGCACCAGCAGAATAGTGAGTGCAGCTCTGGAGTATAATACAGGAGTTAACTCAAGATCAGTAATGTAATGTATTTACACAGTGACTGCACCAGCAGAATAGTGAGTGCAGCTCTGGAGTATAATACAGGATGTAACTCAGGATCAGTAATGTAATGTATGTACACAGTGACAGCACCAGCAGAATAGTGAGTGCAACTCTGGAGTATAATACAGGATGTAACTCAGGATCAGTAATGTATTGTATGTACACAGTGACTGCACCAGCAGAATAGTGAGTGCAGCTCTGGAGTATAATACAGGAGGTAACTCAGGATCAGTAATGTAATGTATATACACAGTGACTGCACCAGCAGAATAGTGAGTGCAGCTCTGGAGTATAATACAGGATGTAACTCAGGATCAGTAATGTAATGTATGTACACAGTGACTGCACCAGCAGAATAGTGAGTGCAGCTCTGGAGTATAATACAGGAGGTAACTCAGGATCAGTAATGTAATGTATGTACACAGTGACTGCACCAGCAGAATAGTGAGTGCAGCTCTGGAGTATAATACAGGAGGTAACTCAGGATCAGTAATGTAATGCATGTACACAGTGACTGCCCCAGCAGAATAGTGAGTGCAGCTCTGGGGTATAATACAGGATGTAACACAGGATCAGTAATGTAATGTATGTACACAGTGACTGCACCAGCAGAATAGTGAGTGCAGCTCTGGGGTATAATACAGGATGTAACTCAGGATCAGTAATGTAATGTATGTACACAGTGACTGCACCAGCAGAATAGTGAGTGCAGCTCTGGAGTATAATACAGGATGTAACTCAGGATCAGTAATGTAATGTATGTACACAGTGACTGCACCAGCAGAATAGTGAGTGCAGCTCTGGAGTATAATACAGGATGTAACTCAGGATCAGTAATGTAATGTATATACACAGTGACTGCACCAGCAGAATAGTGAGTGCAGCTCTGGGGTATAATACAGGATGTAACTCAGGATCAGTAATGTAATGTATGTACACAGTGACTGCACCAGCAGAATAATGAGTGCAGCTCTGGAGTATAATACAGGATGTAACTTAGGATCAGTAATGTAATGTATGTACACAGTGACTGCACCAGCAGAATAGTGAGTGCAACTCTGGAGTATAATACAGGAGGTAACTCAAGATCAGTAATGTAATGTATGTACACAGTGACTGCACCAGCAGAATAGTGAGTGCAGCTCTGGAGTATAATACAGGATGTAACTCAGGATCAGTAATGTAATGTATGTACACAGTGACTGCACCAGCAGAATAGTGAGTGCAGCTCCGGAGTATAATACAGGATGTAACTCAGGATCAGTAATGTAATGTATGTACACAGTGACTGCACCAGCAGAATAGTGAGTGCAGCTCTGGGGTATAATACAGGATGTAACTCAGGATCAGTAATGTAATGTATGTACACAGTGACTGCACCAGCAGAATAATGAGTGCAGCTCTGGAGTATAATACAGGATGTAACTTAGGATCAGTAATGTAATGTATGTACACAGTGACTGCACCAGCAGAATAGTGAGTGCAGCTCTGGAGTATAATACAGGAGGTAACTCAAGATCAGTAATGTAATGTATGTACATGACGCGCCCCCTGGGCCAGTGCTGTAGGGGATACCCGGAGCCGGATCTCGATGGGGGTAGTAGTCCTTGTGGCGGTGACCCGGTCCGTGCCCAGGGTGTCAAACTAAGTGGCAGTCTAAGGCAGCAGATGTTAACTTGATTGTCGACTACGCCACCCATTGAGTGCGGCTTTGAAGCCGCCGCTGCAGAGCAGTCCACTGAGGCCGGTGGTATATGTGCAGCAGTGATGGTATAACCCCCAACGGGAGGGGTATGGCCTCAGGGCAGCAGGTGTAGATGATGGGGGTTGTGATGATGCAGAAAGAAGATTCAGAGTCAGGAGATGCAGTTCAGGGTTTTTACTTACTGGTGTTCTCTTGGTCACTCTGGCCTTGAGTGACCACCCGAGCCGTGCTGCGTTCACCAGGTCCTGGACTCGGCCAACCCCCAGGCAATTCCGGAGCGTGGTCCTGAGCTCCTTTCTGACTCTCCCTTCCTCTGGCCGTTCCCACCAGGGATCCACTTTTGGCCGGCTCCCTCGGGTCTCTTGGTGGTCAAGCCTCCTCTGGGCTCCCTGACCCTATGCTCAGTGTGCCTTTCTAGTGGATTTGGTGAGGGTCGTGGCAGATCCTGACCACGACCTCCGGTTCCTGGCTAAGGTTGGTTTTGGCCTCTGCCAGCTTGGGATCCGGTACCCTTGTCCGCCAACCCTTCACCCTTTTGTCTTTATTCTGGGATCTTGGGGTTCCCTTCTTGTCTCCTCTCTGGGTCCTTCTTTTCTCCTCTCTCCCTCTGCAGGCTCTGCTCTGGAGCTGGGCCCAGCCGGAGCCACAGCTCCCTGTCAGCCCTCCTGGCTGAGCTCGTCTGCTCTGCTCCTCAGGCTAAACTCTGACTGAACTCTGTTCTAAGATGGTGCCCACCTTATATACTCCCTCTATGTGTGAGCTCAGGTGACCAGCACCCAATGAGCTCCTATCTTTACCCAGACTACTCCCCCTATCTGCCCCTACACTACTGGGATGTTCCACCCCCCTCTCACTCCAGCCAGGGACAGACGCTGTCGTACCTGCACATATACTGGTGGGAGTACCGTAGTTCTGTCCCCCGGAAATGGGATGTATGTAGTGCATGCAGCCTTCTAGCTCAGTTCCACACTCCATCCTTACCCGGGAGTTGAATACCACACCTCTGGCTTGAGGTGTAATACCCCTGTAGCAGCCGAGTCCTCAGGGTGCTGCATACACAGTGACTGCACCAGCAGAATAGTGAGTGCAGCTCTGGGGTATAATACAGGATGTAACTCAGGATCGGTAGTGTAATGTATGTACACAGTGACTGCACCAGCAGAATAGTGAGTGCAGCTCTGGAGTATAATACAGGAGTTAACTCAAGATCAGTAATGTAATGTATGTACACAGTGACTGCACCAGCAGAATAGTGAGTGCAGCTCTGGAGTATAATACAGGAGGTAACTCAGAATCAGTAATGTAATGTATGTACACAGTGACTGCACCAGCAGAATAGTGAGTGCAGCTCTGGAGTATAATACAGGAGGTAACTCAGGATCAGTAATGTAATGTATATACACAGTGACTGCACCAGCAGAATAGTGAGTGCAGCTCTGGAGTATAATACAGGAGGTAACTCAGGATCAGTAATGTAATGTATATACACAGTGACTGCACCAGCAGAATAGTGAGTGCAGCTCTGGAGTATAATACAGGATGTAACTCAGGATCAGTAATGTAATGTATCTACACAGTGACCCCACCAGCAGAATAGTGAGTGCAGCTCTGGAGTATAATACAGGATGTAACTCAGGATCAGTAATGTAATGTATGTACACAGTGACTCCACCAGCAGAATAGTGAGTGCAGCTCTGGAGTATAATACAGGATGTAACTCAGGATCAGTAATGTATTGTATGTACACAGTGACTGCACCAGCAGAATAGTGAGTGCAGCTCTGGAGTATAATACAGGAGGTAACTCAGGATCAGTAATGTAATGTATATACACAGTGACTGCACCAGCAGAATAGTGAGTGCAGCTCTGGAGTATAATACAGGAGGTAACTCAGGATCAGTAATGTAATGTATGTACACAGTGACTGCACCAGCAGAATAGTGAGTGCAGCTCTGGAGTATAATACAGGAGGTAACTCAGGATCAGTAATGTAATGCATGTACACAGTGACTGCCCCAGCAGAATAGTGAGTGCAGCTCTGGGGTATAATACAGGATGTAACTCAGGATCAGTAATGTAATGTATGTACACAGTGACTGCACCAGCAGAATAATGAGTGCAGCTCTGGAGTATAATACAGGATGTAACTCAGGATCAGTAATGTAATGTATTTACACAGTGACTGCACCAGCAGAATAGTGAGTGCAGCTCTGTGGTATAATACAGGATGTAACTCAGGATCAGTAATGTAATGCATGTACACAGTGACTGCCCCAGCAGAATAGTGAGTGCAGCTCTGGGGTATAATACAGGATGTAACTCAGGATCAGTAATGTAATGTATGTACACAGTGACTGCACCAGCAGAATAATGAGTGCAGCTCTGGGGTATAATACAGGATGTAACTCAGGATCAGTAATGTAATGTATTTACACAGTGACTGCACCAGCAGAATAGTGAGTGCAGCTCTGTGGTATAATACAGGATGTAACTCAGGATCAGTAATGTAATGTATGTACACAGTGACTGCACCAGCAGAATAGTGAGTGCAGCTCTGGAGTATAATACAGGATGTAACTCAGGGTCAGTAATGTAATGTATGTACACAGTGACTGCACCAGCAGAATAGTGAGTGCAGCTCTGGAGTATAATACAGGATGTAACTCAGGATCAGTAATGTAATGTATGTACACAGTGACAGCACCAGCAGAATAGTGAGTGCAGCTCTGGAGTATAATACAGGAGGTAACCCAGGATCAGTAATGTAATGTATGTACACAGTGACTGCACCAGCAGAATAGTGAGTGCAGCTCTGGGGTATAATACAGGATGTAACTCAGGATCAGTAATGTAATGTATGTACACAGTGACTGCACCAGCAGAATAGTTAGTGCAGCTCTGGAGTATAATACAGGATGTAACTCAGGATCAGTAATGTAATGTATGTACACAGTGACTGCACCAGCAGAATAGTGAGTGCAGCTCTGGAGTATAATACAGGATGTAACTCAGGGTCAGTAATGTAATGTATGTACACAGTGACTGCACCAGCAGAATAGTGAGTGCAGCTCTGGAGTATAATGCAGGATGTAACTCAGGATCAGTAATGTAATGTATGTACACAGTGACTCCACCAGCAGAATAGTGAGTGCAGCTCTGGAGTATAATACAGGATGTAACTCAGGATCAGTAATGTATTGTATGTACACAGTGACTGCACCAGCAGAATAGTGAGTGCAGCTCTGGAGTATAATACAGGAGGTAACTCAGGATCAGTAATGTAATGTATATACACAGTGACTGCACCAGCAGAATAGTGAGTGCAGCTCTGGAGTATAATACAGGAGGTAACTCAGGATCAGTAATGTAATGTTTGTACACAGTGACTGCACCAGCAGAATAGTGAGTGCAGCTCTGGAGTATAATACAGGAGGTAACTCAGGATCAGTAATGTAATGCATGTACACAGTGACTGCCCCAGCAGAATAGTGAGTGCAGCTCTGGGGTATAATACAGGATGTAACTCAGGATCAGTAATGTAATGTATGTACACAGTGACTGCACCAGCAGAATAGTGAGTGCAGCTCTGGGGTATAATACAGGATGTAACTCAGGATCAGTAATGTAATGTATGTACACAGTGACTGCACCAGCAGAATAGTGAGTGCAGCTCTGGAGTATAATACAGGATGTAACTCAGGATCAGTAATGTAATGTATATACACAGTGACTGCACCAGCAGAATAGTGAGTGCAGCTCTGGGGTATAATACAGGATGTAACTCAGGATCAGTAATGTAATGTATGTACACAGTGACTGCACCAGCAGAATAGTGAGTGCAGCTCCGGAGTATAATACAGGATGTAACTCAGGATCAGTAATGTAATGTATGTACACAGTGACTGCACCAGCAGAATAGTGAGTGCAGCTCTGGAGTATAATACAGGAGTTAACTCAAGATCAGTAATGTAATGTATGTACACAGTGACTGCACCAGCAGAATAGTGAGTGCAGCTCTGGAGTGTAATACAGGAGGTAACTCAGAATCAGTAATGTAATGTATGTACACAGTGACTGCACCAGCAGAATAGTGAGTGCAGCTCTGGAGTATAATACAGGAATTAACTCAAGATCAGTAATGTAATGTATGTACACAGTGACTGCACCAGCAGAATAGTGAGTGCAGCTCTGGAGTATAATACAGGATGTAACTCAGGATCAGTAATGTAATGTATGTACACAGTGACAGCAGCAGCAGAATAGTGAGTGCAGCTCTGGAGTATAATGCAGGATGTAACTCAGGATCAGTAATGTAATGTATGTACACAGTGACTCCACCAGCAGAATAGTGAGTGCAGCTCTGGAGTATAATACAGGATGTAACTCAGGATCAGTAATGTAATGTATGTACACAGTGACGGCACCAGCAGAATAGTGAGCGCAGCTCTGGAGTATAATACAGGATGTAACTCAAGATCTGTAATGTAATGTATGTACACAGTGACTGCACCAGCAGAATAGTGAGTGCAGCTCTGAAGTATAATACAGGATGTAACTCAGGATCAGTAATGTAATGTATGTACACAGTGACGGCACCAGCAGAATAGTGAGCGCAGCTCTGGAGTATAATACAGGATGTAACTCAAGATCTGTAATGTAATGTATGTACACAGTGACTCCACCAGCAGAATAGTGAGTGCAGCTCTGGAGTATAATACAGGATGTAACTCAGGATCAGTAATGTAATGTATGAACACAGTGACGACACCAGCAGAATAGTGAGCGCAGCTCTGGAGTATAATACAGGATGTAACTCAAGATCTGTAATGTAATGTATGTACACAGTGACTGCACCAGCAGAATAGTGAGTGCAGCTCTGGAGTATAATACAGGATGTAACTCAGGATCAGTAATGTAATGTATGTACACAGTGACTTCACAGGCAGAATAGTGAGTGCAGCTCTGGAGGATAATACAGGATGCAACTCAGGATCAGTAATGTAATGTGTGTACACAGTGACTGCACCAGCAGAATAGTGAGTGCAGCTCTGGAGTATAATACAGGATGTAACTGAGGATCAGTAATGTAATGTATGTACACAGTGACTGCACCAGCAAAATAGTGAGTGCAGCTCTGGAGTATAATACAGGAGGTAACTCAGGATCAGTAATGTAATGTATGTACACAGTGACTGCACCAGCCGAATAGTGAGTGCAGCTCTGGAGCATAATACAGGAGGTAACTCAGCATCAGTAATGTAATGTATGTACACAGTGACTTCACCAGCAGAATAGTGAGTGCTGCTCTGGAGTATAATACAGGATGTAACTCAGGATCAGTAATGTAATGTATGTACACAGTGACTGCACCAGCAAAATAGTGAGTGCAGCTCTGGAGTATAATACAGGAGGTAACTCAGGATCAGTAATGTAATGTATGTACACAGTGACTGCACCAGCCGAATAGTGAGTGCAGCTCTGGAGCATAATACAGGAGGTAACTCAGCATCAGTAATGTAATGTATGTACACAGTGACTTCACCAGCAGAATAGTGAGTGCTGCTCTGGAGTATAATACAGGATGTAACTCTGGATCAGTAATGTAATGTATGTACACAGTGACTGCACCAGCAGAATAGTGAGTGCAGCTCTGGAGTATAATGCAGGATGTAACTCAGGATCAGTAATGTAATGTATGTACACAGTGACTGCACCAGCAGAATAGTGAGTGCAGCTCTGGAGTATAATATAGGATGTAAGTCAGGATCAGTAATGTAATGTATGTACACAGTGACTGCACCAGCAGAATAGTGAGTGCAGCTCTGGAGTATAATACAGGATGTGACTCAGGATCAGTAATGTAATGTATGTACACAGTGACTGCACCAGCAAAATAGTGAGTGCAGCTCTGGAGTATAATACAGGAGGTAACTCAGGATCAGTAATGTAATGTATGTACACAGTGACTGCACCAGCAGAATAGTGAGTGCAGCTCTGGAGTATAATACAGGATGTAACTCAGGATCAGTAATGTAATGTATGTACACAGTGACTGCACCAGCAGAATAGTGAGTGCAGCTCTGGCATGCAATGGATTTTTTATCCTGCTCTGTTTATTTTATATTTTTATATATAAATAATAAAGATCATGTAAATATGTAGATAATAAAAGGGTAATAGAAATTTTCTTAATTTGTTGCCGTAATAGCAAATTGTAAAAACAATACAGTGCATCCTTGAATCTATAGTAAAGATAGGAATTGTTTCCTGATGGCGGGGGCTTTTTCATGTTGCTGTTCTGAAGGGGCTGCAGTTACCTGGCTCCGGGGGGGGGGGGATGCAGATTGCCGTGTTGTTGTGAGCTGTCAAACTGCTTTGTGTATTTGTACAAAACAACCCAACATTTTAAGTATAATATAAATAAAGTATATAAAGCTGCTGATTAGTTATATATGTGATATAATACAAGCCTTCATGTTGCAGTTGTGTATAGCGTTGTGGATTTGCCTGCTATTCACATTATGCAGTCGTTGCAGTAATACACCATTGTTCTCCCAGCAGCGCAGATCAATCTCTGCCAGGTCGTCAAAGGTTAATATTTATGTCATAACCCTGTTACTTATCAATTGCTTTCCGCCTGCTCAGTTGTGCTCTGTATAATGGTGCTTGCTGAGTCACTTCCATGGAAGGGATTCTGTAAATGACAGGGACTCAGTTTGGCCACCGGCCCGGAGTGAAGACCCCCTGCCCCCATCACTGCACTCGTCATACGGCCAAACACAAGAAGCCATTGCTAAAAGTGCGGAGGCTCTGCACTGACAGCTGTTTATGGTCTTGTATATTTTGGCCCTATTCCCTCTACCATTACCTTGTGTATCAGTCCTTACTGCATTTCTGGCATTCTATTCACAGGGCAGTAAGCCCAGGGTGATCAGGTCTATAGGTCACTCCTACAAAGAGGAAAGCTGGAGTGCAGGGGAATTATGGGAGGATGCACGGAATCTACATATCAGATGGATACATTGTATAAAGTGATATGATTAGTAACGATGCTGCGTCTCTGATCTGATACAATTAAACAGAAACATGTGACATTCCTCATGTCTATAATATAATTATAATGATGGACGAGGAACGCTGATTATTCCTCAATTATCTCCTAATGAACATATCAATGAGCACTTATTGTCTCAAAAGATAGAGAATGTTCTCCGGCTTCATCCGCTCATCTGCTGTGACCGGCGTCTCTGACCGCGGACCAAGCGGCGACTGACGATCTAAGTCTCATATGAGACCTTCAGGGGCATTTCTTCTACTTAGGTTTCATTATAAATGTTGGAACGTTTGCCTTCTACATCCTCTATGTATCACTGTACATAGCAAACTGCAGAATGAGTGACCAGCGATTCGTCAGTTCTCTGTAACTCTGTAACTCTTAGCTCTCTCCTCCTGATTTATGACCACTTGTTTTCTACATCTTCTGTGTATCATAGTACATTTTAGACTGAAGACTGAGTAGCTAAGTGAGCTCCTTTTCCGGTCTGTCATTCTTATCTCTCTTTTCCTGAGCCATCTTCTAAGCTGACTTATGTCTCTTGTCTTCTACATTCTTTATGTATCAGAGTACATGTCAGACTGCAAATTAAGTTACCATTGAACCATCAGTGAGCTTCTTCTATGGTCTGTCATTCTTCTAGGTTGATTTATTTATGACCACTTGTCTTCTACATCCTCTATGTATCATTGTAAATCACAAACTGCAGAATGAGTTACCATTGATCCATCTGGGGCTTATTCTCCGCTCTGTAAAACGTATCTGTTTTCTCCTGATCCATCTTCTAAGCAGATTTATGATCCAATTAATGTTAACTTTTTGATCTGCACTCACTGCAGAGCTCGCTGACCGATCACTGGTAACTCTTATGTCGTCTGCTATGTACAGTGATACATAGAGGAAGTAGAAGACGAGCAGTTATAAATCAGGTTAGCAGATGGTTCAGGAGAAGGATGATAAGGGTTGCAGACCTAAGATAGTGCTCACTGAACAGTTACTGACAACTCATTTTGCTATGTACAGTGCTACGTAGAGGATGTAGAAGGCAAATAGTTCACAATACTTCAAACCGTACAGCAAAATCTTCTTTATCCAAAAATGCGTCTCTCAAGTGTCCAGGTGTTAAGATATAAAAATTTTAAGGACCGCCCAGACATTACTGCCTCTGGACGGTTATAGACTGAGAATTACGTAATAAACTAATTAGGGTCTCCCAGCAGCACAGAGGATATCAGGAGAGCAGTGCGCTGATCCTATAGGAGGCAGTGACCTGTCCCGTCCTTTGATGATGGTGAGAACAGGATGCAGCCTCTGTCCCTCCCGGGTGCATTATTGGACTGGAAAGGGCCCATATTCTGTTCTTGCTCAGGGGCCCTCATCCGTCTGTGTCCGCCGCTGGGTGATAGTATGAGCAGCTGCAAAACACTTACACTGAAGATAGCCTGAAGGACCAGATGAAAGCAACATCAGGATGAAATACTCTGTGCTGCTGGGCACCATCCTCCTTCCACAATGTAATTGCTGTTCTCTAATCTTCCATAGGATCGGCACATTTGTCTCCTGAAATACTCTGTGCTGCTGTGGACCATCCTCCTTCCACAATGTTCTGTAATCTCCCATAGGATCGGCACATTTGTCTCCTGAAATACTCTGTGCTGCTGGGGACCATCCTCATTCTATAATGTTCTGTAATCTCCCATAGGATCTGCACATTAGTCTCCTGAAATACTCTGTGCTGCTGTGGACCATCCTCCTTCCACAATGTTCTGTAATCTCCCATAGGATCGGTACACTTGTCTCCTGAAATACTCTGTGCTGCTGTGGACCATCCTCCTTCCACAATGTTCTGTAATCTCCCATAGGATCTGCACACTTGTCTCCTGAAATACTCTGTGCTGCTGGGCACCATCCTCCTTCCACAATGTTCTGTAATCTCCCATAGGATCTGCACACTTGTCTCCTGAAATACTCTGTGCTGCTGGGCACCATCCTCCTTCCACAATGTTCTATAATCTCCCATAGGATCGGCACATTTGTCTCCTGAAATACTCTGTGCTGCTGGGCACCATCCTCCTTCCACAATGTTCTGTAATCTCCCATAGGATCTGCACACTTGTCTCCTGAAATACTCTGTGCTGCTGGGCACCATCCTCCTTCCACAATGTTCTGTAATCTCCCATAGGATCGGCACATTTGTCTCCTGAAATACTCTGTGCTGCTGGGCACCATCCTCCTTCCACAATGTTCTGTAATCTCCCATAGGATCTGCACACTTGTCTCCTGAAATACTCTGCGCTGCTGTGGACCATCCTCCTTCCACAATGTTCTGTAATCTCCCATAGGATCTGCACACTTGTCTCCTGAAATACTCTGCGCTGCTGTGGACCATCCTCCTTCCACAATGTTCTGTAATCTCCCATAGGATCGGCACACTTGTCTCCTGAAATACTCTGTGCTGCTGTGGACCATCCTCCTTCCACAATGTAATTGCTGTTCTGTAATCTCCCATAGGATCTGCACATTAGTCTCCTGAAATACTCTGTGCTGCTGGGCACCATCCTCCTTCCACAATGTAATTGCTGTTCTGTAATCTCCCATAGGATCGGCACATTTGTCTGCTGAAATACTCTGTGCTGCTGGGCACCATCCTCCTTCCACAATGTAATTGCTGTTCTGTAATCTCCCATAGGATCGGCACATTTGTCTCCTGAAATACTCTGTGCTGCTGGGGACCATCCTCTTTCCATAATGTTCTGTAATCTCCCATAGGATCTGCACACTTGTCTCCTGAAATACTCTGTGCTGCTGGGCACCATCCTCCTTCCACAATGTAATTCTTGTTCTCTAACCTCCCATAGGCTCAGCACACTTGTCTTCTGAAATACTCTGTGCTGCTTTTCACCCTCCTCCTTCATCGATGTTCTCTAATCTCCCATAGGATCAGTGCAGTTATCTCCTGAAATACTCTGTGCAGCTGTAAACCATGCTTCTTTCTGTATAGAACTCTGTTTTGGAAATCATCTGACTTTTTTTTTTACTGAAATACTCTGTGCTGCTTCTACCATATCTGACCCTGCACATGTTTTCTCTTGCTTCCCCTGGGTCCACTGCCGCCGGTAGGAGCGCGGCGGCTGTTTCGCCGGGTGTCTGTGGGTTATTACTGCGGAAAACTTTATTCCACTGATCTGTACAGTTACAGAAAGGAAAACTCTAATCAAACCACCAGGAGCCATTTTACCCCGGACCCCTATATGGCGGTCATATATTTGCAATATAATTAGTGATTTCAAAGTGTGTTTCTCCACAGCGTGGCGGCATCGGAGGCGAGGACCACAGGACGCCTTTAAAGCAGATTGCCAATATTATCTTTATTGTTTTTCCCGGAGCTTTTTTTGTTTTAACTTAATTTTGTTTTATCCGGCCGCCGGCCCGCCGCGTTCCCGTAGAAGCCCCCGCTGCTCGGCTTAAACTTTCTTCACAGCTCCATGCAGAGTAAAGGGCTTTCCTTCACTGCCGCCCAGCACCGACATCCAGTCATCTCACCACTCCGGGCCCACCACTTTCAAGTCAGCCGGATCCATTGATTTGTTTTTTTTTGCAAATTTCCCAAAAAGTATTTATTCCTACAATTAAAATTACTGATTGAGTGTAGGGAGCAGCGGCGAGAATATAAATGGATTTACCCGAGGTGTTCACTATGAGAACGTCTCTAATTACTGCATCTGCACCACAAACAGGGCCACTGAACCACGGCTGAAAATAGGAGTATTATTCAGAAATGATATGTCAATTTTATCTTAAGCATCAATAAACTATAATACTGCCCCTATGTGCAAGAATATAACTACTATAATACTGCCCCTATGTACAAGAATATAACTACTATAATACTTCTCCTATGTACAAGAATATAACTACTATAATACTGCCCCTATGTACAAGAATATAACTACTATAATACTGCCCCTATGTACAAGAATATAACTACTATAATACTGCCCCCTATGTACAAGAATATAACTACTATAATACTGCCCCTATGTACAAGAATATAACTATTATAATACTGCCCCTATGTACAAGAATATAACTACTATAATACTGCTCCTATGTACAAGAATATAACTACTATAATACTGCTCCTATGTACAAGAATATAACTACTATAATACTGCTCCTATGTACAAGAATATAACTACTATAATACTGCCCCTATGTACAAGAATATAACTACTATAATACTGCTCCTATGTACAAGAATATAACTACTATAATACTGCTCCTATGTACAAGAATATAACTACTATAATACTGCTCCTATGTACAAGAATATAACTACTATAATACTGTCCCTATGTACAAGAATATAACAACTATAATACTGCCCCCTATGTACAAGAATATAGCTACTATATTACTGCCCCCTATGTACAAGAATATAACTACTATAATACTGCTCCTATGTACAAGAATATAACTACTATAATACTGCTCCTATGTACAAGAATATAACTACTATAATACTGCTCCAATGTACAAGAATATAACTACTATAATACTGCCCCCTATGTACAAGAATATAACTACTATAATACTGCTCATAAGTACAAGAATATAACTACTATAATACTGCCCTCTATGTACAAGAATACAACTACTATAATACTGCTCCTATGTACAAGAATATAACTACTATAATACTGTTCCTATGTACAAGAATATAACTACTATAATACTGCCCCCTATGTACAAGAATATAACGACTATAATACTGCTCCTATGTACAAGAATATAACTACTATAATACTGCCCCCTATGTACAAGAATATAACTACTATAATACTGCCCCTATGTACAAGAATATAACTACTATAATACTGCTCCTATGTACAAGAATATAACTACTATAATACTGCCCCCTATGTACAAGAATATAACGACTATAATACTGCCCCTATGTACAAGAATATAACGACTATAATACTGCCCTCTATGTACAAGAATATTACTACTATAATACTGCCCATATGTACAAGAATATAACAACTATAATACTGCCCCTATGTACAGGAATATAACTACTATAATACTGCCCCCTATGTACAAGAATATAACTACTATAATACTGCCCCCTATGTACAAGAATACAACTACTATAATACTGCCCCCTATGTACAGGAATATAACTACTATAATACTGCCCCTATGTACAAGAATATAACTACTATAATACTGCCCCCTATGTACAAGAATATAACTACTATAATACTGCTCCTATGTACAAGAATATAACTACTATAATACTGCCCTCTATGTACAAGAATATTACTACTATAATACTGCCCATATGTACAAGAATATAACAACTATAATACTGCCCCTATGTACAGGAATATAACTACTATAATACTGCCCCCTATGTACAAGAATATAACTACTATAATACTGCCCCCTATGTACAAGAATATAACTACTATAATACTGCCCCCTATGTACAGGAATATAACTACTATAATACTGCCCCTATGTACAAGAATATAACTACTATAATACTGCCCCCTATGTACAAGAATATAACTACTATAATACTGCCCCTATGTATAAGAATATAACTACTATAATACTGCCCTCTATGTACAAGAATATTACTACTATAATACTGCCCCTATGTACAAGAATATTACTACTATAATACTGCCCCTATGTACAGGAATATAACTACTATAATACTGCCCCCTATGTACAAGAATATAACTACTATAATACTGCCCCTATGTACAAGAATATAACTACTACAATACTGCCCAATATGTACAAGAATATAACTGCTATAATACTGCCCCTATGTACAAGAATATAACTACTATAATACTGCCCCTATGTACAAGAATATAACTACTATAATACTGCCCCCTATGTACAAGAATATAACTACTATAATACTGCCCCCTATGTACAAGAATATAACTACTATAATACTGCCCAATATGTACAAGAATATAACTGCTATAATACTGCCCCTATGTACAAGAATATAACTACTATAATACTGCCCCTATGTACAAGAATATAACTACTATAATACTGCCCCCTATGTACAAGAATATAACTACTATAATACTGCCCCCTATGTACAAGAATATAACTACTATAATACTGCCCCCTATATACAAGAATATAACTACTATAATACTGCTCCTATATACAAGAATATAACTACTATAATACTGCCCCCTATGTACAAGAATATAACTACTATAATACTGCCCAATATGTACAAGAATATAACTGCTATAATACTGCCCCTATGTACAAGAATATAACTACTATAATACTGCCCCTATGTACAAGAATATAACTACTATAATACTGCCCCCTTTGTACAAGAATATAACTACTATAATACTGCCCCTATGTACAAGAATATAACTACTATAATACTGCCCCCTATGTACAAGAATATAACTACTATAATACTGCCCCTATGTACAAGAATATAACTACTATAATACTGCTCCCTATGGACAAGAATATAACTACTATAATACTGCCCCTATGTACAAGAATATAACTACTATAATACTTCTCCCTATGTGCAAGAATATAACTACTATAATACTGGCCCCTATGTACAAGAATATAACTACTATAATACTGCCCCCTATGTACAAGAATATAACTAATATAATACTGCCCCCTATGTACAAGAATATAACTACTATAATACTGCCCCTATGTATAAGAATATAACTACTATAATACTGCTCCTATGTACAAGAATATAACCACTATAATACTGCTCCTATGTTCAAGAATATAACTACAATAATACTGCTCCTATGTGCAAGAATATAACTACTATAATACTGCTCCTATGTGCAAGAATATAACTACTATAATACTGCCCCTATGTGCAAGAATATAATTACTATAATACTGCTCCTATGTACAAGAATATAGCTACTATAATACTGCCCCTATGTACAAGAATATAACTATTATAATACTGCCCCTATATACAAGAATATAATTACTATAATACTGCCTCCTATGTACAAGAATATAACTACTATAATACTGTCCGCTATGTACAAGAATATAACTACTATAATACTGGCACTATGTACAAGAATATAACTACTATAATACTGCCCCTATGTACAAGAATATAACTACTATAATACTGCTCCTATGTACAAGAATATAACTACTATAATACTGCCTCCTATATACAAGAATATGACTACTATAATACTGCTCCTATGTACAAGAATATAACTACTATAATACAGCTCCTATATGTGTAAGAATATAACTAATATAATACTGCCCCTATGTACAAGAATATAACTACTATAATACTGCCCCTATGTACAAGAATATAACTACTATAATACTGCTCCTATGTACAAGAATATAACTAGTATAATACTGCCCCTATGTACAAGAAAATAGCTACTATAATACTGCCACCTATGTACAAGAATATAACTACTATAATACTGCCCCTATGTACAAGAATATAACTACTATAATACTGCCCCCTATGTACAAGAATATAACTACTATAATAGTGTCCCCTATGTACAAGAATATAACTACTATAATACGGCCCCCTATGTACAAGAATATAACTACTATAATACTGCCCCTATGTACAAGAATATAACTACTATAATACTGCCCCTATGTACAAGAATATAACTACTATAATACTGCCCCTATGTACAAGAATATAACTACTATAATACTGCCCCTATGTACAAGAATATAATTACTATAATACTGCACCTATGTACAAGAATATAACTGCTATAATACTGCCCCTATGTACATGAATATAACTACTATAATACTGCCCCTATGTACAAGAATATAACTACTATAATACTGCCCCCTATGTACAAGAATATAATTACTATAATACTGCCCCTATGTACAAGAATATAACTACTATAATACTGCCCCCTATGTACAAGAATATAACTACTATAATACTGGCCCCTATATACAAGAATATAACTACTATAATACTGCTCCTATGTACAAGAATATAACTACTATAATACTGCTCCTATGAACAAGAATATAACTACTATAATACTGCTCCTATATACAAGAATATAACTACTATAATACTGCCCCCTATGTTCAAGAATATAACTACTATAATACTGCCCAATATGTACAAGAATATAACTGCTATAATACTGCCCCTATGTACAAGAATATAACTACTATAATACTGCCCCTATGTACAAAAATATAACTACTATAATACTGCCCACTTTGTACAAGAATATAACTACTATAATACTACCCCTATGTACAAGAATATAACTACTATAATACTGCCCCCTATGTACAAGAATATAACTACTATAATACTGCCCCTATGTACAAGAATATAACTACTATAATACTGCTCCCTATGGACAAGAATATAACTACTATAATACTGCCCCTATGTACAAGAATATAACTACTATAATACTTCTCCCAATGTGCAAGAATATAACTACTATAATACTGCCCCCTATGTACAAGAATATAACTACTATAATACTGCCCCCTATGTACAAGAATATAACTACTATAATACTGCCCCCTATGTACAAGAATATAACTACTATAATACTGCCCCTATGTATAAGAATATAACTACTATAATACTGCTCCTATGTACAAGAATATAACCACTATAATACTGCTCCTATGTTCAAGAATATAACTACAATAATACTGCTCCTATATACAAGAATATAACTGCTAGAATACGGCTCCCTATGTACAAGAATATAACTACTATAATACTGCCCCCTATATACAAGAATATAACTACTATAATACTGCCCCTATGTACAAGAATATAACTACTATAATACTGCCCCCTATATACAAGAATATAACTACTATAATACTGCTCCTATGTACAAGAATATAACTACTATAATACTGCCCCCTATGAACAAGAATATAACTACTATAATACTGCCCCTATGTACAAGAATGTAACTACTATAATACTGCCCCCTATGTACAAGAATATAACTATTATAATACTGCTCCTACGGTATGTACAAGAATATAACTACTCTAATACTGCCCCTATGTACAAGAATATAACTACTATAATACTGCCCCCTATGTACAAGAATATAACTACTATAATACTGCCCCTATATACAAGAATATAACTACTATAATACTGCCCCTATGTACAAGAATATAACTACTATAATACTGCCCTCTATGTGCAAGAATATAACTACTATAATACTGCCACTATGTACAAGAATATAACTACTATAATACTGCCCCCTATGTACAAGAATATAACTACTATAATACTGCCCCCTATGTACAAGAATATAACTACTATAATACTGCCCCCTATGTACAAGAATATAACTACTATAATACTGCTCCCTATGGACAAGAATATAACTACTATAATACTGCCCCTATGTACAAGAATATAACTACTATAATACTGCTCCCTATGTGCAAGAATATAACTACTATAATACTGCCCCTATTTACAAGAATATACTATAATACTGCTCCTATGTATAAGAATATAACTACTATAATACTGCTCCTATGTACAAGAATATAACCACTATAATACTGCTCCTAAGTTCAAGAATATAACTACAATAATACTGCCCCTATATACAAGAATATAACTACTATAATACTGCCCCTATGTACAAGAATATAACTACTATAATACTGCCCCTATGTACAAGAATAAAACTACTATAATACTACTCCTATGTACAAGAATATAACTACTATAATACTGCCCCCTATGTACAAGAATATAACTACTATAATACTGCCCCCTATATACAAGAATATAACTACTATAATACTGCCCCTATGTGCAAGAATATAACTACTATAATACTGCTCCTTTGTGCAAGAATATAACTACTATAATACTGCCCCTATGTACAAGAATATAACTACTATAATACTGCTCCTATGTTCAAGAATATAAGTACAATAATACTGCTCCTATATACAAGAATATAACTACTAGAATACTGCTCCCTATGTACAAGGATATAACTACTATAATACTGCCCCCTATGTACAAGAATATAACTACTATAATACTGCCCCTATGTACAAGAATATAATTAGTATAATACTGCTCCTATGTACAAGAATATAACTACTATAATACTGCTCCTATGTGCAAGAATATAACTACTATAATACTGCCCCTATGTGCAAGAATATAATTACTATAATACTGCTCCTATGTACAAGAGTATAGCTACTATAATACTGCCCTTATATACAAGAATATAACTATTATAATACTGCCCCTATATACAAGAATATAATTACTATAATACTGCCTCCTATGTACAAGAATATAACTACTATAATACTGTCCGCTATGTACAAGAATATAACTACTATAATACTGCCACTATGTACAAGAATATAACTACTATAATACTGCCCCTATGTACAAGAATATAACTACTATAATACTGCTCCTATGTACAAGAATATAACTACTATAATACTGCTTCCTATATACAAGAATATGACTACTATAATACTGCTCCTATGTACAAGAATATAACTACTATAATACAGCTCCTATATGTGCAAGAATATAACTAATATAATACTGCCCCTATGTACAAGAATATAACTACTATAATACTGCCCCTATGTACAAGAATATAACTACTATAATACTGCTCCTATGTACAAGAATATAACTAGTATAATACTGCCCCTATGTACAAGAAAATAGCTACTATAATACTGCCACCTATGTACAAGAATATAACTACTATAATACTGCCCCTATGTACAAGAATATAACTACTATAATACTGCCCCTATGTACAAGAATATAACTACTATAATACTGCCACCTATGTACAAGAATATAACTACTATAATACTGCCCCTATGTACAAGAATATAACTACTATAATACTGCTCCTATGTACAAGAATATAACTACTATAATACTGCTTCCTATATACAAGAATATGACTACTATAATACTGCTCCTATGTACAAGAATATAACTACTATAATACAGCTCCTATAAGTGCAAGAATATAACTAATATAATACTGCCCCTATGTACAAGAATATAACTACTATAATACTGCCCCTATGTACAAGAATATAACTACTATAATACTGCTCCTATGTACAAGAATATAACTAGTATAATACTGCCCCTATGTACAAGAAAATAGCTACTATAATACTGCCACCTATGTACAAGAATATAACTACTATAATACTGCCCCTATGTACAAGAATATAACTACTATAATACTGCCCCTATGTACAAGAATATAACTACTATAATACTGTCCCCTATGTACAAGAATATAACTACTATAATACGGCCCCCTATGTACAAGAATATAACTACTATAATACTGCCCCTATGTACAAGAATATAACTACTATAATACTGCCCCTATGTACAAGAATATAACTACTATAATACTGCCCCTATGTACAAGAATATAACTACTATAATACTGCCCCCTATGTACAAGAATATAACTACTATAATACGGCCCCCTATGTACAAGAATATAACTACTATAATACTGCTCCCATGTGCAAGAATATAACTACTATAAAACTGCTCCTATGTTCAAGAATATAACTACAATAATACTGCCCCTATGTACAAGAATATAACTACTATAATACTGCTCCCTATGTACAAGAAAATAACTACTATAATACTGCCCCCTGTGTACAAGAATATAACTACTATAACACTGCCCCCTATGTACAAGAATATAACTACTATAATACTGCTCCTATATACAAGAATATAACTACTAGAATACTGCTCCCTATGTACAAGAAAATAACTACTATAATACTGCCCCCTGTGTACAAGAATATAACTACTATAATACTGCCCCTATGTACAAGAATATAATTACTATTATACTGCTCCTATGTACAAGAATTTAACTACTATAATACTGCTCCTATGTACAAGAATATAGCTACTATAACACTGCTCCTATGTACAAGAATATAACTACTATAATACTGCTCCTATGTACAAGAATATAACTACTGTAATACTGCCCCTATGTACAAGAATATAACTACTATAATACTGCCCCTATATACAAGAATATAATTACTATAATACTGCCTCCTATGTACAAGAATATAACTACTATAATACTGCACGCTATTTACAAGAATATAACTACTATAATACTGCCACTATGTACAAGAATATAACTACTATAATACTGCTCATATGTACAAGAATATAACTACTATAATACTGCTCCTATGTACAAGAATATAACTACTATAATACTGCCCCTATGTACAAGAATATAACTACTATAATACTGCTCCTATGTACAAGAATATAACTACTATAATACTGCCTCCTATATACAAGAATATAACTACTATAATACTGCTCCTATGTACAAGAATATAACTACTATAATACTGCTCCTATATGTGCAAGAATATAACTACTATAATACTGCCCCTATGTACAAGAATATAACTACTATAATACTGCTCCTATGTACAAGAATATAACTACTATAATACTGCCCCTATGTACAAGAATATAACTACTATAATACTGCCTCCTATGCACAAGAATATAACTACTATAATACTGCCTCCTATGTGCAAGAATATAACTACTATAATACTGCCTCCTATGTACAAGAATATAACTACTATAATACTGCCCCTATGTACAAGAATATAACTACTATAATACTGCCTCCTATGTACAAAAATATAACTACTATAATACTGCCTCCTATGTACAAGAATATAACTCCTATAATACTGCTCCTATGTACAAGAATATAACTACTATAATACTGCTCCTATGTACAAGAATATAACTACTATAATACGACTCCTATGTACAAGAATATAACTACTATAATACTGCCCCCTATGTACAAGAATATAACTACTATAATACTGCCCCTATGTACAAGAATATAACTACTATAATACCGCCCCCTATGTACAAGAATATAACTACTATAATGCTGCCCTCTATGTGCAAGAATATAACTACTATAATACTGCCCCCTATGTACAAGAATATAACTACTATAATACTGCCCCTATGTACAAGAATATAACTACTATAATACTGCTCCTATGTACAAGAATATAACTAGTATAATACTGCCCTCTATGTGCAAGAACATTACTATAATACTGCTCCTATGTACAAGAACATAACTGCTATAATACTGCCTCCTATGTACAAGAATATAACTACTATAATACTGCCCCCTATGTGCAAGAATATAACTACTATAATACTGACCCCTAAGTGCAAGAATATAATTACTATAATACTGCCCCTATGTACAAGAATATAACTACTATAATACTACCCCCTATGTAAAGGAATATAGCTACTATAATACTGCTCCTATGTACAAGCATATAACTACTATAAAACTGCCCCCTATGTACAAGAATATAACTGCTATAATACTGCCCCTATGAACAAGAATATAACTACTATAATACTGCCCTTATGTATAAGAATATAACTACTATAATACTGCTCCTATGTACAAGAATATAACTACTATAATACTGCTCCTATGTACAAGAATATAACTACTATAATACTGCCCCTATGTGCAACAATATAACTACTATATTACTGCCCCTATGTGCAAGAATATAACTACTATAATACTGCTCCTATGTACAAGTATATTACTATAATACTGCCCCCTATGTACAAGAATATAACTAATATAATACTGCCCCCTATGTACAAGAATATAACTACTATAATACTGCTCCTATGTACAAGTATATTACTATAATACTGTCCCCTATGTACAAGAATATAACCACTATAATACTGCCCCCTATGAACAAGAATATAACTAGTATAATACTGCCCCCTATGTACAAGAATATAACTACTATAATACTGCTCCTATGTACAAGTATATTACTATAATACTGTCCCCTATGTACAAGAATATAACCACTATAATACTGCCCCCATGAACAAGAATATAACTAGTATAATACTGCCCCCTATGTACAAGAATATAACTACTATAATACTGCCCCCTATGTACAAGAATATAACTACTATAATACTGCCCCCTATGAACAAGAATATAACTAGTATAATACTGCCCCCTATGTACAAGAATATAACTACTATAATACTGCTCCTACGTACAAGTATATTACTATAATATTGTCCCCTATGTACAAGAATATAACCACTATAATACTGCCCCCTATGTACAAGTATATAACTACTATAATACAGTACTGCTCCTATGTACAAGTATATAACTACTTTAATACTGCCCCTATGTACAAGTATATAACTACAATAATACTGCTCCTATGTGTAAGAATATAACTACTATAATACTGCGCCTATGTACAAGAATATAACTACTTTAATACTGCCCCTATATAGAAGAATGTAACTACTATAATACTGCCCCTATGTACAAGAATCTAACTACTATAATACTGCTCCTATGTACAAGAATATAACTACTATAATACTGCTCCTATGTACAAGAATATAACTACTATAATACTGCTCCTATGTACAAGAATATAACTACTATAATACTGCCCCCTATGTACAAGAATATAACTACTATAATACTAATCCTATGTACAAGAATATAACTACTATAATACTGCTCCAATGTACAAGAATATAACTACTATAATACTGCTCCTATGTACAAGAATATAACTACTATAATACTGCCCTCTATGTGCAAGAATATAACTACTATAATACTGCTACTATGTACAAGAATATAACTACTATAATACTGCCCCCTATGTACAAGAATATAACTACTATAATACTGCCCCTATGTACAAGAATATAACTACTATAATACTGCTCCTATGTTCAAGAATATAACTACAATAATACTGCTCCTATATACAAGAATATAACTACTAGAATACTGCTCCCTATGTACAAGAATATAACTACTATAATACTGCCCCCTATGTACAAGAATATAACTACTATAATACTGCCCCTATGTACAAGAATATAATTACTATAATACTGCTCCAATGTACAAGAATATAACTACTATAATACTGCTCCTATGTGCACGAATATAACTACTATAATACTGCCCCTATGTGCAAGAATATAATTACTATAATACTGCTCCTATGTACAAGAATATAGCTACAATAATACTGCTCCTATGTATAAGAATATAACTACTATAATACTGCCCCCTATATACAAGAATATAACTACTATAATACTGCCCCTATATACAAGAATATAATTACTATAATATTGCCTCCTATGTACAAGAATATAACTGCTATAATACTGCACGCTATGTACAAGAACATAACTACTATAATACTGCCACTATGTAGAAGAATATAGCTACTATAATACTGCCCCCTATGTACAAGAGTATAACTACTATAATACTGCCCTCTATGTGCAAGAATATAACTACTATAATACTGCCCCTATGTACAAGAATATAACTAATATAATACTACCCCCTATGTACAGGAATTTAGCTACTATAATACTGCTCTTATGTACAAGAACATAACTACTATAAAACTGCCCCCTATGTACAAGAATATAACTACTATAATACTGCCCCTATGTATAAGAATATAACTACTATAATACTGCTCCTATGTACAAGAGTATAACTACTATAGTACTGCCCTCTATGTGCAAGAATATAACCACTATAATACTGCCCCCTATGTAGAAGAATATAACTGCTATAATACAGTACTGCTCCTATGTACAAGTATATAACTAATTTAATACTGCCCCTATGTACATGAATATAACTACTATAATACTGCTCCTATGTACAAGAATATAACTACTATAATACTGCCCCCTATGTGTAAGAATATAACTACTATAATACTGCGCCTATGTACAAGAATATAGGTACTATAATACTGCCCCTATGTACAAGAGTATAACTACTATAGTACTGCCCTCTATGTGCAAGAATATAACGACTATAATACTGCCACTATGTACAAGAATATAGGTACTATAACACTGCTCCTATGTACAAGAATAAAACTACAAAAATACTGCTCCTATATACAAGAATATAACTACTAGAATACTGCTCCCTATGTACAAGAATATAACTACTATAATACTGCCCCCTATGTACAAGAATATAACTACTATAATACTGCCCCTATGTACAAGAATATAATTACTATAATACTGCTCCTATGTACAAGAATATAACTACTATAATACTGCTCCTATGTGCAAGAATATAACTACTATAATACTGCCTCTATGTGCAAGAATATATTTACTATAATAGTGCTCCTATGTACAAGAATATAGCTACTATAATACTGCTCCTATGTACAAGAATATAACTACTATAATACTGCCCCTATATACAAGAATATAACTACTATAATACTGCCCCTATATACAAGAATATAATTACTATAATACTGCCTCCTATGTACAAGAATATGACTACTATAATACTGCCCGCTATGTACAAGAATATAACTACTATAATACTGCCACTATGTGCAAGAATATAACTACTATAATACTGCCCCCTATATGCAAGAATATAACTACTATAATACTGCTCCTATGTACAAGAATATAACTACTATAATACTGCTCCTATGTACAAGAATATAACTACTATAATACTGCCCCTATGTACAAGAATATAACTACTATAATACTGCTCCTATGTGCAAGAATATAGCTACTATATTGCTGACCTCTATGTACAAGAATATAACTACTGTAATACTGCCCCTACGTACAAGAATATAACTACTATAATACTGCTCCCTATGTGCAAGAATATAACTACCATAATACTGCCCCTATGTACAAGAATATAACTACTATAATACTGCTCCTATGTACAAGAATATAACTACTATAATACTGCCTCCTATGTACAAGAATATAACTACTATAATACTGCCTCCTATGTGCAAGAATATAACTACTATAATACTGCCTCCTATGTACAAGAATATACTACTATAATACTGCTCCTATATGTGCAAGAATATAACTACTATAATACTGCCCCCTATGTGTAAGAATATAACTACTATAATACTGCTCCCTATGTACAAGAATATAACTACTATAATACTGCCCCTATATACAAGAATATAACTACTATAATACTGCCCCTATATACAAGAATATAACTACTATAATACTGCTCCTATGTACAAGAATATAACTACTATAATACTGCCCCCTATGTACAAGAATATAACTACTATAATACTGCCCCTGTGTACAAGAATATAACTACTATAATACTGCTCCTATATACAAGAATATAACTACTATAATACTGCTCCTATGTACAAGAATATAACTACTATAATACTGCCCCTATGTACAAGAATATATCTACTATAATACTGCCCCCTATGTACAAGAATATAACTACTATAATACTGCCATCTATGTACAAGAATATAACTACTATAATACTGCCTCCTATGTGCAAGAATATAACTACTATAATACTGCCTCCTATGTACAAGAATATAACTACTATAATACTGCCTCCTATGTGCAAGAATATAACTACTATAATACTGCCCCTATGTACAAGAATATATCTACTATAATACTGCCCCCTATGTACAAGAATATAACTACTATAATACTGCCATCTATGTACAAGAATATATCTACTATAATACTGCCCCCTATGTACAAGAATATAACTACTATAATACTGCCATCTATGTACAAGAATATAACTACTATAATACTGCCTCCTATGTGCAAGAATATAACTACTATAATACTGCCTCCTATGTACAAGAATATAACTACTATAATACTGCCTCCTATGTGCAAGAATATAACTACTATAATACTGCCCCTATGTACAAGAATATATCTACTATAATACTGCCATCTATGTACAAGAATATAACTACTATAATACTGCCTCCTATGTGCAAGAATATAACTACTATAATACTGCCTCCTATGTACAAGAATATAACTACTATAATACTGCCTCCTATGTGCAAGAATATAACTACTATAATACTGCCTCCTATGTACAAGAATATACTACTATAATACTGCTCCTATATGTGCAAGAATATAACTACTATAATACTGCCCCCTATGTGTAAGAATATAACTACTATAATACTGCTCCCTATGTACAAGAATATAACTACTATAATACTGCCCCTATATACAAGAATATAACTACTATAATACTGCCCCTATATACAAGAATATAACTACTATAATACTGCTCCTATGTACAAGAATATAACTACTATAATACTGCCCCCTATGTACAAGAATATAACTACTATAATACTGCCCCTGTGTACAAGAATATAACTACTATAATACTGCTCCTATGTACAAGAATATGACTACTATAATACTGCTCCTATGTACAAGAATATAACTACTATAATACTGCTCCTATGTACAAGAATATAACTACTATAATACTGCCCCCAAGCTGTGAGGTTGTGTTTTGTAGCTCTCCTCATGTCTGGAGCAAGCCCAGGGCGGGGCCCCCCTGGGCGGGGAAGCTCCCCAGGCAAGGCCCAGGCTTCTCGGCCTACACTGGGACAAGGCTCCCAGGCTACTTCCAATGGGAATAATACACCCAGAGTCACTGTGAGACCTGTGACTGCAGCACAAAGCTCCAGCAAGAAAGAAGGAGATAAAGAATCTGTGTGTAAAGTTTTGGGAGGAAAACCAGCTCCAAGTGCAACAAAGAAGCCAGAAGTGAGTAAAGAAATGCAGCAAAGTGTGAAGCTTTGTAATCCACCCAGTGGAAGTCCAGTCCGTGCACAGCCCCAGCCGGCAGCTCAGCCTCCATCACCATCAGGTGTGCAGCTCAGCTCTCCAGTCTGCAGACAGAGACGGACGTCTCTGGAGAAACAAACCCTCCAGGAAAATCTCCAGCAGCAGCATGTGGTGTCCGGCATGGTGAATTCAGGTCGCACGAGGTCGCAGTCTGGTGTCAGCGGTAAACTTGCCGCAGTGCCTGAATCCAACAAGGTAGCCACAAAAACACCTGTGGTGGACGCAAGGGACAAGTCAGTATTCAGAGTCCCTGACCCTGTGGCCAAGCCTAAATCTGTGGAGACGCAGCGTGCCCCCGAGCTGCAGCTGGCGGAGGAGATACCCGGACTGGTCAGGAAGATGGGTGAGTTGCAGCAGCACAAACAACTGCTGCAGATGCAGATAGACTTTATCTATAATCTAAAAGCAACTAACCCTGAGAGTAACGCTGTATGTGACATGAAACTGAACTCACTTGGTGTAGAGCTGGCGAGTGTGGTGCAGGACATGGACAGTGTGCTGGAAAGCATGGGGCCCCTGAAGGAGACCTACGCAAACCGGGCACGGTTCGCCTCCTATAAGCAGGACTGTGCTGCGGAGTCCAGAACCCCTGATGTGAAGTCAGAGACCCCCCAGCTGCAGGCACGACCGGTGTTACAGGCTCCCCGCTTCTGTTTCCAGGTTGGAAAAACACTGCAACAGCAGGCAGCGGCGTGTGAACGGGAGTGTATACCTCAGATTCCAGCAGAGGCACCACAAGTCCCAGAGTGCCCCACACAGGAGCAGGACATTGCATGTGAGACTGTTTGTGCTGATGAGGCCGAGGCTGAAGCACAGACTGGCGCAAATGATGCTGTGCCTATGGGGTCGGGGGCTGGGGGGGATTTACAGGCTGTGATGGACGTTGTACTGTCTGATGATAATAATGCTGTTCATGATAATGTGCATGATATGGGTGATTGTCCCCCTTTACCATCTAGTACACAAGGTGTGACAGCCCCTCCTGCTGCAGACCCTATCCCTGTCAGCCAGCCTAGTGTGACCCGGCAGGTGCCCCCCAGGAATGCCTGGAGCCGCGGCGCTCCGTCTTTCACCTCCGGAGCAGGGTATACGGGCCAGACATTTAGGCACATAAATGTAGTGCGTTTTAAATTCTTAGGTGCCAAGGAGGATCTCCCACAGCGCAGGTATGTGGTGAGAGAGCTACTGTGCCGCCAGATGGGGTTTGTGCCGACTGAAATCCTGGCGGTAACTAATCTGCAGGACAGGCAGGGCTATGATGTCAGCTTTAAGCTCATGCCTGACCTGGATAGATTCTGGGCCAATTACCCCAAGTTCAGAGAAACTGAAGGCTGGAATAAGTTTATACTGGTTCCCATTTCCAGGCCAGATACCGTCACTGTGAATATCACCTTCTGGAATGAGGCCGTTCCCCCACAGGACATCCAGGTGTGGCTCCAGAGACATTGTGACCTCGTCTCTGGACTCACCAAGATCAGAGATGAGGATGGTATCTGGACAACGGGGTGGAAGGTCCAGGTGAAGCTGCGGCAGTATAACAACATCACTGCCCACCTACCCAACTCCTTCTTCATTGGGAGGGAGAAGGGGGCATGTTACTATCCCGGGCAGTCAAGAAAATGCTTTAAATGTGGTAAAACAGGTCATCTGGCTAATGCCTGTACTGTACTAAAGTGCAGCCTGTGTGGGGTAATCGGCCATGTCGCTGCAGACTGCCCGGACGTTAGGCGCAACCTCTGTGGTAAGATGGGCCACCCTCACAGGGACTGTCCAGACGCCTGGCACAATATCTGCAAAGCCTTCCCTGATGAGGATGTGGTGGCAGGGGCAGAGGCTCAGGAGGTGGTGGCAGGGGTGCAGGAGGAAGAGGATTTAACTTCAGCAGGGATACTGAATAGCTCAGGTGCCCGCCAGGAGTCCACCCATGTAACACCAGAGCAGCGGGGTACAGAGGGTGCAGAGGGGAACATGGAGGTCGTGCCTCAGGTAGCCCCCCCCTTCAGCATCAATGTCTGTATCTGATGACTGGAGCGTAAATCATAATAAAAGAAAGAAAAAGAACACGTCCTCCCGTAAACCTGAGGCAGAATATGACTCTGGTCAGAGTGGTAGTAAGAAGGTCCAGAGTTCTGCAGATGTGATGGTTGTGTCCAACAAATATGGAGTCTTATCTGAGGATAATGATGATGACTATGAGGAAGAGTTGAGGAAAATTGATGCTGAATGTGACAGGGACACAGAGGACCATCCCCCGCCAAAGCGGAAGCCCTTATCTGTGGACCCTCAGGTGGAGGCTGACATGGACACTGGTGGTGGACAGAATATCTCTGATTCACGATGATGGCTGTTACTCTGCTCCTTCTATATTGTGTTGTGATGGCGGGGTTCTCATTAACACTGACATCAAGTAACGTGAATAGTATTAAGGTGAGGAGGACGAGACACGCAGTGTATGAACATCTCAGATACCTGGACACAGATGTCATCTTCCTGCAGGAGACACGACTGACATCTCTGGGGCTTTTGAGAGAGGCAGAGAGGGAATGGCGGTCCGGTCCATCTTTCTGGTCACTGGCTGTGGAGCCTTACGCCGGGGTTGCTATCCTGTTTAACACCCATGATGTGACTGTACATAGGATGACAGAAGTGGTCATGGGAAGGTGTCTGGTCCTGGAAGTCACTATCCATGGTAGGCGACTCCGGCTTATTAACATCTATGGGCCACAGACGGTGACTGACAGGATCCAGCTGTTTAATGACGTCAGGCCTTTCCTCTTCACCTCTCTCCCGGTGGTGATGGCGGGAGACTTTAATGCCATACTGACATCAGGTGACAGCTCCTCAGGTAGGACAGTGACCAGGGACGGCAAGGTCCTACATAACATCATAATGCAGGCAGGACTGACTGACATTTTCACACAGGGAGGTCGTCAGCCAAAATTTACGTATTCTTGTTCCAACAGGAGCAGTAGGATAGATTTTGTTTTTGCGAGTCCTACTGAGGCTGTCAGCTCCCTGAGTGAGAAGGTCGTCCCTTACTCTGACCACCTCGCCTTGTGCTTCTGTCTGGGGACCTCTAACCGCCCGGACATTGGTAGAGGGTTGTGGAAGCTTAATTCCAGTCTCCTAGGTGATGCCTATGTCCAGAGTCGTGTCCACTCCCTTATTCAGGTCCATCTAGACAGGGTTGATTTTTATCACAACATGACCGACTGGTGGGAGGACGTCAAGGAGGATATCAGATCCCTCTTAAAGAGACTGTCAGTTAATAAAGGGAGGAACAAGTACAGCCAGTACCTAAAAGCTGCGTAAAGAATTGGAGTCATTGTATTCGGCAGGCGGGGATGACAAAGTGAAGATCGACCGGCTGAAATCTGAGATAAGGCAGTATCAGTACAGCAGGTACACCTCCCTGGTTCTTGAACAGGATTATGGGTCCTTAGGGGCACCTGATCCCTTTGAGAATTGCAGGGAGAGGGTGGCCAAAAAAATGGTCCCAGGTCTCACTGACTCCCAGGGTGTATTGCAGGATTCACGGGAGGGTATTCTGGGGGTCGTGAGATCTTACTATGCTGACTTGTTTCAGAGGAAAGTTTTGGATAAAAATAAGATGGCTCAATTCTTGGAGGCAACTCCAGTGCCTGATACTAACGATCTGGACTTTTCTTCTTTGACAGCAGAATTAACGGTGGAGGAAGTTAAGGCGGCTATTGATAAATTATATCTGAAGAAGGCACCAGGTCCAGATGGTATAACAGCAGAATTTTATAAGGAATTCAGAGACCTCCTGGCTCCAATCCTTGTGGATGTGTATAGGAATTGTCTAGAAAATCACCTGATGCCTCCATCCATGAGAGTGTCCTCGTTAATTCTGCTGTCTAAAGGTAAAGAGCCGAGTGACATCAAGAACTGGAGGCCGATTGCCCTCTTGAATGTAGACAGGAAGATTCTGGCAAAGATCCTGTTTTCTAGGTTAGTCTGTTTGTCCCCGGCACTGTTGGCAGGCTCTCAGTTTGGCACAGTAAAAGGGCGGAACATCTCTGGAGCAGTCATCTCGATACGGGAGATGTTTGAAAGATGTAAAGCTCTGCGGTGTGGGAGATATGTTGTCAGTCTGGACCAGGCTAAAGCCTTTGACAGGGTTGATCACGATTATCTGTGGGCCACTTTGTCAAAGTACGGTGTTCCGGGACAATTCGTGGATTGGCTGAAGACTTTGTATAGAGAGGCGCTGAGCTTTCCTCTGATTAATGGTTGGCAGGGTGATACTTTTGGAGTTGGGGCAGGGGTGAGACAGGGCTGCCCACTGAGTCCGCTCCTGTATGTTTTCGCCATAGACCCGTTTCTGAGGTCACTGCAGGAGTGTGATTTTCAGGGGGTGCCGGTCCCCCACTGCCTGCCTCTGACTGTTGTTGCCTATGCTGATGATGTGACGTTGGTGATCTCCAATCCTCAAGAGGTGCGGATGTTATCGGCGGCCATCAGAAGCTACTCTGAGGCCTCCGGGTCTCTGGTCAACCTTGAGAAGAGTCAAGCTCTGTGGACGTTAGACACTGATCCCGGCTTTGATCTGCCACAGTTTGCTAAGGCCTCCACCCATATTAAGATCTTAGGGGTTAAATTTGGGAGGGATGATAATGCCAAGCTAAATTGGGAAGAGAAATTGGAAACCGGAAATGCAAAGGTTCAGCGATGGAAGAACTGGAGGCTGACCTACAGAGAAAGGGTCGCTATGTTGAAGACCTACCTGGTCCCCATCTTCTTGTATGTCTCTGTTATTTTCCCTTTGCCAGAGTCTTTCTCAGCGAGGCTTTTCAGCTTGTTCTTCCAGCTCTTGTGGGGGAATAGGTTGAACCTAATAAAGAGGGGAGTAACGTACCTACGGCGGAGAGATGGTGGGCTGGATATGTTAAATCCAAGGGTTTTCTTTGACTCCCTGTTTCTAAAAGTGAATTTTGGGAACATGGACTCAAACAGTAGCTCCCTGTGGGTGAATAGTATCTGTAACATACCTGGCGGCGTCCTTGCATGGTGGTCCATCTCCCACTGTGCAAGAGGGCGCACTTGATCTCCTGTCCAGAATGTCTCTCTGGCTTCCCTCCATGCTGTCTGTTTGTGTCTGTTTCTGCTGCTTAAGGGCGGCGCCCGATCACTTCCTGCCTTTTGTACCTGCTGTGGGTCACACCCCTTGTGCGTCCTCAGCCTATTGCTGTCTGTCACCTGGTATATAGCTCAGCAGCTCCCTTCTATCCCTGCCTGAGCATAGTGTTTCCTTCAGTGTGTGCTTGCACTCTGAAGGTGCCAGGTCCCGTCTCTTGTCTCCTGCTTTTTGTATCAGTTCCCGTGTCTGAACTGAGTCCTGTATGTCTCCTGCTTTTTGTATCAGTTCCCGTGTCTGAACTGAGTCCTGTATGTCTCCTGCTTTGCGGTATCAGCTCCCGTGTCTGAACTGAGTCCTGTATGTCTCCTGCTTTGCGGTATCAGCTCCCGTGTCTGAACTGAGTCCTTTCTGTGTTCTCTTGTCTGTCCTGTCTGAACACGCTCCTAGCCTGTTCCTCTCGCCTTCTAGTGGCCGATTTCCTAGACCCGCTCCTGTGTCTGGTCTGTCCTGTCTGAACACGCTCCTTGCCTGTTCGTTCCGCCTTCTAGTGGCCGATTTCCTAGACCCGCTCCTGCGTCTGGTCTGTCCTGTCTGAACACGCTCCTTGCCTTTTCGTTCCGCCTCTCTGGGGGCCGTATTCCCAGACCCACTCCTGTATCCCTCTGCAGTGTCGGTCTCCTCCGTACACTCAGTTCCAGTCTGAACTCTCTCCTGTCCTTTACCTGTTTTGCCTCTATGTCCGTTCCCTTCCTTTTTCTGCAGAGTCTGAACTCGTACCTAACTCCTGCTTGTTGTCTCTGCAAGTACTGTGTGAGTATCTGGCTCTGTCTTTCCCTTCCTGTCTGTTCCGTGTGAACAGAGCCCTGTCCTCCCTGCTCAGCCTTGTCTGCACTCTAGCTGTGCTTGCCTGTAACCCTCTGCCTGTATTGTTCCTGAGTCCCGGTGTGTACTGGGTCCTATCCCGCCTGTGTTCCTACCTGCTAGTGCCTCCCTGTCTGCACTCTAGCTGTGCTTGCCTTTACCCCCCTGCCTGCATACCCGCCTGCCTGCATACCAGTCGTGCCTGCCTATACCCTCCAGTCTGTGTGCCAGCCTACCAGCCTGTTCCTGTATTCCCCTGTGTGGGTCAACAGCCGTGTCCGGGGTCTGTCCTGGAGTAGCACCTGGTCCCTCTGCTCGGTTCCTCCTTGGTGCACTGGCGTCGTATGCCGTCGTGCGACCCTGGTCGGATCGGGTGAATACTTAGTCACGCCCCTCCAGGCATTCACTCTCCGGCACGGTCCAGTGGAATCACTACCAATCACACGCACACGCCGCTTAGCCCGGGCGTGTGCATAACAGTATCAAGGACTGGATATTGCCTTTTGCAGAGTCTTGGGTGCGAGGTGGCAGTCTCAAGAGGAGGAGATGGACAGGTGGCCACCTCCCCCAGTATCTGGACTACGGTCTGAAGTGTGTCAGGAAGTGGGGACTGGAGAGGTCTTACATTGAGAGCAATACGAGAAGAGACCTATATGCTCATGTATGTGGGACGTTCTTCTTTTCTCCACTGGCCCTGAGAGATTGTGTCACCACCACCCTGCAGGAAAGTCTCAGGTTCCTAAACGGGAAACGACTTCCTCCCAAACTGTTTGACATCTCTTGGCTTTCACTACATAGTCGGCTCTTTGTCAGGGGGAACCTGAAACATCTGAGTGTCTCTGATCGGAATTGTCCCCTTGGTTGTCAGCAGGAGGAGACTATGGAGCACTTTATCTGTGATTGCTGGGGAGGGAGGAAGATCTGGGAGGAGGTGTCAGGTAATCTAAAAATCCCCAGACTTCTGACCCTAAAGTATCCTGACATAATCTATGGTGTCCCATCCACTGTCAGTAACATCGACAGAGAGACCATGTACATTATAATCAGTGTCATAAAATACTATCACTGGCACATGAGAACCCGGGTATCACTGCACAATGAGCCGTTCGATCACACCGCTGCAGCCAATCAGGTGATATCAGAACTCCGGTGGATAAAATCACTAGAAGTTGGAAGGAGTCAGAAAAACATAAAGTTATGGAGCAACGTAAAATTCAGTTAGGGAATATGATGATTATTATTATTATTATTTTTTTATTTTTTTTTTTTCTCTTTCCCGCAGGCGTGGACTTTTTAATTTATTTATGTATATGATCTGATTATTTTAATGTTTTTTTTTTTTTTGTATATATAACCCATGTGATTTGTCTTTTTGTAATACTGGATGATTTTTGTTTGTTATAATTGTATTTATGTTTGTTTTTATAATAAAAATTGCCCCTATGTACAAGAATATAACTACTATAATACTGCTCCTATGTACAAGAATATAACTACTATAATACTGCTCCTATGTACAAGAATATAACTACTATAATACTGCCCCTATGTACAAGAATATAACTACTAAAATACTGCCCTCTATGTGCAAGAATATAACTACTATAATACTGCCCCCTATGTACAAGAATATAACTACTATAATACTGCCCCTATGTACAAGAATATAACTACTATAATACTGCCCCTATGTACAAGAATATAACTACTAAAATAATGCCCTCTATGTGCAAGAATATAACTACTATAATACGGCCCCCTATGTACAAGAATATAACTACTATAATACTGCCCCTATGTACAAGAATATAACTACTATAATACTGCTCCTATGTACAAGAATATAACTACTAAAATAATGCCCTCTATGTGCAAGAATATAACTACTATAATACTGCCCCTATGTACAAGAATATAACTACTAAAATAATGCCCTCTATGTGCAAGAATATAACTACTATAATACTGCCCCCTATGTACAAGAATATAACTACTATAATACTGCCCCTATGTACAAGAATATAACTACTATAATACTGCCCCTATGTACAAGAATATAACTACTATAATACTGCTCCTATGTACAAAAATATAACTAGTATAATACTGCCCTCTATGTGCAAGAACATTACTATAATACTACTCCTATGTACAAGAACATTACTACTATAACACTGCCTCCTATGTACAAGAATATAACTACTATATTACTGCCCCCTATGTACAAGAATATAACTACTATAATACTGCCCCTATGTACAAGAATATAACTACTATAATACTGTCCCCTATGTGCAAGAATATAACTACTATAATACTGCCCCTATGTATAAGAATATAACTACTATAATACTGCTCCTATGTGCAAGAATATAACTACTATAATACTGCTCCTATGTACAAGAATATAACTACTATAATACTGCCCCCTATGTACAAGAATATAACTACTATAATACTGCTCCTATGTACAAGAATATTACTATAATACTGTCCCCTATGTACAAGAATATAACCACTATAATACTGCTCCTATGTACAAGTATATTACTATAATACTGTCCCCTATTTACAAGAATATAACTACTATAATACTGCTCCTATGTGCAAGAATATAACTACTATAATACTGCCCCTATGTACAAGAATATAACTACTATAATGCTGCCCCTATGTACAAGAATATAACTACTATAATACTGCCCCTATGTACAAGAATATAACTACTATAATACTGCTCCTATGTACAAGAATATAACTACTATAATACTGCTCTTATGTGCAAGAATATAACTACTATAATACTGCCCCTATGTGCAAGAATATAATTACTATAATACTGCTCCTATGTGCAAGAATATAGCTACTATAATACTGCTCCTATGTACAAGAATATAACTACTATAATACTGCCCCTATATACAAGAATATAACTACTATAATACTGCCCCTATATACAAGAATATAACTACTATAATACTGCCTCCTATGTACAAGAATATAACTACTATAATACTGCCCGCTATGTACAAGAATATAACTACTATAATACTGCCCCTATGTACAAGTATATAACTACTATAATACTGCTCCTATGTACAAGAATATAACTACTATAATACTGCCCGCTATGTACAAGAATATAACTACTATAATACTGCTCCCTATGTACAAGAATATAACTACTATAATACTGCCCCTATGTACAAGAATATAACTACTATAATACTGCCCCTATGTACAAGAATATAACTACTATAATACTGCTCCTATGTACAAGAATATAACTACTATAATACTGCCCCTATGTACAAGAATTTAACTAATATAATACTGCCCCCTATGTACAAGAATATAACTACTATAATACTGCTCCTATGTACAAGAATATAACTACTATAATACTGCCCCCTATGTACAAGAATATAACTACTATAATACTGCTCCTGTGTACAAGAATATAACTACTATAATACTGCTCCTATGTGCAAGAATATAACTACTATAATACTGCCCCTATGTACAAGTATATAACTACTATAATACTGCCCCTATGTACAAGAATATAACTACTATAATACTGCTCCTATGTACAAGAATATAACTACTATAATACTGCCCCTATGTACAAGAATATAACTAATATAATACTGCCCCCTATGTACAAGAATATAACTACTATAATACTGCTCCTATGTACAAGAATATAACTACTATAATACTGGTCCTATGTACACGAATATAACTACTATAATACTGCCCCTATGTACAAGAATATAACTACTATAATACTGCCCCTATGTACAAGAATATAACTACTATAATACTGCTCCTATGTACAAGAATATAACTACTATAATACTGCCCCTATGTACAAGAATATAACTACTATACTACTGCTCCTATGTACAAGAATATAACTACTATAATACTGCCCCTATGTACAAGAATATAACTACTATACTACTGCTCCTATGTACAAGAATATAACTACTATAATACTGCTCCTATGTACAAGAATATAACTGCTATAATACTGCTCCTATGTACAAGAATATATCTACTATAATACTGCCCCTATGTACAAGAATATAACTACTATAATACTGCTCCTATGTACAAGAATATATCTACTATAATACTGCTCCTATGTAGAGGTAAATAACTACTATAATACTGCCCCTATGTAGAGGTATATAACTACTCTATAACATGGATAGTCCTGGTCCTGTACCGCCACCCTTGGACACTATGTATGTGTAATATTAGTGTGCGCAGTAGCTGCAGGTGTTGCAGTTTTCTCTTTTTCCGTGTAATGAGTTTTCTCCCCTCCCCATCGGTTATATAATGATTTTTACCTGCGGCTCTGATACTATTATATGTAATTAGTTTATGACACTTTCCCCAGTGTGCGGAATGATAATATATTGGAGCGCTGCTGCGCTCTGCGGATGGGATAATACAATGTACAGTTTTGTTCCTTCTGTCTAATGAGACTGATGTTCTCCGTGTGTCATTGAGATGAAGGTTCGGCGGTGCGGACCGCGGCGGTGCATGCCAGTACTTAGTAAATCAACGCGCAGGGGTAGGAGAGGATTGTTTGGAGATGAAATGAGGCATTGCTCTCTAGTGAAGCTTGTGTAAATGTAATTGACAATGTAATTGTGGAGAATCTCAGCTGCAGCGAATGGCGATACGTTAAGAATTGTACCGTCCTGTAAATCTCAGCGGCATACAGTTATTTCATGCAGAATGTCCTCAGCTCTGACTTCTTCCTTCATCTTGTCGGGAAGAATCAGGTGAAAGATTTAGACTAATGCAATAAGGAAATAAGACTGGAATCAGGGAGTAGAACTTCATCCAATTAACACCAAAAAGCTCCTTGTAAAAATTATTCACCCCCCATCGAATGTCTCTTGTGTTTCATGAGGGCCTACTACACAGCGGCAGATCCTCAAATCCATCCTATTAGATGTACAACGCTCTACAACGCCTGGGCATGTTCCTGATGAGGCTGAGTATTGTGTGTGGCCTCCACGTGCCTGTATGACCTCCCTACAACGCCTGGGCATGCTCCTGATGAGGCTGAGTATTGTGTGTGGCCTCCACGTGCCTGTATGACCTCCCTACAACGCCTGGGCATGCTCCTGATGAGGCTGAGTATTGTATGTGGCCTCCACGTGCCTGTATGACCTCCCTACAACGCCTGGGCATGTTCCTGATGAGGCTGAGTATTGTGTGTGGCCTCCACGTGCCTGTATGACCTCCCTACAATGCCTGGGCATGCTCCTGATGAGGCGGAGTATTGTGTGTGGCCTCCACGTGCCTGTATGACCTCCTTACAACGCCTGGGCATGCTCCTGATGAGGCTGAGTATTGTGTGTGGCCTCCACGTGCCTGTATGACCTCCCTACAACGCCTGGGCATGCTCCTGATGAGGCGGAGTATTGTGTGTGGCCTCCTTGTGCCTGTATGACCTCCCTACAACGCCTGGGCATGCTCCTGATGAGGCTGAGTATTGTGTGTGGCCTCCTTGTGCCTGTATGACCTCCCTACAACGCCTGGGCATGCTCCTGATGAGGCTCAGTATTGTATGTTGCCTCCACGTGCCTGTATGACCTCCCTACAACGCCTGGGCATGCTCCTGATGAGGCTGAGTATTGTGTGTGGCCTCCTTGTGCCTGTATGACCTCCCTACAACGCCTGGGCATGCTGCTGATGAGGCTGAGTATTGTGTGTGGCCTCCACGTGCCTGTATGACCTCCCTACAATGCCTGGGCATGCTCCTGATGAGGCTCAGTATTGTATGTGGCCTCCACGTGCCTGTATGACCTCCCTACAACGCCTGGGCATGCTCCTGATGAGGCTGAGTATTGTGTGTGGCCTCCACGTGCCTGTATGACCTCCCTACAACGCCTGGGCATGCTCCTGATGAGGCTCCGTATTGTGTGTGGCCTCCACGTGCCTGTATGACCTCCCTACAACGCCTGTGCATGCCCCTGATGAGGCTCAGTATTGTGTGTGGCCTCCACGTGCCTGTATGACCTCCCTACAAAGCCTGGGCATGCTCCTGATGAGGCTGAGTATTGTGTGTGGCCTCCACGTGCCTGTATGACCTCCCTACAATGCCTGGGCATGCTCCTGATGAGGCTGAGTATTGTGTGTGGCCTCCACGTTCCTGTATGACCTCCCTACAACGCCTGGGCATGCTGCTGATGAGGCTGAGTATTGTGTGTGGCCTCCTTGTGCCTGTATGACCTCCCTACAACGCCTGGGCATGCTCCTGATGAGGCTCAGTATTGTATGTTGCCTCCACGTGCCTGTATGACCTCCCTACAACGCCTGGGCATGCTCCTGATGAGGCTCAGTATTGTGTGTGGCCTCCACGTGCCTGTATGACCTCCCTACAACGCCTGGGCATGCTCCTGATGAGGCTGAGTATTGTGTGTGGCCTCCACGTGCCTGTATGACCTCCCTACAATGACTGGGCATGCTCTTGATGAGGCTGAGTATTGTGTGTGGCCTCCACGTGCCTGTATGACCTCCCTACAACGCCTGAGCATGCTCCTGATGAGGCTGAATATTGTGTGTGGCCTCCACGTGGCTGTATGACCTCCCTACAGCGCCTGGGCATGCTCCTGATGAGGATGAGTATTGTGTGTGGCCTCCACGTGCCTGTATGACCTCTCTACAATGCCTGGGCATGCTCCTGATGAGGCTGAGTATTGTGTGTGGCCTCCACATGCCTGTATGACCTCCCTACAGTGCCTGGGCATGCTCCTGATGAGGCTCAGTATTGTGTGTGGCCTCCACGTGCCTGTATGACCTCCCTACAACGCCTGGGCATGCTCCTGATGAGGCTGAGTGTTATGTGTGGCCTCCCTACAACGCCTGGGCATGGTCTTGATGAGGCTGAGTGTTGTGTGTGGCCTCCACGTGCCTGTATGACCTCCCTACAACGCCTGGGCATGCTCCTGATGAGGCTGAGTGTTGTGTGTGGCCTCCACATGCCTGTATGACCTCCCTACAACGCCTGGGCATACTCCTGATGAGGCTGAGCATTGTGTGTGGCCTCCACGTGCCTGTATGACCTCCCTACAACGCCTGGGCATGCTCCTGATGAGGCTGAGTATTGTGTGTGGCCTCCACGTGCCTGTATGACCTCCCTACAACGCCTGTGACGCGCCCCCTGGGCCTGTGTTGTGCAGGGGAACCCGGATCCGGGCCTGTTGTAGAATGCTGGGGGTTGTAGTCTCCGTGTGGCGGTGACCCGGTCCGTGCCCAGGGTGGTCAAACCAGTGGCAGTCTATTTGTATTGGAATAAGTGTCCGACTACGCCACCCGTGGATTGCGGTCAGTGGGGACCGCCGCTGCGCTGCAGACCGCTGAGGCTGATGTTGTTTGCGCAGCCGAGTATGGGATGACTCCCCACGGGAGAAGTATTGCCTCAGGGCAGCTAATGTGGAAGATGATGGGAGTGATGGTCTGAGGGTCCCAGTGCTAATGGTGCAGGAGCGGCAAGGAATCACAGAGACGGGAGGTGCAGTTTAGGGTCTTTACTGATGGTATAAGGCAGACCCTCCCGGGAGTACTGGCTAGTATAAGGGGCCTGGTCAGTCTGCGAGCAAGCAGGAATTCCCCTGGCCAGGTGGAGTTGTAGGCCTCCCCGTTTATCTGCACTCTTCCTGGCTACCTTGCTGTCAGCGGTTACAAGTAGCCCACGTCCCTGAGTATACCGTGTGGTGCTCACCCGTATGGCTGGTGACTTGGGGCCTTCTGTTAGCCTCCGCTCCTGGATGGCGGCGCTGGTCCCTTCTTTGTGACTGAGCCTCCGGGCTTCTATGGCCAGAGGACCTGGAATTCCCTGCCGGCTGGTTTCTGCTGCTGGGTGTATATCAGTCCCCACAGCCTCGGACTCCTGTGTCCGGTTTTAGTGTCTTCGTCCAGGGCGAGCTATGCTCAGCTCCAGCCCCTGGACTTCAGCTACTGCTCCTCCAGAGCTCCTGATCTCACTTTCCCTCTCCAGACTCTGACTGCTCTGCTTGTTCTGCAGGCTCTGTCTCTGTCTGCAGCTTCACTCACTAATCCCGCCCCAGACCCAGTTTATAAGGGCAGATTCCTCCCCTCCCAGGTCTGGGTGGGCCGTGTTGCATGTTTAGGGCTCCTGACCAGAGATACCTCCCGCTTGCTGTCAGACATAATATCTCTATTACTGTGGCAACCAGACCCCTGGGGTGTCACATTCCCCCCTAGTAAATTTTAGTACTCCGGGACTAAACACATTTTTAAAGAAACATAAATACAAGGTATAACAATAACAAGACAACATATTTACAAGAAGCTTTAGTCTGTAGAGGTCACGGCGTTTCCGTGACCGGGTGTCCATATCACCCAAGGTGAAGTTTATGAAACAAAGGGGGTGTCCATGTCACCCAACAAGGCGAAGTCTTGGCACAGAATAGGGGACCTGTCCAAAGCAAACCCCTTGCGTTGTCCTTGGGCGTGGCTGCAAGGGTATACTAACTACTTTGGGCCGCAAGGAGGCCACGCCAGACAGGTTTTCTCTTCCGCGGCCGTCTTCACAAGAGGCACCAAGGTGCAACTATGTACAAAACTGTTCCGGTTATCCAGTGTCCATAACCTGTTAGTCCAAATAAATCTGCAGGGTAACTGAGAAACATAATTAATAACAGGCAACAAACATAAACCATAAACATTTTTCAATAAACAGTCAACTTTACAGTGCATTGGTTTAGATTCTCCAGCGAGCGGGCATCTGACCTCTAGTGACTCTAGTGGACCTACGGAGCTCACTAACTGGTTCTGCACTACAGGGTGTAGGAGGTGTTATGGGCAAGCTGGGCAGCCGTCTGCGCACTCTTTGGCTCACTAGGGGCACAGCAGGCTCACTACTAGCAGAGGGTTGATCCTCCTGTACTGCTGGTGTGAACTCTTCTGCCCCTTGGGCCGGCTGCTCTTCCAGCTCTACCGGTTCCTCTGTAGGCACTTGCGGGGCTGGCTGGAAAAAGGTGAGGACGGGTACCACGACAGCGCCGTTTACTTGTGTCCAAGACCGGGGGAAGTCTCCGAGTACGGTACTGATCATTTCTTCCCTTTCCTCTGCGGGTTGAGGGTTTTCTTGATCTTCTTCAGAGCTTTGCAGCTGCTCGGAACACTTCTTCAGGTGGTCTCTGGAGACAACGGCTGTGGTTTCTCCTCCATCCTTACTGATTACGCAGATTTTTGGGTTCTCATGGCTTGATGGCAGTACGGTGTACGGGTCCTTTTCCCACTGGTCGTCCAACTTGTGGAGCCGCCTCTTCCTCTTCAAGACTTGCTCTCCAGGTACCAGGGGAACAGCGGGAGCATACTGGTTATAAGCCTTCTCTTGCCTTTCTCTAGCTTGAGACAGACTTCGCTCGACGCTCTCCTGTACTTTCCCATACTGCTGCTGCCGTTCTGTATCCCAGTCTGCCTCTGGCGAGGTGTCCTCAGGCGTCAGGACTCCCATATCCAGGTCAATAGGCAGCTTACCAGGTCTTGCTCTCATTAGGTAAGCCGGGGTACAGTTGGTGGAACCTACAGGGATGTGGTTATACAGGTCCACCAGATCGGGCAGTTTCTCAGGCCACAGACTGCGTTCTTCCAGGGGCAATGTTTTTAGCAGATCTATCACCACCTGGTTCATCTTCTTGCAGAGTCCATTGGTTTGAGGGTGATAGGGCGTTGTTCTTATCTTCTTGCAGCCATACAGGTTGCAGAACTCCTGGAAGACCTCCGCTTCGAAGGCGGGTCCTTGGTCTGTCAACACTTGGTCCGGGTACCCGTGTGGACGGCAGAAGTGCTGCTGGAAGGCTCTAGCTGCTGTTTGAGCCGTTAAGTCCTTGACCGGGACCACCACCAGGAACCGGGAGTAAAGATCTACGATTGTGAGGGCGTAGACATACCCAGATCTGCTTGGAGCCAGTTTCACATGGTCCAGGGCTACCAGTTTCAGTGGCTGTCTGGTGATGATGGGCTGCAAGGGGGTCTTCTGGCTAGCACGGTCCTTTCTTCTCAGGTGGCACGGGCCACAGTCTCTGCACCACCTCTTGATGGCTCCTCTCATGCCTACCCAGTAGAACCGTTCACGCAACAAGAACTCCAGCTTCTTCCATCCGAAATGCCCTGCTCCGTTGTGGTATGCCTCCAGAACCATAGCCGCGTCTCGTCTTGGGACCACTACCTGCCAGGTCAACTCATGTGTTCGAGAGTTAACCATTCTCCGGCACAGCTTCTCCCTGTAGAGGAACAGCTTACTTTTCTTCTTCCACAGTTGCTTGGTCTCCTCCGGAGCATCTGGGTCAAGACGGGCATCGGCCTGGGTCAGCATTTCCTTCACCAAATGGACTGCGGGATCACTGTCTTGCGTCTCCGCCCAGTTGTAGTGGGGCAAGGGATTGAACGTCACGGAGCGCCTGTCCTTCACACGGTGGGAATACAGGGTAATCCCATGACGGTGGAACGCAGGGAGCTCAACTTCTTCCAGATCTTCTGGATCTTCCCCTACGTCCGGTAAGTTCGGCATTCTAGACAGGGCATCCGCGTTGGCATTTGAGCGTCCTGCCCGGTATTTGATGGTGAATTCAAAGTTGGACAGGCGGGCCATCCATCTCTGTTCCAGGGCAACGAGCCTTGCAGTGTCCAGGTGTGTCAACGGGTTGTTATCCGTGTACACGGTGAATTTGGAGGAGGCAAGGTAATGCTTGAAACGTTCGGTCACTGCCCACACTACTGCCAGGAACTTCAGCTTGAATGAGCTATAATTCTCAGGGTTCCTCTCCGTGGGCCGTAGCTTTCGGCTGGCGTAAGCGATTACCCGTTCTTTCCCTTGCTGGATCTGGGACAGTACGGCTCCTAGCCCGATGTTGCTTGCGTCCGTGTGGAGGATAAAGGGCTGGCTGTAGTCTGGATATGCCAGGATTTCATCCCCCGTGAGGGCCATCTTCAGCTGGCAGAAGGACTCCTCTTCCAGCTTTTCCCACCTAAAGGGCGGCTTCTGGTTTTTGGCTTTCCGAGATTGACCTATCAGGAGGTCCTGCATAGGGGCTGCCATTTTGGTGAAACCAGGAATGAATCTTCGGTAGTAGCCTACCAACCCGAGGAACTGCCGCACTTCCTTTATGCTGGAGGGTCTTGGCCAGTCCTTAATCACGGTGATCTTATCAGGGTCAGGAGCCACTCCGTCAGCACTCACCACGTGTCCCAGGTATTGCGCCTTTGGTTTCAGGAGGTGACACTTGGAGGGTTTCACTTTTAGGCCGTAGTTTGCCAGAGCTTCAAACACTTCTGCCAGGTGTTTCAGGTGGTCCTCGTAGGTCTTGGAATAGACGATGACATCGTCCAGGTATAACAGGACCGTCTCGAAGTTCCGGTGTCCCAGACAGCATTCCATCAACCGTTGGAAGGTTCCTGGTGCGTTGCAGAGCCCGAACGGCATACAGTTAAATTCGCTGAGACCCATCGGGGTGGTGAATGCGGTCTTCTCCCGGTCCGCCTCTGCTACAGGAACCTGCCAGTACCCGCTAGTGAGATCCAAAGTAGAGAAGAAGTTAACAGATTTTAATGCAGCTAAGGACTCTTCTATCCTTGGTAACGGGTACGCATCTTTGTGTGTGATACGGTTGACCTTCCTGTAGTCTACACACATTCTCATGGTGTTGTCTTTCTTTTTCACTAAGACTAGTGGAGCTGCCCAGGGGCTACAGCTGTCCCTGATTACCCCAGCCTCCTTCATGTCTCTAAGCATCCCCTTGGTGTGTTGGTAGTGTGCCGGGGGTACGGGTCGGTATCTCTCCTTTATGGGAGGATGGTCTCCCGTGGGGATGTGGTGTTCTACCCCCTTTACTCGCCCGAAGTCTAGCGGGTGTTTACTAAACACTCTCTCGTACTCTCGAACCACCCGATAGACTCCCTGTTTCTGGTGTGAGGGAGTGGAGTCAGTACCCAAATGCAGTTGCTGACACCAGTCCTCCATTGGTTTCTTAGAGCCGTTACCTTCCTCTGTTTGAGATGGAGGCAAGGGTTCCACGGCCTGTACAGAATTCTGGTTTATGGTGAACAATTTGGCTAGCGTGGCATACCGGGGCAGGTGTACTTCTCTCTCCCCAATATTTATGATGCGAACGGGCACCCTCCCATGGCATACATCGACCACCCCCCGTGCTGTCAAAATGGTGGGCCTACTGTCTGAGTAGACGGGTTCTACCATTGCTTGGTAGTCTCTACCTCTTAGACCAATAGCTGCCCGGCACCAAATCATCATCTCACTTTTTGGGGGCATGGCAATAGGGAACGTGTCACACATTCTCACGCTACCTATCTCACCACCAGATAGTTCCACCTGTTGCCGCTTCATCAGTGCCCGGATCTCTTTTTGGAGCACACGCTGCTGGCCGGAACTGGCATTCTTGGCAACCTGCTGTAAAATGAGAATCACCTCTGCAAGACAATTTTCAATCACATTAGTTCCCAAGGTTATTCTAGGGTGACTCTCATGACGGTCTATGTCCACTATAATCAGTCCTTGTGCCGCCAGTTCGACTTTACCGATCTTAATGGTCACCTGTTTGAATCCCACCTGCGGCACGGGCTGACCATTGCTGGCGATGATACTCAGGTCGTCATCTGGGTAGCGGGTTATGTCCGAGTCATTCCAGTACTGTTTAAAGAGCACGTACGGGATGGTGGTCACCTGTGACCCAGTGTCTAGTAGGGCACTCATAGGAATGCCATCCAGTACCACAGGCAAGATTGGACGTCCCCCTACGTATTTATCACGCCAGTTTGATGGGCCTGATGGTCTTATGCCTGGGGGTTGGCCCTCTACCCCAGGTTGTGCCCGTTTAAATGACAGTACCTTGCCACATGTCCGGGTTGATTGCAGCGGCGGCAGATGGGTCGTCCGTCCTCGTTGTATCTGTCGCTGGGTCTTCCTCTGGCCGGTGGCGTCCTCCTCAGTCGGTGCCACGGGACGTCCTCCGGTCCGGATGCCAGCTGGATCTTTCCTGAAGAAGAGACCTGTAAAGACTGCACAGTTCTGGTTAGCGCGGCAACGCTCTTAGTCAGCTCTTGGACCTGATGGTGCAGGTCTGTAGCCGGGTCACTGTTTAAAGCCTGCGCATCAGCTCCCACAGGCCCTGCAGACAAGGGCGCCGTCTCCTGGTGGTAAGTGATAGCAGGGCGCCTGTGGGTCACAGCGCCACCTGGTGCCAGTTCTCGGAGCACCCGGATGGCTCTGTCCTTGAACTGTGCAAAGTCCAGGTCAGGGTCCTGTAAGGCCATTGCCCGCAACTGGGTTCGGTGGGTATTGCACAGTAGACCCTCAATAAATTGTTCAGTCAACAGCTTATCTTCATTTCCCACGCTGTCAGGGTCTGCCTGCTTAATGGCTCTCAGGGCCTCTTGTAGGTTTAGAGCATAGTCTCTTATACTCTCATGTGCCCGTTGTTTGCACCCATAAAATCTTAGTTTTATTTCGGCTGAGGTGCGGGTGTCAAATGTGTCTTTCAGCCGGGTTAGTATGTCTCTGACAGTCCTCTTCCTCCCAGGTGGCCAGGACTTTACCTCCCTTTGGGCTGCCCCGATTAATTGGGCCACCAGGATGCTCACTTTTTGCTCTTCTGTGAGGGGGTACACCTGGAAGAGGCTATCCAGTCTTTCTCTAAAGTCATTTAGAGTATGTGACTCCCCTGAGTACTGGGGTAGCCAGGTTGCCCCCGGGATATAGGGCATGACTGCTGCAGCGGTTGTGCTGGCGGTGGCTGTGACAGTGGAGCTCCCCTCGGTATCCGGCATCCTCCTCCCCCCTAGTGGACCGTGGCCTACCTTGTGATGCTCTTCTTCCGTAGGCCGCGGCTCCGCAGTCGATCGTCGGGGTTGAGGACCTGGCGTCGCGCTCCGATGACGTCAGCGTCGCTCTTCCTCCCTTCCAGGACCTTGCGCAGCGTCAGAGCGTAGGGCGGAGCTTTGGATCTCGCGCGCTTTCGGCGTCCACGCCCCTCTTCTTCCCGTGCGGCGTCCCGAAGATGGCGTCCGAAGGCGGGAAGCAGCTGCGGATGGCGGGAAGAAGGCAGAAGACGGCGGGAAATGGTCCAAGATGGCGTCTGATGGCGGGAATCGGCTCCGGATGGCGGGAAACGACTCCGGACGGCGGGAAACTTCACCACAGGTAAGTATAAAAGTCTCTTTTTCAGGCACGCAGTACCCGGTGGTTGCGGGCACGAAATCCTGCCGACTACGCCAAAGTTGAAGCGCCCCCTGGGCCTGTGTTGTGCAGGGGAACCCGGATCCGGGCCTGTTGTAGAATGCTGGGGGTTGTAGTCTCCGTGTGGCGGTGACCCGGTCCGTGCCCAGGGTGGTCAAACCAGTGGCAGTCTATTTGTATTGTAATAAGTGTCCGACTACGCCACCCGTGGATTGCAGTCAGTGGGGACCGCCGTTGCGCTGCAGACCGCTGAGGCTGATGTTGTTTGCACAGCCGAGTATGGGATGACTCCCCACGGGAGAAGTATTGCCTCAGGGCAGCTAATGTGGAAGATGATGGGAGTGATGGTCTGAGGGTCCCAGTGCTAATGGTGCAGGAGCGGCAAGGAATCACAGAGACGGGAGGTGCAGTTTAGGGTCTTTACTGATGGTACAAGGCAGACCCTCCCGGGAGTACTGGCTAGTATAAGGGGCCTGGTCAGTCTGCGAGCAAGCAGGAATTCCCCTGGCCAGGTGGAGTTGTAGGCCTCCCCGTTTATCTGCACTCTTCCTGGCTACCTTGCTGTCAGCGGTTACAAGTAGCCCACGTCCCTGAGTATACCGTGTGGTGCTCACCCGTATGGCTGGTGACTTGGGGCCTTCTGTTAGCCTCCGCTCCTGGATGGCGGCGCTGGTCCCTTCTTTGTGACTGTGCCTCCGGGCTTCTATGGCCAGAGGACCTGGAATCCCCTGCCGGCTGGTTTCTGCTGCTGGGTATATATCAGTCCCCACAGCCTCGGACTCCTGTGTCCGGTTTTAGTGTCTTCGTCCAGGGCGAGCTCTGCTCAGCTCCAGCCCCTGGACTTCAGCTACTGCTCCTCCAGAGCTCCTGATCTCACTTTCCCTCTCCAGGCTCTGACTGCTCTGCTTGTTCTGCAGGCTCTGTCTCTGTCTGCAGCTTCACTCACTAATCCCGCCCCAGACCCAGTTTATAATGGCAGATTCCTCCCCTCCCAGGTCTGGGTGGGCCGTGTTGCATGTTTAGGGCTCCTGACCAGAGATACCTCCCACTTGCTCTCAGACATAATATCTCTATTACTGTGGCAACCAGACCCCTGGGGTGTCACACCTGGGCATGCTGCTGATGAGGCTGAGTATTGTGTGTGTGGCCTCCACGTGGCTGTATGACCTCCCTACAATGCCTGGGCATGCTCCTGATGAGGCTGAGTATTGTGTGTGGCCTCCACGTGCCTGTATGACCTCCCTACAACGCCTGGGCATGCTGCTGATGAGGCTGAGTTTTGTGTGTGGCCTCCACGTGCCTGTATGACCTCCCTACAATGCCTGGGCATGCTCCTGATGAGGCTGAGTATTGTGTGTGGCCTCCACGTGCCTGTATGACCTCCCTACAACGCCTGGGCATGCTCCTGATGAGGCTGAGTATTGTGTGTGGCCTCCACGTGCCTGTATGACCTCCCTACAATGCCTGGGCATGCTCCTGATGAGGCTGAGTATTGTGTGTGGCCTCCACGTGCCTGTATGACCTCCCTACAACGCCTGGGCATGCTCCTGATGAGGCTGAATATTGTGTGTGGCCTCCACGTGCCTGTATGACCTCCCTACAGCACCTGGGCATGCTCCTGATGAGGCTGAGTATTGTGTGTGGCCTCCACGTGCCTGTATGACCTCTCTACAATGCCTGGGCATGCTCCTGATGAGGCTGAGTATTGTGTGTGGCCTCCACGTGCCTGTATGACCTCCCTACAGTGCCTGGGCATGCTCCTGATGAGGCTCAGTATTGTGTGTGGCCTCCACGTGCCTGTATGACCTCCCTACAACGCCTGGGCATGCTCCTGATGAGGCTGAGTATTGTGTGTGGCCTCCACGTGCCTGTATGACCTCCCTACAACGCCTGGGCATGCTCCTGATGAGGTTGCGGATGGTCTCCTATGGGATCTCCTCCCAGACCTGGACTAAAGCATCCGCCAACTCCTGGACAGTCTGTGGTGCAACGTGACGTTGGAGGATGGAGCGAGACATGATGTCCCAGATGTGCTCAATCGGATTCAGGTCTGGGGAACGGGCGGCCAGTCCATAGCTTCAATGCCTTCATCTTGCAGGAACTGCTGACACACTCCAGCCATATGAGGTCTGGCATTGTCCTGCATTAGGAGGAACCCAGGGCCAACCGCACCAGCATATGGTCTCACCACGGGTCGGAGGATCTCATCTCGGTACCTAATGGCAGTCAGGCTACCTCTGGCGAGCACATGGAGGGCTGTGCGGCCCTCCAAAGAAATGCCACCCCACACCATTACTGACCCACTGCCAAACCGGTCATGCTGAAGGATGTTGCAGGCAGCAGATCGCTCTCCACGACGTCTCCAGACTGTCATATGTGCTCAGTGTGAACCTGCTTTCATCTGTGAAGAGCACAGGGCGCCAGTGGCGAATCAGCCAATCTTTGGTGTTCACTGGTAAATGCCAATCGCCCTGCACGGTTTTGGTCTGCAAGCACAACACCCACTTGAGGATGTTGGACCCTTATGGAGTCTGTTTCTGACAGTTTGAGCAGACACATGAATGTTAGTGGCCTCCCGGAGGTCATTTTGCAGGGTTCTGGCACTGCTCCTCCTTGCACAAAGGAGGAGGTAGCGGTCCTGCTGCTGGGTTGTTGCCCTCCTACGTCCCCCTCCACATCACCTGGTGTACTGGCCTGTCTCCTGGTATCTGCTGCATGCTCTGGACACTATGCTGACAGACACAGCTACCCTTCTTGCTACAGCTCGCATTGATGTGCCATCCTGGATGAGCTGCACTACCTGAGCAACTTCTGTGGGTTGTACTGTAGACACGGCCTCATGCTACTGAGAGCAATGACAAAATGTAAAAGTGACCAAAACAACAGCCAAAAAGGATGAGAACAGAGAAATGGTCTGTGGTCACCACCTGCAGAACCGCTCCTTTATAGGGGGTATCTGGCTAATTGCCGATCATTTCTACCAGTTTTCTGTTACATTTTCACAACAGCAGGAGAAGTTGATTCACAATCAGTGCCGCTTCATAACTGGACAGGAAGATTTCACAGAAGTGTGATTGACTTGGAGTTACATTGTGTTAAATAATTGTCCCCTTAATTTTTTTGAGCAGTGAAGTTAACCCCTTATACAAAATGTGGCCCTGGGCAAAAGATAAAAGTGGGGCCCTAAATACTAACATACTGCACATTACATAAACATTTCGGTTGCATTTACATGCACTAAGTTCATACTTTTGAATGAGCGCGATCGACAATATTGAAGTCATTCGGCGCTTGTTTCCCGGCCTCTTTACACCGGGCGATGTGCTGCTGAGAACAATGATTTTTGTTCCCCTGTACACAATCCAATCACCCAATGACTGAGCAGCATTTTGCTCGTCCGTTGGGCGATTGCTGACATGTTTTACATCTATGAACCCTTGTCTGCGCTGCCTGGATTTATAAATGTGGATGCTACATACATAGCATGTGACACAAAAACCGTACTGTATGTTTATGCACATAGCACACACATACATACATGTATATACAGTGGGTACGGAAAGTATTCAGACCCCTTTAAATTTTTCACTTATTGTTTCATTGCAGCCATTTGGTAAATTCTAAAAAGTTCATTTTTTTCTCATTAAAGTCCACTCTGCACCCCATCTTGACTGAAAAATACAGAAATGTAGAAATTTTTGCAAATTTATTAAAAAAGAAAAACTGAAATATCACATGGTCATAAGTATTCAGACCCTTTGCTCAGACACTCGTATTTAAGTCACAAGCTGTCCATTTCCTTGTGATCCTCCTTGAGATGGTTCTACTCCTTCATTGGAGTTCAGCTGTGTTTAATTAAACTGATAGGACTTGATTTGGAAAGGCACACACCTGTCTATATAAGACCTCACAGCTCACAGTGCATGTCAGACCAAATGAGAATCATGAGCTCAAAGGAACTGCCCAAGGAGCTCAGAGACAGAATTGTGGCAAGACACAGATCTGGCCAAGGTTACAAAAGAATTTCTGCATTACTCAAGGTTCCTAAGAGCACAGTGGCCTCCATAATCCTTAAATGGAAGAAGTTTGGGACCATCAGATGTCTTCCTAGACCTGGCCGTCCAGCCAAACTGAGCAATCGTGGGAGAAGAGCCTTGGTGAGAGAGGTAAAGAAGAACCCCAAGATCACTGTGGCTGAGCTCCAGAGATGCAGTAGGGAGATGGGAGAAAGTTCCACAAAGTCAACTATCACTGCAGCCCTCCACCAGTCAGGCCTTTATGGCAGAGGGGCCTGACGGAAGCCTCTCCTCAGTGCAAGACATATGAAAGCCCGCATAGAGTTTGCTCAAAACACATGAAGGACTCCCAGACTATGAGAAATAAGATTCTCTGGTCTGATGAGATGAAGATAGAACTTTTTGGTGATAATTATAAGTAGTATGTGAGGAGAAAACCAGGCAATACTCATCACCTGCCCAATACAATCACAAGAGTGAAACATGGTGGTTACTGCTGCTCCCGCGCACCATCACCACCAACTTCCCTATTTACTGCCCTGAGGCTACACTCCTCCCGTGGGGAGTTATACTATTCTCTGCTGCATTCCCAATACCAGCCTCAGCGGTCTGCCCTGCAGCGGCGGTACACTCTGACCGCAATCCACGGGTGGCATAGTCGGACATTTAAATATCATGAAACCACACAAATAGACTGCCATTTGGGTTGACCACCCTGAGCCACGGGACCGGGTCCCCGCCACACAAGGACTACAACCCCCAGCACCTGCAACGGGTCCGGTTCCGGGTATCCCCACACTCACACGGCCCAGGGGGCGCGTCAACTTTTTGGCGTAGTCGGCAGGATTTTGTGCCCGCCACCAACGGGTACTGCGTGCCTGAGGAAAGACTGTAAAACTTACTTTGGTGGAGTTTCCCGCAGTCCGCAGCCGTTTCCCGCCATCCGCGGCCATTTTACCGTCATCGGGCGCAATCTTTGGGACGCCGCGCGGGAAGAAGAGGGGCGTGGACGACGAAAATGCGCGAGAACTGGAGCTCCTCCTTACGCATGGACGCTGCGCAAGGTCCTGAAAGGAGCCGAGCGGGTGCTGACGTCACCAGGACGCGATGCAAGGTCCTCAACCCCGACGATCGCCTGCGGAGCCGCGGCCTACAGAAGAAAATCAACGGAAGGTAGGCCACGGTTGACTAAGGGGGAAGAGGATGACGGAAGCAGAGGGAACTGTCACCGCCAGCGCGGCTGCTGCCGCAGTAATGCCGTTCACGATGCCTTATATCCCCGGAGCGGCCTGGTTGCCTCAGTACTCAGAGGAGTCACATACCCTGAGCGACTTTAAAGAGAGACTATATAGCCTATTCAAGGTGTACCCCCTGACGGAGGAACAAAAAGTGACCATACTGATAGGCCAGTTAACCGGCGCGGCCCAACGAGAAGTAAAGTCCTGGTCAGTCAGGGACAAGGGGACCGTGAAGGAGATTTTAGCCCGTTTAAAGGACACTTTTGATACCCGCACCTCAGCAGAGATCAAAATGAGATTTTATGGGTGCAAGCAGCGGGCCCAAGACAGTATAAGAGACTATGCTTTGAATTTGCAAGAGGCCCTGAGAGCCATCAAGCAGGCAGACCCTGACAGTGTGAGGAATGCAGATGAACTGCTGACTGAACAATTCATTGAGGGTCTGCTGTCCAGCGCCCACCGAACCCAGTTACGCCTGATGGCCCTGCAGAACCCTGGGTTAGACTTTGCACAGTTTAAGGACAGAGCCATCCGGGTACTCCGAGACCCCGCACCCGGTGGCGTTGCGGCCTCCAGGCGCCCTGCTATTACTTATCACCAAAAGGCGGCGCCCCAGTCTACAGAATCTGCAGGAGCCAACGCACAGAATAGTACCCCGTCTACAGACCTGCACCATCAGGTCCAAGAACTGACTAAAAGCGTTGCCGCACTAACCAGGACTGTGCAGTCATTGCAGGTATCCTCTCCAGGAGAGATCCAGCTGACTACCAGTCCGGAGGACGTCCCGTGGCGCCGACAGAAGAGGATCCCGCCGTTCAGAGGTAAGCTAACGGACCGCTACGACCAGGATGGACAACCCATCTGCCGCTGCTGCAGCCAGCCAGGACATATTGCGAGGTACTGTAATTTAAATGGGCCTAACCTGGGGCAGAGGGCCAACCCCCTGTTGTAAGATCATCAGGCCCGTCAAACTGGCGTGACAAGTATGTGGGGGGACGACCGGTCTTGCCTGTGGTACTGGATGGCATTCCCATGAGTGCACTGTTGGACACCGGGTCACAGGTAACCACCATCCCCTATGTACTTTTCAAGCGGTACTGGGATGACACGGATATTACCCGCTACCCAGATAATGACTTGAGCATCATCGCCAGCAATGGTCAGCCCGTGCCGCAGGTGGGGTTCAAGGAGGTGACCATCAAAATTGGTAAAGTTGAACTGCCGGCGCAAGGACTGATAATTGTGGACATTGACCGTCGTGAAAGTCACCCTAAAATAACCTTGGGTACTAACGTTATTGAAAATTGTCTTTCAGAGATAATTGTTATCTTACAGCAGGTTGCAATGAATGCCAGCTCCAGCCAGCAGCGTGTCTTACAAAAGGAGATCAGAGCCCTGATGAAGCGGCAACAGGTAGAACTGTCTGGTGGGGAGATTAGCAACGTTAGGATGAGTGACCCATTCCCTATCGCCATGCCCCCAAAAAGCGAAATGATGATCTGGTGCCGGACTGCGGTTTAAGAGGTAGAGACTACCAAGCCATGGTAGAACCCATTTACTCAGACAGTAGGCCCACCATTTTGACAGCACGGGGGGTGGTTGATGTCCACCATGGGAGGGTACCCGTCCGCATCCTAAATATTGGGGAAAGAGAAGTACACTTGCCCCGGTATGCCACTCTGGCCAAATTGTTCACCATTAACCAAAACTCTGTAAAAGCCGTGGAACCCTTGCCTCCATCTCCCCCAGAGGAAAGTAGCGGTTCCAAAAAACAAATGGAGGACTGGTACCAGAAGCTGCACGTGGGCACTGACTCCACTCCCCCATACCAGAAACAGGGAGTCTACCGGGTGGTTCAGGAGTACGAAAGAGTCTTTAGCAAACACCCGCTAGACTTTGGGCAAGTAAAGGGGGTAGAACACCAAATCCCCACAGGAGACCATCCACCCATAAAAGAGAGATACCGACCTGTAACCCCTGCACACTATCAGAAAGCCAAGGGTATGTTGCGAGAAATGAAGGAGGCTGGGGTGATCAGGGATAGCTGTAGCCCCTGGGCAGCTCCTCTAGTTCTTGTAAAAAAGAAAGATGGCACTATGAGGATGTGTGTAGATTATAGAAAGGTCAACAGAATAACACACAAAGATGCATACCCGTTACCTAGGATAGAGGAGTCTTTGGCTGCACTAAAATCTGCTAACTTCTTCTCTACTTTGGATCTCACTAGCGGGTACTGGCAGGTTCCTGTAGCAGAGTCAGACAAGGAGAAGACCGCCTTCACCACCCCGATGGGTCTCAGTGAATTCAACTGTATGCCATTCGGACTCTTCAACGCACCAGGGACCTTCCAGAGGCTGATGGAGTGTTGTTTGGGGCACAGAAATTTCGAGACGGTCCTCCTCTACCTGGACGATGTCATTGTGTATTCCAAGACCTATGAGGACCATCTAAAGCACCTGGCAGAGGTGTTCGATGCCCTGGCAGGCTTCGGCCTAAAGGTGAAACCCTCCAAGTGTCATCTACTGAAGCCAAAAGTACAGTACCTGGGACACGTCGTGAGTGCTGACGGAGTAGCCCCAGACCCTGACAAGATCACGGTGATTAAGGACTGGCCAAGACCCTCCAGCATAAAGGAAGTGCGGCAGTTCCTCAGGTTGGTAGGCTACTACCGAAGATTCATCTCCGGATTCACCAAAATGGCAGCCCCTATGCAGGACCTCCTGTTAGGTCAGTCAAAGACTAAAAGTCAGTAGCCGCCCTTTAAGTGGGACAAGCTGGAGGAGGAGTCTTTCCGCCAGCTGAAGATGGCCCTCACGGGGGATGAGATCCTGGCCTACCCTGATTACGGCCAGCCTATTATCCTCCACACCGACGCCAGTAACGTGGGGCTAGGAGCCGTATTGTCCCAGATCCAGCAGGGCAGAGAACGGGTAATTGCTTATGCTAGCAGAAAGCTGAGACCCACAGAGAGAAACCCTGAGAATTATAGCTCCTTCAAGCTAGAGTTCCTGGCAGTGGTGTGGGCAATCACCGAACGCTTCAAGCATTACCTGGCTTCTTCTAAGTTCACTGTGTACACGGACAACAACCCGTTGACACACCTGGACACTGCAAGACTTGGTGCCCTAGAGCAGAGATGGATGGCCCGGCTGTCCAATTATGAGTTTACCATCAAATACATGACAGGGCGCGCAAATGCCAACGCAGATGCATTGTCCAGAATGCCTCACCTGCAGGACGAGGGAGAGGATCCAGAGGAACTGGAAGAAATTGAACTCCCTGCATTCCACCGTCATGGGGTCACCCAGTGTTCCCACTGCATAAAGGATAGGTGCTCTGCCACCGCTACGTTCAATCCCTTACCCCACCACGGCTGGGCAGAGACACAAGATAGTGAACCCGCAGTCCGCCTGGTGAAAGAGATGCTGACCCAGGCTGATGCCCACCTTGATCAGGATGCTCCAGAAGAGGCCAAACAGCTGTGGAAGGAGAGGAGCAAGCAGTTTCTCTACGAGGGGAGGCTGTGCCGCAGGACCGTCAACTCTCGAACACACGAGCTGATCTGGCAGGTAGTGGTCCCAAGGCGGGATGCGGCTATGGTCCTAGAAGCATACCATGACGGCGCAGGGCACTTTGGATGGAAGAAGCTGGAGTTCCTGTTGCGTGAGCGGTTCTTCTGGGTAGGCATGAGAGGGGCTATCGAGAGATGGTGCAGAGATTGTGGCCCGTGCAACCTAAGGAGGAAGGACCGCGCCAGCCAGAAGACTCCCCTGCGGCCCATCATCACAAAGCAGCCCCTTGAGCTGGTGGCCCTGGGACGTAAAGCTGGCTCCGAGCAGATCGGGATACGTCTACGCCCTCACAATCGTAGATCACTACTCCCGGTTCCTAGTGGTGGTACCTGTCAAAGACTTAACAGCTCAGACGGCAGCCAGAGCCTTTCAGCAGCATTTCTGCCATCCACACGGGTATCCAGAGCAAGTGTTGACTGATCAAGGTCCAGCGTTCGAGGCTGAAGTCTTTCAGGAATTCTGCAACCTGTATGGCTGCAAGAAGATAAGGACAACGCCTTACCACCCCCAAACCAACGGGATGTGTGAGAAAATGAACCAGGTAGTAATAGACCTGCTCAAAACGTTGCCCCTGGAGGAACGCAGCATGTGGCCTGAGAAACTGCTGGATCTGGTGGACTTGTATAACCATATCCCAGTGGGTTCTACCAACTGCACCCCGGCTTACCTAATGAGGGCAAGACCTGGTAAGCTGCCAATTGACCTGGAGATGAGAGTCCTGACACCCAAGGACACCTCACCAGAAGCAGACTGGGACACCGAACGACAGCAGCGGTACCGGAAAGTACAGGAAAGTGTGGAGCGAAGTCTGTCTCAAGCAAGAGAGAGGCAAGAGAGGAATTACAACCAGCATGCTCCTCCTGCTCCCCTGGCACCTGGAGAGCAGGTCTTGAAGAGGAAGAGACGGCTCCACAAGTTGGATGACCAGTGGGAGAAAGACCCGTACACCGTACTACCCTCAAGCCAAGAAGACCCAAAGGTGTGTGCTATCAGTAAGGATGGAGGAGAGACCACAGCCACTGTCCCCAGAGACCACCTGAAAAAGTGTCCCGAGCAGCTGCAAAGTGCTGATGAAGACCAAGATAGCCCTCAACCCGCAGAGGAAAGGGAAGAAATGGTCAGTACAGTGCTCGGAGAATTTCCCCGATCCTGGACACAAATCAACAACGCTATAGTGGTACCCGTCCTTACCTTTCTCCAGCGAGCCCCTCAAGGGCCTGCAGAAGAGCACGTAGTGTTGGAAGAGCAAGTGGCCCCGGAGGCAGAGGGGTACATACCAGCAGCTCAGGAGAATCAACCCTCTGCTAGTAGTGAACCTACCATGCCCGTGGTGAGCCAAAGAGCACGCAGAAAGCTGCCCAACCTACCCGTAACATCTGCAAACACCTCTAGTGCAGACATGAGCACACCCAGTAAACAGGGGGTGGAAACAGGGGACCCGAGTAGAGTACCACCAGACAGTGGGTTACGTAGGTCCACCAGGAGCACTAGGGTTCAAATACCAGCTCGCTGGAGAATCTAAATGCCAAGTATATATCTACCTGTATATTGCAAATGTTTAATGTTTGTTGCCTGGATACTAATTATGTTTTTCTAGTTACCCGACAGGGTTCATGGACTAACAGGTTATGGACAGTGAATAACCGGAACTGTACCTTGTACATAGTTGCACCTGGTAAGGTGCCCTCTTTTGAAGACGACCACAGAACACAAAACCCGTGGAGGTGGCTGAAGACGTGGTCCAACTCCGCATCATCAAAGCCCTGTAGCCACCCCAGGGCCTATGTGGAGGGTTTAGGACGGGTCCCTCAAAGTGCATCATGGGTGACAATGACACCTGGTTACGGGAGCGCCACGACCTAAAAAGACTAAACTTCTTGTATATATGTTACTGTATTGTTATTACCTGTTGTGTTTTTGCAAAATGTGTTAGTCCCGGAGTACTAAATTTCACTAGGGGGGAATGTGGCACCCCAGGTCTGGTCGCCACAGTGGCAGCAATGTCATGTCTGAGAGCAGGTGGGAGGTTCCCTGGTTGGGGACAATTAGCATGCAGCACCTCCTGCCTCAGTCCAGGGAGGGGAGAAACCTGCCCTTTATAAACTGGATCTGGGGCGGGGTTAGGGAGAGAAGAGACAGAGTCCAGTGAGAGACAAGCCAGAATCGAGTTCCAGAGTCAGGGACAGGTCAGCAGCAGGCTGAGGAGTCCCTGTAGGCAGAGGAGGAACACGAGGCCAGGAGGGGAGCTAGAAGAGCTCACCCTGACTAGAGACTTGAAAAGCCAGACACTGGAGTCCGAGGCTGTGAGGGTTATAATCCCAGCAGCAGAAAACCACCACGCAGGGGACTTCAAGTCCTCTGGCCCAAGGAAGCCCAGAGGCTCAGCCACACGAGAGGGACCACTACTGCCCTGGAGGAGTGAGAAGCACGGAAGGCCCGAGTTGCCAGTCATACGGGTGAGAACAACACGGTATACTCAGACGTGGGCTACCACTACACTACAGCGGGATAACCAAGAAAGAGTGAAGTCAGCACGGTAGGCCTACAAACTCCCCCTGACCAGCAGGATTTCCCAGTTGCTCTCAGACTGAACAGGCCTCCATTGTTAACCTGTATTCCGGACGGGTCCTTTAATACCACCAACAGTAAAGACCCTGACTTGCATGACAGACTGTGTGGTTACTGCTGCTCCCACGCACCATCACCATCAACATCCCTATTTACTGCCCTGAGGCTATACTCCTCCCGTGGGGAGTTATACTACCCTCTGCTGCACCCACAACACCAGCCTCAGCGGTCCGCCCTGCAGCGGCGGTACACTCTGACCGCAATCCACGGGTGGCGTAGTCGGACATTTAAATATCATAAAACCACACAAATAGACTGTCATTTGAGTTGACCACCCTGAGCCACGGGACCGGGTCCCCGCCACACGAGGACTACAAACCCCAGCACCCGCAAAGGGTCCGGTTCCGGGTATCCCCACACTAACACGGCCCAGGGGGCGCGTCACTCAGACACTCGTATTTAAGTCACATGATGTCCATTTCCTTGTGATCCTCCTTGAGATGTTTCTACTCCTTCATTGGAGTCCAGCCGTGTTTAATTAAACTGATAGGACTTGCTTTGGAAAGGCACACACCTGTCTACATAAGACCTCACAGCTCACAGTGCTTGTCAGACCACATGAGAATCAAGAGCTCAAAAGAACTGCCCAAGGAGCTCAGAGACAGAATTGTGGCAAGGCACAAATCTGGCCAAGGTTACAAAATAATTTCTGCATTACCCAAGGTTCCTAAGAGCACAGTGGCCTCCATAATCCTTAAATGGAAGAAGTTTGGGACCACCAGAAGTCTTCCTAGACCAGGACATCCAGCCAAACTGAGCAATTGTGGGAGAGAGGTAAAGAAGAACCCCAAGATCACTGTGGCTGAGCTCCAGAAATGCAGTACGGAGATGGGAGAAAGTTCCACAAAGTCAACTATCACTGCAGCCCTCCACCAGTCGGGCCTTTATGGCAGAGTGGCCAGACAGAAGCCTCTCCTCAGTGCAAGACATATGAAAGCCCAGATAGAGTTTGCTCAAAACACATGAAGGACTCACAGACTATGAGAAATAAGATTCTCTGGTCTGATGAGACGAAGATAGAACTTTTTGGTGATAATTCTAAGCAGTATGTGAGGAGAAAACCAGGCAATGCTCATCACCTGCCCAATACAATCCCAACAGTGAAACATGGCGGAGGCAGCATCATGCTATGGGGGTGTTTTTCAGCTACAGGGACATGGCGACTGGTTGCAATTGAAGGAAACATGAATGCGGCCAAGTACAGAGATAGCCTGGATGAAAACCTATTCCAGTTCTCTGGACCTCAGACTTGGCCGACGTTTCACCATTCTTGACTGACCCAGCCAGAGCCCTGACCTAAACCCAACTGAGCATCTCTGGAGAGACCTAAAAATGGCTGTCCACCAACGTTCACCACCCAACCTGACGGAACTGGAGAGGATCTGCAAGGAAGAATGGCAGAGGCTCTCCAAATCCAGGTGTGAAAAACTTGTTGCATCATTCCCAAGAAGACTCATAGCTGTACTAGCTCAAAAGGGGGCTTCTACTCTATACTGAGCAAAGGGTCTGAATACTTATGACTAGTGATGAACGAGCATACTCGCAAGTACTCGGTACTCGCCCGAGCATCTCAGTACTCGAGATGCTCGGAGCTCGCCGAGTACTAGTGAAATGCTTGGGCAGATGCTCGGGTCCCTCTCCCTGCAAGTTTGGCTACTCACTGTAATGCCGCAGCCATGTTGATTGGCTGGCAGCACAGCCTCATCAGGCCTATATCAGACCTGGCGCCGCCATGCTCGTCAGTCTACTCTGCAATCAGACAGTGTAGGGAGAGGTGCTACTGCGTCAGGGAGAGATTTGGTTGTGTATTAGGTAGTGTAGGGAGAAAAAACGTACATTACACATATCCATCTTAACAAACAGTTCTTCTGAGGACTAATCCATCTGCAGAGATATCAGGCAGGCAGTGTATATAGGCAGGCAGGCAGTGTATATAGCACAAGAGGCTCTATTCCAGTTTTGTCTGCTGCTGCTGCTGTTAGATATTTCTAGAAATAGGTCCAGGTCTCAGGGGCCAGGAATAATTTTTTTTGGATCTTAATCCTCATTATTTGCTTAAAAAGCAATCCAGAGAACACCGTTTTTCTGCGCCATTTGCTTGTTGGCACTGCAGAATACAGCCAGGTCCTTTCCATATTACAGCGCTAGAGATCCAGCTATTTAAAGCTGTGTTTTCTCCGTCACACGGATCACATATACGTTTTCAGAAAATACTGCCATTTCTGGCCTCCATTAAAAAATGTTTCAGTGTCAGTGAAGTTATTGACACTGGTTTGCAGTTCAAACTACTTACCTACAGGCCAGGTATTTAAAACTGTGATTTCTCCATCACACAGATCACATATAAGTTCGCTCCAAACTCAGTCATTTGTAGTGAGCGTGGAAGATACTGTCCTCCATTTAAAATGGGCAAGGCACGTGGCAAGGAACGGGGAACAGGACGTGATGGTAATGGTGCATGCAGAGGCCGAGGACAAGGCCGTGGGCAAGCTGAAATTGTGCCACAACAAACACCCACATCTTCTCGCCTGACCTTTCTGTCCCAATACCTAGGGGACCGCAGCACACCACTATTGAACCCAGAGCAGTGTAAAAAGGTTGTTGGTTGGATAGCGGATAATACTTCCAGTCACTTAGCCACCACCACCACCACCCTGTCTTCCACATGGTCAAGTCTCAGTAACCGTGAGTCTGGACTGCATAATCCTCACCCTGATCCTCCTTCCTCCCACCATGCCGAGTACCCAGAGACAACTGATCCCACACTTGGACACTCTGAAGAGCTGTTCACTTTTCCATTTATAGATTCGGGACTCTCATCCGATCCACTTGAAGCGGGGCAAGAGGAGATCGCATGTAGCGATGCCCAAATATTTGAGCAGCCACGGTCACCCGAAGGCAACGGTGGGAAAGTGTCGCAAGAGGTGGACGATAATGAGACACAATTGCCAGAAAGTCAGGAGGAGGACCAGGGTGCGGAAGTGGAAGTCGAGGTGGTGGATGATATAGTAACTGACCCAAACTGGCAGGAGGACATGCAGAGCGAGGACAGCAGCACCCCAACAGGCAGGAAGAAGCAGTGTGGTTGCCGCAGACAGAACACAGGCAACCATTCCCCGTAACACCAAAACGAAGGAAGTTGCCAGTACAACTGTTAGGTCTTCCCGAGTCTGATTGTTTTTTAAAGACTCTGCCAATAACCGCAAAAAGGCCATTTGCAGCACCTGCCAGGCCATCATCAGCAGGGGTGGCAAAACGACCAGCCTGACCACCACCAGCATGATCGGCACATGGCAGCAAAGCACCCAACTTTGTGGGCCGACCCAAGGGTTCAGGAACGGTGTCTGCGGGTGACACCTCTGCTTCTTCCGCTGTTGTGCATGCAAGCCAATCCCCTGTCCATGGTGCATGCGAAGATGCCTCCTGCTCTGCACCTGTCATTGCACACTCTCAAGTAGCAGCATCAGGGAGCACGTCCACGTCCTTGTCCCAGTGCAGCATTCAGTTGTCCATACCCCAATCCTTGGAACGCAAGTGCAAATATGCAGCAAACGCCCCACAGGCCACACTACTAAATTCAAACATTTCACGACTGTTTGTGCTCGAAATGTTGCCTTTTAGGCTCGTGGAGACGGAAGCATTCTGCAACCTGATGGCGGCGGCCATCCCTCGGTACTTAGTCCCCAGCCGCCACTATTTCTCCTGGTGTGCCGTACCCGCATTACACAAGCACATGTCCCAAAACTTTAGCAGTCCCCTCAACAACGCAGTTACTGGGAAAGTCCACCTAATCAGGGACAAGTGGACAAGTGCTTGTGGGCAGGGACGGTACATCTCGTTGACGGCACACTGGTTTAACATAGTGGAAGCCGGGACCCAGTCGGACCTTGGGACGGAACACGTCCTCTCGACGCCAAGGATTGCGTGCCCTAGGTCAATCAGGGTTGCCCCCACAGTCTACAACTCCTGCACCTCATCCTCCTCCTCAGCCTCCTCCTCCTCTTCGGCCTCCATCTTCAAAATGACCACATCAGTCACAAGCTGGAAGCACTGCAGCACTGCCTTGGCCAAGCGACAACAGGCTGTGCTGAAGCTAATATGCTTAGGTGACAAACTGCACAATGCTGAAGAGTTGTGGACAGCTCTGAAAGAGCAGGCAGATCTGTGGCTCACACCGCTGAACCTACTGCCAGGCATGGTCGTGTGTGACAATCGCTAGAACCTAGGGGCGAGCTCACACACGTACCATGCCTGGACCATGTGCTTAACCTCGTGGTTCAGCGATTTCTCAAATCCTACCTGGAGCTGCCGGATCTGCTTGTTAAAGTACGTCGCCTGTGTGCCCATTTTAGAAAGTCAGCTACAGCTTCCGCCGCCCTTGCAGTGTTTCAGCAGCGTTTGCAGCTTCCGGCTCACAGACTGGTATGTGATGTCCCCACGCGTTGAAATTCTACACTGCAAATGTTGGGAAGGATTTGTGAGCAGAAGATGGCAGTTGTTGACTACCAGCATCAACAAGGCCGTCGATATTCAGTTCAGACTCCACACATAAGACCTCAGGAGTGGACATGGATGTCAAACATATTTACCATCCTCCAAAACTTTGAGGACTCCACCAAGATGGTGAGCGGCGATGACGCCATAATTAGCGTCACCATCCCGCTTCTCTGTCTTCTGAAACGCTCTCTGCTCACAATCAAAGAGGATGCATTGCAGGCAGAGCACGATGAGATGGAGCAAGGAACCATACAGGGTGATTACACACAGCCAAGCCTCATCTCATCCCAACGTGGATTGGGTGACAATGAGGAAGAGGGGGAGAAAGAACAGGAGTTAGTTTCATGCGCTATAGACGGTACTACCTGCACAACTGTCATACCGTCTGTTCAGCGTGGATGGCCAGAGGACAGAGAGGAGGAGGAGGAGGAGGAGAACATGGTCAGTCATCCTCTTGGTGAGGACACGGAAGTCTTGCCTGTTAGCAGTCTGGCACGCATGGCTGAGTTTATGTTACGCTGCCTTTACCATGACCCTTGCGTTCTCAAAATTTTGGGTGACAGTCGTTACTGGTTGGTGACACTTCTAGACCCACGCTACAAGGAGAACTTTCTATCTCTTATCCCTGAGGCAGACACGTCTACAAAAATGGGGCAGTGCCAGAAGGCCCTTGTTGCAGAACTATTAAAAAAAATCCCATCTGAAAACGCTGGTGGCAGAGGGCACAATTTGTTGGACAACCAAGGACTACAGGCGAGAGACACAACTCCAATCCAGCGGAGGCAGGGGAACACTGTTGAAGTTCTGGGAGAATTTTCTCAGCCCCTCCAATCGCAAAGGCCCTGAGGCGCGGGGTACTCTCACAAGGAGTGAAAATTTTGGGAAGATGCTGAGGGAGTACCTTGCCAACCGTACCAACGTCCTCCGTGATTCCTCTGTGCCTTACAACTATTGGGTATCCAAGCTGGACACGTGGAATGAACTGGCTCTCTACGCCTTGGAGGTCCTGGCCTGCCCTGCCGCCAGCGTTTTATCAGAGCAGGTTTTTAGTGCCGCTGGTGGAATTATAACTGATAAGCGCATCCGCCTGTCAACTGAAAATGCTGACAGGCTGACCCCTATAAAAATGAACAAGGGCTGGATTGGGCCAGACTTCTCAACACCACCGAATGATAGCAGAGTAACATAAACTCAAATCCAGTGTCTTTTTTTGGGAGGTGTATTCCCATGCCCCTCTTCACACACACACATGGGTATACGCTTCCTGATTTTGGCTATTTGCTCTTGTCCTCCTCCTTCTCCTCATCCTCCACTACCACATCACCAGGGTGACCGTGGTCCGTGATGCAACACCCACATAATTTTTTTAAAGGGTGTTTATGATGCCTGTAAAAAAAATTTTTTATACAGTATGTTCATGTATACCCCCCAGGGGTAAATGTTTGTCAGCTCATACACTTAGTGCATGGGCATTACAAGTATAGGAGGCCCGCTACTTTCTAATGGGAACATTTTCTTATGAGGCCCTCCTCCACGTCTCTTCCAAGGGGCATTGGAGTGCCTCCAAATTTTTGGCAACCCTTGCATTCACTTCATAGGTAAACAGTATGGGAGACCCACTTCCTAATAATGGGAACATTGTTTTCAGGAGACCCTCCTCTAAGTCTCTTCAAAGGGGTATTGGGGTGCATCTCAATTTTCAAAGGGGTATTGGGGTGCGTCCAAATTTTGGGCAGCCCTGCCACTCACTACATATGCAATAACAATATAGGAGACCCACTCTTTAGTAATGGGAACAACAAAGCATAGCCGACTGATGGCTCTCTTAGAATAGTGAGGGCCGACAGCTGGCCCTTTAAGAATAGTAAAGGCTGCCTGATTGCCCTATAAAAATAGGCTTTGTGACTTTCAGAGTTCCTCCTTCATAAATGAAAAAAGATGTGTCTGATGATGTCTCACACACCACATGGGCAGATAAGGTTGTAAAATATTAAAATGACATTTCCCGGTGAATGCATTTGTCTTGGTTGAAAGCAATGCAAAATTGCAAAAACGCATCAAAAACGCTACGTATGAACATAGCCCAAGGTGTGGAGGAGCATTTTTGGTTTTGGTTATTTATTTTGCTTTATATGCAAGTCATTACCCTGGAAAGAATGTTCCTTAATATATTTCCCAGGAAAATCCATTTTGGTTTAGTTTTTGTATGTTTTATTGTGAGTCCGTAAAAGTGGCGTAATACCTCTGACAACGTTGTTGACAGAAGAGACCTGGGAGTCAGAAATGCTTCCAGGGGTCTTCCCCATGCTGTCCCCATGTCATTTGAGCACTGTTCCCATTGATTTGGGCAATTTTTAGGCCCTCTGCAGACCGCCAGGGGGAGCCGCCTGAAAAATGCTCGAGTTTCCCATAGACTTACATTGGGCTCGTTATTTGGGTCGAGCACTTGAGTATTCCAACGTGCTCGACCCGAGCAACGAGTACCCAAGCATTTTAGGGCTCGCCCATCACTACTTATGACCATGTGATTGTAGAGTCGGCGTCTCTGCCTCCTGCCGGGCAGAGACGCCAATCCCCTCACAGCCGCGGTCCCGGTCCGGCGTCCTCCGGCTCCCCTGCTGCATCTGCCTGGGGTGTGCGCACCACGCGCAGTTCCCCGGGCACTGTACTTAGAGCGCGCGTGCGCTCCCTCCCACCGTCCTAAAGAGTCCCCGGCCAATGGCCGGAGGACTGCTCCTATATAAAGCACCTCCTCCAAAATGAAGGTGCCTGTGCAAGGTTGTTGTTTGCGTGCTAACACTCTCCTCAACCCTCAGGTTTCAGTGCCCGCCAGCCTGTCTATCAGCCGTGCCCGCTAGCCTGTCTATCAACCGTGCCCGCCAGCCTATCAGCAGTGCCCGCCTGCCTGTCTATCTGACGTGACATCCTGCCTGTCTACCTGCCGTGCCCGCCTGCTTGCCTACCCGCATCACCTGCCTGTCTACCAGCCGTGCTCATCTGCTGTACCGGTCAGCTTCAGCCATCAGTCCCGTGGGAGTCGGCTGCTCTCACCCAGGGTCGGTCCCAGAGTGGCACCTGGTTCACCTTCCCGGTCCCTCCTTGGTTCACGGAGTTGACTAAGCCGGCGTGTGGCCAGGGTCGGTCTGGGTAGGCACTTAGTTACGCCCGTCTGGTCCCTCCTTGTATCACAGCACAGAGGTTCCACCACCTGGATCCGTAACAGTGATATTTCAGTTTTTCTTTTTTAATAAATTTTTCAAAAGTTTCTAAATTTCTGTTTTTTTTCAGTCAAGATGGGGTGCAGAGTGGACTTTAATGAGAACAAAAATGAACTTTTTAAAATTTACCAAATGGCTGCAATGTAACAAAGAGTGAAAAATTTAAAGGGGTCTGAATACTTTCCGTACCCACTGTATACATTCCCCTTAAGTCTGCGCTTGTTTAGTGGCTCAGACATTTACATTTCACGAGTTAAAATCCATGTGTAATAATGATCTGAATAACATCGTTTTTTAAGGTTGAAGGAAGACTAAGTCCATCTAGTTCACCCCATAGCCTAACATGTTGATCCAGAGGAATGCAAAAAAAACCCATGTGGCAAACACTAAGCTCCACATTGGGGAAAAAAATTCCTTCCCGACTCCATACGACAATCAGACTAGTTCCCTGGATCAGCGCCCTATCAAGGAATCCAGTATATATAACCTGTAATATTATACTTTTCCAGAAAGGCATCCAGGCCCTTCTTAAATGTTAGTAGTGAATCCCTCATTACAACATCATGCGGCAGAGAGCTCCATAGTCTCACTGCTCTTACAGTAAAGAATCCGCGTCTGTGATTATAATTAAACCTTCTTTCCTCCAGACGTAGAAGATGCCCCCTTGTCCCCGTCTCTGGCCTCAGAGTAAAAAGATCGGTAGAAAGGTCTTTGTACTGTCCCCTCATATACTTGTACATAGTAATAAGATCCCACCTAAGCCTTCTTTTCTCCACAGTAAATAACCCCAAGTGTAATAACCTGTCTTGGTATTGCAGACCCCCCAGTCCTCTAATAACCTGTCTTGGTATTGCAGACCCCCCAGTCCTCTAATAACCTGTCTTGGTATTGCAGACCCCCCAGTCCTCTAATAACCTGTCTTGGTATTGCAGACCCCCCAGTCCTCTAATAACCTGTCTTGGTATTGCAGACCCCCCAGTCCTCTAATAACCTGTCTTGGTATTGCAGACCCCCCAGTCCTCTAATAACCTGTCTTGGTATTGCAGACCCCCCAGTCCTCTAATAACCTGTCTTGGTATTGCAGACCCCCCAGTCCTCTAATAACCTGTCTTGGTATTGCAGACCCCCTAGTCCTCTAATAACTTTGGTCGCTCTTCTCTGCACCCGCTCTAGTTCAGCGATGTCTTTCTTATACACCGGAGACCAGAACTGTACACAGTATTCTAAGTGTGGTCGCACTAGTGACTTGTATAGAGGTAAAATTATGTTCTCCTCATGAGCATCTATGCCTCTTTTAATGCATCCCATTATTTTATTTGCCTTTGCAGCAGCTGCCTGACACTGGCCACCAAACGTGAGCTTGTCGTCCACCAATACACCCAGGTCTTTTCCAGTGACAGTTTTGCCCAGTGTTTTACAATTAAGCATATAATTATACATTTTATTTCCTCTGCCCAAGTGCATTACCTTACATTTATCCCCATTAAAGCTCATTTGCCATTTATCAGCCCAAGCTTCTAGTTTACATAGATCCTCCTGTAATATAAAATTGTCCTCCTCTGTATTGATTACCCTGCAGAGTTTAGTGTCATCTGCAAATATTGAAATATTACTCTGTATGCCCCCTACAAGGTCATTAATAAATATGTTAAAAAGAAGGGGGCCCAATGCTGACCCCTGTGGTACCCCACTGTTAATGGAGACCCAGTCTGAGTGTTTTTCATTAATAACCACCCTTTGTTTCCTATCACTGAGCCAATTCTTAACCCACATACATATATTTTCCCCTATCCCCATTGTTCTCATTTTATGTATCAACCTTTTGTGTGGAACCGTATCAAAAGCTTTTGAAAAGTCCATATACACAACATCCACTACATTTCCTCGGTCCAGTCCGGAACTTGCCTCCTCATAAAAGCTGATCAGATTAGTCTGACACGAACGGTCCCTCGTAAACCCATGTTGATATTGGGTCATGAGGTTCTTCTTCTTCAGATACTCTAGTATAGCATCTCTTAGGAAACCCTCCAGGATTTTACCCACAGTAGAGGTTAAGCTTACCGGCCTATATTTTCCAAGTTCGGCTTTTGTCCCCTTTTTGAATATTGGCACCACATTTGCTATACGCCAGTCCTGTGGTACAGACCCTGTTATTATGGAATCTTTAAAGATTAAAAATAATGGTCTATCTATGACGTTACTTAATTCCTGCAGTACTCGCGGGTGTATCCCATCCGGGCCCGGGGATTTGTCAACTTTAGTGATTTTTAGACGCCGCCGTACTTTCTGCTGGGTTAAGCAAGTGACATTTAATGGAGAATTTTTGTTATCACTGATCATGTTTTCCGTCATGCTTCAGTGTCAGATAAAACTCGGCAGTGAAAGTCTAGGGGTCAATGAAAAAAAAATCGAACTGCACTCGGACAACATCTATGCACTGTCTGTTTTTCACTGACTGAAAGATCGGAGAAGCTGGGGAAATGCTTTTTTCTGATCAGTGAAAAAAACTGATGAAACAGATGAAAATCACTGAAGAAAATTGGTCTGTTTTACTAAGGCTATGTTCACACAGTGCAGATTTACTGCTGTATTCGTGTACCGGGGTGTGCTCCTCAGGATACAGCGAAGTCACAGGCAAAAAACCGACTCCTACGCAGTTCACTCACCGTAATTATTTAATTTAGTGATGTGGATGACTCAACCAGAAATAGGAAACGTTCAGAACATCATACAGACATTCAGCCAGGAGGCTGAGACCCTTGTGCTCTACAGCGTGGCGCCCAAACAATTTGTACCTACTATACTTTCTATAAATTTACCTACTGGCATGCCTGTCTAAATCAGCCCCCTGGAACCTGTTAACACCCTAGTAATTGGGACAATTATATGAGTGTAACGTACGGACTTGCCTGCGGTACAGCACAACAGTTTACAATCTTACAATCAATTACTGCACCTCTATCCCCCAACCAAAGATCCGTTTCCCATCCCGAAGTGACTTCAATGAACTCAGAGGAATAGTCCGCCTTCAACTATGCTGAGAAAACTCTAAAAGTTAACCAACTGCAATGGCTGTTTAGCCGTAAGCAAAGTCTATCGAGGTTGAACAATGATCCCGTACTATAAAGTTACTCAGAAACTCTCTCCGGAAACAAAAAGAAGTTCAAGTTTGGTCCGAAGTCTGTTGCGTGCCGTGACGGCACCTAGACGTGAATTGGGATTCTAAATTATGGAATCGTGGCAGCGAATCCGGAAGATCTTGAAGCTGATTTTGGCAATAACCATGGTCTGAAACAGTCAATATGTCTAACTATGTATCTACAGGCTTTATCTCAGACCTGAGTAGTTTGGCTCCAGAATGTAGTGAGGTGCACGGTTACCCACTCGAGCGTTGCAGTGGGCCTTAGTTTTCTTGCAGACCCGAGTCTGCTCCGGACAAACAATCGGTATATATGGATGCGGGGTCCCTCCGGCAGGTGAGCGGTACCGTAGATGACTTTAACTTAACTCCTTAGCGGCGTCCAACACCTCTCACACTAGGTCCCGGCCTTTTCTGTCTCTCAGCAGTGTCCCTGGCAGAAGTCTCCGGAGAGGTTCTGGTCACGGACACGATCAGCTCCACTCTGCCACTTCTCTGGTCTTGGTAGGATGAATCCACTAGAGGATGTCGGTGGATTCCCCTCAAACACGTAATTTCTCTGCTCTGATTAACTGCAAACAACTCTTAACCGGTTCAGGACCGCCCACTGTACATAAACGTCGGCGCTGCCCGGGCTCTGTGCAGCGCCGATGTTTAAAAACGGTGGGTGGTCCCGCAGCGCTCAGGACCCCCAGGGTCCTGCTAGCGCTGCGGTACCGGTTCAGAGCGATAGCTCTGACATGTGGCATCATGGGGACCTGAATGGATCAGGTCCCCATGATGTTAACCTGTTCCTATCTTCTAGATGCCGCGATCCATAGCGATCGCGGCATTTAAAAGATAGTAACAGCTGGTGGTCGGCGATCGGGACCCCCCACATACCTCAGGAGCGGCGGGGATCCCGGTGCTGTGACCTCTGACATCATTGAGACCTGATTGGCTCAGGTCTCGATGATGTCAGCATCACACCAGCCAATCAGAGAGATCACCAGGGAAGTTTGTTTTAGCAACAAACTTTCCCGGGCGATCTGCCTGATAAATACACTGTTTCTCCTCCGATCTCAGTGAGAGAGCAGAGGAGAAACAGTGTGACAAGAGCTGTGTCAGCCTTGCCACTGTGAAAGTAAAAAAAAAATAAAATAAAAAAGAAAGTAAGAGTTAGGGTTCGTGAGTCTGTCAGATCAGTCAGTCCTGTCAGATCAGTCAGTCAGTCCTGTCAGATCAGTCAGTCAGTCCTGTCAGATCTATCAGTCAGTCCTGTCAGATCAGTCAGTCAGTCCTGTCAGATCAGTCAGTCAGTCCTGTCAGATCAGTCAGTCCTGTCAGATCTGTCAGTCAGTCAGTCCTGTCAGATCTGTCAGTCAGTCAGTCCTGTCAGATCTGTCAGTCAGTCAGTCCTGTCAGATCTGTCAGTCAGTCAGTCCTGTCAGATCTGTCAGTCAGTCAGTCCTGTCAGATCTGTCAGTCAGTCAGTCCTGTCAGTCAGTCCTGTCAGATCAGTCCAGTCAGTCAGTCCTGTCAGATCAGTCCAGTCAGTCAGTCCTGTCAGATCTGTCAGTCAGTCAGTCCTGTCAGATCTGTCAGTCAGTCAGTCCTGTCAGATCAGTCAGTCAGTCCTGTCAGATCAGTCAGTCAGTCCTGTCAGGTCAGTCAGTCCTGTCAGATCAGTCCCGTCCGTTCAGTCCGGTCCGTTCAGTCCAGTCAAAAAATCTAAAAATAAAATGGCCCGTCAGACTTATACCGCAGAGGAGGTGTATGCCCTGCTGTGTTCTGACACTGATGACAGCGCAACCTCAGATGGAGATGTGGATTTTGAGGGCTTTAGTAGCGGCGACACTGAGAGCTCAGAAATGAGCAGTGATTCTGTTCCATCCTCAAGCCCAAGGACCAGTACAGCAATAGGGGCAAATAGCGCTACTGGAGAAACGTCTCCAAATCAGGGACCACTGCCCAGTACAAGCGCTGTCCCTGCTACTAGTGAATTGGCGCACGCCAGTGTACAAGGGGCTTTGCCACATGATCTAGCATTTCCCAGATGGGAGGCTTCGGATTCGGCTGCTCCATTCAGCCCTGATTTCAACGCCATTCCTGGTATAAATGTGGAGGTGGAAGATTTTGGACCAATTCATTTTTTTAATTTGCTTTTTACAGACAGCTTGCTAGAGCATATTGTCGTGCAAACAAATTTATATGCATCCCAATTCATAAGCCAGAATCCCCGATCTTACTATGCTAGGGCAAATTTATGGACACCAACTAATGTCCCGGAAATAAAAAAATTTTTAGGACTTACATTTGCCATGGGGCTTGTTAAAAAACCGAGCATTCGATCCTACTGGTCCAACCACCCTGTTCAAGCCACCCCTATGTTTTCAGTCATTCTGCCTAGGACCCGTTATGAAATGCTCATGCGGTTTTGGCATTTTAACGACAATAGTCAATGCCTGCCCAGAAATGCCCCAGAACATGACAGGTTATATAAAATTAGACCCATCATTGAAAATTTGTCAGAAAAATTCTTAAGGCTCTACACCCCAACACAAAATATTTCTATAGACGAGTCCCTTGTAAAATTCAAAGGAAGACTGCACCTCAAGCAATTTATCCCATCTAAAAGGGCAAGGTTTGGAATAAAGATCTATAAAATGTGCGAAAGTTCAACCGGATACACATCCGCTTTCCGCATATATGAGGGGAAAGATAGCCAACTAAACCCACCAGGATGCCCTACTTATCTGGGGACATCTGGAAAAATTCTTTGGGAGCTGATAAGTCCATTTTTTCAAAAAGGCTACAATCTATATGTGGACAATTATTACACCAGCATACCCCTATTTAAAAGTCTGGTTGAACACAACATCGGAGCTTGTGGGACCATCCGTAAAAACCGTCAGGGGTTTCCACAACCATTGGTCAACCAAAAGTTCCAAAAGGGGCAGTCAGGGGCTGTACGCAACGGAGAGCTGCTTGCCCTGAAATATAGGGATAAGAGGGATATTTTTGTCCTCAGCTCGATCCACACAGATGCCACAAGGGCCACTGTAGAACTAGGATCCACCACTCCGAAGCAAAAACCTGTGTCAGTCATTGACTACAACAAACACATGGGGGGTGTGGACCTTGCAGACCAGGTTCTACAGCCATACCAGGTATCAAGAAAGTCCTATACCTGGTATAAAAAGTTGGTTATTTATATGTTTCAGGTGGCCACATACAATTCTTTTGTGTTGTACAAAAAAGCAGGAAATTCAGATCCTTTTCTTGATTATCAAGAAAAGGTCATTGAAAATCTTGTCTTCCAAAGTGTTAGCCCCGCTCATCCATTAGAATCTGAGGATGTGAAAAGACTCACTGAGCGACATTTTATTGCACTTATTCCAGCAACGGAAACAAGAAGGAACCCCCAGAAAAGATGTCGTGTATGTACTAAGAGAGGAATGAGGCGTGATACCCGCTACTATTGCCCACAATGCCCATCATTGCCAGCCTTATGCGTCACTGACTGCTTTAAAATCTACCACACAGAACCACGTTTTTAAACTGTAAAAATGTATCCCAATTTGTCATTCAAACATTTGGTTCATTTAGTGAATGACATATTCGAGTAGAGCTCACTTAATTTCCAGGGGGGGTTCTCCAGAATCTAAACCTTCCATTGCGTGCTTGTTTCTGGAAATCATCCATCGAGTTAAAATGGTCACTAAACCCATAGATGAATTCCCAGAGGGGTGTCATTTCCAAAATGGGGTCACTTCAGGGGGGATTCTTTAGCTCTGGTACTCTGAAAAGTGCCAGAACAGCATAATCCCCCCTGAAGTGACCCCATTATGGAAATGACACCTCTGTGGGAATTCATCTATGGGTTTAGTGACCATTTACCTACTTATTTTCCCACCACTAGATTAATTTATATAGAGGAGTAGATTGTAAAATTCGGTCACTTGTTGTGGGTTTCCTCTGTTTAGGCACCTCAGGGGCTCTCCAAATGCAACATGGCGTCCGCTATCCATTCCAGTCAAATTTCCATTCCAAAAGTCAAATGGCGCTCCTTACCTTCCGAGCCATGCCGTGCGCCCAAACAGTGGCTTTGCACCACATATGGGGTATCAGCATGCTCAGGAGAAATTGCACAACACATTTTGGGGTCCATTTTTTCTGGCTGCCCTTGTGAAAATTAAAAATTTGAGGCTAAAGTAGCAGTTTTGTGATAAAAATGTGTTTTTTTATTTTCACCCTTCAACATTATAAAATTGTGTGAAGCCCCTGGGGGTTCAAGGTGCTCACCACACATCTAGATAAGTTCCTTGAGGGGTCTAGTTTCCAAAATGGGGTGACTTGTTGGGGGTTTCCTCTGTTTAGGCACCTCAGGGGCTCTCCAAATGCAACATGGCGTCCGCTATCCATTCCAGTCAAATTTCCATTCCAAAAGTCAAATGGCGCTCCTTACCTTCCGAGCCATGCCGTGCGCCCAAACAGTGGCTTTGCACCACATATGGGGTATCAGCGTGCTCAGGAGAAATTGCACAACACATTTTGGGGTCCATTTTTTCTGGCTGCCCTTGTGAAAATTAAAAATTTGAGGCTAAAGTAGCAGTTTTGTGTTAAAAATGTGTTTTTTTATTTTCACCCTTCAACATTATAAAATTGTGTGAAGCCCCTGGGGGTTCAAGGTGCTCACCACACATCTAGATAAGTTCCTTGAGGGGTCTAGTTTCCAAAATGGGGTGACTTGTTGGGGGTTTCCTCTGTTTAGGCACCTCAGGGGCTCTCCAAATGCAGCATGGCGTCCGCTATCCATTCCAGTCAAATTTCCATTCCAAAAGTCAAATGGCGCTCCTTACCTTCCGAGCCGTGCCGTGCGCCCAAAAAGTGGCTTTGCACCACATATGGGGTATCAGCGTGCTCAGGAGAAATTGCGCAACACATTTTGGGGTCCATTTTTTCTGGCTGCCCTTGTGAAAATTAAAAATTTGAGGCTAAAGTAGCAGTTTTGTGATAAAAATGTGTTTTTTTATTTTCACCCTTCAACATTATAAAATTGTGTGAAGCCCCTGGGGGTTCAAGGTGCTCACCACACATCTAGATAAGTTCCTTGAGGGGTCTAGTTTCCAAAATGGGGTGACTTGTTGGGGGTTTCCTCTGTTTAGGCACCTCAGGGGCTCTCCAAATGCAACATGGCGTCCGCTATCCATTCCAGTCAAATTTCCATTCCAAAAGTCAAATGGCGCTCCTTACCTTCCGAGCCATGCCGTGCGCCCAAACAGTGGCTTTGCACCACATATGGGGTATCAGCGTGCTCAGGAGAAATTGCACAACACATTTTGGGGTCCATTTTTTCTGGCTGCCCTTGTGAAAATTAAAAATTTGAGGCTAAAGTAGCAGTTTTGTGTTAAAAATGTGTTTTTTTATTTTCACCCTTCAACATTATAAAATTGTGTGAAGCCCCTGGGGGTTCAAGGTGCTCACCACACATCTAGATAAGTTCCTTGAGGGGTCTAGTTTCCAAAATGGGGTGACTTGTTGGGGGTTTCCTCTGTTTAGGCACCTCAGGGGCTCTCCAAATGCAGCATGGCGTCCGCTATCCATTCCAGTCAAATTTCCATTCCAAAAGTCAAATGGCGCTCCTTACCTTCCGAGCCGTGCCGTGCGCCCAAAAAGTGGCTTTGCACCACATATGGGGTATCAGCGTGCTCAGGAGAAATTGCGCAACACATTTTGGGGTCCATTTTTTCTGGCTGCCCTTGTGAAAATTAAAAATTTGAGGCTAAAGTAGCAGTTTTGTGATAAAAATGTGTTTTTTTATTTTCACCCTTCAACATTATAAAATTGTGTGAAGCCCCTGGGGGTTCAAGGTGCTCACCACACATCTAGATAAGTTCCTTGAGGGGTCTAGTTTCCAAAATGGGGTGACTTGTTGGGGGTTTCCTCTGTTTAGGCACCTCAGGGGCTCTCCAAATGCAACATGGCGTCCGCTATCGATTCCAGTCAAATTTCCATTCCAAAAGTCAAATGGCGCTCCTTACCTTCCGAGCCATGCCGTGCGCCCAAACAGTGGCTTTGCACCACATATGGGGTATCAGCGTGCTCAGGAGAAATTGCACAACACATTTTGGGGTCCATTTTTTCTGGCTGCCCTTGTGAAAATTAAAAATTTGAGGCTAAAGTAGCAGTTTTGTGATAAAAATGTGTTTTTTTATTTTCACCCTTCAACATTATAAAATTGTGTGAAGCCCCTGGGGGTTCAAGGTGCTCACCACACATCTAGATAAGTTCCTTGAGGGGTCTAGTTTCCAAAATGGGGTGACTTGTTGGGGGTTTCCTCTGTTTAGGCACCTCAGGGGCTCTCCAAATGCAACATGGCGTCCGCTATCGATTCCAGTCAAATTTCCATTCCAAAAGTCAAATGGCGCTCCTTACCTTCCGAGCCATGCCGTGCGCCCAAACAGTGGCTTTGCACCACATATGGGGTATCATCGTGCTCAGGAGAAATTGCACAACACATTTTGGGGTCCATTTTTTCTGGCTGCCCTTGTGAAAATTAAAAATTTGAGGCTAAAGTAGCAGTTTTGTGAAAAAAAGTTAAATGTTCATTGTTTTCTTCCACATTCCAAAAATTCCTGTGAAGCACCTGAAGGGTTAATAAACTTCTTGAATGTGGTTTTGAGCACCTTGAGGGGTGCAGTTTTTAGAATGGTATCACTTTTGGGTATTTTCTGTCATAAAGGCTCCTCAAAGTCACTTCAAATAAGATGTGGTCCCTAAAAAAATGTTTTTCTAAATTTTGTTGTAAAAATGAGAAATCGCTGGTCAACTTTTAACCCTTATAGCTTCCTAACAGAAAAAAATTTTGGTTCCAAAATTGTGCTGATGTGAAGTAGACATGTGGGAAATGTTATTCATTAACTATTTTGTGTGACATATCTCTCTGATTAAAGGGTATGAAAATTCAAAGTTTGAAAATTGCAAAATTTTCAAAATTTTCGCCAAATTTCCGATTTTTTCACAAATAAACGCAAGTGATATCGAAGAAATTTTACCACTATCATGAAGTACAATATGTCGCAAAAAAAACAATCTCAGAATCAGGTGGATCCGTTGAAGCGTTCCAGAGTAATTACCTCATAAAGTGACAGTGGTCAGAATTGAAAAAATTGGCCCGGTCACGAAGGCAAAAACAGGCTCTGGCGCGAAGTGGTTAAGATGGCCGCACTTCCTCTTCCTGTGTTTCACATAATTCCAGACTGTAGCTCCACCTCTGACATTCATTTTGCATTTTTTTTTTTTTTTTTTTTTACAGTCTTTCAGTAATGCTTAGGCAACAGCGACATCTTGTGACCGAATAACAACATTACTGCAGAGAATCAAATCTATTTACAACAGTTACAGTATTTTATATATATATATAGTATATATATATATATATATATATATATATCAACAATTTAACCCATTTATAGCTAAATTGGCGCATCTGAGGGAAAACGGAACTAACCCTGAGCGCCAAATCATGCCAACTCATGTTATATATAGTAAACTTGAGAAACACAGAGTTTTTTTTATAGGCATAAAACATTCAAATTTTATTACGACATTTAAAATTACATATAGAATACAATATAAAGTGACAGTGTATAGATGGTGGCCAAAAAAGTTTTTCACTGAAGAAGATAGCCAGCAATGAGAGTCCCCATGATCCCAAAATTCGTTCAGCAGAATAATACATATACTAAAACCAGTAGTGAAAGTATATTACGATACATCGGAACACAACTGTAAGTACGTTTCCGAGTAAAATGATTACTGCTAAAGAAAGGGATTCCCAGAGGGACAATTCTTATGTATTAGGTCATCTTACCCAGTGAGAGGCCGATCATAAGCCAGTGATAATAGCCGCGCAGTGGCAAACCCCGACGCGCGTTTCGCAGCCCAGGATGGCCGCTTCCTCAAGGGGAATGTCAATATATATATACCACCCTAAAGAAAAAAAACGCACCCTGATCGCAACATGTGAACGCAGCCTTGGGTATGTATATTAAGACAACACAGTCAGGGGCGTTTTCTGTCGTGCCCAGTTTCTGATCTTGATGTTCAATCCGTTTTAACCTTGCAAACTTCAGAACGTGTGAAAATAAGAAATGAGCAAGATGCAGAAGAAGAGGGGATGCACCGTGCCAGATGAATGATGTGATCCTTTAATGGTGCAGGTTGTGTCACACGTGGTAATATCTAACGTCTGCATTTCTTATGTTTTTTTGTGTTGCGCTGATCAAAAGGGTTTATTTTTGCGTAGAAGTTTTAAGCTTTCTTTTTGGCTCATCTATTTGACTTGATCTTGACCTCTGTATTACATGAATACCCGCAGCTCGCACACATCCTATGCCATCTCTCTTCCGTCTGTCTAACCGCTTGGATGCCCCGGGCCTCCAGGGGGTGTCTATGGCCAGATTGCCCTCATTATATGTGCGGCGCCATGGCACATACCAGCAGACAGTGGCGGGGGGGCCCCCGGACCGCTCCCCCAGCAGCGGCGTGCGGCCGCTACTTCTTCTTTGGCCGGGCCAGCACTGCAGCTGTTAACTTCCCTGTGCTGGCCCGGCCGCGTCACAGCTAGGAGACACTGCCCTGTGCGCGGCCGTGTCTCCTAGCTGTGACGTCACGCAGTGCGCGCCCGGCCTGCACTGCTGCACCGGAGAAAAGCAGGAGGACGGGAGCCGGGGGATGGTGAGTGTGTGTGAGTGTGTGTGTGAGAGAGTGTGTGTGTGTGAGTGTGTGTGATTGAGTGTGTGTGTGAGTCTGTGTGTGTGCAGGAAGATATTGTGTGATGTCTGTTTATATGTATTTTTGTGTTTCAAATGTGTTTATGCATGTGTGGCACCCCAGGGGTCTGGTTACCACAGTAATAGAGATATTATGTCTGAGAGCAAGTGGGAGGTTTCTCTGGTCAGGAGCCCTAAGCATGCAACACGGCCCGCCCAGACCTGGGAGGGGAGGAATCTGCCATTATAAACTGGGTCTGGGGCGGGATTAGGAGAGACAGAGCCTGCAGAACAAGCAGAGCAGTCAGAGCCTGGAGAGGGAAAGTGAGAACAGGAGCTCTGTAGGAGGAGAAGCAGAAGGCCAGGGGCTGTGAGCAGAGATATAGCTCGCCCTGGCTGAAGTTACTAAAACCGGACACAGGAGTCCGAGGCTGTGGGGACTGATATATACCCAGCAGCAGAAACCAGCCGGCAGGGGATTCCAAGTCCTCTGGCCATAGAAGCCCGGAGGCTCAGTCACAAAGAAGGGACCAGCGCCGCCATCCAGGAGCGGAGGCTAACAGAAGGCCCCAAGTCACCAGCCATACGGGTGAGCACCACACAGTATACTCAGGGACGTGGGCTACTTGTAACCGCTGACAGCAACGTAGCCAGGAAGAGTGCAGATAAACGGGGAGGCCTACAACTCCACCTGGCCAGGGGAACTCCTGCTTGCTCGCAGACTGACCAGGCCCCTTATGCTAGCCAGTACTCCCGGGAGGGTCTGCCTTATACCATCAGTAAAGACCCTGAACCGCACCACACGTCTCTGTGATTCCTTGCCGCACCAGCACCATTAGCACTGGGACCCTCACACCATCACTACCATCATCCACATTAGCTTCCCTGAGGCAATACTTCTCCCGTGGGGAGTCATCCCATACTCAGCTGCGCAAACAACATCAGCCTCAGCGGTCTGCAGCGCAGCGGCGGTCCCCACTGTCCGCAATCCATGGGTGGCGTAGTCGGACACTTATTACAATACAAATAGACTGCCACTGGTTTGACCACCCTGGGCACGGACTGGGTCACCGCCACACGGAGACTACAACCCCCAGCATCCTACAACAGGCCCGGTTCCGGGTTCCCCTGCACAGCACAGGCCCAGGGGGCGCGTCAACTTTGGAGTAGTCGGCAGGATTTCGTGCCCGCAACCACCGGGTACTGCGTGCCTGAAAAAGACTTTTGAACTTACCTGTGGTGAAGTTTCCCGCCGTCCGGAGTCGTTTCCCGCCATCGGGAGCCGATTCCCGCCATTAGACGCCATCTTGGACCGTTTCCCGCCGTCTTCTGCCTTCTTCCCGCCATCTGCAGCTGCTTCCCGCCTTCGGACGCCATCTTCGGGACGCCGCACAGGAAGAAGAGGGGCGTGGACGCCGAAAGCTCGCGAGATCGGAAGCTCCGCCCCACGCTCCGCCCCACGCTCTGACGCTGCGCAAGGTCCTGGAAGGGAGGAAGAGCGACGCTGACGTCAGCGGAGCGCGACGCCAGGTCCTCAACCCCGACGATCGACTGCGGAGCCGTGGCCTACGGAAGAAGAGCATCGCAAGGTAGGCCACGGTCCACTAGGGGGGAAGGAGGATGCCGGTGACGCACCCCTGGGCCTACTTGGTGTAGCGTTGCGCACGCGGGGACTACCCGGAGCCGGGCCTGTTGGGGGTAGTAGTCTCGTGGCGGAGACCCGGTCCGTGCCCAGGGAGTCAGACTAAGTGGCGGTATATTAGCAGTAGATGTAGGACGACTACGCCACCCGTTGAATGCAGCTATGGAGCTGCCGCTGCAGGGCAGACCGCTGAGGCCGGTGGTAGGATAGTGCAGCGTAGATGGTATAACCCCCAACGGGAGGGGTATGGCCTCAGGGCAGCCGACGTGGATGATGGGGGTAGCAGGAACCACCCAGAGACGATGCGGTGTAGTTCAGGGTCTTTACTGGTGATAAAGATAGACCCTCCCGGAGTACTGGCTAGCGATCGGGGCCTGGTCAGTCTTTGAGCAGATGGGATCTCCCCTGGCCAGGCGGAGTTGTAGGCCTCCCCAACTAATTGTACTCTTCTGGCTACCTTGCTAGAGGCGGGTAAAAGTAGCCCACGTCCCTGAGTGTACCGTGTGGTGCTCACCCGTATGGCCGGTGACTCGGGGCCTTCTAGTGGCTTCCGCTCCACGACGGCGGTGCTGGTCCCACGCGTGTGACCGTGCCTTCGGGTTTCTTGGCCAGAGGACCTGAAATCCTCTGCCGGGCGGTTTCTGCTGCTGGGTCTGGGTTAATCCCCACAGCCTCGGATTCCGGGTCCGGTAGTAACTCTTCAATCAGGGTGAGCTCTTCAGCTGCCAGCCCCTGATTCCTTTTAGCACTGCTCTCACAGAGCTCCTGATCTTTCTTTCCTATGCTGCTCCTCTTCTTCTCAACCCTTCTCTTCTCTTCTAACCCTGCCTCAGCCCCAGTTTTATATAGGGGAAGTTCTTCCCCTCCCAGGACTGGGCAGGAGGTGTGGCATGCATAGGATTCCTGACCAAGAGACCTCCCACCTGCTCTCAGACATAACATTGCTATTACTGTGGAGACCAGACCCCTGGGGTGCCACATTCCCCCCTAGTGAATTTTAGTACTCCGGGACTAAACATACTTTTGTAAACTTAACAAATTACAAACAGAAACAACGCAATAAAGAAAAACATTAGGATGGTCACGGCGTGTCCGCAACCGGGTGCAGTTTTTCAAGAAAACAAGGGTGTCCATTTCACCAACACAGGGAGACGTAACCAGGTAGGGGTCTGTCCTGCCCCGAGTCCTTAACAGTCTTTCAGTCCGTCCTGGGTTACGCTCCAACTATATACACAAAGGATTCCCGGTAAATCCACCAAAGACTCCTACAAATAACTAGAAACACATAATTATACACAAGCAACAATAAACAGGTCAACATTAATAGAATAGCTTGTACATTTAGATCCTCCACCGTATGGGCAACTGGCCTCTAGTGACCCTAGTGGACCTACGGAGCTGGCTGACTGGTCCTGAGCTACAGGGTATAGGGGCTGTCAAGGGTAAACTGGGCAGCCGTCTACGGACTCTTTGGCTCACTAGGGGTATGGCAGGCTCACTATAAGCAGAGGGTTGATTCTCCGGGTCTGCTTGTGTAGGGTCTTCTGCCTCCTGGACCGGCTGTTCTTCCAGTTCTACCTGTGTCTCCGTAGGCACTTGGGATGCTGGTTGGAGGAACGTGAGGACGGGTACCACAACAGCACCATTGACTTGAGTCCAAGACCGAGGGAAGTCTCCGAGCACAGTACTAACCATATCTTCCCTTTCCTCTACGGGTCGAGGGTCCTCTTGTTCCTCTTCAGGGTTCCGTAGCTGTTCGGGACACTTCTTTAGGTGATCCCGGGATACAATGGCTGTGGTTTCCCCTCCGTCTTTACTGATTGTACAGATCTTTGGGTTGTCGTGGCTTGAGGGCAGTACGGTGTACGGGTCCTTCTCCCACTGGTCGTCCAACTTGTGGAGCCGTCTTTTCCTCTTCAAGACCTGCTCTCCGGGCACCAGGGGAACAGCGGGAGCATACTGGTTGTAAGTTTTCTCTTGTCTTTCCCTAGCTTGACAGAGACTTCGCTCCACGCTCTCCTGTACTTTCCGGTACTGCTGCTGCCTCTCTGTGTCCCAGTCTGCTTCTGGTGAAGTGTCCTCGGGTGTCAGGACTCCCATCTCCAGATCAACAGGAAGCTTACCAGGTCTTGCCCTCATTAGGTAAGCCGGGGTACAGTTGGTGGAACCTACAGGGATGTGGTTGTATAGGTCCACCAGGTCGGGCAGCTTTTCAGGCCACAGACTGCGTTCCTCCAGGGGCAATGTTTTCAGGAGATCTATCACCACCTGGTTCATTTTCTCACAAAGTCCATTAGTTTGCGGGTGATAGGGTGTTGTTCTAATCTTCCGGCATCCATACAGGGTGCAGAACTCCTGGAAGACCTCCGCTTCAAAGGCAGGCCCCTGGTCCATCAGCACCTGCTCCGGGTATCCATGTGGACGGCAGAAGTGCTGCTGGAAGGCTCTAGCTGCTGTGTGAGCCGTTAAATCCTTGACGGGGACGACAACCAAGAACCGGGAGTAGTGATCCACGATGGTTAATGCGTAGACGTAGCCACTTCTGCTTGGGGTCAGCTTTACATGATCCAAGGCTACCAGTTCCAACGGCTGTCTGGTGATGATGGACCGCAGGGGAGTCTTCTGGCTGGCACGGTCCCTCCTTCTTAAGTTGCATGGGCCACAGTCTCTACACCACCTCTCGATGGTCCCTCTCATGCCTACCCAATGGAACCGCCCGCGCAGCAGAAACTCCAGCTTCTTCCATCCGAAGTGCCCAGCTCCGTCGTGGTATGCCTCCATCACCATAGCTGCGTCTCTTCTTGGCACCACTACTTGCCAGATTAGTTCATGCGTCCGGGAGTTAACCATTCTGCGGCACAACTTCCCCTTGTAAAGGAACAGTCGACTCTTCTCAGCCCACAGTTGCTTGGCTTCCTCCGGAGCGTCTGGGTCAAGGCGTGCATCTGGCCGAGTCAGCATCTCCTTTACCAGTCGGACGGCAGGGTCACTGTCTTGCGTCTCCGCCCAGTTGTAATGAGGTAACGGGTTGAACGTAGCGGATTGCTTACTCCTTACACGGTGGGAATACTGGATAGTCCCATGACGGTGGAACGCGGGGAGTTCAACTTCTTCCAGTTCCTCTGAATCTTCCCCTACGTCCGGTAGGTTCGGCATCCTGGACAGGGCGTCCGCGTTGGTATTGGAGCGTCCTGCCCGGTATTTGATTGTAAACTCATAGTTGGACAAGCGGGCCATCCATCTCTGCTCTAGGGCACCGAGTCTTGCAGTGTCCAGGTGTGTCAACGGGTTGTTATCCGTGTACACGGTGAACCGGGAAGCAGCAGGGTAGTGCTTAAAGCGTTCGGTGACTGCCCACACCACTGCCAGGAACTCTAGCTTAAACGAGCTGTAATTCTCAGGGTTTCCTTCGGTGGGTCGCAGTTTTCGGCTGGCGTAAGCAATTACCCGTTCTTTCCCCTGCTGGATCTGGGACAGTACGGCTCCTAGCCCGATGTTACTGGCGTCGGTGTAGAGGATAAAGGGCTGGCTGTAATCCGGGTACGTCAGGATTTCATCCCCCGTGAGGGCCATCTTCAGCTGGCGGAAGGACTCTTCTTCCAGCTTCTCCCATCTGAAGGGTGGCTTCTGGTTCTTGGCCTTCCTGGACTGGCCTATCAGGAGGTCCTGCATAGGAGCTGCCTTCTTGGTGAAACCGGGTATGAACCTTCGGTAGTAGCCTACCAACCCTAGGAACTGCCTCACTTCCTTTACGCTGGAGGGGCTTGGCCATTCCTTAATTGCGGTGATCTTATCAGGGTCGGGAGCCACTCCGTCAGCACTCACCACGTGTCCCAGGTACTGCACCTTTGGCTTCAGGAGGTGACACTTGGAGGGTTTCACCTTTAGGCCGTAACTTGCCAGAGCTTCGAACACTTCCACCAGGTGTTTCAGGTGGTCCTCGTAGGTCTTGGAGTAGACGATGACATCGTCCAGGTATAACAGGACCGTCTCAAAGTTCCGGTGTCCCAGACAGCACTCCATCAGTCGCTGGAAGGTTCCTGGTGCGTTGCAGAGTCCAAACGGCATGCAGGTAAACTCGCTAAGTCCCATCGGGGTGGTGAATGCGGTCTTCTCCCGGTCCGCCTCTGCTACAGGAACCTGCCAGTACCCGCTAGTGAGATCCAAGGTGGAGAAGAAGTTAGCAGATTTTAAAGCAGCCAAAGACTCCTCTATTCTTGGTAAGGGGTACGCATCTTTGTGTGTGATACGGTTAATTTTCCGGTAATCTACACACATTCTCATGGTGTTGTCTTTCTTTTTGACTAAGACTAGTGGAGCTGCCCAGGGGCTACAGCTATCCCTGATTACCCCAGCCTCCTTCATGTCTCTAAGCATTCCCTTGGCGTGTTGGTAGTGTGCAGGGGGTACGGGTCGATACCTCTCTTTTATGGGAGGATGGTCTCCCGTGGGGATGTGGTGTTCTACCCCCTTGACTCGCCCGAAGTCTAACGGGTGTTTACTAAACACTCTCTCGTACTCTTGAACCACCCGGTAGACTCCCTGTTTCTGGTGGGAGGGAGTGGAGTCAGTACCCAAATGTAGTTGCTGACACCAATCCTCCATTATTTTCGTAGAGCCGTTACCTTCCTCCGGGTGAGATGGAGGCAAGGGTTCCACAGACTGTATAGAATTTTGGTTGATAGTATATAATTTGGCTAGCGTAGCATACCGGGGCAGGTATACTTCCCTTTTCCCGATATTTATTATGCGAACGGGTACCCTCCCATGGCGTACATCAACTACCCCCCGGGCTGTCAAAATGGTGGGCCTACTGTCTGAGTAGACTGGCTCTACCATGGCCTGGTAATCTCTACCTCTCAGACCAATAGCTGCCCGGCACCAAATCATCATTTCACTTTTCGGGGGTATGGCAATAGGGAAAGGGTCACACATTCTTACGCTACCAATCTCACCACCGGAGAGTTCCACTTGTTGCCGTCGCATCAGTGCCCGGATCTCTTTTTGGAGCACTCGCTGCTGGCCGGAGCTGGCGTTCTTGGCAACCTGCTGTAAAATGAAAATCACCTCTGCAAGACAATTTTCAATCACATTAGTTCCTAGCGTTATCTTGGGGTGACTCTCGCGCTTGTCAATGTCTACAATGATCAGTCCCTGTGCTGCCAGTTCGACTCTACTGATTTTAATGGTCACCTCTTTGAATCCGATCTGTGGCACGGGTTGACCATTGCTGGCGATGATACTCAAGTCGTCGTCAGGGTAGCGGGTTATATCCGAGTCATTCCAGTACTGCTTAAAGAGCACGTACGGGATGGTGGTGACCTGTGACCCGGTGTCCAGTAGGGCACTCATAGGAATGCCATCCAGTACCACAGGCAAGACTGGACGTCCTCCCACATATTTGTCGCGCCAGCTCGATGGGCCTGGTGATCTTTTTCCTGGGGGTTGGCCCTCTACCCCAGGTTGTGCCAGTTTAAAGGACAGTACCTTGCCATATGTCCGGGTTGATTGCAGCGGCGGCAGATGGGTTGTCCGTCCTCGTTGTATCGGTCGCTGGGTCTTCCTCTGGCCGGTGGGGTCCTCCTTGGTCGACGCCACGGGATGTCCTCCGGTCCGGATGCCAGCTGGATCTTCCCTGGAGTGGAAACCTGTAAAGACTGCACAGTTCGGGTTAGCGCAGCAACGCTTTTAGCTAGCTCTTGGACCTGATGGTGCAGGTCTGGAGCCGGGTCATTGTTCAAAGCCTGCGCATCAGCCCCCACAGGCCCTGCCGACAAGGGCGCCGCCTCCTGGTGGTAAACGGTAGTAGGGCGCCTGTGGGTCACAACGCCACCCGGTGCCGGTTCTCGGAGCACCCGGATGGCTCTGTCCTTGAACTGTGCAAAGTCCAGATGAGGATCCTGTAAGGCTATGGCCCGCAACTGGGTTCGGTGGACATTGCAATATAGTCCCTCTATAAATTGCTCGGTCAACAGCCTGTCCTCGTTTCCCACGCTGTCAGGGTCGGTCTGCTTAATGGCTCTCAGGGCCTCTTGTAGGTTTAGTGCATAGTCCCTTATACTCTCATGTGCTCGCTGCTTGCACCCATAGAATTTAAGCTTAATCTCGGCTGAGGTGCGGGTATCAAAGTTGTCCCTCAGCCGGGTTAGTATCCCTGCGACAGTCCTCCTCCCAGGTGGCCAGGACTTTACCTCCCTTTGGGCTGCCCCGGTTAGTTGGGCCACCAGGATGCTCACTTTTTGCTCCTCTGTGAGGGGGTACACCTGGAAGAGGCTATCCAGCTTTTCTTTAAAGTCATTCAGGGTATGTGACTCCCCTGAGTACTGGGGTAGCCAGGCTGCTCCCGGGATATAGGGCATGGTGAAAGGCATGACTGCAGCAGCGCTTGCGCTGGCGGGGGTTGAGGCAGTGAAGCTCTCCTCCGTATCCGACATCTTTCTCCCCCCTAGTGGACCGTGGCCTACCTTGCGATGATCCTCTTCCGTAGGCCGCGGCTCCGCAGTGGATCGTCAGGGTTGAGGACCTTCCGTCGCGCTCCTGTGACGTCGGCGTCTGCTGGGCTCCTTCCAGGACCTTACGCAACGTCTGGACGTGAGGCGGGGCTTCAGTTCTCGCGCGCTTTCGGAGTCCACGCCCCTCTTCTTCCCGCGCGGCGTCTTCAAGATGGTGTCCAACGGCGGGAAAACTCCACGGAAGGCGGGAAGAAGGCTGAAAATGGCGCCGGATGGCGGGAAAACTTCACGGATGGTGGGAAGAAGGCTGAAGATGGCGCCGGATGGCGGGAATCTTCGCGGATGGCGGGAAGAAGGCTGAAGATGGTGCCGGATGGCGGGAATCTCCACGGATGGCGGGAATCTTCACCACTGGTAAGTTTGAACAGTCTTTTTCAGGCACGCAGTACCCGGTGGTTGCGGGCACGAGATCCTGCCGACTACGCCAAAAGTTGACGCACCCCTGGGCCTACTTGGTGTAGCGTTGCGCACGCGGGGACTACCCGGAGCCGGGCCTGTTGGGGGTAGTAGTCTCGTGGCGGAGACCCGGTCCGTGCCCAGGGAGTCAGACTAAGTGGCTGTATATTAGCAGTAGATGTAGGACGACTACGCCATCCGTTGAATGCAGCTATGGAGCTGCCGCTGCAGGGCAGACCGCTGAGGCCGGTGGTAGGATAGTGCAGCGTAGATGGTATAACCCCCAACGGGAGGGGTATGGCCTCAGGGCAGCCGACGTGGATGATGGGGGTAGCAGGAACCACTCAGAGACGATGCGGTGTAGTTCAGGGTCTTTACTGGTGATAAAGATAGACCCTCCCGGAGTACTGGCTAGCGATCGGGGCCTGGTCAGTCTTTGAGCAGATGGGATCTCCCCTGGCCAGGCGGAGTTGTAGGCCTCCCCAACTAATTGTACTCTTCTGGCTACCTTGCTAGAGGCGGGTAAAAGTAGCCCACGTCCCTGAGTGTACCGTGTGGTGCTCACCCGTATGGCCGGTGACTCGGGGCCTTCTAGTGGCTTCCGCTCCACGACGGCGGTGCTGGTCCCACGCGTGTGACCGTGCCTTCGGGTTTCTTGGCCAGAGGACCTGAAATCCCCTGCCGGGCGGTTTCTGCTGCTGGGTCTGGGTTAATCCCCACAGCCTCGGACTCCGGGTCCGGTAGTAACTCTTCAATCAGGGCGAGCTCTTCAGCTGCCAGCCCCTGATTCCTTTTAGCACTGCTCCCACAGAGCTCCTGATCTTTCTTTCCTATGCTGCTCCTCTTCTTCTCAACTCTTCTCTTCTCTTCTAACCCTGCCTCAGCCCCAGTTTTATATAGGGGAAGTTCTTCCCCTCCCAGGACTGGGCAGGAGGTGTGGCATGCATAGGATTCCTGACCAAGAGACCTCCCACCTGCTCTCAGACATAACATTGCTATTACTGTGGAGACCAGACCCCTGGGGTGCCACACCGGACACCGAGGGGAGCTCCACTGCCACAGGCACCGCCAGCGCAACCGCTGCAGCAGTCATGCCATTCACCATGCCCTATATCCCGGGGGCAACATGGCTACCCCAGCACTCAGGGGAGTCACATACTCTAAATGACTTTAGAGAAAGACTGGATAGCCTCTTCCAGGTGTACCCCCTCACAGAAGAGCAAAAAGTGAGCATCCTGGTGGCCCAATTAATCGGGGCAGCCCAAAGGGAGGTAAAGTCCTGGCCACCTGGGAGGAAAAGGACTGTCAGAGAGATACTAGCCCGGCTGAAAGACACGTTTGACACCCGCACCTCAGCCGAAATAAAACTAAGATTTTATGGGTGCAAACAACGGGCACATGAAAGTATAAGAGACTATGCTCTAAACCTACAAGAGGCCCTGAGAGCCATTAAGCAGGCAGACCCTGACAGCGTGGGAAATGAAGATAAGCTGTTGACTGAACAATTTATTGAGGGTCTACTGTGCAATGCCCACCGAACCCAGTTGCGGGCAATGGCCTTACAGGACCCTGACCTGGACTTTGCACAGTTCAAGGACAGAGCCATCCGGGTGCTCCGAGAAGCGGCACTAGGTGGCGCTGTGACCCACAGGCGCCCTGCTATCACTCACCACCAGGAGACGGCGCCCTTGTCTGCAGGGCCTGTGGGAGCTGATGCGCAGGCTTTAAACAGTGACCCGGCTACAGACCTGCACCATCAGGTCCAAGAGCTGACTAAGAGCGATGCCGCGCTAACCAGAACTGTGCAGTCTTTACAGGTCTCTTCTCCAGGAAAGATCCAGCTGGCATCCGGACGGGAGGACGTCCCGTGGCGCCGACTGAGGAGGACCCCACCGGCCAGAGGAAGACCCAGCGACAGATACAACGAGGACGGACGACCCATCTGCCGCCGCTGCAATCAACCCGGACATGTGGCAAGGTACTGTCATTTAAACGGGCACAACCTGGGGTAGAGGGCCAACCCCCAGGCATAAGATCATCAGGCCCATCAAACTGGCGTGATAAATACGTAGGGGGACGTCAAATCTTGCCTGTGGTACTGGATGGCATTCCTATGAGTGCCCTACTAGACACTGGGTCACAGGTGACCACCATCCCGTACGTGCTCTTTAAGTGGTACTGGAATGACTCGGACATAACTCGCTACCCAGATGACGACCTGAGTATCATCGCCAGCAATGGTCAGCCCGTGCCGCAGGTGGGATTCAAAGAGGTGACCATTAAGATCGGTAAAGTCGAACTGGCGGCACAAGGACTGATTATAGTGGACATAGACCGTCATGAGAGTCACCCTAGAATAACCTTGGGAACTAATGTGATTGAAAATTGTCTTGCAGAGGTGATTCTCATTTTACAGCAGGTTGCCAAGAACGCCAGTTCCGGCCAGCAGCGTGTGCTCCAAAAAGAGATCCGGGCACTGATGAAACGGCAACAGGTGGAACTATCTGGTGGTGAGATAGGTAGCGTGAGAATGTGTGACCCGTTCCCTATTGCCATGCCCCCAAAAAGTGAGATGATGATTTGGTGCCGGGCAGCTATTGGTCTAAGAGGTAGAGACTACCAAGCAATGGTAGAACCCGTCTACTCAGACAGTAGGCCCACCATTTTGACAGCACGGAGGGTGGTCGATGTGCGCCATGGGAGGGTGCCCGTTCGCATCATAAATATCGGGGAGAGAGAAGTACACCTGCCCCGGTATGCCACGCTAGCCAAATTGTTCACCATAAACCAGAATTCTGTACAGGCCGTGGAACCCTTGCCTCCATCTCAACCAGAGGAAGGTAACGACTCTAAGAAATCAATGGAGGACTGGTGTCAGCAACTGCATTTGGGTACTGACTCCACTCCCTCACACCAGAAACAGGGAGTCTATCGGGTGGTTCGAGAGTACGAGAGAGTGTTTAGTAAACACCCGCTAGACTTCGGGCGAGTAAAGGGGGTAGAACACCACATCCCCACGGGAGACCATCCTCCCATAAAGGAGAGATACCGACCCGTACCCCCTGCACACTATCAACACGCCAAGGGGATGCTTAGAGACATGAAGGAGGCTGGGGTAATTAGGGACAGCTGTAGCCCCTGGGCAGCTCCACTAGTCTTAGTGAAAAAGAAAGACAACACCATGAGAATGTGTGTAGACTACAGGAAGGTCAACCGTATCACACACAAAGATGCGTACCCGTTACCAAGGATAGAAGAGTCCTTAGCTGCATTAAAATCTGCTAACTTCTTCTCTACTTTTAATCTCACTAGCGGGTACTGGCAGGTTCCTGTAGCAGAGGCGGGCCGGGAGAAGACCGCATTCACCACCCCGATGGGTCTCAGTGAATTTGACTGTATGCCGTTCGGGCTCTGCAACGCACCAGGAACCTTCCAACGGTTGATGGAATGCTGTCTGGGACACCGGAATTTCGAGACGGTCCTGTTATACCTGGACGATGTCATCATCTATTCCAAGACCTACGAGGACCACCTGAAACACCTGGCAGAAGTGTTTGAAGCTCTGGCAAACTACGGCCTAAAGGTGAAACCCTCCAAGTGTCACCTCCTGAAACCAAAGGTGCAGTACCTGGGACACGTGGTGAGTGCTGACGGAGTGGCTCCCGACCCTGATAAGATCACCGTGATTAAGGACTGGCCAAGACCCTCCAGCATAAAGGAAGTGCGGCAGTTCCTCGGGTTGGCAGGCTACTACCGAAGATTCATTCCCGCTTTCACCAAAATGGCAGCCCCTATGCAGGACCTCCTGATAGGTCAATCTCGGAAAGCCAGAAACCAGAAGCCGCCCTTCAGGTGTGAAAAGCTGGAAGAGGAGTCCTTTTGCCAGCTGAAGATGGCCCTCACGGGGGATGAAATCCTGGCATATACAGACTACAGCCAGCCCTTTATCCTCCACACGGATGCAAGCAACATCGGGCTAGGAGCCGTACTGTCCCAGATCCAGCAGGGGAAAGAACGGGTAATCGCTTACGCCAGCCGAAAGCTACAGCCCACGGAGAGGAACCCTGAGAATTATAGCTCATTCAAGCTGGAGTTCCTGGCAGTAGTGTGGGCAGTGACCGAACGTTTCAAGCATTACCTTGCCTCCTCCAAATTCACCGTGTACATGGATAACAACCCGTTGACACACCTGGACACTGCAAGGCTCGGTGCCCTGGAACAGAGATGCATGGCCCGCCTGTCCAACTTTGAATTCACCATCAAATACCGGGCAGGACGCTCAAATGACAACGCGGATGCCCTGTCTAGAATGCCGAACTTACCGGACGTAGGGGAAGATCCAGAAGATATGGAAGAAGTTGAGCTCCCTGCGTTCCACCGTCATGGGATTACCCTGTATTTCCACCGTGTGAAGGACAGGCGCTCCGTGACGTTCAATCCCTTGCCCCACTACAACTGGGCGGAGACGCAAGACAGTGATCCCGCAGTCCGTTTGGTGAAGGAAATGCTGACCCAGGCCGATGCCAGTCTTGACCCAGACGCTCCGGAGGAGACCAAGCAACTGTGGAAGGAGAAAAGTAAGCTGTTCCTCTACAGGGAGAAGCTGTGCCGGAGAATGGTTAACTCTCGAACACATGAGTTGACCTGGCAGGTAGTGGTCCCAAGACGAGACGCGGCTATGGTTCTGGAGGCATACCACAACGGAGCAGGGCATTTCGGCTGGAAGAAGCTGGAGTTCTTGTTGCGTGAACGGTTCTACTGGGTAGGCATGAGAGGAGCCATCGGGAGGTGGTGCAGAGACTGTGGCCCGTGCAACCTAAGAAGAAAGGACCGTGTCAGCCAGAAGACTCCCCTGCAGCCCATCATCACCAGACAGCCACTGGAACTGGTAGCCCTGGACCATGTGAAACTGGCTCCAAGCAGATCTGGGTATGTCTACGCCCTCACAATCGTAGATCATTACTAGAGATGAGCGTTGTTCGACTCGAATTGTTCGCCAATCTCAAATTCGAGCTGTTTTGGGCGGTGTTCGAGCCGTTCGGCGAACACGAACTATTTGAGAAAATTCGGCTGTTCGAGGTTATGTTCGATAACTGTTCGTGCACCAAAATCATAACTGGATTTTTTCTCAGTAATGATGAAAATTAATGTTAATACGCAGTTTGAGTGTACAGCGGGGCGGGGGGAGGGGCAGGGGATGGATCTCTGCAGGAATAATGAAGATCTCCATTTTTTTTTCTCTTTCCCGCATTTACAGTGGGAAGGTGCAATCTGTCAGCCTATCAGCAGCGCACACACGGAGCGAAGTGCTTTTTTCACACAAGCAAGGGCATGTGTCATTGGCAGTGTATGTCACATGTCCTTGCCCTATAAGACCAAGCCATTTTCCCCGTCGCCACCATTTTCTCACTGCTGCAGCTGCGTGTTAGACGGCACCGCTGTTGCTGTGTGCGCTATACCTTGTTAATTTCAAGCCAATTTTTGCACAAATCTACAGATAGCTTGGGAGTAGGGAATAGCTGTGATTGCAGTCCTTTTAAGGACTAGGTTACAGCATTTCCTACGACTTTTATCAGGCAGGTCTGTGCTCTTAAATAGATAGATTGTGGGAGTAAAGACTAATTGTAATTGCAGTCCTTTTCAGGACTAGGTTACATCAGTTCCTATCAGTTTTTGCCAGGCAGGTCTGTGCCAGTGCTGTGCAAGTTTTTTTCACAGCATTTGGCTGAATCTAGCAAAGCTAATCCTTTTTGGCCTATTGCAGAGTGTGTTAGTCAGTGGAGTAGACTATCTGTGTTGCAAGATATACCACCTGTGTATAGAATACCAATTTTTTTACTGCACCTAGTGAAGTAAAATCTTTTGGGCATAGCATCATTCTATTAGTCCATCTATACTGACCTCCATCAGGTTGCAAATTGAATATAATTTTTTTCTGCATCTAGCTCTGAAAAAATATTTGGCCTTCTAGCAGTGTGTGGGACTTGGTCTATTAGTCCATCTATACTGACCTCCATCAGGTTGCAAATTGAATATAATTTTTTTCTGCATCTAGCTCTGAAAAAATATTGGGCTTCTAGCAGTGTGTGGGACTTGGTCTATTAGTCCATCTATACTGACCTCCATCAGGTTGCAAATTAAAAATAATTTTTATCTGCATCTACCTCTGAAAAAATATTTGGCCTTCTAGCAGTGTGTGGGACTTGGTCTATTAGTCCATCTATACTGACCTCCATCAGGTTGCAAATTAAAAATAATTTTTATCTGCATCTACCTCTGAAAAAATATTGGGCTTCTAGCTGTGTGTGGGACTTGTTCTATTAGTCCATCTATACTGACCTCCATCAGGTTGCAAACTGAATATATTTTTTTCTGCATCTACCTCTGAAAAAATATTGGGCTTCTAGCTGTGTGTAGGACTTGTTCTATTAATCCATCTATACAGACCTCCATCAGGTTGCAAACTGAATATATTTTTTTCTGCATCTAGCTCTGAAAAAATATTTGGGCTTCTAGCAGTGTGTAGGACTTGTTCTATTAATCCATCTATACTGACCTCCATCAGGTTGCAAACTGAATATATATTTTTTCTGCATCTACCTCTGAAAAAATATTGGGCTTCTAGCTGTGTGTGGGACTTGTTCTATTAATCCATCTATACAGACCTCCATCAGGTTGCAAACTGAATATATTTTTTTCTGCATCTAGCTCTGAAAAAATATTTGGGCTTCTAGCAGTGTGTGGGACTTGTTCTATTAGTCCATCTATACTGACCTCCATCAGGTTGCAAATTCAAAATAATTTTTTGTCTGCATCTAGCTCTGAAAAAATATTTGGCCTTCTAGCAGTGTGTGGGACTTTCTCTATTAGTCCATCTATACTGACCTCCATCAGGTTGCAAACTGAATATAATTTTTTTCTGCATCTAGCTCTGAAAAACTATTTGGCCTTCTAGCAGTGTGTGGGACTTTCTCTATTAGTCCATCTATACTGACCTCCATCAGGTTGCAAACTGAATATATTTTTTTTCTGCATCTACCTCTGAAAAAATATTGGGCTTGTAGCTGTGTGTGGGACTTGTTCTATTAATCCATCTATACTGACCTCCATCAGGTTGCAAACTGAATATAATTTTTTTCTGCATCTAGCTCTGAAAAAATATTTGGCCTTCTAGCAGTGTGTGGGACTTTCTCTATTAGTCCATCTATACTGACCTCCATCAGGTTGCAAATTAAAAATAATTTTTATCTGCATCTACCTCTGAAAAAATATTTGGGCTTCTAGCAGTGTGTGGGACTTGTTCTATTAGTCCATCTATACTGACCTCCATCAGGTTGCAAATTGAATATAATTTTTTTCTGCATCTAACCCAGCCAATAGTTTTGGCCTAATACCACAGTTTGGCCACTCAGCTCTGCTCGGTTCCCATCCATTGTTTTTTTGTGCAAACAACTCCAGAGTTGTGAATTAGTTAACCACCAAAATGAGTGGAAAAAGGCCTGCTGCTGGTGGAAAGGGGAATAGGCGTGTTGGGAAGGGGAAAAAAGGTTGTGTCCGTGGGGTAGGTGTTAAAGCAACAGTAACATCTGCAGAAGAAAGACCATCTTCCAGCCAAACTAAAATGTCTACTTCTTTTAGCGGACAATGTGATAAGATCCCTTTCTTACGGCCACGCCAATCGCTACAAATTCCAGATGAGGCACAAAAACAGCAGGTGCTTCAACGGATATCAAGTGCTCCTTTAAGTGGGCTCTCCTCCACATCAACTTCAACATCACAAATACTCCAGTCCTCAAAGGTGTCACCCCAATCGCACTTGCTTCCTCACAGCTCCCAAATCTCCAGCTGCCCGTCTGAGTATGAGGTAGAACAGATGGTTGAGTCTGCAGAGCTGTTTATGACGCGCCCCCTGGGCCATATTCTTTAGGGGGAATATCCGGAGCCGGATCAGATGGGAGTTGTAGTCTTCCGAGTGGCTGTGACCCGGTCCGTGCCCAGGGTGTCAAACTCAGTTGTATGTGGCAGTCCTACAGATGTTACTAAGTTCTTAATGTCGACTACGCCACCCGTTGTATTGCGGTCACTATGGCCGCCGCTGCAGCAGGGTCCGCTGAGGCTGATGGTGTAGGTGCAGCTATTGATGGTATAACCCCCAACGGGTGGGGTATAGCCTCAGGGGGATCAGGTGCAGAGGATGGGAGTTGTGGTGATGCAGTGTAGACGGCAATCAGAGACAGAGTCGGGTTATGCAGTTTAGGATGTTTACTCACTGCTGATGTTCTGGTCACTCCAGCTTCGAGTGACCTCCCGAGCCGTGCTGCGTCCACCAGGTTCTGGATCCAGCCAACCCCCAAATAAGTCCGGAGCGTGACCCTGAGCTCTCCTTCTGTCCTTTCTCTGGCCGTCCCCACTATTGATCCACCCAGGTCCAGCTCCCTCGGGCCTTCTGTTGGGAGACCCTTGGCCTTGGGCTCCCTGACCCTCCTCGTGGTATGCCTTCGTGGTGGATGTGGTGGGTGACCGTGACAAACGCTGCCCACGGTCTCCGGTCTCTGGCTGGGGAGTGTTTTTGCCCCCACCAGCTTGGGTTCCGGTACCCTGTGCCGACTCTTCACCCGGGGATTTAAGTTGGGTTCTTGGAGTCCTTTTCTTCTGGTTCCCCCTCTGGGTCTCTCTTTCTCCTCTCTCACTCTGGGTCTCTCTTCTCCTCCGCTCGCTGACTTTCTCTCTGCAACTGACCCTGTTCTTAGTTGGTGCCCACCTTATATACACCCTCTATGTGTGAGCTCAGGTGACCAGCACCCAATGAGCTCCTATCTTTACCCAGGCTGCTCCCCCTATCTGCCCCTACACTACTTGGGATGTACCACCCCCCTCCCACTCCAGCCAGGAACAGACTCGGTCGTACCTGCACATTTCTAAGTGGGAGTACCGTCGGTCTGCTCCTCGGAAATGGGATGTGTGTAGTGCATGCAGCCTACCGAGCTCAGTTCCACACTCCTTCCTTACCCGGGAGTGGAATATCACACCTCTGGGTTGAGGTGCAATACCCCTGTAGCAGCCGAATCCTCAGGGTGCTACATTTACTCATACTATAGCCTGGGAATCAGAGGTCGACTCCAGCGCTTCTGTGAATCCAGACGAGGAAATGATCTGCACTGATGCCCAGAATCTTTATGAGTCGGATCCAGGACCAGACGCAGAAGGTTCTGACCATAATGTACAGTAGACCCTCATTCCCAAACTGTAACTCCTGTTGGTGGAGACAATGAGGAAGACGATGATGAGACTCAAATACCTGATTGGAGCGACAACTTTAGTTTTTTGTCAGGGCAGGAACAGGTTGGCTCTGAGGACGACGGGTGTGATATCGCACAGGGTGATGATGATGAGGTTGGAGATCCCACTTACTGTCAACCCACAGTCAGCCAAGAGATGAGGTCAGCAGAGGAGGTGGAGGAAGATGCTAGTGACGACGAGGTCAGGTTGCGCCTTCCTGGACAGAGACGTAGTACTGGAAGCACGTCAACAACTGCATCCTCAAACACAACTCTGCCTCTGACCACAAGTCGTGGTGGCTCTTCAGGTCGCATGGGTGCTAAGCCTTGCACAGCCTGGGCATTTTTTCAGATCGATAAAGATGACCCAACTCGTGTTATCTGTAACATTTGTCAGCAAAAGCTAAGTAGAGGCCAAAAAATACATAGTTTGAGTACTTCATGCATGAACCGGCACATGGACATGAAGCATAAGTTGCAGTGGGAAGCTCAGTGTGCTACAATGCGGCCTAGCCGGCCGGGCCAACCACCGTCTGCCATATCTTGTGCATCCGCGGCCTCTTCATCCTCTGTGACTGGGGGGACAGCAGTCACACCTGTTTTGGGGCGCAGACCTGCCACCTCTTTACCCGCAACAGCCAGCGTGATTGGCAGGTCATCATTTTCTTTGGAGGTGGTAACACCAGCTGGTGTTGAGCACTGTCCGACATCGATAGCACCACCTTTGGATCAAGGCAACCTAACATGTCCGCCTGCATCTTCCTCACAGACCGGCAGTTTGCCGGGGACACCCTTATCAACCCAGTCTAAGCACAATAGCCAGCCCTCGGTCCCTCAGATGTGGACAAGTAAAAGACCATTTCCTCCTAGCCATGAGAAAGCTAAGAGGTTGAATTTCACCATCTGCAAGCTCTTGGCTACAGAAATGCTGCCTTTCCGCCTGGTGGACACAGAGGATTTTCGAGACCTTATGTCCGTCGCAGTGCCCCAGTACCAGATGCCCAGTCGGCACTACTTCTCAAAGAAAGGTGTGCCTGCGCTCCACCAGCATGTCGCACACAACATCACCGCTTCTTTGAGAAACTCTGTGTGTGACAGGGTGCATTTCACCACAGACACTTGGACGAGTAGGCATGGACAGGGGCGTTACATGTCGCTGACTGGGCACTGGGTAACTATGGTGACAGCAGGACAAGGGGCTGCTGTCCAAGTCTTGCCGTTCCCACGAGTTGTGCGTCAATCCTATTTATGTCAAAGTTCCTCCACTGCTTCTGCCTCCTCAACCTCCTCTCGGTCTTCCACCTGCACCCAAAGCCTGTCTGGTCATGCCACAAGCTTTCTAACTGCGCAGAAGGGATCCTGCACACCTCCTTACTATGCTGGCAGTAGGGCTCAACGTCATCAGGCGGTTTTTACTTTGAAATGTCTGGGAAATGTGAGTCACACAGCTGAGGAGTTATGGTCAGCTCTGGAGAACCAATTTCATGAATGGTTGTCTCCACTGGACCTGAAACCAGGGAAGGCCGTGTGCGACAATGCTGCAAACCTGGGTGCGGCCCTTCGCCGGGGCAATGTCACACACGTGCCTTGTATGGCTCACGTGTTGAACCTGGTTGTCCAGCAATTTTTAGCCCACTATCCCAGACTAGATGGCCTTCTGCAGAGGGCACGGTCGCTGTGTGCTCACTTCCGCCGTTCGCATCCCGCAGCTCAGCGACTTACATCTCTACAGAAGTCGTTGGGCCTGCCACTTCACCGGCTAAAATGCGATGTGCCTACCCGGTGGAATTCAACTCTGCACATGTTGCAGCGACTGTGACAGCACCGACAAGCCCTGGTGCAATACGTTCTGACGTATAGCCTGGGCCAACGAGATCCGGAGGTGGGGCAAATCACGCTGGAGGAGTGGTCTCAGATCAGGGACCTATGCACCCTTCTGCACAGTTTTGAAATGGCGACGAAGATGTTTAGTGCTGACGATGCCATTATCAGCATGACTATTCCGGTGATTTACATGCTGGAGCACATGTTAAACAGAATTCGGAGTCAGGTGGTGGTACAAGAGGAGGTGGAGGAAGTAGAGGAGGAGGAGTTGTATGCAGAAGGGCTAACATCTGCAAGGTCCAGACGGTCGGCAGCACCAAGGCGGCAGGCATGTGAGGGTGGGGGAGATGGTTTTACCAGGGCGCATGGTAGCAGCCAAACTAGTGAGGAAGGTGCAGGAGCCCAGGAAGAAGTGGAGGACGAACTGATGGAAGACTCATCAGATGAGGGAGACCTTGATCACATTTCTGTTGTGCGAGGTTGGGGGGAGAGGACAGAGGAAGGAAGCATGATTGTTACCTCGCCACCAACACAACAGGGACTTGGTGCTCCTGGATGCGCAACACACATGAGTGCCTTCTTGCTGCACTACCTGCAACATGACCCTCGAATTGTGAGAATTAGAAATAATCCTGACTACTGGGTTGCCACACTGTTAGATCCCCGGTACAAAAGTAAATTTGCAGAAATTATTCCTGCCATAGAAAGGGATGCACGCATGCAGGAGTATCAGCAGAGACTGTTGCAGAATCTTACATGTGCTTTTCCACAAAATACCAGTGGTGCACGTAGTGAATCTCACAGTTCCAACTTGCCAACCGTGGGACCGTCAAGTGTTCAGCACTCAAACCGTAACAGAACCACAGTATCTGCTGGTAACATCAATTTTGCGGAATCATTTCACCACTTTTTTAGCCCATCCTTTGCAAGGCCACAGGAGACAAGAAGTCTGACACATAGTCAACGCCTAGAGACGATGGTACAGGAGTATCTCCAAGTAAACATTGAAGCCACGACTGTGTCACTGGACCCTTGCTCTTTTTGGGCTTCCAATCTGGATAAATGGCCGGAGCTAGCCACTTACGCCTTGGAGATCTTGTCATGCCCCGCAGCCAGCGTTCTGTCTGAACGTGTGTTCAGCGCTGCTGGTGGTGTGCTGACAGATAAGCGCACGCGGCTCTCCACTGATAATGTAGACAGACTCACGTTCATAAAGATGAACAAATCATGGATCCGAAACGACTTTTCTACCCCTGTGTCATCCTGGGGAGAGTAAAAGCTTGATGATTGGTTAAAATCACCCTACCAACCGTTTTAAGCTTTCAAATTACTAATCATGTTTATCTGTATCTTGGCTGGAAAATAATTTGGGCTTTGTAGCAGTGTGCAGCACTGATTCTATTAGGCCATCTATAATAAGCTCCACCAGATTTAAAATTACTAATCATGTTTATCTGTATCTTGGCTGGAAAATAATTTGGGCTTTGTAGCAGTGTGCAGCACTGATCCTATTAGGCCATCTATAATAAGCTCCACCAGATTTAAAATTAATAATAATTTTTAGCTGCATCTAGCCCGGAAAATAATTTTGGGGCTCCGAGATGCGCAAGACACATAAGTGCCTTCTTGCTGCACTACCTGCAGCATGACCCTCATATTGTCAGAATTCGAAGTAATCATGACTACTGGGTTGCCACACTCTTAGATCCCCCAAAATTTTCGATCAACCTTTTCATTTTAATAAAGACCAAAAAAATGGTCATTTTTGAAATTATAAGCATTAGCAGGTTATTAGAAACTGAAATCAAACAGTTTTCAACTCAAAACTTTATTCTAGGTGATGTTACATTTTCACATAGGACCCCTTGTTCGAAAGGAGCTTCTGAACTCTCTCGTCCATTGAATTTGTCAGGTTTTGGATGGTTTCTGCTTCAATTGTTTTGCATGAGGACAGAATACCCTCCCAGAGCTGTTGCTTAGATGTGAACTGCCTCCCGCCATCATAGACACTCCTTTTGATGATGCTCCAGAGGTTCTGAATGGGGTAGAGGTCAGGGGAGCATGGGGGTCACACCATAAGTTTGTCCCCTTTTATGCCCATATCAGCCAGAGATGCAGATGTTTTATGTGCAGCATGAGATGGTGCATTATCATGCAAAAAAATTATCTTGCTGTGAAATACATGGTTCTTCTTCTTGAACCATGGCAGGAAGTGCTGTTTGAGAAAATCCACATACATTATGGAGTTCATCTTTAGCGCCTTCAGGGATCCTAAAGGGGCCGACAATCTCTCTCCCCATGATTCCAGCCCAAAACATTACTCCACCTCCTCCTTGTTGGCGCTGTAGCCGTGTTTGCGTGGGGTGTCCATCAACCAGCCATCCTCCACTCCATCCATCTGGACCATCGAGCGCTGCACGACACTCATCCGTGAACAAAACAGTTTTGAAATCAGTCTTCATGTAATGTTTGGCCCACTGGAGCCGTTTCTGCTTGTGTGAAGTGGATAGAGGAGGTCGACAGGATGGCGTATGCACAGCTGCAAACCTCTGAAGGACCCTGCATCTTGTTGTTCGGGGGACGTTGGAGGCACCAGCAGCTTCAAAAACTTGTCTGCTGCTATGACAAGGCTTTTTTGCCGCTGCTCTTTTAACCTGACGTAATTGCCTGTAGGAAAGAGTCCTCAATTTGCCCTTATCAGCACGCACACGTGTGTACTGTGAATCAGCTACATACTTCTTGATTGCCAAGACACTTCATCCTGATCATCGCACAATGTTGATTGTAGTCATGCCTTGACCTAAACACTCCACAATTTGTTGCTTCTCAGCAGCCGACACATCCTTTTTCTTTCCCATTTTGGCAGAAAATGTAGGCTGCTTAATAATGTGAGACAGCCTTCTTAAGTAGTCTTGCCTTTCATTGGACACACCTGCCACACTAATTAGCACTGGTGTCTGCAATTGCTTACAGTGATATAAAGAGCCCTGACACACATCACCATCAATGAGTTTAACTGACAAACAAACAAATTCTTCCCTTATCACTCCTAAACACTTTTTGCATAATAATTTGGAACGCGGTGTACATGTGCTTTTCCACAAAACACCAGTGGTTCAGGTAGTGAATCTTACAGTTCTAACTTGCCAACCGTGGTCTGTATGGAGTTGTTCAATAAAGGGCCCAAAATTAAGATAACATAGATGGGAGAGGTCTCTATGAATAGGAATTCCTAAGTATTTGATACCCTGTGAGGGCCAGGCAAAGGGAAAGTTGGACTGGATGGAATCCTATATGGATTTAGGGAGGGAGACATCGAGGGCCTCAGACTTCACTGCATTGATTTTAAAATTTTACCATGTAACAAAGTGATCTATTTCAGCCATAACAGCAGGGATGGATATATGTGATTGAGTGATATATACTAGGACATCATCAGCAAATAGAGAGCACTTGTACTCGGTGCCTCCCACCTCAATCCACCTAATATTGGGGTTATGGCGAATTGATGAGAGCAGGTGCTCCGTCACTAGGATGTATAAGAGAGGGGACAGAGAACATCCCTGCCTTGTCCCATTGGTGATTGTGAAAGGTGCTGAAAATGTTCTGATGCACCCCCTGGGCCTTGGGACACCCGGAGCCGGACCCTTTTTGGTGGATGCTGGTGGTTGTAGTCTTCGTGGCGGCGACCCAGTTCCGTGGCTCAGGGTGGTCAAACCAGTGGCGGAACTATTTATGTGGTTTTGATGTTTAAATGTCCGACTACGCCACCCGTGGATTGCGGTCAGAGTGAACCGCCGCTGCAGGGCAGACCGCTGAAGCTGGTGTTGTGGGTGCAGCAGAGCGTAGCATAACTCCCCACGGGAGGAGTATAGCCTCAGGGCAGTGTATGCGGAGGATGGGGGTGATGGTGCAGGGCAGCAGCAGTAACGACACGGAGTCAGTGATGCAGTCCAGGGCCTTTACTCACAGTTCTTATTATCCAGACCACGTCTGCAGGTAACGGCTGCCCACGTCGTACTGTGCTCACCAGGTGAGGGGCTCAGACAACTCCCAGATAACTTTGGAGCGCTTCACAGGACCCCCTTTGTGTGTCCTTTGTCTGGCCTTTCTTACCAACACTTCTGTCCGGCTGCCTCGGGCCTCCTCTTGGTAAACTTGGCGCCAGTTTCCCTGACCCTATGTGGTGCCTTCCTAGCGGGTGTAGCGAGGGGCTGCGCCACATAAAATGTCACAGCCTCCTGTTTCTAGCTGAGGGTCGTTTCCTGCCTCCACTAGTTTCGGGGACCGGTCTCCCCCTTTGGCCTGACCCCTCCACGCAGGTGGATTCGGGCGTGCGGTGGCGACTCGCCCGTCCGCACCCCTGGGATCCCTTCATTCCTCGTTCCTGGAGCCTTCTCCGCTCCTCTTCCTTCCTTCTCCCTTTTCCAGGCCTGGGCCTCTGTTACTAGGCCCGCCTCCGGAGCAGAGCTCATGCAGAGCCCCTGCTCCCTGCCACTTCTGCTCAGACTTCTCTGCACTGAACTAAGATGGTGCCCACCTTTTATACTCCCTTCTCAATGCACCCAGGAACTGCTTCCTCCCTGCTCCTGCACTACAGGGTTCCCCTTCCTCAGTGTTCCCTCCCCCCACTCCAGCCAGGGACAGGGACTGTCGTGCCCATCTCAGGGGCATATTGGTCGCCCTGCCCCACGGCAATGTGGTGTAATGCATGCAGGTGTCGGGTCCTGATCCACACTCCATCCTTACCTGAGAGTGAGATATCACACCTCTGGGTGAGGTGCAATACCTCTGTAGCAACCGAGCCCTCAGGGTAATACAGTTCCATTTTTCTTCAGCCTAGGTGACGTATTGCGATACAGGGCCGTGATTTTGGCTATAAAAGGGTCCCCTAGACCCCTACCCCAAGCTTTTTAAGAGAATCATATATGGCGTGCCAGGAGACTCTATGGAATGCTTTCTCAGCATCCAACGAGAGTATCTAATTACAAATTTTTAACTGCATCTAGCCCAGGAAATACTTTGTGCCTAGTAGCAGTGTCTGCTAGTCAGCGGATTATCCCGGCTGTTAAGCAAGCTACACCACCTGTAGTTTTGACACTTAATTTTTTCAAAGGAAATGCTTCGGGACCACGGGATACTCAGTGAAGAGCATCAGGAGGCACCCCAAGGCATAGGGGCTGGGACTGGCAGTAGGATGCCTTGCGGTGGACAGCCGAGCTCGATCCTTATAAAAGCTTTTTAACTGCAGCAGCTTTAGTGGACGCTACTGGAGCTGGAATTACGCGGCTGCTGGCATGAGACTTGCCCTCCAATAGATCCTTGTAAATGGATTTAAAGTGTATTCATTCAAATTAGAGAGACAATTTAAATTTAAAAACTTAGAGCTGCCTCCACCACAGGGGGGCTCGCTCGACCCACCAGCGGACAGGCACCAGTATTGGGAGAGGGGGGCTGGCCGTCAGGGTTCACCGCGGCTCTGGCACAAACCCGGCGAAACGGAGGTGGCACGGGCAGGAGCGGACTGAACGTGTCGGCTTCTCACTTTTTGGATTTTAGAAGGGCATGACATGCCTATATCTGTGTCTCCCCCTCCTTTTACTCCTCCACCTCTTTTCTTTTCGCATGACTATATGTACTTGTCACTTTTCCATGTGTTAGTTGTGTCTTCTGAGCAGTTTGTCAGCTTTTGGACACCTTTGAAGGTGTTTTCTATGTGTTTCTATGTGTTTTTGTTTGCCTGCCATTGGTTTTAACGGTGTTCGAAGGTGTTCGACGAACAGTTCGACGAACAGTTCGGCAAACACACGGGTGTTCGACGAACCGAACCGAACTCGAACACTACGGGGGTGGCTCAACACTAATCATTACTCCCGGTTCGTTTTGGTGGTCCCGGTCAAGGACTTAACGGCTCAAACGGCAGCTAGAGCCTTCCAGCAGCACTTCTGCCGTCCACACGGGTACCCGGACCAAGTGTTGACAGACCAAGGGCCAGCCTTCGAAGCGGAGGTCTTCCAGGAGTTCTGCAACCTGTATGGCTGCAAGAAGATAAGAACAACGCCCTATCACCCGCAGACCAACGGACTATGTAAGAAGATGAACCAGGTGGTGATAGATCTGCTAAAAACATTGCCCCTGGAAGAACGCAGTCTGTGGCCTGAGAAACTGCCCGATCTGGTGGACCTGTATAACCACATCCCTGTAGGTTCCACCAACTGTACCCCGGTTTACCTAATGAGAGCAAGACCTGGTAAGCTGCCTATTGACCTGGATATGGGAGGTGCGATGAACCCGTAGCCGCCATCTTGGTAATGATAAATCATATCCAGGGATGGCCACACTTCAGCAGCCCCCATCCTTGGGACCTTCTGTTAAAATGTCAACTAGATAGTTTCCCCCATCCAGGCTCCTGTGAGATAAGAAGCTCCAGGGCCTACTTAACACTTGAATGCTAGGAGCTTCAAAGACTTCGAGAGGAAACACAGACAGCAGGGGGGGGGGTGCGTAGTCCATCTGTAACTCTGACCCTTTGTCCCATAAGACTAGTTTCTTTGTCTGTCACAAGCATGGAGGCATAAGATATAGAAACATGAATAGTACACGCATGTTGCGTGGGATGGGCCAATAAAAAATATCACGGCGTCCCTGAGACATTGCGCACACAAGCCTCCGCGGTAGACGTTTGTACGTGCTCTGGAAGCCAAGATATAGCGCTGAGCCATTCCTGAGGACCGTATGGTATCATAATTGATATCAAAAGGTCGGTTACGGCGGCCCGAATCCATGGGAACCCCTGGGGTATCATGAGACCATCCCAGAAGAAGTTATTGGGTTCCTTAGAATTTGGGCTTCTGATCGAAGTTAGACCTGAGGGTGGAGACTGAGCCAGCTGACCTCACCAGCAGTGGGCGAGACGGGGCAGGTAAGATAGCAGGACAGACAAGACATCAGTCAGTGTTGACCCAAGAGTGGGGTGCTGAACATCTGAGCACCAGCTGAGGCCACCAAGGGGAGGAGCAGTTTGACCATGCGTTGGTAGGCCTCAGCCTGTAACAAAGAACCGTGCCTGCGACCGCAGAATCCTCTCCCTGCGTCACAAGAAAATCAAGAAACCGGTAACTGATATGCTGTGGTGATTCTGTGTGTTGTATTCCATTGTTGTATAGTTTAGCCTGACCTTATACCTGTGTATTTTTAATTGCATATCGTGTATCTAGTGTATTATTATAATCAATTACCTCAATTAATTGTGGGCCTGCCTTTTATTCTGCATAACAAACGCACGTCCGTGTGAGCTCGGCTCAAGCCAAAAACGCTACCCAGGGTTGGTTCCTGACCCGATATAGGCCCATTCACGGACTGGGCGTATATCTAAAATAGGGACTGGTGGCAGCATACCAACTGGGGATTGGGGAAGGCTGGTAGTGACGGTCGGAGGTTCAGATATATATATTCCTGGCGTGGCCAAGGAAGATATATATACCGCCCTCACTACAGAGGGCCCCGATACCCAGTAGGTTACAGGACAGTCTCTCTGGCGACCGCTTTTCCTTGACTGACCTGAGGCTAAGAGGGCGCTAGCGAGTTGTGCTGTGTAGTGACGTTACGGTTTAGTGACGTTGAAGGGATAACACTCTACCGTGTTCGCTGCGCTGGTTGCAGCTACCTGGCACTACTTTCTCTAGGTGCAGTACCTTGACTGACCTGAGAGGTAAGGGGGCGCCAGAGAGCTGCACCCACCGGCCGGCTTTCATCACAGGAGTCCTGACACCTGAGGACACCTCGCCAGAGGCAGACTGGGATACAGAACGGCAGCAGCAGTATCGGAAAGTACAGGAGAGCGTCGAGCGAACTCTGTCTCAAGCTAGAGAGAGGCAAGAGAAGGCTTATAACCAGTATGCTCCCGCTGTTCCGCTGGTACCTGGAGAGCAGGTCTTGAAGAGGAAGAGGCGGTTCCACAAGTTGGACGACCAGTGGGAAAAGGACCCGTACACCGTACTGCCATCAAGCCATGAGAACCCAAAAATCTGCGTAATCAGTAAGGATGGAGGAGAAACCACAGCCATTGTCTCCAGAGACCACCTGAAGAAGTGTCCCGAGCAGCTGCAAAGCCCTGAAGAAGATCAAGAAAACCCTCAACCCGCAGAGGAAAGGGAAGAAATGATCAGTACCGTACTCGGAGACTTCCCCCGGTCTTGGACACAAGTAAACGGCGCTGTCGTGGTACCCATCCTCACCTTTCTCCAGCCAGCCCCTCAAGTGCCTACAGAGGAACTGGTAGAGCTGGAAGAGCAGCCGGCACAGGAGGCAGAAGAATCCACACCAGCAGTCCAGGAGGATCAACCCTCTGCTAGTAGTGAGCTTGCCGTGCCCCTAGTGAGCCAAAGAGTGCGCAGACGGCTGCCCAGCTTGCCCATAACACCTCCTACACCCTGTAGTGCAGAACCAGTTAGTGAGCTCCGTAGGTCCACTAGAGTCACTAGAGGTCAGATGCCCGCTCGCTGGAGAATCTAAACTAATGCACTGTGAATTTATCTGTTTAACTGTTTATGGTTTATGTTTGTTGCCTGTTATTAATTATGTTTCTCAGTTACCCTGCAGATTTATTTGGACTAACAGGTTATGGACACTGGATAACCGGAACAGTTTTGTAGATAGCTGCACCTTGGTGCCTCTTGCGAAGATGGCCGCAGAAGAGAAAACCTGTCTGGCGTGACCTCCTTGCGGCCCAAAGTAGTTAGTCCACCCTTGCAGCCACGCCCAAGGCCAACGCAAGGGGTTTGCTTTGGACAGGTCCCCTACTTCGCTTAAAGTTTCACCTTGGGTGATATGGACACCCGGTTACGGACACGCCGTGACCTTTAAAGAACTAAAGCTTCTTGTAAATATGTTATTGTATTATTGTTATACCCTGTATTTATGTTTCTTTAAAAAAATGTGTTTAGTCCCGGAGTACTAAAATTTACTAGGGGGGAATGGGGCACCCCAGGGGTCTGGTTACCACAGTAATAGAGATATTATGTCTGAGAGCAAGTGGGAGGTTTCTCTGGTCAGGAGCCCTAAACATGCAACACGGCCCACCCAGACCTGGGAGGGGAGGAATCTGCCCTTATAAACTGGGTCTGGGGCGGGATTAGGTGAGACAGAGCCTGCAGAACAAGCAGAGCAGTCAGAGCCTGGAGAGGGAAAGTGAGAACAGGAGCTCTGTAGGAGGAGAAGCAGAAGGCCAGGGGCTGTGAGCAGAGATATAGCTCGCCCTGCCTGAAGTTACTAAAACCGGACACAGGAGTCCGAGGCTGTGGGGACTAATATATACCCAGCAGCAGAAACCAGCCAGCAGGGGATTCCAGGTCCTCTGGCCATAGAAGCCCGGAGGCTCAGTCACAAAGAAGGGACCAGCGCCGCCATCCAGGAGCGGAGGCTAACAGAAGGCCCCAAGTCACCAGCCATACGGGTGAGCACCACACGGTATACTCAGGGACGTGGGCTACTTGTAACCGCTGACAGCAAGGTAGCCAGGAAGAGTGCAGATAAACAGGGAGGCCTACAACTCCACCTGGCCAGGGGAACTCCTGCTTGCTTGCAGACTGACCAGGCCCCTTATGCTAGCCAGTACTCCCGGGAGGGTCTGCCTTATACCATCAGTAAAGACCCTGAACCGCACCACACGTCTCTGTGATTCCTTGCCGCACCAGCACCATTAGCACTGGGACCCTCACACCATCACCACCATCATCCACATTAGCTGCTCTGAGGCAATACTACTCCCGTGGGGAGTCATCCCATACTCAGCTGCGCAAACAACATCAGCCTCAGCGGTCTGCAGCGCAGCGGCGGTCCCCACTGACCGCAATCCACGGGTGGCGTAGTCGGACACTTATTACAATACAAATAGACTGCCACTGGTTTGACCACCCTGGGCACGGACCGGGTCACCGCCACACGAAGACTACAACCCCCAGCATCCTACAACAGGCCCGGTTCTGGGTTCCCCTGCACAGCACATATACATGTGTATAGATGGCACCGTGCGGCCTCCTGCTGTGTATAGATGGTTACGTGCGGCCTCCCGCTGTGTATAGATGGCATTGTGCGGCCTCCCGCTGTGTATAGATGGCGCCGTGCGGCCTCCCGCTGTGTATAGATGGCATTGTGCGGCCTCCCGCTGTGTATAGATGGCGCCGTGCGGCCTCCCGCTGTGTATAGATGGCTACGTGCGGCCTCCCGCTGTGTATAGATGGCTACGTGCGGCCTCCCGCTGTGTATAGATGGCTACGTGCGGCCTCCCGCTATGTATAGATGGCTACGTGCGGCCTCCCGCTGTGTATAGATGGCTACGTGCGGCCTCCCGCTGTGTATAGATGGCTACGTGCGGCCTCCTGCTGTGTATAGATGGCTACGTGCGGCCTCCCGCTGTGTATAGATGGCGCTGTGTGGCCTCCTGCTGTGTATAGATAGCTACGTGCGGCCTCCCGCTGTGTATAGATGGCTACGTGCGGCCTCCCACTGTGTATAGATGGTGCCGTGCGGACTCCCGCTGTGTATAGATGGCGCCGTGCGGCCTCCCGCTGTGTATAGATGGGTACGTGTGCTCAATATTGAGTCATGCAATTAATGTTAGGCTATGCGCCCACGATGCAGAAATGCTCCAGATTTTTCCTGAGCGTTTCTGCATCTCCCTGGCAGAAAAAATGCATGCGGATTGTACATGCGGATTGTACATGCAGATTGTACATGCAGATTGTACATGCGGATTGTACATGCGGATTGTACATGCGGATTGTACATGTGGATTGTACATGCGGATTGTACATGCGTTTTTCCTGCCAGGGACATGCGGATGTGAAGCGTTCTTCACTTGCATTTCCGCATGCGGGTTGATAAGCGATTTTAGCATCACCTGGAAAGTGCTTCACAACTTGGTCACACTATATAAATCCATGCAACCGGCATATATAGTGTGACCATAAAAGAATGGTAAAAAATAAATATATACTTACCTTCTGATGGCCTGCCGACGTCAGCGGTCGCGTGACCCGTCACATGACTAAATGACGTCACGGCAGGTCCTTTTCAGACCATCGCGAACTGCCGGCAAGCCAGGACGCATCGGATAAAGACACCGGGGGCCATCAGAAGGTAAGTATAATGTATATTTTTTCTTTTATTCTTTTTTTTACAGGTTCTATGGTACCCGGGTCCGGAGGAGAGTCTCCTCTTCTCCAGACCCGGGTACCATCCGCACATTGAAACGCATGGATTCCGCATCTACAGATCCAGTGATGCGGATTCCATGTGTTCCTGTGCAAGTCAATGGCGGCGAAAACACCGCGCTTCCGCAAAATAATTGGTAATGCTGCGGATTTTTCCGCAATGATAATCCGCCGCGGAAATTTCCGCAGCATGTGCATAGCACATGCGGATTATCATTGGGGAACATGGCAGACCTTCTACCAAGCGCTTTTAAAGCGTTTCTGCAGCGGAACTGCCGCTGCGGAGACGCTTATAAAACGCATCGTGGGCACACAGCCTAAAAAAAATTATTATAATTAATATTGTGGCAAATTAATTTCACATGATCTATCACAGGGGATCATGTGACATGTGATACATCAGGTGTGTGTGTGTGTGTGTGTGTGGGCCGCGCCTTCTAAACTGCCCGGGTCCCTTGCTACTCTTAATCCACCCCTGATATGTGTGTGTGATATGGACCGCGTCATCTAATGACAGGTGACTAGTAGTGATGAGCGAGCACTAAAATGCTCGGGTGCTCGGGTCGAGCACATTGGAATACTCGGGTGCTCGACCCGAGCAACGAGCCCAATGTAAGTCTATGGGAAACTCAAGCATTTTTCAGGCGACTCCCCCTGGCGGTCTGCAGAGGGCCTAAAAATTGCCCAAATCTATGGGAACAGTGCTCAAATGACATGGGAACAGCATGGGGAAGACCCCTGGAAGCATTTCTGACTCCCAGGTCACTGCTGTCAGCAACGTGGTCAGAGTATTACGCCACTTTTACGGACTCACAATAAAACATACAAAAACGAAACCAAAATGGATTTTCCTGGGAAATATATTAAGGAACTTCCTTTCCAGGGTAATGACTTGTATATAAGGCAAAATAAATAACCAAAAACAAAAATACTCCTCCACACCTTGGGCTATGTTCACATGTAGCGTTTTTGATGCGTTTTTGCACTTTTGCATTGCTTTCAACCAAGACAAATGCATTCACCAGGAAATGTCATTTTAACATTTTACAACCTTATCTGGCCATGTGGTGTGTGACACATCGTCAGACACATGTATACAGTGCTGAAAAGACACGGGAACAACATGGGGAAGACCCCTGGAAGCATCTCTGACACCCAGGTCACTGCCTAAGAGTGTGCCCATCATAAGTGATCCTTGGCGCATGCGAAGATGCCTCCCGCCATGCACCTGTCGTTGCAGACTTGCAACAATCACCGTCCACGTCCCTGTCCCAGTGCAGCGTTCAGTTGTTCCTACCCCATTCCTTGGAATGCAAGCGCAAGTATGCAGCCAGCCACCAACCCACAGGCTGCAATACTATACTGCCAAATTTTTGACAGCTGCTTACACTTGAAATGTGGCCTTTTAGGCTCGTGGAGGCGGAAGCTTTTCACAACCTCATGCCGGCGGCGACTGGGTGTCCATACTCAGTCCCCCACCGCCACTATATTTCCCGGTATTGCCTCCTCCTTCCACAAGCACGGGTCCCACAACATTACTCGTGCCCTCCCCAGTGCATTTACTGGGAAGGACCGCCTAACCACAAACACGTGCACTGGTGAATGTGGCCAGGGACGGTACGGAGCCAGTCCACAACTTTTTTTGCTGAGAGTTGTATTTAGCTCGGTGAAAGGACTGGCATAGAGGGAAACCCTATTTACCCTTCGCGTCATTTCTCCCAGGAAGTCCTCTAAAGCTGCTTGCACTTGAAATGTGGCCTCAACATTACTGCTGGTACTTTTCTGTGGGAATTTGCTTGCCTCCTACCAGCCTTGAATATTTCCAGCAAACTATGGTACGACGCCATGGTATTAGCACTGCCCCCAGTACCAGTAGCGAAGCCATTCCCTATTTCCTTCTCAGGAATTTTATTTGGTAGACTGAGTGGCTGCCCAAATACATTCGTTTCTCACAAAGGAGCTGAAGATAGAGTGGCAGCAGGTGCAAGTTTCTCCAGCCTGTTAGATATTAGAGGGTGAACGGCAGCACATTGGATCAGTGGTTAGCACTGAAGACTTGCAGCGCTGGGATCCTGGGCTCAAATCCCAGCAAGGACAACATCCCAACAAGGACTTTGTATGTTCTCCCCGTGTTTGCGTGTGTTTCCTAATCAGTAAAAAAGCAGCCATAGAGTGTCCGGGAACCTTCCCACACGCTTTTCTTAGCCAGGACTGCTTCTCGGCAGGGTTGGACGGCCCCACCAGAGAATCCTCTGGTGTGCCTTGGCTTCTACCTCAGGAGAGTTCATGATAGCGCTAACTTTGCAGCTGCTATGGGGCTCTTCAGCGGATGTGAAAGGTTAGCCCTCAGAATCAAATCCTCTGGTGGGCACAATGTTTTTCAATCTGAAACAGCTTCTCAGTGGGAGTTGTATTTCACCACAGCCATATTCTTTAGCTCGGTGAAAGGACTGACATAGAAGGAAACCGTATCTACCCCGGCTGTCATTTCTCCGTCACCAGGTTCACACATGACCATGCCTGGCTGTATGTTCAGCGGTGAGAGCCACAGCTTTCAACAACTCTACAGTGCTGGGTGGTTTGTCACCTAAGCATTAAGCATGTTATCTTCAGCACAGCCTGTTGCCGCTTGGCCAAGGCAGTGCTGCAGTGCTGTCAGCTTGTGACTGATGTGGTCATTTCGGAGATGGAGGAGGAGATGCATGAGCTGAACAATGTGATTACATTGAGGTTAAATTGGTGATGCTGTTTTTATACTAAAGAAAGATCCTATTGTTTTGTTTTTTTTAGGTTATTTTTTAAGATAAATGCATTCACCGGGAAATGTCATTTTAACATTTTGCAACCTTATCTGGCAATGTGGTGTGTGACACATTATCAGACACATCCTGTTTTATTTATGATGGAGGGACCCTGAAAGTTATAAAGCCTATTTTCATAGGGACATCAGATGGCCCTTACTATTCTTAAAAGGCCAGCAGTCGGCCCTCTCTATTGTTAGAGAGCCATCAGGCGACTATGCTTTGTTGTTCCCATTATTAACGAGTGGGTCTCCTATACTGTTATTGCGTATCCAGTGACTGCAAGGGCTGCCAAAAATTTGGACACTATCCAATACTCATTTGAAAAGACATAGAGGAGGGTCTCAGTAAAAAAAATGTTCGCATTATAAAGGAGCGGGTCTCCAATAGTGGTAACGCCCATGCTGTGACTGCAAGGGCTGCCAAAATTTGGGAAAAATCCACTAAGAATTTAAAGACACACAGAGCAGGGTCACAGTAATGACATGTTTCTATTACTAAGGAGAGGGTCTGCTATACAGTTATAGGGTATGCAGTGAGTCCAACGGCTGACCAATTTTAGTAAATCCCCACTAAGAATTTAAAGACACATAGAGCAAGGCCACAGTAACAAGTACGACATGTTCCTATTACAAAAGAGAGGGTCTGCTATACAGTTATAGGGTATGCAGTGAGTCCAACGGCTGACTAATTTTAGGAAAAACCCCACTAAGAATTTAAAGACACACAGAGCAGGGCCACAGTAAGAAAGGAGAGAGTCACCCATAGTGTTGGCCTATGCAGTGAATAAAGGGCTGCCAAAAATTTGGAGGCACTTCAATGACCCTTGGAAGACACGTGGAGGAGGGCCTCATAAAAAAATGTTCCCATTAGAAAGGAGCAGGCCTCCTATACTTGTAATGCCCATGCACTATGTGTATGGGCTGACAAACATTTACCCCTGGGGGGTATACATGAACATACTGTATAAAAAAATTCTTTTACGGACATCATAAGCACCCTTTAAAAAAATTATGTGGGTGTTGCATCACGGACCACGGTCACCCTGGTGATATGGTGGTGGAGGATGAGAAGGAGGAGGACAAGACCAAATAGCCAAAATCAGGAAGCGTATACCCATGTGTGGGTGTGAAGAGGTGCATGGGAATACACCTCCCAAGAAAAGACACTGGATTGGAGTTTATGTTACGCTGCTATCATTCGGTGGTGATGAGAAGTCTGGCCCAATCCAGCCCTTGTTCATTTTTATAAGAGTCAGCCTGTCAGCATTTTCAGTTGACATGCGGATGCGCTTATTAGTTATAATTCCACCAGCGGCACTAAAAACCCGCTCTGATAAAACGCTGGCGGCATGGCAGGCCAGGACCTCCAAGGCATAGAGAGCCAGTTCATTCCACGTATCCAGCTTGGATACCCAATAATTATAAGGCACAGTGGAATCACAATGGACATTGGTACGGTCGGCAAGGTACTCCCTCAGCATCTTCCCAAACTTTGCACTCCTTGTGAGAGTACCCCGCGCCTCAGGGCCTGTGCGATGGGAGGGTCTGAGAAAACTCTCCCAGAACTTTGACAGTGTTCCCCTGCCTCTGCTGGATTGAAGTTGTGTCTCTCTCGCCTGTACTGCTTGGTTGTCCAACGAAGTGTGCCCTCTGCCGCCAGCGTTTTCAGATGGGAATTTTTTTAATAGTTCCGCAACAAGGGCCTTCTGGTACTGCCCCATTTTTGTAGACCTGTCTGCCTCAGGGATAAGAGATAGAAAGTTCTCCTTGTAGCGTGGGTCTAGAAGTGTCACCAACCAGTAATGACTGTCACCCAAAATTTTGAGAACGCGAGGGTCATGGGAAAGGCAGCGTAACAAACTCAGCCATGTGCCAGACTACTAACAGGCAAGACTTCCGTGTCCTCAACAAGAGGATGACTGACCATGCTCTCCTCCTCCTCCTCCTCTCTGTCCTCTGGCCATCCACGCTGAACAGACGGTATGACAGCTGTGCAGGTAGTACCGTCTATAGTGCATGAAACTAGCTCCTGTCCTTCCTCCTCCTCCTCTTCTTCATTGTCACCCAATCCATGTTGGGATGAGATGAGACTGGGCTGTGTGTAATCACTCTGTATGGTTCCTTGTTCCATCTCATCGTGCTCCACCTGCAATGCATCCTCTTTGATTGTGAGCAGAGAGCGTTTCAGAAGACACAGAAGCGAGATGGTGACGCTAATTATGGCGTCATTGCCACTCACCATCTTGGTGGAGTCCTCAAAGTTTTGGAGGATGCTACATATGTCTGACATCCATGTCCACTCCTGAGGTCTTATGTGTGGTGTCTGAACTGAATACCGACTGCGTTGTTGATGCTGGTAGTCAACAACTGCCCTCTTCTGCTCATAAATCCTTCCCAACATCTGCAGTGTAGAGTTCCAACACGTGGGGACATCACACACCAGTCTGTGAGCCGGAAGCTGCAAACGCTGCTGAAGCACAGCAAGGGCGGCGGAAGCTGTAGCTGACTTTCTAACAAGCAGATCCGGCAGCTCCAGGTAGGATTTGAGAAACCGCTGAACCACGAGGTTAAGCACATGGGCCAGGAATGGTACTTGTGTGAGATCGCCTCGCCTCAGAGCCGCCACCAGGTTCCGGCCATTGTCACACATGACCATGCCTGGCTGTAGGTTCAGCGGTGTGAGCCACAGATCTGCCTGCTCTTTCAGAGCTGTCCACAACTCTTCAGCATTGTGCGGTATTTCAGCTAAGCATATTATCTTCAGCACAGCCTGTTGCCACTTGGCCGAGGCAGTGCTACAGTGCTTCCAGCTTATGACTGATGTGGTCATTTCGGAGATGCGGTCTGAAGAGGAGGAGGCTTAGGAGGATGAGGTGCAGGAGCTGTAGACCGTGGGGGCAACCCTGATTGACCTAGGGCCCGCAATCCTTGGCGTCGGGAGGACGTGTTCCGTCCCAAGGTCCGACTGGGTCCCAGCTTCCACTATGTTAACCTAGTGTGCCATCAGCGAGATGTACTGTCCCTGCCCACAAGCACTTGTTCACGTGTCCGTGGTTAGATGGACTTTACCGGTAACTGCGTTGTTGAGAGCACGGCGAATGTTTTGGGACACGAGCTTGTGTAAAGCGGGGACGGAACACTGGGAGAAATAGTGTTGACTGGGGACCGAGTACCAAGGGACGGCCGCCGCCATCAGGTTGCGGGATGCTTCCATCTCCACGAGCCTAAAAGGCAACATTTCAAGCGCAAGCAGTCGTGAAATGTGAGAATTTAGTAGTGTGGCCTGTGGGGCGTTGGCTGCATATTTGCGCTTGCGTTCCAAGGAGTGGGGCATGGACAACTGAACGCTGCGCTGGGACAAGGACATGGACGTGCTTCCTGATGCTGCTACTTGAGAGTGTGCAATGACAGGTGCAGGGCAGGAGGCATCTTCGCATGCACCATGGACAGGGGATTGGCTTGCATGCACAACAGCAGAAGAAGCAATGGTGCCACCCGCAGACACTGTTCCTGGACCCTGGGGTTTGGCCCACAAAGTCGGGTGCTTTGCTGCCATGTTCCTGATCATGCTGGTGGTGGTCAGGCTGGTCGTTTTGCCACCCCTGCTGATGCTGGCCTGGCAGGTGGTGCAAGTGGCCTTTTTGGGGTTATCGGCGGAGTCTTTAAAAAACAACCAGACTCGGGAAGACCTAACAGTTGTACTGGCAACTTCCTTCGTGTTGGTTTTACGGGGAACGGTTGCCTGCCTTCTTTCTGCTGCCACCACACTGCTTCTTCCTGCCTGCTGGAGTTCTCTGCCTTCCTCCCCCTGTGTGCTGCTGTCCTTGCTCTGCATGTCCTCCTGCCAGGTTGGGTCAGTTACTATATCATCCACCACCTCATCTTCCACTTCCGCACCCTGGTCCTCCTCCTGACTTTCTGGCAATTGTGTCTCATCATCGTCCACCTCTTGTGACATTTTCCCACCGTCGCCTTTGTGTGACCGTGGCTGCTCAAATATTTGGGCATCACTACACACGATCTCCTCTTGCCCCGCTTCAAGTGGACGGGCCAGAGACACCCGAATCTATAAATGGAAAAGTGAACAGCTCTACAGAGTGTCCAAGTGTGGGATCAGTTGTCTCTGGGTACTCGGCATGGTGGGAGGAAGGAGGATCAGGGTGAGGAATATGCGGTCCAGACTCACGGCTTCTGAGACTTGACCGTGTGGAAGACAGGGTGGTGGTGGCAAAGTGACTGGAAGAATTATCCGCTATCCAACCAACAACCTTTTGACACTGCTCTGGGTTCAATAGTGGTGTACTGCGGTCCCCTAGAAACTGGGACAGGAAGGTCAGGCAAGAAGATGTGGGTGTTTGTTGTGGCACAATTTCAGCTTGCGCACGGCCTCGGCCTCTGCATGCACCATCACCATCACGTCCAGTTACCCATCCCTTGCCTTGCCCATTTTAAATGGAGGACAGTATCTTCCACGCTCACTACAAATGACTGAGTTTGGAGCGAACTTATATGTGATCCGTGTGATAGAGAAACAACAGTTTTAAATACCTGGCCTGTAGGTAAGTAGTTTGACCAGCAAACTGCTGTGAATTGTTTCACTGACACACTGAAATATGTTTTAACTAGATGGTGGCTCGATTCTAATGCATCGGGTATTCTAGAATAGGTATGCGGCCGACCGGGCACAATCAGCAAAACGGTGTTTAAATTTGGCTGCAATATCGGTGATTGGTCACGGGCGGTGGCCGCGACCAATCAGCAAACCGTGTTAGTGAGGACTGGAGAGCGTGATTAAATTTGGCACCAAAATCGCTGATTAGTCGCGACCGCAACCAATCAGCAGAGCGGTGTTTAAATTTGGCGCCAATACTGCTGACTGGTCGCAGCCCCCGACCGCGACCAATCAGCAGAGCGATGCAGAGCGGGGTTTAAATTTGGCGCCAAAATCGCTGATTGGTCGAAGCCGGCGACCGCGACCAATCAGCAGAGCATTGTTTAAATTTGGCGCCAAAATCGCTGATTGGTCACGGCCGCCGGCCTCAACCAATTAGCAGAGCGGTGTTTAAATTTGGCGCCAATCTCGCTAATTGTTGGCGGCTGGCGGCCGCGACCAATCAGCAGAGCGGGGTTTAAATTTGGCACCAATAATGCTGATGGGTGGCGGCCGGCGACCGCGACCAATTAGCAGAGCGGGGTTTAAATTTGGCACAAAAAACGAAGATTGGTCGCGGCCGGTGGTTGCAACCAATCAGCAGAGTGAGGTTTAAATTTGGCGCCAATACTGCTGACTGGTCACGGCCGACAACCGCAACCAATCAGCAAAGCGATGTTTAAATTTTGCGCCAATACTGCTGATTGATCTCGGCCAGCGACCGCGATCAATCGGCAGAGCATTGCTTAAATTTGGCGCCAATCTCATTGATTGGTCGCGGCTGGAGTCCGCGACCAATCAGCAGAGCGTTGCTTAAATTTGGTGCCAATCTCGCTGATTGGACGCGTCCGCCGTCCGCGACCAATCAGCAGAGCGTTGTTTAAATTTGGCGCCAAGCTCGGTGATTGGTTGCGGCTGGCGTCCGCGACCAATTAGCACAGCAGTGTTTAAATGTGGCGGCAAGATCGGTGATTGGTCGTGGCCGCTATTTAAATGTGGCGCCCAAATCGGTGATTGGTCGCGGGCAGCGGCCGCGACCAATCAGCAGAGCGGTGTTTAACTTTAGCGCCAAGATCACTGATTGGTCGCGTGCGCAGAGCGCGACCAATCAGCGAATCGTATTGGTGAGGAGCGAGGAGCGGAATCGTATTAGTGAGGACCGGGGAGCGCCGCTGCCTGTGCGGCTACTTCTGCTGCGAGAACCCGGGACATAAGCGGGCGCTCGGAGCAGAAGTATCCCGACCCGCAGCGCCGCTCCCCAGTCCTCCCTTCACACCCTAGCCGCTGATGTCCCCACAGTATCTGCATGGTGTTACAAGGGTCCGGACATTTGTGTTAAAAATCGGTGATTGGTCGCTGGAGCTGCCCGCGACCAATCACCGATTTGGGCGCCACATTTAAATATCGGCTGCGACCAATTACCGATCTTGTCTCCACATTTAAACACCGCTGTGCTGATTGGTCGCGGCCAATATTTAAATTTGGCGCCCAAATCGGTGATTGGTCGCGGGCAGCGCCTGCGACCAATCAGCGATTTTTAACACAAATGTCCGGACCTTTGTAACACCATGCGGATACTGTGGGGACATCAGCGGCTAGGGTGTGAAGGGAGGACTGGGGAGCGGCACTGCGGGTCGGGATACTTCTGCTCCGAGCGCCCGCTCATGTCCTGGGTTCTTGGAGCGGAAGTGTCCGCACAGGCAGCGCCGCTGACATCCATGCGGCTAGGGTGTGAAGGGAGGACCGGGGAGCGGCGCTGACATCCAATTTGTCGCGGCCGCTATTTAAATCTGCCGCACAAATCGGTGATTGGTCGCGGTCTTGGCCCGCGACCAATCACTGATCTTGGCGCCAAAGTTAAACATTATTGTGCTGATTGGTCGCGGACGCTGACCGCGACCAATCACCGATTTGGGCGCCAAATTTAAATATCGGCCGCGACCAATCACCGATCTTGGCTCCACATTTAAACACCGCTGTGCTGATTGGTCGCCGACGCTGGGCGCGACCAATCACCGATTTTGGGGCCACATTTAAATAGCGTCCGCGACCAATCAGTACAGTGGTGTTTAAATTTGGAGCCCAGATCGTTGATTTGTCGCGGTCGATATTTAAATTTGGCGCCCAAATCGGTGATTGGTCGCGGCCAGCGCCAGCGGCCAATCAGCGATTTTTAACACAAATGTCCGGACCTTTGTAACATCATGCGGATACTGTGGGGACATCAGCGGCTAGGGTGTGAAGGGAGGACCGGGGAGTGCCGCTGCGGGTCGGGATAATTCTGCTGCGAGCGCTCGCTCATGTCCCTGGTTCTCGCAGCAGAAGTATCCGCACAGGCAGCGCCGCTCCCCGGTCCTCCCTTCACACCCTAGCCGCTGATGTCCCCACAGTATCCGCATGGTGTTACAAAGGTCTGGACATTTGTGTTAAAAATCGCTGATTGGTCGCCGACGCTGGCCGCGACCAATCACCAATTTGGGCGCCAAATTTAAATATCGGACGCGACCAATCACCGATCTTGGCTCCAGATTTAAACACCGCTGTGCTGATTGGTCGCGGCCGATATTTAAATTTGGCGCCCAAATCGGTCATTGGTCACGGGCAGCGTCCGCGACCAATCAGCACAGCGGTGTTTAACTTTTGCGCTAAGATCAGTGATTGGTCGGGTCCGAAGACCACGACCAATCATCGAATCGTCTTGGTGAGGACTGGGGAGCGGCGCTGCCTGTGCGGCTACTTCCGCTGCGAGAACCCGGGACATAGCGGGCGCTGGCAGCAGAAGTGTCCCGACCCGCAGTGCCGCTCCCCGGTCCTCCCTTCCGCATGGAGGTCAGCGGCGCCGGCGGTCCTTCCGCTGCTACCGGCCGGGAGATGAGCGCCTCGCGTCGCTCATCTCCCGGCTGCATCTCCGTCCCGCAGATGGGTCCGGCGGTCAGGGTCCTTCTGCTGGTACCGGCCGGGAGATAAGCGCCTCGCGGCGCTCATCTCCCGGCTGCAACGCCGCTCAGCTCCGTCCCGCAGATGAGCCACTAACGGCCGCCATCTTTTTTCTGAAATCCCGCGGCGGTGATTGACCGCTGGCGGACCAATGAGCGACGCGGGATTTCCTGGAGAGACAGACAGACAGACAGACAGACAGACAGACAGACGGGATAAGACAATTATATAGTAGATGGAGGCCAGAAATGGCAGTATTTTCTGAAAACGTATATGTGATCCGTGTGACGGAGAAAATACAGTTTTAGATAGTTGGATTTCTAGCGCTGTAATATGGAAAGGACCTGGCTGTGTTCTGCAGTGCCAACAAGCAAATGGCGCAGAAAAAACGGTGTTCTCTGGATTCCTTTTTAAGCAAATAATGAGGATTAAGATCCAAAGAAAAGTATTCCTGGCCCCTGAGACCTGGGCCTTTGTATAGAAATATCTAACAGCAGCAGAAGGCAGAACTGGAATGGAGCCTCTTGTGCTATGTGCACTGCAGTCTGCTATATACACTGCCTGCCTATATACACTGCCTGCCTGATATCTCTGCAGATGGATTAGTCCTCAGAAGGACTGTTTGTTAAGATGGATATGTGTAATGTACGGTTTTTCTCCCTACACTACCTAATACACAATCAAATCTCTCCCTGACACAGCAGCAGCTCTCCCTACACTGTCTGATCCGGAGTGACTGTGACGAGCATGGCGGCGCCAGGTCTGATATAGACCTGATGATGCTGTGCGGCCAGCCAATCACTGTAATGCCCACAACCAACATGGCTACGGCATTACAGTGCATGGCAGGCAATACCCGCATGTTCATTGGCTCTCTAAAGAGTGCCAAACATGCAGGGAGGGGACCCGAGTTCCGCCCGAGCAACCCGGAAATACTCGGCGAGCTCCGAGCATCTCGAGCAGTGAGATGGGTGAGCACCGAGCAGTAGCGAGCATGCTCGCTCATCACTAGTGACTAGACATTAAAAAACCCAACTTCTGCAAACATGTCCAGCATGACCTGATAAATGGTCGGAGCACGCACAGTATCAGCCAAGTAGGAAATGCGGAATGGCCGCAGGATAGATCCCTAAACAAGATCAACCTCAAAATAAATGTAGAATCTTGGGGCCCAGACCATTAAGACGAGACATCTAATCTAATGCATAGCCCAGACCATTAACTTAATTTGACCCTAAACCAGACCCCTAAGTTAATTCAGACTCTAAACCAGACCCCAGAATTAAAGAGGGTTGCCCACGTGTTCAAAATTACTGCTTCTTAAATGCGTAAACTAAAAAACCCTTATATTCACCTCCCGCACCGGCGGCGTTCCAGTTATGTTGGCACCGGGTCTCAAAGGGATCACATGACATTATTATGCCACATGAGTGCTGCAGCCGATCAGCGATCGCTGCTGAGCGGCCTCCCTCACACTCGTCTCAGACACACTCTTAGCCCATCGGCAGCTGAATTTGATTGTAGGACTCACATGGAATAAGAATGTCACGTGAGCACTGGGAAATCCGGCACTGACATTGCTGGGCTGCCACAGGAGCAACTGGTATTAGTCTTTTATTTTCATTTTAGTTAGGGAATGACAATATTTAGTAGGAGATTGTCCAAATGGTGGATAACCCCTTTAATTCAGACCTCAAACTAGTATTCTAAATGAAAGAGACCCCCATATCAGACAACACTAACTTGCCCCCTCCATAACTCCCATAACCTCCCCTCATTCCTGGCATCTTGTGCCTTCAGATCTTGGACACCAATGTCAGAAGAGCAGCCTGCGGAACAAGCTCTGCATGCAAGAAGAATCCATCATCTTACAGGATTGTTCTAATTTTCCATCATCAGGTGAGCACTGCTCTTCTGCCACACGGCTTCCTCCTTGCCGGTGCTCTCCAGATGATTGACAGTTCACAAGCACACCACTGCTCCGAACTGAGTGCTCTCCCAGGATGCTAGCAGAGGTAACGTTGTAACCACACCGCTGGTCTGAACTGAGTGCTCTCCCAGGATGCTAGCAGAGGTAACATTGTAACTGTAGCACCCTGAGGATTCGGCTGCTACAGGGGTATTGCACCTCAACCCAGAGGTGTGATATTCCACTCCCGGGTAAGGATGGAGTGTGGATCTGAGCTCGGTAGGCTGCATGCACTACACACATCCCATTTCCGAGGAGCAGACCGACGGTACTCCCACTTAGAAATGTGCAGGTACGACCGAGTCTGTTCCTGGCTGGAGTGGGAGGGGGGTGGTACATCCCAAGTAGTGTAGGGGCAGATAGGGGGAGCAGCCTGGGTAAAGATAGGAGCTCATTGGGTGCTGGTCGCCTGAGCTCACACATAGAGGGTGTATATAAGGTGGGCACCATCAGAGAACAGGGTCAGTCTGTCAGCCTTTTGCAGAGAGAAGTCAGAGGAGGAAGAGGAGCAGAGCAGTCCCAGAGAGAGAGAGAGGAGAAAGCCAGAAAGACCCAGAGGGGGAAACAGAAAAGGAACTCTGAGAACCCAAAGTCCATCAGCGGGTGAAGAGTTGGCATCAGGGTACCGGAACCCAAGCTGGTGGGGGCAAAAACACACCCTAGCCAGAGACCGGAGGCCGTGGGCAGCGTCTGCCACGGCCACCCACCACATCCACCTCGAAGGCATACCACGTGGAGGGTCAGGGAACCCAAGGCCAAGGGTCTCCCAACAGAAGGCCCGAGGGAGCTGGACCTGGGTGGATCACTAGTGGGGACGGCCAGAGAAAGGACAGAAGGAGAGCTCAGGGTCACGCTCCGGACTCGCTTGGGGGTTGGCTGGATCCAGGACCTGGTGGACGCAGCACGGCTCGGGTGGTCACTTGAAGCTGGAGTGACCGGAACATCAGCAGTGAGTAAATACCCTAAACTGCACAACCCGACTCTGTCTTCCTTTAACATCTATACTGCACCACCACAACCCCCATCCTCTGCACCTGACCCTCTGAGGCTATACCCCACCCGTTGGGGGTTACACCATCAAAAGCTGCACCTACACCATCAGCCTCAGCGGACCCTGCTGCAGCGGCGGCCATAGTGACCGCAATACAACGGGTGGCGTAGTCGACAATAAAGAACTTAATAACATCTGTAGGACTGCCACATACAACTGAGTTTGACACCCTGGGCACGGACCGGGTCACAGCCACTCGGAAGACTACAACTCCCATCTGATCCGGCTCCGGATATTCCCCCTAAAGAATATGGCCCAGGGGGCGCGTCAACTTTGGCGTAGTCGGCAGGATTACGTGCCCGCAACACCCGGGTACTGCGTGCCTGAAGAAAAGAACGAGTTTACCTCAAAAAGAAGTCTCCTGCCGGTTCCGGAGGGTCCCCGCCATCGGACCCCATCACCAGTCGATTCCCGCCGGTTGTCCGCCATTAACAGCTTTTTCCCGCCATCTGCAGAGTTTCCCGCCACTGGGAGACGATTCCCGCCATTTCCAAAGGTTTCCCGCCTTGCCAGAGCGGACGCCATTATGGGCGTGCCAGAGGGTGGCGAGAGGCCACCTCCCATCGTGGGCCAGGACCGAAAATGGCGCCAAAAGTGGAAACCGCCCCCACCAACAGAGACTGTGATGCTAGAGGTGTCTGTCAGCGTGAAAGAACAGCCCCTGGAGCTGACAGTCACCAAGTGGCCCCGGGACCGCCCTCGAGGTGGGAGGAGACGAAAGGAGAGAAAAAAAATGGGTGCCGCCTGGAGCAGTCTAGAGCGAGCGCACCCGGAGGCAAGAAGCCTGGAGAAGAGTATCGGAGGAGCTTACCCGGAGATGGCGAGAAAGCGGAGCAGCACCGGCCCGTTGGCCAGGAGCCTGCTAGAAACAGAGGAGGGAGAGCAGAGCAGCACCGGCCCGCTGGCCAGGAGCCTGCTGGAGACAACAGAAGGAGAGCAGAGCAGCACCGACCCGTTGGTCAGGAGCCTGCTGGAAACAACGACCCCACTAGGCCTAGTGGAGGTCCTAGCACAGCTCCCCCGAGACCGGGAGTGTGCACAGACCGCTCTGGAGGGCCTCGCAAGGAGGATGGCCCGCGTGCAGCGAGAGACGTTGGCGGAGTGGAGCCGTGAGATGGCCCAGCAGACCGAGACCTGTCAGCGGAGCACGCCACCCAAGACGAGGAGACAGACCGCCTCTGAGGATGGCGCGGGAGGACTGAAGGCCGGAGACGGCGCCGAGAAGGGAGCCGAACGAGTGGAGGCAGGTAAAGGGGACGTCTATACCCCAAACCGGGAAACCGCGTACCTGCCCCAGCTCCCCGTCGCAGAGCCCGAAGTCTATCCTGCCGTGCCCGTCGCTGCAACGTCACCGCCGCAGACTAGGCCTCAAACGGGAGCCGCGACCCCTGTGACGTCACACGCCTCGACCCCGAGCGTGACCAAGCAGGAAGTACCACCAGCCTGGTCGCAAGGCCTAGTACCCCCGGGCGCCGCAATACCAACAGCGCCCCCTACCTCCGCGGAGCCCCCGGCCTGGTCGCAGGGCCAAGTAGCCCAGGGCGCCGCCGTCCTTACGGTGCCCTTTACCTTCCAGATACCCCAGGCCTGGCCGCAAGGCCCGGGCAACCCGGGCGCTAACACCACCGCGCCCATAAGACCAAGAGTGCCGCATCTGGGAGAGGACCTGTACGCCCAGCATACGTGCCCGGATGGGCAGCCATTTACTTGGCCACCGGAGTTTCACCATCCCCGACTCTGGAAAGAGAGAGCCCTAGACGAGCCCCTGATTCCGGCTCCGAAGCCCATAAAGAGGATCTCGCCCCCGCTAGCAGAGGCGCAGTTTGAGTGGGACCCCACTGGAGAAGATCTCATGGGGTTCACTCAAGAGACTCGGGCAGCTGCAGCGGAGCGTGCTGAGTGCTGCCGCCAACAGCTCGAGGACTTTGAGAGGGAGCGGAGAGAGAGGCGGTCCGGGAACAGCAAGCTCAAATAAGGAGCGCGGAGCAGAAGAGCCGGGCCAGGAGAGACCCCCGTGCAGCGCATAGTCCCCGCACCACCGGGACTGTGATAAAGTTTAACATGCAGCATGGGTGGGGCTTCATCCGAGACCACCGCACCCTAGGCGACGTCTTCGTGACGAGGAGAGACGTTGAGTCCCACCTACCGGAGGGACACAGAGGTCGTGACCTTTACATCGGGGATGAGGTCACCTTCACCCGGCACAAGTGTGCCAAAGGACCCTACGCCCTCCATGTGCATCGTCTGACGGAGGAAGAGCTGCGGTGTGAGGAGGAAGAGCAAGAGGACCCGGACGGGTCTGAAGCCAAAGGTAACAATAAAGAAAGAGCAGGAGGACGCCGTCGTTAAGTACAGCGAAGCAGGAGCTGTATATAGTTGCCCGTCGGGGCACCATAAACTGAAACTGTTACTGTATATAGTCCCCGTTGGGACCAGCAAGTGTGAACTGTTACCCGTTTAACCCCTAAATCCCACTGACCGAGGACTGAGAGCGGTCATTCCTCCCCAATACCTGGCCGAGGACTGAGAGCGGCCACTACCCCTGTATATAGTTGCGCGTCCTAAAGCGCCCCCTACCGGTTTTATAGGAAAACCAGTTTTCTAGAGAGACTGTCGCACTTTACCCGGTCACACGTTGCACAGTGACCGGAGGAGGAGCCAGAGGCGACGAGAATGTTTTATTTGCTAATATATGTTGTTTTATATGTTTTATATGTTTATGCAAAAATTTGTATGTTTTTGGTGTTATGTCTTACAGCCCGAGGACGTGCTGTGATTTACCAGGGGGGAATGTAGCACCCTGAGGATTCGGCTGCTACAGGGGTATTGCACCTCAACCCAGAGGTGTGATATTCCACTCCCGGGTAAGGATGGAGTGTGGATCTGAGCTCGGTAGGCTGCATGCACTACACACATCCCATTTCCGAGGAGCAGACCGACGGTACTCCCACTTAGAAATGTGCAGGTACGACCGAGTCTGTTCCTGGCTGGAGTGGGAGGGGGGTGGTACATCCCAAGTAGTGTAGGGGCAGATAGGGGGAGCAGCCTGGGTAAAGATAGGAGCTCATTGGGTGCTGGTCGCCTGAGCTCACACATAGAGGGTGTATATAAGGTGGGCACCATCAGAGAACAGGGTCAGTCTGTCAGCCTTTTGCAGAGAGAAGTCAGAGGAGGAAGAGGAGCAGAGCAGTCCCAGAGAGAGAGAGAGGAGAAAGCCAGAAAGACCCAGAGGGGGAAACAGAAAAGGAACTCTGAGAACCCAAAGTCCATCAGCGGGTGAAGAGTTGGCATCAGGGTACCGGAACCCAAGCTGGTGGGGGCAAAAACACACCCTAGCCAGAGACCGGAGGCCGTGGGCAGCGTCTGCCACGGCCACCCACCACATCCACCTCGAAGGCATACCACGTGGAGGGTCAGGGAACCCAAGGCCAAGGGTCTCCCAACAGAAGGCCCGAGGGAGCTGGACCTGGGTGGATCACTAGTGGGGACGGCCAGAGAAAGGACAGAAGGAGAGCTCAGGGTCACGCTCCGGACTCGCTTGGGGGTTGGCTGGATCCAGGACCTGGTGGACGCAGCACGGCTCGGGTGGTCACTTGAAGCTGGAGTGACCGGAACATCAGCAGTGAGTAAATACCCTAAACTGCACAACCCGACTCTGTCTTCCTTTAACATCTATACTGCACCACCACAACCCCCATCCTCTGCACCTGACCCCCTGAGGCTATACCCCACCCGTTGGGGGTTACACCATCAAAAGCTGCACCTACACCATCAGCCTCAGCGGACCCTGCTGCAGCGGCGGCCATAGTGACCGCAATACAACAGGTGGCGTAGTCGACAATAAAGAACTTAATAACATCTGTAGGACTGCCACATACAACTGAGTTTGACACCCTGGGCACGGACCGGGTCACAGCCACTCGGAAGACTACAACTCCCATCTGATCCGGCTCCGGATATTCCCCCTAAAGAATATGGCCCAGGGGGCGCGTCATAACCACACCGCTTGTCTGAACTGAGTGCTCTCCCAGTGTTAGAACCTTGCTGTTAGGTTTTTTTTCCTTTGCTGGTCACATGACCTTGTTGGCCTATTTAATCCTGCTCCGCCCTTCTGGCTTTGCTGGACTTCATTGTATATCTACTTTCTAGCTAGCCTGTGCTCTGTGTCTTGCTCTGTTAGTTTGCTTGGTCTACGGACCTCTATGTTCTTTATATTTTGTTTGTTTGTCTGTCTGCTACTATTTCTGTTAGGAGGTGTCCCATATTCCTCCCAGTCCTTAGTACTTGTAGGGATTCCTCCCCCACATCTATAGGTCTTCGTACAGACTAGCTTAGGACTTTAGCAGGTCTGATCGCAGGATCAGGTCTCCTGTTACATCGTAGGGATTCAGCTGAGTTCTATCGTAGGGACAGATCTCCTCTCTTTCCTTAGCTCTGGTAGCAGAACATAACAGTAAGTCCAGCCAGCAAATTCTCTAAGGAAAGATTTTTCTGTTCCATCATGGTGTCGGTTCAGGATATGGCTCATCGCCTGCAGGGACTCTCTCTGGAAGTGACCGAGCTCCGTCAGCACGTGAGTAACTGTTCTGGAGCACATTTCTTGGAGCCTAAGGTATGTTTGCCGGATTTATTTTTTGGTGAACATCGAGAATTTTTTTCATTTAAAAATGCTTGCTTATTGTATTTTCGTTTGAGACCCAAGTCCTCTGGGGATGAATCCCAGCGCGTAGGGTTCATAATGTCACTTTTGCGCAAAGAGCCTCAGGAGTGGGCCTTTTCTTTGCAACCTAGTGATACATGCTTCAGATCAGTGGATAGTTTTTTTTCTGCTTTAGGACTATTATATGATGATCCTGACCGTGTCGCATCAGCTGAGACTGAGTTGAGACGTTTAAAACAAGGATCAGGTAATGTCGAAAAATATTGTACACATTTTCGTCGTTGGTCCACTCAAACAGGGTGGAACGATTCTGCTCTGAAAAGTCTATTTCTTGCTGGGCTCAGTGAAAGGGTTAAAGACCTGCTAATTGCTTATCCTACACCTGAGGATTTGCAACAGGCTATGCAATTAGCTATACGGGTGGATAGAAGACTGCGTGCTAGGGTTAATGAGAGCAAATCCTCTGCTATGTCAGTTTCTGGTTATGATAATGTGTGTACTAACAGTGGTGAACCGATGGAGATTGGATCGGTGGCACCTCGCTCTCAAGAAAAAGACCGTCGTTTTTCGAAAGGCTTGTGTTTCTATTGCGGAAAATCTGGTCATTTGATTAAAGGCTGTGAGCTTCGTATGAAGAAAGAAAAAAAAAAGGTCAGTCACGCCCGTATTGCCTGTTTAAATTCCAAGGGTATATTTTTAGCTGCTTCCACGATTGCTCAGGAAAAATTAATGGAATTTCGGGTGTTTGTTGATTGCGGGTCTACTCTGAATGTAATTGATGGGGGATTCGTGGAAAAACTCAATTTAAAACCTGAACCTTTATCATCCCCCATTGCTGTGGTTTCTGTGGATGGCTCCCCTTTGAAGAATATTACTCTCAAGGTCTGTGAATTTCCTCTCACTATTAATGGTGTTCACCATGAGAAATTGGATTTGGTAGTGTTGAATAACTTGCCTTCTCCAGTAATATTGGGTTTGCCCTGGTTAAAATGTCACAATCCTGTACTGGATTGGTCTACCAGTGAAATTAAATCCTGGAGCCATAAATGTTATGACAAGTGTTGTAACGGGCGTATTGCAGCTTTGGATAGGGGAGAATTGCCTGTTCCTATTCAGGATTTTTGGAGAGTTTTTTCTGAGAAGGAATCGCAGGTTTTGCCTCCCCATAGAGACTATGATTGTTCTATTGAATTTGTCCCTGGAGCGACTCTTCCTAAAAGTCGTTTATTTAACCTTACTATTCCTGAGAGGAAGGCTTTGGAGGAATACATACAGACAAGCTTGGCCGCCGGTCACATTAGGCCCTCTAAGTCTCCTGTGGCGGTTGGATTTTTTTTTGTAAAAAAAAAGGACGGCGGTTTACGTCCTTGTCTGGATTTTCGTGAGATTAACAAAATTACGGTACGCAATCCTTACCCACTGCCATTGATTCCTGATCTGTTTAACCAGTTATTGGGGGCCAAGTGGTTCTCTAAAATTGACCTTAAGGGGGCATACAATCTGTTGCGCATGAAGGAGGGTGATGAATGGAAGACTGCTTTTAACACTCCTGTGGGTCATTTTGAGAATCTGGTTATGCCTTTTGGTCTTACTAATGCTCCTGCATTTTTTCAGAATCTGATTAATGACATCCTTAGACCTTTGATCGGTAAAAATGTGGTTGTGTATTTGGATGACATTTTGATTTATTCGCCAGATCTGGAGTCTCATTGGCGGAGCGTGCGTGAGGTATTACAGTTATTAATGGACAATTCGCTTTTTGCTAAGCTGGAGAAATGTGAGTTCGCTGTACAGAGAATTAGTTTTTTGGGCTACATTATCTCCAGCAAAGGTTTTGAGATGGATCCGGTTAAGGTTCAGGCTGTGCAGGAATGGCCTAGGCCTATTGGTTTGAAATCAATACAGAGGTTTTTGGGTTTCGCCAATTACTATAGAAAATTCATAAAAAAATTTTCTAGTATTGTCAAACCTCTGACTGATCTCACCAGGAAAGGTGCTGATGCGGTTCAGTGGTCTTCTGAGGCCATTGAAGCTTTTGTGTATCTCAAGGAGAGGTTCACCTCTGCTCCCATCCTTATGCAGCCTGATGTTACTAGGCCGTTTTTGGTTGAGGTTGATGCTTCCTCTGTGGGGGTTGGCGCAGTATTGTCTCAGGATAACGGGGATGGATTACATCCCTGTGCCTTTTTTTCAAAAAATTTTTCGGAGACTGAATTGAATTACGATATTGGTAATCGGGAATTATTGGCTATTAAACTCGCATTTGAACACTGGCGCCACTTCTTGGAAGGTGCGGAATTTCCCGTTCAGGTTCTTACGGATCATAAAAATCTGATATATCTTGACGCTGCCAAGCGCCTGAATGCCCGTCAGGCTAGGTGGGCACTGTTTTTCTCGCGGTTTAATTTCTCCGTTACTTACATCCCTGGTACTAAGAATGTTAAGGCGGATGCCTTGTCTCGCAGTTTTTCTCCCATAGTCGGTGCTGAGAAAGAGGAAAACATTTTACAAGAAGGTGTTGTGATAGCTGCTTTAGACTCCGTTTTGGAAGATGAGATTCTTAAAGCTCAGGAGAATGCCCCATCTAACACTCCTCATGGGAGGTTGTTTGTGCCTGGGACCTTTAGGAGAGATTTGTTTGTTGAGTGTCACGAATCTCGGTTGGCAGGTCATCCCGGAATCTCTGAGACCAAGAGACTGGTGGGTCGCAGTTTTTGGTGGCCTGGATGGCAGAAGGAAGTCATTAAGTGGGTACGCCAATGTACTGTATGTGCTAGATCTAAGTCCTCACATACTCCTGCTGCGGGGTTGCTTTGTCCTTTGGAGGTCCCCAGTGCTCCTTGGACACATTTGGCTATGGACTTTATAACTGACCTTCCCCCCTCTGAGGGTTTTACTGTCATCTGGGTGGTCGTGGACCGTTTTAGCAAGATGTGTCACTTGGTTCCCTTCGTCAAACTGCCCTGCGCTAAAACTCTCGCTAAGGCCTTTGTCAAGGAAATTGTCAGACTTCATGGCGTTCCTACTGACATTGTTTCTGATAGGGGTCCTCAGTTCGTGGCTCGTTTTTGGCGTGCATTTTGTGACAGGTTGGGAATTCATTTGTCGTTTTCGTCCGGATATCATCCTGAATCTAATGGCCAGACAGAAAGGAAAAACCAGGATGTTGAGCAGTTCTTGCGTTGTTTTGTGGCAGACAATCAAGAGGGGTGGTCTGAGTTTCTGCCACTTGCCGAATTTGCTCTGAACAATCATACATCTTCTTCTGCTGGTTGTTCGCCTTTTTTTTGTTGTTCTGGGAGACATCCGTCGTTTGGGTCGTTCTCCAAGTTGGGATCTGCCGTGCCTGAGGAGGAGAATTTTTCCGGTGATTTGGAAAGAGTTTGGACGGATGTGCGTGGTAATCTTCAGGAGGCCAACAGAAAATCTAAAGACTACTTTGATAGGAAACGACAGGAGGTTTTGTTCGCTGTTGGTGACATGGTTTGGTTGTCCTCTAGGAATCTGCGGTTGAGGATTCCTTCTAAGAAATTGGGTCCCAAGTTTGTAGGGCCCTTTAAGGTGCTTCAGGTTGTCAACCAATCTGCTGTTAGGTTGGAGGTTCCTACCTCCTGGAGAATTAATCCGGTCTTTCATGTCTCTCTGTTAAAAAAAGCTGTTGTGTCGGATGGTGACGCCTCTGCCTCTGTTCCTCCGGTGGTGGAGGACGGGGAATATGAAATTTCTCGCATCCTTGACTCTAGACGGTATAGAGGTAGTTTGCAGTATCTTGTGGCCTGGAAAGGTTTCGGACCCGAGGATAACTCTTGGGTGAGGTCAGATGATGTTTCCGCGTCCAGACTTATCAGAGCGTTTCACAGGAGATTTCCTGATAAGCCTGGTCCTAGGGGATCCGGAGGATCCTCTTAGAAGGGGGGGTACTGTTAGAACCTTGCTGTTAGGTTTTTTTTCCTTTGCTGGTCACATGACCTTGTTGGCCTATTTAATCCTGCTCCGCCCTTCTGGCTTTGCTGGACTTCATTGTATATCTACTTTCTAGCTAGCCTGTGCTCTGTGTCTTGCTCTGTTAGTTTGCTTGGTTTACTGACCTCTATGTTCTTTATATTTTGTTTGTTCGTCTGTCTGCTACTATTTCTGTTAGGAGGTGTCCCATATTCCTCCCAGTCCCTAGTACTTGTAGGGATTCCTCCCCCACATCTATAGGTCTTCGTACAGACTAGCTTAGGACTTTAGCAGGTCTGATCGCAGGATCAGGTTCCCTGTTACATCGTAGGGATTCAGCTGAGTTCTATCGTAGGGACAGATCTCCTCTCTTTCCTTAGCTCTGGTAGCAGAACATAACACCCAGGATGCTAGCAGAGGTAACATTGTAACCACACCGCTGGTCTGAACTGAGTGCTCTCCCATGCTGCTAACAGATGTAACATTGTAATCACACCACTGGTCTGAACTGAGTGCTCTCCCAGGATGCTAGCAGAGGTAACATTGTTGTAACCACACCGCTGGTCCAAACTGAGTGCTCTCCCAGGATGCTAGCAGAGGTAACGTTGTAACCACACCGCTGGTCCGAAATGAGTGCTCTCCCAGGATGCTAGCAGAGGTAACATTGTAACCACACCGCTGGTCTGAACTGAGTGCTCTCCCATGCTGCTAACAGATGTAACGTTGTAACCACACCACTGGTTTCGAACTGAGTGCTCTCCCAGTCTGCTAGCAGAGGTAACATTGTAACCACATCGCTGGTCTGAACTGAGTGTTCTCCCATGCTGCTAACAGATGTAACGTTGTAACCACACCGCTGGTCTGAACTGAGCGCTCTCCCAGGCTGCTAGCAGAGGTAACATTGTAACCACATCGCTGGTCTGAACTGAGTGCTCTCCCATTCTGCTAACAGATGTAACGTTGTAACCACACCGCTGCTCCTAACTGAGTGCTCTCCCAGGATGCTAACAGATGTAATGTTGTAACCACACCGCTGGTCTGAACTGAGTGCTCTCCCAGGATGCTAGCAGAGGTAACGTTGTAACCACACCGCTGGTCTGAACTGAGTGCTCTCCCAGGATGCTAGCAGAGGTAACATTGTTGTAACCACACCGCTGGTCCGAACTGAGTGCTCTCCCAGGATGCTAGCAGAGGTAACGTTGTTGTAACCACACCGCTGGTCCGAACTGAGTGCTCTCCCAGGATGCTAGCAGAGGTAACGTTGTTGTAACCACACCGCTGGTCCGAACTGAGTGCTCTCCCAGGATGCTAGCAGAGGTAACATTGTAAACACACCACTGGTCTGAACTGAGTGCTCTCCCATGCTGCTAACAGATGTAACATTGTAATCACACCGCTGGTCCGAACTGAGTGCCAAAGTAGCCTTCATCATGTCCCATCTCACGGGGGAGGCACTGGCTTGGCTAAATCCTCTATGGGAGAGAGGAGATCCCCTGGTGTCCGACTTGCCTGCCTTTCTCACGGCTTTCCGGAAGGGTTTCGACGAACCCGGACGGAAGACCTCATCCGCCTCATCTCTGCTACGCCTCCGTCAAGGGAGTCTCACGGTGGGCCAATATGCCATACAGTTCCGTACCCTTGCTTCGGAGCTGGCCTGGGATAACGACGCCCTGGTGTCCGTCTTCTGGGAGGGTCTGTCCGGCCGTATTAAAGATGAACTCGCCGGTCGGGACATTCCTACCACTCTCGACGACTTAATAACACTTGCCACCCGGATTGACATTCGGTTCCAGGAGCGCGCTAGGGAGGTCACCCGTGAGAGGAGGTTTCCACATCTAGCTCCTACCTTCCAGAGACCTGTCACTCCCTCTGTTATTCCCCAGGCACCTGAGCCTATGCAGGTCGACCAGACCAAGATGGTCAAGACCCGTCAAGACTTACGTCGTGCCGAGGGGAGCTGTTTCTACTGTGGCAGTAAGGAGCACCGGATCCGTTCCTGCCCAGAGAGGTCGGGAAACGCCTGTGTCTAGGATCGCTCAGAGAGGTCGCCCTAGACAAAAGTAAACCCTCTCCATCCCTGATGCTGTCAGTCTCTATCACCTGCGTTGAGAACCGCTATTTTGAACTGGCTCAACTTGACTCAGGAGCTGCTGGAAATTTCATCTCTCAATCCCTGGTAGAAAAATACCGCATTCCCACCAAACCTCTGGCCATACCTTTATCTGTCGCCGCCGTGGATGGGGGTCTCTTACCACATCCCATCCAACTCATCACCGAATCTCTGACTCTACAGGTGGGAATGCTGCATTCTGAGAGAATCTCCTTTCATGTTCTGCCTGGACTCTCTCACGCACTATTGCTTGGCCTGCCTTGGCTCCAGAAACATGCAACCGTGCTTGACTGGCAGACCGGAGAAGTCCTTCGCTGGGGACAGGACTGGCATAAGACTTGTCTAGTTCCTGTTCGTCCTGCCCTTCCTTCTCCTACCCCAGCCAATCTGCCCGGTCTTCCGGTTCCCTATTGGTCTTATGCGGATGTCTTCAATAAAAAAGAAGCAGAGACTTTGCCTCCTCATAGACCATACGACTGCCCAATCGACCTGATGCCCGGCTCTACTCCTCCCCGTGGGCGAATCTACCCTTTGTCCGCTGCAGAGACCCGGTCCATGTCTGAATATATTGAGGAGAATCTGGCCCGGGGATTTATCCGGAAATCTACCTCCCCGGCGGGAGCAGGCTTCTTCTTTGTCAAAAAGAAGGACGGCTCACTTCGTCCATGTATAGACTATAGAGGCCTAAACCAGATTACTGTGAAGAATAAATACCCCCTTCCGCTCATTCCTGAATTATTCGACCGTCTGAGGGGGGCTAGAATCTTCACCAAACTGGATCTCCGTGGGGCGTATAACCTGGTCCGTATCCGTCAGGGGGATGAGTGGAAGATGGCATTCAACACCCGGGACGGCCACTATGAGTACCTTGTGATGCCCTTCGGTCTCTGTAACGCTCCTGCCGTCTTTCAAGAGTTGGTCAATGACATTTTCCGTGATCTTCTCTACTCCTGCGTGGTGGTGTACCTGGACGACATCTTGGTCTCCACCTCTACGTTAAATATGAGAAGTGCATCTTTGAGCAGACCTCTCTTCCATTTCTGGGCTACATAATCTCTCAGACAGGCCTACAAATGGATCCTGAGAAACTGTCTGCCATCCAGAAGTGGCCCCGACCAGAGGGGTTGAAGGCTATTCAGCGGTTCCTGGGCTTCGCCAACTATTACTGCCTGTTCATACCGCACTTCTCTTCCCGGACCGCCCCTATCTCTGCGCTCACCCGTAAAGGTACGAACCCCAGAGAATGGCCGCCCGAAGCAGAGGAGGCCTTTCTTTCCTTAAAACAGGCCTTCTCCTCCGCCTCAGTGCTGCATCGTCCGGACCGCAACAAACAAGTCTTCCTAGAAGTTGACGCCTCCTCCTCTGGAGCTGGGGCGGTACTTACCCAAAAGTCATCTTCCGGAAGAAAGGTAACCTGCGGCTTTTTCTCCAAACTTTTCTCCTCTTCTGAGCGCAACTATTCTATAGGAGACCGAGAATTGTTGGCCATTAAGATGGCACTGGAGGAGTGGCGTTACCTGCTCGAGGGGGCTCTTCACCCGGTAATAATTTACACTGACCACAAGAACTTGGCATACCTCCAGAACGCCCAGAGACTTAACCCGCGCCAAGCCCGGTGGTCTTTGTTTTTTGCCCGCTTTGATTTCATTCTTCATTTTCGCCCGGCTGACAAAAATATCAAAGCTGACGCTCTGTCCCGATCCTTTCAGGTGTCTGATCTTGTGGAGGAGCCTAAACACATCATCGATCCCGCCAGAGTAATGCAGGTAGACCCCGTGGGCCTAAATCGTCTCCCTCCCGGTAAGACGTTCGTAGCGGTGTCTGATCGGGAGAAGATTCTACACTGGGGTCACTCGTCTAAACTAGCTGGCCACGCCGGTCAGAAAAAGACCCTCCAGCTTATTACCTGGCACTACTGGTGGCTTACCCTGCACAAGGACGTAATAGACTTTGTTTCTGCCTGTGTGTCCTGCGCCCGCAACAAAGTTCCGAGACACCTGCCTGCCGGCCGCCTTCTTCCTCTGCCAGTACCTGCTGCCCCGTGGCAACATATAGCTATGGACTTCATAACAGATCTCCCCGTCTCTGCCGGTTGTATGGTCATTTGGGTGGTCGCTGACCGCTTTTCCAAAATGGCTCATTTCATTCCCCTGCCAGGCCTCCCGTCTGCACCCGAGCTAGCTATAGACTTTATCCGCCACATCTTCCGTCTTCATGGTCTGCCTCTCCACATCGTGTCGGATCGTGGGGTTCAATTCACCTCACGCTTCTGGAGGGCCACATGTAAACTGCTCGACGTCACCCTGGACTTCTCCTCCGCTTACCACCCACAGTCCAATGGTCAAGTGGAGCGGATCAATCAGAATCTGACCAGTTACCTCCGGCACTTCGTTAATGCCCACCATTCAGACTGGGTGGATCTCCTACCATGGGCCGAGTTCTCTTACAACAATCATGAGAGCGAATCTTCCTCTAAATCCCCGTTTTTTGTAGTCTTCGGTCAGCATCCTCGGATCCCTTTTCCTGTCTCCACCTCTGTGGACAACCCGGCCGTGGAATCTCTCGTTAGCAAATTTTCCTCCATTTGGGAGAGTACCCGATCCGCACTCCTTCAGTCGTCCGAGCGGATGAAGAGACACGCCGACAAAAAACGCCTGGATCCCCCACAATTTCGTCCCGGAGATAAAGTCTGGCTCTCATCCAAATATGTCCGGCTCAAGATTCCTTCCTATAAGTTAGGGCCTCGGTTCATCGGCCCACTGGAGGTTATCAAACAGATCAACCCTGTGGCCTATAAATTGAAACTCCCGGCAAACTTACGGATCCCTAATTCCTTCCATGTATCTCTTCTCAAACCCGTAGTACTTAACTCCTTTTCCAAGTCTACAGGTACACCCCCTGCTCCGGTTTCTGCTGAAGACGAGTTTGAGGTAGAGAACATTCTGGCCACCAAAAGGGTAAGAGGGAAGACCTTTTTTCTAGTGGATTGGAAGGGGTTTGGTCCTGAGGAGAGAACATGGGAGCCCCGGGAGAACATCCATGCCCCTCTCATCCTTGCTAAATTTCTCTCTGGCCTAAAAAAGGGGGGGCCTAAAGGGGGGGGTACTGTAGCGTCTGCGTCCCTGCCTCCTGCTAGGCAGGGACGCTGTTCCCCTCACCTCTCTGCTCCGTGCCCGGCGGCTTCCTCCCGCTCTACTTGCAGCGCCCGCTCTCCCCCGGTCACTGTGCTTAGGGCGCGCGCGCGCTCCCCCTCTCTTAAAGGGGCCGCGCGCGCCGCCCTAAGGAGTCCCCGGCCAATGGCCGGAGGATCCCTCCATATATAAGGCACCTCCTCCAAAATGGAGGTGCCCGAGCAATGTTGTTGCACTGTTCACTACTCTGCTTCAGCCCTCAGGTCCCGTTTCCAGTTACCTGCCAGTTACCTGCCAGTTTCCTGCCAGTTTGCTGTCTGATTCCTGCCTGTTATCCGCTTACCTGCTTGCTAGCCTGAGGTCCGACGGTCTGCCTTCCTACCCCTGTCAGTCTGTCTATGGACCAGCTTGCCCGCTCACCTGGGAGCGCTCATCTGCTACCTGTCTGCTAGCCTACCTGGAGGCTCCGCCGTCACGTGCTGTGACCACCTGCCAGTCTAGAGACTCTTGCCCGCTCACCTGGGAGCACTCATCTGCTACCTGCCTGTTAGCCTACCTGGAGGCTCCGCCGTCACATGCTGTGACCACCTGCTTATCCAGAGACTCTCGCCTGCTCACCTGGGAGCACTCATCTGCCATCTGCCTGCTAGCCTACCTGGAGGCTCAGCCATCACAGGTCGTACCTACCCTTTACCCAGAGACTGTCCCGGTCACTTGCCGTGACCTCCTGCCCGTTTACCCAGAGACTGTCCCGTCACTTGCCGTGACCTCCTGCCCGTTCACCCAGAGACTGTCCCGGTCACTTGCCGTGACCTCCTGCCCGTTCACCCAGAGACTGTCCCTGTCACTTGCCGTGACCTCCTGCCCGTTCACCCAGAGACTGTCCCGGTCACTTGCCGTGACCTCCTGCCCGTTTACCCAGAGACTGTCCCGGTCACCTGCTGTGACTTACCTGCCTGTCTTCCCTGGTCGCCACCCGCTTCCTTACAAGGACCGCCCCCTAGTATAAGTTGCTCAGAGGTTCCGCCTCCCAGACCCGTTACATAACCACACCGCTGGTCTGAACTGAGCGCTCTCCCAGGCTACTAGCAGAGGTAACATTGTAACCACATCGCTGGTCTGAACTGAGTGCTCTCCCATGCTTCTAACAGATGTAACGTTGTAACCACACCGCTGCTCCTAACTGAGTGCTCTCCCAGGATGCTAACAGATGTAACGTCTTAACCACACCGCTGGTGTGAACTGAGTGCTCTCCCAGGATGCTAGCAGAGGTAACGTTGTAACCACACCGCTGGTCTGAACTGAGTGCTCTCCCAGGATGCTAGCAGAGGTAACATTGTAACCACACCACTGGTCTGAACTGAGTGCTCTCCCAGGATGCTAGCAGAGGTAACATTGTAACCACACCGCTGGTCTGAACTGAGTGCTCTCCCATGCTGCTAACAGATGTAACATTGTAATCACACCACTGGTCTGAACTGAGTGCTCTCCCAGGATGCTAGCAGAGGTAACATTGTTGTAACCACACCGCTGGTCCAAACTGAGTGCTCTCCCAGGATGCTAGCAGAGGTAACGTTGTAACCACACCACTGGTATGAACTGAGTGCTCTCCCAGGATGCTAGCAGAGGTAACATTGTAACCACACCGCTGGTCTGAACTGAGTGCTCTCCCAGGATGCTAGCAGAGGTAACATTGTAACCACACCACTGGTCTGAAATGAGTGCTCTCCCAGGATGCTAGCAGAGGTAACATTGTAACCACACCGCTGGTCTGAACTGAGTGCTCTCCCATGCTGCTAACAGATGTAACATTGTAACCACACCGCTGGTCCGAACTGAGTGCTCTCCCAGGATGCTAGCAGAGGTAACGTTGTAACCACACCACTGGTCCGAACTGAGTGCTCTCCCAGGATGCTAGCAGAGGTAACGTTGTAACCACACCACTGGTCTGAACTGAGTGCTCTCCCAGGATGCTAGCAGAGGTAACGTTGTTGTAACCACACCGCTGGTCCGAACTGAGTGCTCTCCCAGGATGCTAGCAGAGGTAACGTTGTAACCACACCGCTGGTCTGAACTGAGTGCTCTCCCAGGATACTAGCAGAGGTAACGTTGTTGTAACCACACCGCTGGTCCGAACTGAGTGCTCTCCCAGGATGCTAGCAGAGGTAACGTTGTAACCACACCGCTGGTCCGAACTGAGTGCTCTCCCAGGATGCTAGCAGAGGTAACATTGTAACCACACCACTTGTCTGAACTGAGTGCTCTCCCATGCTGCTAACAGATGTGCTGCTAACAGATGTAACGTTGTAACCACACCACTGGTTTCGAACTGAGTGCTCTCCCAGTCTGCTAGCAGAGGTAACATTGTAACCACATCGCTGGTCTGAATTGAGTGCTCTCCCAGGCTGCTAACAGAGGTAACATTGTAACTACACAGCTGGTCTGAACTGACTGCTCTCCCATGCTGCTAGCAGAGGTAACATTGTAACCACACCGCAGGTTAGCAGAGGTAACGTTGTCTCTGGAGCATCAGAGGAGCACAGAGGGGTGGAAGCTGGTCAGATCCAGCAATTTCATCAGTTTCAGAGTGAGTAGAGATCCTCTTCTTACCTATGTAACGGGGCCGGTCACCTGGGCATTGAGCTGTTTTTGAAAGCAAGTTGTAAAGTTGCTTCTTTATACAAACATGTTACAATTTCACCCATTTAAAGAGACTCTGTCAGCACAGAATGACTGTTCAAACCAAACACAGGAGCTCGGTGCATCATGGTGCTACCAAACAATTAAGTGCACCTTCCCACCTGCTTGTTTTCCCTGTATCTCCACCCACACCCCCCCCTTTCTTTGATTGACAGATCTGGCTTCATGGAGCCACAGAAGGGCGGAGATAGAAGGAAAGCAAGCTGGTGGGAAGGTGCATTTAATTGTTTGGTCGCCCCATGATGCGCTTGTGCTTGGTTTGAACAGTCATTCTGAGTCCATTCAAGAACTTGGAACAGAGGAGTGGCTTTTCTGGATTGGGGTCCAGATATTATGGGTAAATGACTTGTTATACAGATTATCCGACCATTCCGCTCCTCTTTGTGAAGTCGCGGTTTCTGTTCCGTCCCCCCATGTGCACCGCGGCTGGTTGCTGGTGTGTGGGATTTAGGAAAGACGGCATTGGTAAATGAATGCACCATAGGCCTTGTGCAATCTGTAAAATAATTCTGCAACTTACTCTCCGTCTATTTCCAGAAAGTCAGCAGATGGGGAGCACTTATTGCATCCCAGCAGTTCCATTTCAATCACTTTATAGCAGAGTACATGTTGGACAATCCGCCTCATGCAAACAACAGCTGCTTCCAGGAGCCGGGAAAAAAGATGGATGTGAGAACTCTGCGCTGAGGCGCGGTCCCAGAGGTTCCTCTAAGTAGCTTGTTAAAATCTTCTCTCCCCCAGAGAACTTGTGAATTCATGAAACACAGAAATAAATACGGGTTTATTAGTTTGCTTAATAATTTAAAATGAAAACATCTTTCCCCGGACGGCAGCGGCGGCTGCGGCTCCAACCGCCCTGTAAATATCCATGTAGAAGAGCGCAGATAATGGAGCAAAGAGCGATACAACAGAAGGCCTGCGATACCCCCCTGCAGCTGGAGAACTTCAGGATTCATGGACCAAAACAAGCATTACAGGGACCCGGTCACTTTAAATAATTCTTAAAGGAGTCTTGCTTCTATTTTTCCTATAAAATAAATACTACGTGACTAGGAGGTCAAGGAGTCTTATCATGTATCTCTGTATACAGGGAGCTCCCCCTAGTGGAGGCTGCAGACAGAATCTTATCATGTATCTTTCTATACAGGGAACTCCACCTAGTGGTGGCTGTAGAAAGAATCTTATGTATCTCTAGAAATTAGGGCGCTCCCCCTAGTGGTGGCTGCAGACAAGATCTTATCATGTATCTATGTATACAGGGAGCTCCCCCTAGTGGTGGCTGTACACAGAATCTTATCATGTAGCTCTGTATACAGGGAGCTCCCCCTAGTGGTGGCTGCAGACAGGATCTTATCATTTATCTCTCTATACAGGGAGCTCCCCCTAGTGGTGGCTGTACACAGAATCTTATCATGTAGCTCTCTATACAGGGAGCTCCCCCTAGTGTTGGCTGCAGACAGGATCTTATCAGATATCTCTGTATACAGGGAGCTCCCCCTAGTGGTGACTGCAGACAGAATCTTATCATGTATCTCTGTATACAGGGAGCTCCCCCTAGTGGTGGCTGTACACAGAATCTTATCATGTAGCACTCTATACAAGGAGCTCCCCCTAGTGGTGGCTGCAGACAGAATCTTATCATGTAGCACTCTATACAAGGAGCTCCCCCTAGTAGAGGCTGCAGTCAGAATCTTATCATGTATCTCTGTATACAGGGAGCTCCCCCTAGTGGTGGCTGCAGACAGAATCTTATCATGTATCTCTGTATACAGGGAGCTCCCCCTAGTGGAGGCTGCAGACAGAATCTTATCATGTATCTCTGTATACAGGGAGCTCCCCCTAGTGGTGGCTGCAGACAGAACCTTATCATGTATCTCTGTATACAGGGAGCTCCCCCTAGTGGTGGCTGCAGACAGAATCTTATCATGTATCTCTATATACAGGGAGCTCCCCCTAGTGGTGGCTGCAGACAGAATCTTATCATGTATCTCTGTATACAGGGAGCTCCCCCTAGTGGAGGCTGCAGACAGAATCTTATCATGTATCTCTGTATACAAGGAGCTCCCCCTAGTGGTGGCTGCAGACAGAACCTTATCATGTATCTCTGTATACAGGGAGCTCCCCCTAGTGGAGGCTGCAGACAGAATCTTATCATGTATCTCTGTATACAGGGAGCTCCCCCTAGTGGTGGCTGCAGACAGAATCTTATCATGTATCTCTGTATACAAGGAGCTCCCCCTAGTGGTGGCTGCAGACAGAACCTTATCATGTATCTCTGTATACAGGGAGCTCCCCCTAGTGGAGGCTGCAGACAGAATCTTATCATGTATCTCTGTATACAGGGAGCTCCCCCTAGTAGTGGCTGCAGACACAATCTTATCCTGACTGTAGATGGATAGTTTTTTAAAGATATCTAAAGGAGAAAAAGAGAAGGGGAGTATAGTTGATCTGTCCAGCATCTTACTTATTGGAGGGTCTAAAATAAGGATACCGGTATCAGGAACACGGAAGCTCCTGGACGGTATAATAGTTAGTGATAATGAATCACAAAAGTTGATAAGATTTCAACACCTGGTTGAAAAATGTAATATTTTTATGGAATCCCCAGTAAAAACACGTAGGCTCTCGTTCCACAGTCATGAGTTTCGGGTGTGTCCACCCTCATTCATAGCTTCAGATAAAATATTACAACAGATATTAATTTTTATCATGTAGCTCTTTATCTAACAGGATATTTGGTCATTTAAAACAGGAAAACCAAACTTTGTTTAAAGAGTAACTGTTGGTTTAGTTTTTTTTTCCTAAATCATTAGTGCAAATGAAAATTAGAAACTTTGTAATATATTTTACTAGAGGAATCTGCTTCTCTCTCCTCCTGGACTGATCATTCCCTCTCACAATTCTCAATTCATGGATAAAATGATTCTTTAGTGAATTTAGATCTTCACCCGTCGGTATCTCCGGTACAAGTGGTGACAGTTTCCAAACGTACCGGAGACACTGACACACGCAGAACTATTCAACTGAATGGGTCTGTGCGCACCTCAGTGTCCACAAAACGTACCACACGGATGACATCTGTGTGTCATCCGTGTGACACGTATCGGCGCTAGGGAATCAGTGTACAGTTAGCGCTGTTCCCAAGTGCCGGTGCTGAACGCTTCCCTCATTGTGGTTCCCTGCCTGCGCTGTAATCTGCACCAGCAGGGACTATGATGAGGGTAGTAGTAATGTTTGCTCCCGCAGTGTCCCCCATCTGTGTAAAAATAAGAATAAAATATTAAAATCCATGTACTCACCTCTCCTAGGTGTCCCTCGCTGTGTCCATGTCACCGCTGAAGCCGGGCCGCCGGGGAGAATGAGCCACTCCGGAGCTGCGCTCAGTGAGTGACAGGACACCGCTCCTCAGCTGCATCTCCAGAGCCGCTCATTCTCCCCGGCTTCTCTGCTGTTCGGTCGTATGGATACAGCGGGGGACACCTAGGAGAGGTGAGTACATGGATTTTATTATTTTATTCTTATTTTTACAGGTGGGGACACTGAGGGAGAAAATTACCCTCATTATAGTCCCTGCTGGTGCTGATCACAGCACCGGCAGGGATCCATGATGAGGGCAGTGTTAAGCACCGGCACCTGGGAACAGCACTAAGTGTAGCGCTGATTCCCAGGCGCCGTCCGTGTGGCGGCACATGGTTGCCACACATGTGACACACTCGGACACGGATATCTCCGGTACCGTTTTTTCCGGCACCAGAGATATGCCAATGTGTGAAACCGGCCTTAATGAGAGGAGATAGCAGTTGGTACTCATAAAGTTCTATGGAGATGGGAGGGAGAGGAGGAAAGTGCTAGAGACAGAAATAGATATTGTGCTGAAAGTTCTCTAGAAAGTTTGAGCACCGACTGCCATCTCCTGTCTTAATAAAGGGAACGTCTGTATTCACTGAAGACACATTTTACCCATGAATTGAGAATTGTATTTCATTGTTGCATTGTGGTGTATATGTCTAGGGGGGGAGTTATGCTTTAACTGTTTTTAATCACGGAGTTACAAGGTGTTTAATAATATCACTGACTGATGTGTCTCAGGGTGTGCTGCATATCTCAGGGTGTGCTGCATATCTCTGGGTGTGCTGCATATCTCAGGGTGTGCTGCATATCTCTGGGTGTGCTGCATATCTCTGAGTGTGCTGCATATCTCTGGGTGTGCTGCATATCTCTGGGTGTGCTGCATATCACGGGGTGTGCTGCATATCTCGGGGTGTGCTGCATATCTCGGGGTGTGCTGCATATCTCAGGGTGTGCTGCATATCTCTGGGTGTGCTGCATATCTCTGAGTGTGCTGCATATCTCGGGGTGTGCTGCATATCTCGGGGTGTGCTGCATATCTCTGGGTGTGCTGCATATCTCTGGGTGTTCTGCATATCTCGGGGTGTGCTGCATATCTCGGGGTGTGCTGCATATCTCTGGGTGTGCTGCATATCTCGGGGTGTGCTGCATATCTCGGGGTGTGCTGCATATCTGGGGGTGTGCTGCATATCTCGGGATGTGCTGCATATCTCGGGGTGTGCTGCATATCTCGGGGTGTGCTGCATATACCGGGGTGTGCTGCATATCTCGGGGTGTGCTGCATATCTGGGGGTGTGCTGCATATCTCGGGGTGTGCTGCATATCTCGGGGTGTGCTGCATATATCGGGGTGTGCTACATATCTCGGGGTGTGTTGCATATCTCGGGGTGTGCTGCATATATCGGGGTGTGCTGCATATCTGGGGGTGTGCTGCATATATCGGGGTGTGCTGCATATCTCGGGGTGTGCTGCATATCTGGGGGTGTGCTGCATATCTCGGGGTATGCTGCATATCTCGGGGTGTGCTGCATATCTGGGGGTGTGCTGCATATATCGGGGTGTGCTGCATATCTCGGGGTATGCTGCATATCTCGGGGTGTGCTGCATATCTCGGGGTGTGCTGCATATCTCGGGGTGTGCTGCATATCGTGGGGTGTGCTGCATATCTCGGGGTGTGCTGCATATCTCGGGGTGTGCTGCATATACCGGGGTGTGCTGCATATCTCGGGGTGTGCTGCATATACCGGGGTGTGCTGCATATCTCGGGGTGTGCTGCATATCTGGGGGTGTGCTGCATATCTGGGGGTGTGCTGCATATCTCGGGGTGTGCTGCATATACCGGGATGTGCTGCATATCTCGGGGTGTGCTGCATATCTCGGGGTGTGCTGCATATCTCGGGGTGTGCTGCATATCTCGGGGTGTGCTGCATATACCGTTGTGTGCTCCATATCTCGGGGTGTGCTGCATATACCGGGGTGTGCTGCATATCTCGGGGTGTGCTGCATATCTGGGGGTGTGCTGCATATCTCGGGGTGTGCTGCATATCTCGGGGTGTGCTGCATATCTGGGGGTGTGCTGCATATCTGGGGGTGTGCTGCATATCTCGGGGTGTGCTGCATATACCGGGGTGTGCTGCATATCTCGGGGTGTGCTGCATATCTGGGGGTGTGCTGCATATCTCGGGGTGTGCTGCATATCTGGGGGTGTGCTGCATATATCGGGGTGTGCTGCATATCTCGGAGTGTGCTGCATATACCGTTGTGTGCTGCATATCTCGGGGTGTGCTGCATATACCGGGGTGTGCTGCATATCTCGGGGTGTGCTGCATATCTGGGGGTGTGCTGCATATCTCGGGGTGTGCTGCATATCTGGGGGTGTGCTGCATATCTCGGGGTGTGCTGCATATCTGGGGGTGTGCTGCATATCTGGGGGTGTGCTGCATATCTCGGGGTGTGCTGCATATACCGGGGTGTGCTGCATATCTCTGGGTGTGCTGCATATCTCGGGGTGTGCTGCATATCTGGGGGTGTGCTGCATATCTCGGGGTGTGCTGCATATCTGGGGGTGTGCTGCATATATCGGGGTGTGCTGCATATCTCGGGGTGTGCTGCATATCTCTGTGCTGCTTTTCCCCTCTCGTTGATATCGTTGCTTCTTTGCTCCGCTTGCTGTTATACTTGGTTGTGCATCTACAGTATTTCTTTTTTTCGTCTGATTGGCGTGGGATTACATCACAGATACATGTTTGTCATTTTTCCATATTCATGTGATTAGTCTATGTAGAATTACTGCTTTTTATGTAATTTTTGCTTTATTCTACAACGACTATATTTGTGTATTATATATGTGATTGACGTATTATTTATGTCATTGGAATATTGTACAGTTCTGTGTTAATTGCTCAGCGTTTCCTGGGCTCTGTACGGTTCTGAGCTGAGCATTTCCCCTCCGTGGTGCGGTGCCGCTCGCTGCTCTGGAGCCAGACCTTTCATCCACCAGCAATAATACGTTGTAATCTCAGATTGTCAGCAGCGCGGCCGGATCAATACTGGATATGTCGCGCAATCACAGGATATTATATATACTGCCGAGTCTTTTCTCTGCCTTTTCCTTGTGACTTCTATAAAACCTGTAGATTTTTGGGGATTGCACCTAAAGCGGTTACGCGGTGACATCATTTTGGGCTCTGCTACATCGCACTACCCTGGTCACATGATGCATTCTACAAAATTCCAAATTGTACTGTTACTTATTTGCACTCTTACACGTCCATGTGCCGCATCCCAGTATGGGAGGTGCATTTAGATCTGCTCATCCGGAGCCCCCTGGTTCATGAACCTAATGCTAGAACTGCGGTGTATACTGACATATATATATATATATAAGGACGAAGAAAACAAAACAAAACTGGAATTTGTGAATAGGATCTGGCACAAGGAATTATTTATCAATAATCCCCATGATAACTCTCCCTGTCGGCACCTGCAGAATAAATCTAGAAAAGGAAAAGTCCTTGTAGACCCGGATGAAGAAGCTGAAGCCTTTCCCTCATGTTACAGCTCAGTCTACTCCATCTGCCGGAATATCATTGCTCTAGAAGTAGGAAAAGATGATAATTAAGGCGATCGCTACATGGAGCGGAGACTCCGAGGGGCCGACTTATATGAAGGGTTTACACCGTGCCTCCTTGTGTGTCACTTTCTATGATTTTCTGTACTTTTTTGGTGTTTCCTTGATACAAATATTATAATGATGTAGGAAGGACAGAAATAATTACAGGTCACTGAAAATCCCGAAGACCAAAACACCGAGCAGGAATCTGAAGAACCAAGATCTGGAAGTAAACGTCACTAGAGGGAGGGACTATCCTAATTGGGTGCACCTTGTCGTGGTGGGATGGCTTTTATGCTTTTTTGATAAAGTAATGCCAACTAAGTCCCCTATGTTTTTACATGTGCTACTATTTATTTCATTAGTTACTGCAGTGTGCCTACACATTATGTTTTAATTCTGGTAACTGTTTGTGACGACACAGCATCAATCTGGCCACTGGTGCAGCAGTGAATTATTCTTAATTATGCCAGACATGCTATTCCTTTGTTCAGTAAGACATGGGACATGAGCCATTGTTTCTTGTGAGACTGTCTGATGATCCTTTTCGTATGGTGATTACAGATTGCGGTGTACTAGTCTGCACAACTTGGAGGACAATTGTGCAGACTAATTGAACAATGAGTGAACAACCATGATTATCTCCCCCAATTCTGTGGGACACAATGCCCTGAAATGGGAGCTGAGGGTTATAAAAGGGCCCTCCTTCTGTCACCGGTGTGACTCTACAGGATGTCAGCCAAGGGACCGTGATTCCAGCTGGTGGAATACAGATCTGCTCCACTTCCCAATGAAGTCATTTGGAGAACCCAGGGTGGGACAATCAGGTCACCTGGCCACATACCTCACTGTGCTATGTCATCTTCCTAATCTTGCTGCTACCTCCTCATTAGTTACTGCAGTGTGCCTACACATTATGTTTTAATTCTGGTAACTGTTTGTGACGACACTGCATCAATCTGGCCACTGGTGCAGCAGTGAATTATTCTTAATTATGCCAGACATGCTATTCCCTTGTTCAGTAAGACATGGGACATGAGCCATTGTTTCTTGTGAGACTGTCTGATGACCCTTTTCGTATGGTGATTACAGATTGCGGTGTACTAGTCTGCACAACTTGGAGGACAATTGTGCAGACTAATTGAACAATGAGTGAACAACCATGATTATCTCCCCCAATTCTGTGGGACACAATGCCCTGAAATGGGAGCTGAGGGTTATAAAAGGGCCCTCCTTCTGTCACCGGTGTGACTCTACAGGATGTCAGCCAAGGGACCGTGATTCCAGCTGGTGGAATACAGATCTGCTCCACTTCCCAATGAAGTCATTTGGAGAACCCAGGGTGGGACAATCAGGTCACCTGGCCACATACCTCACTGTGCTATGTCATCTTCCTAATCTTGCTGCTACCTCCTCATTAGTTACTGCAGTGTGCCTACACATTATGTTTTAATTCTGGTAATTGTTTGTGACGACACAGCATCAATCTGGCCACTGGTGCAGCAGTGAATTATTCTTAATTATGCCAGACATGCTATTCCCTTGTTCAGTAAGACATGGGACATGAGCCATTGTTTCTTGTGAGACTGTCTGATGATCCTTTTCGTATGGTGATTACAGATTGCGGTGTACTAGTCTGCACAACTTGGAGGACAATTGTGCAGACTAATTGAACAATGAGTGAACAACCATGATTATCTCCCCCAATTCTGTGGGACACAATGCCCTGAAATGGGAGCTGAGGGTTATAAAAGGGCCCTCCTTCTGTCACCGGTGTGACTCTACAGGATGTCAGCCAAGGGACCGTGATTCCAGCTGGTGGAATACAGATCTGCTCCACTTCCCAATGAAGTCATTTGGAGAACCCAGGGTGGGACAATCAGGTCACCTGGCCACATACCTCACTGTGCTATGTCATCTTCCTAATCTTGCTGCTACCTCCTCATTAGTTACTGCAGTGTGCCTACACATTATGTTTTAATTCTGGTAATTGTTTGTGACGACACAGCATCAATCTGGCCACTGGTGCAGCAGTGAATTATTCTTAATTATGCCAGACATGCTATTCCCTTGTTCAGTAAGACATGGGACATGAGCCATTGTTTCTTGTGAGACTGTCTGATGATCCTTTTCGTATGGTGATTACAGATTGCGGTGTACTAGTCTGTACAACTTGGAGGATAATTGTGCAGACTAATTGAACAATGAGTGAACAACCATGATTATCTCCCCCAGTTCTGTGGGACACAATACCCTGAAATGGGAGCTGAAGGTTATAAAAGGGCCCTCCTTCTGTCACCGGTGTGACTCTACAGGATGTCAGCCAAGGGACCGTGATTCCAGCTGGTGGAATACAGATCTGCTCCACTTCCCAATGAAGTCATTTGGAGAACCCAGGGTGGGACGGCCAGGTCACCTGGCCACATACCTCAATGTGCTATGTCATCTTCCTAAGCTTGCTGCTACCTCCTCTCTGTGGAGGTAAGATGCTACTGGTTGGGGTAGTTGGCCCTGGATGCCCCGAAGTCGCGGAGGTTCTAATTCCTGGCGAGCCAGTAGAAAGGTCATTTTGCACCATCATCTTTGACAAAAATTTGATTTACATTGAATTCATCCATCTCTACTAGTAAAAGTATGGTGTCCTGTAAACGTTCCTGCAGAACTTTCCGTAGGTCCGTTCATTAGCTCAGTTTGTAGAGCAATGTCTCCATCTGTGACTGACCGGCCAACATCTTCCTGCTCCAGTAATAAATCACCGCTCCGGATGGCAGGAGTCGTCTTCTATCCAGGTCATCGGCTCTTCCGGATCTAATGCCAATCTATAAAGAGGACGACAAGTGACAGGAAATAAGGAGCGGGTCGCAGCTGGTGCTGAGGAGGACACAATATCCTGGTACAGGCTGGAATTCATTCACTGTACCCGGCGGGGAGCAGCTCCGCTGTCATCATCTACAGTCTGCAGGTAATGTGATTAGATGTTCATCAGGAGCCAATAACACCTGGAGATCCATCACCGGGACAGGCGGGACATGGACTGGACGGCTCCCTCCCGTTCACACAGCTCTCCGCTTCTTCCTCTGCTCAAAGATAATAAAAGACCAATCTGTAGTCTCTAAAGACGCGACCTTGTAGAGTCGACAACTGGAAGGAGACTAAAAGGGTGAAGATTGGGGGCAACAATCCCCCTCAACCCCAAAGACCCCTGGACCGTCTGATAATCAGGAACAAGCGTTCTAAAGAGGCCGACGACCACCCACAGTACGAGCAAAACTTATAGTCATCGTTCTCGGCAGCAGATCGTCCTCTTATGTAATCGGGAGGTGTGCTGCCAAAAAATGATATTCTGTGCACAGGACAATAGTGCAGACAGTCATTCTGGGTGCAGAGTATCCGGCTGTCAGCCCGGCTGAGGCCAATGAGCCACCCATCGGCTTACATGGTACTAATTGGCAGCTATATAACAGTTATAGTCGGCACGTATCCTAAATATAAGAATGAATATACTGTGTCCAAAGTATCAACATGAAAAATCCTTCTTGCCTTCCTCCCTTTCTTCCTTTCTCTCTTTCTCCCCTTCTCTCTTTCTTCCTCTCTCTCTTTCTTCCATTCTTTTGCTTCCATTCTTTTTCTCCCTTTCTTTCTCTCTTTCTCCCATTCTCTCTCTCTTTCTCCCTCCCTCTTCCTTTCTCTCTCTCTTCCATTCTCTTTCTTCCATTCTCTCTTGCTTTCTCTTTCTCTTCCATTCTCTCTTTCTCTGTCTTTTCCTTTCTCTCTCTCTTTCGCCCTTTCTCTCTTTCTCCCTTTCTCTGTCTTTCTCCCTTTCTCCCTCTTCCATTCTCTTTCTCTCTCTTTTCCTTTCTCTCTTTCTTCCTTTCTCTCTCTCTCTTTCTCCCTTTCTCTGTCTTTCTCCCTTTCTCTGTCTTTCTCCCTTTCTCTCTCTCTTTCTTCCTTTCTCTCTCTTCTATTCTCCGCCTCTCTCTTTTCCTTTCTCTCTCTTTCTCTCTCTCTCTTTCTTCCTTTCTCTCTCTCTTTCTTCCTTTCTCTCTCTCTTTCGCCCTTTCTCTCTCTCTTTCTCCCTTTCTCTGTCTTTCTCCCTTTCTCTGTCTTTCTCCCTTTCTCTCTCTTCCATTCTCTTTCTCTCTCTTTTCCTTTCTTTCTCTCTTTCTCTCTCTCTCTCTTTCTCTCTCTCTCTTTCTCTCTCTCTCTTTCTCTCTCTCTTTCTCTCTCTCTTTCTCACTTTCTCTCTCTCTTTTTCCCTTTCTCCCTTCCTTTCTCTCTCTTCCATTCTCTTTCTCCCTTTCTCTCTTTCTCCCTTTCTCTCTCTTTTTCCCTTTCTCTTTCTCCCTTTCTCCCTTCCTTTCTCTCTCTTCCATTCTCTTTCTCCCTTTCTCTCTTCCTTCCTCTCTTCCATTTCTAACCCTACTCATCTATTCCTTCATTTCTTCTCACTTCTTTTGTTCCCCGTATCTTCACTTTCTCTTACCATCCTTTCCTTACATTGTCACTGCTGTTTCGGCAAACTTTACATAAATGAAAAGTAGAAGTGAATATAAGAAACTTTTGTAATATATCTTTTTTTCCTCCTCCTGCCTCTTTAATGTTTTATTCACTCTGAAATGCTGCTGAAATCTGTTTTGAGAGAAAAGACAAATAGAAACTCAATGAAGGATCAGAAAACAGTAAAAGAGAGAGACAGAAACCGATGTTGCTGCTTCCTTATCTCACCCCAGTGCTGGATTCACGACTACACTGCTCAGTACTGCTGTATAATGTCCTTCATGCATCTGCTGATTCTACAAAGAGAGAGGAGAGCAGGAATCCTCATAACTGTGTGTGTTGTGTATGGGAGACATCATAGCAGCTGGTCTCCTCCACCAGCTCAGAGACAACTGAAATTAGAGATTGAGCCTGCAGAGGAGAAAACTGATGTGAAGTGCAAGATACAAGTCATATAGTGGCCAGATAAAGCCATATTCCTCATTGGTATAAATTGTGCTTCTGTGGATTTTTGACCTTGGGAAATTAACGAAAGGTAATATCAGCTCAAATTATGGAAATATGATAGTCATATGTGGCGCCCTGCTGCGCATTGGTGCCACAGATCCTAGAGGGGTGCATGGACGGATTCCTCCACAAGAGGCCCTCATAGCATTCACACACCTCCACCTTCCACCTCAGACCACCAGAGGGAGCCCGTTAGGGATATAAAAAGGGAAGGTGGAGCTAGGCAGTCAGTCGGTCTGGAGTCTGCAGTCTGGAGCGTACAGTCAGTCTGCTGCAGCCAGATAGGTGGCCAGTCCAGCCCCGACTCAGGGAGCTCAGGTTAGTGAGCCCAAGGCGTGCTGACGCCATAAGAGCGGTGAAGAGTAGCGAGGCCTACTGCCAGTGTGAAGCCTAGTGAGGGCCCCGAGCGTGGCCGAAGACGAGTGGAGTAAGCAAGCTACATAGGGGGCAGAGGAGCTTAGCCAGCTCACCCCAAGACCATATACTGGATACCGGGTCCGTATCTGCAAGGATCTCTAGGACCAGCAGAAACAACCGGAACCCCTGGCAAACTACATGTTCCAGGAACACCAGAAGCTGACCGTTATCCCAGGGTCAGGAATCACAGAGGCCCAAGAGACCAGGGAGTGCTATCTCCAACAGAAGGCCTTACCACCAGGTCAGCAGGTGCCAGACAGAGACCAAGTTAGGCCTAGCTCCAGGCAGGTCATAAACTTACCAGGAAAAGGCAAGAAACAGGAGGCCCCACACCCGCTCACTGGGGAGAGTCCTGAAATGCACCCTTCACCCTACAGTGTCCTGGATCGTGCCTGAAACACCACCAGTAAAGGTACTGAAGTGACCTGTTGTGAGTGTGCCTATTCTTCTCCTGACTCGGCTGGGTCCCCTCTGTCCTGCATCCCTGTTCCTACGCTGCCCGCACCAACTAAGCTGCCTGATCACCAGCCTCAGAGGACTGTAGCAGCGCTGGTGATTCTCACCAGACACCACAGGTGGCGTCACGAACTTTCCCCTTTCCCATACACCTTTCCCCCATTATCCCCTTTTTAAGAGTGACCCCAGGGTACGGGCCCGGGAGCCGACCACGGCGACATCCCCCAGAGTCAGGCAACAAGGCCCGGGTGCCAAGACGTCCCCATCCCCTGGGCGCGTCATCTCTTCCTGGCGTCACGAACAGGATTCTGTGCCCTCTGCAACGACGGAGTGTTGTGCCCGTTGCCACCGGGTACTGTGCGCCTTTAATCAAAAACTGTGTATTTTAACTGTGGCGAAGATTGCCGCCATTGTTGTGTCGCCAAGCGGGAAGAAGGGCGTAACCGCTGGAAAACTGTGAGGCATACCTGCTGAAGCGCGCGAAGCCCCAGACACGCCCCACGCCTCGACGTCAAACCAGGAAGCGCCAGGTCCTGGAAGGAGCCCCGTTGAGCGCTCTGACGTAGGACGCAAGCGACGCAAGGTCCTGAAGGAAGACTGTCACCTGCGGAGCTGCGGCCTACCGGAAGAAAAGAAAAGAAGGTAGGCCATGGTTCGCTAGGGGGGCGCTAGACTGTCCGAAGAACAGCACAACGCCGGAGTACCGGTTAACCGCCCTGATCATCAACCCGCGCTCGGCGCCGAGCAGGCCGAAGCAGCCGCTTCACCAGCAGGGCCTGTAACCCCTGTCATACCCATGGCCCTACCGTACATCCCGGGAATGAAGTGGCTCCCCCAGTACAGTGGCAAACCAGATACCCTGTCTGGGTTCAAAAGGAAAATATGCGGTAAACTGGACATGTACTCTATGACAGGCAAGCAAAGAGCCGCTGTGGTATTGGGACAATAGACTGGTGCTGCGGAGCGAGAAGTAGAAACCTGGTCGGCCGCAGACCAGGAGTCAGTGTCCGCAATCTTTAAAAAATTACAGACTGTCTTTGAGAATCGTACTGAGACAGACCTCCGGATGAGGTTCTACAACTGCTCTCAGCAACCGGAGGACAGTGTTCGGGACCATACCTGGCGTTTACAAGGGGCCCTGTGAGCTCTGAAACAGGTTAGTCCAACCAGCATCAATGATGAAAATAAAATGCTGAAGGAACAGTTTATCCGGGGACTGAGGTCCCAAGAGGAGAGCAGGACTGTGCATTGGTGGTCCCTGGAGCATCCAGATGCCACCTTTGACACCCTTAAGGACATGGCTATAAAAGGACTGCAGCCCCTGGAAACAACTGCTATCCAATGTTACCAGGGTGGGGCCACAGTACCCGCAGCGTCCACCTTTTCCCCGGTAGCTGCTGAAGCCAAGGTGCAAGTGACGCACCCCCTGGGCCATGTTCAGGGGATACCCGGAGCCGGATCTGGATAGGGGTAGTAGTCCTTGTGGCGGTGACCTGGTCCGTGCCCAGGGTGTCAAACTAAGTGGCAGTCTATGGCAGTAGATGTTAACTTGGATGTCGACTACGCCACCCGTTGAGTACGGCTTTGAAGCCGCCGCTGCAGAACAGTCCGCTGAGGCCGGTGGTATGGGTGCAGCGATGATGGTATAACCCCCAACGGGAGGGGTATGGCCTCAGGGCAGCAGGCGAAGATGATGGGGGTTGTGACGGTCAGTAAGAAGAGTCAGAGTCAGGAGATGCAGTTTCAGGGGTTTTACTCACAAGTGTTCTCCAATAACTCTGGCCTTGAGTGACCACCCGAGCCGTGCTGCGTCCACCAGGTCCTGGACTCGGCTAACCCCCAGGCAGTTCTGAAGCGTGGTCCTGAGCTCCCTTCTCTCTCTCTGTCTCTGGCCGTTCCCACCAGGGATCCACTTTTGGCCGGCTCCCTCGGGTCTCTTAGTGGTCAAACCTCCTCTGGGTTCCCTGACCCTATGCTTGGTGTGCCTTTCTGGTGGATTTGGTGAGGGTCGTGGCAAATCTTGACCACGACCTCCGGTTCCTGGCTGAGGATAAGTGGCCTCCACCAGTTCGGGTTCCGGTACCCGTGTCCGCCAACTCTTCACCCTTTCTGGTCTGTTTCTGGGTTCTTAGGGTTCCTTCTGACTCTGCTTCTCTGGGCCTTTCTTCCTCCTCTCTCTCTTCAATGCAGGCTTGGCCCTGGAGCTGGGTCCAGCCGGAGCCACAGCTCCCTGTCAGCCCTCCTGGCTGAGCTCCCCTGCTAAAAAGACCCTGTCCTAAGATGGTGCCCACCTTATATACTCCCTCTATGTGTGAGCCCAGGTGACTAGCACCCAATGGGCTCCTACTTCTATGCCCAGAGTCCCTCCCCTATCTGCCCCTACACTACTGGGATGTTCCCCCCCCCCCCACTCCAGCCAGGGACAGACGCTATCGTACCTGCACATCTATTTGGTGGGAGTACCGTAGTTCTGTCCCCCGGAAATGGGATGTATGTAGTGCATGCAGCCTACTGAGCTCAGTCCCACACTCCATCCTTACCCGGGAGTGGAATACCACACCTCTGGAGTGAGGTGCAATACCCCTGTAGCAGCCGAATCCTCAGGGTGCTACATTCCCCCCTGGTAAATCACAGCACGTCCTCGGGCTGTAAAAGAGCAAAAACATAAAACATACAAGCTTTTTAAAGTGCACTACATATAAAATATATAAACAGTAACCTTCAATCATCCCTTTATGGGAGGTACTTCTCTTTTAATATGTTACGGACACATCATAAAATAATATTAACTCTTTCATCATAATAAAACTTTTCATATAAAACATTTTTGACCTCTGGCCACTTGTTGAAATTGTGACCAGGTAAGTGCCACAGTCTCTGGTAGAAAAAACAGTTTCCTATAAAACCGGTAGGGGGCACTTTAGGAAGCGCAACTATATACAAGGGATATGGCCGCTCTCAGTCCTCGGCCAGTGGGAAAAGGGGATGGCTGCTCACAGTCCTCAGCCTGTGGGGAGATGGGACACACTGGAACAGTTCACTGGTCCCAACGGGGACTATAATGGTAACAGTTATTGTACCTTCACGGGTAACTATTTACAGTGCTCCTACTGTACATCAGTGGCGACGTCCTCCAGCTCCTTCCTCCGTGTACCCTTCAGACCCGTCCGGGTCCTCTTGCTCCTCCTGACACCTCAGCTCTTTCTCTGTCAGTCGGTGTACATGAAGGGCATAGGGTCCTTTGGCACATTGGTGCCGGGTGAAGGTGACCTCATCACCCAGGTAAAGGTCACGACCTCTGTGTCCCTCCGGTAGGTGGGACTCGACATCTCTTCTGGTCACGAAGACGTCGCCGGGGGTGTGATGATCTCTGATGAAGCCCCAACCGTGCTGCAGTTGGAATTTGATTACAGTCCCGGTGGCACGGGGACCGTGGGCTGCACGGGGGTTCCTTCGGGTCCGGCTCTTTTGTTCTGCACTCTTTACTTGCAGCCGCTCCTCGCGGACCCGTCTCTCTCTCCGTTCTCGCTCAAAGACTTCCAACTGCTGGCGGCAGCACTCCGCACGCTCAGTTGCAGCCGCCCGGGTCTCTTGAGTGAACCCGATGAGGTCTTCTCCTGCGGGGTCCCACTCAAACTGCGCCTCCTCTAACGAGAGCGGGGTCATCTTGACGGGCGCCGGAACCGGGATTAGGGGCTCATCCAGGGGTCTTTCTTTCCGGAGTCGGGGATGGTAGTACTCCGGTGGCCACGCAAAGGGCTGCCCATCCGGGCAAGTGTGCTGGGCAAACAAGTCTTCACCCAGGTGCGGCACAGTGGAAGTTGAGGGCGCGGTGGTGGCAGCGGCGCCCGGGACCACTAGGCCTTGCGACCAGGCTTGGGGTACCCTGAAGGTAAAGGGCACCGTGAAGACGGCGGCGCCCGGGGGCACTCGGCCTTGCGACCAGGCCGGTGGCGTCTCCTGCTTGGCCGCGCTCAGGGTTGAGGCGCGTGACGTCACAGGGGGCGTGGTCGCGGCTCCTGCTTGGGGCCTAGTCTGGAGCGGTAGCGGTGCGGCAACGGGCACGATCAGTGGGACTTCGGGCTCTGCGACGGGGAGCGGGGGTAGGCTTACGGTGGCTGGGCTTGGGGTAGTGACGTCCCCTTTACTTGCCTCCGTCTCTTCAGCTCCCTCTGCGGCGTCGTCTCCGGCCTCCGTCCCTTCTGCATCCTCTTCAGGGGCAGGCGTGCTCCTCGTTGCGGGTGGTGTGCTCCGCTGGCGGGTTCCAGCCTGCTGGGCCATCTCCCTGCTCCACTCCATCAGCGTTTCTCGCTGCACTTGGGCCATCCTCCGTGCGAGGCCCTCCAGCGCAGTCTGTGCACGCTCCCGGTCTCGGGGAAGCTGTGCCAGGATCTCCACCAGGTCTTGTGGAGTGGTAGCTTGCATCAGGCTCCTGACCACAGGGTCGGTGCTGCCTGCCTCTCCCCCCATCTCCGGGTACGGCTCCTCCAGACTTCTCCAAGCTGCTCCCATCTTCTCTCTTTTGTTCTGTCTCCGCCCACATTGAGGGCGGTCCTCGGGCAACTTGGTGATTGTCAGTTCCAGGGGCAGACCCCCCACGCTGATGGACATCTCAATCATTGCAGTCTCTGCTGGTGGGGGCGGTCTTCGTTTTTGGCGCCATTCTTGGTCCTGGCCCACGATGGGAGGTCGTCTCTTACCACCCTCTGGCACGCCCATAATGGCGTCCGCTCTGCCAGGGCGGGAAATCTTCTTAGATGGCGGGAATCGCTTCCCAGTGGCGGGAAACACTGCAGATGGCGGGAAAAGACTGCAGATGACGGGCAAATGGCGGGAACCGATCCGAGATGGCGTCCGATGGCGGGGACCCTCCGGAACCGGCGGGAGACTTCTTTTTGAGGTAAATGCGAACTTTTCTTCAGGCACGCAGTACCCGATGGTTGCGGGCACGTGATCCTGCCGACTACGCCAAAGTTGACGCACCCCCTGGGCCATGTTCAGGGGATACCCGGAGCCGGATCTGGATAGGGGTAGTAGTCCTTGTGGCGGTGACCCGGTCCGTGCCCAGGGTGTCAAACTAAGTGGCAGTCTATGGCAGTAGATGTTAACTTGGATGTCGACTACGCCACCCGTTGAGTACGGCTTTGCAGCCGCCGCTGCAGAACAGTCCGCTGAGGCCGGTGGTATGGGTGCAGCAATGATGGTATAACCCCCAACGGGAGGGGTATGGCCTCAGGGCAGCAGGCGAAGATGATGGGGGTTGTGACGGTCAGTAAGAAGAGTCAGAGTCAGGAGATGCAGTTTCAGGGGTTTTACTCACAAGTGTTCTCTCAGTCACTCTGGCCTTGAGTGACCACCCGAGCCGTGCTGCGTCCACCAGGTCCTGGACTCGGCTAAGCCCCAGGCAGTTCTGAAGCGTGGTCCTGAGCTCCCTTCTCTCTCTCTGTCTCTGGCCGTTCCCACCAGGGATCCACTTTTGGCCGGCTCCCTCGGGTCTCTTAGTGGTCAAACCTCCTCTGGGTTCCCTGACCCTATGCTTGGTGTGCCTTTCTGGTGGATTTGGTGAGGGTCGTGGCAAATCTTGACCACGACCTCCGGTTCCTGGCTGAGGATAAGTGGCCTCCACCAGTTCGGGTTCCGGTACCCGTGTCCGCCAACCCTTCACCCTTTCTGGTCTGTTTCTGGGTTCTTAGGGTTCCTTCTGACTCTGCTTCTCTGGGCCTTTCTTCCTCCTCTCTCTCTTCAATGCAGGCTTGGCCCTGGAGCTGGGTCCAGCCGGAGCCACAGCTCCCTGTCAGCCCTCCTGGCTGAGCTCCCCTGCTAAAAAGACCCTGTCCTAAGATGGTGCCCACCTTATATACTCCCTCTGTGTGAACCCAGGTGACCAGCACCCAATGGGCTCCTAGCTTTACCCAGACTACTCCCCCTATCTGCCCCTACACTACTGGGATGTTCCACCCCCCTCCCACTCCAGCCAGGGACAGACGCTGTCGTACCTGCACATATACTGGTGGGAGTACCGTAGTTCTGTCCCCCGGAAATGGGATGTATGTAGTGCATGCAGCCTACTGAGCTCAGTCCCACACTCCATCCTTACCCGGGAGTGGAATACCACACCTCTGGAGTGAGGTGCAATACCCCTGTAGCAGCCGAATCCTCAGGGTGCTACACAAGCAACGTCCCCTAGTGAGCTGGACAGCCTGCGCTCGGAAGTGCGTCAGTTGAGCAAAACCCTGACCACTGTACTGAGTGCCCTGCAGCTGTGGACGGAGCCCGAGGCAGAAGGAAGGATCCTGCTAGTCGACAGCCCTGAGGATGTCCCCTGGATGAGAAGGAGGAGGAGGACAACACCACCCCCTGGGAGGACCAGCGACCAACGCCGCCCGCCGAGGGACCCTGTCTGCCACCGCTGCCGCAAGACAGGTCACGCCGTCCAGAGCTGTCCTTTAAACGAGAAAACCCTGGGGCCGAGGGCTGACACCCAGGAGTAGACCTCTCAGGCCCATCAAACTGGTACCGCAGGTTCGTGGGAGGAAGACCTTTCCTGTTCATTGTGCTGGATGGCATCGCGAAACCCACTCTGCTGAACACAGGATCTCAGGTAACCATCATGCCTGATGTCCTCTACAAGAGGTTCTGGTCCATAGACGAACTTCACCCACCAGATCCAAATCTTTCCGTCTATGCCTCAAACGCCCTCCCCCTTAACCTAGTCGGGGTTAAGGATGTGGCAGTAAAGGTGGGAAGAGTGGAACTGAAGGACCAGGGACTAATTGTAGTAGAGACTAATCCTGATGATACAGACTTGTATATGGTACTTGGCACAAATATTGTTGGTAACTGTTTGGGAGAAGTGTTGTTTTTGCTCCAACAGATTGCTGACACCGCCAAAAGAGGGCAGAGGAGGGTGCTCCAGAAAGAGATCCGAGCCCTCATGTACCAGCAACAGGTAAATCTAACAGGTGGTGAGATTGGTAATGTACGGGTGACAGACCCGGTACCCATTTTGATTCCCCCGATGAGTCAAATGCTGATTTGGTGTAGAGCAGCAATAAGTCTCAAAGGACGGAGCTACCAGGCGGTAGTAGAGCCCCTTAGCTCGGAACATAGACCTACACTCTTAACTGCCAGAGGGGTGGTGGATGTACGCAATGGGAGGGTGCCCGAAAGCCTCCTAAACTATGGGGAGGACGAGGTTAGATTACCACGCTACGCCACTGTTGCCAAACTGTACACAGTAAATAACAACTCTATACACACGGCGGAGTCCTTAACCTCACCAGAAGAAGTAGAAGATAATGACCCGGCAACCCAGGTGGAGGATTGGTGTCAACAGCTCCATGTTGGGACAGACACCACTCCTGCCCATCAGAAACAGGGTGTACACCGGGTATTCAGTAAGCACCCACTTGACTTCGGGAGGATTAAGGGGGTTCAACACCATATCCCCACTGGTGACCATCCACCCATCAAAGAACGTTACAGGCCTATACCACCAGCACACTACCAGAAGGCGAAGGAGATGTTGCACGACATGAAAAAGGCGGGGGTAGTAAGGGATAGTTGTAGTCCCTGGGCAGCTCCCCTAGTTCTAGTCAGGAAAAAGAGCGGAACCATGAGAATGTGTGTAGATTACAGACAAGTAAATCGCATTACACATAAAGATGCATACCTTTTACCACGTATAGAGGAATCCCTGGCTGCCTTAAATTCTGCAAATTACTTCTCCACCCTTGACCTCACTAGTGGGTACTGGCAAGTGGCTGTTGCTAAGGAGGATCGGGAGAAGACGGCCTTCACCACCCCGATGGGACTCTGCGAGTTCAATAGTATGCCGTTTGTACTCTGTAACGCCCCCGGAACGTTCCAAAGATTGATGGAGTGCTGCCTGGGACACCGCAACTTCGAGACTGTACTACTATACCTGGACGACGTGATAGTGTACTCCAAAACGTATGAGGACCACTTGAAGCACCTGGCGGAGGTATTTGAGTTGCTGTCCCGGTACGGGATGAAGCTGAAGCCCTCAAAGTGCCACCTGCTCAAGAGAAAGGTACAGTACCTGTGGCACATTGTCAGTCCAGAGGGAGTAGCACCAGACCCGGAGAAGGTCACTGCCATCCAGAAATGGCCGGAGCCGAAGAGCCTCAAGGAGGTACGTCAGTTCCTGGGACTAGTCGGGTATTACCGGAGGTTTGTGAAGGACTATACCAAGAAAGCGGCGCCTCTGCAAGACCTCCTGGTAGGACAGTCCCGCAGAGGCAGAAATCCCCCGTTCCAGTGGGGTAAGGAGCAAGCTGAATCCTTTAATGTGATGAAGGAGATCCTGACCGGCGAAGAGATCCTAGCGTACCCTGACTACAGCCAACCGTTCCTGCTGTATACTGATGCCAGCAACGAAGGATTAGGAGCTGTACTGAGTCAGAAGCAGAATGGCAAAGAGAAGGTGATCGCTTATGCAAGCAGGAAGCGCTGCCCGACCGAGAGGAACCCAGAGAACTATAGCAGCTTTAAGTTGGCGTTCCTGGCCCTGGTCTGGGTCATCACCGAGCGGTTCAAGCACTACCTAGCCTCCAGTAAGTTCACTGCCTTCACTGATAATAACCCCTTGACTCATCTGGAGACAGCCATGCTAGGAGCCATGGAACAACGATGGATGGCTCGGCTGTCAAATTACCAATTCACTATTAAGTACCGGGCAGGCCGCAAGAACGCCAACGCTGATGCCCTGTCCAGGATGCCTCACCAGTCGGACACTGAAGAAGAAGTGGATGACCTGGGGGAGATTGAACTACCTGCCTTTCATCGGAATGGAATGGTCCACGAGCAACGAGCCTCCAGGAGGCAACATGGTAAGACGTTAAACCCCCTGCCTCACCACAGCTGGAAGGAGACCCAGGACAGCGACCCGGTTGTCAGCCGTATCAAAGAGCTGATAACCCAGGAAGGTTCCTCCCTGGAGAAGGAAGCATCCCTGCAAGCCAAGCAGCTGTGGAATGAGAAGAGCCGGCTGTTCATCTATAGAGATAAGCTATGCCGGAGGTACGTCAACCTCATGAGATGGTATGGCAGATAGTGGTGCCCAAGACAGACATCCAGATGGTGTTGGAAGCCTACCACGATCAGGCGGGGCACTTTGGCTGGAAGAAGCTAGAAACCCTGCTGAAGTGTCGCTTTTATTGGGTAGGAATGCGCAGTTCCATTGAGAGGTGGTGCCGGAATTGTGGACCCTGTAGCCTCAGAAGAAAAGACTACAGCAGCCAGAAGGCACCCCTGCAACCCATCAAGACGACTCGTCCCTTGGAGATCGTGACCCTGGATCATGTGAAGCTGTCACCCAGCAGGTCAGGATATTCCTATGCCCTGACCATGGTGGATCACTACTCCAGGTTCCTGGTGGTCGCCCCCATCAAGGATCTGAAGGCAGAGACAGCAGCGAAGACGTTTCAGGCGTATTTCTGCAGGCCCCATGGGTACCCGGAGCAGGTGCTGACAGATCAAGGCTCAGCCTTTGAGGCCAAATTGTTCAAGGAGTTCTGCCATCTGTACGGGTGTAAAAATAACAGGACTACATCATACCACCCCCAAACCAACTGTCTCTGTGAAAAGATGAATAACATCGTCATCGACCTGCTGAAGACCTTACCACTAGAGGAGAGAAATCAGTGGCCAGACCTACTACCTGACCTGGTAGATCTATACAACCACATACCTGTGAGTTCCACCAATTGTACTCCAGCATATCTCATGCGAGCAAGACCCGGGAAGTTGCCCATGGACCTGGAACTTGGTGTAATAGAACCATAGGCAGATATGTCCACTGAGGACTGGGACACGACCAGAGAGGAGCAGTACAGAAGAGTACAGGCCTGTGTCGAAGACAGTCTCACTCGGGTAAGGGACAAGCAGGAAGCCCACTACAATAGAAGTGCGCCCGCAGAACCCTTCACACCAGGAGAAGTGGTGTTAAAGAGGAAAAGGACAAACCACAAACTTGATGACCAGTGGGAGAGAGAACCCTACACTGTGTTAAATTCAAGATTTGATAACAAGAAGACCTGTTTGATTAGCAAAGACGGAGGAATAACGACTACAACGGTATCTAGAGACCATCTGAAGTTGTGTCCAGACCTGCTAAAGTCCCAAGACGAAGTGCCTCTCACCGTAACGGAGGAACCTAAAGAAGCAGTACTCCATACTGACTTAGGAGATTTCCCGGCAGATTGGCCTCAACTAGGTGGAGCAGTAATAATACCTGTGATCCACTTCTTTCAACAGCCAAAAGACCCTCCACAGCAAGTAGAGCCTGTAAGTGCTTCAGAAGAGCCTGCTCAAGAAGAATCCCCGGAAGAAGGATCCCCGGTTGGAGCAGAGCAAGAAGGCCCAGCCAATGGTATACTTGCCAGTCCTGTAGAGATGTTAAGGCAACCCTGCAGTTCCCCAACACTTAGACCTGACAGAATGGGAGGTAGTGCAAATACTAGTGCCTCACGCATCCCAGTACCACGTAGGTCAACACGTAGCACACGAGGTCAGACCCCTGTCAGATATAGAGAGTAAAGAAAGAAACTCTGACAGTGAGAATGCTTGGTCTGGGGGATAATGTGTGCAAGTGGGTAAATAGCTGGCTGAGTGATAGAAAGCAGAGGGTGGTTATCAATGGAGTAAGCTCAGGGGGTGTCAGGGTTACTAGCGGGGGGCCTCAAGGGTCTGTCTTGGGCCCTATATTATTTAATATATTTATTAATGATCTAGTGGAAGGGTTGCATAGTAAAATAGCAATATTTGCAGATGATACTAAACTTTGTAAAGTAGTTAATACAGATGAGGATAGGGCACAGCTACAGGAGGATTTAGATAAATTGGGGAGTTGGGCCAAAAAATGGCAAATGGGGTTCAATGCCGATAAATGTAAGGTCATGCACATGGGAAAGAAAAACAGCAGTCACCCATACATATTAAATGGGAAACCGTTGGGGAAATCTGACATGGAGAAGGACCTGGGCGTCTGGGTTAATAGCAAATTAAATTGGAGTGCCCAGTGTCAGGCAGCAGCTGCGAAGGCAAATAGAGTCATGGCATGCATCAGAAGAGGAATAGGGGCATATGATGAGAACATTGTTCTTCCTCTGTATAAAGCGCTGGTAAGGCCACACTTAGAATATTGTGCACAGTTCTGGGCTCCGGTGCTCAGGAAAGACATATTGGAGCTAGAGAGGGTACAAAGGAGGGTGACTAAGGTAATAAAGGGAATGGAGGGACTAGAATACCCAGAGAGGTTGTCAAAATTAGGCCTATTTACGTTGGAAAAGAGAAGGCTTAGGGGAGACCTCATAAACATGTATAAATACATCAGGGGGCAGTACAGAGATCTCTCCCATGACCTGTTTATACCAAGGATGGTGACAAAGACGAGGGGGCACACTATGCGTCTGGAGGAAAGGAGGTTCCTGCACCAGCATAGAAGGGGATTCTTTACGGTCAGAGCCGTGAGACTCTGGAACTCTCTGGGAGAGGAAGTGGTGATGTCCAACTCACTTAACGAGTTCAAGAGAGGCCTGGACGCCTTTCTTGAGAACAATAAAATTACATCTTATGCTTAGTGATAGTTAATTAATCCAGGGATTTAATCTGATTGCCAGATTGGTGTCGGGAAGTGAATTTTTCCTCAATGATGTAAATTGGCCTATACCGCATGTTTGTTTTTTTTTGCCTTCCCCTGGATCAACGCTGCGGAATAGCTGCAGTGCACAAGAAATAGGCTGAACTGGATGGACGTTTGTCTTTTTTCGGCCTTATAAACTATGTAACTAAACTATGTAACTATGTAGATAGTTGCCCTTGGGGTATTATATTGTGTATTTTCATGTATATGTATTTAATAACTTGTGTTTAGCTTTATAATGGACAATCTAAGTGAAATGGACACTTCCCTTGTTTGCCTCTAATTACCCTTAAGGGTACATAAAGAACTTTGTGGCTGAGGACTGTGTGCAGCCCAAAAACTGCTTCTTGTAAATAATTGCACTCCCTGGAGTGCCCCTTTAGGTAACCTCAGAAGAAAAACCTGTCTGGGTGGCACTAACGGAGGTCCAACTCAGGATCACCATGCCCTGCAGCCACCCCAGGGCCTACGTGGAGGGTTTGCTTTGGACAGGTCCCTCAAGCTACCAAGTACTCTACCCTGTGAGATGGACATCCTGTCGGGGAACCTCACCGGAAGAGACTTGAATTCTGGGTTGCTTATTGAATTGTATATATATATTTATTATTTATAATGTTTTATATGTAACGTTTAAGCCAAGTGCCTCCCATGAAGGGAAGAGTTATTGTTGTTATAAAAAGTACTTCAGTCCAGGAGTACTGAGCTTTGCTAGGGGTGAATGTGGCGCCCTGCTGCGCATTGGTGCCACAGATCCTAGAGGGGTGCATGGACGGATTCCTCAAGAGGCCCTCATAGCATTCACACACCTCCACCTTCCACCTCAGACCACCAGAGGGAGCCTGTTAGGGATATAAAAAGGGAAGGTGGAGCTAGGCAGTCAGTCGGTCTGGAGTCTGCAGTCTGGAGCATACAGTCAGTCTGCTGCAGCCAGATAGGTTGCCAGTCCAGCCCCGACTCAGGGAGCTCAGGTTAGTGAGCCCAAGGCGTGCCGACACCATAAGAGCGGTGAAGAGTAGCGAGGCCTACTGCCAGTGTGAAGCCTAGTGAGATGAGGCCGAAGATGAGTGGAGTAAGCAAGCTACATAGGGGGCAGAAGAGCTTAGCCAGCTCACCCCAAGACCATATACCGGACACCGGGTCCGTGTCTGCAAGGATCTCTAGGACCAGCAGAAACCGGAACCCCTGGCGAACTACATGTCCCAGGAACACCAGAAGCTGACCGTTATCCCAGGGTCAGGAATCACAGAGGCCCAAGAGACCAGGGAGTGTGATCTCCAACAGAAGGCTCTACCACCAGGTCAGCAGGTGCCAGGCAGAGACCAAGTTAGGCCTAGCTCCAGGCATGTCATAAACTTACCAGGAAAAGGCAAGAAACAGGAGGCCCCACACCCGCTCACTGGGGAGAGTCCTGAAATGCACCCTTCACCCTACAGTGTCCTGGATCGTGCCTGAAACACCACCAGTATAGGTACTGAAGTGAACTGTTGTGAGTGTGCCTATTCTTCTCCTGACCCGGCTGGGTCCCCTCTGTCCTGCATCCCTGTTCCTACGCTGCCCTGAGGCCCCGCTCCACCTGTGGGGAGCCGCACCAACTAAGCTGCCTGATCACCGGCCTCAGAGGACTGTAGCGGCGCTGGTGATCCTCACCAGACACCATAGGTGGCGTCGCGAACTTTCCCCTTTCCCATATACCTTTCCCCCATTATCCCCTTTTTAAGAGTGACCCCAGGGTACGGGCCCAGGAGCCGACCACCGCGACATCCCCCAGAGTCAGGCAACAAGGCCCGGGTGCCGAGTCGTCCCCATCCCCTGGGCGCGTCACATACTTGATGCGTCTAGGATGGTGAAAGTTTGCTCTGAAACATGGCAGTCACATTAGTCCACTGGGATGTTCCTGTGGGAAAATATGATATAAATTAGAATTATGTCCTTCACCCATCTTTCCTTGCATACAATTAGCCATCCTCCCCTCACCTGTCCAGAAGAGGGTTGCGGGGTGTGGATGACCCCCTTTATAACATCTCATCCCTAAAAACTCACGGTCAGATCCCAGGAGAACAAATAGGATTGTAGATCCTTCTCAATTTCTGCAGTGACTCCTCGGCAAACAACTGCTCACCGATCTAATCGGAAAAGCCTTCTTTATCCCTCTTTGTTTTACACTGCGTTTGAATTTTGTATCTTTTTTGTTATTTCTTCTTTTTTGTAACGTTTAAGCAATGTGTCTTTTTTTTTTGTACATTAAATCTAAAATGTATCAAGTTTGTTCCTTGCCGATATAAACGTACCCACAACCTCGATGAGGGAAAGTATAAAGTGGTTGTGTTTCTGTGTATGACAAAGTGCAAACAGTTAACCTCTTGGGTGCTCGGGAAAGCTATGTGTGTGTGTATACTAGTGTGTCACCCGGGACAGGCGCCTCACAGATTAAGCAATGTGTCTTTTTTTTTTTTGTACATTAAATCTAAAATGTATCAAGTTTGTTCCTTGCTGATATAAACGTACCCACAACCTCGATGAGGGAAAGTATAAAGTGGTTGTGTTACTTGTGTATGACAAAGTGCAAACAGTTAACCTCTTGGGTGCCCGGGAAAGCTATGTGTGTGTGTATACTAGTGTGTACAGGTGCCTCACAGAAGTGGAGCGCCTCTTTACAGTCATGTGCGCAGCGAGCGGGCGGCAGTCGTTTCACTCATTTACTCACATGAGTCACCTGACATGACAGATACTCTGCCATTAATTTCTCTTCTCCTTCATTTCTGACTTTCCTTTTAATAAAAAAATCAAAGCAAGTTCCGTGATTCTTGGAGGTAGAACATCTCGGCTTTTGGCTCCGAGTCATTTCTTCCCGTACACAAGTCTCTCATGTCGGCTCCCTCGTTCTTTAGGTTTCTGGGCTCGGAATCAAAGATGAAAATAGACAAAACTCATTTTGAGCGTCGGATAAAGACTTGTAGAACAACTCGACGCTTCCAAGTGAATCATTTTCTTCACCATAAATTATTTCTATTTTTATCTTGGGCGAAATTGCATCAGTAATAAAGTATTATCAGGCGTCTTGTCTTCCAGCAGGAAATATGCGGCAGATCTGTCGGATTTTCTTATGGCTCGGAGCAATGTTCATCCCGAGATGATGATAGATTCAATCATGAGCTTCATTTTCCACTTACCCCGGCTTCCAAACTATAGGACCCAGGCAGATGAGTTATCCTCCTGCCCGAAATCTCTGCATCTTCATCATCGTACATTATCTTAAGGAACAGGTTCAGTCAGGGCCGTAACTACAAACGGGGCAGCCGGGGCACTGCCCCAGGGCCCCAACCACCCAAGGGGCCCCAAACTGATGATAAAATTTTTTCCAAACATATTCACTGAATATTTAACTTCTAAAACTTGCATCATAAACAACAAAATCTATTAAAGGTCTTGCGGAACGTGGTGAAGCCTGTGTGTTGTATACAACAATGCTTAGCAGGCTTCACCACGTTCCGCACAACCTCTAGTGATTGAAATGTTGAGGGGCCCCACTATGAAGTTTTGCCCCGGGGCCCCGAAGTTTATAGTTACGGCACTGGGTTCAGTCGCTCTGAATTTACTCCAGGTACCTAAAGAAATACTGAAAATATCTTGAAACTTTCTAGAAATGTCCTCAATGGGAACAGGAAGATATTATTGTTAATGGCCAATCCTTAGGAGAAACCATCAAAGTTTTTCCCCAAATTCCCTATTTCCGGTCTGTTTCAGACATTTTCCATTTTGCATTTTTCTTACCATTCAGGGAGAAAAAACTATTTTCTCATCAATATAACAATACTTGGGAGTAGATATAATTTCTTATATAACTTGCAATTTTTTTGGTGAAGGGTTGGGGACGGTTAAGATGGTGGAACCTTGCCACCTATACTTTTGCACAGCTATTCCTCAAGCCCTCCCCTAGCCGCTGCCGCATCTTCCTCTTTGTCAGGAAATCTCTTCCTGCGTTTCTGCATCTCCTCGGCAGGAAAAAACGCTGCAGAAAATCCGAGTGGTTTTGATGCGTATTTGACGCGTTTTTTGCGCGTTTTTGCGTGCGGATTTGCCATGCGTTTTTTCAAATGCAAAAACGCATGCGGAAACACACAAATAATGGATATGCTGCTTTTTTTTCCGCGCATGAAATCCGCTCAGGAAAATTCCTGATCATGTGCACAGAACTTGCAAAATGTCATAGGAAGTCATGGGATAAGGTATGCAATGCGTTTTTGGTCCATTTCCGCGCTGAAAAAAAAACGCACAAAAAACACATCGTGTGCACATACCCTTAGGCTGTGTGCACCCAATGCGTTTTTGGTGCGGATTAGCAGCGCGGAAACGCACTCGCAGTAAAAAACCGGACATGACCAATTCTTGTGCGTTTCTGCATGCGTATTTGCCTATACAATGCATTGGAAAAATGCACTGCAAATCCACATACAAAAATGCATCAAAAACGCGTCAAAAACGCATGTAAAAACCGCAAGGAGATGCAGAAATTTCTGCTTTATTTCTGCATCGTGGGCACTAAGCCTTACTTGTGCGCTTCATCCACACACTGATCTTCCTCCAGCCAGGCAGCTCTCTCTTTATAAAGTCTCTGGTACTGCAGTGCCAACTAGTGGCTGCAGATAATATGGCAGGTAACACAAAGCAGGAACAAATAGATGCAGCACAGTTGTCATCATCATCATCAGGGGGATTGTCCAACTTCTAAAAAATCGACGATTTTTGCACAATAAAACAAGCCATGGACCCCCCCATCACCATACCACACTTTATAAACAGCAAAGAATAAGTGAATGATTGTCTGGGAACCTCTCCTAAGGTCCTGAGATAAAGAACTGTACAATGTGGCTGACACGTCCAGGAGACATGGGCTGCCCCGAGAGACTCTGCGGTCTGCTGGTCCTGAGGACACCAACATAACCCTGACCTCCCAGGGCAGGGGGACATACTGTATTCTCCAGTTTGGGACATTGACACAGCAGAGGACACTATAGAGAAAACCCATAGTGAGGAATGATGGAGGAGCCAATTTCTTATGAATTTTCTTATACAAGGTATCTTAAAAGTAGAGAAACAACCAAACAAAATGGATAGAGTTGGAGAGGGGGTGGCCACAATGATTGCTGTAATCGTGGATTTACCTTCGGTTTTTCATATGATAAGTTAGGTGTGTGACTTTGCCAGTCACTCTATGCACCCCAACCACATTACCAGCCACAGTGCCCCTGATTTTGCCTTTCACAGAATTGACACTTACCGCTATTTCACCCCAAAAAATGTCAGTCCTGATTCAAAATAAGATGCTGTTTTGGGGTTGCCTTTGGGGTGTTTTGGGGTCTAATGTAGCAGGATTTTACACATTAATACTGGAAATCTTTTTTTTGTGAAGACAATTTAATCATTTTGCAAGTTGTTTCAAAAGAATAATTTGCGCTAAGTGATAATGGAGTAAAATTAATTAGTCCATTAATTAAAAAGTTAATTGATAAAACAATTAAAAAAAAAGATATAACAATTGTGGCACGCCTATATATACTGCCGATTGTAGAGAAATGATAATATAGTAAAATAATATCTAATAGTATCTAGATGACACCTGATTGTGTCAATAGAGTCTCAATGGGAACAATGTACATAGATACATAAAGTGCATAAAGCCATTATGTACATAAACCGAGAGTCATGCGTCTATGTTAATCCAATTATGACAATGAAATACCTGTTTATAAACCTCAGTCCTGGGAAGACAAAGTCTCATGAGATTAGCGCTCCGGCCAGCATCGCTCATTCACAAGGTAGAAGACTTCAATATCCCGTTCCTCAAAGATACAATGTGCACTTTATGCACCTTGTGATAGACCGGCTGATTCAGCTGCACACGGAGGTAGACACAGGAACGCTGTTGCTTTAAATTTCTCAGTGGTTTATTAAAAGCACGACATAAACCACTGTAACGTTCATCAAAACAAACATGCCTTTCATGACATAAAGGGTGAGCAAAAAGAAAATGTATATCACAGTCCATATACCTGTGGGGATCCACCCGCTCAGGGATAGCAAAACGCTGGTTCAGTTCAACACAATCACAAGCACCTCTCTAGAGTTAGCCTTTCCAGACACCCTGAGCAACTAATGCCTCAGCAGACTGTCTATTTAAACCCCAGATCACACCCTGGGGTGGAGATATGGAGAACAACCTCCCACTGGCTCTATCGCTGTTCTTAAAAACTCAACCCTTAAAATGGCTGCTTAACCCCTCTCATCACTTAGTGTGCTGGAGCAAATCATCTGGGTTTCAAATCACTGAAGCTAATAGCCTCAGTGAAACATACCTCTTCTCCAGCACTTTGCCAGTGACTTTGTCACATATCCCCCTCTTCTGCCCAAGGATGGTGTTTTTGGCACCTTCTCTCGCTAAACAGGGAAGTCTGAACAGGGCATCTGCATTACCATGTAGTTCCCGGGCCTGTGCTCCACATGAAAACTGAAGTCCTGGAGCGCTAGAAACCACCTAGTCACCCGGGCATTTTTTCCCTTCTTTTCCCTCATCCATCTCAGGGGTGCATGGTCTGAGACTAGCCTAACAGATAGTGCCTAAACGTTTCAATTGCCCATTTGATGGACAAGCACTGTTTCTCTACGATGGCATAGTTCTTTTCACAAGAGGAGAGTTTCCTACTCAGGAATATCATTGGATGTTTGTCCCCATCTATTTCCTGGGACAACACAGCTCCCAAATCGACCTCGGAGGTGTCCGCCTGAACTACGAACTCCTTAGTGAAGTCAGGTGTGACCAAGACCGGTTGTTTACATAATGCCATCTCTGCTTCAGAGGACCATTTGGCCATCGATGTCTTCGAAGAAGATCAGTCAGGGGGGCAGCAGCATGGCGAAATTCGGGAAAAATCGCCGATAGTATCCCACAATTCTCAGAAATGCCCGAACTTGCTTCTTGGAGTTCGGTTGAGGCCAATTTTGGATAGCCTTCACCTTATTTACTTGCTGCTTTATTTCACCCCTTCCGACGATGTAGCCCAAGCATTTTGCCTCTTCTTTCCCCATGGTGCACTTCTTTGGGTTTATAGTAAACCCTGCCTTCCTCCATGCATCTAGTACCGCTTGGACCTTCTGTAAATGACTTCCCCAATCTAGGCTGAATATCACAATGTCATCCAGGTAAGCTTCAGCGTACTTTTTGTGAGAGGCTAGGATACGGTCCATGGCCCTCTGGAAGGTAACTGGGGCTCCATGCAGAAAGAATGGCATCCTGATGTATGTTACGCTCACGCCCGGACTAACTGGCGTGAGCGTAGTTAGTGATCCCACTGGATCATGAACCGAGGAGTGCCTGGAGGGGCGTAACTAAGTATCAACTCGGTCCGACCAAGGTCACACGGCGGCTCAGTCGACTCCGTGAACCAGGGAGGAACCGAGCAGAGGGACCAGGTGCTACTCCAGGTCAGACCCCGGTCACAGCTGTTGACCCACACCGGGGAATGCAGGAACAGGTTAGGCTGGCATACAGACAGGTGGGTACTGGCAGGCACGGCTGGTATGAAGACAGGTGGATATTGGCAGGCACGGCTGGTATGCAGACAGGTGGGCACTGGCAGGCACAGCTGGCATGCAGACAGGTGGGCACTGGCAGGCACGGCTGGCATGCAAACAGGCGGGTATTGGCTGGTAGGAACGCAGGCAGGATAGGGACCAGTACAGACTAGGACACAGGAACGGAGCCGCAGTTGCGGTGGACATCAGAGCAGAGCGAAACCGCAGATGCGGTGAACAAGCAGAGCAGAGCGAAACCGCCAATGTGGTGAACAAGCAGAGCAGAGCGAAACCGCCGGTGCGGTGAACAAGCAGAGCAGAGCGAAACCGCCGGTGCGGTGAACAAGCAGAGCAAAGCGAAACCGCCGGTGTGGTGAACAAGCAGAGCGGAGCAAGACCGCCAATGCGGTGAACAAGCAGAGCAGAGCGAAACCGCCGGTGCGGTGAACAAGCAGATCAGAGCGAAACCGCCGGTGCGGTGAACAAGCAGAGCAAAGCGAAATCGCCGATGCGGTGAACAAGCAGAGTGGAGCAAAACCGCAGGTGCGTGAACAAGCAGAGCGGAGCAAAACCGCAGGTGCGGTGAACAAGCAGAACGGAGCAAAACCGCAGGTGCGGTGAACAAGCAGAGCAGAGCGAAACCGCCGGTGCGGTGAACAAGCTGAGCAGAGCGAAACCGCCGGTGCGGTGAACAAGCAGAGCAAAGCCAAATCGCCGATGCGGTGAACAAGCAGAGTGGAGCAAAACCACAGGTGCGGTGAACAAGCAGAGCGGAGCAAAACCGCAGGTGCGTGAACAAGCAGAGCGGAGCAAAACCGCAGGTGCGGTGAACAAGCAGAACGGAGCAAAACCGCAGGTGCGGTGAACAAGCAGAGCAGAGCGAAACCGCCGGTGCGGTGAACAAGCTGAGCAGAGCGAAACCGCCGGTGCGGTGAACAAGCAGAGCAAAGCGAAATCGCCGATGCGGTGAACAAGCAGAGTGGAGCAAAACCACAGGTGCGGTGAACAAGCAGAGCGGAGCAAAACCGCAGGTGCGGTGAACAAGCAGAACGGAGCAAAACCGCAGGTGCGGTGAAAAAGCAGAGCGGAGCAAAACCGCAGGTGCGGTGAACAAGCTGAGCGAAGCAAAACTGCAGGTGCGGTGAACAAGCAGAGCGGAGCAAAACCGCCAATGCGGTGAACAAGCAGAGCAGAGCGAAACCGCCGGTGCAGTGAACAAGCAGAGCAAAGCGAAACCGCCGGTGCGGTGAACAAGCACAGCAAAGCGAAACCGCCGGTGCGGTGAACAAGCAGAGCGGAGCCAAACCGCAGGTGCGGTGAACAAGCAGAGCGGAGCAAAACCGCAGGTGCGGTGAACAAGGAGAGCGAAGCAAAACTGCAGGTGCGGTGAACAAGCAGAGCGGAGCGAAACCGCAGGTGCGGTGCACAAGCAGAGCGGAGCAAAACCGCAGGTGCGGTGCACAAGCAGAGCGAAGCAAAACTGCAGGTGCGGTGAACAAGCAGAGCGGAGCAAAACCGCAGGTGCAGTGAACAAGCAGAGTGAAGCAAAACTGCAGGTGCGGTGAACAAGCAGAGCGGAGCGAAACCGCCAATGCGGTGAACAAGCAGAGCAGAGCGAAACCGCCGGTGCAGTGAACAAGCAGAGCAGAGCGAAACCGCCGGTGCGGTGAACAAGCACAGCAAAGCGAAACGGCCGGTGCGGTGAACAAGCAGAGCGGAGCAAAACCGCAGGTGCGGTGAACAAGCAGAGTGGAGCAAAACCGCAGGTGCGGTGAACAAGCAGAGCGGAGCAAAACCGCAGGTGCGGTGAACAAGCAGAATGGAGCAAAACCGCAGGTGCGGTGAACAAGCAGAGCGGAGCAAAACCGCAGGTGCGGTGAACAAGGAGAGCGAAGCAAAACTGCAGGTGCGGTGAACAAGCAGAGCGGAGCGAAACCGCAGGTGCGGTGAATAAGCAGAGCGGAGCAAAACCGCAGGTGCGGTGCACAAGCAGAGCGAAGCAAAACTGCAGGTGCGGTGAACAAGCAGAGCGGAGCAAAACCGCAGGTGTGGTGAACAAGCAGAGTGAAGCAAAACTGCAGGTGCGGTGAACAAGCAGAGCGGAGCAAAACTGCCAACGCGGTGAACAAGCAGAGCAGAGCGAAACCGCCGGTGCGGTGAACAAGCAGAGTGGAGCAAAACCGCAGGTGCGGTGAACAAGCAGAGTGGAGCAAAACCGCAGGTGCAGTGAACAAGCAGAGCGGAGCAAAACCGCAGGTGCGGTGAACAAGCAGAATGGAGCAAAACCGCAGGTGCGGTGAACAAGCAGAGCGGAGCAAAACCGCAGGTGCGGTGAACAAGCAGAGCGGAGCAAAACCGCAGGTGCGGTGAACAAGCAGAGCGGAGCAAAACCGCAGGTGCGGTGAACTAGCAGAGCAGAGCGGAACCGCAGGTGCGGTGAACAAGCAGAGGAGAGCGGAACCGCTGGTGCGGTGAACAAACAGAGCGGAACCGCAGGTGCGGTGAACAAGCAGAGCAGAGCCGAACCGCAGGTGCGGTGAACAAGCAGAGCAGAGCGGAACCGCAGGTGCGGTGAACAAGCAGAGCAGAACTGCTGGTGCGGTGAACAAGCAGAGGAGAGCGGAACCACAGGTGCGGTGAACAAGCATAACAGAGCAGAACAAAACCCACAGGTGTGGTGAACAAGCAGAGCAGAACAGAGCAGAAGGTGCAGGCAGACAGGACAGGGCTCTGTTCACATGGAACAGACTGGAAAATACAGGAAGATAGTTAGAACACAGGAGGTAGATACAGAGGCAGGGAAACGGGACAAGCAGAACCACATACACACAAGGTACTTACAATGAAGTAGCGAGTGGACACAAAACTCACAAACAGAAGTACAGAGACAACGAGTTGGAGTTAGGTGCAGATTCAGACACTGCAGGAAAAGGGAAGGTTCGGACATAGAGACAAACAGGTAACTGGCTAGGACACTGTTCAGACAGGAACTGAACCAGGAACAACATACAGGAACGAGCCTGGGAACTCAGCCCCCAGGGTGGCAGAAACAGACTAGAAATGACAGATACAGGCAACAGGCCTGGGTATACAGCCCCCAGGGTGGCGGAACAGACAAGATACAGGACAGGACCTGGCAACTCAGTTACACAGAACACACTGAATGAAAGTGTTGCTCAGGCACCCCTTACTGGGTGGAGGGGGTTTAAGTATCCAGTGACTCACAGCAATAGGCTGGGGAGGCATTAGGAGTGCGCACACAGTAACTATAAGAATGAGGCAGTAGCCACGCCGCCGCCCTAAGCAATCAGACAAGAGACACAGCAGGTACTGGAGCAAAGTGTGCAGCCTGGATTGATAGGTAAGATGGTGGTCTTGCATGGTGGGAGGTGGTAAGCCATGCCAGCACGCCGCCAGGGATGTTACAGTGTACTGAAAGCACCTGTCAGGAGTAGAGAAGGCCGTCTTCTCCCTGGCACGTTGGGACAGGAGGATTTGCCAGTACCCTTTCGTTAGGTCAAGGGTGGTGATATATCTGGCTGACCCTAGCCTCTCAATGAGCTCATCGACCAGGAGCATTGGATATGCGTCGAACTTGGACACCTCATTCAGCTTCCTGTAGTCATTACAGAAACGCCACTCTCCATCCGGCTTCGGCAGAAGGACAATGGGGCTGGACCAGCCGCACTTTGACTAATTGATAACGCCTCATGGCGGGCTTCGGGAATCCGATATGGCTTTTGGCTCACCCTCACATGCTGCTCCGTCAAGATTTCATGCTCCACCACCTACTTTATGCACAGCCTGGCAAATCTGAAAACAGGTCCAGTTTCCGCTGAAGCAGCTCTTGGACTGTTGCTTCTGGGCCAATTACAGTGTCTTTGCCACTGTGACATTATCGATCCTGGCTTCAGGATGGGCCCCCAGGGTCAAGAGAATGGGTCAAGTCTAATACCCCATGTCTATAGGGACCCGGCACCAGCAACTGCTCTATCACTTCCCCTGTTGGTTTAATGACCCAATAAAGACGCACTTCATTTAGTGTGAAATATGGGAACCTGGTGATGGCCCCCGGCTCTTGAGCAACCCCTTTTATTACAGTCACATTATCAAAGGCACCTTTCAATGTAAGATCCTGCATTTGCACAGTACCAAAATTCTCCCCAGAAACCCCCAGTTCAGGAATCTTATCCTCATGGGTTCATGTCTCATCCTCGTCGCCAGCAAGGACACACAGGGGGAACTCATCCACCTCTGACTGCAATGGGGATTTTTCATGGATGAACTGGCTCCAGTCTGAGTTAGTGGGCAACCCCGCCTATCCCCACAAGTCTCAGAAGAGGCTGAAGTCCCCACGATTATCACTGGGTGTAGAAAGTCTCTGACTACCCCACCTCATGGGACTCAGTTAGTTTTTATAGTCGCTCAGGTGACGGGGTAGTCCTTAGCATCCCCAAAGATACAGTGGATGCCCATGTGTTTCCCTGGGATCAATTGGAGGGGGAGTGTGGCCCTTACCAGACTCACCAAACTCCCTGAGTCCAGGAGTTCCGCCACTAGCACTCCATTTATGGTCACGAGACATGACTGTGGCCTCTCACCGGGCTGATAGTCCACACTGCAGACAGGATAGGCATAGTATGAGCACCGCCTCCCTATGCTGTAGTCCATTTGTTCAGAGGACATAGGACAGCGTGTGGCTATGTTTCCAGGACCGTGACACTCCAGCAGAGCAAGTCTTTACCAGTGGCCTTTGGCAACCCCTCAGCAACCCCTTGGGACCTTTGACTCCCCATAGTTGTGGCTCTACTACACCTCTTTAGGGGTTCGGACTCCATCTGGGTACCCCAGTATGGGGATGCAGCACAATCTGGCTTCTTTAGGGACCCCTCGACCACCTGGTACCTCTCCACTAAGCCAACCAGTTCTTCCGCATTTCAGGGTCTCCCTGGGCAACCCAGCCTTGGAAAGGAGTGAACAAATCTGTTCATGACAGCCCGCTCAACCATCTGGAATCGAGGATTCCGGCTGCAGACACTTCTGTACAAGATGAAGAAGGTCAAACATTTGGGAGCGAGGGGGTTTATCACCATGATATGCTCAGTGGTGGACCCTTTGGACTCTGACTGACATAGTTACTCCAGCACGTGCCAAAATTTAAGTTTTGAATTTGACATACTCCTGTACATCCTGTAATGCCAGATCATAATAAGCCTTATGCGGCTCGCCAGTTAGATAGGAGGCCAGCACCTCCGCCCACTGTTCTTGTGGCAGCTTCTCCCACTCTGCTACCTGTTCAAAAACAGTCAAAAATGCTTTCACATCATCCCCTGGGATTATCTTTTGCATAGCTCTTCTCACCTCTTACCGGACGTACGAGTCGTCACCTGGACTTGGGGGAGGGTCTGCTGGCCTCCCACGAACCGCCTCTGTGAGCAACTCCATCTGCTGCTGCTGCTGTCAGAGCTGGTCTTGTTGCTGCTGCTGCTGTTGGTGGATCTGTTGCATAAGCAGCTTACTTGTCTCCTGCTGGGCTAGCACAAGGTGCTTAATCAGGTCCTCCATGCCGTTGTTCATCGTTTTCTGGCTTATGGCTGCCTTTACACAGGACATGCGGTATGTCCACAGCAGTTACACGTGTTCCTGGAACGATGCTGCATTCGAAACACCAACTGTGGTAGATCGGCTCACGCAAGGGCACACGGAGGTAGACACAGGAATGCTGTTGCTTTAAATTTCTCAGTGGTTTATTAAAAGTATGGCATAAACCACTGTCAAGTCCATCAAAACACACAGGCCTTTCATGGCATAACGGGCAAACAAAAAAAATGTATATCACAGTCAATATACCTGTGGGGATCCGCCCGCTCAGGGTTAGCAAAACGCTAGTTCAGTTCAGCACAAACACAAGCACCTCTCTGGAGCTAGCCTCTCAGACACCCTGAACAACTAATGCCTCAGCAGACCGAGTATTTAAACTCCAGACAACACCCTGAGGTGGAGATATGGAGAAGAACCTCCCACCGGCTCTATGGTTGTTCTCAAAAGCCCAGCCCTTATAATGGCTGCTTAACCCCTCTCATCACTTAGTGCGCTGGAGAATATCTTCAGGGTTTCAAATCACTGAAGCTAATAGCCTCAGTGAAACATACCTCTTCTCCAGCACTTTTCCAGTGACTGTATCACAACCTATACAGTGCTGGCCAAAAGTATAGGCACCCCAGCAATTCTGTTAGATAATACTCAGTTTCTTTCTGAAAATGATTGCAATCACAAATTCTTTGGTATTATTATCTTCATTTAATTTGTCGTCAATGAAAAAAACACAAAAAGAATTGTCCTAAAGCCAAATTGGATATAATTCCACACCAAACCTAAAAAAGGGGGTGGACAAAAGTATTGGCACCCTTTGAAAAATCATGTGATGCTTCTCTAATTGGTGTAATTAACAGCACCTGTAACTTACCTGTGGCACCTAACAGGTGTTGGCAATAACTAAATCACACTTGCAGCCAGTTAACATGGATTAAAGTTGCCTCAACCTCTGTCCTGTGTCCTTGTGTGTACCACATTGAGCATGGAGAAAAGAAAGAAGACCAAAGAACTGTCTGAGGACTTGAAAAACCAAATTGTGAGGAAGCATGAGCAATCTCAAGGCTACAAGTCCATCTCCAAAGACCTGAATGTTCCTGTGTCTTCCGTGCGCAGTGTCATCAAGAAGTGTAAAGCCCATGGCACTGTGGCTAACCTCCCTAGATGTGGACGGAAAAGAAAAATTGCCGAGAGATTTCAACGCAAGATTGTGCGGATGGTGGATAAAGAACCTCGACTAACATCCAAACAAGTTCAAGCTGCCCTGCAGTCCAAGGGTACAACAGTGTCAACCCGTACTATCCGTCGGCGTCTGAATGAAAAGGGACTGTATGGTAGGATACCCAGGAAGACCCCACTTCTTACCCCGAGACATAAAAAAGCCAGGCTGGAGTTTGCCAAAACTTACCTGAGAAAGCCTAAAACGTTTTGGAAGAATGTTCTCTGGTCAGATGAGACAAAAGTAGAGCTTTTTGGCAAAAAGCATCAACATAGAGTGTACAGGAAAAAAAAAGAGGCATTCAAAGAAAAGAACACGGTCCCTACAGTCAAACATGGCGGAGGTTCCCTGATGTTTTGGGGTTGCTTTGCAGCCTCTGGCACTGGACTGCTTGACCGTGTGCATGGCATTATGAAGTCTGAAGACTACCAACAAATTTTGCAGCATAATGTAGGGCCCAGTGTGAGAAAGCTGGGTCTCCCTCAGAGATCATGGGTCTTCCAACAGGACAATGACCCAAAACACACTTCCAAAAGCACTATAAAATGGTTTGAGAGAAAGCACTGGAGACTTCTAAGGTGGCCAGCAATGAGTCCAGACCTGAATCCCATAGAACACCTGCGGAGAGATCTCAAAATGGCAGTTTGGAGAAGGCACCCTTCAAATATCAGGGACCTGGAGCAGTTTGCCAAAGAAGAATGGTCTACAATTCCAGCAGAGCATTGTAAGAAACTCATTGATGGTTACCGGAAGCGGTTGTTATTTTGGCTAAAGGTTGTGCAACCAAGTATTAGGCTGAGGGTGCCAATACTTTTGTCCAACCCTTTTTTTGAGTTTTGTGTGAAATGATCAATGATTTGATTTTTGCTTCATTCTCTTTTGTGTTTTTTCCTTGCAAGCAAATTAAATGAAGATAATAAGACCAAAGAATTTGTGATTGCAATCATTTTCAGGAAGAAACTGAGTATTATCTGACAGAATTGCAGGGGTGCCAATACTTTTGGCCAGCACTGTATACTTCATTTTACTCCATTATCACTTAGCACAAATCATGACCTGTTACGGCCAATACGGTTTCTTAGCTGATACCTTTTTTCTCAATCCAATGTAACCAGAGATCCCCCTGATCCCTTCCCTGAAATAAAACTCCACCACTCCACCACAAGTTATCTGTTGGAAATATTTTGGCCACAGCGGCTGTTTATTAACAAACAACAAATAACAATAACATAAATATATATATATATATATATATATATATATATATATATATATATATGAATAAATGGAGGGAGGGTTCTTGGAGCTGGCTTTAAATAACTCAAAATTAAAACCGCCATTTTACCCTCAGCCGTTCAGCACCAGCTCGAGGGCACCAAAACTTCCACATTCCGTGGAAGCCCAACCAACAAATTGCTCCCGAGGTAAAACCCCGTCCAGAGCCCATAACCGACTGCCAGATCAGCCCCACTCAATTTAAACCAACTCCAAGAACCCCACCCCCCTCGCCACCACGAACAGCCCTGAAACCTTAGGCTCGTGAGTGCCCCAAAGCCACCAGCGCCCTTTCAATTCCTTCCTGTATTGAAAGGGCCCAAATATCCATACCTATATCACTGAGATGCACTCCGTCCTTCCTCCACAAATTTCCAACCCCTGCTTCCAACTCCAAATGCCTAATACTTATGCCCCCGTTCCTTACCACGAAGCCAGACACAGCCCTATTCAATTTTATTCGTGCCCTGTTTATGCCTTTTTCCGATCGAACCGCCCGCCATTTTTTCCTGGGCACTATATCCGACCAGACCGTCAAAATCCCCGGAAACGAGGTCCACAATCTCAATAGATCAAAACGAATATCCCTAATCAACTCCCTCACTGGACGTGCCCCCAAATAATTTCCTCCCAAATGCACCACTAAAATATCCGGTGTTCGATCTAACCTCGCCGCTTTATGAAATTCCGACAGAAAACGCCCCCATCCCATGCCCCTAAAACTGAGCCACCTTATGACCGCCTGTGCCCTTGGAAAACCTAATTGCCTACCATCCCTCCTTACGTCGGCGCGGAGCGCCCCCCAATGCACATCTGAGTGTCCAATGATCCAGACTAACGAGGAAACATCACCTAAAAGAATAATAAACAAGCAGGTTAGCAACTATTCCACATCTAGCAAAGTTTTTGCGGCAATTAACTGCGAACATGTGACAAATAACGGTCTGAACTCCATCTTCCGATCCGTTTTATCGCCTCAGCCCCTAAACCGCGTCTATCAACCTCCGACGCTGCACCGATCCTAAAGGAATGCCAACCGTAAATCTCGGGACTGAGACCCAACTCCTGCACCCCTTTTTTAAGACCGCTGTAAACTGAAAACGGGAAAGAAATGACCCGTCGCAATGCCGCAATAGTGGACCCGATCTATTTGACCACAATTGCCAGTAGGCCTCCACGCACCTTCTAGGGCACATTAGAGCCCCTTCTACTCTTCCTAACACTACACGCTTCCCTTTCCCAAACTGATCCGTTTTAGACCGTCTGATCCAAAAATCGATCCCCCAGGCCCAGCAGCTCACGTCTTCGGCTAATAGACCTCCCTCTCTATTCCTACTAGGGGCTACCAACTCACCCACTCTCATAGCCCCCCAAAAAAACTAGAGCAAATGCCAACTTAAACAATGCTGCCTCGAAATTAGAACAACAAATGGTTTCCAAAACCAGACCCAACCTTTCCAATATGCTAAACGTGACTGGCCTACGCTTATTCAAACTCCTGTTTCCTCTTTGAAAGCCCCTGAGAGCCTGCCTGACCAAGAAGGATTTTGTAACGTCAGTCAAACCCTGTAACTTGAAACCAAAAGCAAGCCCGGCTATAAATTTACTCACTTTGGATGCTGACCACCCTGAATCCGCTGCTTTACCAACAAAAAACAATATCGCCAACGTCCTATCCCTGTCACTCTCTAGTGCCCCCCTCTGTGACACCCAACTTTGCCATATGTTCCGGGATGCCTCATAAGCAGCCCAGGTTGAACTCGCCACCGACTCTTGGATCAATCTTCCAGCTCGTCCAAAACCAGCTGCCACAACCGCGAAGGGCATTCCACTCCTGCGACTTCTGCCTCTGGTGCCAATGAACGTAAACGCTCCCACTGGAAACGAGACAAAGCATCCGCTATAGAGTTTTTGACACCTGGCACATGTACAGCCAAAATCCATGCATTAAGCTCCAAGCAGCGGAGCACCAATTCCCTGACCAACTTGATGACTGGAGGAGACGAGGCCGATAGGCTATTAATCACTTCCACCACGCCCATATTGTCACAATGGAACCTGACTCTCCGATTCGAAAAAGACTCGCCCCAAATTCAGACCGCAACTACAATTGGGAACAGTTCCAAAAGAACCAGATTTTTTGTGAAACCCCTCTCTTTCCAGGAATTGGGCCATTTGCCTACGCTCCACTTTCCCTTACAGAAAACTTCATATCCTGCTCCGCCAGCCGCGTCGGTATAAATCTCGCAATCAAAGCTGTTCAGGAAATCCTGCTGAATCAACGACCTGCCATTGTACGTGTCCAAAAATTGCTTCCACACCAACAAGTCCTCTCTATGCTCTCTATTCAAACGAATAAAGTGATGCGATGCCTGCACTCCCGCCCTTGACAACCTACGACAAAATATTCTACCCATAGGCATGATCCTACAGGCAAAGTTCAGTCTCCCCAGCAGTGATTGAAACTCCTTCAAAGTCGTCTTACGCAATTTTACCATTCTCACAACCTCCTGTCTAAGTAACAGCAACTTTTCTTCGGGCAGTCGACACTCCATAAGTTCCGAATCAATCAAAATGCCTAAAAAAGTCAATACCGTACAAGGACCTTCGGTCTTTTCTTTTGCCAGAGGAACCCCGAAACGTTCCGCAACCCACACCATGGCTGCTAACAAATTATTACAAACCATCAAATCAGGTGGGCCTATGAACAAAAAATCGTCCAGGTATTGGATAACAGACTGGACACCTGCAACATCCCTGACGGCCCATTCGAGAAAAGTACTGAACGTTTCGAATAATGAACAAGAAATAGAGCAGCCCATGGGCAAGCACCTATCCAAGTAGTAACCATTGTTCCAAAAACAACCCAACATTGAAATGCTGTCCGGGTGAACCGGAAGGAGCCGAAAAGCTGACTCAACATCCGTTTTTGCCAGCAGTGACCCATGCCCGTACCTGCGAACCCAATCCACAGCCGCATCAAATGAAGTATATTCCACAGAACATAATTCTGGGGCTATACCATCGTTGACTGAACAACCTTTTGGGTACGACAGATGCTGAATCAGACGAAATTTGTTCGGCTCCTTCTTAGGCACAACCCCCAACGGAGAAATGATCACGCCTTCCACTGGTAAACTATCAAAAGGCCCTGCCATGCGACCCAACTCAACTTCTTTTGCCAACTTAACACTAACAACCTCTGGATGCAACAAAGCAGACCTAAGATTCTTAACCGAAAAGGGGACTGTATGCTCAGGAGGCGGGATCCTGAAACCTTCCAAAAACCTATCCCTAATAATTCCAGCCTTCGCTTGATCAGGGTATCTATTTAGAAAGGGGGCCATCCTTGGAAGATTCACCGGAGTCGCCCCCTTGACCAGAACCCAAAGACGTTCGTCCCTTTCCTTTTTTGAAACATTTTGCCGCCCCGTGGGAGCTCCCGTTACAATGGGAGCAAACGTGCTTGAACTTACAGCCATTCCCAAATTTACACTGGCCGTCATTAAACTGCAAGCACGTTCCTGACTTATCTTTTCCTCCCTGTGCTCCCTGGCTGCCTCCGCCCGTTCCTGATGAGTAACTCCCGCTCCCCCCGCTCCCGTGAAAGGACTGCCCGTATCTAGCGGGAGCCATTACTTTTAACCAAAGCCCTATGTCTTTCTGGTCCCACCTGATTTCCGGCCGTACCGCCTTCCTCTGTCCGAATTGCTCATCATACCTAAGCCATGTTTGTCCCCCGTAAGTACGATGCGCTTCCCCAATCGCATCTAAATAGCAGAATAAACCCGAGCAATTCTCAGGAAACTTCTCCCCAATGACCCTGACCAATATAGCAAAAGCTTGAAGCCAATTCGCAAAAGTCTGAGGAATCAAGCGCCACCTCTGCTTCTCCTCCTCCTCCTTCTTGCTATCATCCTTCTTCCCCTTGTCTAAATTAAACTTCTCCAGGGGAAGAAGGGAGAAAATTTCCACGTATTCATCACGCCAAATTTTCTCCTTCACTTCTTTCTTTAAGTGTGCCACCAGCGGCCCCTCGAAGCACACATACACCTCCCCTTTTGCCCTGTCATCAAGCTTCACGGTATCACCCTTATCCTTTTCCGTCTGTACCGAGACTGAAACCCCAGTCGCTACTCCCTCGGTGCCCGCTGCTGATCCTACCTCTACCCCAGTAGGTTGCGGCGACAACCCTTGCCCTGGTAACCAGGCATCCACGGGGGATCCTCTTGACCCGCCCGCTGCCGCGCTCTCCATTCTCATCAAAGCCTGTGACATGCTATATAATATATCTCTAATTCCGGGTACCCCTGCCCCATCCGGACCAGCTAAACCCCTCCCCCTCGATGCTACCTCCCGATCACTACCTTCATCACGCAAAACTGCCCCCGCGGGCCCCAAACACGCTGTACGATCATACTCACGCCGCTGCACAGGTGCTGTGTCCCCGCCAGCCAGAAATCCTGAATCCAGATGCTTGCTCCTTCCATCACGGTCGCTACTGTAGTCGGATCCATTGGTGTCCATTCGCTCCTCCAAGCCCGCGCCCCTGGCCTCCTCGTCACCAGGGGGGACCTGAACGGATACAGCTGGCCATTGTCGTCTCGGCGACCGTATTCCACCATCCCGCCTTGGAATCCTGGATGTCGCTCCGATCCTCCTCCGACTCCCAGACCCAGACCCATGGGCCTGGTCCGTGCTTCCCGAACCGGCGCTGCCAGGCAGCTCGATGCTGCCCGCCGCTCCTTCCCTTCCATGTCGTCCACTTGAGCCACGTGGCAGTGGGTCCCATGACTGCTGCCTGCCCGTGGGTGCTTGCTTCCCCGTCTTCCTCGTGTTTGTCCCAGCAGGCACCCCGACAGGAGCATCGCCAGTGGTGCCTGCAGTCCTCCGCACTGTTCCCTCGATGGTTCCGGTTCTTCTCCAGTCCTGTTGGGCCCTGCCGATGCGTGTCGCAGATGCGTTACGCGCCGCAGATGCGCTACGCGCCGCAGCCGCGCCACGCGTCGCAGATGCGCCGCGCACGCGCCCCCCAGCTACGGCCAGAACTCCCGTGTCTCGCGATGCTTGTTCCGTCGGCTGTGTATCTGGTGCGTCCTTCGCCTCTTGTGTAGGCCGCACTCCGCGCTGAGCGGCGGCAACAGACCGGCTGGATGGATTCCTGCCGGGGCGAGAGCATCGGGCAGGAACCACCCTATCTTGCTCTCCCCCCGCAGGGTCCCCGGAGGGGCTCCGAAGCCTGCGCCTGTTCCGCGTGGGTACCTCGGGTGACAGTCTCTCTGGGGGCCGTGGCCTCCTCCTCCTGCTCCTTCTCACAGATACAGGCTGTGCTTCTGCGTCCGCGGCTGTTCCCAGCAAGGCAGATAGCTGGGCCTCCAGCCATCCCTCTCTCCGTGATCGTGCTGCCACTTGAAGCTGGCCCACCAGGGATTGAATGGACGCCATTGCAGGTAACTCTCTCCGTTGTTCCTAAGGGAATGGCGGTTTTCCTGCACTTTTCCTTATAAATACCCCCCCTTCTTCACTACCCGCCCCCCTGCTTCCCATTACCCAATCCCCAACCTGCTCCATTCAAACTACCAGATCTGGGAGGGGAATGAAACCTCCAGGCCAACCCCGGTCATGGGTGGCTTCCCCCTAGCTCTGCTGTCTCCAGCCCCCTCCTTTCTTTTGTAATTATTTATAACCTGTCTTGCAACTAGTGGATTTTGCAATTAATTTGCTGCTCGCGTGATGGTTTGATAGCAGAGCCCTTGTGGATTTTTTCATTTTTCTGAACTTTATAAATTATTTTGCCGTCTATTTCACCCAAAAGTATTGCCCAGGTTCTGCTGAATGTCTGCAATTGTTTTGCTGTGCGAGAGAGAAAAATCCAAAACCCCACATCAAACTTGAAAAACCTATTATGCACCACGGCGGGTTTTAGTACTTTTTACTGGATACCTTCATACAAAACAACAAAATCTCATAGTCGCCATGCCCCTTCCATGTCCCTGCCGCCGCAGCTCCCCACCACCGGTCCTCCACTTGTTCCGGTCTTCTCTTTTCAATGACTTTTCGAGTTGGACTCATTGCATATTATGGCGTCATAGCTTCACCCTACATGACCACATGGGGCGATGTGACTGCAATGCAGAGTCCTAACACCATAAAGTGCATCTAGACCTAGCCAGCACTAGAAATAGCAGCGAAAAATGAAAAGGAGACTGGAGTGGAGCCGGAGAGAGCGCTAAAGGAAACGAGCGGAAGACTGGAGTGGTGCTGTGGAAGAAGGAACAAGTGACGAGGTGAGTACGACTTCTTATTCTTTGCCGGCTCATCCATTTATCATAATAAATGGCAGTCGGGGCATATCTAATTCTCAGTGAAAAAATGTGATTCAAAGCAAATTTCCTGTCCAAATTCTAGCTCCTCATTACGTTATGGCCGTGCCCTTAGCAGACACTTTGCATCGAGGTGCACTTCCTTTAACAGCAAAAGGATCAGGCATGTTGAAATCTAACAGTGCAATCCTTCTGTTTCTGACAACTGCAATCGAGAAGCCTCGGTAGACATCAGAAAGATGGCGGGAGAATAGTCATGTACATGGTCATCTTTAGATGCTGCAATCACTAGTGACTGCGACATCCTCGGCGCTGACGGTCAGGATCGGTAGTCGTCATCTGTAATCGCTGTGTTCCCACCATCCACAGCCTGAAAATAAGGGTTAAAAACCCCAAATCCACTATTCGGAATAAAGAAAAAGAGTATCAATAACTGATACTAAGACTCCAAGGATCGTCCAATCAGAAGCCAGCAGTGATACAATGTATAGAGCGAGCGGGGGGGGGGGGGGATAATGGGGGTTTGTGCTCGTGCACACATTCTCCTCATTTGCCGTGAGCGGCTTAGTACTGAATTTCCATTTGCCGGCCGGACGCTGTGGCTGTCGGGATTACGGTCTTCTCATCGCTGCCAAGTTATGGAGAACAAAAACAAACATTTTTATCTGCGCTTCTCAAATGAGCATAAAAGATGAGAAGAAACACAATAAATGTTCATCTGGATCAGCACATGAGACCTGGGATAACGGAGCTGGCAGCCAAGAGCTCCAGGTGGCGGAGCGCCAGCAACAACGGGTCTGGGCACTGGGCGCATAGGGGAATAGTTATATTAGCATCGGATGGGGAAGTAGGATTCTTCTACATTCACAGATATACAGTACAGACCAAAAGTTTGGACACACCTTCTCATTTAAAGATTTTTCTGTATTTTCATGACTATGAAAATTGTACATTCACACTGAAGGCATCAAAACTATGAATTACCACATGTGGAATTATATACTTAACAAAAAAGTGTGAAACAACTGAAAATATGTCTTATATTCTAGGTTCTTCAAAGTAGCCACCTTTTGCTTTGATGACTGCTTTGCACACTCTTGGCATTCTCTTGATGAGCTTCAAGAGGTAGTCACCGGAAATGGTTTTCACTTCACAGGTGTGCCCTGTCAGGTTTAATAAGTGGGATTTCTTATAAATGGGGTTGGGACCATCAGTTATGTTGTGCAGAAGTCAGGTGGATACACAGATGATAGTCCTACTGAATAGACTGTTAGAATTTGTATTATGGCAAGAAAAAAGCAGCTAAGTAAAGAAAAACAAGTGGCCATCATTACTTTAAGAAATGAAGGTCAGTCAATCCAAAAAATCGGGAAAACTTTGAAAGTGTCCCCAAGTGCAGTTGCAAAAACCATAAAGTGCTACAAAGAAACTGGCTCACATGAGGACCACCCCAGGAAAGGAAGACCAAGAGTCACCTCTGCTTCTGAGGATAAGTTTATCTGAATCACCAGCCTCAGAAATCGCAGGTTAACAGCAGCTCAGATTAGAGACCAGGTCAATGCCACACAGAGTTCTAGCAGCAGACACATCTCTACAACAACTGTTAAGAGGAGACTTTGTGCAGCAGGTCTTCATGGTAAAATAGCTGCTAGGAAACCACTGCTAAGGAAAGGCAACAAGCAGGAGAGACATGTTTGGGCTAAAGAACACAAGGAATGGACATTAGACCAGTGGAAATCTGTGCTTTGGTCTGATGAGTCCAAATTTGAGATCTTTGGTTCCAACCACCGTGTCTTTGTGCGACGCAGAAAAGGTGAACGGATGGACTCTACATGCCTGGTTCCCACCGTGAAGCATGGAGGAGGAGGAGGTGTGATGGTGTGGGGGTGCTTTGCTGGTGACACTGTTGGGGATTTATTCAAAATTGAAGGCATACTGAACCAGCATGGCTACCACAGCATCTTGCAGCGGCATGCTATTCCATCCGGTTTGCGTTTAGTTGGACCATCATTTATTTTTCAACAGGACAAGGACCCCAAACACACCTCCAGGCTGTGTAAGGGCTATTTGACCAAGAAGGAGAGTGATGGGGGGCTACGCCAGATGACCTGGCCTCCACAGTCACCAGACCTGAACCCAATCGAGATGGTTTGGGGTGAGCTGGACCGCAGAGTGAAGGCAAAAGGGCCAACAAGTGCTAATCATCTCTGGGAACTCTTTCAAGATTGTTGGAAGACCATTTCCGGTGACTACCTCTTGAAGCTCATCAAGAGAATGCCAAGAGTGTGCAAAGCAGTCATCAAAGCAAAAGGTGGCTACTTTGAAGAACCTAGAATATAAGACATATTTTCAGTTGTTTCACACTTTTTTGTTAAGTATATAATTCCACATGTGGTAATTCATAGTTTTGATGCCTTCAGTGTGAATGTACAATTTTCATAGTCATGAAAATACAGAAAAATCTTTAAATGAGAAGGTGTGTCCAAACTTTTGGTCTGTACTGTATATATACAGTGCATGCTGTATATATACCTAAATAACGCACGCATACAGTACACATCAAAAGTATATACTCCCATACAGACATATACAGTGCCTTGTGAAAGTATTTGGCCCCCCATGAACTTTTCTACCTTTTGCCACATTTCTGGCTTCAAACATAAAGATATAAAATTCTAATTTTTTTGGGAAGAATCAACAAGTGGGACACAATCGTGAAGAGTAACGAAATTTATTGGATATTTTAAACTTTTTTAAAAAATTAAAAACTGAAAAGTGGAGCGTGCAATATTATTCGGCCCCCTTGAGTTAATACTTTGTAGCGCCACCTTTTGCTGCGATTAGAGCTGCACATCGCTTGGGGTACGTCTCTATCAGTTTTGCACATCGAGAGGCTGAAATTTTTGCCCATTATTCCTTGCAAAACAGCTCGAGCTCAGTGAGGTTGGATGGAGGAAGTTTGTGAACAGCAGTTTTCAGCTCTTTCCACAGATTCTCTATTGGATTCAGGTCTGGACTTTGACTTGGCCATTCTAACACCTGGATACGTTTATTTTTTAACCATTCCACTGTAGATTTTGCTTTATGCTTGGGACCATTGTCTTGTTGGAAGATAAATCTCCGTCCCAGTCTCAGGGTCTTTTGCAGACTCCAACAGGTTTTCTTCCAGAATAGTCCTGTATTTGGCTCCGTCCATCTTCCAATCAATTTTAACCATCTTCCCTGTCCCTGCTGAAGAAAAGCAGGCCCAAACCATGATGCTGCCACCACCATATTTGACACTGGGGATGGTGCTTTGAGGGTGATGAGCTGTGTTGCTTTTGTGGCGCCCTGCTGCGCATTTGTGCCACAGATCCTAGAGGGGTGCATGGACGGATTCCTCCACAAGAGGCCCTCATAACATTCACACACCTCCACCTTCCACCTCAGACCACCAGAGGGAGCCCGTTAGGGATATAAAAAGGGAAGGTGGAGCTAAGCATTACAGTCTGGTCTGAAGTCAAGTCTGTAAGGAGTTCAGTTACAGTCAGTCTGGAGTCCACAGAGAGTGCAGTCTGTGAGAAAGTCAGTCCAGCCCAGGCTCAGGGAGCTCAGGTTAGTGAGCCCAAGGCGTGCCGACGCCATAAGAGCGGTGAAGAGTAGCGAGGCCTACTGCCAGTGTGAAGCCTAGTGAGGGCCCCGAGCGTGGCCGAAGGCAAGTGGAGTAAGCGAGCTACATAGGGGGCAGAGGAGCTTAGCCAGCTCACCCCAAGATCATTTACCGGACACCGTGTCCACGTCTACAGGGATCTCTACGACCAGCAGAAACTACCAGAACCCCTGGCGAACTACATGTCCCAGGAACACCAAAAGCTGACCGTTATACCAGGGTCAGGAGTCACTGAGGCCCAGGAGACCGGGGAGTGTGATCTCCAACAGAAGGCCCTACCACCAGGTCAGCCGGTGCAAGACAGAGACCAAGTTAGGCCTAGCTCCAGGCAGGTCATAAACTTTTCAGGAAAAGGCAATAAACAGGAGGCCCTACACCCGCTCACTGAGGAAAGTCCCGATATGCATCCTTCACCCTACAGTGCCCTGGATCGTGCCTGAAACACCACCAGTAAAGGTACTGAAGTGAACTGTTGTGAGTGTGCTTATTCTTCCTCCGACCCGGCTGGGTCCCCTCTGTCCTGCATCCATTCTCCTACGCTGCCGTGAGGCCCGTGGGGAGCTGCACCAACTAAGCTGCCTGATCACCGGCCTCACAGGACAGAAGCAGCGCTGGTGATCCTCACCAGACACCACGGGTGGCGTCACAAACTTTCCACTTTCCCATACACCTTTTCCCCAAATCCTTCCGTTGCTTTTTTAAGAGTGACCCCAGGGTACGGGCCCGGGAGCAGGCCACCGCGGTATCTCCAAAACTAACAGCAAGGCCCGGGTGCCGAGTAGTCATCCCCATCCCCTGGCCGCGTCACTTTTACGCCAAACATATCGTTTTGCATTGTGGTCAAAAAGTTTGATTTTGGTTTCATCTGAGCAGAGCACCTTATTCCACATGTTTGGTGTGTCTCCCAGGTGGCTTGTGGCAAACTTCAAAGGAGACTTTTTATGGATATCTTTGACAAATGGCTTTCTTCTTGACACTCTTCCATAAAGGCTAGATTTGTGCAGTGTACGACTGATTGTTGTCCTGTGGACAGACTCTCCCACCTCAGCTGTAGATCTCTGCGGTTCATCCAGAGTGATCATGGGCCTTTTGGCTGCATCGCTGATCAGTCTTCTCCTTGTTCGAGATGAAAGTTTAGAGGGACGGCCGGGTCTAAGTAGATTTGCAGTGGTCTGATACTCCTTCCATTTCAATATGATCGCTTGCACAGTGCTCCTTGAGATGTTTAAAACTTGGGAAATCTTTCTGTATCCATATCCGGCTTTAAACTTCGCCACAACAGTATCTCGGATCTGCCTGGTGTGTTCCTTGGTCTTCATGATGCTCTCTGCACTTGAAACTGAACCCTGAGACTATCACAGAGCAGAGACCCCAGAGACTATCACAGAGCAGAGACCCCAGAGACTATCACAGAGCAGAGACCCCTGAGACTATCACAGAGCAGGTGGATTTATACGGAGACTTGATTACACACAGGTGGATCCTATGTATCATTACCAGTCATTTAGGACAACATTGGATCCTTCAGAGATCCGCACTGAACTTCTGCACTGAAAGTAAAGGGGCCGAATAATATTGCACGCCCCACTTTTCAGTTTTAAATTTTTTAAAAAGTTTAAAATATCCAATAAATTTCGTTCCACTTCATAATTGAGTCCCACTTGTTGTTGATTCTTCCCCCAAAAATTAGAATTTTATATCTTTATGTTTGAAGCCTAGAAATGTGGCAAAAGGTAGAAAAGTTCAAGGGGGACAAATACTTTCACAAGGCACTGTACATACAAATATATCACTTAACATTTACTCAATATATGCATACAATCACATTTTTCCAAAAATTTGATTCACAGACGTGTAACAGTCAGAGGTCTCCTAGTGCTGTATCCAGCTCCTGACTCTTTAACAAAAACACAGTCAGTAATATCAAAATGATCTCAATATAGAATTGGATGAATTAGTAGTAACCAACAGCCCATTTAGCAATTTAATAACACACCCAACTGACAGATTTTTCACTTTTTTAATTAAAGAATATTCCTAAAATGATCCCTCTTAATCATTTGCAGAACATTAACTCCAACTGACAGTGTCACTGTCAGAGGTAACATCACCCTGTGTGCCAGAGACAAGTGATGTACAAGTGATTCTGTTACGCACTCCACTTCTTCCCCAGTAATACAGCTGTTGGAGGCAAAGGAGGTCAATTGCGGCCTGCGTTTTGTAGTACAACTGGTGATAGTGGCGATGATGGGGCTTCTGCTGCTGCTAGGGGCTCCATCATTCTTACTGTGGTGTGGGTTTTTTTCCATTTGCACTACTCCATCCATTGCCACTTGTTCTTTTGCCGTACATTTTGAACAACTCAATAATTAACTCTTAACAATCTTTTCAACCCCAATTGTTTAACCCTTGCCTTGAAAGGATGTAATAAGAAATGCTAGGCAGGTAGGTAAACATACAGAAAGAAAAATGTGTCCGCAGGCAGCAGTATACGTGTGGTGTCCACGGTTATTGTATTAAACTAGTAGAACAGGTGCACAAAAGCAGACACGCACAGTTAAATGTATTTTATTTATTTAACAAAATTCAACCACCTTCCCAAAATTGACGTGATGAGAAATTCTTGGTATGCTCACATCCAAAAAGCCATCAACTGCCGTAAGGCGCTGTGTTAGTGTGGCATGTATGGATGGAAAATTTGACTAGCAAAACAGACATGCAAATAAAAAAATTGCACACAAAACTTTGTGGGGTAGACCGACAAAGTGAAATGTCTGAATTAAGGGGAATTATATCTTGTGTTTATAAAAAAAAAAAACAATTATTCCAGCCTTTACAAAAGCGATTGCACAAGAAATGCAAAAACTCAGTTTAGTCAATTGTGACAAGCAGGAACACCCTCTCTGATAGACAACAATTTCAGATATTTTTATTTTGTAAAACTATTGTGCTGCCTCACTGCTGCTTTCTAGTACATTAAGAATGAATAAAAAAATGTCTAATTGTGATTCCAATGCAGCTGGAGAGATGCAGCTCCATCACATCACTGATCAATCACTGAGTCTGGCACTGCTGCCGTATCCTCTCTTATCTCTCTCCCCGAATCAAATGAATCTCTGTATTTTTCGAGACTACCACACTCATTTTCTTCACTGCTGCAGTTCTACTTATCGTTACTGTCTAAAGTATTTATCCAATATTTCATGGCTTTCTATCCCTGTCTCTATTGCTAAACTGTGATGTCCTCTCACTTTTTAATATTACCCTAAAATATCTGCTGCATTCTCTGCCTCGACTATTACACAGGCTACGATAGTCCCTCGTGATTGGCAGGTTTATATCATATGATGAGATTGCTGCAAAGCATTATGGGGAAGCCCATGTGATCTCGCTCTCAGTCATGTTAGACGTCTGTGCAAGACAGAATCTTCTGTTTTGTGCAAAATTCAAGCAGACATTTTTTTGGCAATTAATGCAAATCAAACCGTAAACTCTTGGAAGTCGCTGGGACCCTCCAAATTAATAAAATCCACATCCAATCAGTTGCCTCATTTCTTGAAATTATATATACAGTATATATATATATGTATATATATATATATATATATATGCATATATATACATATATATTATATATGTGTAATTGGTGCATAAGCAATGTATACGTGTGTGTGTGAAGGAGAAGTATATAGTACATATATACTGTACACACATATTATACACATAGCCACTGTACTCACAAATATTAGTATACATATATTATTACAGATACATACAGTGCACATACATATATTATTACACACATACTGTTCTCACCTATTACACACATTTACTGTAGACTGAGAGCTTTAACCTTTCCAAGTTCACAATGTAACAGCTTCTGCTCCACAGCATGATACAATAGTAATTACCTGGGACAAAATATATAAAAAAGTATATAAATGCATTAGGTTAATCCAAAAAATATATTATAGAAGTGCTCCTCCTCCTCCTCTTCCTCCTCCTCCTCTTCCTCCTCCTCTTCCTCCTCCTCTTCCCATCAAAGCTTTTATCCTCTTAATATATTGCAGTCATCACATTATACAGCACTGTGCACTTACATTTGCTCAGGAGGAGGAAGAGGAGGAAGAGAAGGAGGAGGAAGAGAAGGAGGAGGAAGAGAAGGAGGAGAAAGAGGAGGAGAAAGAGAAGGAGGAGGAAGAGAAGGAGGAGAAAGAGAAGGAGGAGAAAGAGGAGGAGAAAGAGGAGGAGAAAGAGAAGGAGGAGGAAGAGAAGGAGGAGGAAGAGGAGGAAGAGAAGGAGGAGGAAGAGAAGGAGGAGGAAGAGAAGGAGGAGAAAGAGGAGGAGAAAGAGAAGGAGGAGGAAGAGAAGGAGGAGAAAGAGAAGGAGGAGAAAGAGGAGGAGAAAGAGGAGGAGAAAGAGAAGGAGGAGGAAGAGAAGGAGGAGGAAGAGAAGGAGGAGAAAGAGGAGGAGAAAGTGAAGGAGGAGAAAGAGAAGGAGGAGGAAGAGAAGGAGGAGGAAGAGAAGGAGGAGGAAGAGAAGGAGGAGAAAGAGAAGGAGGAGAAAGAGGAGGAGAAAGAGGAGGAGAAAGAGAAGGAGGAGGAAGAGAAGGAGGAGGAAGAGAAGGAGGAGGAAGAGGAGGAGGAGAAGGAGGAGTGCTTCCTTAAAATCAGACCTAATTTGTAATGGTCAGAACTCAATACATGAAATGAGTGCATCACGTAATGAAATACCAGTATATACATCCAAAGTGGATGCAGCAGCCTGAATATAGTGTAAAACTGAAGAACACAAGAGAGGAGGGAAAACAAAATAAAAGTATAAGTTTATGTAATACCAAAATAAGAGAATAGAAAGAAACAGTCACCAAACAAAACAATGGAGGGAGCAAATAAATATCAATTCAATTGTGACATATTGAGAACCAATAGATGACCAACCAGTTCATACTGCATGTGTGCTCTCCTCCCTATCTACAGACGGATATGGAACAGCTCGGGTAATCTGCCCTCCCTGAAGACTTGGAAGCTTTCCTACCTGTCCACTTTTTGTTATGCCATGAATATTCTGCTCCTCTCCTAAATCTGAAAATATCTAGAAACTAAAAAAGCATAAAAACTGCTTCTATGTGGAAAGCTAAATGTTTAATAGTCATCGACAGTAAAGCGTTACGAAAAAAGTAACAGTGTGAGGACTGAGCATGCGCCTGATGACAGCAGGTTACACCGATGATGATGGCAGCAGGTTACACCGATGATGATGGCAGCAGGTTACACCGATGATGATGACAGCAGGTTACACAGATGATGATGGCAGCAGGTTACACAGCACGCACGGGGAATTACTGCATAATAATATCCAGAAACCCCATAAATCCATAGTGTGAATTCTGCGTATAATGCACAGAGCCCATTAATGAAACCCGTGTATTGCAGTCACTTTATCCTGCGGGTCATTGCTTCATAAAAACACTGCGCTGCGTCTCCTGAAGCCGATACATCGCTCAGACAGGTTCTCTATGTGTAATATACGGCTCTAGATCAGAACATGGTATTTTCTTTTCCCTGGAGATCAGCTGCAGCAGGAAAGTAAAACTTTTTCAAATTTTATTTTATTTGCAAAATTCTCCATTTTTTGGAATTGTAAGATCACGAGATTAACTCCTTCTCTCCTGACAGCTGCTTCGATCCCAGCACTTTTCCTACCCGCACTCGTCTTCAGGGTTTATTTTCCTACAGTCGCCTGTGTTCTTTTCTGGATGTTTGCAGGAGTTAATAGGAAGAATAAATTGAGCAAATTCCAATATTCCTGCGCTCGTCTCTTATTATCCTCCATCTGCTCCTCGGCTGCAATCTTCTGATGCTGATCTCCATCCTCCCACAAGAACGGCTTCTGTCTGCAGGCGCCTTGTGTTCTTACTAAAGTCTCCAGCTCAATATCTAATTATTCATCAAACACCCAGAATGGGGCACAGCACCTCGAAGCCTGGCCCCGTACCCGCCGTGGTCAGCGGCCATCACGTAATCACTTGACCGATGGCCCTTCCTGGCGAGCTACCGGCTGTCTTAGCCTCGGTATAAATGGAAAGGTTATAAAGCTATCGGGCCGGAAGATGTTTCATTCTGCTTATACGGAACGTTCTGGATTCTACTGATTGTAATCTTATTATACCGAGTGTAATATACACCGCTCAGCGACACCCGCACCTGCTGCCCCGAGCACACGCGCACAGGAGGCGCTCAGAGACATACTGATAGGGAATATAGAAGTGGGCCCCGATGGGGACAGTGATGATGATGTCTGTACAGCGCTGTGGAATATGAAGAAGCTATATAAGTAACACGTAATGATAAAAAATAATATATACAGTACGTAGGAAAAGAGTGGAAAAATTGAGGTGATAATTAGTTCAGAATTTCAACATTATTGATTTCTGGCCAGGTCTCCGTAGAGTGATATTTGCTGGCCAGATTTAGATAAAGGCATCAGTGCTCTAACCCCTGTCCTCAGTGCTCTAACCCCTGTCCTCAGTGCTCTAACCCCTGTCCTCAGTGCTCTAACCCCTGTCCTCAGTGCTCTAACCCCTGTCCTCAGTGCTTTAACCCCTGTCCTCAGTGCTCTAATCCCTGTCCTCAGTGCTTTAACCTCTGTCCTCAGTGCTCTAACCCCTGTCCTCAGTGCTCTAATCCCTGTCCTCAGTGCTTTAACCTCTGTCCTCAGTGCTCTAACCCCTGTCCTCAGTGCTTTAACCTCTGTCCTCAGTGCTCTAACCCCTGTCCTCGGTGCTCTAATCCCTGTCCTCAGTGCTCTAACCCCTGTCCTCAGTGCTCTTACCCCTATCCTCAGTGCTTTAACCTCTGTCCTCAGTGCTCTAACCCCTGTCCTCAGTGCTCTAACCCCTGTCCTCGGTGCTCTAACCCCTGTCCTCGGTGCTCTAATCCCTGTCCTCAGTGCTCTAACCCCTGTCCTCGGTGCTCTAACCCCTGTCCTCGGTGCGCTAACCCCTGTCCTCAGTGCTCTAACCCCTGTCCTCAGTGCTCTAACCCCTGTCCTCAGTGCTCTAACCCCTGTCCTCAGTGCTCTAACCCCTGTCCTCAGTGCTCTAACCCCTGTCCTCAGTGCTTTAACCCCTGTCCTCAGTGCTCTAATCCCAGTCCTCAGTGCTTTAACCTCTGTCCTCAGTGCTCTAACCCCTGTCCTCAGTGCTCTAACCCCTGTCCTCAGTGCTTTAACCCCTGTCCTCAGTGCTCTAACCCCTGTCCTCAGTGCTTTAACCTCTGTCCTCAGTGCTCTAACCCCTGTCCTCGGTGCTCTAATCCCTGTCCTCAGTGCTCTAACCCCTGTCCTCAGTGCTCTTACCCCTATCCTCAGTGCTTTAACCTCTGTCCTCAGTGCTCTAACCCCTGTCCTCAGTGCTCTAACCCCTGTCCTCGGTGCTCTAACCCCTGTCCTCGGTGCTCTAATCCCTGTCCTCAGTGCTCTAACCCCTGTCCTCGGTGCTCTAACCCCTGTCCTCGGTGCGCTAACCCCTGTCCTCAGTGCTCTAACCCCTGTCCTCAGTGCTCTAACCCCTGTCCTCAGTGCTCTAACCCCTGTCCTCAGTGCTCTAACCCCTGTCCTCAGTGCTCTAACCCCTGTCCTCAGTGCGCTAACCCCTGTCCTCAGTGCTCTAATCCCTGTCCTCAGTGCGCTAACCCCTATCCTCAGTGCTCTTACCCCTATCCTCAGTGCTCTAACCTCTGTCCTCAGTGCTCTAACCCCTGTCCTCAGTGCTCTAACCCCTGTCCTCAGTGCTCTAACCCCGGTCCTCAGTGCTCTAACCCCTGTCCTCAGTGCTCTAACCCCTGTCCTCAGTGCTCTAACCCCTGTGCTCAGTGCTCTAACCCCTGTGCTCAGTGCTCTAACCCCTGTCCTCAGTGCACTATCCCCTGTCCTCAGTGCTCTAATCCCTGTCCTCAGTGCGTTAACCCCTGTCCTCAGTGCTCTTACCCCTGTCCTCAGTGCTCTAACCTCTGTCCTCAGTGCTCTAACCCCTATCATCAGTGCTCTAACCTCTGCCCTCAGTGCTCTAACCCTGGTCCTCAGTGCTCTAACCTCTGTCCTCAGTGCTTTAACCCATGTCCTCAGTGCGCTAACCCCTGTCCTCAGTGCTCTTACCCCTATCCTCAGTGCTCTAACCCCTGTCCTCAGTGCTCTAACCCCTGTCCTCAGTGCGCTAACCCCTTTCCTCAGTGCTCTTACCCCTATCCTCAGTGCTTTAACCTCTGTCCTCAGTGCTCTAACCCCTGTCCTCGGTGCACTAACCTCTGTCCTCAGTGCTCTAACCCCTGTCCTCAGTGCGCTAACCACTGTCCTCAGTGCTCTAACCCCTGTCCTCAGTGCTCTAACCCCTGTCCTCAGTGCTCTAACCCCTGTCCTCAGCGCTCTAACCCATGTCCTCGGCGCTCTAACCCATGTCCTCAGCGCTCTAACCCCTGTCCTCAGTGCTCTAAACCCTGTCATCAGTGCTCTAACCCCTGTCCTCAGTGCGCTAACCCCTGTCCTCAGTGCGCTAACCCCTGTCCTCAGAGCGCTAAACCCTGTCCTCAGTGCGCTAACCCCGGTCCTCAGTGCGCTAACCCCTGTCCTCAGTGCTCTAACCCCTGTCCTCAGTGCGCTAACCCCTGTCCTCAGTGCTCTAACCCCTGTCCTCAGTGCGCTAACCCCTGTCCTCAGTGCTCTAACCCCTGTCCTCAGTGCTCTAACCCCTGTCCTCAGTGCTCTAACCCCTGTCCTCAGTGCTCTAACCCCTGTCCTCAGTGCTCTAACCCCTGTCTTCAGTGCGCTAACCCCTATCCTCAGTGTTCTAACCTCTGTTCTCAGTGCTCTAACACCTGTCCTCGGCGCTCTAACCCATGTCCTCGGCGCTCTAACCCCTGTCCTCGGTGCTCTAATCCCTGTCCTCAGTGCTCTAACACTGTCCTCGGTGCTCTAACCCCTGTCCTAGGTGCTCTAACCCCTGTCCTCAGTGCTCTAACCCCTGTCCTCAGTGCGCTAACCCCTGTCCTCAGTGCGCTAACCCCTGTCCTCAGAGCGCTAAACCCTGTCCTCAGTGCGCTAACCCCTGTCCTCATTGCGCTAACCCCTGTCCTCAGTGCTCTAACCCCTGTCCTCAGTGCGCTAACCCCTGTACTCAGTGCGCTAACCCCTGTCCTCAGTGCTCTAACCCCTGTCCTCAGTGCTCTAACCCCTGTCCTCAGTGCTCTAACCCCTGTCCTCAGTGCGCTAACCCCTGTCCTCAGTGCGCTAACCCCTGTCCTCAGAGCGCTAAACCCTGTCCTCAGTGCGCTAACCCCTGTCCTCATTGCGCTAACCCCTGTCCTCAGTGCTCTAACCCCTGTCCTCAGTGCGCTAACCCCTGTACTCAGTGCGCTAACCCCTGTCCTCAGTGCTCTAACCCCTGTCCTCAGTGCTCTAACCCCTGTCCTCAGTGCTCTAACCCCTGTCCTCAGTGCTCTAACCCCTGTCCTCAGTGCTCTAACCCCTGTCCTCAGTGCGCTAACCCCTATCCTCAGTGTTCTAACCTCTGTTCTCAGTGCTCTAACACCTGTCCTCAGCGCTCTAACCCCTGTCCTCGGTGCTCTAACCCCTGTCCTCGGTGCTCTAAACCCTGTCATCAGTGCTCTAACCCCTGTCCTCGGTGATCTAACCCATGTCCTCAGCGCTCTAACCCCTGTCCTCAGTGCTCTAAACCCTGTCATCAGTGCTCTAACCCCTGTCCTCAGTGCGCTAACTCCTGTCCAGAGCTTCACAGAAGGACTAAAATGACAGTGATGGTGACCTTCAGCAGGCTCCTGGCTACCATGGTGCTCTAACCCCTGTACTCAGGGCTCTAACCCCTGTCCTAGGTGCTCTAACCCCTATCCTCAGTGCACTAACCCCTGTCCTCGGTGCGCTAACCCCTGTCCTCAGTGCTCTAACCCCTGTCCTCAGTGCTCTAACCCCTGTCCTCGGCGCTCTAACCCATGTCCTCGGCGCTCTAACCCATGTCCTCGGCGCTCTAACCCCTGTCCTCAGTGCTCTAAACCCTGTCATCAGTGCTCTAACCCCTGTCCTCAGTGCTCTAATCCCTGTCCTCAGTGCTCTAACACTGTCCTCGGTGCTCTAACCCCTGTCCTAGGTGCTCTAACCCCTGTCTTCAGTGCACTAACCCCTGTCCTCGGTGCGCTAACCCCTGTCCTCAGTGCTCTAACACTGTCCTCAGTGCACTAACCCCTGTCCTCGGTGCTCTAATCCCTGTCCTCAGTGCTCTAACACTGTCCTCGGTGCTCTAACCCCTGTCCTAGGTGCTCTAACCCCTGTCCTCAGTGCTCTATCCCTTGTCCTCAGTGAGCTAACCCTTGTCCTCAGTGTGCTAATCCCTGTCCTCAGTGCTCTAACCCCTGTCCTCAGTGCTCTAACCCCTGTCCTCAGTGCTCTAACCCTGTCCTTGGTGCTCTAACCCCTGTCCTAGGTGCTCTAACCCCTGTCCTCGGCGCTCTAACCCATGTCCTCGGCGCTCTAACCCCTGTCCTCGGCGCTCTAACCCCTGTCCTCGGAGCTCTAACCCCTGTCCTCAGTGCTCTAACCCCTGTCCTCAGTGCGCTAACTCCTGTCCAGAGCTTCACAGAAGGACTAAGATGACAGTGATGGGGACCTTCAGCAGGCTCCTGGCTACCATGGTGCTCTAACCCCTGTCCTCAGTGCTCTAACCCCTGTCCTCAGTGCTCTAACCCCTGTCCTCAGTGCTCTAACCCTGTCCTCGGTGCTCTAACCCCTGTCCTCGGCGCTCTAACCCATGTCCTCGGTGTTCTAAACCCTGTCATCAGTGCTCTAACCCCTGTCCTTGGCACTCTAACCCATGTCCTCGGCTCTCTAACACCTGTCCTCAGTGCTCTAAACCCTGTCCTCAGTGCGCTAACTCCTGTCCAGAGCTTCACAAAAGGACTAAGATGACAGTGATGGGGACCTTCAGCAGGCTCCTGGCTACCATGGTGCTCTAACCCCTGTACTCAGTGCTCTAACCCCTGTCCTCAGTGCTCTAACCCCTGTCCTAAGTGCTCTAACCCTGTCCTCGGTGCTCTAACTCTGTCCTCGGTGCTCTAACCCCTGTCCTAGGTGCTCTAACCCCTGTCCTCAGTGCTCTAACCCCTGTCCTCAGTGCACTAACCCCTGTCCTCAGTGCGCTAAACCCTGTCCTCAGTGCTCTAACCCCTTTCCTCAGTGCTCTAACCCCTGTCCTCAGTGCTCTAACCCCTGTCCTCAATGCTCTAACCCCTGTCCTCAGTGTGCTAACCCCTGTCCTCAGTGTGTTCACCTCTGTTCTCAGTGCTCTAACCCCTGTCCCCAGTGCTCTAACGTCTGTCCTCAATGCTCTAACTCCTGTCCTCAGTGTGGTCACCTCTGTCCTCAGTGTTCTAACCCCTGTCCTCAGTGCTCCAACCCTGTCCTCAGTGCTCTCACCCCTGTCCTCAGAGTGCTAACCCCTGTCCTCAGTGCACTAACCCCTGTCCTCAGTGATCTAACCCCTGTCCTCAGTGCTCTAACCCCTGTCCTCAGTGCTCTCACCCCTGTCCTCAGAGTGCTAACCCCTGTCCTCAGTGCGCTAACCTCTGTCCTCAGTGATCTAACCCCTGTCCTCAGTGCTCTAACCCCTGTCCTCAGTGCTCTAACCCTGTCCTCGGTGCTCTAACCCCTGTCCTCGGCGCTCTAACCCATGTCCTCGGTGCCCTAACCGCTGTCCTCGGTGTTCTAAACCCTGTCATCAGTGCTCTAACCCCTGTCCATGGCACTCTAACCCATGTCCTCGGCTCTCTAACACCTGTCCTCAGTGCTCTAAACCCTGTCCTCAGTGCGCTAACTCCTGTCCAGAGCTTCACAAAAGGACTAAGATGACAGTGATGGGGACCTTCAGCAGGCTCCTGGCTACCATGGTGCTCTAACCCCTGTACTCAGTGCTCTAACCCCTGTCCTCAGTGCTCTAACCCCTGTCCTAAGTGCTCTAACCCTGTCCTCGGTGCTCTAACTCTGTCCTCGGTGCTCTAACCCCTGTCCTAGGTGCTCTAACCCCTGTCCTCAGTGCTCTAACCCCTGTCCTCAGTGCACTAACCCCTGTCCTCAGTGCTCTAACCCCTGTCCTCAGTGCTCTAACCCCTGTCCTCAATGCTCTAACCCCTGTCCTCAGTGTGCTAACCCCTGTCCTCAGTGTGTTCACCTCTGTCCTCAGTGCTCTAACCCCTGTCCTCAGTGGTCTAACGTCTGTCCTCAATGCTCTAACTCCTGTCCTCAGTGTGGTCACCTCTGTCCTCAGTGTTCTAACCCCTGTCCTCAGTGCTCCAACCCTGTCCTCAGTGCTCTCACCCCTGTCCTCAGAGTGCTAACCCCTGTCCTCAGTGCACTAACCCCTGTCCTCAGTGCGCTAACCCCTGTCCTCAGTGCTCTAACCCCTGTCCTCAGTGCTCTAACCCCTGTCCTCAGTGCTCTAACCCCTGTCCTCAGTGCACCAACCCCTATCCTTAGCGCTCTAACCACTGTCCTCGGTGCTCTAACCTCTCTCCTCAGTGCACTAGACTCTGGCATCAGTGCGCTAACTCCTGTCTAGAGCTTCACAGGAGGACTAAGATGATGGTGATGGGGACCTTCAGCAGGCTCCTGGCTACCATGGTATCTCATTAATACCCTCTGATCTCGTATGCCAGGACCTCAGTTCTGCGTCTTATTACCATTTGTCTCCATTTCTCATAGCGTCATCTCAGAATCTTCTATTTTATATTCACCTCCATGTTGGACCAGAGAAGCTGCGCTGGAACATTTAGATGTGTGAAATGACCGCGACATGAGATGAATCCTGGCTGCAGCCGCTGGTCCAGATGATAACGCAGCACAGAGACCCCAGGACAGGATGACGGTAAGATCCAGGTCCTTCTCCAGTTACAATTTCATCAGTGGTTTCACATCTCCAGAATGTTAAGTAGAAAGTTATATCAGTCGGTCGGAGCACAAGTCTCATCAGTAGTGGAAGCCAGAGTCCCTCTACCTGTGTATAGCAGGTGACACCTGGTGCCGGGATGATGAGATGCCACCAGTGTCTCACGGGTGTATCAGAGGTGACAGACAGTCGACCTGCAGTTGGTTGCAGGAGATTTCCACGTTTGGCATTACAGACATCTTCTTAAATGAAAGGCTGTCTTTAGGACCTAGCGGCTACCTCCCTCTGGTAATTAGCTCCAAGGCCTGGGTGTATATATACCTGGTGTGTCTGAGAGGGAGGTGCCGGCTATATTTATTTCTACTTGCGAAGGCTTAGCATGAGCAGTACTTCGTCCTCTCTGGAGCTTGAGGCCGAGTTCGCATTTGTCTGGAGTCGTCTAAAGCTAAGCATTCTCCCCCTGTTTTTCTACCTTTGTTGTCTATAGAGTTTAGTGGAGATCGACTAGTGCTCATCTCCTCTGATCCCTAGCCTTAGCCATACGCCAGGGAAAGTGTGGCGATTGCTGAAGAGGCAATATAGGGACGGTAGTTGACACTAGACCAGACTAGGAGGTCTCCACTCCCCCCTTTCCCTAGTGTCTGGGTTTCCCTTTCCCTCTGTGTTGCACTAAGTCTTTCCCATACCTGGTTATGACACCAGGACCTTTAATACATGGATACTCAATTACTAACACAAAGAAACAACTTTCCAATGAGTGACCTCCACACAAAAGCAACATTGTGTCTCAAGGTGAATTCTCAAGAGAATCCCTCATAGTATAGGCAATAATTTATGGATTGTTGGGGTCCGACCACTGGTACCCCTGCTGTTCTGAGAATGGCGCTCTGAAACCCTTTGTCAAAACATGCACCACCTCTTTATTCATTCCTTAGAGGCATTCCAGATATAGCGGAGAGTATTCCCATAGATAAAGGATGGTGGCCACCACCCCATTCTGATGCAGAATAGTGGAGGGTTCCGGTGGTTAGTGTCATAGTGGTCAGACCCCCACCATTCTGCAAGTTATCAGCTATTCTTTTGATAGTTGATAACTTTAAGCGATAAGAATAGCGCTTATATTCAGGCAACGTGACTAAAAAAATTATCTTTCGGTGGTACGGTCCTTTGGAAGTCTACATATAGAGGCCCAAGGTGCCAGAGTGATTGCCTGCTCAGGAATGAACGAAGAAAGCAGGACTACAGAGGAGACAGGGCATAACTCATAACTCTACTCACAGGGAGGCAATGAGCTTGCTAGTTACAGTCTTCCAGTAGGTAACAAGCTTGAACAGAGGTGAACTGCTGGTTTACAGCATTGGGCTGACAAACACTTTGCTCCCTTGAGAGACTGATACGCACTCAATTATTGTGCATCAGTCCCTCGCATGCAGGCACTAGTCTCTGGCGGTCTCTAGTCCAACAATCCTTCTCATAATCAGATATCAGAAGATGCTCCTTGGATGTGGCTATCCTCTCACTTAGGAATAAACCTACATGCTTCCCTATGCTATGGTAAAGTCTGACCTTTATGGCGCCAATTTTTGACCTGTCGGCAGGAGCTCTTTATGTGCTCCTCTGTGACCCTCACTAAGGCATTTGGCAGCACACCTTAAACATAAGTATTACTGACCCCCACTTGCTAGCTAGCTAAGATGAAGGTCTTTTGGCTGGTTTAGACAACTTCTTTCTCCTCTCAGTGTCTGACCACAACTCAGAAGGCAGGAATCTTTTGCTTTCACCCTGCATTGACAGGGACCAGCAGGCAAATGCTGAATCCATGCAGACCCATGACCTAGCCAATCAACTCAGTGATTTAACTCTTTAAAGGGCACAGTGCAGCCATGCTTCACATTATAGACCTGGGGAGCTTGAGACATATTCTATATTAGCTCACATATCAGCGTCACTGAAATCAAACATGCCGTGCTTCTCAAAGGTGTCGCCTACATTGTCAGACATTTGTCACAGCGTAGCTTCTGAACGGGTGAAACATTGCATAGTAATAACACATTGCTTGTGATACACAGCAGGGAAAGCATCACACAATCTCACAATCACATCGCACATCTCATGGAAGAACATAACACAATGTGACATCTCTGACTCCACTGCTACAGCAACGACCAACAGAGTCCCCGATAGATAAGAAAAAACAGAACAGAGATAAGAAAGCGGAGGATTTATTCACAACCCTCTTACATAATACTACTCTGGCCACAGAGACACCCAGATGGATTGTCCTGTACCCCGAGTGTCAGTGTCATTATCCTGTACCCCGAGTGTCAGCGTCATTATCCTGTACCCCGAGTGTCAGTGTCATTATCCTGTACCCCGAGTGTCAGTGTCATTATCCTGTACCCCGAGTGTCATTATCCTGTAACCCAAGTGTCATTATCCTGTACCCCGAGTGTCAGCGTCATTATCCTGTACCCCGAGTGTCAGTGTCATTATCCTGTACCCCGAGTGTCAGCGTCATTATCCTGTACCCTGAGTGTCAGTGTCATTATCCTGTACCCCCAGTGTCAGTGTCATTATCCTGTACCCCGAGTGTCAGTGTCATTATCCTGTACCCTGAGTGTCAGTGTCATTATTCTGTACCCCCAGTGTCAGCATCATTATCCTGTACCCCGAGTGACAGTGTCATTATCCTGTACTCCCAGTGTCAGTGTCATTATCCTGTACCCTCAGTGTCATTGTTATTATCCTGTACTCCAAGTGTCAGGGTCATTATCCTGTACCCCGAGTGTCATTATCCTGTACTCCGAGTGTCAGTGTCATTATCCTGTACCCCGAGTGTCATTATCCTGTACTCCGAGTGTCAGTGTCATTATCCTGTACCCCGAGTGTCAGTGTCATTATCCTGTACCCCGAGTGTCATTATCCTGTACCCCGAGTGTCAATGTCATCATCCTGTACCCCAAGTGTCAGTGTCATTATTCTGTACCCCGAGTGTCAGCGTCATTATCCTGTACCCCGAGAGTCAGCGTCATTATCCTGTACCCCGAGTGTCAGTGTCATTATCCTGTACCCCAAGTGTCAGTGTCATTATCATGTACCCCTAGTGTCAGCGTCATTATCCTGTACCCCGAGTGTCAGCGTCATTATCCTGTACCTTGAGTGTCAATGTATAATCCTGTACCCCGAGTGTCAGTGTCATTATCCTGTACCCCCAGTGTCAGTGTCATTATCCTGTATCCCGAGTGTCATTATCCTGCACCCCGAGTGTCATTATCCTGTACCCCGAGTGTCAGTGTCATTATCCTGTACCCCGAGTGTCAGCGTCATTATCCTGTACCTGAAGTGTCAGCGTCATTATCCTGTACCCCGAGTGTCAGCGTCATTATCCTGTATCCCGAGTGTCAGTGTCATTATCCTGTACCCCGAGTGTCAGCGTCATTATCTTGTACCTCGAGTGTCATTATCCTGTACCCCGAGTGTTATTATCCTGTAACCCGAGTGTCAGCGTCATTATCCTGTACCCCGAATGTCAGCGTCATTATCCTGTACCCCGAGTGTCAGTGTCATTATCATGCACCCCGAGTATCAGCGTCATTATCCTGTACCCTGAGTGTCAGCGTCATTATCCTGTACCTTGAGTGTCAGTGTCATTATCCTGTACCCCGAGTGTCAGCATCATTATCCTGTACCCCGAGTGTCAATGTCATTATACTGTACCCCGAGTGTCAGTGTCACTATACTGTACCCCGAGTGTCAATGTCATTATCCTGTACCCTGAGTGTCAATGTATCATCCTGTACCCCGAGTGTCAGTGTCATTATCCTGTACCCCCAGTGTCAGTGTCATTATCCTAGACCCCCAGTGTCAGTGTCATTATCCTGTATCCCGAGTGTCATTATCCTGTACCCCGAGTGTCAGCGTCATTATCCTGTACCCCAAGTGTCATTATCCTGTACCCCAAGTGTCAGGGTCATTATCTGTAAAATAATGGGGCCATTATACTGTATGGAGGACTATGTGGGGCCCATTATACTGTATGGAGGACTATGTGGGGCCCATTATTCTGTATGGAGGACTTTGTGGGCCCATTATATTGTATGGAGGACTATGTGGGACCGGTCACCCATTATTCTGTATGGAGGGCTATGGGGGCCCATTATATTGTATGGAGGACTATGTGGGACCCATTATTCTGAATGGAGGACTTTGGGAGCCCATTATATTGTATGGAGGACTATGTGGACCCTTTATTCTGTATAGAGGGCTACGTGGGGTCATTATACTATATAGAAGACTATGTGGGGCCCATTATACTGTATAGAGGACTATGTGGGGCCCATTACATTGTATGGAGGACTATGTGGGGCCCATTATACTGTATAGAGGACTATGTTGGGCCCATTATACTGTATGGAGGACTATGTGGGGCCATTATACTGCATGGAGGACTATGTGGGGCCATTATACTGTATGGAGGACTATGTGGGGCCATTATACTGTATGGAGCACTATGTGAGACACATTATTTTGTATGGCGGACTATGGGGAGCCATTATACTGTATGGAGGACTATGTGGGGCCATTATTCTGTATGGAGGACTATGTGGGGCCCATTATACTGTATGGAGGACTATGTGAGACACATTATTTTGTATGGCGGACTATGGGGAGCCATTATACTGTATGGAGGACTATGTGGGGCCATTATTCTGTATGGAGGACTATGTGGGGCCCATTATACTGTATGGAGAACTATGTGGGGCCCATTATACTGTATGGAGGACTATGTGGGGGCCATTATACTGTATGGAGGAATATTTGGAGGGCCCATTATTCTGTATGGAGGACTATGGGGGGCCATTATTCTGTATGGAGGAATATGTGGGGCCAATTATATTGTATGGAGGACTATATGGGGCCATTATACTGTATGGAGGATTATGTGGAACCATTATACTGTATGGAGGACAATGTGGGGCCAATTATACTGTATGGAGGACTATGTGGGGCCATTATTCTGTATGGAGCACTATGAGGGACCATTATTCTGTATGGAGGACTATGTGGGGCCCATTATACTGTATGGAGGACTGTCGGGCCATTATACTGTATGGAGGACTATGTGGGGCCCATTATACTGTATGGAGGACTATGTTTGCCATTATTCTGTATGGAGGACTATGTGGGGCCCATTATACTGTATGGGTGTATACTATGTGGGTGTAGCATCCCTGGCGGCATGCTGGCATGGCTTACCATCTCCCTACATGTAAGACCGCCAACTTACCTATCAGTCCAGGCTGCACACTTTGCTCCAGGACTTGCTGTGTGCATGTCTCTTGTCTGATTGCTCAGGGCGGGGGTGCGGTTACTGCCTCATTCTTAAAGTTACAGTGTGCGCACTCCTAATGCATCCCCAGCCTATTGCTGTGAGTCACTGGATACTTAAACCCCCTCCACCCAGCAGGAGGTGCCTGGGCAACACTTTCTTTCAGTGTGTTCTGTGCAACTGAGTTGCCAGGTCCTGTCCTGTATCTTGTCTTTTTCCGCCACCCTCGGTGCTCTATACCCAGGTCTGTTACCTGCATCTGTGAATTCTAGTCTGTTTCCGCCACCCTGGGGGATGTATACCCAGGCTCGTTACCTGTATCTGTGACTTTTAGTCTGTTTCCGCCACCCTGGGGGCTGAGTTCCCAGGGTCGTGCCTGTATCTTGTTTCGGGTTTAGTTCCTGTCTGAACTGTGTCCTAGCCCGTTACCTGTTTGTCTCTATGTCTGTACCTTCCCTTTTCCTGCAGTGTCTGAACCTGCACCTAACTCCAACACGTTGTCTCTGTACTTCTGTTTGTGAGTTTTCTGTCCACTCGCTACTTCATTGTAAGTACCTTGTGTGTATTTGGTTCTACTTGTCCCTTTTCCCTGCCTCCATATCTACCTCCTGTGTTCTAACTATCTTCCTGTGTTTCCCAGTCTGTTCCATGTGAACAGAGTCCTGTCCTGTCTGCCTGCACCTTCTGCTCTGTGGTTTCGCTCTGCTCTGTTCTACTCCGCTTATTCCTCCGCACCTGCGGTTTCGCTCTGCTCTGCTTGTCCTCCGCACCTGCGGTTTCGCTCTGTTCAGCTTGTCCTCCGCACCTGCGGTTTCGCTCTGCTCAGCTTGTCCTCCGCACCTGCGGTTTCGCTCTGCTCAGCTTGTCCTCCGCACGTGCGGTTTCGCTCTGCTCAGCTTGTCCTCCGCACCTGCGGTTTCGCTCTGCTCAGCTTGTTCTCCGCACCTGCGGTTTCGCTCTGTTCAGCTTGTCCTCCGCACCTGCGGTTTCGCTCTGCTCAGCTTGTCCTCCGCACCTGCGGTGTCGCTCTGCTCAGCTTGTTCTCCGCACCTGCGGTTTCGCTCTGCTCAGCTTGTCCTCCGCACCTGCGGTTTCGCTCTGCTCAGCTTGTCCTCCGCACCTGCGGTTTCGCTCTGCTCTGCCTGTCCTCCGCACCTGCGGCTTCGCTCTGCTCTACTTGCCCTCCGCACATGCAGTTTCGCTCTGCTCTGCTTGTCCTCCGCACCTGCGGTTTCGCTCTGCTCTGCTTGCTCTCCGCACCTGCGGTTTCGCTCTGCTCTGCTTGTCCTCCGCACCTGCAGTTTCGCTCTGCTCTACTTGTCCTTCGCAGCTGCGGTTTCGCTCTGCTCTGCTTGTCCTCCGCACCTGCGGTTTCGCTCTCCTCTGCTTGTCCTCCGCTCCTGCTGTTTCGCTCTGCTCGTCCTCCGCACCTGCCGTTTCACTCTGCTCTGCTTGTCCTCCGCACCTGCGATTTTGCTCTGCTTGTCCTCCGCACCTGCGGTTTTGCTCTGCTCTGCTTGTCCTCCGCACCTGCGGTTTCGCACTGCTCTGCTTGTCCTCCACACCTGCCCTTTCGCTCTGCTCTGCCTGTCCTCCTCACCTGCGGTTTCGCTCTGCTCTGCTTGTCCTCCGCACCTGCGGTTTCGCTCTGCTCTGCTTGTCCTCCACGCCTGCGGTTTCGCTCTGTTCTGCTTGTCCTCCGCACCTGCGGCTTCGCTCTGCTCTGCTTGTCCTCTGCACCTGCGGTTTCGCTTTGCTCTGCTTGTCCTCCGCACCTGCGGTTTTGCTCTGCTCTGCTTGTTCTCCACACCTGCAGTTTCGCTCTGCTCCGCTAGTCCGCCGCACTTGCGGTTCTGTTCCTGTATCCCAATCTGTACTGGTCCCTATTCAGCCAGCGTTCCTAACTGCCAGTATCTGCCTGTCTGCATACCAGCCGTGCCTGCCAGTACCCGCCTGTTTGCATACCAGCCGTGCCTGCCAGTACCCGCCTGTTTGCATACCAGCCGTGCCTGCCAGTACCCGCCTGTCTGCATACCAGCCGTGCCTGCCAGTAGCCGCCTGTCTGCATACCAGCCATGCCTGCTAGTACCCGCCTGTCTGCATACCAGCTGTGCCTGCCCGTTCCTGCATTCCCCGGTGTGAGTCAACAGCTGTGACCGGGGTCTGACCTGGAGTAGCACCTGGGCCACCTCCCACGTCCCTTTTCAGACCATAAGTGACCGTACGGGGGTATATACATATATTCCATGCATTGGAATCTGGAGGTGCATAGCATATACCATACGCTCACTGTTAGGTTACCGGCCTATTTAACCGGCCTATTAGTGGAGACAGCCTGCGGCCTCCTTCGTTGATCATCGACCAATCGTGTAATTGTCCAGACGATAGGGGGCAGCAGAGAGCTGTTCGCTCCAAAGATCACAGAGGGTGTTTCTGCGTGACCTTCCCGGGCTGCGATATCTTGACAGTCTTTTCTGCTGTGATTTCTTGGGTTCTTTTCCGGAAAGCTATGAGCCTCCAGCTTTGTGTCTTCCCGTTGTCATAAAACAGCAGTCGCTATAAGACTGTACAGTTATTCTGGGTAGCGGGGCGTCTCCTCTCTGCTGATCTCGGATGTTCAGTGCTGGATCCTGGCACCACCTGATGATGATCCTCGCACCACCTGATGATGATCCTGGCACCACCTGATGATGATCCTGGCACCACCTGATGATGATCCTGGCACCACCTGATGATGATCCACGCACCACCTGATGATGATCCTGGCACCACCTGATGATGATCCTGGCACCACCTGATGATGATCCTCGCACCACCTGATGATGATCCTGGCACCACCTGATGATGATCCTGGCACCACCTGATGATGATCCTCGCACCACCTGATGATGATCCTCGCACCACCTGATGATGATCCTCTCACCACCTGATGATGATCCTGGCACCACCTGATGATGATCCTGGCACCACCTGATGATGATCCTGTGTACTTTAGTCTGAGCGTTCTGCTCCGGGTTGGAATACTTCATTCTCCGCATTGCTCATATAATGGAGCTGTCAGATCTCTCTCTGGGAATCAATTGCTAATTTACATCAAAGTCAATACAGTATACATTAGAAGAGCGGCCATTTACCAAGCCTTTGTATACCTGACTGTGCGGTTATATACCACCAGTCACAGCAGCTATGGGGAACGTAAACCAAGGAATATGGCACTGGAGGTCAGACAGAGGATAAAAGAGACAGCGGTGATACATTGTATATAGTGTCTTCTCTCCTTATATTGAAGTACTAAGGGGACTGTCTTGTTAGAGGAAACTTGGAAACTGAATCTAGCGCTATGGCTGCCTAGGTCCTAGTACAACAATAAGGGCTCGCACTCTCATGTTGTTCCTGAAAAGTAGGGCAAGTATCATGAGAGTGTCATGCGAGTACAATGCAATTTTTATCAAGTAGTATCCGTATGACATGTGTATGCAATCCGTATGCAATGCGTTTTTAACATAAGCTTTTACATACAGTAATTATCTGTGTAATTTAAGATAAGATTGCTTTATTACTTAGAAAACTATCTATAGATATAGATAAGATAGATAGAATAAATAGGATAGATGTCCTGTAGATATTTAATGTCACAAGCCCCTTACATATAATAAACTAGCACCCATTGTTGCCTTTCATGTGGCACTAAAGGGTGTTTAGCCTTTTTAAACCTATTAAATAAATAATCTTTTAGGAAAAAAAATGGTGTAGGATCCCCATTATTTTTATTAACCAGCTGAGGGAAAGCAGACAGCTGGGGGCTGGTGTTATTATTCTGGGAAAGGGCCAATTTCCATAAATTCCACAACAGCTGTCTGCTTAGCCTTTACTGGTTATAAAAAAGGGAAGACCAAAAAAATATTTGATGTGGGGTTCCCCCTATTTTTAACCACTTTAAAGCCCAAGACGTATTAATACGTATCTGCGCCCTGGGCTTTAAGAGCCTGATACGTATTAGTACGTCTTTGCGATCGCGCCCGCACACAGGCTGTCAGCTGATTGTCCCGCACCGCTCCCGGCACATTAATCTCCGCAATTCTGCGATCGAAGTCGATTGCAGCATTGCGGTGGCAAAGGGAGGTGATCGCAATACTCACCTCCTCTTCCGGCTTCCAGCGCTGTCTGCCACGGCTTCCCGGATGTTGCCATGATGACCCAATGTCGTCATGACAACATCCGGGTCACCAGACAGCAGTAAGATATTTTGGTCATGCGCAGTGCATGACCAAACTATCTTCTCCCTGTGCAGCGCTGAGAGCATGCAGAGCACAGGGATGGTGCTCCATCCCTATGCTATTCAGGCGATCAGAATAAAAAAAGTGAAAGTCCCATAGTGGAACAAAGTAAAAAACTAAAAAAAATGTCAGAAAGTGAAAAAAATAAATAAAACAAAAATTGTAAAAATATTAAAAAATAAATAAAAATATAATCCACCAAAAATAAAAATATAATGTAGCCATCAATAAATATTATTATGAAAAAAAACAAACAAAAAAAAACAATAAAAGTACACATATTTGGTAACGCCGCGTCCGGAACGACCTGACCTATAAAATTGTCCCACTAGTTAACCCCTTCAGTGAACACGGTAAAAAAGAAAAAAAAAAAACGAAGCAAAAAACAATGCTTTATCATCATACTGCCAAACAAAAAATGGAATAACACGCGATTAAAAAGACGAATATAAATAAAAATGGTACCACTGAAAATGTCATCTCGTCCCGCAAAAAGCAAGCCACCATACAGCTCCATCAGCCGAAAGATAAAAAAGTTATAGCTCTCAGAATAAAGCGATGCAAAAAAATATTTTTTTCTATAAAATTGCTTTTATTATGTAAAAGCGCCAAAACATAGAAAAACCATATAAATGTGGTACCGCTGTAAACATACTGACCTGAAGAATAAAGCTACCTTATCAATTTTACCACACGCGGAACCGAATAACATTTTTTAAAGTAACCCAGTTCCTGAATTGTTGGTTTTTATTTATTCTGCCTCCTAAAAATCGGAATAGAAAGCGATCAAAAAATGTCACGTGCCTGAAAATGGCACCAATAAAAACGTCAACTCATCCCGCAAAATACAAGCCATCACATGACTCTGTCGGCCAAAATATGGAAAAATTATAGTTCTCAAAATATGGCGATGAAAAAACTAGATTTTACAAAAAAATGCGTCTTTTAGTGTGTGACAGCTGTCAATCATAAAAACCCGATATGATTCTGGTATCTCTGTAGTCGCACCGACCCGAAGAATAAAGTCGTCTACTCACTTATACCGCACGAGGAATGGCGTAAAAAATAAACTCTCGGGTTAAGGTTAGGGTTGTGCTAGGGTTAGGGTTGGGGTTGGGGTTAGGGTTGTGCTAGGGTTAGGGTTGGGGTTGGGGTTAGGGTTGTGCTAGGGTTAGGGTTAGGGTTGGGGCTAGGGTTGGGCTAGGGTTAGGGTTGGGATTTTTTTACAAAAGTAAATTTAAAAAAAATAAAAAAAAAGATGACAATATGGCGACTAGTGTTGAGCGCAAGTGCTCGCTACTTGAGTTTGCATCGGGTGCTTGGGTATGCACTGAGTATCGCGGGTGCTCGAGTGACATGCTTGAGTTTCCGCCCGATATGCTTCGCGGCCAAAAAAAACTTGTGGGGATTGCCATGCACGAGCGATCCCCTCATGGTTTTTTTTGGGTGTCTAATAACCGTGAAACATGCGGGCGGGGACTCGAGCATGTCACTCAAGCACCCTTGATACATGGTGAATACCTGAGTACCCGATGCAAACTCAAGTACTTGCACTCAAGACTAATGACAACTTATTCAATATGATGACCTAATGTTATCACGATTCGGTGTCATACCTCTGGGTTCAAAATGTTCACTATAACCCTTGATAAAATCCTTGAGGGGTGTAGTTTCCAAAATGAGGTCACTTGTGTGGGGTTTCCACTGTTTAGGCACATCAGGGGCTCTCCAAACACGACATGGCGTCCGCTCTTGATTCCAGCCAATTTTGCGTTCAAAAAGTCACACAGTGCTTCCTCCCTTCTGAACTCTGCCGTGCGCCCAAACACTGTATTTTCCCCACATATGGGGTATTTGCATACTCAGGGGAAATTGTACAAAAGTTTTTGGGGTCCATTTTCTCCTCTTACCCTTGTGAAAATAAAAAAATTGGGGCTAAAACATCATTTTTATGGAAAAAGTTTGATTTTTTTTATTTTCACGGCTCCATGTTATAAACTTCTGTAAAGGACTTGGGGGTTCAGGGTGTTCACCACACATCTAAATAAGTTCCCTGAGGGGTCTAGTTTCCAAAATGGCATCACTTGTCGGGGGTTTCCACTGTTTAGGCACATCAGGGGCAGATCCACTAATTTTTCAAGCAAATTTTACATTCAAAAAGTCAAATGGTGCTCCCTCCCTTCTGAACCCTGCTGTATGCCCAAGCAGTGGTTTTCCCCCACATATGGGGTATCTGCTTACTCAGGAGAAATTTCACAACAAATTGCACGGTGCAATTTCTCCTGTTACCCTTATGAAAATGCAAAATTGGGGGCTGAAAAAACATTTTTGTGGGAAAAATTTGAAAATTTTATTTTTATGGCTCAATGTTATAAACTTCTGTGAAGCACTTGGGGGTTCAAGGTGCTCACCACACATCTAGATAAGTTCGCTGAGGGGTCTATTTTCCAAAATGGCATCACTTGTGGGGGGTTTCCGCTGTTTAGGCACATCAGGGGCTCTCCAAATGCAACATGGAGTCCGCTAATTATTCAAGCAAATTTTATATTCAAAAAGTCAAATGGCGCTCCTTCCCTTCCGAACCCTGCCGTGCGCCCAAACAGTGGTTTTTCCCGCACATATGGGGTATCTGCATGCCCAGGGGAAATTGCACAACAAATTTTGTAGTCCATTTTTTCCTGTTACCCCTGCGAAGATAAAAAAAAATGGGTCTAAAGTAACATTTTTGTGAAAAAAGTTAAATGTTAATTTTTTTTTTCCACATTCCAAAAATTCCTGTGAAGCACCTGAAGGGTTAATAAAGTTCTTGAATGTGGTTTTGAGCACCTTGAGGGGTGTAGTTTTTAGAATGGTGTCAGTTTTGTGTATTTTCTGTCATAAAGACCCCTCAATTGGACTTCAAATATGATGTGGTCCCTAAAAAACTGGTTTTGTAAATTTTGCTGGAAAAATGAGAAATCGCTGGTCAATTTTTAACCCTTATAGCTCCCTAATAAAAAAAAAAATGTGGTTCCAAAATTGTGCTGATGTAAAGTAGACATGTGGGAAATGTTATTTATTAACTATTTTGTGTGACATATCTCTCTGATTTAAGGGCATAAAAATTCAAATTTTGAAAATTGCTAAATTTTCGCCAAATTTCTGTTTTTTTCACAAATAAACGCAAGTGATATCGAAGAAATTTTACCACAATAATGAAGTACAATATGTCACGAAAAAACAGTCTCAGAATCAGGGGGATCTGTTGTAGTGTTCCAGAGTAATTACCTCATAAAGTGACAGTGGTCAGAATTGTAAAAATTGGCCTGGTCATTAACGTGCAAACCACCTTGGGTTGTAAAGGGGTTAATAACTGCTCACTGCCTTTACTGGTTATAAAAAAGGAAAAACAAAAAAAGAATTTGATGTGGGGTTCCCCCTATTTTTAATAACCAGCAAAGGCTAAACAGACAGCTGTGGGCTGTTATTAATAGGCTGGGAAGGGGCCATGCATATTGGCTCTCTCCCAAACTAACAATATCAGCCCTCAGCTGCCCCAGAAAAGGCGCATCCATTAGCTGCAGCAATTTTGGCGCTTAGTGTCGGCTCTTCCCACTTGCCCTGGTGCGTTGGGGTAATATTTTTAGGGCTGATGTCAGCTGTTTTATGGCCACTGACACAAAGAAAAGTCCTTTAATTGAAAAAAAAAACAGTCCCCGACAATTCCCCTCTTTTACCCATTTATTATCCTACAAATAAAAATAAAAAATCAAAGTAATCCTCACCTGTCCATCGTCAATCCATAATGATGAGGTCCCACGACGATCCCCAACTCTGCTATATCCGGATGATTTGGTGAGCGGTGACTGAGTAATGTGACCGCTCACCATGCCAGCAGGAAGACCCGGAGCTCAGCGTGAGAACGCGGCTGCAGTGACGAGCGGTGACGTAATTAAGGTTACAGGTCACTGGCGGCAGTTCTCATGGTAAGCTTTGTGTGAGCTAGCCTTTTAAAGGACTTTTCTCTGTGTGTGTCTTTATTCATTTTGACTATGGGGTTAGTAATGGGGGTGTCTGATACACACCTCTCCATTACTAACCCTTGGGCTTGATGAGCCGTTTTATTCATGGTAGTTCTGGGCCGGTTTTTATTGGAGTGATGAGGAGGATTTGGCAGTGGGACTCATCACTCCCACTGTCGCTCCAGTACAGGTAGTGCTGGAGGCTTAGCCAGCTCAGCTGAGAGAGGTCTTTCATTACAGACACAGAAAAGGCAGAAGAGAAAAGGCAGAGAGACTCCGGACTGACATGGTGTATTTCTGGGAAGGATATGCTCGGCGGATAAATGTGCTAAACGCTGAGTTGCTGGAGAGCCGAGCCCCGCTCACATCCCCGGTAGCGTGAGCCAGAGGTACGGTGCATTAATTAGCGCCTAGCCGGGCAAGTCTTTGTTGTTTCTCAGTTGCTTTAGTGATTGTTACACTTTGGCTGAAAATAATTCTCCACGTTTCCTTTATATGGACTATTTCCATCTATGTCACGGCTGTGTCGCCCTAGAAAACCACTAGAGTGTTACAGGTGATACATTGTATACAGAGGACGGTCTCTATGGTGATACATTGTATACAGAGGACGGTCTCTATGGTGATACATTGTATAAAGAGGACGGTCTCTATGGTGATACATTGTATACAGAAGACGGTCTCTATGGTGATACATTGTATACAGAGGACTGTCTCTATGGTGATACATTGTATATATAGGACTGTCTCTATGGTGATACATTGTATACAGAGGACAGTCTCTATGGTGATACATTGTATACAGAGGACGGTCTCTATGGTGATACATTGTATACAGAGGGCTGTCTCTATGGTGATACATTGTATACAGAGGGCTGTCTCTATGGTGATACATTGTAAATATAGGACTGTCTCTATGGTGATACATTGTATACAGAGGACGGTCTCTATGGTGATACATTGTATACAGAGGACGGTCTCTATGGTGATACATTGTATTCAGAGGACAGTCTCTATGGTGACACATTGTATACAGAAGACTGTCTCTATGGTGATACATTGTATACAGAGGACTGTCTGTGTGGTGATACATTGCATATATAGGACTGTCTTTATGGCGATACATTGTACACAGAGGACGGTCTCTATGGTGATACATTGTATACAGAGGACGGTCTCTATGGTGATACATTGTATACAGAGGACAGTATCTATGGTGATACATTGTATACAGAGGACTGTCTGTGTGGTGATACATTGTATATATAGGACTGTCTTTATGGCGATACATTGTACACAGAAGACGGTCTCTATGGTGATACATTGTATACAGAGGACGGTCTCTATGGTGATACATTGTATACAGAGGACAGTATCTATGGTGATACATTGTATACAGAGGACTGTCTGTGTGGTGATACATTGTATATATAGGACTGTCTTTATGGCGATACATTGTACACAGAGGACGGTCTCTATGGTGATACATTGTACACAGAGGACGGTCTCTATGGTGATACATTGTATACAGAGGACGGTCTCTATGGTGATACATTGTATACAGAGGACTGTCTCTATGGTGATTGTCAGGCAAAAGGTATTTTTGCCCGAGTTTTAAAAAATGAGAGATGTTTTAAAAAGGAAAAAAACCCACCCCCTATCTGTTTGTAAGAGAAGACATAGAACTCACTTTTGCTTTTCCCCAAACCAGGAATTTTTATGACCCGCCATAAAACCTCAGTCCAGGGCAAGCACTGGAACAAACCGGAAAATCCCTCCAAAAAATCCCATTGTTTAATTGTACAAATGTTTTATGCCAATTTTAATCACGCACAGGTCTGACAGAAACATCGGAACCACGTTTTTTGAATGCTTACCTTTTTCCCATTACAATAGTATAACTTGCATAACTGAGGAATGACCGGGAACTGAGATAATGGATTCTGAGATTCTGAGCGTCATAGAGGTTTCATATTTAATATCTATCTTCATGAATATTGGTGACGGTCAAGATGATGTTTCCCTCTTGGATGTGGGACCCCCCCACACCAAGATATGGAATCTGAAGGATTTTTTAGGTCTTCTGCAGCTGGGTGGGCTCGCAAAGCCGAGCCCCCTTGTAAGGTAAATAAGGGGTGTTCCCCAGAGTTTTGGCTGCTTGCTAAAAACCAGATCGGCCATTTTTCAAGCCATTCCAACCAGGGACGCAGACGCATGCACTACACGCTGCGTGAAGGAATCAAGTCTAATTTCCGGGGAGCCGTCCCCCCCACAGAATCTGAGACCATCACCTTGTGAAGCAGGTTTTGCTATTACTTATCCCTTTTATTTTAATAACTGTTTATGCATACATGTACCTTGTCTCTTTTATAATATCTTGTATATCTTTTGTAAACACTGCCCCCCTTTTGGGAGTAAATCATTAATTATTTACCAGTTTCGTTCTTCTTGTCCTATGTCGAGCAAACACGTTCCTCACCCGCTAATTCACGTTACCTACCAGGTACCCGATCCACCTGTTAAGCGATCGGTGGTGGCAGTATACCAGTGTTTATGTGATATTGTGGTTTGAGGGTGGCTGGACGGAGGTATATATACGTTCCTGGAAGGAACTGGTGGTATATATACGTCCTGTCACATCACGTGCCACAATAGTCTACATAAATGAGAGCAGCTGCACCCGTGATTATCCTCGGTCAATACCGTGTTTGACCAGCAGGATAAGGGGGCGCCAGAGAGCTGCAAGGTCTGACCCAAGAGTGGGTGTCGTTTTCATGACAGTGATACACTGTATACAGAGGACTGTCTCTGTGGCGATACATTGTATATATAGGACTGTCTCTGTGGCGATACATTGTATACATAGGACTGTCTCTGTGGCGATATGTGTCACCCTGGCCTGGATGCAATAAATATAATATAATAAAGCTGTGTCTGAGAGCAAGGGGGAGGTTACCCCTATAAAAACTGGAACTGAGGGCAGGGTTAGGGAGAACTGGACAACCTGTCTCTGAAGTGAGAGGTGTCCCAGAGCAGGGACAGACAGTTGTGTTGCAGCCTAAGAGGCCGTGTGGCAGTAGGAGAGCCACGAGCCAGGGGCAAGAGGCAAAGCGAGCCTGTCCTGGCAGATAGAGAAACTAATCTACCAGACTTTGGTGTCTGAGGCTGTGAGGATTCCAAGTCCTACAGCAAATAACCAGCCCACAGGGGATTGTATGTCCCTTGGCCTAAGAAGCCCGGAGGTTCCGCCACAGCAGAAGGGACCAGCAAAGCCGTACCAGGCCGGGAGTAGAAAGGGACCCAAGTTGCAAGCCATACGGGCGAGAAAACACGGTGAGCTCGGGAACGTGGGCTGTTACCCTACAAGGAGGGAAATAGCCAGAAGGAGCACAGAGAGCACGGTAGGCCTACACCCTCACCCTGACCAGGAGGGCTTCTCACTTGTTCTCAGACATCCAGGCCCCCTCCTAGCCGGGACTGTTTTTTTGGGTCGTTTCACCTGTTCTAATAAAGACCCTGAACTGTTTAAGAGGCCTCCGTTTCCTGGCTATTACGATCGGAATCATCCCCTCCATCATCCACTTACACTGCGCTGGGGCCACACTCTTCCCGTGGGGAGTTATCCTACCCCTGTGCTGCACACCAACACCAGCCTCAGCGGTCTGCCTAGCAGCGGCGGTTATCCCTGACAGCAATCCACTGATGGCGTAGTCGGACATTCCAAACATTGATAAATAGACTGCCACCATTTGGTCTGACCACCCTGAGCCACGGGATCACGTTGCCACTACTACCCCCAGCATCGTATAGAAGGCCCGGTCTCGAGTACCCCACGGCCCAGGGGGCGAGTCAGCTTTTGGCGTAGTCGGCAGGATTGTGACCAACCCGCCACAAACGGGTATTGCGTGCCTGAAAAAGACTTCATACTTACCTTAAAAAGAGGTTTCCCGCCATCCGGAGCCGTTTCCCGCCGTCAGGAGCCGACTCCCGCCATCCTCAGCCGTGTTCCCGCCATCGGACGCCATCTTCAGGACGCCACGCGGGAAGAAGAGGGGCGTGAACGTCCAAACCGCGCGAGCCCTGAAGCCCCACCCTACACACCGACGCTGCGCAAGGTCCTGGAAGGAGAGAGAGCGACGCTGACGTCACCAGGACGCGACGCAAGGTCCTCGCCCGGAGCCGCACCAGCGGAGCCTCGGCCTACGGAAGAGGATCAACGGAAGGTAGGCCACGCTTAACTAGGGGGGAAGAAGATGTCGGACGCGGAGGCACCCACTACCACCAGCGCAGCTGCAGCAGCGGTGATGCCATTCTCCCTGCCTTACATTCCCGGAGCGGCCTGGCTGCCCAAGTATTCAGGGGAGCCCCATGCGCTAACTGACTTTAAGGAAAGGCTGTACAGTTTATTCCAAGTTTACCCCCTGACAGAGGAACAGAAGATCAGTATACTGACAGGGCAGTTAACCGGCGCAGCCCAGCGGGAGGTAAAGTCATGGCCAACTGAGGAGAAAAAGACTGTAAAGGACATTCTGGCCCGGCTGCGGGGTACTTTTGATACCATGTACCTCCGCTGAAATTAAAATGCGGTTCTACGGATGTAAGCAGCGGGCACAGGACAGCATCAGAGACTATGCCCTAAATTTGCAGGAAGCCTTGAGAGCCATCAAACAAGCTGACCCTGGCAGCGTGCAGGATACAGATAAGCTATTAACAGAACAGTTTATAGAAGGTCTGCTGTCTAGCGCCCACAGGACCCAGCTGCGCCTCATGTTCTTTCAGAACCCTGATCTGACCTTTGCCCAATTCAAGGACAGGGACATAAGGGTGCTCCGTGAACCCGCACCAAGTGGCGCTATAAACCCCCGGCGCCCTGCTCTCACCTACCACCACGAGGCGGCGCCCTCCTCTATGGACTCTGTGGGGGCCGATGCACAGGCCCTGAACCAAGCCCCATCGAAAGATCTGCACCACCAAGTCCAGGAGCTGACCAGGAGCGTCGCGGCGTTAACCAGGACCGTCCAGGCGTTACAAGTGGACCCGTCAAGACCCATCGAGTTGGCTTCAAGTCCGGAGGATGTCCCGTGTCGTCGGCAGAGGAGGACCCCTTCGTTCCGAGGGAGGCCCACAGACCGCTACGCAGAGGATGGACAGCCCATTTGCCATCGATGCAGCCAGCCCGGACACATTTCCAGGTACTGTAATTTAAACGGGTCCAACCTGGGGTAGAGGGCCAACCCCCAGGCATAAGATCACCAGGCCCTTACAATTGGCGTGATAAGTACGTCGGGGGGCGCCCGGTTTTACCCGTGGTGCTGGACGGTATCCCCATGATCGTCTTGCTGGATACCGGGTCGCAAGTAACTACTATCCCTTATGTACTTTTTAAGCAGTATTGGACTGATGCTGATATAACACGATATCCGGACAGTGACTTGAGCATCATCGCCAGTAATGGCTTGCCCGTGCCGCAGTTGGGGTTCAAGGAGATGACTATTAAGATTGGTAAAGTTGAACTGCCGGCACAGGGAGTGATTATTGTGGACATTGACCGTCGTGAAAGTCACCCTAAAATAACTGTGGGTACTAACGTGATTGAAAATTGTCTTTCAGAGGTAATTGTAATTCTACAACAGGTGGCGGTGAATGCTAGTTCCAGCCAACAGAGAGTCCTCAACAAAGAGATAAAAGCCCTGATGAGACAGCAGCAGGTAGAACTGTCTGGTGGTGAGATCGGTAGCGTAAGACTGAGTGACCCATTCCCCATTTCCATGCCTCCCAAAAGTGAAATGATGATCTGGTGTCGGACTGCAATCGGGTTGAGAGGTAGAGACTACCAAGCCATGGTAGAACCCGTGTACTCAGACAGCAGGCCCACCATTTTGACAGCCCGGGGGGTGGTTGATGTCCGTCATGGGAGGGTGCCCGTCCGCATTCTCAACATTGGGGAGAGGGAGCTACACTTACCCAGGTACGCTACACTTGCCAAACTGTTTGCTGTCGAATACAAAGCTATCAGGGCCGTGGAACGTTTGCCTCCATCTCCACAGGCGGAGGGTAATGGCTCCCAGAAACAAAAGGAGGACTGGTGCCAGAAACTCCATGTGGGTGCTGACTTCACTCCCCTGCACCAAAAACAAGGAGTCTATCGGGTGGTTCAGGAGTACGAGAGAATCTTTAGTAAGCACCCGCTAGACTTCGGCAGAGTGAAAGGGGTAGAACACAACATCCCCACGGGGAGCCACCCACCAATAAAAGAGAGACACAGGCCTGTACCCCCTGCACACTATCAGAACGCAAAGGGCATGCTGAGACAAATGAAAGAAGCCGGGGTCATTAGAGATAGCTGTAGCCCCTGGGCTGCCCCCTTGGTTTTGGTAAAAAAGAAAGACGGCACCATGAGAATGTGCGTGGACTATAGACAAATCAACCGTATCACCCACAAAGATTCATATCCGCTGCCTAGAATAGAGGAGTCTTTAGCCGCACTAAAATCAGCTAACTTCTTTTCTACTTTGGACCTTACTAGCGGGTAATGGCAGGTTCCTGTGGCAGAGGCCGACAAGGAGAAGACCGCCTTCACCACCCCGATGGGATTAAGTGAATTTAACTGCATGCCCTTCGGACTCTGCAACGCCCCCGGAACCTTCCAGAGGCTGATGGAATGCTGCCTTGGGCACCGCAACTTTGAGACGGTCCTACTCTACTTAGATGATGTGATTGTATACTCGAAGACCTATGAGGACCATCTAAAACACCTGGCCGAGGTGTTCGAAGCCCTGGCAGGCTACGGCCTGAAAGTGAAACCCTCCAAGAGCCATCTGTTAAAACCGAAGGTACAGTACCTGGGACATGTGGTGAGTGCAGAAGGAGTAGCCCCCGACCCTGACAAAATCACGGCAATAAAGAACTGGCCAAGTCCCTCTAACATCAAAGAAGTGAGGCAATTCCTCGGGTTGGTAGGCTACTACCGAAGGTTCATCCCCGGGTTCACTAAGATGGCAGCTCCAATGCAGGACCTCCTGATAGGTCAGTCCAAGTCCAGAAGTCACAGGCCACCCTTTAAGTGGGAGGAGGTAGAAGAAGAATCCTTCCGCCAACTGAAGATGGCACTCACGGGGGATGAAATTCTGGCCTACCCTGATTATAGCCAGCCTTTTATCCTCCACGCCGATGCCAGTAATGTGGGGCTGGGAGCCGTACTGTCCCAAAATCAACAGGGCAGGGAACGGGTGATAGCATATGCCAGCCAGAAACTGAGGCCCACTGAAAGAAACCCGGAGAATTACAGCTCATTCAAGCTAGAGTTCTTGGCGGTGGTGTGGGCCGTCACGGAACGGTTTAAACATTTCCTGGCCTCTGCAAAGTTCACCGTGTACATGGACAACAACCCATTAACACATCTGGACAACGCAAGACTGGGTGCCCTAGAACAGCGGTGGATGGTGCGACTTTCGAATTATGACTTTGTGATCAAGTATCGGGCAGGCAGAACCAATGCCAACGCTGACGCCCTATCAAGAATGCCTCACTTACCTGACGGAGGTGAAGACCCAGAAGAGCTGGAGGAGGTAGAACTCCCTGCGTTTCACCAGTATGGGGCCACTCAGTACTCTCACCGCGTGAAGGAGGAAGACTTAACAACCATCATGATCAATCCCCTACCTCACCACAGCTGGGCCGAGACCCAAGATAGCGACCCTGCAATTCGCATGGTGAAAGACCTGCTGACCCGGGAAGACGCCCGTCTAGATCCGGATGCTCCAGAGGAAGCCAAGCAGCTATGGAAAGAAAAGAGCAGGCTGTTCCTCTATGAAGGTAAGCTGTGCAGAAGACTCGTCAACCACCGGACGCACGAGCTGACCTGGCAAGTCGTGGTCCCAAGGCGAGATGCAGCTATGGTCCTGGAGGCTTACCATGACAGAGTGGGGCACTTCGGCTGGAAGAAACTGGAGTTCCTGCTAAGAGGACGGTTCTTCTGGATCGGCATGAGAGGGGCTGTAGAGAAGTGGTGCAGAGACTGCGGCCCTTGTAATCTAAGGAGGAAGGACCGCACCAGCCAGAAGACACCCTTGAGGCCCATCATCACCGAGCAGCCTCTTGAGCTGGTAGCTCTGGACCACGTCAAATTGGCTCCAAGCCGGTCAGGATACGTTTATGCTCTGACAATCGTGGACCACTATTCCCGATTCCTAGTGGTGGTTCCTGTAAAAGACTTGACAGCTCAAACGGTGGCCAGAGCCTTCCAGCGATACTTCTGCCGCCCACACGGGTATCCGGAACAAGTCCTGACAGACCAGGGTCCAGCGTTCGAGGCTGAAATCTTCCAAGAGTTCTGCAACCTCTATGGCTGTAAGAAGATTCGGACAACGCCTTACCACCCACAAACCAACGGGATGTGTGATAAAATGAACAATATAATCATTGATCTCCTGGAAGAACGCAGCCTGTGGCCAGAAAAACTGCCGGACCTGATAGACTTATACAACCATATCCCGGTGAATGCTACAAACTGCACCCTGGCTTACCTGATGCGAGCCAGACCAGGTAAGCTGCCCATAGACCTGGAGATGGGAGTCCTAACGCCTGAGGACACCTCCCCAGACACGGACTGGGTTACGGAAAGGCAGCTGCAGTACAAGAAGGTACAGGAGAGTGTGGAGAAGAGCCTGGCCCAGGTGAGAGAAAGGCAAGATAGACTCTTCAACCAAGACGCCCCTGCTGGTCCCCTAGAACCTGGTGAGCAGGTCCTAAAGCGAAAGAGAAGGCTACACAAGCTGGACGACCAATGGGAAAGGGAACCCTACACAGTACTGCAGTCTGATCACGACAACCCGAAGGTGTGCGTGATCACCAAGGATGGAGGAGAAACCACTAGTACCGTCTCCAGAGACCACCTAAATAGGTGCCCCGAGCAACTCCGTAGTGCAGAAGAGGATCAAAGTGACCTTGAACCCGCAGAGGACAAGGAAGAGATGATCAGCACAGTTCTTGGGGAGTTTCCTCAGTCCTGGACTCGAATAAACGATGCCATAGTGGTACCCGTCCTGCATTTCCTGCAACCAACTCAGCAACAACCTTCACCAGAGCAGGAAGGTGAAGAAGAACAAGCAGCCCCAGAGGCAGAAGAGCCTGTACCAGCAGCCCAGGAGAGTCAACCCTCTGCTGACAGTGAGCCTGCCATGCCTGCGGTAAGCCTAAGGACCCGCAGAAAGCTGCCTGCCCTGCCAGTAAGTCTAGCCAGTGACTGCACCCCGAGAGCTAGTGAGAAAAGCCAGGTTAGACCACCACCAGACAGTGGGTTAAGTAGGTCAACCCGAAGGACTAAGGGGCAATCACCCGCTCGCTGAAGAGTGTAGAGTGTGATAGCAAATGTAAATATCCTGTAAAATGTTGAATTGTTTGAAATGTAATTGCATGACCAGTAACTACGCGTTTTCTCAGTTTCTTTCAGTTTAATACATGGACTAACAGGTTATGAACTGTGAGTAACCGAGACTTTCCTGTAAATATGTTTGGAGCTTAACCAACGGAATGAACAAGGACTGTCAAGGATTTGGGGCTAAGGCAGACCCCCCACCTGGTTAAGGCTCCCCGTTGTTGTTGGTGAAATGGACACCCGGTCACAGACCACACTGTGACCTTAAGAACTCAACCTGTGCGTCGTTTGTCTTTACTTGCCTTGTAATGTTTTAATGGTCATGCATAAGTATTCTTGTTTTAAGCTTAGTCCCTTAGTACTAAGTTTTACTAGGGGGGAATGTGTCACCCTGGCCTGGATGCCACAAATATATAATAAAGCTGTGTCTGAGAGCAAGGGGGAGGTTCCCTGGTTAGGGACCATTAGCATGCAGTACCTCCTGTCCCAGGCCAGTAGGGAGAGCAGGCTGCCCCTATAAAAACTGGAACTGAGGGCAGGGATAGGGAGAACTGGACAACCTGTCTCTGAAGAAAGAGGTGTCCCAGAGTAGGGACAGACAGTTGTGTTGCAGCCTAAGAGGCCGTGTGGCAGTAGGAGAGTCACGAGCCAGGGGCAAGAAGCGAAGCGAGCCTGTCCTGGCAGATAGAGAAACTAATCTACCAGACTTTGGTGTCTGAGGCTGTGAGGATTCCAAGTCCTACAGCAAATAACCAGCCCGCAGGGGATTGTATGTCCCTTGGCCTAAGAAGCCCGGAGGTTCCGCCACAGCAGAAGGGACCAGCAAAGCCGTACCAGGCCGGGAGTAGAAAGGGACCCAAGTTGCAAGCCATACGGGCGAGAAAACACGGCGAGCTCAGGAACGTGGGCTATTACACCACGAGGAGGGAAATAGCCAGAAAGAGCGCAGAGAGCACGGTAGGCCGACACCCTCACCCTGACCAGGAGGGCTTCTCACTTGTTCTCAGACATTCAGGCCCCCTCCTAGCCGGGACTGTTTTTTGGGTTGTTTCACCTGTTCTAATAAAGACCCTGAACTGTTTAAGAGGCCTCCGTGTCCTGGCTATTGCGATCGGAATCATCCCCTCCATCATCCACTTACACTGCCCTGAGGCTACACTCTTCCCGTGGGGAGTTATCCTACCCCTGTGCTGCACCCACAACACCAGCCTCAGCGGTCTGCCTAGCAGCGGCGGTTATCCCTGACCGCAATCCACGGGTGGCGTAGTCGGACATTCAAAACACTGATAAATAGACTGTCATCATTTGGTCTGACCACCCTGAGCCACGGGATCGGGTTGCCACTACTACCCCCAGCATCGTATAGAAGGCCCGGTCTCGAGTACCCCACGGCCCAGGGGGCAAGTCAATACATTGTATAAAGAGGACTGTCTCTATGGTGATACACTGTATACAGAGGACGGTCTCTATGGTGATACATTGTATACAGAGGACAGTCTCTATGGTGATACATTGTATACAGAGGACTGTCTCTATGGTGATACACTGTATACAGAGGACTGTCTCTGTGGCGATGCATTGCATATATAGGACTGTCTCTGTGGCGATACATTGTATATATAGGACAGTCTTTATGGCGATACATTGTATACAGAGGACGATCTCTGTGGCGATACATTGTATATATAGGACTGTCTTTATGGCGATACATTGTATACAGAGGACGGTCTCTATGGTGATACATTGTATACAGAGGACGGTCTCTATGGTGATACATTGTATACAGAGGACGGTCTCTGTGGCGATACATTGTATATATAGGACTGTCTTTATGGCGATACATTGTATACAGAGGACGGTCTCTATGGTGATACATTGTATACAGAGGACGGTCTCTATGGTGATACATTGTATACAGAGGACAGTATCTATGGTGATACATTGTATACAGAGGGCTGTCTCTATGGAGATAAATTGTGTACACTGTGTGCAGAATTATTAGGCAAATGCGTATTTTTATCACATGATACTTTTTATCCATGTTGTCCTACTCCAAGCTGCATAGGCTTGAGAGCCAACTACCAATTAAGTAAATCTGGTGATGTGCATCTCTGTAATGAGGAGGGGTGTTGACTAATGACATCAACACCCTATATAAGGTGTGCTTAATTATTAGGCAACTTCCTTTCCTTTGGCAAAATGGGTCAGAAGAGAGATTTGACGGCTCTGAAAAGTCCAAAATTGTGAGATGTCTTGCAGAGGGATGCAGCAGTCTTGAAATTTCCAAACTTTTGAAGCGTGATCACCGAGCAATCAAGCGTTTCATGGCAAATAGCCAACAGGGTCGCAAGAAGCATGTTGGCCAAAAAAGGCACAAAATAACTGCCCATAAATTGAGGAAAATCAAGCGTGAAGCTGCCAAGATGCCATTCACCACCAGTTTTGCCATATTTCAGAGCTGCAACGTTACTGGAGTATCAAAAAGCACAAGGTGTGCGATACTCAGGGACATGGCCAAGGTAAGGAAGGCTGAAAAACCACCACCTTTGAACAAGAAACATAAGATAAAACGTCAAGAATGGGCCAAGAAATATCTTAAGACTGATTTTTCAAAGGTTTTATGGATTGATGAAATGAGAGTGACTCTTGATGGGCCAGATGGATGGGCCAGAGGCTGGATCAGTAAAGGGCAGAGAGCTCCACTCCGACTCAGACGCCAGCAAGGTGGAGGTGGGGAACTGGTATGGGCTGGTATCATCAAAGATGAACTTGTGGGACCTTTTCGGGTTGAGGATGGAGTGAAGCTCAACTCCCAGACCTACTGCCAGTTTCTTAAAGACAACTTCTTCAAGCAGTGGTACAGGAAGAAGTTGTTATCATTCAAGAAAAACATGATTTTCATGCAGGACAATGCTCCATCACATGCATCCAACTACTGCACAGCGTGGCTGGCCAGTAAAGGTCTAAAAGAAGAAAAAATAATGACATGGCCCCCTTGTTCATCTGATCTAAAACCCCATAGAGAACCTGTGGGCCATCATAAAATGTGAGATCTACAGGGAGGGAAAACAGTACACCTCTGGAAGCAGTGTCTGGGAGCCTGTGGTGGCTGCTGCACGCAATGTTGATCAAAAACAGATCAAGCAACTGACAGAATCTATGGATGGAGGCTGCTGAGTGTCATCATAAAGAAAGGTGGCTATATTCATCACTAATTTTTTTTGTTTTTTGTTTTTGCATGTCAGAAATGTTTATTTCTAAATTTTGTGCACTGATATTGGTTTACCTGGTGAAAATAAACAAGTGAGATGGGATTATATTTGGTTTTTATTAAGTTGCCTAATAATTCTGCACAGTAATAGTTACCTGCACAAACAGATATCCTCCTAAGATAGCCAAATCTAAAAAACCCCACTCCAACTTCCAAAAATATTAAGCTTGGATATTTATGAGTCTTTTGGGTTGATTGAGAACATAGTTGTTGATCAATGATAAAAATAATCCTCTAAAATACAACTTGCCTAATAATTCTGCACACAGTGTATATATATAGGACTGTCTCTTTCTGATAAGCCATATACATTGTTTCTCTTGTCTACTTCTCTGAAGGACCAGATATTTTCCAGCATCTTGTGACCTTTTCCTTCTGACGTGTGCAGGACCCGCTGCTCCTCGCTGACAGATTTCAGATCAGATCTACATTATTAATGAGGGTTTTTTAAAGCCTCAATGTTGTGAAGATGACATTATTCCAGCGGCGGAGACAGATGTCATTTACTGGTGGTCACCGTACAGTGATAAGATGTCCGCCGCTGCTCATGTCGCTACTGATCGAGTATCCGTAGAAGAGTTTTATTATCTCCGGCTGCTAAATATGCAGCATTTAATACATGGTATTATTATACAAGAAGTGTGAGCGCAGCAGAGCCGAGTGTGTCAGCTGGCACAACCATGGTGAAGCAACTGGCAGGGTTGTTAGTCAATTATTGACCTGCTACAAGGAGAACACCACTTTGGACAACATTTTGCTATAGAAATAATAAAATTTTTGCCATTCAGATTTGCCAGGCTTGTCAATTTAGGTGAAACTAGAAATCAAGTCTTTTCTAGAGATGAGCGTTGTTCTACTCGAACTGTTCGCCAATCTCAAATTCGAGCTGTTTTGGGCGGTGTTCGAGCCGTTCGGCGAACACGAACAATTTGAGAAAAATTCGTCTGTTCGAGGTTATGTTCGATAACTGTTCGTGCACCAAAATCATAACTGGATTTTTTCTCAGTAATGATGAAAATTAATGTTAATACGCAGTTTGAGTGTACAGCGGGGTGGGGGGAGGGGCAGGGGATGGATCTCTGCAGGAACAATGAAGATCTCCATTTTTTTTTCTCTTTCCCGCATTTACAGTGGGGAGGTGCAATCTGTCAGCCTATCAGCAGCGCACACACGGAGCGAAGTGCTTTTTTTCACACAAGCAAGGGCATGTGTCATTGGCAGTGTATGTCACATGTCCTTGCCCTATAAGACCAAGCCATTTTCCCCGTCGCCACCATTTTCTCACTGCTGCAGCTGCGTGTTAGACGGCACCGCTGTTGCTGTGTGCGCTATACCTTGTTAATTTCAAGCCAATTTTCGCACAAATCTACAGATAGCTTGGGAGTAGGGAATAGTTGTGATTGCAGTCCTTTTAAGGACTAGGTTACAGCATTTCCTACGACTTTTATCAGGCAGGTCTGTGCTCTTAAATAGATAGGTTGTGGGAGTAAAGACTAATTGTAATTGGAGTCCTTTTCAGGACTAGGTTACATCAGTTCCTATCAGTTTTTGCCAGGCAGGTCTGTGCCAGTGCTGTGCAAGTTTTTTTCACAGCATTTGGCTGAATCTAGCAAAGCTAATCCTTTTTGGCCTATTGCAGAGTGTGTTAGTCAGTGGAGTAGCCTATCTGTGTTGCAAGATATACCACCTGTGTATAGAATACCAATTTTTTTTACTGCACCTAGTGAAGTAAAATCTTTTGGGCATAGCATCATTCTATTAGTCCATCTATACTGACCTCCATCAGGTTGCAAACTGAATCTAATTTTTTTCTGCATCTAGCTCTGAAAAAATATTGGGCTTCTAGCTGTGTGTGGGTCTTGTTCTATTAATCCATCTATACTGACCTCCATCAGGTTGCAAACTGAATATATTTTTTTCTGCATCTAGCTCTGAAAAAATATTTGGCCTTCTAGCAGTGTGTGGGACTTGTTCTATTAGTCCATCTATACTGACCTCCATCAGGTTGCAAACTGAATATATTTTTTTCTGCATCTACCTCTGAAAAAATATTGGGCTTCTAGCAGTGTGTGGGTCTTGTTCTATTAATCCATCTATACAGACCTCCATCAGGTTGCAAACTGAATATAATTTTTATCTGCATCTAGCTCTGAAAAAATATTTGGCTTCTAGCTGTGTGTGGGACTTGTTGTATTAGTCCATCTATACTGACCTCCATCAGGTTGCAAATTCAAAATAATTTTTTTCTGCATCTAACCCAGCCAATAGTTTTGGCCTAATACCACAGTTTGGCCACTCAGCTCTGCTCGGTTACCATCCATTGTTTTTTTGTGCAAACAACTCCAGAGTTGTGAATTAGTTAACCACCAAAATGAGTGGAAAAAGGCCTGCTGCTGGTGGAAAGGGGAATAGGCGTGTTGGGAAGGGGAAAAAAGGTTGTGTCCGTGGGGTAGGTGTTAAAGCAACAGTAACATCTGCAGAAGAAAGACCATCTTCCAGCCAAACTAAAATGTCTACTTCTTTTAGCGGACAATGTGATAAGATCCCTTTCTTACGGCCACGCCAATCGCTACAAATTCCAGATGAGGCACAAAAACAGCAGGTGCTTCAACGGATATCAAGTGCTCCTTTAAGTGGGCTCTCCTCCACATCAACTTCAACATCACAAATACTCCAGTCCTCAAAGGTGTCACCCAAATCGCACTTGCTTCCTCACAGCTCCCAAATCTCCAGCTGCCCGTCTGAGTATGAGGTAGAACAGATGGTTGAGTCTGCAGAGCTGTTTACTCATACTATAGCCTGGGAATCAGAAGTCGGCTCCAGCGCTTCTGTGAATCCAGACGAGGAAATGATCTGCACTGATGCCCAGAATCTTTATGAGTCGGATCCAGGACCAGACGCAGAAGGTTCTGACCATAATGTAGACCCTCATTCCCAAACTGTAACTCCTGTTGGTGGAGACAATGAGGAAGACGATGATAAGACTCAAATACCTGATTGGAGCGACAACTTTAGTTTTTTGTCAGGGCAGGAACAGGTTGGCTCTGAGGACGACGGGTGTGATAACACACAGGGTGATGATGATGAGGTTGGAGATCCCACTTACTGTCAACCCACAGTCAGCCAAGAGATGAGGTCAGCAGAGGAGGTGGAGGAAGATGCTAGTGACGACGAGGTCAGGTTGCGCCATCCTGGACAGAGACGTAGTACTGGAAGCACGTCAACAACTGCATCCTCAAACACAACTCTGCCTCTCACCACAAGTCGTGGTGGCTCTTCAGGTCGCATGGGTGCTAAGCCTTGCATAGCCTGGGCATTTTTTCAGATCGATAAAGATGACCCAACTCGTGTTATCTGTAACATTTGTCAGCAAAAGCTAAGTAGAGGCCAAAAAATACATAGTTTGAGTACTTCATGCATGAACCGGCACATGGACATGAAGCATAAGTTGCAGTGGGAAGCTCAGTGTGCTACAATGCGGCCTAGCCGGCCGGGCCAACCACCGTCTGCCATATCTTGTGCATCCGCGGCCTCTTCATCCTCTGTGACTGGGGGGACAGCAGTCACACCTGTTTTGGGGCGCAGACCTGCCACCTCTTTACCCGCAACAGCCAGCGTGATTGGCAGGTCATCATTTTCTTTGGAGGTGGGAACACCAGCTGGTGTTGAGCGCTGTCCGACATCGATAGCACCACCTTTGGATCAAGGCAACCTAACATGTCCGCCTGCATCTTCCTCACAGACCGGCAGTTTGCCGGGGACACCCTTATCAACCCCGTCTAAGCACAATAGCCAGCCCTCGGTCCCTCAGATGTGGACAAGTAAAAGACCATTTCCTCCTAGCCATGAGAAAGCTAAGAGGTTGAATTTCACCATCTGCAAGCTCTTGGCTACAGAAATGCTGCCTTTCCGCCTGGTGGACACAGAGGATTTTCGAGACCTTATGTCCGTCGCAGTGCCCCAGTACCAGATGCCCAGTCGGCACTACTTCTCAAAGAAAGGTGTGCCTGCGCTCCACCAGCATGTCGCACACAACATCACCGCTTCTTTGAGAAACTCTGTGTGTGACAGGGTGCATTTCACCACAGACACTTGGACGAGTAGGCATGGACAGGGGCGTTACATGTCGCTGACTGGGCACTGGGTAACTATGGTGACAGCAGGACAAGGGGCTGCTGTCCAAGTCTTGCCGTCCCCACGAGTTGTGCGTCAATCCTCTTTATGTCAAAGTTCCTCCACTGCTTCTGCCTCCTCAACCTCCTCTCGGTCTTCTACCTGCACCCAAAGCCTGTCTGGTCATGCCACAAGCTTTCTAACTGCGCAGAAGGGATCCTGCACACCTCCTTACTATGCTGGCAGTAGGGCTCAACGTCATCAGGCGGTTTTTACATTGAAATGTCTGGGAAATGTGAGTCACACAGCTGAGGAGTTGTGGTCAGCTCTGGAGAACCAATTTCATGAATGGCTGTCTCCACTGGACCTGAAACCAGGGAAGGCCGTGTGCGACAATGCTGCAAACCTGGGTGCGGCCCTTCGCCGGGGCAATGTCACACACGTGCCTTGTATGGCTCACGTGTTGAACCTGGTTGTCTAGCAATTTTTAGCCCACTATCCCAGACTAGATGGCCTTCTGCAGAGGGCACGGTCGCTGTGTGCTCACTTCCGCCGTTCGCATCCCGCAGCTCAGCGACTTACATCTCTACAGAAGTCGTTGGGCCTGCCACTTCACCGGCTAAAATGCGATGTGCCTACCCGGTGGAATTCAACTCTGCACATGTTGCAGCGACTGTGGCAGCACCGACAAGCCCTGGTGCAATACGTTCTGACGTATAGCCTGGGCCAACGAGATTCAGAGGTGGGGCAAATCACGCTGGAGGAGTGGTCTCAGATCAGGGACCTATGCACCCTTCTGCACAGTTTTGAAATGGCGACGAAGATGTTTAGTGCTGACGATGCCATTATCAGCATGACTATTCCGGTGATTTACATGCTGGAGCACATGTTAAACAGAATTCGGAGTCAGGTGGTGGCACAAGAGGAGGTGGAGGAAGTAGAGGAGGTGGAGTTGTATGCGGAAGGGCTAACATCTGCAAGGTCCAGACGGTCGGCAGCACCAAGGCGGCAGGCATGTGAGGGTGGGGGAGATGGTTTTACCAGGGCGCATGGTAGCAGCCAAACTAGTGAGGAAGGTGCAGGAGCCCAGGAAGAAGTGGAGGACGAACTGATGGAAGACTCATCAGATGAGGGAGACCTTGATCACATTTCTGTTGTGCGAGGTTGGGGGGAGAGGACAGAGGAAGGAAGCATGATTGTTACCTCGCCACCAACACAACAGGGACTTGGTGCTCCTGGATGCGCAACACACATGAGTGCCTTCTTGCTGCACTACCTGCAACATGACCCTCGAATTGTGAGAATTAGAAATAATCCTGACTACTGGGTTGCCACACTGTTAGATCCCCGGTACAAAAGTAAATTTGCAGAAATTATTCCTGCCATAGAAAGGGATGCACGCATGCAGGAGTATCAGCAGAGACTGTTGCAGAATCTTACATGTGCTTTTCCACAAAATACCAGTGGTGCACGTAGTGAATCTCACAGTTCCAACTTGCCAACCGTGGGACCGTCAAGTGTTCAGCACTCAAACCGTAACAGAACCACAGTATCTGCTGGTAACATCAATTTTGCGGAATCATTTCACCACTTTTTTAGCCCATCCTTTGCAAGGCCACAGGAGACAAGAAGTCTGACACATAGTCAACGCCTAGAGACGATGGTACAGGAGTATCTCCAAGTAAACATTGAAGCCACGACTGTGTCACTGGACCCTTGCTCTTTTTGGGCTTCCAATCTGGATAAATGGCCGGAGCTAGCCACTTACGCCTTGGAGATCTTGTCATGCCCCGCAGCCAGCGTTCTGTCTGAACGTGTGTTCAGCGCTGCTGGTGGTGTGCTGACAGATAAGCGCACGCGGCTCTCCACTGATAATGTAGACAGACTCACGTTCATAAAGATGAACAAATCATGGATCCGAAACGACTTTTCTACCCCTGTGTCATCCTGGGGAGAGTAAAAGCTTGATGATTGGTTAAAATCACCCTACCAACCGTTTTAAGCTTTCAAATTACTAATCATGTTTATCTGTATCTTGACTGGAAAATAATTTGGGCTTTGTAGCAGTGTGCAGCACTGATCCTATTAGGCCATCTATAATAAGCTTCACCAGATTTAAAATTTAAAATAATTTTTAGCCGCATCTGACGCACCCCTGGGCCTGTGTCGCGCAGCGTTGCGCACGCGGGAGCTTACCCGGAGCCGGATCTGTTGAGGGTTGTAGTCTCGTGGCGGTGATCCGGTCCGTGCCCAGGGAGTCAGACTAAGTGGCGCTGTATCAGTGGTAGATGTTGGACGACTACGCCACCCGTTGAGTACAGCTAAGGAGCTGCTAGTGCAGGGCAGACCGCTGAGGCCGGTGGTAGGATTGTGCAGCGTGATAGTATAACCCCCAACGGGAGGGGTATGGCCTCAGGGCAGCCGACGTGGATGATGGGGGTAGCAGGAACCACTCGGAGACGGTACGGTGTAGTTCAGGGTCTTTACTGGTGACAACGATAGACCCTCCCGGATTACTGGCTAGCGATTGGGGCCTGGTCAGTCCTTGAGCAGATGGGATCTCCCCTGGCCAGGCGGAGTTGTAGGCCTCCCAAACTGACTGTACTCTTCTGGCTACCTTGCTAGAGGCGGGTATAAGTAGCCCACGTCCCTGAGTGTACCGTGTGGTGCTCACCCGTATGGCCGGTGACTCGGGGCCTTCTAGTAGCTTCCGCTCCACGACGGCGGTGCTGGTCCCACGCGTGTGACCGTGCCTTCGGGTTTCTGGGCCAGAGGGCCTGCAATCCCCTGCCGGTCGGATTCTGCTGCTGGGTAGGAGTTAGTCCCCACAGCCTCGGACTCCGGGTCCGGTAAGAAATCTTCTCAGTCAGGGCGAGCTCTGCAGCTGCCAGCCCCTGACTCCTTGTAACACTGCTCCCACTGAACTCCTGTTGTTTCTTCCTATGCTGCTTCTCTTCTCTACTTCTTCTCTACTCACTAACCCTGCCTCAGCCCTAGGTTTATATAGGGGAAGTTCTTCCCCTCCCAGGACTGGGCAGGAGGTGTGGCATGCATAGGATCCCTGACCAAGAGACCTCCCACCTGCTCTCAGACGTAATATCTCTATCACTGTGGCAACCAGACCCCTGGGGTGTCACATTCCCCCCTAGTGAAATTTAGTACTCCGGGACTAAACATATTTTTGGAAAAACATAACAAGGTATAACAATAATGATACAATAAGAAAAACACATAAAGGTGGTCACGGCATGTCCGTAACCGGGTGCAGTCTTTGAAGAAAAGCAAGGTGTCCATTTCACCAAAACAAGGAGACGTAACCAGGTAGGGGTCTGTCCTGCCCCGAGTCCTTAACAGTCTTTAGTCCGTCCTGGGTTACGCTCCAACTATGTACACAGGATTCCCGGTAAATCCACCAAAGACTCCTATAAACAACTAGAAACACATAATTATACACAAGCAACAAGAAAAACAGGTAACCACAAATAAAACAATTATACACTTCAAATCCTCCAACGTGCGGGTAACTGGCCTCTAGTGGCCCTAGTGGACCTACGGAGCTGACTGTCTAGCCCTGAACTACAGGGTGTAGGAGCTGTCAAGGGTAAACTGGGCAGCTGTCTACCGGCTCCTTGGCTCACTAGGGGTACGGCAGGCTCACTATAAGCAGAGGGTTGATCCTCCTGTTCTGCTTGTGTGGAGTCTTCTGCCTCCTGGACCGGCTGCTCTTCCAGCTCTACCTGTCGCTCCGTAGGTGCTTGGGATGCTGGTTGGAGGAAGGTGAGTACGGGTACCACAACTGCGCCAATGACTTGAGTCCAAGACCGAGGGAAGTCTCCGAGCACAGTACTAACCATGTCTTCCCTTTCCTCTACGGGTCGAGGGTCTTCTTGTTCCTCTTCAGGGTTCCGTAGCTGTTCGGGACACTTCTTCAGGTGATCCCGGGATACAATGGTCGTGGTTTCCCCTCCGTCTTTACTGATGGTACAGACCTTTGGGTTGTCGTGGCTTGAGGGCAGTACGGTGTACGGGTCCTTCTCCCACTGGTCGTCCAACTTGTGGAGCCGTCTTTTTCTCTTCAAGACCTGCTCTCCGGGTACCAGGGGAACAGCGGGAGCATACTGGTTGTAAGTTTTCTCTTGTCTTTCCCTAGCCTGACAGAGACTTCGCTCCACACTCTCCTGTACTCTCCGGTACTGCTGCTGCCTCTCTGTGTCCCAGTCTGCTTCTGGTGAAGTGTCCTCGGGTGTCAGGACTCCCATTTCCAGGTCAACAGGTAACTTACCAGGTCTCGCCCTCATTAGGTAAGCCGGGGTACAGTTGGTGGAACCTACCGGGATGTGGTTGTATAGGTCCACCAGATCGGGCAGCTTCTCAGGCCACAGACTGCGTTCTTCCAGGGGCAACGTTTTCAGAAGATCCATTACCACCTGGTTCATTTTCTCACAAAGTCCATTAGTTTGCGGATGATAGGGTGTTGTCCTTATCTTCCGGCAGCCATACAGAGTGCAGAATTCTTGGAAGACCTCCGCTTCAAAGGCAGGTCCCTGGTCTGTCAACACTTGGTCCGGGTACCCGTGTGGACGGCAGAAATGCTGCTGGAAGGCTCTAGCTGCTGTTCGAGCTGTTAAGTCCTTGACGGGGATGACAACCAAGAACCGGGAGTAGTGATCCACGATGGTTAGTGCGTAGACGTAGCCACTTCTGCTTGGGGTCAGGTTTACATGATCCAAGGCTACCAGTTCCAACGGCTGCCGGGTGACGATGGACTGCAGGGGAGTCTTCTGGCTGGCACGGTCCTTCCTTCTTAGGTTGCACGGGCCACAGTCTCTGCACCACCTCTCGATGGTTCCCCTCATGCCTACCCAATGGAACCGCTCGCGCAGCAGGAACTCCAGCTTCTTCCATCCGAAGTGTCCAGCCCCGTCGTGGTATGCCTCCATCACCATGGCTGCGTCTCTTCGTGGCACCACTACTTGCCAGATTAGTTCATGCGTCCGGGAGTTAACCATTCTGCGGCACAACTTCCCCTTGTAAAGGAACAGTCGACTCTTCTCAGCCCATAGTTGCTTGGCTTCCTCCGGAGCGTCTGGGTCAAGGCGAGCCTCTGGCCGAGTCAGCATCTCCTTGGTCGACGCCACGGGATGTCCTCCGGTCCGGATGCCAGCTGGATCTTCCCTGGAGTGGAAACCTGTAAAGACTGCACAGTTCGGGTTAGCGCAGCAACGCTTTTAGCTAGCTCTTGGACCTGATGGTGCAGGTCTGGAGCCGGGTCATTGTTCAAAGCCTGCGCATCAGCTCCCACAGGCCCTGCCGACAAGGGCGCCGCCTCCTGGTGGTAAGTGGTAGTGGGGCGTCTGTGGGTCACAACGCCACCTGGTGCCGGTTCTCGAAGCACCCGGATGGCTCTGTCCTTGAACTGTGCAAATCCCAGATGAGGGTCCTGTAAGGCCATTGCCCGCAACTGGGTTCGGTGGGCATTGCAATATAAACCCTCTATAAATTGTTCAGTCAACAGCCTGTCCTCGTCTCCCACGCCGTCAGGGTCGGTCTGCTTAATGGCTCTCAGGGCCTCTTGTAGGTTTAGGGCATAGTCCCTTATACTCTCATGTGCCCGCTGTTTGCACCCGTAGAATCTAAGCTTGATCTCGGCTGAGGTGCGGGTATCAAAGGTGTCCCTCAGCCGGGTTAGTATCCCTGCGACAGTCCTCCCCCCAGGTGGCCAGGACTTTACCTCCCTTTGGGCTGCCCCGGTTAATTGGGCCACCAGGATGCTCACTTTTTGCTCCTCTGTGAGGGGGTACACCTGGAAGAGGCTATCCAGCTTTTCTCTAAAGTCATGCAGGGTATGTGACTCCCCCGAGTACTGGGGTAGCCAGGCTGCCCCCGGGATATAGGGCATGGTGAAAGGCATGACCGCCACAGCGGTGGCGCTGGCGGGGGTTGAAGCGGTGAAGCTCTCCTCCGTATCCGACATCCTTCTCCCCCCTAGTGGACCGTGGCCTACCTTGCGATGATCCTCTTCCGTAGGCCGCGGCTCCGCAGTGGATCGTCAGGGTTGAGGACCTTCCGTCGCGCTCCTGTGACGTCGGCGTCTGCTGGGCTCCTTCCAGGACCTTACGCAACGTCCGGACGTGAGGCGGGGCTTCAGTTCTCGCGCGCTTTCGGAGTCCACGCCCCTCTTCTTCCCGCGCGGCGTCCTCAAGATGGCGTCCAATGGCGGGAAAACTCCACGTATGGCGGGAAGAAGGCTGAAGATGGCGCCGGATGGCGGGAAAACTCCACCGATGGCGGGAAGGAAGCGGGAGATGGCGCCGGATGGCGGGAACCTTCACCACAGGTAAGTTTGAACAGTCTTTTTCAGGCACGCAGTACCCGGTGGTTGCGGTCACGAGATCCTGCCGACTGCGCCAAAAGTTGACGCACCCCTGGGCCTGTGTCGCGCAGCGTTGCGCACGCGGGAGCTTACCCGGAGCCGGATCTGTTGAGGGTTGTAGTCTCGTGGCGGTGATCCGGTCCGTGCCCAGGGAGTCAGACTAAGTGGCGCTGTATCAGTGGTAGATGTTGGACGACTACGCCACCCGTTGAGTACAGCTAAGGAGCTGCTGCTGCAGGGCAGACCGCTGAGGCCGGTGGTAGGATTGTGCAGCGTGATAGTATAACCCCCAACGGGAGGGGTATGGCCTCAGGGCAGCCGACGTGGATGATGGGGGTAGCAGGAACCACTCGGAGACGGTACGGTGTAGTTCAGGGTCTTTACTGGTGACAACGATAGACCCTCCCAGAGTACTGGCTAGCGATTGGGGCCTGGTCAGTCCTTGAGCAGATGGGATCTCCCCTGGCCAGGCGGAGTTGTAGGCCTCCCAAACTGACTGTACTCTTCTGGCTACCTTGCTAGAGGCGGGTATAAGTAGCCCACGTCCCTGAGTGTACCGTGTGATGCTCACCCGTATGGCCGGTGACTCGGGGCCTTCTAGTAGCTTCCGCTCCACGACGGCGGTACTGGTCCCACGCGTGTGACCGTGCCTTCGGGTTTCTGGGCCAGAGGACCTGCAATCCCCTGCCGGTCGGATTCTGCTGCTGGGTAGGAGTTAGTCCCCACAGCCTCGGACTCCGGGTCCGGTAAGAAATCTTCTCAGTCAGGGCGAGCTCTGCAGCTGCCAGCCCCTGACTCCTTGTAACACTGCTCCCACGGAGCTCCTGTTGTTTCTTCCTATGCTGCTTCTCTTCTCTACTTCTTCTCTACTCACTAACCCTGCCTCAGCCCTAGGTTTATATAGGGGAAGTTCTTCCCCTCCCAGGACTGGGCAGGAGGTGTGTCATGCATAGGATCCCTGACCAAGAGACCTCCCACCTGCTCTCAGACGTAATATCTCTATCACTGTGGCAACCAGACCCCTGGGGTGTCACACATCTAGCCCGGAAAATAATTTTGGGGCTCCGAGATGCGCAAGACACATAAGTGCCTTCTTGCTGCACTACCTGCAGCATGACCCTCATATTGTCAGAATTCGAAGTAATCATGACTACTGGGTTGCCACACTCTTAGATCCCCCAAACTTTTCGATCAACCTTTTCATTTTAATAAAGACCAAAAAAATGGTCATTTTTGAAATTATAAGCATTAGCAGGTTGTTAGAAACTGAAATCAAACAGTTTTCAACTCAAAACTTTATTCTAGGTGATGTTACATTTTCACATAGGACCCTTTGTTCGAAAGGAGCTTCTGAACTCTCTCGTCCATTGAATTTGTCAGGTTTTGGATGGTTTCTGCTTCAATTGTTTTGCATGAGGACAGAATACCCTCCCAGAGCTGTTGCTTACATGTGAACTGCCTCCCGCCATCATAGACACTCCTTTTAATGATGCTCCAAAGGTTCTGAATGGGGTAGAGGTCAGGGGAGCATGGGGGTCACACCATTAGTTTGTCCCCTTTTATGCCCATATCAGCCAGAGATGCAGATGTTTTATGTGCAGCATGAGATGGTGCATTATCATGCAGAAAAATGATCTTGCTGTGAAATACACGGTTCTTCTTCTTGAACCATGGCAGGAAGTGCTGTTTGAGAAAATCCACATACATTATGGAGTTCATCTTTAGCGCCTTCAGGGATCCTAAAGGGGCCGACAATCTCTCTCCCCATGATTCCAGCCCAAAACATTACTCCACCTCCTCCTTGTTGGCGCTGTAGCCGTGTTTGCGTGGGGTGTCCATCAACCAGCCATCCTCCACTCCATCCATCTGGACCATCGAGCGCTGCACGGCACTCATCCGTGAACAAAACTGTTTTGAAATCAGTCTTCATGTAATGTTTGGCCCACTGGAGCCGTTTCTGCTTGTGTGAAGTGGATAGAGGAGGTCGACAGGATGGCGTATGCACAGCTGCAAACCTCTGAAGGACCCTGCATCTTGTTGTTCGGGGGACGTTGGAGGCACAAGCAGCTTCAAAAACTTGTCTGCTGCTATGACAAGGCTTTTTGGCCGCTGCTGTTTCAACCTGACGTAATTGCCTGTAGGAAAGAGTCCTCAATTTGCCCTTATCAGCACGCACACGTGTGTACTGTGAATCAGCTACATACTTCTTGATTGCCAAGACACTTCATCCTGATCATCGCACAATGTTGATTGTAGTCATGCCTTGACCTAAACACTCCACAATTTGTTGCTTCTCAGCAGCCGACACATCCTTTTTCTTTCCCATTTTGGCAGAAAATGTAGGCTGCTTAATAATGTGAGACAGCCTTCTTAAGTAGTCTTGCCTTTCATTGGACACACCTGCCAAACTAATTAGCACAAGTGTCTGCAATTGCTTACAGTGATATAAAGAGCCCTGACACACATCACCATTAGTGTTGAGCATTCCGATACTGTAATATCGGGTATCGGCCGATATTCGCGGTATCGGAATTCCGATACTTAATTCCGATACTTTTACAATATCGGATACCGGAATCGGAAGTTCCCATAATGCCTGCGCTCTGTAGTGTCTGTGAAGGATGACAAGTTGGATGGCAGCGCGATCCAGCCTGTCATCAGAATGCCATCCCAGCGGGGGAGAATTCTCCTGATTGTTTAAAAGCCGGCGGGCGGTATAAAGCCGCCGGCTTTTAAACAATCACACAGCCCCATACTGCTTCCCCGCAGCCTCCCACCCCGATCCTCCGCTCCCCTCGCCACCTCCCATCCCGATCGTAAGTTAGGACCGGGCGGGGAGCGCAGCTCCAAGGAGCGGGGAGTGAAGGACCCGGGCGGGGAAGCCGGCAGTGAAAAGACTTCACCGCCGGCTTTCCCGTTCTGTGCTGCGCTTTCCCGCCGGTTATTTCAAATGAACAGCTGAGGTATCAGGTGATGCCGATCAGCTGTTCATTTGAAGTCGCCGCGTTGCCCTCAGAGGGTTCATGTGAGTTCATGCTTGACTGCATGAACTCACATGAACTTTCCCACGGCCGCACAGGTCAGCCTCACCTCCCAGACCCGTCATGATTAGTGTGTGTGCGGGGTGTGTGTGCGGGTGTGTGTGCGATGTGTGCGGGGTGTGTGCGCGATGTTTGTGCGGGTGTGCGCGGTGTCTGTGCGATGTGTGCGGGTGTGTGCGGTGTCTGTGCGGTGTGTGTGCGTGCAGGCAGACATAGGCCGATGTGACACTACTACTCCCATCGGCCTATGTCTGTCCCCCGTCCACTCCTGCCAGCAGGATCAGCTCGATGGGAGCAGTAGTTCCCATCAGCCTGATCCTGCTATTTAAATTGCCCTACTGTGTCCCCAATAAATGTTAGATACATGTCATTGGTGGCCAGTGGTTACCTAAAATAAATTAGTTCATACATTACCTGTCCCCGCCGATCGCCACCTAAAATAAAGTAAAAAATAAAAAACTACACCTATACTCACCAAGACACCTAATTCCCCGAAGCCATCGATCTCCTGTAATAAAATATAAAATAATAAACCACAACCTTATCCTTACCCCTCCGTAGCAGTCCACGAGTGTCCCACGAAGATCTCCAGTTCAGAGCAGCCACATAGAATGTGACCGCTCTGAACCGCTGCCGCCGCTAGAATGACGGGGCCGTAAGGGTTCACCGGAGTTCAGGCAGCGGTGCTCCGGTTAGCTCCTTTACGGCCCTGCTGTATCGTGAGAAATTCCCACGGTACAGCAGTGCCGTAAAGGAGGTCTCCAGAGCTGCGCTGCCTGAATGCACTCCGGTGACCTCAGTCAGTGGCTCCCGCTGCCGGGAGCGGACGTGTTCCCGGCAGCGTGAGCTTACAGCAGCCATGCACAGCTGTCACCATCTCCAGATGTGACAGCTGTGCATGGGAGATCAGCGCAGGAACGTGGACAGGTAACTATTATTTTTAGTAAACTAAGAATTAAATAAAATTGTGTGTTTTATTTCAAATAAATTATTTTTTTCTGGGTGTAGTGTGTTTTTTCTTTCTAACACTTTGTAGGTTAGTAATGGGGGTGTCTTATAGACGCCCATCATTACTAACCTGGGCTTCATGGCAGCTGGCGCTGACATGAACCCCACCACTATTACCCCCTGCCACCGCACCAGGGCAGCGTGGAAGAGCGAGGCTAAGTGCCACAGTTGGCGCATCCTATGGATGCGCCATTTCTGGGGCGGCTGACGACTGGTGTTTCTAGCCTGGGAGGGGGCCAATATTCATGGCACCCTTCCTGGGCTATTAATATCAGCCCCCAGCTGTCTGCCTAGCCTTTGCTAGCTATTAAAATAGGGGGGACCCCACGTCATTTTTTTGGGGGGGGTCCCCATTTTAATAGCTAGTAAAGGCTAGGTATTCAGCTGGGGGCTGATATTAGTAGCCTGGGAAGCTCCGTGGGTTTTACCCCCTTCCCAGGCTTCAAACATCTGCCCCAGCCGTCTGCTTAACCTCCGCTAGAGACTAAAATTACGGGGGATCCCACGCCATTTTTTTTTAAAATAAATCCATTATTTTAACACTAAATGACATTTGAGGAGTTAATAAAGATGCAGTCCCTAAATTATTATTTATTTTTTAATTAATTTTTCCCAAAACTTTTGACGTGGGCTTCGCCATATTTTTGTATGCCAGCCAGGTACAGCATCCAGCTTCTATGAACGCGCCATTTTCCGGGGCGGCTACGGACTGCAATTTTCAGCGGGGGGCAGAAAGCTTGGGCCTCCCTGCGCTGCAGATTCCATCCCCCAGCTGCCTAGTTGTACCTGGCTGGACACAAAAATAGGGAGAAGCTCCACGTTTTTTTTTTTTTAATTATTTCATGAAATTCATGGAATAATTAAGAAAAAAAGGGCTTCCCTATATTGTTGTGTCCGGCTAGGTACAAATAGGCAGCTGGTGGTTGGGGGCAGCCCGTTCCTGCCTGCTGTACCTGGCTGAACCCAAATATAGTGCAAAGCCCAACGTCAATTTTTTTTAAATTATTTCAGGAAATTCATGAAATAATTAAAAAAAAATTATGTGGGGTTTCGCCCTATATTTGTGTCCAGTCAGGTACAGCAGGCAGGAACGGGCTGCCCCCAACCACCAGCTGCCTATTTGTACCTAGCCGGACACAACAATATAGGGAAGCCCTTTTTTTCTTAATTATTCCATGAATTTCATGAAATAATTAAAAAAAAAAATACGTGGGGCTTCGCCCTATTTTTGTGTCCAGCCAGGTACAACAAGGCAGCTGGGGGCTGGAATCTGCAGCGCAGGGAGGCCCAAGCTTTCTGGGCCCCACCCGCTGCAAATTGCAGTCCGCAGCCGCCCCGGAAAATGGCGCGTTCATAGAAGCGCCATCTTCTGGCGCTGTACCCAACTCATCCAGGGCCCTGGTGCGGTGGCTCACTGGGTAATAAAGGGGCTAAGGCCAGCTTGGCATTATCAGCTGGCCCTAAGCCCGAAATTCATGGGGTCACACCAATATTAGACATGACCACCATGAATTTCTAGTAAAGTATTTAAAAAAACACAACACCCAGAAAAAAGTCCTTTAATTGAAATAAAGACACAATTTTTATTGTTCTAAATTAAACCATACTTACCATCACGCCCATTCCAGCTGAAGCCAACGATCTCCTGCAATAAAAGTAAAATAATAAAGCAACCTCATCCTTACCTTTCCATGGTTCCCAGGACAGCTCCAGCTCTGCTACATCGAGATGACAGGCTGGACCGCAGCAGAACGCTGCCATCCAGCCTGTCATCCCGCAGACACTGAGAAGCGCAGGCTTGCTTGCGCTCCTTAGTGTCTCGCTGTGACGGCATCCAGATGAGCCGAGGTCATGTCCAATGAACTCAGCTCACCTCATGTACGTCACTGACAGCGTGGGAAAATTCTCCTGCACTCAGCACTTCAGCGTGAGAATTTTCCCACGCTGTCAGTGACGTGCATGAGGTGAGCTGAGTTCATTGGACATGAACTCGGCTCATCTGGATGACGTCACAGAGAGACACTGAGGAGCGCAAGCATGCCTGCGCTTCTCAGTGTCTGCGGGATGACAGGCTGGATGGCAGCGTTCTGCTGCGGTCCAGCCTGTCATCTCGATGTAGCAGAGCTGAAGCTGTCCTGGGAACCATGGAAAGGTAAGGATTATGTTGCTTTATTATTTTACTTTTATTGCAGGAGATCGTTGGCTTCAGCTGGAATGGGCGTGATGGTAAGTATGGTTTAATTTAGAACAATAAAGAATTGTGTCTTTATTTCAATTAAAGGACTTTATTCTGGGTGTTTGTGTTTTCTTTTAACTTTGACTATGGGGTTAGTAATGGGGGTGTCTTATAGACGCCTCTCCATTACTAACCTGGGCTTGATGTCAGCTGGCATTATAAGCTGACATCAACCCCAACCCTATTACCCCCTGCCACCGCACCAGGGCAGCGTGGAAGAGCGAGGCTAAGTGCCAGAATTGGCGCATCCTATGGATGCGCCATTTCTGGGGCGGCTGACGGCTGGTGTTTCTAGCCTGGGAGGGGGCCAATATTCATGGCACCCTTCCTGGGCTATTAATATCAGCCCCCAGCTGTCTGCCTAGCCTGTGCTAGCTATTAAATTAGGGGGGACCCCACGTTATTTTTTTTGGGGGGTTTCCCCATTTTAATAGCTAGTAAAGGCTAGGTATTCAGCTGGGGGCTGATATTAGTAGCCTGGGAAGCTCCGTGGGTATTACCCCCTTCCCAGGCTTCAAACATTTGCCCCAGCCGTCTGCTTAACCTCCGCTAGAGACTAAAATTAAGGGGAACCCCACGCCAATTTTTTTTTAAATAAATCCTTTATTTTAACACTAAATGACAAGTACAGTAATCAACACTGTCACTGTACTTCATATATATGTGACTGACATGTTTCTATCTATCTAATCTATGTGTGATTCTCTATTCTTTCTGTTATAAATTGTCGGGTACAGATGCTGAATTGCCGGCCGGCTTTCTTAAAGAGACGGTGCATGAAAACACTATTATTTTTTTAAATAAATCCTTTACACTAAATGACAAGTACAGTAAGCAACACTGTCACTGTACTTCTTATATATGTGGCTGACATGTTTCTATCTATCTAATCCATGTGTGAAGCTCTATTCTGTCTGTTGTAAATTGTCGGGTACCGGTGTATGCCGCTGATGAATTGCCGGCTTTTCATGTCATTCTACATTATTCTTAGTTGTTTTACTTCATGTAGAATTAACCTACAAGGAAAGAAAGGGTTTATTTTCATTCCGATATTTGTGTCCCATTGACTTGCATTGGTTTCCGGTATCGGAATCGGCGATATCCGATACTTTTTGGGTATCGGCCCGATCCAATCCGATACGATATTTCCTGATATCGGAAGGTATCGCTCAACACTAATCACCATCAATGAGTTTAACTGACAAACAAACAAATTCTTCCCTTATCACTCCTAAACACTTTTTGTATAATAATTTGGAACACAGTGTACATGTGCTTTTCCACAAAACACCAGTGGTTCACGTAGTGAATCTTACAGTTCTAACTTGCCAACCGTGGTCTGTATGGAGTTGTTCAATAAAGGGCCCAAAATTAAGATAACATAGATGGGAGAGGTCTCTATGAATAGGAATTCCTAAGTATTTGATACCCTGTGAGGGCCAGGCAAAGGGAAAGTTGGACTGGATGGAATCCTATATGGATTTGGGGAGGGAGACATCGAGGGCCTCAGACTTCGCTGCATTGATTTTAAAATTTGACCATGTAACAAAGTGATCTATTTCAGCCATAACAGCAGGGATGGATATATGTGATTGAGTGATATATACTAGGACATCATCAGCAAATAGAGAGCACTTGTACTCGGTGCCTCCCACCTCAATCCACCTAATATTGGGGTTATGGCGAATTGATGAGAGCAGGTGCTCCGTCACTAGGATGTATAAGAGAGGGGACAGAGGACATCCCTGCCTTGTCCCATTGGTGATTGTGAAAGGTGATGAAAATGTTCTGACGCGCCCCCTGGGCCTTGGGACACCCAGAGCCGGACCCTTTTTGGTGGATGCTGGTGGTTGTAGTCTCCGTGGCGGCGACCCGGTTCCGTGGCTCAGGGCGGTCAAACCAGTGGCGGAACTATTTATGTGGTTTTGATGTTTAAATGTCCGACTACGCCACCCGTGGATTGCGGTCAGAGTGAACCGCCGCTCCAGGGCAGACCGCTGAGGCTGGTGTTGTGGGTGCAGCAGAGCGTAGCATAACTCCCCACGGGAGGAGTATAGCCTCAGGGCAGTGTATGCGGAGGATGGGGGTGATGGTGCAGGGCAGCAGCAGTAACGACACGGAGTCAGTGATGCAGTCCAGGGCCTTTACTCACAGTTCTTATTATCCAGACCACGTCTGCAGGTAACGGCTGCCCACGTCGTACTGTGCTCACCAGGTGAGGGGCTCAGACAACTCCCAGATAACTTTGGAGCACTTCACAGGACCCCCTTTGTGTGTCCTTTGTCTGGCCTTTCTTACCAACACTTCTGTCCGGCTGCCTCGGGCCTCCTCTTGGTAAACTTGGCGCCAGTTTCCCTGACCCTATGTGGTGCCTTCCTAACGGGTGTAGCGAGGGGCTGCGCCACATAAAATGTCAGAGCCTCCGGTTTCTAGCTGAGGGTCGTTTCCTGCCTCCACTAGTTCGGGGACCGGTCTCCCCCTTTGGCCTGACCCCTCCACGCAGGTGGATTCGGGCGTGCGGTGGCGACTCGCCCGTCCGCACCCCTGGGATCCCTTCATTCCTCGTTCCTGGAGCCTTCTCCGCTCCTCTTCCTTCCTTCTCCCTCTTCCAGGCCTGGGCCTCTGTTACTAGGCCCGCCTCCGGAGCAGAGCTCATGCAGAGCCCCTGCTCCCTGCCACTTCTGCTCAGACTTCTCTGCACTGAACTAAGATGGTGCCCACCTTTTATACTCCCTTCTCAATGCACCCAGGAACTGCTTCCTCCCTGCTCCTGCACTACAGGGTTCCCCTTCCTCAGTGTTCCCTCCCCCCACTCCAGCCAGGGACAGGGACTGTCGTGCCCATCTCAGGGGCATATTGGTCGCCCTGCCCCACGGCAATGTGGTGTAATGCATGCAGGTGTCGGGTCCTGATCCACACTCCATCCTTACCTGAGAGTGAGATATCACACCTCTGGGTGAGGTGCAATACGTCTGTAGCAACCGAGCCCTCAGGGTGCTACAGTTCCATTTATCTTCAGCCTAGGTGACGTATTGCGATACAGGGCCGTGATTTTGGCTATAAAAGGGTCCCCTAGACCCCTACCCCAAGCTTTTTAAGAGAATCATATATGGCGTGCCAGGAGACTCTATGGAATGCTTTCTCAGCATCCAACGAGAGTATCTAATTACAAATTTTTAACTGCATCTAGCCCAGGAAATACTTTGTGCCTAGTAGCAGTGTCTGCTAGTCAGCGGATTATCCCGGCTGTTAAGCAAGCTACACCACCTGTAGTTTAGACACTTAATTTTTTCAAAGGAAATGATTCGGGACCATGGGATACTTAGTGAAGAGCATCAGGAGGCACCCCAAGGCATAGGGGCTGGGACTGGCAGTAGGATGCCTTGCGGTGGACAGCCGAGCTCGATCCTTATAAAAGCTTTTTAACTGCAGCAGCTTTAGTGGACGCTACTGGAGCTGGAATTACGCGGCTGCTGGCATGAGACTTGCCCTCCAATAGATCCTTGTAAATGGATTTAAAGTGTATTCATTCAAATTAGAGAGACAATTTAAATTAAAAAGCTTAGAGCTGCCTCCACCACAGGGGGGCTCGCTCGACCCACCAGCGGACAGGCACCAGTATTGGGAGAGGGGGGCTGGCCGTCAGGGTTCACCGCGGCTCTGGCACAAACCCGGCGACACGGAGGTGGCACGAGCAGGAGCGGACTGGCCGTGTCGGCTTCTCACTTTTTGGATTTTAGAAGGGCATGACATGCCTATATCTGTGTCTCCCCCTCCTTTTACTCCTCCACCTCTTTTATTTTCGCATGACTATATGTACTTGTCACTTTTCCATGTGTTAGTTATGTCTTCTGAGCAGTTTGTCAGCTTTTGGACACCTTTGAAGGTGTTTTCTATGTGTTTCTATGTGTTTTTGTTTGCCTGCCATTGTTTTTAACGGTGTTCGAAGGTGTTCTCTTAGTCAACTGTGATCAGGCAGTCCATTCTGTGCATAACACTGACTGAAACTGATGATGTCGCTGTCAGAGGTAACATCATCCAGGCTGTGACTGAATCAAATGATGTGCCATATATTCAAAAACGTACTCTACTTCCTTTCCACTATTATACATTTTCAGGAGGCCAAGTGTGATCTACGGTGAGTAGTACTACTGCCCGGACAGCTGGTGGCAGTGGAGGTGATGCTTCTGCTGCTGCTAGTGGCTCCTCCATTTTTAGCCTTGTTTTTTTCCCCCATCTTTCCTTTCTATGCTACCCTGTCCATTGTTGCTTGTTATTTTTCTATATATTTTGAACACATAATATGAAATTCTTGGTAGATACATGACCAAACAGCCATTACTTGCATGGCCTTGTATTCAAATGGTGAAAAAATTTGACAAGTAAAATGCACGTGCAAAAAAACCCCTCAACAAACTGTGACACACTCACAAAAAAGATTGCAAAAGCTTAGCACAGTTGTTTCACACAAGCAAGTAGAATATCCCTGACTGACACCGATTTCAGATATTTTATTCTGTGGCTTGCTGCTGCTTTCTAGTGCATTAAAAATGAAGAAACATGCAGCAGGACAGATACAGCTCCATCTGATCAATCACAAAGAGTCTGGCACTGCTGCTGGAGCCTCTCCTGTACCTCACTCCACCTATCAATTGATTCTCTATATTAATCAGAGACTACTACACTCCTTTTATTCACTTCTGCAGTTGTACAACACATTACTGTCTGGAGAATTTATCCAATGTTTTAGGACTTTCTCTCCTATATCTCTTGCTGGTGTCTTCTCACTATTCAAATTCACCACAAAATGGCTGCTGCATTTCCTGCCGCTGCTTTTATACTGTCTCTGATATTCCATCCTGATTGGTTGCGTTATGCCATGTGATATGATCGCTGCAAGGCATTGTGAGGACGTCTATGCCGTCAAGAATGAGGACATGTCACTCTTCCGTAACTGAGGCAATCTTCTGCAGTGTGTAGAAAGTTAAGGAGCATTTTTTTTTTACAATTGGCACAAACCGACTCTCAAATTGTTCGAATTCCCCAGAACTTTTGAATTTCCTACATGTGATCCAAATTTGATTTCACATTAAGTCAACTCTCTAATTTCCAGGGTCTTCCGTGGGCGTAACGCTACACAGACAACACAGGGTGAGGGTAAAACAGCGTGGTAATACTTCATTGAACCAAAAAGCGGACAATAAACACATAGAACAGTCCCAGCAAATACCCAAGATGGTACAACATTACACAGTCTCACCCTTCCTTCTCCGCCCACCTGGGATAGAACAGCTGCGACTTTGGAGACTGCCAAGGCCGACTACCTCAACCAGTGGCCCCCCTGGCCCCCACAGAGAAAAGGTAGCGGCAAGCTTAAGAAGCTAGCAGTCCATCGAGGTACAAGGCCAGGAGACCCAAGGATCCCAACCTGGCCTCTCCGAGAGTTTCCATGGAGCCAGATGACCGGTGGGTCCCAATCTGGCTTCTCCGAATGTCTCCATGAGTTCCAAGTGACCAATGGGTCCCTCCTGGCAACCCCAAACAACATATCAATGGGGCCAGGTGACTTCTTCATCCCAACCTGGTCTCTCCAAAATGTATCCATGTCTCTCTGATGGTTAATGGAGCAGATCCGTATCTTTCCAGTCAGGGCCGTACCTTTAGGCTAGAATCATATAGAATTCAAATCTGTGTCTCTTTGGGCAATGCCATGCAATCCATCTGCTGTCCTGAAGGATGTCTCTCATTCTCCTTGTTAGGTATTTCTGATGCTCCTTGATTCTGCTTTGATTCTGTCTGCAGCTCTACAGACATTTCTGTTTATATTTACATCTGTGTAAGATCATCAGTCACAGATAAGAGGTAAAGGTGCAAGGCTCAGCTATCATTGTTTGAGCTAATCTATTTACGTAGTTGGTATTACAGGGGCTGTTGTAAATAAGCATCTAGCTGGCTTTTAGTACAATTGGTCATTAGCATAGGGAATTAGCCAGGGAATAGAATTCAACATTCAGGGTGATACAAGTACTGTTTAAACCTATAGGAATAGCTCCATATCATAATCTGACACCAAAGGAAAGGATAGAGAGATGTAACCAAGATCCACTAAAATGTATGTGGAGGACACCACTCTCAAACATAAACAGCCAGAGATATAGCTATTAGTGCAAAAAATCAGTATAATTTATTGTACAAAATATTCCATATGATAAGCAACAATAAAAAAACAATTTATGAGTGACTGAGATGAGGGGCCAAGTTAAGGATAAGATCGAAATACCCAAAGGAGAAAGAGACCATTAACCCAGCTACCGAATAATCCACACTGCATGTGCACAAGTATACATTCAAACATGCAGCATAGCCTGTGTCTTACTTGTTAGGACTCGGAGGACACCAGAGTTAAAAGCATAAAGCTCAACAAAGGATTACAGAGGCAGGTAAGCATTGTCTTCACAAAGCATGTAAATAGCATCAATGTGCATAAATCTTAAATTGCCAAGCATTACCTTGAGACATAGTAGTCAAAGGTGTGGAGGATCTGCAGTGAGTAAATAAAAAGCGCGCCTCAACGCACGTTTCGCCTGCGTGGCTTCGTCAGGAGTACTGGTCTGTTCTTATTGACCAGACACAAATACACAAAGATAATAGAGTATTTCTCTTGGATTAGCAAATCTAAATGTCTGGCTGATTAAGATTTTAGGCTGTATCGTCACACGGTGCCTAATGAATCTTTCCTTTAATCTGAAAGCTCCAGCTTATCGATGCATTTTATGGACTCCCCACTGATTCCTGCAGCCCCATGTATTACCTGTCTCTACTCCAGGATCAAGTGTCTTCTAACCCGCTACATTGTTACCTTGATGCCAGTTTTATAAGGGCTCGTATTCTAATCCAAGCTGAAATGCAGTCATGTCCATATTTTGCACTGTGTTTTAGAAGGTTTTGGGAAAGTTTGGCAGCTAATGGTTACTTACTTATTTTCTGTATTCTCCATTACTTTTTGAGATCTCCCCTTTTATTTTTTATTTTTTTTTTATAAAGCCTCTGGGACATTCCAAAATAGTTGGAAAATAATGTCAGAAGTTGGACACACTGTAGAAATCTTTGGGGGGACCGGTCTAATAAGAAAGTCCGGATTTCTCTCTTTTTGATACATGCACAAATCAAAAGTGTAACATCCCAAAGACGTCTCGTTCATAAGATCAAGCTTCTTCTCTGTGATGTAACATTTGCACTTTCCCTTTGTGCCGCGGAGTCTGATAACACATCGCCACCAATCCTTCAAACACAATACCGCCATACTATCGTGAGCAGAGAACAGAGCGCTGCCGCCCTTGGGTGCCGTCCATCATTGATTAGATTTGTCGTCCAACCTTTTTCAAAACGAGATTATTCCACCTGATATTTCTGTTTTTTCTCAAGTGAATGACGATGGAGCGGCTGATCTGGCTCAGGTTTATGTACCGCCCTGTGGCGATACCCATCAGCCTTATCTCCAGCACATATGGCGGCGGGTGATTAGCAGGATACGGAAAGAAAGGAGGAATCTTTTGCAGTTTGATATTTTTGCAGCATCAAAAGAATTTACCCAAGTAACTGGAAATTGTAATAGATAATCTTACGTTCATACAGAAGGCAATGAAAGAGGCGAGATCTTACATTTCCATCAATTTCTGTATTTTCAGAGATAGATTCACACTAGAGGCTGCGTGAATAATTACGTTACACGATGATAGTAAAATAAATATATGGAATCAAAAAGTTGTGATTAGATGAAATACTCACAGCGAGGGCAAAATTAAAAAAAAAGCAGAGATCTTATTCACTGGGTCGATGCAGATCCAAGGCCAGAGAACGCTAGACGGTTCACTATGGGGGTGGCGGGGAGTCAATAGTCTGTTTCAATTTCATCTCAGTGGGGTGAAATATTTATACATTGTAGATGTAAATACTTGTATGCCAAAAATGACAAAAGTATTCTTGGGGTGATACTTTTGTCATTTTTGGCATACAAGTATTTACATCTATTTTTCTGGCTAACACGGTACCACAATATAACTTTGTATTGTACATCATGATAATATACATTGTAGACAAATTCTGGAAAAAATAAATAAAATAAAAATATAAACGAAACAGATAAAATATATTTAAAAATATAAAAGAAACCCAAGAAGTAAAGTATATAAAAATAGATATTTATATAGAATTTTTATTTTTCATCAAATATACACTCCTCAACATTGCAACAATACAAAGGAAAATGGTGGAATTATGGAAATGACAGGAAGGTTAGTTGGTGCACCAGGGCTTGAAACTAGAGGTGTCTGGCTATATGCCACTACACATAATAATCCTGGGAGTAGACTTTTGGGATGCTCCCATATGAGGTCTTGAGTTGACATGAAAGTGTCCCCCCCCACAACCCTAGGTTGAATGTTCCTTGCACTACCGTGAGTCACCAGTGTGGCCTAAACCTGCTGCTGAGGCTGCAGTGTCTCCGGACTTGTCTCCATCGGGCACATCGGGGACGTCATTGGTCGGTGATTACACAGAAGCTGCCGGCAGCGGATCTTGATGATTTGTAGATTCAGCAGCAGAACCTTCCTCAGACGACCATTAACAACCTCTGTGACAGCAGTCGAGGCCGGAGGTGCCGGGATTTCTGCACGTGGCACAGACTCCAGAGGTTTGGATAATATATTTTCCATCTTTCCATATTGCAGATCGGTAATGTCTCTGTGGCACCCCTGTGGTCCAGCGCCACAGTGGTGTCGCCTCCCTGAGGGGAGTGATCTACCTTGCTGCACTACCATCTATCCCCTGGGGACCCCCATATGCAGTGCTGGCCATCCCTGGCCAGATACTTCAGCTAGCGTCACGGATCATCCATAAACTATAATCCCCTATAAATAATTCCCCCTTTTCACTTGCCCGGTCAAGGCCACGGAACTGGGCAATCGCCACCATGATACCCCCGTCGGACAGTTACCGATTACCCTGACCGACACGTCCCCAGCATCTCCGTCTTGGGATTTACAGAATTCCACGACTTTTCCTTCTTTCCTTCTTCTTGCAAATTTCAATGTTGCAGAGTCTATAATATACAGTCATGGACTAAAGTGTTGGCACCCTTGAAATTGTTCCAGAAAATTAAGTATTTCTCCCAGACAATTATTGCACTTACATATGTTTTGCTATACACATGTTTATGTCCTTTGTGTGTATTGGAACAACATAAAAAAAAACAGAGAAAAAAGGCAAATTAGACATAATTTCACACAAAACTCCAAAAAGGGGGCAGGACAAAATTGTTGGCATACTCTACTTAATATTTGGTTGCACCCTTTGGAATGAATAACTGCAATGAATCGCTTCCTATAACCATCAGCTTCTTACACCTCTCAGCTGGGATCTTGGACTCTTCTTAAAATCGTCTCCAGGTCTCTCATATGTGAAGGCTTCTTCTCCCAACAGCAATTTTAAGATCTCTCCACAGGTGATCATTGGGATTTAGATCCAGACTCATTCCTGTCACTTCAGAACTCTCCATTGCTTTGTTTCCATCCATTTCTGGGGGCTTCTTGAAGAATGTTTGGAGCCATTGTCCTGCTGGAAGACCCATGACCTAGGACGCAAACCCACATTTCTGACACTGGGCACTACATTGCGACAGAAAATCCATGGGTAATCTTCAGATTTCATGATGCCTTGCACACAGTCAAGGCACCCAGTGCCAGAGGCAGCAAAACAACCCAAAACATCTTTGAACCTTCACCATATTTGACTGTAGGTACTGTGTTCTTTTCTTTGTAGACCTCATTCCATTTTCGGTAAACAGTAGAGATGAGCGAATCTTCCAATGTTTGGTTCTTTCCAGTTCGGCGAACTTCCCGATGTTCGCCAAATAATTAGTCGATTTGGATTCAATGGGAGCCGACACCAAACGCATACACAACACCTTCAAACGGGCCCTAAAGCTGGCAAAACAGCTCAAATTAGAGGCAGACACCAGGAAAGTGGCATCAATTGACCCACTATACAAATTTTATAATGGCACAGCAGTAATCAGCCATGGGCCATGCATGAAGTATCAGGGTCTGGGCATTTACAGCTTTGAATTGAACTTCAAATTAAGATGAGGTGGGTGAGGGATCGGTGTAGGTCTGCTGTGCTGGGAGCCCTGATACCACATGCAAAATCTCAAGCTGCTTTTCTGCTCAGACAGCAGAAAAATCAGTTTCATAGAGTAGTATTAGCACAAAAATATAAGGATAGTAACACCGGTAGCTGACTGAAAGTAAGTGGAGGCCTGCTGGTCTCGAACGTCTATTGCTAGAGGCAACACACATGAAGGAGACCCAACCAGGAGTCTCCCCATTTCCAAAAATTAGGGGCTGACACCACCAAAATGGCATTAATTTCAGATAGAAATTGTATAATTAGGACCCAATTACAGCCAACCCAGCAGATTACAAAAATTATTAACATCAGCAACAGCCGGCACAGAAGCCACGCTAAAGATATCACAGACTGCAATTACTCGAGATCAATGCAGCACACTAAAAACTACATCGCCTACTCTGTACAGTCCGGGATTGGGGTGCAAAAGTCCTTGGAGATCCATGACTTGTTCATGTTGATGAAAGTTAGGCAGTCTACACTTTCAGCCGGGTGCGCTTATACATCAGGACACCACCAGCAGCGCTGAAAACACGTTCTGAGAGAACGCTGGCTGCCGAGAATGATAAAACCTCCAAGGCGTGACAGGCGAGCCCAGGCCACTTTTCCATTTTTGAAGACCAAAATGTAAAAGGGTCCAAATCCTCCCTGATAGTATTGATATTGAGATACTCCTGCACCATCCTCTCCAATCGTTCACCACGTGTCAGACTTGTACTCTGTTGTGCAGGTGCACGAGCTGGTCTAAAAAATGTGTAAAAGAAATCTCAGAATTTGCTTCTGCCAATAACACTACTGCTGTTGCTAATATTTTGGCGTTGACGAATTTACATTCCGCAGGTTGGAAGTCTAGAGCTGCGATGCGCACTGTGTGCCTCACTGCTATCTTTGGGAAAACCTCTCTGGATAAAAGCATGTTTCGATACTCCAGCATTTGCGGGTCCTTTTCCAGGGCGGGAAGCATCTGGCAAAATTTACTTTTATAACGTGGATGTAACAGAGTGGCAACCCAGTAGTCAGCACTATTTCGAATCATAATTATACGTATACATATATGTTGCAGATAGTGCAGCAAGAACGCACTCATATGTCGGGCTCTTCCATGAGGTCCAAGCCCATGCTGTGTTGGTGGCTGGGTAACACTGATGCTTGTTTCCTCCGTCTCCTCCGCCATCCACGAACAACAGAGAGGGGATGATTATTCTCTTCATCTCCTGATTGTTGCTTGTCCATCACCTCTTCCTTCTTCATTTGTTACTCAGTTCCTGCACCTCCACTAACAGTTTGTCTGGTATCACCAAACCCCCTCTATCGCTGTAATCCACCCTCCCTTGGCACCGGCCTGTGTGACGACAGTCTGGAACTTTGAGACATTGTTATCCCTTCCGCATCCTCCTCTGCTTCCTCCTCTTCCTCTGGGACTACCACCTCCTCCCGCAGGCCATTCAAAGTCTGCTTCAGCATGTAGATGACCAGAATAGTGATGCTGATGATGGCATCGTCAGCGCTAACCATCTTAGTAGCCATTTTGAAACTGTGCAGAGGTCCTTAATCTGTGCCCACTCCATAAACGTGATATGCCCCATGTCCGTACAGCATTGTCCCAGGCTATGCGACATGACATACTGCGTCAGAGCTCGTTGCTACTGCCACAGTTGTTGCAACATGTGCAGAGTGGAATTTCACTGCGTCGGCACATCGCATATCAACTAGTTAACTGGTATAGATGCAAGTCGATGACCTGAGGGGTGCGAACGGCAGCAGTGAGCACACAGCTTCCGTGCTTCCTGCAGCAGCGCATCCAGGCTGGGATAGTGGCGGAGAAATTGCTGTACCATCAGGTTGAGGATCTGAGCTATGCAAAGCACGTGTGTGAGCTCGGCTTTGCCTAGGGACAGAGACAGCCATTGCTGAAACTGAGCGTGAAGAGCTGTCCACAACTCTTCACCTGTATGACTGCAATCTCCAAGGCATATTAATTTGAAGACTGCCTGATTGCGGTGAGCCCTGGCTGCACAGTACGGAGGTGGTGGGGATTCGCTCTGCACTATTGGAACGTGTGTCTCATTAAGGCAGAGGTTGAGGGTGCAGGTGGAGGCCCTAGAGGAGGTGGAGGAGGCAGAAGCAGTGGTGGAAGTGTGAAATACAGAGGTTTGCCCTGCAAGCCTTGGAGATTCCAAGACTTGTGGAGCAGCCACTTCCCCGCCTGCCCCCACAGCCACCAGTGTCACCCAGTGCCCAGTCAGCGAGATGTAATGCCCGTGGCCATGCATGCATGCATCGTCCAGGTGTCTGTGGTGAAATGCACCTTGGCAGACATAGATTTAGACAAGGAACGGGTGATGTTGTCTGCGACATGCTGGTGTAGCGCAGGCACAGCTTTCTTAGAGAAGTAATGGAGACTAGGCAACTGGTACTGGGGAACTGCGACGACCATCAGCTTTCAGAAATCGTCTGTATCTACCAGGCTGAAAGGCAGCATTTCCGTGGCCAACAGATTGGAGATGGTGGAGTTTAACCTCTTAGCTTTGTCATGTGTAGGAGGAAACAATCTTTTATGTCACCACAACTGTGGGACCGAGGGCTGGCTGTGGTGCTGAGAGAGCGCGGAGTATGGTGAACTGGAAAAACTGGGGGAGCGTGAGTGAGGTGCCGATGTTACAGTGGATTGAGAAACATGCGGTGTGCTCGGTAAAACGAACACAACAGGCGTGTCTGTGACACCCCAGGGGTCTGGTTGTCACAGTGATAGAGATATTACGTCTGAGAGCAGGTGGGAGGTCCTTTGGTCAGGGATCCTGTGCATGCCACACCTCCTGCCCAGCCTTGGGAGGGGAAGAACTTCCCCTGTATAAACCCGGGGCTGAGGCAGAGTGATTGAGTCCAGGAAGAGCAGAGACAAGAGCAGCATAGGAAGCAGCAGAGTCACAAGGAGTCAGGGGCTGGCAGCTAAAGAGCTCGCCCTGACTAAGAAGATTCTTTACCGGACCCGGAGTCCGAGGCTGTGGGGACTAACTTCTACCCAGCAGCAGAATCCGTCAGGCAGGGGATTTCAGGTCCCCTGGCCCAGAAGCCCGAAGGCCCCGAGTCACCGGCCATACGGGTGAGCACCACACAGTACACTCAGGGACGTGGGCTACTTACATCAGCTTCTAGCAAGGTAGCCAGAAGAGTACAGTCAGCTTGGGAGGCCTACAACTACGCCTGGCCAGGGGAGATCCCATCTGCTCAAGGACTGACCAGGCCCCGTTCGCTAGCAAGTACTCCGGGAGGGTCTATCGTTGTTATCAGTAAAGACCCTGAACGCTACCATACCGTCTCTGAGTGGTTCCTGCTACCCCCATCATCCACGTCGGCTGCCCTGAGGCCATACCCCTCCCGTTGGGGGTTATACTATCACGCTGCACCATCCTTCCACCGGCCTCAGCGGTCTGCCCTGCAGCAGCAGCCCCCTGGCTGCATTCAACGGGTGGCGTAGTCATCAACCGTTTTCTACCGCTAACAGACTGCCGTCCAGTTTGACTCCCTGGGCACGGACCGGGTCACCGCCACGAGACTACAACCCTAAACAGATCCGGCTCCGGGTAAGCTCCCGCGTGCGCAACGCAGCGCGACACAGGCCCAGGGGCGCGTCAACTTTGGCGTAGTCGGCAGGATCACGTGCCCGCAACCACCGGGTACTGCGTGCCTGAAAAGCAAAGACTGTTCAAACTTACCAGTGGTGAAGATTCCCGCCATCGGTGAAGATTCCCGCCATCCGGCGCCATCTTCAGCCTTCTTCCCGCCATCGGTGAAGTTTCCCGCCATCCGGCGCCATCTTCAGCCTTCTTCCCGCCATCCGTGGAGTTTTCCCGCCATTGGACGCCATCTTGAGGACGCCGCGCGGGAAGAAGAGGGGCGTGGACTCCGAAAGCGCGCGAGAACTGAAGCCCCGCCTCACGTCCGGACGTTGCGTAAGGTCCTGGAAGGAGCCCAGCAGACGCCGACGTCACAGGAGCGCGACGGAAGGTCCTCAACCCTGACGATCCACTGCGGAGCCGCGGCCTACGGAAGAGGATCATCGCAAGGTAGGCCACGGTCCACTAGGGGGGAGGAAGATGTCGGATACGGAGGAGAGCTTCACTACCTCGACCCCCGCCAGCGCCACCGCTGCTGCAGTTATGCCCTTCACCATGCCATATATCCCGGGAGCAGCTTGGCTACCCCAGTACTCAGGGGAGTCACATACCCTGCATGACTTTAGAGAAAAGCTGGATAGCCTCTTCCAGGTGTACCCCCTCACAGAAGAGCAAAAAGTGAGCATCCTGGTGGCCCAACTAATCGGGGCAGCCAAAAGAGAAGTAAAATCTTGGCCACCTGGGAGGAGGACTGTCGCAGAGATACTAACCCGGCTGAGGGACACCTTCGATACCCGCACCTCAGCCGAGATCAAGCTTAGATTCTACGGGTGCAAGCAGCGAGCGCATGAGAGTATAAGGGACTATGCACTAAACCTACAAGAGGCCCTGAGGGCCATAAAGCAGACCGACCCTGATGGGGTGGGAAACGAGGACAGGCTGTTGACTGAACAATTTATAGAGGGTTTATATTGCAATGCCCACCGAACCCAGTTGCGGGCAATGGCCTTACAGGATCCCCATCTGGACTTTGCACAGTTCAAGGATAGAGCTATCCGGGTGCTCCGAGAACCAGCACCGGGTGGCGTTGTGACCCACAGGCGCCCAGCTATTACTTACCACCAGGAGGCGGCGCCCTTGTCGGCAGGGCCTGTGGGAGCTGATGCGCAGGCTTTGGACAATGACCCGGCTCCAGACCTACACCATCAGGTCCAAGAGCTAGTTAAGAGCGTTGCTGCGCTAACCCGAACTGTGCAGTCTTTACAGGTTTCCACTCCAGGGAAGATCCAGCTGGCATCCGGACCGGAGGACATCCCGTGGCGTCGACCAAGGAGGACCCCACCGGCCAGAGGAAGACCCAGTGACCGATACAGCGAGGACGGACGACCCATCTGCCGCCGCTGCAATCAACCCGGACATATGGAAAGGTACTGTTCTTTAAACGGGCACAACCTGGGGTAGAGGGCCAACCCCCAGGAAAAAGATCACCAGGCCCATCGAACTGGCGCGACAGATATGTGGGAGGACGTCCAGTCTTGCCTGTGGTACTGGATGGCATTCCCATGAGTGCCCTACTGGACACCGGGTCACAGGTCACCACCATCCCGTACGTGCTCTTCAAGCAGTACTGGAATGACTCGGATATTACCCGCTACCCTGACGACGACTTGAGTATCATCGCCAGCAATGGTCAGCCCGTGCCACAGATCGGATTTAAAGAGGTGACCATCAAAATTGGTAGAGTCGAACTGGCCGCACAGGGACTGATCATTGTAGACATTGACAAACATGAGAGTCACCCAAAGATAACTCTAGGAACTAATGTAATTGAAAATTGTCTTGCAGAGGTGATTTTCCTTTTACAGCAGGTTGCCAAGAATGCCAGCTCCGGCGAGCAGCGGGTGCTCCAGAAAGAGATCCGGGCACTGATGCAACGGCAACAAGTGGAACTCTCCGGCGGTGAGATTGGTAGCGTAAGAATGTGTGACCCTTTTCCTATTGCCATGCCCCCAAAAAGTGAAATGATGATTTGGTGCCGGGCAGCTATTGGTCTGAGAGGTAGAGATTACCAGGCAATGGTAGAACCAGTTTACTCAGATAGTAGGCCCACCATTTTGACAGCACGGGGGGTGGTCAATGTACGCCATGGGAGGGTGCCCGTTCGCATAATAAATATCGGGGAGAGGGAAGTGTACCTGCCCCGGTATGCCACGCTAGCCAAATTATATACCACTAATCAAAATTCTATACAATTTGTGGAACCCTTGCCTCCATCTCACCCGGAGGAAGGTAACGGCTCTAAGAAAGACATGGAGGACTGGTGTCAGCAACTACATCTGGGTACTGACTCCACTCCCTCACACCAGAGACAAGGAGTCTATCGGGTGGTTCAAGAGTATGAGAGAGTGTTTAGTAAACACCCGTTAGACTTCGGGCGAGTCAAGGGGGTAGAACACCGCATCCCCACGGGAGATCATCCTCCCATAAAAGAGAGGTATCGACCCGTACCCCCTGCACATTACCAACACGCCAAGGGGATGCTTAGAGACATGAAGGAGGCTGGGGTAATCCGGGATAGCTGTAGCCCCTGGGCAGCCCCACTAGTTTTAGTCAAAAAGAAAGACAACACCATGAGGATGTGTGTAGATTACCGGAAAATCAACCGTATCACACACAAGGATGCGTACCCCTTACCAAGGATAGAGGAGTCATTGGCTGCTTTAAGATCTGCTAACTTCTTCTCTACCTTGGATCTCACTAGCGGGTACTGGCAGGTTCCTGTAGCAGAGGCAGACCGGGAGAAGACTGCATTCACCACCCCGATGGGACTTAGTGAGTTCACCTGCATGCCGTTCGGACTCTGCAACGCCCCAGGAACCTTCCAACGATTAATGGAGTGCTGTCTGGGCCACAGAAACTTCGAGACGGTCCTGTTGTACCTGGACGATGTCATCGTATACTCCAAAACTTACGAGGACCACCTGAAACACCTGGCGGAGGTGTTCGAAGCTCTGGCGAGTTATGGCCTAAAGGTGAAACCCTCCAAGTGTCACCTCCTGAAACCAAAGGTGCAATACCTGGGACACGTGGTGAGCGCTGACGGAGTGGCTCCCGACCCCGATAAGATCACCGCAATTAAGGGATGGCCAAGCCCCTCCAGCGTAAAAGAAGTGCGGCAGTTCCTAGGGTTGGTAGGCTACTACCGAAGGTTTATTCCCGGTTTCACCAAAAAGGCAGCGCCTATGCAGGACCTCCTGATAGGCCAGTCCCGGAAGGCCAAGAACCAGAAGCCGCCCTTCAAATGGGAAGAGCTAGAAGAAGAGTCCTTCCGCCAGCTGAAGATGGCCCTCACGGGGGATGAAATCTTGGCGTACCCAGACTATAGCCAGCCCTTCATCCTCTACACCGACGCCAGTAACATCGGGCTAGGAGCCGTACTATCCCAGATTCAGCAGGGGAGAGAACGAGTGATCTCCTATGCCAGCCGAAAACTGCGACCCACCGAAAGGAACCCCGAGAATTACAGCTCATTTAAGCTAGAGTTCCTGGCCGTGGTATGGGCAGTCACCGAGCGCTTTAGGCATTACCTCGCTTCTTCCCGGTTCACCGTATACACGGATAACAACCCGTTGATACACCTGGACACGGCAAGACTCGGTGCCCTGGAGCAGAGGTGGATGGCCCGTCTGTCCAACTACGAGTTTACAATTAAATACCGGGCAGGGCGCTCCAATACCAACGCGGACGCCCTGTCCAGGATGCCCAACCTGCCGGACGGAGGAGAAGATCCGGAGGGACTGGAAGAAGTTGAACTCCCTGCGTTCCACCGTCATGGGACTATCCAGTATTCCCACCGGGTAAGGAGTAAGCAGGCTGCTACGTTGAACCCCTTACCTCACTACAACTGGGCGGAAACGCAAGACAGCGACCCTGCCGTCCGACTGGTGAAGGAGATGCTGACTCGCCCGGAGGCTAGCCTGGAATCAGACGCTCCAGAGGAAGCCAAACAACTATGGGCAGAGAAGAGTCGACTGTTCCTTTACAAGGGGAAGTTGTGCCGCAGAATGGTTAACTCCAGGACGCATGAACTACTCTGGCAAGTAGTGGTGCCACGAAGAGACGCAGCCATGGTGATGGAGGCATACCACGACGGAGCTGGACACTTCGGGTGGAAAAAGCTGGAGTTCCTGCTGCGCGAGCGGTTCCACTGGGTAGGCATGAGGGGAACCATCGAGAAGTGGTGCAGAGACTGTGGCCCGTGCAATCTGAGAAGGAAGGACCGGGCCAGCCAGAAGACTCCCCTGCAGTCCATCGTCACCCGGCAACCGTTGGAACTGGTGGCCTTGGATCATGTAAAACTGACCCCCAGCAGAAGTGGCTACGTCTACGCGTTAACCATCGTGGATCATTACTCCCGGTTTCTGGTTGTCGTCCCCGTCAAGGACTTAACGGCTCGAACAGCAGCTAGAGCCTTCCAGCAGCACTTTTGCCGCCCACACGGGTACCCGGACCAAGTGCTGACGGACCAGGGACCTGCCTTTGAAGCGGAGGTCTTCCAGGAATTCTGTAATCTGTATGGCTGCCGGAAGATAAGGACGACACCCTACCATCCGCAAACTAATGGACTTTGTGAAAAAATGAACCAGGTGGTAATGGATCTTCTAAAAACGTTGCCCCTGGAAGAACGCAGTCTGTGGCCTGAGAAGTTGCCCGATCTGGTGGACCTATACAACCACATCCCGGTAGGTTCCACCAACTGTACCCCGGCTTACCTAATGAGGGCAAGACCTGGTAAGTTACCTGTTGACCTGGAAATGGGAGTCCTGACGCCCGAGGACACTTCACCAGAAACAGACTGGGACACAGAGAGGCAGCAGCAGTACCGGAAAGTACAGGAGAGCGTGGAGCGAAGTCTTTGTCAGGCTAGGGAAAGACAAGAGAAGACTTACAACCAGTATGCTCCCGCTGTTCCCCTGGTACCCGGAGAGCAGGTCTTGAAGAGGAAGAGACGGCTCCACAAGTTGGACGACCAGTGGGAGAAGGACCCGTACACCGTACTGCCCTCAAGCCACGAGAACCCGAAGGTCTGTACCATCAGTAAAGACGGAGGGGAAACCACAGCCATTGTATCCCGGGACCACCTGAAGAAGTGCCCCGAACAACTGAGGAACCCTGAGGAGGAACAGGAAGACCATCGACCCGTGGAAGAAAGGGAAGATATGGTTAGTACCGTGCTCGGGGACTTCCCTCGGTCTTGGACTCAAGTCAATGGTGCAGTTGTGGTACCCGTACTCACCTTCCTCCAACCATCATCCCAAGAACCTACGGAGCAACGGGTAGAGCTGGAAGAGCAGCCGGTCCAGGAGGCAGAAGACTCCACCCAAGCGGAACGGGAGAATCCACCCTCTGCTTATAGTGAGCCTGCCGTACCCCTAGTGAGACAAAGAGCCGGTAGACAGCTGCCCAGTTTACCCTTGACAGCTCCTACACCCTGTAGTTCAGGGCCAGACAGTCAGCTCCGTAGGTCCACTAGGGCCACTAGAGGCCAGTTACCCGCACGTTGGAGGATCTAAATGTTTAAGTTGTTTTACAATGTTTACCTGTTTATTGTTGCTTGTGTGTAATTTTGTGTTTCTAGTTGTTTTTAGGAGTCTTCGGTGGATTTACCGGGAATCCTTTGTATATAGTTGGAGCGTAACCCAGGATGGACTAGAGACTGTTAAGGACTCGGGGTAGGACAGACCCCTACCTGGTTACGTCTCCCTGTGTTGGTGAAATGGACACCTTTGCTTTTCTTCAAAGACTGCACCCGGTTGCGGACATCCGTGACCATCTTATTGTGTTTCCTTATTGTATTTTATTGTTCTTTGATATACCTTGTTATATTTTTCTAAAAAATGTTTAGTCCCGGAGTACTAAATTTCACTAGGGGGGAGTGTGACACCCCAGGGGTCTGGTTGTCACAGTGATAGAGATATTACGTCTGAGAGCAGGTGGGAGGTCCTTTGGTCAGGGATCCTGTGCATGCCACACCTCCTGCCCAGCCTTGGGAGGGGAAGAACTTCCCCTGTATAAACCCGGGGCTGAGGCAGAGTGATTGAGTCCAGGAAGAGCAGAGACAAGAGCAGCATAGGAAGCAGCAGAGTCACAAGGAGTCAGGGGCTGGCAGCTAAAGAGCTCGCCCTGACTAAGAAGATTCTTTACCGGACCCGGAGTCCGAGGCTGTGGGGACTAACTTCTACCCAGCAGCAGAATCCGTCAGGCAGGGGATTTCAGGTCCCCTGGCCCAGAAGCCCGAAGGCCCCGAGTCACCGGCCATACGGGTGAGCACCACACAGTACACTCAGGGACGTGGGCTACTTACATCAGCTTCTAGCAAGGTAGCCAGAAGAGTACAGTCAGCTTGGGAGGCCTACAACTACGCCTGGCCAGGGGAGATCCCATCTGCTCAAGGACTGACCAGGCCCCGTTCGCTAGCAAGTACTCCGGGAGGGTCTATCGTTGTTATCAGTAAAGACCCTGAACGCTACCATACCGTCTCTGAGTGGTTCCTGCTACCCCCATCATCCACGTCGGCTGCCCTGAGGCCATACCCCTCCCGTTGGGGGTTATACTATCACGCTGCACCATCCTTCCACCGGCCTCAGCGGTCTGCCCTGCAGCAGCAGCCCCCTGGCTGCATTCAACGGGTGGCGTAGTCATCAACCGTTTTCTACCGCTAACAGACTGCCGTCCAGTTTGACTCCCTGGGCACGGACCGGGTCACCGCCACGAGACTACAACCCTAAACAGATCCGGCTCCGGGTAAGCTCCCGCGTGCGCAACGCAGCGCGACACAGGCCCAGGGGCGCGTCATGTCCACTTCCGTTACAGCTGACGGGCTGTCACTCAGCCTGACTGGAGCAGGTAGAGAAGCAGAGGTTCTGCGGTGGGAGACCTGCGTGACAACACTTGGCACGGTAACAGAGGGGGAGGAAGAAGCAGCGGATGCAATTGATGTGGCAGCTGACGGTTGTTGAGGTCCGCTGGTCCACATTTTATCGCAGTGAGATTGCCAGAGTAACGCATGTTGTATGCGCATGGATAACGTGAGTTGCCTCATCCTTTGCGGTCTCAAAAAAGGCCCAGGATAGGCAACCCTTGCTGCCCCTGCAAGCTTCAGACCAGCGACCGCTGCTGGTCACTGCCACAGTTGTGGCTAAGGATGCAGCGCTCCTCGTGCTTGCATCACTCCATGTCTGCGCCGTAGGATGGAAGGTAACCTCCTCGTCTTCGTCCTCCACCTCATCAGATGAGCTACTCAGCTGCGTGCCTCTGGGTTCACACCAAGTGGGATCTTCAACGTCATCATCATCCTGTTAGTTCTCTCATTCCTCACCCTGAGAGTCACCCTTCTCCTCTTCCTGCCCTGACAGCACAGTACAGTTCGCGTGAGCCTCAGGTATCTGAGTCTCATCAGGATCACCTCCCTCCCCTGCGGTTAACGTCTGGTGATGAGGGTCAGGAACCAAATTGGATCCTACTTCGCCCTGCCTCGGATCCAACGTAAAAACATTTTGGGCATCGGTGCAGATACTCTTCTCCTCTTGACCATGTGAATATTTGGAGTACACTTCTGATGCCCATGGTATACAATGTGTGAACAGCTCTGCAGACTCGCTCATCTGTGGTTCGCTACAGTCAGTTGGGCGGTTGGAGAGTTTTGACATGGGGAAAAGCAAGGGTAATTGGGGTGCCACTGTAAGAGGGTGTATAGAGATATGTGTGTTGGTGATGACTGTGAGTGGAGGCCACACCTGTAACGATGACATCTGACCATTAGATGTCAGTGACACTCACTGTTGATCTAAATTTTATTAAGTATTAACAAAGCAATACTTGAATAATTTTATGAATGCTGCGATGCAAATAATAGACGAACTGTGCAGTGAAAATGCAATTTTGCTGCTTGAGTTATAAAATACTTTCATTGCATCATTGCTCTGCCACTCAAGCTGAGGATGGATAAAGTTTGTTTGGTGGAGAGGGGTTGGGATGCGAGGGAGACGGAGCTGGGACCTGACACGTGTGGTCTGGGAGCTCTTGGTGGAGGAGAAAAAAAGGAAGGTCCGGAGTAGGCGAACCTGGTTCCCCCTTGGAGTGCAGCGGTTTCGTGCTCCTGTGATTGGTGACGTCTGGGATAATAATCCTCTATTTCTGTTCGGTGAAGAGCGTGGGGAAGTGCAACAGTGGGATAACATTGAAAAGAGCCGGCAATCTTGTGAAGTGTGACACGGCGCCTGCAGAGGGTAAAGCACCCTATGTTCTAAACAAGGATGAGGTAGGTACCTCATGTTCTTCTTCTTATTTTAAATTCTCCCTGACCGGTCCAACGAGTTAGTTAGAGTCAGCTAGGTGTTGAGACCAATCTAAATGACTAGTCTCTATGGGACGGCGTCAGTGAGGCACGAATTGTGTTCATCCCGTCAACGCGGTGCGAAGTTCAGAAAGGCCACAGTCCGTGGTGAAGCGCCCGAGGCTCCCACCTGTCTGGATTGGATTTCCCGCAGAGCATGTGACGCGCCCCCTGGGCCAGTGTTGTTTGGGGGGGATACCCGGAGCCGGATCAGATGGGGGTTGTAGTCTCCGAGTGGCGGTGACCCGGTCCGTGCCCAGGGTGTCAAGCTCAGTGTGTGGCAGTCCTTATGATGTTACTAGATGTTCTTTTGTGTCGACTACGCCACCCGTTGATTTGCGGTCAATACGGCCGCCGCTGCAGCAGGGTCCGCTGAGGCTGGTGATGTGTGTGCAGCTCAGGTAGTATAACCCCCAACGGGAGGGGTATAGCCTCAGGGGGTCAGTTGCAGAGGATGGGGGTTGTGGTGGTGCAGCGAGGATGGAAATGAGACTCAGAGTCGGGCTGTGCAGTTCAGGGTTTTTACTTACTGCAGTTGTTCTGGTCACTCCGGCCTTGAGTGACCACCCGAGCCGTGCTGCGTCCACCAGGTCCTGGACTCAGCCAACCCCCAGGTGATTCTGGAGCGTGGTCCTGAGCTCCCTTTCTGTCCTGTCCTCTTCTCTGGCCTTCCCCACCAGGGATCCACCTATGTCCGGCTCCCTCGGGCCTCTTGGTGGTAAACCCTTGTCTCTGGGTTCCCTGACCCTATTCCTGGTCTGCCTTCCGGGTGGATTTAGTGGGTGGTCGTGGCAGATCCTGCCCACGACCTCCGGTCTCTGGCTGAGGATTAGTGCCCTCCACCAGCTTGGGATCCGGTACCCTTGTGCCAACTCTTCACCCTCTGGTCTAATTTGGGCTCTTGGAGTTCCTTCTTTCTCCCCCTCTGGGTCTTTCTTTCTCCTCTCTCTCTCTTGGCCTTGGAGCTGCTCTTCTCCTCTGCTCTCTTCCTCTGACTCTGCAAAAAGACTCACAGACTGACTGACCCTGATCTAAGATGGTTCCCACCTTATATACTCCCTCTATGTGTGAGCTCAGGTGACCAGCACCCAATGAGCTCCTAGCACTACCCAGACTGCTCCCCCTATCTGCCCCTACACTGCTGGGATGTTCCACCCCCCTCCCACTCCAGCCAAGGACAGACTCGGTCGTACCTGCACATTATTAAGTGGGAGTACCATTGGTCTGTCCTCCGGAAATGGGATGTATGTAGTGCATGCAGCCTACTGAGCTCAGTTCCACACTCCATCCTTACCCGGGAGTGGAATACCACACCTCTGGGTTGAGGTGTAATACCCCTGTAGCAGCCGAATCCTCAGGGTGCTACATTCCCCCCTGGTAAATCACAGCACGTCCTCGGGCTGTAAGATATAAAAACATCCAAAACATACAAATTTTTTCATAAAACATAAACATATAAAACAATATATATATCAGCATAAACTTTCCATAAATAACATTCTTGTAAACATTCCTGTCTCTGGTTCCTCCGGTCACGGTGCAACTTGTGACCGGGTAAAGTGCGACAGTCTCTTGAAGAAACACGGTTTTCCTATAAAACCAGTAGGGGGCGCTTTAGGAAGCGCAACTATATACAAAGGGAAGGTATGGCCGCTCTCAGTCCTCGGCCAGGTAATGGGAATAGGGACACACGGGGTTAACAGTTCACTCTTGTCCCAACGGGGACATATTTAAAGCAGCAACGGTTCTTGGTACCCCGACGGGCAACTTTATACAGTCTCTCTCTACCGTACTTCAACGACGGCGTCCTCCTGCTCTTTCTTGTTGGTTGGTTTCAGTTTCAGACCCGTCCGGGTCCTCTTGCTCCTCCTCACACCGCAGCTCCTCCTCCGTCAGGCGATGTACATGGAGGGCGTAGGGTCCTTTGGCACACTTGTGCCGGGTGAAGGTGACCTCGTCCCCTACATACAGGTCACGACCTCTGTGTCCCTCTGGCAGATGGCTTTCTACGTCTCTGCGGGTCACAGAGACGTCGCCGGGGGTATGATGGTCTCTAATGAAGCCCCACCCATGCTGCATGTTGAATTTTATCACAGTCCCGGTGGAAGGGGGACCATGAGCTGCACGGGGATTCCTCCTGGTCCGGCTCTTCTGCTCCGCGCTCCTTATTTGTGCTTGCTGTTCCCGGACCCGCCTCTCTCTCCGCTCCCTCTCGAAGACCTCGAGCTGCTGCCGGCAGCACTCTGCACGCTCTGCTGCGGCCGCCCGAGTCTCCTGAGTGAACCCCATGAGGTCTCCTCCGGTGGGGTCCCACTCAAACTGTGCCTCCTCCAGCGGGGGCGAGGTCCTCTTTACAGGCTTCGGAGCCGGAATCAGGGGCTCGCACATGGGCCTTGCTCTCTGGAGTTCTAGCTGAATGTACTCCTGGGGCCAGATGAAGGGCTGCCCATCCGGGCACGTATGCTGGGCGAATAGATCTTCACCCAGGTGCGGCACTCGAGATGTTGAGGGCGCGTTGATGGTAGCGGCGCCCGGGTTAACCAGGCCTTGCGACCAGGCCTGGGGCACCTTAAAGGCAAAGGGCACCGTAAGAACGGCGGCGCCCTGGGTTACTCGGCCCTGCGGCCAGGCCGGTGGCTCCGCGGAGGTAGGGGGCGCTGTTGGAATAGCGGCGCCCGGGGGTACTAGGCCTTGCGACCAGGCCGGTGGTATTTCCTGCTTGGCCACGCTCGAGGTCGAGGCGTGTGACGTCACAGGGGTCGCGGCCGCGGTTTCTGGTTGAGGCCTAGTCGGCGGTGGTGACGATGCAGCGACGGGCACGGCAGGGGGAATTTCGGGCTCTGCGACGGGGAGCTGGGGCAGGCACGCGGTTTCCCGGCTCGGGGTAGAGACGTCCCCTTTACCTGCCTCCGTCCGTTCAGCTCCCTTCTCGGCGCCGTCTCCTGCCTTCATTCCTCCTGCGCCATCCTCAGAGGCGGTCTGTCTCCTCGTCTCGGGCGGCGTGCTCCGCTGACGGGTGCCGGTCTGCTGGGCCATCTCTCGGCTCCACTCCGCCAACGTCTCCCGCTGCACCCGGGCCATCCTCCGTGCGAGGCCCTCCAGCGCGGTCTGTGCACACTCCCGGTCTCGGGGAAGCTGTGCTAGGATCTCCAGCAGGCCTTCTGGAGTGGCGACCTGCAACAGGCTCCTGACCACTGGGTCGGTGCTTCTGGAGTGGCGACCTGCAACAGGCTCCTGACCACTGGGTCGGTGCTGCCTGACTCTCCCTCCATCTCCGGGTAGGCTCTCTCTGGACTCTCTTCCAGACGTCTTGTCTCCGGGTGCGCTCTCTCCAGACTGCTCCAGGCGACACCCATCTTTGTTCTCTTGTTCTGTCTCCGCCCACATCGAGGGTCGTCCCGGGGCAACTTTGTGATTGTCAGTTCCAGGGGCAGTTCTCTCACGCTGATGGACACTTCCAGCATCACAGTCTCTGTTGGTGGGCGCGGTTTCCGGTTTTGGCGCCATTCTTCGACCTGACCCACGATGGGAGGTGGCCTCTTGCCACCCTCTGGCACGCCCATAATGGCGTCCGCTCCCCCAAGGCGGGAAATCCTTGGAAATGGCGGGAATCGTCTCCCAGTGGCGGGAAACTCCATGGATGGCGGGAAAAAGCTGCAAATGGCGGACAACCGGCGGGAAACGACCTGTGATGGGGCCCGATGGCGGGGACCCTCCGGAACCGGCAGGAGACTTCTTTTTGAGGTAACGGTGTACTTTTCTTCAGGCACGCAGTACCCGGTTGTTGCGGGCACGTAATCCTGCCGACTACGCCAAAGTTGACGCGCCCCCTGGGCCAGTGTTGTTTGGGGGGGATACCCGGAGCCGGATCAGATGGGGGTTGTAGTCTCCGAGTGGCGGTGACCCGGTCCGTGCCCAGGGTGTCAAGCTCAGTGTGTGGCAGTCCTTATGATGTTACTAGATGTTCTTTTGTGTCGACTACGCCACCCGTTGATTTGCGGTCAATACGGCCGCCGCTGCAGCAGGGTCCGCTGAGGCTGGTGATGTGTGTGCAGCTCAGGTAGTATAACCCCCCAACGGGAGGGGTATAGCCTCAGGGGGTCAGTTGCAGAGGATGGGGGTTGTGGTGGTGCAGCAAGGATGGAAATGAGACTCAGAGTCGGGCTGTGCAGTTCAGGGTTTTTACTTACTGCAGTTGTTCTGGTCACTCCGGCCTTGAGTGACCACCCGAGCCGTGCTGCGTCCACCAGGTCCTGGACTCGGCCAACCCCCAGGTGATTCTGGAGCGTGGTCCTGAGCTCCCTTTCTGTCCTGTCCTCTTCTCTGGCCTTCCCCACCAGGGATCCACCTATGTCCGGCTCCCTCGGGCCTCTTGGTGGTAAACCCTTGTCTCTGGGTTCCCTGACCCTATTCCTGGTCTGCCTTCCGGGTGGATTTAGTGGGTGGTCGTGGCAGATCCTGCCCACGACCTCCGGTCTCTGGCTGAGGATTAGTGCCCTCCACCAGCTTGGGATCCGGTACCCTTGTGCCAACTCTTCACCCTCTGGTCTAATTTGGGCTCTTGGAGTTCCTTCTTTCTCCCCCTCTGGGTCTTTCTTTCTCCTCTCTCTCTCTTGGCCTTGGAGCTGCTCTTCTCCTCTGCTCTCTTCCTCTGACTCTGCAAAAAGACTCACAGACTGACTGACCCTGATCTAAGATGGTTCCCACCTTATATACTCCCTCTATGTGTGAGCTCAGGTGACCAGCACCCAATGAGCTCCTAGCACTACCCAGACTGCTCCCCCTATCTGCCCCTACACTGCTGGGATGTTCCACCCCCCTCCCACTCCAGCCAAGGACAGACTCGGTCGTACCTGCACATTATTAAGTGGGAGTACCATTGGTCTGTCCTCCGGAAATGGGATGTATGTAGTGCATGCAGCCTACTGAGCTCAGTTCCACACTCCATCCTTACCCGGGAGTGGAATACCACACCTCTGGGTTGAGGTGTAATACCCCTGTAGCAGCCGAATCCTCAGGGTGCTACACATGCTAATCAAATCAATGTGCTATCATCTGTGTTCTTGAATATGGTTGTTTATTGTATATGTTATTCTTGTTAGGTGAACAAGGGCTGTAATCCGCCTAGCTGGACAGCTGAGTTGGGTCATATTGGGATCCCAGAAAGTTTATTGATTGGGAATAGCATTAAGATTGTGAACCAGGAGAAAAGACCCATATTACGGCTTCCCCTTAGGAACTAGCCCTGTTTAAGTCCGGACACATTTAGGGGAGAGGGTGGCATTATTGGCCCAAGGGAAGACATCCCCTTACTGGGACCGGGGATATGTGGCTGTTCTCCTGGTAAGAAAAATAAAACACAATTCTTTTGTACGAGTTGTTGGATTAGTTTTTTTTACAATAAATCTTGTTATTGTTTTACCACCGTTTTTCTTTTAAAGCTCATCTGTCCTGTCTGTGGCATCGCTGTATCAAAACGGAATCTTACTCCCGCCGTTAGTAGTCGGGGGCCTTTTACACCACCTCTGTGGACTGTACTGTGTGTGATGTTGAGGTGGAGGAAGAAGAGGAGAGGCCACTGGAAGCAGAGCTTGCCATCCACTGGAGCACCTGCTCTTTCTGGCCCTTATCAACAAGGCGTATCACTGTGCGGCTACCAAAGAAAGGGAGTGGAGTAGCCCGTCCAGTAACATAAGTTGTCAGTTGTCTTTGGATAGGACATGACGGTGTTGGTTAGGTAGACCTTTCACTAACATTACCACCTACCCCACATATACCTTGAACAACAGCCTATTCCCCCTTCCACCACGACCTCTCTTTTTCCCACTCATGTTGCTCAGATAGTGTGGTAGGAGAACGCTATCAGCAAAACAAAATTAGATTTTTTTTACTGTGGATGAGGCCTGTATGAAATAGAATATATGCTCCAAACAATTTCAAACTGAGATCTGGTCTACTGTATCACGTTAGTAATAGAAAAAATAGTTTTTTTTTTTACTCTGAACGAGCTCTGCATGCAGCTGAATTTCACTGCCACAAAATGACAAAACTGAGATGTGGCGTGCTGCACCCTGTTAGTAACAGGAAAAATGTGATTTTTAAAGGTGTACTCGTGCATGGAGCACAATAGACTTCTATGACATGTGCCCTGCTGTCGTCTTCATGTTGACCTCAGTAATGGCACAAGAAAAAAAAAAAAAAAGGAAGGTCGATTTCACTGACACACAGGACGCTCTCTATCTAAACTAACTGACTTAGAAGCAACCGCCTAGCTAACTATCTAGAAATGCTCAGTATCCAGGAGCAGCCTCTCTGACCTGTTATACTGACAAAATGGCGTTAAAAGAATATGTCTGACAGGTGATTGCAGCAGCCAATGGCACAAGCCCTTGTGTCTGGACATTGTGGATGGTTCCTGCGCCCTGATTGGCTAGCTGCAATTTGCACATATAAAGTTATGAAAAAAAAAAATTAGATTACAAGCACGTCGCTCCTCTGACATCTCCCCACCCTCTCCCTTCATCAAACACGTCATCCCCGCTCATCATAGAGCACCACTATCTTAGACTAAGTGCTAAAAATACTGCTGTTGGAAACGCAATCAGTTACCTCACTTTTACCGAATTTTGCAGATTTTAAGTAAAAGCTCTCAGGTGTCTCATCACGAATCCAAATGTGCAATGTTCGTGCCAAAATTGAAATTGGCAATCGTTTTTCGAACATGTTTGCTCATATCCCCAATCATGGTATGCATGGCTCCCTCATCACCAATCCTGGTATGCATGGCTCCCTCATCCCCAATCCTGGTATGCATGGCCCCCTCATCCCCAATCCTGGTATGCATGGTCCCCTCATCCCCAATCCTGGTATGCATGGTCCCCTCATCCCCAACCCTGGTATGCATGGCCCCCTCATCCCTCCAGTCCTGGTATGCATGGCTCCTTCATCCCCAATCCTGGTATGCATGGCCCCCTCATCCCCAACCCTGGTATGCATTGCCCCCTCATCCCCCCAATCCTGGTATGCATGGCTCCCTCATCCCCAATCCTGGTATGCATGGCACCCCTCATCCCCAATCCTGGTATGCATGGCACCCCTCAACCCCAATCCTGGTATGCATGGCTCCCCTCATCCCCAATCCTGGTATACATGGCACTCCTCATCCCTATCCTGGTAAGTATGGCACTCCTCATTCCTATCCTGGTATGCATGGGCCTCTCATCCCCAATCCTGGTATACATGGTACCCCTCATCCCTATCCTGGTATGTATGGTCCCCTCATCCTGGTATGCATGGCACCCCTCATCCCACTTCTGGTATGTATGGCCTCCTCATCCCAGAAACCTGGTATGCATGGCACCCAATCCCTCATCCTAGTATGCATGGCACCCCTCATCCTTATCCTGGTATGCATGGTCCCCTCACCCCCCAATCCTGGTATGCATGGTCCCCTCACCCCCCAATCCTGGTATGCATGGTCCCCTCACCCTCCAATCCTGGTATGTGTGGTACCCCTCATCCTGGTATGCTTGATCCCCTCACCCAACAATCCTGGTATGCATGGTCCCCTCACCCCACAATCCTGGTATGTGTGGTACCCCTCATCCTGGTATGCATGATCCCCTCACCCAACAATCCTGGTATGCATGGTCCCCTCACCCCACAATCCTGGTATGCGTGGTCCCCTCACCCCACAATCCTGGTATGCGTGGTCCCCTCACCCCACAATCCTGGTATGTGTGGCCCCCTTACCCCCCAATCCTGGTATGTGTGGACCCCTCACCCCCCAATCCTGGTACGTGTGGACCCCTCACCCCCCAATCCTGGTATGTGTGGCCCCCTTGCCCCAAATCCTGGTATGTGTGGCCCCCTCATCCCCCAATCCTAGTATGTGTGGCCCCCTCATCCCTTTCACGCTGTACACACATACAAAAAAATAAACAATTATACTCACCTTTCTTCTCTGTGCTCCAGCGCTGCTGTGACCTGTTCTGCCGAAGGCTGGGGGAGTGTGGCGCCGGAGTACGCTCGTGCCCATACCGTGCTGTCCAGCGCCATTTTGCTGAAGACACACTGCAAATGTGACTTCAGTAAAACGGATAGCGCTATGCGCATGCGCCGATCCTACGCCTCACTCCTGCCCCGGTCACCGGCGAAGAGAGGCGTCGCGGCAACGCTCCTCCCGATCAGGTAAGTATGTAAGTATGGCGCCGGAGATCGCGGTATGCGTTCAGTGTCTACAAATACCGCGATCTCTGCGGCCATACTCTCCTCTTACCTGTAACTGCTCCATGCGTTCTTCTGTCTGGAGCCAGATTGCGCGTCGCGCTTGCGCAGTCTATAAAGGCTTCAGACAGAGGGACATTCTATATATACTGTAAGGGTTTACTCACTCAGTTTGAGGTAGGCACAGGATACAGTTTCTTTAAAATGTCCAAGGCAGGTTTATTATAGTTTCATAAACAGCACTTTAGAAGTAAACCAAAAAGACAGCCTTGTCTGGCACAGAGTGACAAAACAGAAAATAGGCAGTCCATTCAGTAAGGCGGATTCGTCCGCTCACGATCAGTGTCCTTTAGCAAAAACACCCTGGAGGTCTCCATACCTCCAGTCACAGACACTGAATTTTATTTACAAAAACTGCGCCCCTGGGTGGGGATATGTGAGCACTCCATTCCCTCCCATCTCTTATTACTGCTCGTAAAACCCGGCCCTGATACGCTCTATTAACCCCCTCAGCACTACGTGTGCTGTAGCATGCTTTCCCGGGTTTACATCACCAAAGCTACCAACCTCGGTGATTGTCATGAAAACACACTTGGTCAGACCTTGCAGCCCTCTGGTGCCCCCTTATCCTGCTGGTCAAACACGGCATTGACCGAGGATAAGCAGCGGCGCAGCTGCTCTAATTTATGTTGACTATTGTGGCACGTGATGTGACAGGACGTATATATACCACCAGTTCCTTACAGGAACGTATATATACCTCCGTCCAGCCACCCTCAAACCAGAATATCACATAAATACTGGTATACTGCCACCACCGATCACTTAACAGGTTGATCGGGTACCCGTTAGGTAACGTGAATTAGCGGGTGAGGAACGTGTTTGCTCGACATAGGACAAGAAGAACGAAGCTGGTAAATAATAATGATTTACTCCCGAAAGTGGGCAGTGTTTACAAAAGATATACAAGATATTATAAAAGAGACAATTTACATATATGCATAAAACAGTTATTAAAATAAAAGGGGTAAATAATAGCAAAACCTGCACCACGAGGTGATTATCTCAGATTCTATGGGGGGACGGCTCCCCGGAAATTGAATGTGATTTTTCCACGCAGCGAGGAGTGCATGCATCTGACGTCCCGGGTAAGAATGAATTAAAATGGCCGTTCTGGTTTTTAGTAAGGGGCCAAAACTCTAGGAGACACCCATGTTGTTTACCTCACATGGGGGCTCGGTTTTGTGAACCCACCCAGCTGCATAAGACATAAAAATCCTTCAGATTTCATATCTTGGTATGGGGGTGTCCCACATCCAAGATGGAGACATCATGTTTGCCGTCACCAATATTCATGAAGATGGATATCAAATATGATATCTCTATGACGCTCAGAAGCTCAGAACCCATTTCCCAGGTTCCTGGTGGTCTCCCAGCCACGAAAACCACACCATCACAATTGGAAAAAGGTGAACATCTCAAAAATGTGGTCCCTGTGTTTGTGACAGTCATGTGCATTATTAAAATCGACATTAAAAGTTTGTACAGTTAAACAATAGGATTGGAGGGAAAATCCAGGGTATACCAGTATGCTTGCTGATGTTTTATGGTGGTAATAAAAATTCCTTGTTAGGGGGAAAGCAAGAGTGAGTTCTATGTAGCCTCTTCCAAATGAACAGGGGGTGGAGATTTAAGACATCTCTCATTTTTAAAACTAGGACAAAAATACATTTTGCCTGACAGTGATACATATCTGGACCTGTCCGGCGGACATCTTACAATAAATATATACAGATAGTATAGAATTTTAAAAAAGTAAAAAAATATATAAAATAAAAATAGAAAGATGAGAAACATCTAAAATATATAAAAGAAGAAAATAAGAAAAATAAAAGTACCAGTAAATGCAGTAATGTAGTTAACAGATAAACTACGAGGATTTTCTACTTCTTTGTAGATTTTTCTTTCCCCGTCTTCTTTTATAAACCATGGCACCCGCTATTTATGGGAAGAGATATAATTGGAGGAGGCTTGTTAAACAACAGGTCCCTAAACCTGGAGGAGGATTCCTGTGGGGACGGTAAAAGCTTTATTTGCTGTTTCTATTGTTGGTGAGATGATTTTCAGCGCAAGGGAAGATCCCCATCGAGGCGTCCACGCTGGATACTAGAACTGTAGCTTAGTGATCGCGGATTGTCTGCTAAAGTATCAATGATCAAGACGCAATGGGAAAAACCGAGGCCACTGACCTAAATATGTGCCCCCCGCTGCAGCATTTATAGAGGATCCACTTCTAAGAAATCAGACAATTTTTCACAAAGCATTTAATGGTTAGGATGGAATAACAATCGTTCTCGATATACTCCAGTCACATCCAAAGCTGCATTTAACATTTTCTGGCTGCCATATGTGGGCAGAGATATGCGAGCAGACTCACCCAAAAGTATCTAGACTAATGTGCCGGTGTACACTGCACCTCGTACGCTTACTGCACGCTGCATTATTATTATTAAGTCCCATGTAAGCGGTAAACTCTCTAGTGCCCCCTTGTCACAAACCCTAGAAAGAGTTAATAGAGGGCATCTTCTGATATGGAGTAATTGTCCTGTCCTGCATCAGGGAATAAATGTGTCTATCAAGGTCGGACCAGAGAGTGCGGCTGAATGCACAAAAATGAGACAGTCCCAGCAAATACCCGAGATGGTGCAAAATGACACAGTCTCATCCTTCTGCTGGCCCACCGGGAATTAGGAAATCAGCCACTTCAGGGCTTACAGGGCCAACTACCGCCACCAGTGGGCCCCCGCTTTTGGCGGGCACCCACAGAGAGGAGGCAACGACAAGCTTACAAAGCTGACAGAGTTCATTGAGATACATGGCCAGGTGACCTGATTGTCCCAACCTGGGTTCTCCAAACATCTCCATGGGTTCAGTGATGGGCAGTGGATCAAATCTGTATTCCTCCAGTTGGTAAATTTCGAAAGACTGACCGTCACTTCCAAACAGGAAACTGGTGTGTACGGGTTTTTACTAAAAGTAGCCATCTCCTAGATATAAAAAAAATTGTTGAACTCTGTAGCGCTATAGTATGCAAACATGAAATATGAAATTTAAATTGCATTACTGTTCTAGAAAATAGGAAAACTTGAGAATACTTAGCGCATAAATTGGTCACTCATGTATACTCGGCAGCCACAATAAGACTATTTTCTCTGTTGGGCCCTATCCTAATGTGATAGAGGATTCACATTAGGATAGATCCCAGCAGAGAGATTCACCTTTCCTGCCTATTTGTCCTTCAATGTTTGCAGAACAACAAACTGCATGGACTGATACAATAGATAGTGAGCAGATATTCACCAAACTAACAAAGTTCGATTGTTCAATTAACCTGCGCCTTTGTCCCTCAAGGATAGCAGAACAATAAGCTGCAAGGGCTGATACAAAAGGTAGTCAGCAACCATTCAACAAACCAACAAACATCAATTCAACCTACAACCAGAGTCAGCGTTCAGGCTCATATGAACAACAGACCAAAACCCAAGACAGAAACAAAATAAATAAGATAAATAAATCCCCTATAAAGTAAATAAGTAAAAGCAATAGTGCATATAAATAACATTGGGTATTTAGTAAACACCATTTAAATCTCGATCTGTACATGCACCGCCTCCGGTGCCATTTTATTGAAGGCACAATGACCTGTCAGAAGCCATAGAGTGGAATACATAAGCTGAGCACCACATAAAGCCCCTCCCTACAGCCCCCCCCCCCCAGATCACGAGCATATCATTATCTCAGGAATGAAAATAATGATTAAAAAAGAGCCACAGGACGATTTCATCAACAAAGGTGTCATATTAATCAGTGACAGTGTATGTAGTTTACTGAGCACAGTCCTTTAAGTGGGCTTCCCCATAATGCCTTGCAGATGTCATATCACATAGTTTACCGCAGCTAATCAGGAGAGACTATCATAACCTGTATAAAACCCGAGGCAGGGAATGCAGCAGCCATTTTGTAATGAATCTAAATAGTGAGAAGAGATCACAGCTCAGCAATACAGATAGGTAAAGAAAGCCATAAAACACAGAATAAACATTACAAATAGTGTGTGACAGCACAACAGTGAAAGCAAGTGTGTGAATAAAAGAAAAGAAATACAAATTGATTGGCAGAGACAGGGGATTTATTGGGGGGCAATTGGAGATTTTTCAGTATTTCGTTGTGTAAACCTACAAGTGTATAATGTTTGGATTTGCGGTCACAAAACTTGCAACGGATTATGGCAGCGTTACGTATATTTGGCTGTGGATTTTCGCGTGGATTCCGATAAAATTGCTGCAGAAATTTCCCGTCGCAATGTTGCTTCACGTGAAAGTGGCAAAGTTGTCACCTGTGAAGGTGAATGATTGCATGATATAGTGTATCAATCGAGCGGATTCACTTCCAGACGAAGACTTTAGAATTAACCAATTAATTAGGAAACTATCAAATATTTGTGGACGGAAAGTCTAAAACGACAGGGGTAGCAGGGGCCCCCCGATAACACACAGAAGAAAACCGCAACTGAAAATGTCAGATGACGTGAGACCTGTTATATAGTACACCGCTGAGCTACAGAGCACAATAGACCGCAGGCTGCAGAGGACGGAGCTGAAGCCGAGTCCCGGAGCAGAGGAATCGTTTCAATGTATAAACTGCTAAATGCATTTCAGCCCTGGCGCCTGCCTGCCGTCAATGTAATCATCAATTTCCCTTCCATTAGTTGAAGGGGGCGAGTGCAGTTTATTTATTTCTCCTGTAAAAAGCACCCGGGCTCGCTGCAAAGTGTCTCATTAATGCAGAAGGTAGGTGGCTATCGATCCAGCAGCCGCACGAGGACTGACAGCTCCTAAATGTTCTCTGCTGACCTTTCAGAATTTCCAAATGATTTTGCTACATGTCATCATCATACAAGATGTAGAAGCCGAGACCCCCGGAGACGCAAAGAAGAACCCCACAAAAATCCTCCAACAGTTATAAGAGGCAAATTACTGAAGATATATTCTTGTACATAGGGAGCAGTATTATAGTAGTTATATTCTTGTACATAGGGGGCAGTATTATAGTAGTTATATTCTTGTACATAGGGGGCAGTATTATAGTAGTTATATTCTTGTACATAGGGGGCAGTATTATAGTAGTTATATTCTTGTACATAGGAGGCAGTATTATAGTAATTATATTCTTGTACATAGGAACAGTATTATAGTAATTATATTCTTGTACATAGGGGCAGTATTATAGTAGTTATATTCTTGTACATAGGGGGCAGTATTATAGTAGTTATATTCTTGTACATAGGAGCAGTATTATAGTAGTTATATTCTTGTACATAGGAGCAGTATTATAGTAGTTATATTCTTGTACATAGGGGGCAGTATTATAGTAGTTATATTCTTGTACATAGGGGGCAGTATTATAGTAGTTATATTCTTGTACATAGGAGGCAGTATTATAGTAGCTATATTCTTGTACATAGGGAGCAGTATTATAGTAGTTATATTCTTGTACATAGGGGGCAGTATTATAGTAGTTATATTCTTGTACATAGGGGGCAGTATTATAGTAGTTATATTCTTGTACATAGGGGGCAGTATTATAGTAGTTATATTCTTGTATATAGGAGCAGTATTATAGTAGTTATATTCTTGTACATAGGGGGCAGTATTATAGTAGTTATATTCTTGTACATAGGGGGCAGTATTATAGTAGTTATATTCTTGTACATAGGAGGCAGTATTATAGTAATTATATTCTTGTACATAGGAACAGTATTATAGTAATTATATTCTTGTACATAGGGGCAGTATTATAGTAGTTATACTCTTGTATATAGGGGGCAGTATTATAGTAGTTATATTCTTGTACATAGGGGGCAGTATTATAGTAGTTATATTCTTGTACATAGGAGGCAGTATTATAGTAATTATATTCTTGTACATAGGGGGCAGTATTATAGTAGTTATATTCTTGTACATAGGAGCAGTATTATAGTAGTTATATTATTGTATATAGGGGGCAGTATTATAGTAGTTATATTCTTGTACATAGGGGGCAGTATTATAGTAGTTATATTCTTGTATATAGGAGCAGTATTATAGTAGTCATATTCTTGCACATAGGGGGCAGTATTATAGTAGTTATATTCTTGTACATAGGGGGCAGTATTATAGTAGTTATATTCTTGTACATAGGAGCAGTATTATAGTAGTTATATTCTTGTACATAGGAGCAGTATTATAGTAGTTATATTCTTGTACATAGGGGGCAGTATTATAGTAGTTATATTCTTGTACATAGGGGGCAGTATTATAGTAGTTATATTCTTGTACATAGGAGCAGTATTATAGTAGTTATATTCTTGTACATAGGAGCAGTATTATAGTAGCTATATTCTTCTACATAGGGAGCAGTATTATAGTAGTTATATTCTTGTACATAGGGGGCAGTATTATAGTAGTTATATTCTTGTACATAGGGGGCAGTATTATAGTAGTTATATTCTTGTACATAGGAGCAGTATTATAGTAGTTATATTCTTGTACATAGGAGCAGTATTATAGTAGTTATATTCTTGTACATAGGGGGCAGTATTATAGTAGTTATATTCTTGTACATAGGGGGCAGTATTATAGTAGTTATATTCTTGTACATAGGAGGCAGTATTATAGTAGCTATATTCTTGTACATAGGGAGCAGTATTATAGTAGTTATATTCTTGTACATAGGGGGCAGTATTATAGTAGTTATATTCTTGTACATAGGGGGCAGTATTATAGTAGTTATATTCTTGTACATAGGGGGCAGTATTATAGTAGTTATATTCTTGTATATAGGAGCAGTATTATAGTAGTTGTATTCTTGTACATAGGGGGCAGTATTATAGTAGTTATATTCTTGAACATAGGGGGCAGTATTATAGTAGTTATATTCTTGTACATAGGGGGCAGTATTATAGTAGTTATATTCTTGTATATAGGAGCAGTATTATAGTAGTTATATTCTTGTACATAGGGAGCAGTATTATAGCAGTTATATTCTTGTACATAGGAGCAGTATTATAGTAGTTATATTCTTGTACATAGGAGCAGTATTATAGTAGTTATATTCTTGTACATAGGGGCAGTATTATAGTAGTTATATTCCTGTACATAGGGGACAGTATTATAGTAGTTATATTCTTGTACATAGGGAGCAGTATTATAGTAGTTATATTCTTGTACATAGGGGGCAGTATTATAGTAGTTATATTCTTGTACATAGGAGCAGTATTATAGTAGTTATATTCTTGTACATAGGAGCACTATTATAGTAGTTATATTCTTGTACATAGGGGGCAGTATTATAGTAGTTATATTCTTGTACATAGGGGGCAGTATTATAGTAGTTATATTCTTGTACATAGGAGCAGTATTATAGTAGTTATATTCTTGTACATAGGGGACAGTATTATAGTAGTTATATTCTTGTACATAGGGAGCAGTATTATAGTAGTTATATTCTTGTACATAGGGGGCAGTATTATAGTAGTTATATTCTTGTACATAGGGGGCAGTATTATAGTAGTTATATTCTTGAACATAGGGGGCAGTATTATAGTAGTTATATTCTTATACATAAGAGCAGTATTATAGCAGTTATATTCTTGTACATAGGGGCAGTATTATAGTAGTTATATTCTTGTACATAGGGGCAGTATTATAGTAGTTATATTCTTGTACATAGGGAGCAGTATTATAGTAGTTATATTCTTGTACATAGGGGACAGTATTATAGTAGTTATATTCTTGTACATAGGGAGCAGTATTATAGTAGTTATATTCTTGTACATAGGGGGCAGTATTATAGTAGTTATATTCTTGTACATAGGAGCAGTATTATAGTAGTTATATTCTTGTACATAGGAGCAGTATTATAGTAGTTATATTTTTGTACATAGGGGGCAGTATTATAGTAGTTATATTCTTGTACATAGGAGCAGTATTATAGTAGTTATATTCTTGTACATAGGAGCAGTATTATAGTAGTTATATTCTTGTATATAGTGGCAGTATTATAGTAGTTATATTCTTGTACATAGGGGGCAGTTTTATAGTAGTTATATTCTTGTATATAGGAGCAGTATTATAGTAGTTATATTCTTGTACATAGGGGGCAGTATTATAGTAGTTATATTCTTGTACATAGGAGCAGTATTATAGTAGTTATATTCTTGTACATAGGGGGCAGTATTATAGTAGTTATATTCTTGTACAGAGGGCGCAGTATTATAGTAGTTATATTCTTGTATATAGTGGCAGTATTATAGTAGTTATATTCTTGTACATAGGGGGCAGTATTATAGTAGTTATATTCTTGTACATAGGGCAGTATTATAGTAGTTATATTCTTGTACATAGGGGCAGTATTATAGTAGTTATATTCTTATACATAGGAGCAGTATTATAGTAGTTATATTCTAGTACATAGGGGCAGCATTATAGTAGTTATATTCTTGTACATAGGGGCAGTATTATAGTAATTATATTCTTGCACATAGGAGCAGTATTATAGTAGTTATATTCTTGCACATAGGAGCAGTATTATAGTAGTTATATTCTTGTACATAGGAGCAGTATTATAGTAGTTATATTCTTGTACATAGGAGCAGTATTATAGTAGTTATATTCTTGTACATAGGAGGTAGTATTATAGTAGTTATATTCTTGTACATAGGGGGCAGTATTATAGTAGTTATATTCTTGTACATAGGAGCAGTATTATAGTAGTTATATTCTTGTACATAGGGGGCAGTATTATAGTAGTTATATTCTTGTACATAGGAGCAGTATTATAGTAGTTATATTCTTGTACATAGGAGCAGTATTATAGTAGTTATATTCTTGTACATAGGGGCAGTATTATAGTAGTTATATTCTTGTACATAGGGGGCAGTATTATAGTAGTTATATTCTTGTACATAGGAGCAGTATTATAGTAGTTATATTCTTGTACATAGGAGCAGTATTATAGTAGTTATATTCTTGTACATAGGAGCAGTATTATAGTAGTTATATTCTTGTACATAGGGGGCAGTGTTATAGTAGTTATATTCTTGTACATAGGGGCAGTATTATAGTAGTTATATTCTTGTACATAGGGAGCAGTAATATAGTAGTTATATTCTTGTACATAGGGGGCAGTATTATAGTAGTTATATTCTTGTACATAGGGGGCAGTATTATAGTAGTTATATTCTTGTACATAGGAGCAGTATTATAGTAGTTATATTCTTGTACATAGGGGGCAGTATTATAGTAGTTATATTCTTGTACATAGGGGGCAGTATTATAGTAGTTATATTCTTGTACATAGGGGGCAGTGTTATAGTAGTTATATTCTTGTACATAGGAGCAGTATTATAGTAGTTATATTCTTGTACATAGGAGCAGTATTATAGTAGTTATATTCTTGTACATAGGAGCAGTATTATAGTGGTTATATTCTTGTACATAGGAGTAGTATTATAGTAGTTATATTCTTGTACATAGGGGCAGTATTGTAGTAGTTATATTCTTGTACATAGGAGCAGTATTATAGTAGTTATATTCTTGTACATAGGGGGCAGTATTATAGTAGTTATATTCTTGTATATAGGGGCAGTATTATAGTAGTTATATTCTTGTACATAGGGGCAGTATTATAGTAGTTATATTCTTTTACATAGGAGGCAGTATTATAGTAGTTATATTCTTGTACATAGGGAGCAGTATTATAGTAGTTATATTCTTGTACATAGGGGGCAGTATTATAGTAGTTATATTCTTGCACATAGGGGGCAGTATTATAGTAGTTATATTCTTGTACATAGGAGCAGTATTACAGTAGTTATATTCTTGTACATAGGGGGCAGTATTATAGTAGTTATATTCTTGTACATAGGGGGCAGTATTATAGTAGTTATATTCTTGTACATAGGGGCAGTATTATAGTAGTTATATTCTTGTACATAGGGGGCAGTATTATAGTAGTTATATTCTTGTACATAGGAGCAGTATTATAGTAGTTATATTCTTGTACATAGGAGCAGTATTATAGTAATTATATTCTTGTATATAGGGGGCAGTTTTATAGTAGTTATATTCTTGTATATAGGAGCAGTATTATAGTAGTTATATTCTTGTACATAGGAGCAGTATTATAGTAGTTATATTCTTGTATATAGTGGCAGTATTATAGTAGTTATATTCTTGTACATAGGGGGCAGTATTATAGTAGTTATATTCTTGTACATAGGGGACAGTATTATAGTAGTTATATTCTTGTACATAGGGAGCAGTATTATAGTAGTTATATTCTTGTACATAGGGGGCAGTATTATAGTAGTTATATTCTTGTACATAGGAGCAGTATTATAGTAGTTATATTCTTGTACATAGGAGCAGTATTATAGTAGTTATATTTTTGTACATAGGGGGCAGTATTATAGTAGTTATATTCTTGTACATAGGAGCAGTATTATAGTAGTTATTCTTGTACATAGGAGCAGTATTATAGTAGTTATATTCTTGTACATAGGGAGCAGTATTATAGTAGTTATATTCTTGTACATAGGGACAGTATTATAGTAGTTATATTCTTGTACATAGGGGGCAGTATTATAGTAGTTATATTCTTGTACATAGGGGGCAGTATTATAGTAGTTATATTCCTGTACATAGGGGGCAGTATTATAGTAGTTATATTCTTGTACATAGGAGCAGTATTATAGTAGTTATATTCTAGTACATAGGAGGCAGTATTATAGTAGTTATATTCTTGTACATAGGGGGCAGTATTATAGTAGTTATATTCTTGTATATAGTGGCAGTATTATAGTAGTTATATTCTTGTACATAGGGGGCAGTATTATAGTAGTTATATTCTTGTACATAGGGGACAGTATTATAGTAGTTATATTCTTGTACATAGGGAGCAGTATTATAGTAGTTATATTCTTGTACATAGGGGGCAGTATTATAGTAGTTATATTCTTGTACATAGGAGCAGTATTATAGTAGTTATATTCTTGTACATAGGAGCAGTATTATAGTAGTTATATTTTTGTACATAGGGGGCAGTATTATAGTAGTTATATTCTTGTACATAGGAGCAGTATTATAGTAGTTATTCTTGTACATAGGAGCAGTATTATAGTAGTTATATTCTTGTACATAGGGAGCAGTATTATAGTAGTTATATTCTTGTACATAGGGACAGTATTATAGTAGTTATATTCTTGTACATAGGGGGCAGTATTATAGTAGTTATATTCTTGTACATAGGGGGCAGTATTATAGTAGTTATATTCCTGTACATAGGGGGCAGTATTATAGTAGTTATATTCTTGTACATAGGAGCAGTATTATAGTAGTTATATTCTAGTACATAGGAGGCAGTATTATAGTAGTTATATTCTTGTACATAGGGGGCAGTATTATAGTAGTTATATTCTTGTACATAGGGAGCAGCATTATAGTAGTTATATTCTTGTACATAGGGGGCAGTATTATAGTAATTATATTCTTGTACATAGGAGCAGTATTATAGTAGTTATATTCTTGTACATAGGAGCAGTATTATAGTAGTTATATTCTTGTACATAGGGGGCAGTATTATAGTAGTTATATTCCTGTACATAGGAGCAGTATTATGTAGCTATATTCTTGTACATAGGAGCAGTATTATAGTAGTTATATTCTTGTACATGGGGGCAGTATTATAGTAGTTATATTCTTGTACATAGGGGCAGTATTATAGTAGTTATATTCTTGTACATAGGAGCAGTATTATAGTAGTTATATTCTTGTACATAGGGACAGTATTATAGTAGTTATATCCTGTACATAGGAGCAGTATTATTTAGCTATATTCTTGTACATAGGGAGCGTTATTATAGTAGTTATATTCTTGTACATAGGAGCAGTATTATAGTAGTTATATTCTTGTACATAGGGGGCAGTATTATAGTAGTTATATTCTTGTACATAGGAGCAGTATTAAAGTAGTTATATTCTTGTACATAGGGGCAGTATTATAGTAGTTATATTCTTGTATATAGGGGCTGTATTATAGTAGTTATATTCTTGTATATAGGGGGCAGTATTATAGTAGTTATATTCTTGTACATAGGAGCAGTATTATAGTAGTTATATTCTTGTACATAGGAGCAGTATTATAGTAGTTATATTCTTGTTCATAGGGGGCAGTATTATAGTAGTTATATTCTTGTACATAGGAGCAGTATTATAGTAGTTATATTCTTGCACATAGGAGCAGTATTATAGTAGTTATATTCTTGTACATAGGGGCAGTATTATAGTAGTTATATTCTTGCACATAGGAGCAGTATTATAGTAGTTATATTCTTGTACATAGGGACAGTATTATAGTAGTTATATTCTTGTACATAGGGGCAGTATTGTAGTAGTTATATTCTTGTACATAGGGGCAGTATTGTAGTAGTTATATTCTTGTACATAGGAGCAGTATTATAGTAGTTATATTCTTGTACATAGGGGGCAGTATTATAGTAGTTATGTTCTTGTATATAGGGGGCAGTATTATAGTAGTTATATTCTTGTACATAGGGGCAGTATTATAGTAGTTATATTCTTGTACATAGGAGGCAGTATTATAGTAGTTATATTCTTGTACATAGGGAGCAGTATTATAGTAGTTATATTCTTGTACATAGGGGGCAGTATTATAGTAGTTATATTCTTGCAGATAGGGGGCAGTATTATAGTAGTTATATTCTTGTACATAGGAGCAGTATTACAGTAGTTATATTCTTGTACATAGGGGGCAGTATTATAGTAGTTATATTCTTGTACATAGGGGGCAGTATTATAGTAGTTATATTCTTGTACATAGGGGCAGTATTATAGTAGTTATATTCTTGTACATAGGGGGCAGTATTATAGTAGTTATATTCTTGTACATAGGAGCAGTATTATAGTAGTTATATTCTTGTACATAGAAGCAGTATTATAGTAGTTATATTCTTGTATATATGGGGCAGTTTTATAGTAGTTATATTCTTGTATATAGGAGCAGTATTATAGTAGTTATATTCTTGTACATAGGAGCAGTATTATAGTAGTTATATTCTTGTATATAGTGGCAGTATTATAGTAGTTATATTCTTGTACATAGGGGGCAGTTTTATAGTAGTTATATTCTTGTATATAGGAGCATTATTATAGTATTTATATTCTTGTACATAGGGGGCAGTATTATAGTAGTTATATTCTTGTACATAGGAGCAGTATTATAGTAGTTATATTCTTGTACATAGGGGGCAGTATTATAGTAGTTATATTATTGTACAGAGGGCGCAGTATTATAGTAGTTATATTCTTGTATATAGTGGCAGTATTATAGTAGTTATATTCTTGTACATAGGGGGCAGTATTATAGTAGTTATATTCTTGTACATAGGAGCAGTATTATAGTAGTTATATTCTTGTACGTAGGAGCAGTATTATAGTAGTTATATTCTTGTTCATAGGGGGCAGTATTATAGTAGTTATATTCTTGTACATAGGAGCAGTATTATAGTAGTTATATTCTTGCACATAGGAGCAGTATTATAGTAGTTATATTCTTGTACATAGGGGCAGTATTATAGTAGTTATATTCTTGCACATAGGAGCAGTATTATAGTAGTTATATTCTTGTACATAGGGACAGTATTATAGTAGTTATATTCTTGTACATAGGGGCAGTATTGTAGTAGTTATATTCTTGTACATAGGGGCAGTATTGTAGTAGTTATATTCTTGTACATAGGAGCAGTATTATAGTAGTTATATTCTTGTACATAGGGGGCAGTATTATAGTAGTTATGTTCTTGTATATAGGGGGCAGTATTATAGTAGTTATATTCTTGTACATAGGGGCAGTATTATAGTAGTTATATTCTTGTACATAGGAGGCAGTATTATAGTAGTTATATTCTTGTACATAGGGAGCAGTATTATAGTAGTTATATTCTTGTACATAGGGGGCAGTATTATAGTAGTTATATTCTTGCAGATAGGGGGCAGTATTATAGTAGTTATATTCTTGTACATAGGAGCAGTATTACAGTAGTTATATTCTTGTACATAGGGGGCAGTATTATAGTAGTTATATTCTTGTACATAGGGGGCAGTATTATAGTAGTTATATTCTTGTACATAGGGGCAGTATTATAGTAGTTATATTCTTGTACATAGGGGGCAGTATTATAGTAGTTATATTCTTGTACATAGGAGCAGTATTATAGTAGTTATATTCTTGTACATAGAAGCAGTATTATAGTAGTTATATTCTTGTATATATGGGGCAGTTTTATAGTAGTTATATTCTTGTATATAGGAGCAGTATTATAGTAGTTATATTCTTGTACATAGGAGCAGTATTATAGTAGTTATATTCTTGTATATAGTGGCAGTATTATAGTAGTTATATTCTTGTACATAGGGGGCAGTTTTATAGTAGTTATATTCTTGTATATAGGAGCATTATTATAGTAGTTATATTCTTGTACATAGGGGGCAGTATTATAGTAGTTATATTCTTGTACATAGGAGCAGTATTATAGTAGTTATATTCTTGTACATAGGGGGCAGTATTATAGTAGTTATATTATTGTACAGAGGGCGCAGTATTATAGTAGTTATATTCTTGTATATAGTGGCAGTATTATAGTAGTTATATTCTTGTACATAGGGGGCAGTATTATAGTAGTTATATTCTTGTACATAGGGCAGTATTATAGTAGTTATATTCTTGTACATAGGGGCAGTATTATAGTAGTTATATTCTTATACATAGGAGCAGTATTATAGTAGTTATATTCTAGTACATAGGGGCAGCATTATAGTAGTTATATTCTTGTACATAGGGGCAGTATTATAGTAATTATATTCTTGCACATAGGAGCAGTATTATAGTAGTTATATTCTTGCACATAGGAGCAGTATTATAGTAGTTATATTCTTGTACATAGGAGCAGTATTATAGTAGTTATATTCTTGTACATAGGAGCAGTATTATAGTAGTTATATTCTTGTACATAGGAGGTAGTATTATAGTAGTTATATTCTTGTACATAGGGGGCAGTATTATAGTAGTTATATTCTTGTACATAGGAGCAGTATTATAGTAGTTATATTCTTGTACATAGGGGGAAGTATTATAGTAGTTATATTCTTGCACATAGGAGCAGTATTATAGTAGTTATATTCTTGTACATAGGAGCAGTATTATAGTAGTTATATTCTTGTACATAGGGGCAGTATTATAGTAGTTATATTCTTGTACATAGGGGGCAGTATTATAGTAGTTATATTCTTGTACATAGGAGCAGTATTATAGTAGTTATATTCTTGTACATAGGAGCAGTATTATAGTAGTTATATTCTTGTACATAGGAGCAGTATTATAGTAGTTATATTCTTGTACATAGGGGGCAGTGTTATAGTAGTTATATTCTTATACATAGGGGCAGTATTATAGTAGTTATATTCTTGTACATAGGGAGCAGTATTATAGTAGTTATATTCTTGTACATAGGGGGCAGTATTATAGTAGTTATATTCTTGTATATAGGGGGCAGTATTATAGTAGTTATATTCTTGTACATAGGGGCAGTATTATAGTAGTTATATTCTTGTACATAGGAGGCAGTATTATAGTAGTTATATTCTTGTACATAGGGAGCAGTATTATAGTAGTTATATTCTTGTACATAGGGGGCAGTATTATAGTAGTTATATTCTTGTACATAGGAGCAGTATTATAGTAGTTATATTCTTGTACATAGGAGGCAGTATTATAGTAGTTATATTCTTGTACATAGGGAGCAGTATTATAGTAGTTATATTCTTGTACATAGGGGGCAGTATTATAGTAGTTATATTCTTGTACATAGGAGCAGTATTATAGTAGTTATATTCTTGTACATAGAAGCAGTATTATAGTAGTTATATTCTTGTATATAGGGGGCAGTTTTATAGTAGTTATATTCTTGTACATAGGGGCAGTATTATAGTAGTTATATTCTTGTACATAGGGGCAGTATTATAGTAGTTATATTCTTGTACATAGGAGGCAGTATTATAGTAGTTATATTCTTGTACATAGGGAGCAGTATTATAGTAGTTATATTCTTGTACATAGGGGGCAGTATTATAGTAGTTATATTCTTGTACATAGGGGGCAGTATTATAGTAGTTATATTCTTGTATATAGGGGGCAGTATTATAGTAGTTATATTCTTGTACATAGGGGCAGTATTATAGTAGTTATATTCTTGTACATAGGAGGCAGTATTATAGTAGTTATATTCTTGTACATAGGGAGCAGTATTATAGTAGTTATATTCTTGTACATAGGGGGCAGTATTATAGTAGTTATATTCTTGCACATAGGGGGCAGTATTATAGTAGTTATATTCTTGTACATAGGAGCAGTATTACAGTAGTTATATTCTTGTACATAGGGGGCAGTATTATAGTAGTTATATTCTTGTACATAGGGGGCAGTATTATAGTAGTTATATTCTTGTACATAGGGGCAGTATTATAGTAGTTATATTCTTGTACATAGGGGGCAGTATTATAGTAGTTATATTCTTGTACATAGGAGCAGTATTATAGTAGTTATATTCTTGTACATAGAAGCAGTATTATAGTAGTTATATTCTTGCATATAGGGGGCAGTTTTATAGTAGTTATATTCTTGTATATAGGAGCAGTATTATAGTAGTTATATTCTTGTACATAGGAGCAGTATTATAGTAGTTATATTCTTGTATATAGGGGGCAGTTTTATAGTAGTTATATTCTTGTATATAGGAGCAGTATTATAGTAGTTATATTCTTGTACATAGGGGGCAGTTTTATAGTAGTTATATTCTTGTATATAGGAGCAGTATTATAGTAGTTATATTCTTGTACATAGGGGGCAGTATTATAGTAGTTATATTCTTGTACATAGGAGCAGTATTATAGTAGTTATATTCTTGTACATAGGGGGCAGTATTATAGTAGTTATATTCTTGTACAGAGGGCGCAGTATTATAGTAGTTTTATTCTTGTATATAGTGGCAGTATTATAGTAGTTATATTCTTGTACATAGGGGGCAGTATTATAGTAGTTATATTCTTGTACATAGGGCAGTATTATAGTAGTTATATTCTTGTACATAGGGGCAGTATTATAGTAGTTATATTCTTATACATAGGAGCAGTATTATAGTAGTTATATTCTAGTACATAGGGGCAGCATTATAGTAGTTATATTCTTGTACATAGGGGCAGTATTATAGTAATTATATTCTTGCACATAGGAGCAGTATTATAGTAGTTATATTCTTGCACATAGGAGCAGTATTATAGTAGTTATATTCTTGTACATAGGAGCAGTATTATAGTAGTTATATTCTTGTACATAGGAGCAGTATTATAGTAGTTATATTCTTGTACATAGGAGGTAGTATTATAGTAGTTATATTCTTGTACATAGGGGGCAGTATTATAGTAGTTATATTCTTGTACATAGGAGCAGTATTATAGTAGTTATATTCTTGTACATAGGGGGCAGTATTATAGTAGTTATATTCTTGTACATAGGAGCAGTATTATAGTAGTTATATTCTTGTACATAGGAGCAGTATTATAGTAGTTATATTCTTGTACATAGGGGCAGTATTATAGTAGTTATATTCTTGTACATAGGGGGCAGTATTATAGTAGTTATATTCTTGTACATAGGAGCAGTATTATAGTAGTTATATTCTTGTACATAGGAGCAGTATTATAGTAGATATATTCTTGTACATAGGAGCAGTATTATAGTAGTTATATTCTTGTACATAGGGGGCAGTGTTATAGTAGTTATATTCTTATACATAGGGGCAGTATTATAGTAGTTATATTCTTGTACATAGGGAGCAGTATTATAGTAGTTATATTCTTGTACATAGGGGCAGTATTATAGTAGTTATATTCTTGTACATAGGGGGCAGTATTATAGTTGTTATATTCTTGTACATAGGAGCAGTATTATAGTAGTTATATTCTTGTACATAGGAGCAGTATTATAGTAGTTATATTCTTGTACATAGGAGCAGTATTATAGTAGTTATATTCTTGTACATAGGGGGCAGTATTATAGTAGTTATATTCTTGTACATAGGGGGCAGTATTATAGTAGTTATATTCTTGTACATAGGGGGCAGTGTTATAGTAGTTATATTCTTGTACATAGGAGCAGTATTATAGTAGTTATATTCTTGTACATAGGAGCAGTATTATAGTAGTTATATTCTTGTACATAGGAGCAGTATTATAGTAGTTATATTCTTGTACATAGGGGGCAGTGTTATAGTAGTTATATTCTTATACATAGGGGCAGTATTATAGTAGTTATATTCTTGTACATAGGGAGCAGTATTATAGTAGTTATATTCTTGCACATAGGGGGCAGTATTATAGTAGTTATATTCTTGTATATAGGGGGCAGTATTATAGTAGTTATATTCTTGTACATAGGGGCAGTATTATAGTAGTTATATTCTTGTACATAGGAGGCAGTATTATAGTAGTTATATTCTTGTACATAGGGAGCAGTATTATAGTAGTTATATTCTTGTACATAGGGGGCAGTATTATAGTAGTTATATTCTTGCACATAGGGGGCAGTATTATAGTAGTTATATTATTGTACAGAGGGCGCAGTATTATAGTAGTTATATTCTTGTATATAGTGGCAGTATTATAGTAGTTATATTCTTGTACATAGGGGGCAGTATTATAGTAGTTATATTCTTGTACATAGGGCAGTATTATAGTAGTTATATTCTTGTACATAGGGGCAGTATTATAGTAGTTATATTCTTATACATAGGAGCAGTATTATAGTAGTTATATTCTAGTACATAGGGGCAGCATTATAGTAGTTATATTCTTGTACATAGGGGCAGTATTATAGTAATTATATTCTTGCACATAGGAGCAGTATTATAGTAGTTATATTCTTGCACATAGGAGCAGTATTATAGTAGTTATATTCTTGTACATAGGAGCAGTATTATAGTAGTTATATTCTTGTACATAGGAGCAGTATTATAGTAGTTATATTCTTGTACATAGGAGGTAGTATTATAGTAGTTATATTCTTGTACATAGGGGGCAGTATTATAGTAGTTATATTCTTTTACATAGGAGCAGTATTATAGTAGTTATATTCTTGTACATAGGGGGAAGTATTATAGTAGTTATATTCTTGTACGTAGGAGCAGTATTATAGTAGTTATATTCTTGTACATAGGAGCAGTATTATAGTAGTTATATTCTTGTACATAGGGGCAGTATTATAGTAGTTATATTCTTGTACATAGGGGGCAGTATTATAGTAGTTATATTCTTGTACATAGGAGCAGTATTATAGTAGTTATATTCTTGTACATAGGAGCAGTATTATAGTAGTTATATTCTTGTACATAGGAGCAGTATTATAGTAGTTATATTCTTGTACATAGGGGGCAGTGTTATAGTAGTTATATTCTTATACATAGGGGCAGTATTATAGTAGTTATATTCTTGTACATAGGAGCAGTATTATAGTAGTTATATTCTTGTATATAGGGGGCAGTATTATAGTAGTTATATTCTTGTACATAGGGGCAGTATTATAGTAGTTATATTCTTGTACATAGGAGGCAGTATTATAGTAGTTATATTCTTGTACATAGGGAGCAGTATTATAGTAGTTATATTCTTGTACATAGGGGGCAGTATTATAGTAGTTATATTCTTGTACATAGGAGCAGTATTATAGTAGTTATATTCTTGTACATAGGAGGCAGTATTATAGTAGTTATATTCTTGTACATAGGGAGCAGTATTATAGTAGTTATATTCTTGTACATAGGGGGCAGTATTATAGTAGTTATATTCTTGTACATAGGAGCAGTATTATAGTAGTTATATTCTTGTACATAGAAGCAGTATTATAGTAGTTATATTCTTGTATATAGGGGGCAGTTTTATAGTAGTTATATTCTTGTACATAGGGGCAGTATTATAGTAGTTATATTCTTGTACATAGGGGCAGTATTATAGTAGTTATATTCTTGTACATAGGAGGCAGTATTATAGTAGTTATATTCTTGTACATAGGGAGCAGTATTATAGTAGTTATATTCTTGTACATAGGGGGCAGTATTATAGTAGTTATATTCTTGTACATAGGAGCAGTATTATAGTAGTTATATTCTTGTACATAGAAGCAGTATTATAGTAGTTATATTCTTGTATATAGGGGGCAGTTTTATAGTAGTTATATTCTTGTATATAGGAGCAGTATTATAGTAGTTATATTCTTGTACATAGGAGCAGTATTATAGTAGTTATATTCTTGTATATAGTGGCAGTATTATAGTAGTTATATTCTTGTACATAGGGGGCAGTTTTATAGTAGTTATATTCTTGTATATAGGAGCAGTATTATAGTAGTTATATTCTTGTACATAGGGGGCAGTATTATAGTAGTTATATTCTTGTACATAGGAGCAGTATTATAGTAGTTATATTCTGGTACATAGGGGGCAGTATTATAGTAGTTATATTCTTGTACAGAGGGCGCAGTATTATAGTAGTTATATTCTTGTATATAGTGGCAGTATTATAGTAGTTATATTCTTGTACATAGGGGGCAGTATTATAGTAGTTATATTCTTGCACATAGGGCAGTATTATAGTAGTTATATTCTTGTACATAGGGGCAGTATTATAGTAGTTATATTCTTATACATAGGAGCAGTATTATAGTAGTTATATTCTAGTACATAGGGGCAGCATTATAGTAGTTATATTCTTGTACATAGGGGCAGTATTATAGTAATTATATTCTTGCACATAGGAGCAGTATTATAGTAGTTATATTCTTGCACATAGGAGCAGTATTATAGTAGTTATATTCTTGTACATAGGAGCAGTATTATAGTAGTTATATTCTTGTACATAGGAGCAGTATTATAGTAGTTATATTCTTGTACATAGGAGGTAGTATTATAGTAGTTATATTCTTGTACATAGGGGGCAGTATTATAGTAGTTATATTCTTGTACATAGGAGCAGTATTATAGTAGTTATAGTCTTGTACATAGGGGGCACTATTATAGTAGTTATATTCTTGTACATAGGAGCAGTATTATAGTAGTTATATTCTTGTACATAGGAGCAGTATTATAGTAGTTATATTCTTGTACATAGGGGCAGTATTATAGTAGTTATATTCTTGTACATAGGGGGCAGTATAATAGTAGTTATATTCTTGTACATAGGAGCAGTATTATAGTAGTTATATTCTTGTACATAGGAGCAGTATTATAGTAGTTATATTCTTGTACATAGGAGCAGTATTATAGTAGTTATATTCTTGTACATAGGGGGCAGTGTTATAGTAGTTATATTCTTATACATAGGGGCAGTATTATAGTAGTTATATTCTTGTACATAGGGAGCAGTATTATAGTAGTTATATTCTTGTACATAGGGGGCAGTATTATAGTAGTTATATTCTTGTATATAGGGGGCAGTATTATAGTAGTTATATTCTTGTACATAGGGGCAGTATTATAGTAGTTATATTCTTGTACATAGGAGGCAGTATTATAGTAGTTATATTCTTGTACATAGGGAGCAGTATTATAGTAGTTATATTCTTGTACATAGGGGGCAGTATTATAGTAGTTATATTCTTGCACATAGGGGGCAGTATTATAGTAGTTATATTCTTGTACATAGGAGCAGTATTACAGTAGTTATATTCTTGTACATAGGGGGCAGTATTATAGTAGTTATATTCTTGTACATAGGGGGCAGTATTATAGTAGTTATATTCTTGTACATAGGGGCAGTATTATAGTAGTTATATTCTTGTACATAGGGGGCAGTATTATAGTAGTTATATTCTTGTACATAGGAGCAGTATTATAGTAGTTATATTCTTGTACATAGAAGCAGTATTATAGTAGTTATATTCTTGTATATAGGGGGCAGTTTTATAGTAGTTATATTCTTGTATATAGGAGCAGTATTATAGTAGTTATATTCTTGTACATAGGAGCAGTATTATAGTAGTTATATTCTTGTATATAGTGGCAGTATTATAGTAGTTATATTCTTGTACATAGGGGGCAGTTTTATAGTAGTTATATTCTTGTATATAGGAGCAGTATTATAGTAGTTATATTCTTGTACATAGGGGGCAGTATTATAGTAGTTATATTCTTGTACATAGGAGCAGTATTATAGTAGTTATATTCTTGTACATAGGGGGCAGTATTATAGTAGTTATATTCTTGTACAGAGGGCGCAGTATTATAGTAGTTATATTCTTGTATATAGTGGCAGTATTATAGTAGTTATATTCTTGTACATAGGGGGCAGTATTATAGTAGTTATATTCTTGTACATAGGGCAGTATTATAGTAGTTATATTCTTGTACATAGGGGCAGTATTATAGTAGTTATATTCTTATACATAGGAGCAGTATTATAGTAGTTATATTCTAGTACATAGGGGCAGCATTATAGTAGTTATATTCTTGTACATAGGAGCAGTATTATAGTAGTTATATTCTTGTACATAGGGGGCAGTATTATAGTAGTTATATTCTTGTATATAGGGGGCAGTTTTATAGTAGTTATATTCTTGTATATAGGAGCAGTATTATAGTAGTTATATTCTTGTACATAGGAGCAGTATTATAGTAGTTATATTCTTGTATATAGTGGCAGTATTATAGTAGTTATATTCTTGTACATAGGGGGCAGTTTTATAGTAGTTATATTCTTGTATATAGGAGCAGTATTATAGTAGTTATATTCTTGTACATAGGGGGCAGTATTATAGTAGTTATATTCTTGTACATAGGAGCAGTATTATAGTAGTTATATTCTTGTACATAGGGGGCAGTATTATAGTAGTTATATTCTTGTACAGAGGGCGCAGTATTATAGTAGTTATATTCTTGTATATAGTGGCAGTATTATAGTAGTTATATTCTTGTACATAGGGGGCAGTATTACAGTAGTTATATTCTTGTACATAGGGCAGTATTATAGTAGTTATATTCTTGTACATAGGGGCAGTATTATAGTAGTTATATTCTTATACATAGGAGCAGTATTATAGTAGTTATATTCTAGTACATAGGGGCAGCATTATAGTAGTTATATTCTTGTACATAGGGGCAGTATTATAGTAATTATATTCTTGCACATAGGAGCAGTATTATAGTAGTTATATTCTTGCACATAGGAGCAGTATTATAGTAGTTATATTCTTGTACATAGGAGCAGTATTATAGTAGTTATATTCTTGTACATAGGAGCAGTATTATAGTAGTTATATTCTTGTACATAGGAGGTAGTATTATAGTAGTTATATTCTTGTACATAGGGGGCAGTATTATAGTAGTTATATTCTTGTACATAGGAGCAGTATTATAGTAGTTATATTCTTGTACATAGGGGGCAGTATTATAGTAGTTATATTCTTGTACATAGGAGCAGTATTATAGTAGTTATATTCTTGTACATAGGAGCAGTATTATAGTAGTTATATTCTTGTACATAGGGGCAGTATTATAGTAGTTATATTCTTGTACATAGGGGGCAGTATTATAGTAGTTATATTCTTGTACATAGGAGCAGTATTATAGTAGTTATATTCTTGTACATAGGAGCAGTATTATAGTAGATATATTCTTGTACATAGGAGCAGTATTATAGTAGTTATATTCTTGTACATAGGGGGCAGTGTTATAGTAGTTATATTCTTATACATAGGGGCAGTATTATAGTAGTTATATTCTTGTACATAGGGAGCAGTATTATAGTAGTTATATTCTTGTACATAGGGGGCAGTATTATAGTAGTTATATTCTTGTACATAGGGGGCAGTATTATAGTAGTTATATTCTTGTACATAGGAGCAGTATTATAGTAGTTATATTCTTGTACATAGGAGCAGTATTATAGTAGTTATATTCTTGTACATAGGAGCAGTATTATAGTAGTTATATTCTTGTACATAGGGGGCAGTATTATAGTAGTTATATTCTTGTACATAGGGGGCAGTATTATAGTAGTTATATTCTTGTACATAGGGGGCAGTGTTATAGTAGTTATATTCTTGTACATAGGAGCAGTATTATAGTAGTTATATTCTTGTACATAGGAGCAGTATTATAGTAGTTATATTCTTGTACATAGGAGCAGTATTATAGTAGTTATATTCTTGTACATAGGGGGCAGTGTTATAGTAGTTATATTCTTATACATAGGGGCAGTATTATAGTAGTTATATTCTTGTACATAGGGAGCAGTATTATAGTAGTTATATTCTTGCACATAGGGGGCAGTATTATAGTAGTTATATTCTTGTATATAGGGGGCAGTATTATAGTAGTTATATTCTTGTACATAGGGGCAGTATTATAGTAGTTATATTCTTGTACATAGGAGGCAGTATTATAGTAGTTATATTCTTGTACATAGGGAGCAGTATTATAGTAGTTATATTCTTGTACATAGGGGGCAGTATTATAGTAGTTATATTCTTGCACATAGGGGGCAGTATTATAGTAGTTATATTCTTGTACATAGGAGCAGTATTACAGTAGTTATATTCTTGTACATAGGGGGCAGTATTATAGTAGTTATATTCTTGTACATAGGGGGCAGTATTATAGTAGTTATATTCTTGTACATAGGGGCAGTATTATAGTAGTTATATTCTTGTACATAGGGGGCAGTATTATAGTAGTTATATTCTTGTACATAGGAGCAGTATTATAGTAGTTATATTCTTGTACATAGAAGCAGTATTATAGTAGTTATATTCTTGTATATAGGGGGCAGTTTTATAGTAGTTATATTCTTGTATATAGGAGCAGTATTATAGTAGTTATATTCTTGTACATAGGAGCAGTATTATAGTAGTTATATTCTTGTATATAGTGGCAGTATTATAGTAGTTATATTCTTGTACATAGGGGGCAGTTTTATAGTAGTTATATTCTTGTATATAGGAGCAGTATTATAGTAGTTATATTCTTGTACATAGGGGGCAGTATTATAGTAGTTATATTCTTGTACATAGGAGCAGTATTATAGTAGTTATATTCTTGTACATAGGGGGCAGTATTATAGTAGTTATATTCTTGTACAGAGGGCGCAGTATTATAGTAGTTATATTCTTGTATATAGTGGCAGTATTATAGTAGTTATATTTTTGTACATAGGGGGCAGTATTATAGTAGTTATATTCTTGTACATAGGGCAGTATTATAGTAGTTATATTCTTGTACATAGGGGCAGTATTATAGTAGTTATATTCTTATACATAGGAGCAGTATTATAGTAGTTATATTCTAGTACATAGGGGCAGCATTATAGTAGTTATATTCTTGTACATAGGGGCAGTATTATAGTAATTATATTCTTGCACATAGGAGCAGTATTATAGTAGTTATATTCTTGCACATAGGAGCAGTATTATAGTAGTTATATTCTTGTACATAGGAGCAGTATTATAGTAGTTATATTCTTGTACATAGGAGCAGTATTATAGTAGTTATATTCTTGTACATAGGAGGTAGTATTATAGTAGTTATATTCTTGTACATAGGGGGCAGTATTATAGTAGTTATATTCTTGTACATAGGAGCAGTATTATAGTAGTTATATTATTGTACATAGGGGGCAGTATTATAGTAGTTATATTCTTGTACATAGGAGCAGTATTATAGTAGTTATATTCTTGTACATAGGAGCAGTATTATAGTAGTTATATTCTTGTACATAGGGGCAATATTATAGTAGTTATATTCTTGTACATAGGGGGCAGTATTATAGTAGTTATATTCTTGTACATAGGAGCAGTATTATAGTAGTTATATTCTTGTACATAGGAGCAGTATTATAGTAGTTATATTCTTGTACATAGGAGCAGTATTATAGTAGTTATATTCTTGTACATAGGGGGCAGTGTTATAGTAGTTATATTCTTATACATAGGGGCAGTATTATAGTAGTTATATTCTTGTACATAGGGAGCAGTATTATAGTACTTATATTCTTGTACATAGGGGGCAGTATTATAGTAGTTATATTCTTGTACATAGGGGACAGTATTATAGTAGTTATATTCTTGTACATAGGAGCAGTATTATAGTAGTTATATTCTTGTACATAGGAGCAGTATTATAGTAGTTATATTCTTGTACATAGGAGCAGTATTATAGTAGTTATATTCTTGTACATAGGGGGCAGTATTATAGTAGTTATATTCTTGTACATAGGGGCAGTATTATAGTAGTTATATTCTTGTACATAGGGGGCAGTGTTATAGTAGTTATATTCTTGTACATAGGAGCAGTATTATAGTAGTTATATTCTTGTACATAGGAGCAGTATTATAGTAGTTATATTCTTGTACATAGGAGCAGTATTATAGTGGTTATATTCTTGTACATAGGAGTAGTATTATAGTAGTTATATTCTTGTACATACGAGCAGTATTATAGTAGTTATATTCTTGTACATAGGAGCAGTATTATAGTAGTTATATTCTTGTACATAGGAGCAGTATTATAGTGGTTATATTCTTGTACATAGGAGTAGTATTATAGTAGTTATATTCTTGTACATAGGAGCAGTATTATAGTAGTTATATTCTTGTACATAGGGGGCAGTATTATAGTAGTTATATTCTTGTACATAAGGGCAGTATTATAGTAGTTATATTCTTGTACATAGGAGCAGTATTATAGTAGTTATATTCTTGTACATAGGAGCAGTATTATAGTAGTTATATTCTTGTACATAGGAGCAGTATTATAGTGGTTATATTCTTGTACATAGGAGTAGTATTATAGTAGTTATATTCTTGTACATACGAGCAGTATTATAGTAGTTATATTCTTGTACATAGGAGCAGTATTATAGTAGTTATATTCTTGTACATAGGAGCAGTATTATAGTGGTTATATTCTTGTACATAGGAGTAGTATTATAGTAGTTATATTCTTGTACATAGGGGCAGTATTATAGTAGTTATATTCTTGTACATAGGAGCAGTATTATAGTAGTTATATTCTTGTACATAGGGGGCAGTTTTATAGTAGTGAGAAATGGTTGTAGTGTCACATCAGTGTTTTTCGGAGCTCTATACTCAGAGTTGTAGGATATTTTTAATTTAGATCTGTCTTGTTTCCTTTTTTTTAGACACTGGAACAATATCTGTGATTAATCTCTGCTTCATGAATTATCTTTCCCTTGTTCCTCCGTAGTGATTGCTGCCGCACTGATGACAATTGTTCCTTCGCTTTTTCTCAGCTTTTGTTTTATGGATTTGTCAGTAGCACTTTGCCCGTTGTTTGCTTTTTTGACATTTCCTTTGGTCTCTGCTGGCGCATGAATGACAATGGCGCTCTTGACATGATAATGCTGCTGGGGTTGACTTTGGCGCGGTGGTCTCTCCTCAGTATCTGGATATTGATTGCAGGACTCTTGGCTTTGCTTGCTCTAATCATCTCTACAGGGCGGCCATTCTTATCCTCGCTGCTCGGGATTGCTGGGACATCACAACCTCTGGTCTCAGTCTTTCTTTATCATCTGCCGTATTCCCGTTGGGTCGTCAGCGCTGACACTACTGATGGGAACAGAGATCTGCGGGTCTGAAAATCACACACAAATACACTTGTCATGTTCCTGCTGCAACACGAGTTATATACAGATAATAAATAGATATATACTCAGCTTGTAATGTCGTCACATCCTGCTCCGTCCAGATGTGTCCGGATCCCAGAATTCCAAGCGGCAGAAGTTCCCCGACCGCCATATTGGGACACCCAAGTGATGGAACCCAGTATGGAAACCGCTGGTGGTAACAGCCTCTGGCGCGGAACACCGTCACACCACACACACACACTGTATACACCGTACACACCACACACACACTGTATACACCGTCACACCACACACACACTGTATACACCGTACACACCACACACACACTGTATACACCGTACACACCACACACACACACTGTATACACCGTACACACCACACACACACTGTATACACCGTACGCACCACACACACTGTATACACCGTACACACCACACACACTGTATACACCGTACACACCACACACACACTGTATACACCGTACATACCACACACACACTGTATACGCAGTACACACCACACACACACTGTATACACCGTACACACCACACACACACTGTATACACCGTACACACCACACACACACTGTATACACCGTCACACCACACACACTGTATACACCGTACACACCACACACACTGTATACACCGTACACACCACACACACACTGTATACACCGTCACACCACACACACTGTATACACCGTACACACCACACACACTGTATACACCGTACGCACCACACACACACTGTATACGCAGTACACACCACACACACACTGTATACACCGTACACACCACACACACACTGTATACACCGTACACACCACACACACACTGTATACACCGTACACACCACACACACTGTATACACCGTCACACCACACACACTGTATACACCGTACACACCACACACACTGTATACACCGTACACACCACACACACACTGTATACACCGTCACACCACACACACTGTATACACCGTACACACCACACTCACTGTATACGCAGTACGCACCACACACTGTATACTCCGTACACACCACACACACACTGTATACACCGTACACACCACACACACTGTATACACCGTACACACCACACTCACTGTATACGCAGTACGCACCACACACTGTATACTCCGTACACACCACACACACACTGTATACACCGTACGCACCACACACACACTGTATACACCGTACGCACCAAACACACACTGTATACACCGTACACACCACACACACACTGTATACACCGTACGCACCACACACACACTGTATACACCGTACGTACCACACACATACACACTGTATACACCGTACACACCACACACACACTGTATACACCGTACACACCACACACACACTGTATACACCGTACACACCACACACACACTGTATACACTATATGCACCACACACACACTGTATACACCGTCACACCACACACACACTGTATACACCGTACACACCACACACACTGTATACACCGTACACACCACACACACACTGTATACACTATATGCACCACACACACACTGTATACTCCGTACACACCACACACACTGTATACACCGTACTCACCACACACACACTGTATACACCGTACACAACACACACACACACTGTATACACCGTACACACCACACACACTGTATACACCGTACGCACCACACACACACTGTATACACCGTACACACCACACACACACTGTATACACCGTACACACCACATACACACTGTATACACCGTACGCACCACACACACACTGTATACACCGTACACACCACACACACACTGTATACGCCGTACACACCACACACACACTGTATACACCGTACGCAACACACACACACTGTATACACCGTCACACCACACACACTGTATACACCGTACACACCACACACACTGTATACACCGTACACACCACACACACTGTATACACCGTACGCACCAAACACACACACTCTATACACCGTACACACCACACACACACTGTATACACCGTACACACCACACACACACTGTATACGCCGTCACACCACACACACACACTGTATACACCGTACACACCACACACACTGTAAACACCGTCACACCACACACACACACTGTATACACCGTACACACCACACACACTGTATACACCGTACACACCACACACACACTGTATACACTATATGCACCACACACACACTGTATACACCGTCACACCACACACACTGTATACACTATATGCACCACACACACACTGTATACACCGTCACACCACACACACTGTATACACCGTACGCACCACACACACACTGTATACACCGTCACACCACACACACACTGTATACACCGTACACACCACACACACTGTATACACCGTACACACCACACACACACTGTATACACCGTCACACCACACACACTGTATACACCGTACGCACCACACACACACTGTATACACCGTACACACCACACACACACTGTATACACCGTACACACCACACACACTGTATACACCGTACACACCACACACACACTGTATACACCGTACACACCACACACACACTGTATACACCGTACACACCACACACACACTGTATACACCGTACACACCACACACACTGTATACACCGTACACACCACACACACACTGTATACACCGTACACACCACACACACTGTATACACCGTACACACCACACACACACTGTATACACCGTACACACCACACACACACTGTATACGCCGTACACACCACACACACTGTATACACCGTACACACCACACACACACTGTATACACCGTCACACCACACACACACTGTATACACCGTACACACCACACACACTGTATACACCGTACACACCACACACACACTGTATACACTATATGCACCACACACACACTGTATACTCCGTACACACCACACACACTGTATACACCGTACACACCACACACACACTGTATACACCGTACTCACCACACACACACTGTATACACCGTACACACCACACACACTGTATACACCGTACGCACCACACACACACTGTATACACCGTACACACCACACACACACTGTATACACCGTACACACCACATACACACTGTATACACCGTACGCACCACACACACACTGTATATGTAGCACCCTGAGGATTCGGCTGCTACAGGGGTATTGCACCTCAACCCAGAGGTGTGATATTCCACTCCCGGGTAAGGAAGGAGTGTGGAACTGAGCTCGGTAGGCTGCATGCACTACATACATCCCATTTCCGAGGAGCAGACCGACGGTACTCCCACTTAGAAATGTGCAGGTACGACCGAGTCTGTTCCTGGCTGGAGTGGGAGGGGGGTGGTACATCCCAAGTAGTGTAGGGGCAGATAGGGGGAGCAGCCTGGGTAAAGTTAGGAGCTCATTGGGTGCTGGCCACCTGAGCTCACACATAGAGGGTGTATATAAGGTGGGCACCAACTAAGAACAGGGTCAGTTGCAGAGAGAAAGTCAGCGAGCAGAGGAGAAGAGAGACCCAGAGTGAGAGAGGAGAGAGAGAGACCCAGAGGGGGAAACAGAAGAAAAGGACTCCAAGAACCCAACTTAAATCCCCGGGTGAAGAGTCGGCACAGGGTACCGGAACCCAAGCTGGTGGGGGCAAAAACACTCCCCAGCCAGAGACCGGAGACCGTGGGCAGCGTTTGTCACGGTCACCCACCACATCCACCACGAAGGCATACCACGAGGAGGGTCAGGGAACCCAAGGCCAAGGGTCTCCCAACAGAAGGCCCGAGGGAGCTGGACCTGGGTGGATCAATAGTGGGGACGGCCAGAGAAAGGACAGAAGGAGAGCTCAGGGTCACGCTCCGGACTTATTTGGGGGTTGGCTGGATCCAGAACCTGGTGGACGCAGCACGGCTCGGGAGGTCACTCGAAGCTGGAGTGACCAGAACATCAGCAGTGAGTAAACATCCTAAACTGCATAACCCGACTCTGTCTCTGATTGCCGTCTACACTGCATCACCACAACTCCCATCCTCTGTACCTGATCCCCCTGAGGCTATACCCCACCCGTTGGGGGTTATACCATCAAAAGCTGCACCTACACCATCAGCCTCAGCGGACCCTGCTGCAGCGGCGGCCATAGTGACCGCAACACAACGGGTGGCGTAGTCGACATTAAGAACTTAGTAACATCTGTAGGACTGCCACATACAACTCAGTTTGACACCCTGGGCACGGACCGGGTCACAGCCACTCGGAAGACTACAACTCCCATCTGATCCGGCTCCGGATATTCCCCCTAAAGAATATGGCCCAGGGGGTGCGTCATATACACCGTACACACCACACACACACTGTATACGCCGTACACACCACACACACACTGTATACACCGTACGCAACACACACACACTGTATACACCGTCACACCACACACACTGTATACACCGTACTCACCACACACACTGTATACACCGTACACACCACACACACTGTATACACCGTACGCACCAAACACACACACTCTATACACCGTACACACCACACACACACTGTATACACCGTACACACCACACACACACTGTATACGCCGTCACACCACACACACACACTGTATACACCGTACACACCACACACACTGTATACACCGTCACACCACACACACACACTGTATACTCCGTACGCACCACACACACACTGTATACATCGTCACACCACACACACACACTGTATACACCGTACACACCACACACACACTGTATACACCGTACATACCACACACACACTGTATACACCGTCACACCACACACAGACACTGTATATGCCGTACACACCACACACACACTGTATACACCGTACGCACCACACACACACTGTATACACCGTCACACCACACACACACACTGTATACGCCGTACACACCACACACACACTGTATACACCGTACGCATCACACACACACTGTATACACCGTACACACCACACACTGTATACACCGTACACACCACATACACACTGTATACACCGTACACACCACACACACTGTATACACCGTACACACCACCACACACACTGTATACACCGTACACACCACACACACACTGTATACACCGTACACACCACACACACACTGTATACACCGTACATACCACACACACACTGTATACACCGTACGCATCACACACACACTGTATACACCGTACACACCACACACTGTATACACCGTACACACCACATACACACTGTATACACCGTACACACCACACACACTGTATACACCGTACATACCACACACACACTGTATACACCGTACGCACCACACACACACTGTATACACCGTACGCACCACACACACACTGTATACACCGTACACACCACACACACACTGTATACACCGTACAAACCACACACACACTGTATACGGCGTACACACCACACACACTGTATACACCGTACACACCACACACACACTGTATACACCGTACGCACCACACACACACTGTATACACCGTACGCACCACACACACACTGTAAATGTAGCACCCCGAGGACTCGGCTGCTACAGGGGTATCGCACCTCGAACCAGAGGTGTGGTATTCCACTCCCGGGTAAGGATGGTGTGTGGAACAGAGCTCAGTAAGCTGCATGCACCACATACACCCCATTTCCGGGGGACAGAACAACGGTACTCCCACCAGATAGTTGTGCAGGTACGACAGCGTCTGTCCCTGGCTGGAGTGGGGGGGGGGAGGAACATCCTAGTGGTGTAGGAGCAGACAGGGGAGGGACTCTGGGCATAGGTAGGAGCCCATTGGTTGCATTGTCACCAGGGCTCGGGTGTCAGAGGGAGTATAAAAGGTGGGCACCATCTAGGATCAGGGTCTGTTCAGAGAGAGAGTTCAGCCAGAGAGGGCTGGCAGGGAGCTGTGGCTCCGTCTGGGCCCAGCTCCAGAGCTAGGCCTGAAGCTGAGAGAGAGAGAAGAGAGCGGGAAGAGGAGAAACACAAAGAAAGGCCCAGAGACGCAAGCAGAGGGAACCCTGAGATCCCACGAGTGAACTAAAACGGGTGAAGGGTTGGCAGAGAAGGGTACCGGATCCCAAACTGGTGGAGGTTAATCATCCTTAACCAGGAACCGGAGGTCGTGGTCAAGCTTTGGCACGACCCCTCGCCATATCCACCAGGAAGGCACGCCACATAGGGTCAGGAAAGCCGGAGAGAGGTTTTGCCCCATAAGGCCCGAGGAAGCCGGACATAGGTGGGTCCCTGGTGAGGACGGCCAGTAGGAAGGAAGAGAGGGGAGCTCTGAACCACCCTCCGGAATCACCTGGGAGTTGGCCGAGTCCCTGACCTGGTGGACGCAGCACGGCTCGGGTGGTCCTACTGTGCACAAGGATCTGATAAAGAACTGTGAGTAAAGCTTTTGAAACTGCACTTCCCGCCTCTGTGTTCCTGTCGTCACACCTGCACCCTCGGCACTGGGACACCCGCACCATCACCCCCATCATCATCTCTAACAATAGCTGCCCTGAGGCAATACTCCTCCCGTGGGGAGTCACCCCATACTGAGCTGCACAACCAACATCAGCCTCAGCGGTCTGCAGTGCAGCGGCGGTCCCGTGACCGCAATCCACGGGTGGCGTAGTCGAACATTCTAACATCTACTGCTAAATACTGCCACTCAGTTTGACTCCCTGGGCACGGACCGAGTCACCGCCACGAGACTACTACCCCTATCGGATCCGGCTCCGGGTAAGCCCCCGTGCGCGCGATGCCGCACGACACAGCAGGCCAAGGGGCGCGTCATATACACCGTACGCACCACACACACACACTGTATACACCGTACGCACCACACACACACTGTATACACCGTACACACCACACACACACTGTATACACCGTACACACCACACACACACTGTATACACCGTACGCACCACACACACACACTGTATACACCGTACACACCACACACACACACACTGTATACGCCGTACACACCACACACACACTGTATACACCGTACACACCACACACTGTATACACCGTACACACCACACACACACTGTATACACCGTACACACCACACACACTGTATACACCGTACACACCACACACACACTGTATACGCCGTACGCACCACACACACACTGTATACACCGTACACACCACACACACACACTGTATACGCCGTACACACCACACACACACACTGTATACGCCGTACACACCACACACACTGTATACACCGTACACACCACACACACACTGTATACGCCGTACACACCACACACACACTGTATACACCGTACATACCACACACACACTGTATACGCCGTACACACCACACACACACTGTATACACCGTACACACCACACACACACACTGTATACACCGTCACACCACACACACTGTATACGCCGTACACACCACACACACACTGTATACACCGTACATACCACACACACACTGTATACACCGTACACACCACACACACACTGTATACGCCGTACACACCACACACACACTGTATACACCGTACACACCACACACACTGTATACACCGTACACACCACACACACACTGTATACACCGTACACACCACACACACACACTGTATACACCGTACACACCACACACACACTGTATACTCCGTACGCACCACACACACACTGTATACACCGTACGCACCACACACACACTGTATACACCGTACACACCACACACACACTGTATACACCGTACGCACCACACACACACTGTATACTCCGTACGCACCACACACACACTGTATACGCCGTACGCACCACACACACACTGTATACACCGTACACACCACACACACACTGTATACACCGTACACACCACACACACACTGTATATGCCGTACGCACCACACACACACTGTATACACCGTACGCACCAGACAAACACACACTGTATACACCGTACGCACCACACACACACTGTATACACCGTACGCACCACACACACTGTATACACCGTACACACCACACACACACTGTATACACCGTACGCACCACACACACACTGTATACACCGTACACACCACACACACACTGTATACACCGTACACACCACACACACACTGTATACACCGTACGCACCACACACACACTGTATACACCGTACGCACCACACGCACACTGTATACACCGTACGCACCACACACACACTGTATACACCGTACGCACCACACACACACTGTATACTCCGTACACACCACACACACACTGTATACACCGTACACACCACACACACACACTGTATACACCGTACGCACCACACACACACTGTATACACCGTACGCACCGCACACACACTGTATACTCCGTACACACACACACTGTATACGCCGTACACATTACACACACACTGTATACACCGTACACACCACACACACACTGTATACACCGTACGCACCACACACACACTGTATACACCGTACGCACCACACACACTGTATACACCGTACACACCACACACACTGTATACAACGTACGCACCACACACACACTGTATACACCGTACACACCACACACACACTGTATACACCGTACGCACCACACACACACTGTATACACCGTACGCACCACACACACACTGTATACACCGTACACACCACACACACACTGTATACGCCGTACACACCACACACACACTGTATACACCGTACACACCACACACACACTGTATACACCGTACGCACCACACACACTGTATACACTGTACGCACCACATACACACTGTATACACCGTACACACCACACACACACACTGTATACACCGTACACACCACACACACACTGTATACGCCGTACGCACCACACACACACTGTATACGCCGTACGCACCACACACACACTGTATACACCGTACACACCACACACACACTGTATACGCCGTACACACCACACACACACTGTATACACCGTACGCAACACACACACACTGTATACACCGTACACACCACACACACACTGTATACACCGTACACACCACACACACACACTGTATACACCGTACACACCACACACACTGTATACACCGTACACACCACACACACACACTGTATACACCGTACGCACCAAACACACACTGTATACACCGTACACACCACACACACACTGTATACACCGTACGCACCAAACACACACTGTATACACCGTACACACCACACACACACTGTATACACCGTACACACCACACACACACACTGTATACACCGTACACACCACACACACACTGTATACACCGTACACACCACACACACACACTGTATACACCGTACACACCACACACACACTGTATACACCGTACACACCACACACACACACTGTATACACAGTACACACCACACACACACTGTATACACCGTACGCACCACACACTGTATACACCGTACGCACCACACACACACTGTATACACCGTACACACCACACACACACTGTATACACCGTACACACCACACACACACTGTATACACCGTACGCACCACACACACACTGTATACACCGTACATACCACACACACACTGTATACACCGTACACACAACATACACTGTATACACCGTACGCACCATACACACACTGTATACGCTGTACACACCACACACACACTGTATACACCGTACGCACCACACACACACTGTATACACCGTACGCACCACACACACACTGTATATGCCGTACACACCACACACACACGGCATACGCTGTACACACCACACACACACTGTATACACCGTACGCACCACACACACACACACTGTATACACCGTAACACCACACACACTGTATACACCGTACACACCACACACACACTGTATACGCCGTACACACCACACGCACACTGTATACGCCGTACACACCACACACACACACTGTATACACCGTACACACCACACACACACTGTATACACCATACGCAGCACACAATGTATACACCGTACGCACCACACACACACTGTATACACCGTACGCAACACACACACTGTATACACCGTACACACCAAACACACACTGTATACACCGTACACACCACACACACACTGTATACACCGTACACACCACACACACACACTGTATACACCGTACACACCACACACACACTGTATACACCGTACACACCACACACACACACTGTATACACCGTACACACCACACACACACACACTGTATACACCGTACGCACCACACACTGTATACACCGTACACACCACACACACACACTGTATACACCGTACACACCACACACACACTGTATACACCGTACACACCACACACACACTGTATACACCGTACACACCACACACACACTGCATACACCGTACGCACCACACACACACTGTATACACCGTACACACCACACACTGTATACACCGTACATACCACACACACACTGTATACACCGTACACACCACACACACACTGTATACACCGTACACACCACACACACACTGTATACACCGTACGCACCACACACACACTGTATACACCGTACACACACACACTGTATACACCGTACACACCACACACACACTGTATACACCGTACACACCACACACACACACTGTATACACCGTACGCAACACACACTGTATACACCGTACGCACCACACACACACTGTATATGCCGTACACACCACACACACACTGTATACGCTGTACACACCACACACACACTGTATACACCGTATGCACCACACACACACACACTGTATACACCGTACACACCACCACACACACTGTATACGCCGTACGCACCACACACACACTGTATACACCGTATGCACCACACACACACACTGTATACACCGTACGCACCACACACACACTGTATACACCGTATGCACCACACACACACACACTGTATACACCGTACACACCACACACACTGTATACACCGTATGCACCACACACACACACACTGTATACGCCGTACGCACCACACACACACACACTGTATACGCCGTACGCACCACACACACACTGTATACACCGTATGCACCACACACACACACACTGTATACACCGTATGCACCACACACACACACTGTATACGCCGTACGCACCACACACACACTGTATACACCGTATGCACCACACACACACACACTGTATACACCGTATGCACCACACACACACACACTGTATACACCGTATGCACCACACACACACTGTATACACCGTACACACCACACACACTGTATACACCGTACACGCCACACACACACTGTATACGCCGTACACACCACACACACACTGTATACACCGTACACACCACACACACTGTATACACCGTACACGCCACACACACACTGTATACGCCGTACGCACCACACACACACACTGTATACACCGTACGCACCACACACACACACACTGTATACATCGTACACACCACACACACACACACTGTATACACCGTACACACCACACACACACTGTATACACTGTACACACCACACACACACTGTATACACCGTACGTACCACACACACACTGTATACATCGTACACACCACACACACACACAATGTATACACCGTACATACCACACACACACTGTATACACTGTACACACCACACACACACTGTATACACCGTACGTACCACACACACTCTGTATACGCCGTACGCACCACACACACTGTATACACCGTACACGCCACACACACATTGTATACGCCGTACACACCACACACACACTGTATACCCCGTACACACCACACACACACTGTATACACCGTACACACCACACACACACTGTATAACCCGTACACACCACACACACACACTGTATACACCGTACACACCACACACACACTGTATAACCCGTACACACCACACACACACACTGTATACACCGTACACACCACAAACACACTGTATACACCGTACACGCCACACACACACTGTATACGCCGTACGCACCACACACACTGTATACGCCGTACGCACCACCCACACTGTATACACCGTACACACCACAAACACACTTTATACACCGTACACGCCACACACACACTGTATACGTCGTACACACCACACACACTGTATACACCGTACACACCACACACACTGTATATACCGTACACACCACACACACTGTATACACCGTACACCCCACCCACACACTGTATACACCGTACGCACCACCCACACACTGTATACGCCGTACACACCACACACACACTGTATACGCCGTACACACCACACACACACTGTATATATTGTACACACCACACACACACTGTATACGCCGTACACACCACACACACACTGTATACACCGTACGCACCACACACACACTGTATACACCGTACAAACCACACACACACTGTATACGCCGTACGCACCACACACACACTGTATACACCGTACGCACCACACACACACTGTATACACCGTACGCACCACACACACACACACTGTATACGCCGTACGCACCACACACACATTGTATACACCGTACACACCACACACACACTGTATACACCGTACACACCACACACACACTGTATACGCAGTACACACCACACACACACTGTATACACCGTACACACCACACACACACTGTATACGCCGAACACACCACACACACACTGTATACGCCGTACGCACCACCCACACACTGTATACACCGTACGCACCACCCACACATTGTATACACCGTACGCACCAGCCACACACTGTATACACCGTACACACCACACACACACTGTATACGCCGTACACACCACACACACACTGTATACACCGTACGCACCACACACACACTGTATACACCGTACAAACCACACACACACTGTATACGCCGTACGCACCACACACACACTGTATACACCGTACGCACCACACACACACTGTATACACCGTACGCACCACACACACACACACTGTATACGCCGTACGCACCACACACACATTGTATACACCGTACACACCACACACACACTGTATACACCGTACACACCACACACACACTGTATACGCAGTACACACCACACACACACTGTATACACCGTACACACCACACACACACTGTATACGCCGAACACACCACACACACACTGTATACGCCGTACGCACCACCCACACACTGTATACACCGTACGCACCACCCACACATTGTATACACCGTACGCACCAGCCACACACTGTATACACCGTACACACCACACACACACTGTATACACCGTACACACCACACACACACTGTATACACCGTACGCACCACCCACACACTGTATACACATTACACACCACACACACACTGTATACACCGTACACACCACACACACACTGTATACACCGTACGCACCACACACACACTGTATACACCGTACACACCACACACACACTGTATACGCCGTACACACCACCCACACACTGTATACACCGTACACACCACACACACACTGTATACACCGTACACACCACACACACACTGTATACACCGTACACACCACACACACACTGTAAACACCGGACACACCACACACACACTGTATACGCCGTACGCAACACACACACACTGTATACACCGTACGCACCACACACACACTGTATACGCCGTACGCAACACACACACACTGTATACACCGTACGCACCACACACACACTGTATACGCCATATGCACCACACACACACTGTATACACCGTACACACCACACACACACTGTATACGCCGTACGCACCACACACACACTGTATACGCCGTACGCAACACACACACACTGTATACGCCGTACGCAACACACACACACTGTATACACCGTACGCACCACACACACACTGTATACACCGTACACACCACACACACACTGTATACACCGTACGCACCACACACACACTGTATACGCCGTACGCAACACACACACACTGTATACGCCGTACGCAACACACACACACTGTATACACCGTACGCAACACACACACACTGTATACGCCGTACACACCACACACACACTGTATACACCGTACACACCACACACACACTGTATACGCCGTACGCACCACACACACACTGTATACGCCATATGCACCACACACACACTGTATACACCGTACGCACCACACACACACTGTATACGCCGTACGCACCACACACACACTGTATACACCGTACGCACCACACACACACTGTATACGCCATATGCACCACACACACACACTGTATACGCCGTACGCACCACACACACTGTGTACACCGTACACACCACACACACTGTATACACCGTACACACCACACACACACTGTATACGCCGTACGCACCACACACACACTGTATACGCCATACACACCACACACACACTGTATACACCGTACACACCACACACACACACTGTATACGCCGTACGCACCACACACACACTGTATACGCAATACACACCACACACACACTGTATACACCGTACACACCACACACACACTGTGTACGCCGTATGCACCACACACACACTGTATACACCGTACACACCACACACACACTGTATACACCGTACACACCACACACACACTGTATACACCGTACACACCACACACACACTGTATACGCCGTACGCACCACACACACACTGTATACGCCATACACACCACACACACACTGTATACACCGTACACACCACACACACACTGTATACGCCCTACACACCACACACACACTGTATACACCGTACACACCACACACACACTGTATACGCCGTACGCACCACACACACACTGTATACGCCATACGCAACACACACACACTGTATACACCGTACGCAGCACACACACACTGTATACACCGTACACACCACACACACACTGTATACACCGTACACACCACACACACACTGTAAACACCGGACACACCACACACACACTGTATACGCCGTACGCAACACACACACACTGTATACACCGTACGCACCACACACACACTGTATACGCCGTACGCAACACACACACACTGTATACACCGTACGCACCACCCACACACTGTATACACCGTACACACCACACACACACTGTATACACCGTCACACCACACACACACTGTATACGCCGTACGCAACACACACACACTGTATACACCGTACGCACCACACACACACTGTATACGCCGTACGCAACACACACACACTGTATACACCGTACGCACCACCCACACACTGTATACACCGTACGCACCACACACACACTGTATACACCGTACATACCACACACACACTGTATACACCGTACACACCACACACACACTGCATACACCGTACACACCACCCACACACTGTATACACCGTACGCACCACACACACACTGTATACACCGTACACACCACACACACACTGTATACGCCGTACACACCACACACACTGTATACACCGTACACACCACACACACACTGTATACGCCATATGCACCACACACACACACTGTATACGCCGTACGCACCACACACACACTGTATACGCCATATGCACCACACACACACACTGTATACGCCGTACGCACCACACACACTGTGTACACCGTACACACCACACACACACTGTATACACCGTACACACCACACACACACTGTATACGCCGTACGCACCACACACACTGTGTACACCGTACACACCACACACACTGTATACACCGTACACACCACACACACACTGTATACACCGTACACACCACACACACACTGTATACGCCGTACGCACCACACACACACTGTATACGCCATACACACCACACACACACTGTATACACCGTACACACCACACACACACACTGTATACGCCGTACGCACCACACACACACTGTATACGCAATACACACCACACACACACTGTATACACCGTACACACCACACACACACTGTATACGCCGTATGCACCACACACACACTGTATACACCGTACACACCACACACACACTGTATACACCGTACACACCACACACACACTGTATACGCCGTACGCACCACACACACACTGTATACGCCATACACACCACACACACACTGTATACACCGTACACACCACACACACACTGTATACGCCCTACACACCACACACACACTGTATACACCGTACACACCACACACACACTGTATACGCCGTACGCACCACACACACACTGTATACGCCATACGCAACACACACACACTGTATACACCGTACGCAGCACACACACACTGCATACGCCGTACGCACCACACACACACTGTATACGCCGTACGCAAAACACACACACTGTATACACCGTACGCACCACACACACACTGTATACGCCGTACACACCACACACACACTGTATACACCGTACCACCACACACACACTGTATACACCGTACACACCACACACACACTGTATACGCCGTACGCAACACACACACACTGTATACACCGTACGCACCACACACACACTGTATACGCCGTACGCACCACACACACACTGTATACGCCGTACACACCACACACACACTGTATACGCCGTACGCACCACACACACACTGTATACGCCGTACACACCACACACACACTGTATACGCCGTACACACCACACACACACTGTATACGCCGTACACACCACACACACACTGTATACGCCGTACACACCACACACACACTGTATACGCCGTACGCACCACATACACTGTATACACCGTACGCACCACACACACACTGTATACGCCGTACGCACCACACACACACTGTATACTCCGTACACACCACACACACACTGTATACACCGTACACACCACACACACACTGTATACACCGTACCCACCACCCACACACTGTATACACCGTACACACCACACACTGTATACGCCGTACGCACCACACACACACACACTGTATACGCCGTACATACCACACACACACTGTATACACCGTACACACCACACACACACTGTATACACCGTACATACCACACACACACTGTATACACCGTACACACCACTCACACACTGTATACACCGTACGCACCACACACACTGTATACACCGTACGCACCACACACACACTGTATACACCGTACGCACCACACACACTGTATACACCGTACGCATCACACACACACTGTATATACCGTACGCACCACACACACACTGTATACACTGTACGCACCACACACACACTGTATACACCGTACGCACCACACACACTGTATACACCGTACACACACACACACACACTGTATACGCCATACACACCACACACACACTGTATACACCGTACGCACCACACACACTGTATACATCGTACACACCACACACACACTGTATACACCGTACAAACCACACACACACTATATACGCCGTACGCAACACACACACACTGTATACACCGTACGCACCACACACACACTGTATACGCCGTACACACCACACACACACTGTATACACCGTACCACCACACATACACTGTATACACCGTACATACCACACACACACTGTATACACCGTACGCACCACACACACACTGTATACACCGTACATACCACACACACACTGTATACGCCGTACGCAACACACACACACTGTATACACCGTACGCACCACACACACACTGTATACGCCGTACTCACCACACACACACTGTATACGCCGTACACACGACACACACACTGTATACGCCGTACGCACCACACACACACTGTATACTCCGTACACACCACACACACACTGTATACACCGTACACACCACACACACACTGTATACACCGTACGCACCACCCACACACTGTATACACCGTACACACCACACACTGTATACGCCGTACGCACCACACACACACACACTGTATACGCCGTACACACCACACACACACTGTATACACCGTACATACCACACACACACTGTATACACCGTACACACCACACACACACTGTATACACCGTACGCACCACACACACACTGTATACACCGTACACACCACACACACACTGTATACACCGTACACACCACACACACCACACACACACTGTATACACCGTACACACCACACACACTGTATACACCGTACATACCACACACACACTGTATACACCGTACATACCACACACACACTGTATACACCGTACACACCACTCACACACTGTATACACCGTACGCACCACACACACTGTATACACCGTACGCACCACACACACACTGTATACACCGTACGCACCACTCACACACTGTATACACCGTACACACCACACACACACTGTATACACCGTACGCACCACACACACTGTATACACCGTACGCATCACACACACACTGTATACACCGTACACACCACACACACTGTATACACCGTACGCACCACACACACTGTATACACCGTACGCATCACACACACACTGTATACACCGTACACACCACACACACACTGTATACACCGTACGCACCACACACACTGTATACACCGTACGCACCACACACACACTGTATACACCGTACGCACCACACACACACTGTATACACCGTACGCACCACACACACTGTATACACCGTACGCATCACACACACACTGTATATACCGTACGCACCACACACACACTGTATACACCGTACGCACCACACACACACTGTATACGCCGTACGCACCACACACACTGTATACACCGTATACACCACACACACACTGTATACACCGTACACACCACACACACACACTGTATACACTGTACACACCACACACACACTGTATACGCCGTACGCACCACACCCACACTGTATACACCGTACACACCACACACACTGTATACACCGTACACACCACACACACACTGTATACACCGTACGCACCACACACACACTGTATACACCGTACACACCACACACACTGTATACGCCGTACACACCACACACACACTGTATACACCGTACATACCACACACACACTGTATACACCGTACACACCACACACACACTGTATACACCGTACACACCACACACACACTGTATACGCCGTACACACCACACACACACTGTATACACCGTACACACCACACACACACTGTATACACCGTACACACCACACACACACTGTATACACCGTACACACCACACACACACTGTATACACCGTACGCACCACACACACACTGTATACACCGTACACACCACACACACACTGTATACACCGTACACACCACACACACTGTATACGCCGTACACACCACACACACACTGTATACACCGTACACACCACACACACACTGTATACGCCTTACGCACCACACACACACACTGTATACGCCGTACACACCACACACACACTGTATACACCGTACACACCACACTCACACTGTATACGCCGTACGCACCACACACACACACTGTATACACCGTACACTCCACACACACACTGTATACACCGTACACACCACACACATACACACTGTATACGCTATATGCACCACACACACACACACTGTATACACCGTACACACCACACACACACTGTATACGCCGTACGCACCACACACACACTGTATACACCGTACACACCACACACACACTGTATACACCGTACACACCACACACACACACTGTATACACCGTACGCACCACACACACACACTGTATACACCGTACGCACCACACACACACTGTATACACCGTACACACCACACACACACTGTATACACCGTACACACCACACACACACACTGTATACACCGTACGCACCACAGACACACACTGTATACGCCATATGCACCACACACACACTGTATACACCGTACGTACCACACACACACTTTATACACCGTACACACCACACACACACACTGTATACACCGTATGCACCACAGACACACACTGTATACGCCGTACGCACCACACACACTGTATACGCCGTACGCACCACACACACACACACTGTATACACCGTACGCACCACACACACACACTGTATACGCCGTACGCACCACAGACACACACTGTATACACCGTACACACCACACACACTGTATATGACTCACCCCCTGGGCCAGTGCTGTAGTGCGGCGCGCGTGCGCGCGGGGGATTCCCGGAGCCGGATCCGATGGGGGTAGTAGTCTTCGCGTGGCGGTGACCCGGTCCGCACCCAGGGTGGTCAAACTAAGTGGCAGTTATTGGTATGATGGTATTAGTGTCCGACTACGCCACCCGTTGAATGCGGTTATGAAACCGCCGCTGCAGGGCAGACCGCTGAGGCCGGTGGTATAGGTGTGCAGCAATGTTGATATAACCCCCAACGGGAGAGGTATGGCCTCAGGGCAGCGGATGTGGGTGATGTTGGGTGTGATGGTGTGGATGTCCCAGCACTAACGGTGCGACAAGGAAGCACGGAGACGCGAGGGTACAGTTCAGGGCCTTTACTGATGGTACAAGGCAAATTCCCCCGGGAGTACTGGCTAGTAGTTGGGGCCTGGTTAGTCTGCGAGTAAGCCGGAGTTCCCCTGGCCAGGTGGAGTTGTAGGCCTTCCCGTTAGTCTGTACCCTTCCTGGCTACCCTGCTTTCGTCGGTTACAAGTAGCCCACGTCCCTGGGTATACCGTGTGGTGCTCACCCGTATGGCTGGTGACCTGGGGCCTCCTGTTAGCCTCCGCTCCGGGATGGCGGTGCTGGTCCCTTCGTTGTGACTGAGCCTCCGGGCTTTTATGGCCAGAGGACCTGGAATCCCCTGCCGGATGGATTCTGCTGCTGGGTATATCTTAGTCCCCACAGCCTCGGACTCCTGTGTCCGGTTTTAGTACCTTCTCCCAGGGCGAGCTCTGCACAGCTCCAGCCCCTGGCGCTTCTCCTTGGCTCCTACAGAGCTCCTGATGTCTATCTGTCCCTGTTTCTGCGTGTCCAGACCAGACTCCGTCTCTGTCTGGAACTCCTCTCTCTAACCCTGCCTCAGCCCCAGTTTATGTAGGGGAAGTTCTTCCCCTCCCAGGACTGGGCAGGAGGTGTGGCATGCTCAGGATTCCTGCCCAGGAGACCTCCCACCTGCTCACAGACGTAATACTGCTATTACTGTGGAAACCAGACCCCTGGGGTGCCACATTCCCCCCTAGTGAAATTTAGTACTCCCGGACTGAACATATTTTTTTTTTAAAAACATAACAGGGTATAAACAATAACAATTAAATACATGAGATGGTCACGGCGTGTCCGTAACCGGGAAGCAATAAGGGTGTCCATTTCACCAAAGAACAGGGAGCCGTAACCAGGTAGGGGTCTGTCCTGCCCCGAGTCTTTAACAGTCTTTAGTCCATTCCTGGGTTACGCTCCAAACATATTTACAACAGAGTTCCGGTTACTCACTGTCCATAACCTGTCAGTCCATATAAAGAAATCTGTAACTGAAAAACATAATTAGCAACGGCTACAACAAAACAGGTAAACATAAAATAGTTAAAGCAACTAGCCAACTTAGATTCTCCAACGTACGGGCATCTGGCCTCTGGTAACCCTAGTGGACCTGATAAAGTGCAACAGTCACTGTATCTTGAGGTTGGGAAGGGTTCTTACAAAACCAATAGGGGGCGCTTTAGGAAGCGCAACTAAGTACAGGGTCGGCCGCTCTCAGTCCTCAGCCAGGTAGAGGGAAAGGATGACCGCTCTCAGTCCTCCGTCAGGTTAGGGATTAGGGCAAAACAGGCAACAGTTCTCTTTCTGTCCCAACGGGGACCACACTCTTTGTGGAAACAGTCCCACAACAGTCCTTATATCCGATCGGGTAACTATTTACATCTCCTCTTTTACCGTTTACGATTTACGGTGTCCTCCACACGCTCCTTTCTCTTCCTCAGGTTCAGACCCGTCCGGGCCCTCTTTCTTCTCCTCCTGGTACGATAACTCCTCCTCCTCCTTGACCCGGTGGACATGAAGGGCGTACCATCCCTTCACTCCCTTATGCCTGGTATAGGTGACGGTATCTCCAGGCACCAGGTCCCGTCCACTGTGCCCCTCCGGTAGGTGGGACTCTACATCGCTTCTGTTTACAAACACCTGGCTCATGGTCTTCGGGTCTTAGATGATGCCCCAGCCACATGCCATGTGAAACTTAACAACAGTCCCGGTGACTCGGGGACCGTGAGCTGTATGGGGGGTCCTGGCGGGCCCCGGCTGGAGTGCAGCGCCCGCGGGCACTCGGCCTTTTAACCTGGCCAGTGACTTTCTGATCGTGCCCGATGTTGGGGAGCACGGTCCAGGGCGAGGCTCCGCTGCAGAGCTTGCTGCTGGAGGGCTGACTGCTGGTGATGGAGGCACGGCGGGTGGCGCGGCACCCAGAGCTTCGGGTTCCGCGGCGGGAGGTAGGGGCAGGTCCGCGGCCTCAGGGCCCGGAGTAACGGCGTCCCCCTTAGTTGTCGTTGCGGCCTCCCCCGCGGCGTCGTCCTCGGCCTCCGATCCGCTTCTGCTGCCTCTCGGGATGGACGCGGTGCTGGATGGTGGCTGCGGCAGTGAAGCTCTCCTCCGTATCCGACATCCTCCTCCCCCCTAGTGGGCCGTGGCCTACCTTGCGATGATCCTCTTCCGTAGGCCGCGGCTCCGCAGTGGATCGTCAGGGTTGAGGACCTTCCGTCGCGCTCCTGTGACGTCGGCGTCTGCTGGGCTCCCTCCAGGACCTGACGCAACGTCCGGACGTGAGGCGGGGCTTCAATTCTCGCGGGCTTTCGGAGTCCACGCCCCTCTTCTTCCCGCGCGGCGCCCTCAGGATGGCGTCCAATGGCGGGAAAACTCCACGGATGGCGGGAAGAAGGCAGAAGATGGCGTCGGATGGCGGGAATCGGCTCCAGATGGCGGGAAACGACTCCGGACGGCGGGAAACTTCACCACAGGTAAGTATAAAAGTCTCTTTTTTCAGGCACGCAGTACCCGGTGGTTGCGGGCACGTAATCCTGCCGACTACGCCAAAGTTGACTCACCCCCTGGGCCATGTTGTACTGCGTTGCGCATGCGGGGGATACCCGGATCCGATGAGGGTAGTAGTCTTCGTGTGGCGGTGACCCGGTCCGCGCCCAGGGTGGTCAAACTAAGTGGCAGTTATTGGTATGATGGTATTAGTGTCCGACTACGCCACCCGTTGAATGCGGTTATGAAACCGCCGCTGCAGGGCAGACCGCTGAGGCCGGTGGTATAGGTGTGCAGCAATGTTGATATAACCCCCAACGGGAGAGGTATGGCCTCAGGGCAGCGGATGTGGGTGATGTTGGGTGTGATGGTGTGGATGTCCCAGCACTAACGGTGCGACAAGGAAGCACGGAGACGCGAGGGTACAGTTCAGGGCCTTTACTGATGGTACAAGGCAAATTCCCCCGGGAGTACTGGCTAGTAGTTGGGGCCTGGTTAGTCTGCGAGTAAGCCGGAGTTCCCCTGGCCAGGTGGAGTTGTAGGCCTTCCCGTTAGTCTGTACCCTTCCTGGCTACCCTGCTTTCGTCGGTTACAAGTAGCCCACGTCCCTGGGTATACCGTGTGGTGCTCACCCGTATGGCTGGTGACCTGGGGCCTCCTGTTAGCCTCCGCTCCGGGATGGCGGTGCTGGTCCCTTCGTTGTGACTGAGCCTCCGGGCTTTTATGGCCAGAGGACCTGGAATCCCCTGCCGGATGGATTCTGCTGCTGGGTATATCTTAGTCCCCACAGCCTCGGACTCCTGTGTCCGGTTTTAGTACCTTCTCCCAGGGCGAGCTCTGCACAGCTCCAGCCCCTGGCGCTTCTCCTTGGCTCCTACAGAGCTCCTGATGTCTATCTGTCCCTGTTTCTGCGTGTCCAGACCAGACTCCGTCTCTGTCTGGAACTCCTCTCTCTAACCCTGCCTCAGCCCCAGTTTATGTAGGGGAAGTTCTTCCCATCCCAGGACTGGGCAGGAGGTGTGGCACGCTTAGGATTCCTGCCCAGGAGACCTCCCACCTGCACACAGACGTAATACTGCTATTACTGTGGAAACCAGACCCCTGGGGTGCCACATATACACCGTAGAAACCACACACACACTGTATACACTATATGCACCACACACACACACTGTATATGCCGTACACACCACACACACTGTATACACCGTACGCACCACACACACACACACACTGTATACACCGTACGCACCACACACACACACTGTATACGCCGTACGCACCACAGACACACACTGTATACATCGTACACACCACACACACACTGTATACGCCGTGCGCACCACACACACTGTATACACCGTACACACCACACACGCACTGTATACACCGTACACACCACACACACACACACAATGTATACGCCGTACGCACCACACACACACACACTGTATACACCGTACGCACCACACACACACACACTGTATACACCGTACGCACCACACACACACTGTATACACCGTACACACACTGTATACGTCGTACGCACCACACACACACACACACTGTATACACCGTACGCACCACATACACACACACTGTATACACCGTACACACCACACACACACTGTATACACCGTACGCATCACACACACACTGTATACACCGTACGCACCACACACACACTGTATACGTCGTACGCACCACACACACACACACACTGTATACACCGTACGCACCACATACACACACACTGTATACACCGTACGCACCACATACAAACTCACTGTATACACCGTACGCACCACCACCACACACACTATGTACACGCCGTACGCATCACACACACACACACTGTATACACCGTACGCACCACACACACACTGTATACACCGTACGCACCACACACACACACTGTATACGCCGTACGCACCACACACACTGTATACACCGTACGCACCAAACACACACTGTATACACCGTACGCACCACACACACACTGTATATGCCGTACGCACCACACACACACTGTATACACTGTACGCACCACACACACACACACTGTATACGCCATACGCTCCACACACACACTGTATATGCCGTACGCACCACACACACACTGTATACACTGTACGCACCACACACACACACACACTGTATACGCCATACGCTCCACACACACACTGTATATGCCGTACGCACCACACACACACTCTATACACCGTACACACCACACACACACTGTATACACCATACTCACCACACACACACACACTGTATACACCGCACGCATCACACACACACTGTATACACCGTACACACCACACACACACACTGTATACACCGTACGCACCACACACACACTGTATACACCGTACACACCACACACACACTGTATACACCGTACGCACCACCCACACACTGTATACACCGTACACACCACACACACACTGTATACACCGTACACACCACACACACACTGTATACGCCGTACACACCACACACACACTGTATACGCCGTACACACCACGCACACTGTATACACCGTACACACCACACACACACTGTATACACCGTACACGCCACACACACACTGTATACACCGTACGCACCACACACACTGTATACACCGTACACGCCACACACACACTGTATACACCGTACGCACCACACACACTGTATACACCGTACACGCCACACACACACTGTATACACCGTACACATCACACACACACTGTATACACCGTACACACCACACACACACACTGTATACACCGTACGCATCACACACACACTGTGTACACCGTACGCATCACACACACACACTGTATACACCGTACGCACCACACACACACTGTATACACCGTACGCATCACACACACACACACTGTATATGCCGTACGCACCACACACACACTGTATACACCGTACGCACCACACACACACTGTATACGCCGTACGCACCACACACACACTGTATACGCCGTACGGACCACACACACACTGTATACACCGTACGCACCACACACACACTGTATACACCGTACGCACCACACACACACTGTATACGCCGTACACACTACACACACACTGTATACACCGTACACACCACACACACACTGTAAACACCGTACGCACCACACACTGTATATGTCGCGCACACCACACACACACTGTATACGCAGTACACACCACACACACACTGTATACACCGTACGCACCACACACTGTATATGTCGCGCACACCACACACACACTGTATACACCGTACACACCACACACACTGTATACACCGTACACACCACACACACACACTGTATACACCGTACACACCACACACACACTGTATACGCCGTACGCACCACACACACACTGTATACACCGTACGCACCGCACACACACTGTATATGCCGTACGCACCACACACACACACACTGTATATGCCGTACGCACCACACACACACACACTGTATATGCCGTACGCACCACACACACACACACTGTATATGCCGTACGCACCACACACACACACTGTATACACCGTACGCACCACACACACACTGTATACGCCGTACACACTACACACACACTGTATACACCGTACACACCACACACACACTGTATACACCGTACGCACCACACACACACTGTATACACCGTACACACCACACACACACACTGTATACACCGTACACACCACACACACACTGTATACACCGTACACACCACATACACTGTATACGCCGTACACACCACACACACACTGTATACGCCGTACATACCACACACACACTGTATACGCCGTCCGCACCACACACACACTGTATACGCAGTACGCACCACATACACTGTATACGCCGTACGCACCACACACACACTGTATACCCCGTACACACCACACACACACTGTATACAGTACGCACCACATACACTGTATACGCCGTACGCACCACACACACACTGTATACCCCGTACACACCACACACACACTGTATACCCCGTACACACCACATACACACTGTATACGCCGTACGCACCACACACACACACTGTATACACCGTACACACCACACACACACACTGTAAATGCCGTACGCACCACAAACAATGTATACACCGTACGCACCACACACACACACTGTATACATAATGTATATGCCGTACACACCACACACACACTGTATACACCGTACGCACCACACACACACACTGTATACACTGTACGCACCACACACACACTGTATACACCGTACACACCACACACACACTGTATACGCCGTACGCACCACACACACACTGTATACACCGTACGCATCACACACACACTGTATACACCGTACGCACCACACACACACTGTATACGTCGTACGCACCACACACACACACACACTGTATACACCGTACGCACCACATACACACACACTGTATACACCGTACGCACCACATACAAACTCACTGTATACACCGTACGCACCACACACACACACTGTATACACCGTACGCACCACACACACACACTGTATACACCGTACGCACCACACACACACACACTGTATACACCGTACGCACCACACACACACACTGTATACACCGTACGCACCACACACACACACTGTATACGCCGTACGCACCACACACACTGTATACACCGTACGCACCAAACACACACTGTATACACCGTACGCACCACACACACACTGTATATGCCGTACGCACCACACACACACTGTATACACTGTACGCACCACACACACACACACTGTATACGCCATACGCTCCACACACACACTGTATATGCCGTACGCACCACACACACACTGTATACACCGTACACACCACACACACACTGTATACACCGTACGCACCACACACACACACACTGTATACGCCATACGCACCACACACACACTGTATATGCCGTACGCACCACACACACACTGTATACACTGTACGCACCACACACACACACACTGTATACGCCATACGCTCCACACACACACTGTATATGCCGTACGCACCACACACACACTCTATACACCGTACACACCACACACACACTGTATACACCATACTCACCACACACACACACACTGTATACACCGCACGCATCACACACACACTGTATACACCGTACACACCACACACACACACTGTATACACCGTACGCACCACACACACACTGTATACACCGTACACACCACACACACACTGTATACACCGTACGCACCACCCACACACTGTATACACCGTACACACCACGCACACACTGTATACACCGTACACACCACACACACACTGTATACGCCGTACACACCACACACACACTGTATACGCCGTACACACCACGCACACTGTATACACCGTACACACCACACACACACTGTATACACCGTACACGCCACACACACACTGTATACACCGTACACGCCACACACACACTGTATACACCGTACACATCACACACACACTGTATACACCGTACACACCACACACACACACTGTATACACCGTACGCATCACACACACACTGTGTACACCGTACGCATCACACACACACACTGTATACACCGTACACACCACACACACACACTGTATACACCGTACGCACCACACACACACTGTATACACCGTACACACCACACACACACTGTATACACCGTACGCACCACCCACACACTGTATACACCGTACACACCACACACACACTGTATACACCGTACACACCACACACACACTGTATACACCGTACGCATCACACACACACTGTGTACACCGTACGCATCACACACACACACTGTATACACCGTACGCACCACACACACACTGTATACACCGTACGCATCACACACACACACACTGTATACACCGTACGCACCACACACACACTGTGTACACCGTACGCATCACACACACACACACTGTATACACCGTACGCACCACACACACACTGTATACGCCGTACGCACCACACACACACTGTATACGCCGTACGCACCACACACACACTGTATACACCGTACGCACCACACACACACTGTATACGACGTACACACCACACACACACTGTATCCACCGTACACACCACACACACACTGTAAACACCGTACGCACCACACACTGTATATGTCGCGCACACCACACACACACTGTATACGCAGTACACACCACACACACACTGTATACACCGTACGCACCACACACTGTATATGTCGCGTACACCACACACACACTGTATACACCGTACACACCACACACACTGTATACACCGTAAACACCACACACACACACTGTATACACCGTACACACCACACACACACTGTATACGCCGTACGCACCACACACACACTGTATACACCGTACGCACCGCACACACACTGTATATGCCGTACGCACCACACACACACACACTGTATATGCCGTACGCACCACACACACACACACTGTATATGCCGTACGCACCACACACACACACTGTATACACCGTACGCACCACACACACACTGTATACGCCGTACACACTACACACACACTGTATACACCGTACACACCACACACACACTGTATACACCGTACACACCACACACACACACTGTATACACCGTACACACCACAAACACACTGTATACACCGTACACACCACATACACTGTATACGCCGTACACACCACACACACACTGTATACGCCGTACATACCACATACACACTGTATACACCGTACACACCACACACACACACTGTATACACCGTACACACCACAAACACACTGTATACACCGTACACACCACATACACTGTATACGCCGTACACACCACACACACACTGTATATACCGTACGCACCACACACACACTGTATACACCGTACACACCACACACACACACTGTATACACCGTACACACCACAAACACACTGTATACACCGTACACACCACACACACTGTATACGCCGTACATACCACATACACACTGTATACGCCGTACGCACCACACACACTGTATATGCCGTACGCACCACACACACACACTGTATACACCGTACGCACCACACACACACACTGTATACACCGTACACACCACACACACACTGTATACGCCGTACACACTACACACACACTGTATACACCGTACACACCACACACACACTGTATACACCGTACGCACCACACACACACTGTATACACCGTACACACCACACACACACACTGTATACACCGTACACACCACAAACACACTGTATACACCGTACGCACCACACACACACTGTATACACCGTACGCACCACACACACACTGTATACGCCGTACACACTACACACACACTGTATACACCGTACACACCACACACACACTGTATACACCGTACGCACCACACACACACTGTATGCGCCGTACGCACCACACACACACTGTATACACCGTACACACCACACACACTGTATACACCGTACACACCACACACACACTGTATATGCCGTACGCACCACACACACACTGTATACACCGTACGCACCACACACACACTGTATATGCCGTACGCACCACACACACACTGCATACGCCGCACACACCACACACACTGTATGCGCCGTACGCACCACACACACACTGTATACACCGTACACACCACACACACACTGTATACGCCGTACGCACCACACACACACTGTATACACCGTACACACCACACACACTGTATACACCGTACACACCACACACACACTGTATATGCCGTACGCACCACACACACACTGTATACACCGTACGCACCACACACACACTGTATATGCCTTACGCACCACACACACACTGTATACACCGTACACACCACACACACTGTATACGCCGTACGCACCACACACACACTGTATACACCGTACACACCACACACACACTGTATACGCCGTACACACCACACACACTGTATACGCCGTACGCACCACACACACACTGTATACGCCGTACACACCACACACACACTGTATACGCCGTACGCACCACACACACACTGTATACGCCGTACACACCACACACACTGTATACGCCGTACGCACCACACACACACTGTATACACCGTACACACCACACACACACTGTATACGCCGTACACACCACACACACTGTATACGCCGTACGCACCACACACACACTGTATACGCCGTACACACCACACACACACTGTATACGCCGTACGCACCACACACACACTGTATACGCCGTACACACCACACACACTGTATACGCCGTACGCACCACACACACACTGTATACACCGTACACACCACACACACACTGTATATGCCGTACGCACCACACACACACTGTATACGCCGTACGCACCACACACACACTGTATACGCCGTACGCACCACACACACACTGTATACACCGTACACACCACACACACTGTATACGCCGTACGCACCACACACACACTGTATACACCGTACACACCACACACACACTGTATATGCCGTACGCACCACACACACACTGTATACGCCGTACGCACCACACACACACTGTATACGCCGTACGCACCACACACACACTGTATATGCCGTACGCACCACACACACACTGTATACACCGTACACACCACACACACACTGTATACGCCGTACACACCACACACACTGTATACGCCGTACGCACCACACACACACTGTATATGCCGTACACACCACACACACTGTATACACTGTACGCACCACACACACACACTGTATACACCGTACGCACCACACACACACTGTATATGCCGTACGCACCACACACACACTGTATACACTGTACGCACCACACACACACACTGTATATGCCGTACGCACCACACACACACTGTATACACTGTACGCACCACACACACACTGTGTATGCCGTACGCACCACACACACACTGTATACACTGTACGCACCACACACACACACTGTATACACCGTACACACCACACACACACTGTATACACCATACTCACCACACACACACACTGTATACGCCGTACGCACCACACACACACTGTGTACACCGTACGCATCACACACACACACACACTGTATACACCGTACGCATCACACACACACACACTGTATATGCCGTACGCACCACACACACACTGTATACACTGTACGCACCACACACACTGTATACACAGTACGCACCACACACACCGTATACACCGTACACACCACACACACTGTATACACCGTACGCACCACACACACACTGTATACACCGTACACACCACACACACTGTATACGCCGTACGCACCACACACACACTGTATATGCCGTACGCACCACACACACACTGTATACACCGTACACACCACACACACACTGTATACACCGTACACACCACACACACACTGTATACACCGTACACACCACACACACACTGTATACACCGTACACACCACACACACACTGTATACACCATACTCACCACACACACACACTGTATACGCCGTACGCACCACTCACACACTGTATATGCCGTACGCACCACACACACACTGTATACGCCGTACACACCACACACACACACTGTATACACCGTACACACCACACACACACTGTATACACCGTACACACCACACACACACTGTATACACCATACTCACCACACACACACACTGTATACACCGTACGCATCACACACACACACACACTGTATATGCCGTACGCACCACACACACACTGTATACACCATACTCACCACACACACACACTGTATACACCGTACGCATCACACACACACACACACTGTATACACCGTACGCATCACACACACACACTGTATATGCCGTACGCACCACACACACACTGTATACGCCGTACACACCACACACACACACCGTATACACCGTACACACCACACACACTGTATACACCGTACGCACCACACACACACTGTATACACCGTACGTACCACACACACACTGTATACGCCGTACACACCACACACACACTGTATACACCGTACGCACCACACACACACTGTATACACCGTACGCACCACACACACACTGTATACACCGTACGTACCACACACACACTGTATACGCCGTACACACCACACACACACTGTATACACCGTACGCACCACACACACACTGTATACACCGTACGCGCACCACACACACACACACACACTGTATACACCGTACGCACCACACACACACTGTATATGCCGCACACACCACACACACACTGTATACACCGTACGCACCACACACACTGTATACACCGTACACACCACACACACACTGTATACGCAGTACGCACCACACACACACACACACTGTATACGCCGTACACACCACACACACACTGTATACACCGTACGCACCACATACACACTGTATATGACGCGCCCCTGGGCCTGCTGCTTCGCGCGGCATCGCGCGCACGGGGGAGCTTACCCGGATCCGGATCAGATGGGGGTAGTAGTCTCGTGGCGGTGACCCGGTCCATGCCCAGGGAGTCAAACTGAGCGGCGATGTATTAGCAGTAGATGTTGTTTAAGTGTCGACTACGCCACCCGTTGAATGCAGCTTTAAGGCTGCTGCTGCAGGACAGACCGCTGAGGCCGGTGGTAGGATTGTGCAGCGCGGTAGTATCACCCCCAACGGGAGGGGTATGGCCTCAGGGCAGCCGACGTGGATGATGGGGGTAGCAGGAATCACTCAGAGACGATGCGGTGTAGTTCAGGGTCTTTACTGGTGATAAAGATAGACCCTCCCGGAGTACTGGCTAGCGATCGGGGCCTGGTCAGTCCTTGAGCAGATGGGATCTCCCCTGGCCAGGCGGAGTTGTAGGCCTCCCAAACTGACTGTACTCTTCTGGCTACCTTGCTAGAGGCGGGTATAAGTAGCCCACGTCCCTGAGTGTACCATGTGGTGCTCACCCGTATGGCCGGTGACTCGGGGCCTTCTAGTGGCGTCCGCTCCACGACGGCGGTGCTGGTCCCACGCGTGTGACCGTGCCTTCGGGTTTCTTGGCCAGAGGACCTGAAATCCCCTGCCGGGCGGTTTCTGCTGCTGGGTAAAGATTAGTCCCCACAGCCTCGGACTCCGGGTCCGGTGATAGCTTCTCAGTCAGGGCGAGCTCTGCAGCTGCCAGCCCCTGACTCCTTATAGCACTGCTCCCACAGAGCTCCTGATGTTCTTCTCCTATATCTGCTGCTCTTCTCTGTCTCTACTTCTTCTCTACTCACTCACCCTGCCTCAGCCCTAGGTTTATATAGGGGAAGTTCTTCCCCTCCCAGGACTGGGCAGGAGGTGTGGCATGCATAGGATCCCTAACCAAGAGACCTCCCACCTGCTCTCAGACATAACATTGCTGTTACTGTGGGAACCAGACCCCTGGGGTGCCACATTCCCCCCTAGTGAAATTTAGTACTCCGGGACTAAACATATTTTTACAAAAACATAACAAGGTATAAACAATAATAATACAATAAGAAAAACACATAAAGATGGTTACAGCGTGTCCGCAACCGGGTGCAGTTTTGAAGAAAAGCAAGGTGTCCATTTCACCAAAACAGGGAGACGTAACCAGGTAGGGGTCTGTCCTGCCCCGAGTCCTTAACAGTCTTTAGTCCATTCCTAGGTTACGCTCCAACCAATTGTACAAGGATTCCCGGTAAATCCACCAAGGACTCCTAAAAATAACTAGAAACACATAATTATTTACAAGTGACAGACAGGTGACCACAAATAAAACAATTTAAACACTTCAAATCCTCCAACGTGCGGGTAACTGGCCTCTAGTGGCCCTAGTGGACCTACGGAGCTGACTGCCTGGCCCTGAACTACAGGGTGTAGGAGCTGTCAAGGGTAAACTGGGCAGCTGTCTACGGGCTCTTTGGCTCACTAGGGGTACGGCAGGCTCACTATGAGCAGAGGGTTGATCCTCCTGTTCTGCTTGTGTGGAGTCTGCTGCCTCCTGGACCGGCTGCTCTTCCAGCTCTACCTGTTGCTCCGTAGGCACTTGGGATGCTGGTTGGAGGAACGTGAGGACGGGTACCACAACTGCACCATTGACTTGAGTCCAGGACCGAGGGAAGTCTCCGAGCACAGTACTAACCATATCTTCCCTTTCCTCTACGGGTCGAGGGTCTTCTTGCTCTCCTTCTGGGTTCCGTAGCTGTTCGGGACACTTCTTCAGGTGATCCCGGGATACAATGGCTGTGGTTTCCCCTCCGTCTTTACTGATGGTACAGACCTTTGGGTTGTCGTGGCTTGAGGGCAGTACGGTGTACGGGTCCTTCTCCCACTGGTCGTCCAACTTGTGGAGCCGTCTCTTCCTCTTCAAGACCTGCTCTCCGGGTACCAGGGGAACAGCGGGAGCATACTGGTTGTAAGTTTTCTCTTGTCTTTCCCTAGCGAGACAGAGACTTCGCTCCACGCTCTCCTGTACTTTCCGGTACTGCTGCTGCCTCTCTGTGTCCCAGTCTGCTTCCGGTGAAGTGTCCTCGGGTGTCAGGACTCCCATCTCCAGGTCAACAGGTAGCTTACCAGGCCTTGCCCTCATTAGGTAAGCCGGGGTACAGTTGGTGGAACCTACAGGGATGTAGTTGTATAGGTCCACCAGGTCGGGCAGCTTCTCAGGCCACAGACTGCGTTCTTCCAGGGGCAACGTTTTCAGAAGATCCATTACCACCTGGTTCATTTTCTCACAAAGTCCATTAGTTTGCGGATGATAGGGTGTCGTCCTTATCTTCCGGCAGCCATACAGATTGCAGAATTCCTGGAAGACCTCCGCTTCAAAGGCAGGTCCCTGGTCCGTCAGCACTTGGTCCGGGTACCCGTGTGGACGGCAGAAGTGCTGCTGGAAGGCTCTAGCTGCTGTTTGAGCTGTTAAGTCCTTAACGGGGACGACAACCAAGAACCGGGAGTAATGATCCACAATGGTTAACGCGTAGACGTAGCCACTTCTGCTTGGGGTCAGTTTTACATGATCCAAGGCTACCAGTTCCAACGGCTGCTTGGTGACGATGGACTGAAGGGGGGTCTTCTGGCTGGCACGGTCCTTCCTTCTTAGGTTGCACGGGCCACAGTCTCTGCACCACCTCTCGATGGTTCCCCTCATGCCTACCCAGTGGAACCGCCCGCGCAGCAGGAACTCCAGCTTCTTCCATCCGAAGTGTCCAGCCCCATCGTGGTATGCCTCCATCACCATGGCTGCGTCTCTTCGTGGCACCACTACTTGCCAGATTAGTTCATGCGTCCGGGAGTTAACCATTCTGCGGCACAACTTCCCCTTGTAAAGGAACAGTCGACTCTTCTCAGCCCACAGTTGTTTGGCTTCCTCCGGAGCGTCTGGGTCAAGGCGAGCCTCTGGCCGAGTCAGCATCTCCTTCACTAGTCGGACGGCAGGGTCACTGTCTTGCGTTTCCTCCCAGTTGTAGTGAGGCAAGGGGTTAAACGTAGCGGCTTGCTTACTCCTTACCCGATGGGAATACTGAATAGTCCCATGACGGTGGAACGCGGGGAGTTCGACTTCTTCCAGTCCCTCTGGATCTTCTCCTACGTCCGGTAGGTTTGGCATCCTGGACAGGGCGTCCGCGTTGGTATTGGAGCGTCCTGCCCGGTATTTGATTGTGAACTCGTAGTTGGACAGACGGGCCATCCATCTCTGCTCTAGGGCACCGAGTCTTGCCGTGTCCAGGTGTGTCAACTTGTTGTTATCCATGTACACGGTGAACCGGGAAGAAGCGAGGTAGTGCTTAAAGCGTTCGGTGACTGCCCACACCACTGCCAGGAACTCTAGCTTAAATGAGCTGTAATTCTCAGGGTTTCTTTCGGTGGGTCGCAGTTTTCGACTGGCGTAAGCGATTACTCGTTCTTTCCCCTGCTGGATCTGGGACAGTACGGCTCCTAGCCCGATGTTACTTGCGTCGGTGTAGAGGATAAAGGGCTGGCTGTAATCAGGGTACGCCAGGATTTCATCCCCCGTGAGGGCCATCTTCAGCTGGCGGAAGGACTCTTCTTCTAACTTCTCCCATTTGAAGGGCGGCTTCTGGTTCTTGGCCTTCCGGGACTGGCCTATCAGGAGGTCCTGCATAGGAGCTGCCTTTTTGGTGAAACCGGGGATGAATCTGCGGTAATAGCCTACCAACCCGAGGAACTGCCGCACTTCCTTTACACTGGAGGAACTTGGCCATTCCTTAATGGCGGTGATCTTATCAGGGTCGGGAGCCACTCCGTCAGCGCTCACCACGTGTCCCAGGTACTGCAACTTTGGTTTTAGGAGGTGACACTTGGAGGGTTTTACCTTTAGGCCGTAGTTTGCCAGAGCTTCGAACACTTCCGCCAGGTGTTTCAGGTGGTCCTCATAAGTCTTGGAATATACGATGACATCGTCCAGGTACAACAGGACCGTCTCGAAGTTTTTGTGGCCCAGACAGCACTCCATTAATCGTTGAAAGGTTCCTGGTGCGTTATAGAGTCCGAACGGCATGCAGGTAAACTCGCTAAGTCCCATCGGGGTGGTGAATGCGGTCTTCTCCCGGTCCGCCTCTGCTACAGGAACCTGCCAGTACCCGCTAGTGAGATCCAAGGTAGAGAAGAAGTTAGCAGATCTTAAAGCAGCCAAAGACTCCTCTATCCTTGGTAAGGGGTACGCATCCTTGTGTGTGATACGGTTGATTTTCCGGTAATCTACACACATCCTCATGGTGTTGTCTTTCTTTTTGACTAAGACTAGTGGAGCTGCCCAGGGGCTACAGCTATCCCTGATCACCCCAGCCTCCTTCATGTCCCTAAGCATCCCCTTGGCGTGTTGGTAGTGTGCAGGGGGTACGGGTCGATACCTCTCTTTTATGGGAAGATGGTCTCCCGTGGGGATGTGGTGTTCTACCCCCTTGACTCGCCCGAAGTCTAACGGGTGCTTACTAAACACTCTCTCGTACTCTTGAACCACCCGATAGACTCCCTGTCTCTGGTGTGAGGGAGTGGAGTCAGTACCCAAATGTAGTTGCTGACACCAGTCCTCCATTGTTTCCTTAGAGCCGTTACTTTCCTCCGGGGAAGATGGAGGCAAGGGTTCTACGGACTGTATGGAATTTTGATTGATGGTATACAATTTGGCTAGCGTGGCATACCGGGGCAGGTACACTTCCCTCTTCCCGATATTTATTATGCGAACGGGCACCCTCCCATGGCGTACATTGACCACCCCCCGTGCTGTCAAAATGGTGGGCCTACTGTCTGAGTAAACTGGTTCTACCATTGCCTGGTAATCTCTACCTCTCAGACCAATAGCTGCCCGCCACCAAATCATCATTTCACTTTTTGGGGGCATGGCAATAGGGAAAGGGTCACACATTCTTACGCTACCAATCTCACCACCGGAGAGTTCTATCTGTTGCCGTCGCATCAGTGCCCGGATCTCTTTCTGGAGCACTCGCTGCTGGCCGGAGCTGGCGTTCTTGGCAACCTGCTGTAAAAGGAAAATCACCTCTGCAAGACAATTTTCAATTACATTAGTTCCTAGAGTTATCTGTAACGGGTCTGGGAGGCGGAACCTCTGGGCTACTATACAAGGGAGCGGTCCTTGTAAGGGAGCGGGTGGCGACCAGGCAGGCAGTCACAGCAGGTGACCGGGACAGTCTCTGGGTGTACGGGCAGGAGGTCACGGCAAGTGATCAGGGCAGTCTCTGGAAGAACGGGCTGGAGGTCACGGCAAGTGACCGGGGCAGTCTCTGGAAGAACGGGCTGGAGGTCACGGCAAGTGACCGGGGCAGTCTCTAGGTAAAGGGTAGGTACGACCTGTGATGGCTGAACCTCCAGGTAGGCTAGCAAGGCAGATGGAGGATGTGTGCTCCCAGGTGAACAAGCGAGAGTCTCTGGAATAGCAGGTGGTCACAGCACGTGACGGCGGAGCCTCCAGGTAGGCAAGCAGGTAGGTAGCGGAGAAGCGCTCCCAGGTGAGCGGGCAAGAGTCTGGAATAGCTGGTGGTCACAGCACGTGACAGCGGAGCCTCCGGGCAGGCAAGCAGGCAGGTAGCGGAGAAGCGCTCCCAGGTGAGCGGGCAAGAGTCTGGAATAGCTGGTGGTCACAGCACGTGACAGCGGAGCCTCCGGGCAGGCAAGCAGGCAGGTAGCGGAGAAGCGCTCCCAGGTGAGCGGGCAAGCTGGTCCATAGACAGACTGACCGGAGTTGTAAGGCAGACCGTCGGACCTCAGGCAAGCAGGCAGGTAGCTGATGTGCGCTCCCAGGTGAGCGGGCAAGTTGGTCCTTAGACAGACTGACCGGAGTTGTAAGGCAGACCGTCGGACCTCAGGCAGGCAGGCAGGTAACAGGAAATCAGGCAGGATTAGGACAGCAAGCTGGCAGGAATCTGGCAGGTAACTGGCAGGTAACTGGCAACGGGACCTGAGGGCTGAAACAGAGTAGAACGGTGCAACAACATTGCTCGGGCACCTCCATTTTGGAGGAGGTGCCTTATATATGGTAAAGTCCTCCGGCCATTGGCCGGGGACTCCTTAGGACGGCGCGCGCGGCCCCTTTAAGAGGGAGGGAGGGCGCGCGCGCGCGCCCTAAGCACAGTGGCCGGGAAGGAGCGCGCGCTGCCAGCAGAGCGGGAGAGGGACGCCGGGCACGGAGCAGAGCGGTGAGGGGAACAGCGTCCCTGCCTAGCAGAGGGCAGGGACGCCGGCACTACAGTACCCCCCCCTTTAGGCCCCCCCTTTTTTAGGCCAGATAGAAATTTAGCTAGGATGAGAGGGGCATGGATGTTCTCCCGGGGCTCCCACGTTCTCTCCTCAGGACCAAACCCCTTCCAATCTACCAAAAAAAAGGTCTTTCCTCTTACCCTTTTGGTGGCAAGAATGTTCTCTACCTCAAACTCGTCCTCAGCAGAAACCGGAGCAGGAGGCGTACCTGTAGACTTGGAAAAAGAGTTAAGTACCACGGGTTTGAGGAGAGATACATGGAAGGAGTTAGGGATCCGTAAGTTGGCCGGGAGTTTCAATTTATAGGCCACCGGGTTGATCTGACTGATGACCTCCAGAGGACCGATGAACCGAGGCCCTAACTTGTAAGAAGGTATCTTGAGTCGAACATATTTAGATGAGAGCCAGACTTTATCTCCTGGACGAAATTGTGGAGGATCCAGGCGTTTTTTGTCAGCGTGTCTTTTCATACGCTCGGATGACAGAAGGAGTGCGGACCGGGTACTCTCCCATATGGAGGAAAATTTGCTAACGAGAGATTCCGCAGCCGGGTTGTCCACAGAGGTGGAGACAGGAAAAGGAATCCGAGGATGCTGACCAAAGACTACAAAAAACGGGGATTTGGAGGAGGATTCGCTCTCGTGATTATTATAAGAGAACTCGGCCCATGGTAGGAGATCCACCCAGTCAGAATGGTGGGCATTAACGAAGTGCCAGAGGTAACTGGTCAGGTTCTGATTGATCCGCTCCACTTGACCATTGGACTGTGGGTGGTAAGCGGAAGAGAAGTCCAGGGTGACGTCTAGTAGTTTACAAGTGGCTCTCCAGAAACGTGAGGTGAACTGTACCCCACGATCCTACACGATGTGGAGGGGCAGGCCATGAAGACGGAAGATGTGGCGGATAAAGTCTTTAGCCAGCTCGGGTGCAGACGGAAGGCCTGGCAGGGGAATAAAGTGAGCCATCTTGGAAAAGCGGTCAGCGACCACCCAAATGACCGTACAACCGGCAGAGACGGGGAGATCTGTTATAAAGTCCATTGCTATATGCTGCCAGGGGGCAGCAGGTACAGGAAGCGGAAGGAGGCGTCCGGCTGGCAGATGTCTCGGGACTTTGTTGCGGGCGCAGGACACACAGGCAGAAACAAAGTCTATTATGTCCTTGTGCAGGGTAGGCCACCAATAGTGCCGGGCAATAAGCTGGAGGGTCTTTTTCTGACCGGCGTGGCCAGCAAGTTTAGACGAATGGCCCCAGTGTAGGATCTTCTCCCGATCAGGTACTGAAACAAACGTCTTACCGGGAGGGAGACGATTCAGACTCACGGGAGCCACCTGCATTACTCTGGCGGGATCGATGATATGTTTAGGTTCTTCCTCGAGATCGGACACCAGAAAGGATCGGGACAAGGCGTCTGCTTTGACGTTTTTGTCAGCCGGGCGAAAATGAAGAACAAAATCAAAGCGAGCAAAAAACAAGGACCACCGGGCTTGGCGCGGGTTAAGTCTCTGGGCATGCTGGAGGTAAGCCAAGTTCTTGTGGTCAGTGTAAATTATTACCGGATGAAGAGCCCCCTCGAGTAGGTAACGCCACTCCTCCAACGCCAGCTTGATGGCCAATAACTCTCGGTCTCCTATGGAATAGTTGCGCTCAGAAGAGGAGAAGAGTTTGGAGAAGAAGCCACAAGTTACCATTCTCCCGGAAGATGATTTTTGAGTAAGTACCGCTCCGGCTCCAGAGGAGGAGGCGTCAACTTCCAGGAAGAACTGCTTGTTGCCGTCCGGGCGATGCAGCACCAGGGCGGAAGAGAAGGCCTGTTTTAGGGAAAGAAAGGCCTCCTCTGCTTCGGGCGGCCACTCTTTGGGATTAGTACCCTTACGGGTGAGCGCGGAAATTGGGGCAGTCCGGGAAGAGAAGTGCGGGATGAAGAGGCGGTAATAGTTGGCGAAGCCCAGGAACCGTTGAATAGCCTTCAACCCCTCTGGTCGGGGCCATTTCTCGATGGCAGACAGTTTCTCAGGATCCATTTGTAGGCCGGTCTGAGAGATAATGTAGCCCAGAAACGGAAGCGAGGTCTGCTCAAAGAGGCACTTCTCATATTTAGCGTAGAGATGGTTCTGCCTGAGCCTGAGCAGGACCTGACGAACATCCCTCCGGTGAGACTGGAGATCCGGAGAGAAGACCAAGATGTCGTCCAGGTACACCACTACGCAGGAGTAGAGAAGGTCCCGGAAGATGTCATTGACCAACTCTTGAAAGACAGCAGGAGCGTTACAGAGGCCAAAGGGCATTACCAGATATTCATAGTGGCCGTCCCGGGTGTTGAATGCCGTCTTCCATTCATCCCCCTGACGGATACGAACCAGGTTGTACGCCCCACGGAGGTCCAGTTTGGTGAAGATTCTAGCCCCCCTCAGGCGATCAAATAACTCCGGAATGAGCGGAAGGGGGTACTTATTCTTCACCGTGATCTGGTTAAGGCCTCTATAGTCTATACAGGGACGGAGAGAGCCGTCCTTCTTTTTGACGAAAAAGAAGCCTGCTCCCGCCGGGGAGGTAGATTTCCGGATGAATCCCCTGGCCAGATTCTCCTCAATATATTCGGACATCGACCGGGTCTCAGCAGCGGATAATGGATAAATACGCCCACGGGGAGGAGAAGTACCAGGTAACAGGTCGATAGGGCAGTCGTATGGTCTATGAGGGGGTAGTGTCTCTGCCTCCTTTTTATTAAAGACATCAGCATAAGACCAATAAGGAATCGGAAGTCCAGGTAGATTAGCTGGGGTAGGAGAAGGACGGACGGGATGAACGGGAACCAGACAGGTCTTATGGCAGCCCTGTCCCCAGCGAAGGACTTCTCCGGTCTGCCAGTCAAGAACGGGTGCATGTTTCTGGAGCCAAGGTAGGCCTAGCAAGAGGGCGTGAGAGAGTCCAGGCAGAACATGGAAGGAGATACTTTCAGAATGCAGCATTCCCACCTGCAGAGTAATGGATTCGGTGATGAGTTGGATGGGGCGTGGTAAGAGCCCCCCATCCACGGCAGCAACAGACAAGGGTACAGCCAGAGGATTGGTGGGGATGCGGTATTTCTCTACCAGGGACTGTGAAATAAGATTCCCGGCTGCTCCAGAGTCCAGTTGGGCTAGTTCGAAATAACGGTTCTCCCCGTAGACGATTGAAACTGACAACAGCAGGGATGGAGAGGATTTATTCTTGTCTAGGTGGACCTCTCTGAGCGAACCTAGACACAGGCGTTTCCCGACCTCTCCGGGCAGGCTCGGATCTGGTGCTCCTTACTGCCACAGTAGAAGCAGGTCCCCTCGGCACGGCATAAGTCCTGACGGGTCTTGACCATCTTGGTCTGGTCGACCTGCATAGGCTCAGGAGGGTGTACCTGGTTAGAGACAGAAGGAGTGACGGGTTTCTGAAAAGTAGAAGCTAGACATGGTAACCTCCTCTCACGGGTGACCTCTCTGGCACGCTCCTGGAACCGTAGGTCAATCCGGGTGGCAAGAGTTATTAAGTCATCGAGAGTGGTAGGAATGTCCCGACCGGCAAGTTCATCTTTAATACGGCCGGACAGACCCTCCCAGAAGACGGAAACCAGAGCGTCGTTATCCCAGGCCAGCTCCGAGGCAAGGGTACGGAACCGTATGGCATATTGGCCCACGGTGAGACTTTCCTTACGGAGGCGTAGCAACGATGATGCGGATGAGGTCTTCCGTCCGGGTTCGTCGAAGACTTTCCGGAAAGCCGTGAGAAAAGCAGGCAAGTTGGACACCAGGGGGTCTCCTCTCTCCCATCGAGGATTTAGCCAGGCCAGGGCCTCCCCGGTGAGATGGGACATGATGAATGCAATTTTGGCTCGGTCGGAGTTAAACTGGTGGGACAATAGTTCAAAGTGCAGGGTGCACTGATTTATGAAGCCCCGAGCCTGGGCTGAGTCGCCTCCGAAGCGAGGAGGTGCAGAAAGCCGAGGTCCGGGGTAGGATATCATGGTGTTAGTGGACAGCGGAGCTGCCGGATTGCGAGACATGGCACTGGTGGAGGTTGTTGGTGGAGCAGTCAGAGTGTCCAGGCGAGTATTGACATTCCGCAGGTGACCCAGGATGGACTCCTGTTGGGACCTTTGACGGGACAGTTCATGACACAGGTCCGAGAGCGAGGGAGCTTGGGTGCCACCGGGTTCCATGGCCCGAGCAAACTGTAACGGGTCTGGGAGGCGGAACCTCTGGGCTACTATACAAGGGAGCGGTCCTTGTAAGGGAGCGGGTGGCGACCAGGCAGGCAGTCACAGCAGGTGACCGGGACAGTCTCTGGGTGTACGGGCAGGAGGTCACGGCAAGTGATCAGGGCAGTCTCTGGAAGAACGGGCTGGAGGTCACGGCAAGTGACCGGGGCAGTCTCTGGAAGAACGGGCTGGAGGTCACAACAAGTGACCGGGGCAGTCTCTAGGTAAAGGGTAGGTACGACCTGTGATGGCTGAACCTCCAGGTAGGCTAGCAAGGCAGATGGAGGATGTGTGCTCCCAGGTGAGCAAGCGAGAGTCTCTGGAATAGCAGGTGGTCACAGCACGTGACGGCGGAGCCTCCAGGTAGGCAAGCAGGTAGGTAGCGGAGAAGCGCTCCCAGGTGAGCGGGCAAGAGTCTGGAATAGCTGGTGGTCACAGCACGTGACAGCGGAGCCTCCGGGCAGGCAAGCAGGCAGGTAGCGGAGAAGCGCTCCCAGGTGAGCGGGCAAGAGTCTGGAATAGCTGGTGGTCACAGCACGTGACAGCGGAGCCTCCGGGCAGGCAAGCAGGCAGGTAGCGGAGAAGCGCTCCCAGGTGAGCGGGCAAGCTGGTCCATAGACAGACTGACCGGAGTTGTAAGGCAGACCGTCGGACCTCAGGCAAGCAGGCAGGTAGCTGATGTGCGCTCCCAGGTGAGCGGGCAAGTTGGTCCTTAGACAGACTGACCGGAGTTGTAAGGCAGACCGTCGGACCTCAGGCAGGCAGGTAACAGGAAATCAGGCAGGATTAGGACAGCAAGCTGGCAGGAATCTGGCAGGTAACTGGCAACGGGACCTGAGGGCTGAAGCAGAGTAGAACGGTGCAACAACATTGCTCGGGCACCTCCATTTTGGAGGAGGTGCCTTATATATGGTAAAGTCCTCCGGCCATTGGCCGGGGACTCCTTAGGACGGCGCGCGCGGCCCCTTTAAGAGGGAGGGAGGGCGCGCGCGCGCCCTAAGCACAGTGGCCGGGAAGGAGCGCGCGCTGCCAGCAGAGCGGGAGAGGGACGCCGGGCACGGAGCAGAGCGGTGAGGGGAACAGCGTCCCTGCCTAGCAGAGGGCAGGGACGCCGGCACTACATTATCTTTGGGTGACTCTCGTGCTTGTCAATGTCTACAATGATCAGTCCCTGTGCCGCCAGTTCAACTCTACCGATTTTAATGGTCACCTCTTTAAATCCAATCTGTGGCACGGGCTGACCATTGCTGGCGATGATACTCAAATCGTCGTCAGGGTAGCGGGTGATATCCGAGTCATTCCTGTACTGCTTGAAGAGCACGTACGGGATAGTGGTAACCTGTGACCCGGTGTCCAGTAGGGCACTCATAGGGATGCCATCCAGTACCACAGGCAGGACTGGACGTCCTCCCACATATCTGTCGCGCCAGTTCGATGGGCCTGATGATCTTTTTCCTGGGGTTTGGCCCTCTACCCCAGGTTGTGCCAGTTTAAAGGACAGTACCTTGCCATATGTCCGGGTTGATTGCAGCGGCGGCAGATGGGTTGTCCGTCCTCGTTGTATCGGTCGCTGGGTCTTCCTCTGGCCGGTGGGGTCCTCCTTGGTCGACGCCACGGGATGTCCTCCGGTCCGGATGCCAGCTGGATCTTCCCTGGAGTGGAAACCTGTAAAGACTGCACAGTTCGGGTTAGCGCGGCAACGCTTTTAGCTAGCTCTTGGACCTGATGGTGCAGGTCTGGAGCCGGGTCATTGTTCAAAGCCTGCGCATCAGCTCCCACAGGCCCTGCCGACAAGGGCGCCGCCTCCTGGTGGTAAGTGGTAGTGGGGCGTCTGTGGGTCACAACGCCACCTGGTGCCGGTTCTCGGAGCACCCGGATGGCTCTGTCCTTGAACTGTGCAAATCCCAGATGAGGGTCCTGTAAGGCCATTGCCCGCAACTGGGTTCGGTGGGCATTGCAATATAAACCCTCTATAAATTGTTCAGTCAACAGCCTGTCCTCGTCTCCCACGCCGTCAGGGTCGGTCTGCTTAATGGCTCTCAGGGCCTCTTGTAGGTTCAGGGCATAGTCCCTTATACTCTCGTGTGCTCGCTGCTTGCACCCGTAGAATCTAAGCTTGATCTCGGCTGAGGTGCGGGTATCAAAGGTGTCCCTCAGCCGGGTTAGTATCCCTGCAACAGTCCTCCCCCCAGGTGGCCAGGACTTTACCTCCCTTTGGGCTGCCCCGGTTAATTGGGCCACCAGGATGCTCACTTTTTGCTCTTCTGTGAGGGGATACACCTGGAAGAGGCTATCCAGCTTTTCTCTAAAGTCATGCAGGGTATGTGACTCCCCTGAGTACTGGGGTAGCCAGGCCGCTCCCGGGATATAGGGCATGGTGAAAGGCATGACTGCAGCAGCGGTGGCGCTGGCGGGGGTTGAGGCAGTGAAGCTCTCCTCCGTATCCGACATCTTCCTCCCCCCTAGTGGACCGTGGCCTACCTTGCGATGATCCTCTTCCGTAGGCCGCGGCTCCGCAGTGGATCGTCAGGGTTGAGGAACTTCCGTCGCGCTCCTGTGACGTCGGCGTCTGCTGGGCTCCTTCCAGGACCTTACGCAACGTCCGGACGTGAGGCGGGGCTTCAGTTCTCGCGCGCTTTCGGAGTCCACGCCCCTCTTCTTCCCGCGCGGAATTTTCAAGATGGCGTCCAACGGCGGGAAAACTCCACGGATGGCGGGAAGAAGGCAGAAGATGGCGCCGGATGGCGGGAAACCTCCACGGATGGCGGGAATCTTCACCACTGGTAAGTTTGAACAGTCTTTTTCAGGCACGCAGTACCCGGTGGTTGCGGGCACGAGATCCTGCCGACTACGCCAAAAGTTGACGCGCCCCTGGGCCTGCTGCTTCGCGCGGCATCGCGCGCACGGGGGAGCTTACCCGGATCCGGATCAGATGGGGGTAGTAGTCTCGTGGCGGTGACCCGGTCCGTGCCCAGGGAGTCAAACTGAGCGGCGATGTATTAGCAGTAGATGTTGTTTAAGTGTCGACTACGCCACCCGTTGAATGCAGCTTTAGGGCTGCTGCTGCAGGACAGACCGCTGAGGCCGGTGGTAGGATTGTGCAGCGTGGTAGTATCATCCCCAACGGGAGGGGTATGGCCTCAGGGCAGCCGACGTGGATGATGGGGGTAGCAGGAATCACTCAGAGACGATGCGGTGTAGTTCAGGGTCTTTACTGGTGATAAAGATAGACCCTCCCGGAGTACTGGCTAGCGATCGGGGCCTGGTCAGTCCTTGAGCAGATGGGATCTCCCCTGGCCAGGCGGAGTTGTAGGCCTCCCAAACTGACTGTACTCTTCTGGCTACCTTGCTAGAGGCGGGTATAAGTAGCCCACGTCCCTGAGTGTACCGTGTGGTGCTCACCCGTATGGCCGGTGACTCGGGGCCTTCTAGTGGCGTCCGCTCCACGACGGCGGTGCTGGTCCCACGCGTGTGACCGTGCCTTCGGGTTTCTTGGCCAGAGGACCTGAAATCCCCTGCCGGGCGGTTTCTGCTGCTGGGTAAAGATTAGTCCCCACAGCCTCGGACTCCGGGTCCGGTGATAGCTTCTCAGTCAGGGCGAGCTCTGCAGCTGCCAGCCCCTGACTCCTTATAGCACTGCTCCCACAGAGCTCCTGATATTCTTCTCCTATATCTGCTGCTCTTCTCTGTCTCTACTTCTTCTCTACACATTAACCCTGCCTCAGCCCTAGGTTTATATAGGGGAAGTTCTTCCCCTCCCAGGACTGGGCAGGAGGTGTGGCATGCATAGGATCCCTGACCAAGAGACCTCCCACCTGCTCTCAGACATAACATTGCTGTTACTGTGGAAACCAGACCCCTGGGGTGCCACATATACACCGTACACACCACACACACACTGTATACGCAGTACGCACCACACACACACACACACTGTATACACCGTACACACCACACGCACACTGTATACGCAGTACGCACCACACACACACACACACTGTATACACCATACACACCACACACACACTGTATACACCGTACACACCACACACACACTGTATACGCCGTACGCACCACACACACACTGTATACACCGTACATACCACACACACACTGTATATGACGCGCCCCTGGGCCTGCTGTGTCGCGCAGCGTCTCGCGCACGGGGGCTTACCCGGAACCGGATCAGATGAGGGTTGTAGTCTCCGAGTGGCGGGGACCCGGTCCGTGCCCAGGGAGTCAAACTCAGTGTGTGGCAGTCTTGATAGATGTTATTTGAGTGTCGACTACGCCACCAGTTGATTTGCAGCTATGGAGCTGCCGCTGCAGGGCAGACCGCTGAGGCCGGTGTAGAATTGTGCAGCGTGATAGTATAACCCCCAACGGGAGGGGTATGGCCTCAGGGCAGCCGACGTGGAAGATGGGGGTAGCAGGAACCACTCAGAGACGGTGCGGTGTAATTCAGGGTCTTTACTGGTAACAACGATAGACCCTCCCGGAGTACTTGCTAGCGAACGGGGCCTGGTCAGTCCTTGAGCAGATGGGATCTCCCCTGGCCAGGCAGAGTTGTAGGCCTCCCAAACTGACTGTACTCTTCTGGCTACCTTGCTAGAAGCGGATATAAGTAGCCCACGTCCCTGAGTGTACCGTGTGGTGCTCACCCGTATGGCCGGTGACTCGGGGCCTTCTAATGGCTTCCGCTCCACGATGGCGGTGCTGGTCCCACGCGTGTGACCATGCCTTCGGGTTTCTGGGCCTGAGGACCTGAAATCCCCTGCCGGTCGGCTTCTGCTGCTGGGTAAGAGTTAGTCCCCACAGCCTCGGACGCCGGGTCCGGTAAGAAAGCTTCTCAGTCAGGGCGAGCTCTGCAGCTGCCAGCCCCTGACTCGTAGTAGTATTGCTCCCTCTGAGCTTCTGCTGTTTCTTCCTATGACTGTTTCTTGTCTCTACTCTCCTTGACTCCTAACCCTGCTTCAGCCCCGGGTTTATATAGGGGAAGTTCTTCCCCTCCCAAGACTGGGCAGGAGGTGTGGCATGCACAGGATCCCTGACCAAAGGACCTCCCACCTGCTCTCAGACATAACATTACATTACTGTGGAAACCAGACCCCTGGGGTGCCACATTCCCCCCTAGTGAAATTTAGTACTCCGGGACTAAACATATTTTAGAAAAACATAACAAGGTAAAAACAATAATAATACAATAAGAAAAACATATAAAGATGGTTACGGCATGTCCGTAACCGGGTGCAGTCTTTGAAGAAAAGCAAGGTGTCCATTTCACCAAAACAGGGAGACGTAACCAGGTAGGGGACTGTCCTGCCCCGAGTCCTTATCAGTCTTTTAGTCCATCCTGGGTTACGCTCCAACTATTTGCAAGGATTCCCGGTAAATCCACCAAGGACTCCTACAAATAACTAGAAACACAAAATTATACACAAGCAACAATACACAGGTAAACATAAATAAAACAATTTATACACTTCAAATCCTCCAACGTGCGGGTAACTGGCCTCTAGTGGCCCTAGTGGACCTACGGAGCTGACTGCCTAGCCCTGAACTACAGGGTGTAGGAGCTGTCAAGGGTAAACTGGGCAGCTGTCTACCGGCTCTTTGGCTCACTAGGGATATGGCAGGCTCACTGCAAGCAGAGGGTTGATCTTCCTGGTCTGCGGGTGTGGGGTCTTCTGCCTCCTGGACCGGCTGTTCTTCCAGCTCTACCTGTTGCTCCGTAGGTGCTTGGGATGCTGGTTGGAGGAAGGTGAGTACGGGTACCACAACTGCACCATTGACTTGAGTCCAAGACCGAGGGAAGTCCCCGAGCACAGTACTAACCATATCTTCCCTTTCCTCTACGTGTCGATGGTCTTCTTGTTCCTCTTCAGGGTTCCTCAGTTGTTCGGGACACTTCTTCAGGTGGTCCCGGGATACAATGGCTGTGGTTTCCCCTCCGTCTTTACTGATGGTACAAACCTTCGGGTTCTCGTGGCTTGAGGGCAGTACGGTGTACGGGTCCTTCTCCCACTGGTCGTCCAACTTGTGGAGCCGTCTCTTCCTCTTCAAGACCTGCTCTCCGGGTACCAGGGGAACAGCGGGAGCATACTGGTTGTAAGTTTTCTCTTGTCTTTCCCTAGCCTGACAGAGACTTCGCTCCACGCTCTCCTGTACTCTCCGGTACTGCTGCTGCCTCTCTGTGTCCCAGTCTGTTTCTGGTGAAGTGTCCTCGGGTGTCAGGACTCCCATTTCCAGGTCAACAGGTAACTTACCAGGTCTTGCCCTCATTAGGTAAGCCGGGGTACAGTTGGTGGAACCTACCGGGATGTGGTTGTATAGGTCCACCAGATCGGGCAACTTCTCAGGCCACAGACTGCGTTCTTCCAGGGGCAACGTTTTTAGAAGATCCATTACCACCTGGTTCATTTTCTCACAAAGTCCATTAGTTTGCGGATGGTAGGGTGTCGTCCTTATCTTCCGGCAGCCATACAGATTGCAGAATTCCTGGAAGACCTCCGCTTCAAAGGCAGGTCCCTGGTCCGTCAGCACTTGGTCCGGGTACCCGTGTGGACGGCAAAAGTGCTGCTGGAAGGCTCTAGCTGCTGTTTGAGCCGTTAAGTCCTTGACGGGGACGACAACCAAGAACCGGGAGTAATGATCCACGATGGTTAACGCGTAGACGTAGCCACTTCTGCTTGGGGTCAGTTTTACATGATCCAAGGCTACCAGTTCCAACGGTTGCCGGGTGACGATGGACTGCAGGGGAGTCTTCTGGCTGGCACGGTCCTTCCTTCTCAGGTTGCACGGGCCACAGTCTCTGCACCACTTCTCAATGGTTCCCCTCATGCCTACCCAGTGGAATCGCTCGCGCAGCAGGAACTCCAGCTTCTTCCACCCGAAGTGTTATGTTCTGCTACCAAAGCTAAGGAAAGAGAGGAGATCTGTCCCTACTATAGGACTCAGCTGAATCCCTACGATGTAACAGGGAACCTGATCCTGCGATCAGACCTGCTAAAGTCCTAATCTAGTCTGTACGGAGACCTATAGATGTGGGGAGGGAATCCCTACAAGTACTAAGGACTGGGAGGAATATGGGACACCTCCTAACAGAAATAGTAGCAGACAGACGAACAAACAAAATAGATAGAACATAGAGGTCCGTAGACCAAGCAAACTAACAGAGCTAGATACAGAGCACAGGCTAGCTAGAAAGTAGATATACAATGAAGTCCAGCAAAGCCAGAAGGGCGGAGCAGGATTAAATAGGCCAACAAGGTCATGTGACCAGCAAAGGAAAAAAAAACCTAACAGCAAGGTTCTAACAGTACCCCCCCTTCTAAGAGGATCCTCCGGATCCCCTAGGACCAGGCTTATCAGGAAATCTCCTGTGAAACGCTCTGATAAGTCTGGACGCGGAAACATCATCTGACCTCACCCAAGAGTTATCCTCGGGTCCGAAACCTTTCCAGGCCACAAGATACTGCAAACTACCTCTATACCGTCTAGAGTCAAGGATGCGAGAAATTTCATATTCCCCGTCCTCCACCACCGGAGGAACAGAGGCAGAGGCGTCACCATCCGACACAACAGCTTTTTTTAACAGAGAGACATGAAAGACCGGATTAATTCTCCAGGAGGTAGGAACCTCCAACCTAACAGCAGATTGGTTGACAACCTGAAGCACCTTAAAGGGCCCTACAAACTTGGGACCCAATTTCTTAGAAGGAATCCTCAACCGCAGATTCCTAGAGGACAACCAAACCATGTCACCAACAGCGAACAAAACCTCCTGTCGTTTCCTATCAAAGTAGTCTTTAGATTTTCTGTTGGCCTCCTGAAGATTACCACGCACATCCGTCCAAACTCTTTCCAAATCACCGGAAAAATTCTCCTCCTCAGGCACGGCAGATCCCAACTTGGAGAACGACCCAAACGACGGATGTCTCCCAGAACAACAAAAAAAAGGCGAACAACCAGCAGAAGAAGATGTATGATTGTTCAGAGCAAATTCGGCAAGTGGCAGAAACTCAGACCACCCCTCTTGATTGTCTGCCACAAAACAACGCAAGAACTGCTCAACATCCTGGTTTTTCCTTTCTGTCTGGCCATTAGATTCAGGATGATATCCGGACGAAAACGACAAATGAATTCCCAACCTGTCACAAAAGGCACGCCAAAAACGAGCCACGAACTGAGGACCCCTATCAGAAACAATGTCAGTAGGAACGCCATGAAGTCTGACAATTTCCTTGACAAAGGCCTTAGCGAGAGTTTTAGCGCAGGGCAGTTTGACGAAGGGAACCAAGTGACACATCTTGCTAAAACGGTCCACGACCACCCAGATGACAGTAAAACCCTCAGAGGGGGGAAGGTCAGTTATAAAGTCCATAACCAAATGTGTCCAAGGAGCACTGGGGACCTCCAAAGGACAAAGTAACCCCGCAGCAGGAGTATGTGAGGACTTAGATCTAGCACATATAGTACATTGGCGCACCCACTTAATGATTTCCTTCTGCCATCCAGGCCACCAAAAACTGCGACCCACCAGTCTCTTGGTCTCAGAGATTCCGGGATGACCTGCCAACCGAGATTCGTGACACTCAACAAACAAATCTCTCCTAAAGGTCCCAGGCACAAACAACCTCCCATGAGGAGTGTTAGATGGGGCATTCTCCTGAGCTTTAAGAATCTCATCTTCCAAAACGGAGTCTAAAGCAGCTATCACAACACCTTCTTGTAAAATGTTTTCCTCTTTCTCAGCACCGACTATGGGAGAAAAACTGCGAGACAAGGCATCCGCCTTAACATTCTTAGTACCAGGGATGTAAGTAACGGAGAAATTAAACCGCGAGAAAAACAGTGCCCACCTAGCCTGACGGGCATTCAGGCGCTTGGCAGCATCAAGATATATCAGATTTTTATGATCCGTAAGAACCTGAACGGGAAATTCCGCACCTTCCAAGAAGTGGCGCCAGTGTTCAAATGCGAGTTTAATAGCCAATAATTCCCGATTACCAATATCGTAATTCAGTTCAGTCTCCGAAAATTTTTTTGAAAAAAAGGCACAGGGATGTAATCCATCCCCGTTATCCTGAGACAATACTGCGCCAACCCCCACAGAGGAAGCATCAACCTCAACCAAAAACGGCCTAGTAACATCAGGCTGCATAAGGATGGGAGCAGAGGTGAACCTCTCCTTGAGATACACAAAAGCTTCAATGGCCTCAGAAGACCACTGAACCGCATCAGCACCTTTCCTGGTGAGATCAGTCAGAGGTTTGACAATACTAGAAAAATTTTTTATGAATTTTCTATAGTAATTGGCGAAACCCAAAAACCTCTGTATCGATTTCAAACCAATAGGCCTAGGCCATTCCTGCACAGCCTGAACCTTAACCGGATCCATCTCAAAACCTTTGCTGGAGATAATGTAGCCCAAAAAACTAATTCTCTGTACAGCGAACTCACATTTCTCCAGCTTAGCAAAAAGCGAATTGTCCATTAACAACTGTAATACCTCACGCACGCTCCGCCAATGAGACTCCAGATCTGGCGAATAAATCAAAATGTCATCCAAATACACAACCACATTTTTACCGATCAAAGGTCTAAGGATGTCATTAATAAGATTCTGAAAAAATGCAGGAGCATTAGTAAGACCAAAAGGCATAACCAGATTCTCAAAATGACCCACAGGAGTGTTAAAAGCAGTCTTCCATTCATCACCCTCCTTCATGCGCAACAGATTGTATGCCCCCTTAAGATCAATTTTAGAGAACCACTTGGCCCCCAATAACTGGTTAAACAGATCAGGAATCAATGGCAGTGGGTAAGGATTGCGTACCGTAATTTTGTTAATCTCACGAAAATCCAGACAAGGACGTAAACCGCCGTCCTTTTTTTTTACAAAAAAAAAATCCAACCGCCACAGGAGACTTAGAGGGCCTAATGTGACCGGCGGCCAAACTTGTCTGTATGTATTCCTCCAAAGCCTTCCTCTCAGGAATAGTAAGGTTAAATAAACGACTTTTAGGAAGAATCGCTCCAGGGACAAATTCAATAGAACAATCATAGTCTCTATGGGGAGGCAAAACCTGCGATTCTTTCTCAGAAAAAACTCTCCAAAAATCCTGAATAGGAACAGGCAATTCTCCCCTATCCAAAGCTGCAATACGCCCGTTACAACACTTGTCATAACATTTATGGCTCCAGGATTTAATTTCACTGGTAGACCAATCCAGTACAGGATTGTGAAATTTTAACCAGGGCAAACCCAATATTACTGGAGAAGGCAAGTTATTCAACACTACCAAATCCAATTTCTCATGGTGAACACCATTAATAGTGAGAGGAAATTCACTGACCTTGAGAGTAATATTCTTCAAAGGGGAGCCATCCACAGAAACCACAGCAATGGGGGATGATAAAGGTTCAGGTTTTAAATTGAGTTTTTCCACGAATCCCCCATCAATTACATTCAGTGTAGACCCGCAATCAACAAACACCCGAAATTCCATTAATTTTTCCTGAGCAATCGTGGAAGCAGCTAAAAATATACCCTTGGAATTTAAACAGGCAATACGGGCGTGACTGACCATTTTTTTTTCTTTCTTCATACGAAGCTCACAGCCTTTAATCAAATGACCAGATTTTCCGCAATAGAAACACAAGCCTTCCGAAAAACGACGGTCTTTTTCTTGAGAGCGAGGTGCCACCGATCCAATCTCCATCGGTTCACCACTGTTAGTACACACATTATCATAACCAGAAACTGACATAGCAGAGGATTTGCTCTCATTAACCCTAGCACGCAGTCTTCTATCCACCCGTATAGCTAATTGCATAGCCTGTTGCAAATCCTCAGGTGTAGGATAAGCAATTAGCAGGTCTTTAACCCTTTCACTGAGCCCAGCAAGAAATAGACTTTTCAGAGCAGAATCGTTCCACCCTGTTTGAGTGGACCAACGATGAAAATGAGTACAATATTTTTCCACATTACCTGATCCTTGTTTTAAACGTCTCAACTCAGTCTCAGCTGATGCCACACGGTCAGGATCATCATATCATAATCCTAAAGCAGAAAAAAAACTATCCACTGATCTGAAGCATGTATCACTAGGTTGCAAAGAAAAGGCCCACTCCTGAGGCTCTTTGCGCAAAAGTGACATTATGAACCCTACGCGCTGGGATTCATCCCCAGAGGACTTGGGTCTCAAACGAAAATACAATAAGCAAGCATTTTTAAATGAAAAAAATTCTCGATGTTCACCAAAAAATAAATCCGGCAAACATACCTTAGGCTCCAAAAAATATGCTCCAGGACAGTTACTCACGTGCTGACGGAGCTCGGCCACTTCCAGAGAGAGTCCCTGCAGGTGTTTAGCCAAATCCTGAACCGACACCATGATGGAACAAAAAAAAAAAAAATCTTTCCTTAGAGAATTTGCAGGCTGGACTTACTGTTATGTTCTGCTACCAAAGCTAAGGAAAGAGAGGAGATCTGTCCCTACTATAGGACTCAGCTGAATCCCTACGATGTAACAGGGAACCTGATCCTGCGATCAGACCTGCTAAAGTCCTAATCTAGTCTGTACGGAGACCTATAGATGTGGGGAGGGAATCCCTACAAGTACTAAGGACTGGGAGGAATATGGGACACCTCCTAACAGAAATAGTAGCAGACAGACGAACAAACAAAATAGATAGAACATAGAGGTCCGTAGACCAAGCAAACTAACAGAGCTAGATACAGAGCACAGGCTAGCTAGAAAGTAGATATACAATGAAGTCCAGCAAAGCCAGAAGGGCGGAGCAGGATTAAATAGGCCAACAAGGTCATATGACCAGCAAAGGGAAAAAAACCTAACAGCAAGGTTCTAACACGAAGTGTCCAGCTCCGTCGTGGTATGCCTCCATCACCATGGCTGCGTCTCTTCGTGGCACCACTACTTGCCAGAGTAGTTCATGCGTCCGGGAGTTAACCATTCTGCGGCACAACTTCCCCTTGTAAAGGAACAGTCGACTCTTCTCTGCCCATAGTTGTTTGGCTTCCTCCGGAGCGTCTGGTTCAAGGCAAGCCTCCGGGCGAGTCAGCATCTCCTTCACCAGTCGGACGGCAGGGTCGCTGTCTTGCGTTTCCGCCCAGTTGTAGTGAGGTAAGGGGTTCAACGTAGCAGCCTGCTTACTCCTTACCCGGTGGGAATACTGGATAGTCCCATGACGGTGGAACGCAGGGAGTTCAACTTCTTCCAGTCCCTCCGGATCTTCTCCTTCGTCCGGCAGGTTGGGCATCCTGGACAGGGCATCCGCGTTGGTATTGGAGCGTCCGGCCCGGTATTTGATTGTGAACTCGTAGTTGGACAGACGGGCCATCCACCTCTGCTCCAGGGCACCGAGTCTTGCCGTGTCCAGGTGTGTCAACGGGTTGTTATCCGTGTACACGGTGAACCGGGAAGAAGCGAGGTAATGCTAAAAGCGCTCGGTGACTGCCCATACTACGGCCAGGAACTCTAGCTTAAATGAGCTGTAATTCTTGGGGTTCCTTTCGGTGGGTCGCAGTTTTCGGCTGGCGTAGGCGATTACTCGTTCCTTCCCCTGCTGGATCTGGGACAGTACGGCTCCTAGCCCGATGTTACTGGCGTCGGTGTAGAGGATAAAGGGCTGGCTATAATCCGGGTACGCCAGGATTTCGTCCCCCGTGAGGGCCATCTTCAGCTGGCGGAAGGACTCTTCTTCCAGCTCCTCCCATTTGAAGGGCGGCTTCTGGCTCTTGGCCTTCCGGGACTGGCCTATCAGGAGGTCCTGCATAGGTGCTGCCTTTTTGGTGAAACCGGGAATAAACCTTCGGTAGTAGCCTACCAACCCGAGGAACTGCCGCACTTCTTTTACGCTGGAGGGGCTTGGCCATTCCTTAATTGCGGTGATCTTATCAGGGTCGGGAGCCACTCCGTCAGCGCTCACCACGTGTCCCAGGTACTGCACCTTTGGTTTCAGGAGGTGACACTTGGAGGGTTTCACCTTTAGGCCGTAACTCGCCAGAGCTTCGAACACTTCCGCCAGGTGTTTCAGGTGGTCCTCATAAGTCTTAGAATATACGATGACATCGTCCAGGTACAACAGGACCGTCTCGAAGTTTCTGTGGCCCAGACAACACTCCATTAGTCGTTGGAAGGTTCCTGGTGCGTTGCAGAGTCCGAACGGCATGCAGGTGAACTCGCTAAGTCCCATCGGGGTGGTGAATGCGGTCTTCTCCCGGTCCGCCTCTGCTACAGGAACCTGCCAGTACCCGCTAGTGAGATCCAAGGTAGAGAAGAAGTTAGCAGATCTTAAAGCAGCCAATGACTCCTCTATCCTTGGTAAGGGGTACGCATCCTTGTGTGTGATACGGTTGATTTTCCGGTAATCTACACACATCCTCATGGTGTTGTCTTTTTTTCTGACTAAGACTAGTGGAGCTGCCCAGGGGATACAGCTATCCCTGATCACCCCAGCCTCCTTCATGTCTCTAAGCATCCCCTTGGCGTGTTGGTAGTGGGCAGGGGGTACGGGTTGATACCTCTCTTTTATAGGAGGATGGTCTCCCGTGGGGATGTGGTGTTCTACCCCCTTGACTCGCCCGAAGTCTAACGGGTGTTTACTGAACACTCTCTCGTACTCTTGAACCACCCGATAGACTCCTTGTTTCTGGTGTGCGGGAGTGGAGTCAGTACCCAGATGTAGTTGCTGACACCAGTCCTCCATGTTTTTCTTAGAGCCGTTACCTTCCTCCGGGTGAGATGGAGGCAAGGGTTCCACAGATTGTATAGAATTTTGGTTAATGGTATATAATTTGGCTAGCGTGGCATACCGGGGCAGATACACTTCCCTCTCCCCGATATTTATTATGCGAACGGGCACCCTCCCATGGCGTACATCAACCACCCCCCGTGCTGTCAAAATGGTGGGCCTACTGTCCGAGTAAACTGGTTCTACCATTGCCTGGTAATCCCTACCTCTCAGACCAATAGCTGCCCGGCACCAAATCATCATTTCACTTTTTGGGGGCATGGCAATAGGAAAAGGGTCACACATTCTTACGCTACCAATCTCACCGCCGGAGAGTTCCACCTGTTGCCGTCGCATCAGTGCCCGGATCTCTTTCTGGAGCACCCGCTGCTCGCCGGAGCTGGCGTTCTTGGCAACCTGCTGTAAAAGGAAAATCACCTCTGCAAGACAATTTTCAATTACATTAGTTCCTAGAGTTATTTTTGGGTGACTCTCATGTTTGTCAATATCTACAATGATCAGTCCCTGTGCTGCCAGTTCGACTCTACCGATTTTGATGGTCACCTCTTTAAATCCGATCTGTGGCACGGGCTGGCTATTGCTGGCGATGATACTCAAGTCGTCGTCAGGGTAGCGGGTAATATCCGAGTCATTCCAGTACTGCTTAAAGAGCACGTACGGGATGGTGGTGACCTGTGACCCGGTGTCCAGTAGGGCACTCATGGGAATGCCATCCAGTACCACAGGCAAGACTGGACGTCCTCCCACATATCTGTCGCGCCAGTTCGATGGGCCTGGTGATCTTTTTCCTGGGGGTTGGCCCTCTACCCCAGGTTGTGCCCGTTTAAAGAACAGTACCTTGCCATATGTCCGGGTTGATTGCAGCGGCGGCAGATGGGTCGTCCGTCCTCGCTGTATCGGTCACTGGGTCTTCCTCTGGCCGGTGGGGTCCTCCTTGGTCGACGCCACGGGATGTCCTCCGGTCCGGATGCCAGCTGGATCTTCCCTGGGGTGGAAACCTGTAAAGACTGCACAGTTCGGGTTAGCGCAGCAACGCTCTTAGCTAGCTCTTGGACCTGATGGTGTAGGTCTGGAGCCGGGTCATTGTCCAAAGCCTGCGCATCAGCTCCCACAGGCCCTGCCGACAAGGGCGCCGCCTCCTGGTGGTAAGTAATAGCTGGGCGCCTGTGGGTCATAACGCCACCCGGTGCCGGTTCTCGGAGCACCCGGATGGCTCTGTCCTTGAACTGTGCAAAGCCCAGATGGGGATCCTGTAAGGCCATCGCCCGCAACTCGGTTCGGTGGGCATTACAATACAGTCCCTCTATAAATTGTTCAGTCAACAGCCTGTCCTCGTTCCCACTCCATCAGGGTCGGTCTGCTTAATGGCCCTCAGGGCCTCTTGTAGGTTTAGTGCATAGTCCCTTATACTCTCATGCGCTCGCTGCTTGCACCCGTAGAATCTAAGCTTAATCTCGGCTGAGGTGCGGGTATCAAAGGTATCCTTCAGCCGGGTTAGTATCACTGCGACAGTCTTCCTCCCAGGTGGCCAGGATTTTACTTCCCTTTTAGCTGCCCCGGTTAGTTGGGCCACCAGGATGCTCACTTTTTGCTCTTCTGTGAGGGGGTACACCTGGAAGAGGCTATCCAGCTTTTCTCTAAAGTCATGCAGGGTATGTGACTCCCCTGAGTACTGGGGTAGCCAAGCTGCTCCCGGGATATAGGGCATGGTGAAGGGCATAACTGCAGCAGCGGTGGCGCTGGCGGGGGTTGAGGCAGTGAAGCTCTCCTCCGTATCCGACATCTTCCTCCCCCCTAGTGGACCGTGGCCTACCTTGCGATGATCCTGTTCCGTAGGCCGCGGCTCCGCAGTAGATCGTCAGGGTTGAGGACCTTCCGTCGCGCTCCGGTGACGTCGGCGTCTGCTGGGCTCCTTCCAGGACCTTACGCAACGTCCGGACGTGAGGCGGGGCTTCAGTTCTCGCGCGCTTTCGAAGTCCACGCCCCTCTTCTTCCCGCGCGGCGTCCTCAAGATGGCGTTCAATGGCGGGAAAACTCCACGGATGGCGGGAAGAAGGCCGAAGATGGCGCCGGATGGCGGGAAAACTTCACCACTGGTAAGTTTGAACAGTCTTTGCTTTTCAGGCACGCAGTACCCGGTGGTTGCGGGCACGAAATCCTGCCGACTACGCCAAAGTTGACGCGCCCCTGGGCCTGCTGTGTCGCGCAGCGTCTCGCGCACGGGGGCTTACCCGGAAACGGATCAGATGAGGGTTGTAGTCTCCGAGTGGCGGGGACCCGGTCCGTGCCCAGGGAGTCAAACTCAGTGTGTGGCAGTCTTGATAGATGTTATTTGAGTGTCGACTACGCCACCCGTTGATTTGCAGCTATGGAGCTGCCGCTGCAGGGCAGACCGCTGAGGCCGGTGTAGAATTGTGCAGCGTGATAGTATAACCCCCAACGGGAGGGGTATGGCCTCAGGGCAGCCGACGTGGAAGATGGGGGTAGCAGGAACCACTCAGAGACGGTGCGGTGTAATTCAGGGACTTTACTGGTAACAACGATAGACCCTCCCGGAGTACTTGCTAGCGAACGGGGTCTGGTCAGTCCTTGAGCAGATGGGATCTCCCCTGGCCAGGCAGAGTTGTAGGCCTCCCAAACTGACTGTACTCTTCTGGCTACCTTGCTAGAAGCGGATATAAGTAGCCCACGTCCCTGAGTGTACCGTGTGGTGCTCACCCGTATTGCCGGTGACTCGGGGCCTTCTAATGGCTTCCGCTCCACGATGGCGGTGCTGGTCCCACGCGTGTGACCGTGCCTTTGGGTTTCTGGGCCTGAGGACCTGAAATCCCCTGCCGGTCGGCTTCTGCTGCTGGGTAGGAGTTAGTCCCCACAGCCTCGGACGCCGGGTCCGGTAAGAAAGCTTCTCAGTCAGGGCGAGCTCTGCAGCTGCCAGCCCCTGACTCGTAGTAGTATTGCTCCCACTGAGCTTCTGCTGTTTCTTCCTATGACTGTTTCTTGTCTCTACTCTCCTTGACTCCTAACTAGTGTTGAGCCACCCCCATAGTGTTCGGGTTCGGTTCGGTTCGTCGAACACCGGGATGTTCGAGGAACTGTTCGTCGAACTGTTCGTCGAACACCTTAAAACACCGTCGAACACCGTTAAAACCAAAGGCAGGCAAACAAAAACACATAGAAACACATAGAAAACACCTGCAAAGGTGTCCAAAAGCTGACAAACTGCTCAGAAGACACTATCTTTAAAAAAGCCGGCCGGCAAATTCAGCAGCGGCATACACCGGTACCCGACAATTTAGACAAGAAGGAATAGAGCATCACACATAGATTAGATAGATAGAAACATGTCAGTCACACATATAAGAAGCACAGTGACAGTGTTGGTTACTGCACTTGTCATTTAGTGTAAAGGATTTATTAAAAAAAATATTAGTGTTTTCATGCACCGTCTCTTTAAAAAAGCCGGCCGGCAATTCAGCATCTGTACCCGACAATTTAGAACAGAAAGAATAGAGCTTCACACATAGATTAGATAGATAGAAACATGTCAGTCACATATATAATAAGTACAGTGATAGTGTTGCTTACTGTACTTGTCATTTAGTGTAAAGGATTTATTTAAAAAAATAATAGTGTTTTCATGCACTGTCTCTTTAAAAAAGCCGGCCGGCAATTCAGCAGCGGTACCCGACAATTTAGAACAGAAAGATAGAGCATCACACATAGATTAGATAGATAGAAACATGTCAGTCACATATATATGAAGTACAGTGATAGTGTTGGTTACTGTACTTGTCATTTAGTATTAAAATAAAGGATTTATTATTAAAAAAATTGGCGTGGGGTTCCCCTTAATTTTAGGCTCTAGCGGAGGTTAAGCAGACGGCTGGGGCAGATGTTTGAAGCCTGGGAAGGGGGTAATACCCACGGAGCTTCCCAGGCTACTAATATCAGCCCCCAGCTGAATACATAGCCTTTACTAGCTATTAAAATGGGGGACCCCCCAAAAAAAATGACGTGGGGTCCCCCCTAATTTAATAGCTAGCAAAGGCTAGGCAGACAGCTGGGGGCTGATATTAATAGCCCAGGAAGGGAGCCATGAATATTGGCCCCCTCCCAGGCTAGAAACACCAGCCGTCAGCCGCCCCAGAAATGGCGCATTCATAGGATGCGCCAATTCTGGCACTTAGCCTCGCTCTTCCACGCTGCCCTGGTGCGGTGGCAGGGGGTAATAGGGTTGGGGTTGATGTCAGCTTATAATGCCAGCTGACATCAAGCCCAGGTTAGTAATGGAGAGGCGTCTATAAGACAACCCCATTACTAACCCCATAGTCAAAGTTAAAAAAAACACAAACACCAAGAATAAAGTCCTTTAATTGAAATAAAGACACAATCCTTTATTGTTCTAAATTAAACCATACTTACCGTCACGCCCATTCCAGCTGAAGCCAACGATCTCCTGCAATAAAAGAAAAATAATAAAGCAACCTCATCCTTACCTTTCCATGGTTCCCATGACAGCTTCAGCTCTGCTACATCGAGATGACAGACTGGACCGCAGCAGAACGCTGCCATCCAGCCTGTCATCCCGCAGACACTGAGAAGCGCAGGCTTGCTTGCGCTGCTCAGCGTCTCTCTGTGACGACATCCAGATGAGCCGAGTTCATGTCCAATGAACTCGGCTCACCTCATGCACGTCACTGACAGCGTGGGAAAATTCTCAAGCTGAAGCGGTGAGTGCAGGAGAATTTTCCCACGCTGTCAGTGACGTGCATGAGGTGAGCCGAGTTCATTGGACATGACCTCGGCTCATCTGGATGCCGTCACAGGGAGACAGTGAGGAGCGCAAGCATGCCTGCGCTTCTCAGTGTCTGCGGGATGACAGACTGGATGGCAGCGTTCTGCTGCGGTCCAGCCTGTCATCTCGATGTAGCAGAGCTGAAGCTGTCGTGGGAACCATGGAAAGGTAAGGATGAGGTTGCTTTATTATTTTTCTTTTATTGCAGGAGATCGTTGGCTTCAGCTGGAATGGGCGTGATGGTAAGTATGGTTTAATTTAGAAAAATAAAGAATTGTGTCTTTATTTCAATTAAAGGACTTTTTTCTGGGTGTTGTGTTTTTTTTAAATACTTTACTAGAAATTCATGGCGGTCATGTCTAATACTGGCATGACCCCATGAATTTTGGGCTTGGGGCCAGCTGATAATGCCAAGCTGGCCCTAACCCCTTTATTACCCAGTGAGCCACCGCACCAGGGCCCTGGATGAGTTGGGTACAGCGCCAGAAGATGGCGCTTCTATGAACGCGCCATTTTCCGGGGTGGCTGCGGACTGCAATTTGTAGCGGGGGGGGGGCCCAGAAAGCTTGGGCCTCCCTGCGCTGCAGATTCCAGCCCCCAGCTGCCTAGTTGTACCTGGCTGGACACAAAAATAGGGCGAAGCCCCACGTACTTTTTTTTTAATTATTTCATGAAATTCATGAAATAATTAAGAAAAAAAGGGCTTCCCTATATTGTTGTGTCCGGCCAGGTACAAATAGGCAGCTGGTGGTTGGGGGCAGCCCATTCCTGCCTGCTGTACCTGGCTGGACACAAAAATAGGGAGAAGCTCCACGTTTTTTTTTTTTTAATTATTTCATGAAATTCATGAAATAATTAAAAAAAAATGATGTGGGGCTTCGCACTATATTTGTGTCCAGCCAGGTACAGCAGGCAGGAACGGGCTGCCCCCAACCACCAGCTGACTATTTGTACCTGGCCGGACACATCAATATAGGGAAGGCCTTTTTTTCTTAATTATTTCATGAAATAATTTAAAGAAAATTGACGTGGGGCTTCGCCCTGTTTTTGTGTCCAGCCAGGTACAACTAGGCAGCTGGGGGCTGGAATCCGCAGCGCAGGGAGGCCCAAGCTTTCTGGGCCACCCCCGCTGCAAATTGCAGTCCGCAGCCACCCCGGAAAATGGCGCGTTCATAGAAGCGCCATCTTCTGGCGCTGTACCCAACTCATCCAGGGCCCTGATGCGGTGGCTCACTGGGTAATAAAGGGGTTAGGGCCAGCTTGGCATTATCAGCTGGCCCTAAGCCCGAAATTCATGGGGTCACGCCAATATTAGACATGACCACCATGAATTTCTAGTAAAGTATTTAAAAAAAACACAACACCCAGAAAAAAGTCCTTTAATTGAAATAAACACACAATTCTTTATTGTTCTAAATTAAACCATACTTACCATCACGCCCATTCCAGCTGAAGCCAACGATCTCCTGCAATAAAAGAAAAATAATAAAGCAACATCATCCTTACCTTTCCATGGTTCCCACGACAGCTTCAGCTCTGCTACATCGAGATGACAGGCTGGACCGCAGCAGAACGCTGCCATCCAGCCTGTCATCCCGCAGACACTGAGAAGCGCAGGCTTGCTTGCGCTCCACAGTGTCTCTCTGTGAGGGCATCCAGATGAGCCGAGTTAATGTCCAATGAACTCGGCTCACCTCATGCACGTCACTGACAGCGTGGGAAAATTCTCCTGCACTCAGCGCTTCAGCGGGAGAATTCTCACGCTGAAGCGCTGAGTGCAGGAGAATTCTCCCACGCTGTCAGTGACGTGCAGGAGGTGAGCTGAGTTCATTGGACATGAGCTCACCTTATGCACGTCACTGACAGCGTGGGAGAATTCTCCTGCACTCACCGCTTCAGCTTGAGAATTTTCCCACGCTGTCAGTGACGTGCATGAGGTGAGCCGAGTTCATTGGACATGAACTCGGCTCATCTGGATGTCGTCACAGAGAGACGCTGAGCAGCGCAAGCAAGCCTGCGCTTCTCAGTGTCTGCGGGATGAGAGGCTGGATGGCAGCGTTCTGCTGCGGTCCAGCCTGTCATCTCGATGTAGCAGAGCTGAAGCTGTCGTGGGAACCATGGAAAGGTAAGGATGAGGTTGCTTTATTATTTTTCTTTTATTGCAGGAGATCGTTGGCTTCAGCTGGAATGGGCGTGACGGTAAGTATGGTTTAATTTAGAACAATAAAGGATTGTGTCTTTATTTCAATTAAAGGACTTTATTCTGGGTGTTTGTGTTTTTTTTAACTTTGACTATGGGGTTAGTAATGGGGGTGTCTTATAGACGCCTCTCCATTACTAACCTGGGCTTGATGTCAGCTGGCATTATAAGCTGACATCAACCCCAGCCCTATTACCCCACTGCCACCGCTACAGGGCAGCGTGGAAGAGCGAGGCTAAGTGCCAGAATTGGCGCATCCTATGAATGCGCCATTTCTGGGGCGGCTGACGGCTGGTGTTTCTAGCCTGGGAGGGGGCCAATATTCATGGCTCCCTTCCTGGGCTATTAATATCAGCCCCCAGCTGTCTGCCTAGCCTTTGCTAGCTATTAAATTAGGGGGGACCCCACGTCATTTTTTTTGGGGGGTCCCCCATTTTAATAGCTAGTAAAGGCTATGTATTCAGCTGGGGGCTGATATTAGTAGCCTGGGAAGCTCCGTGGGTATTACCCCCTTCCCAGGCTTCAAACATCTGCCCCAGCCGTCTGCTTAACCTCCGCTAGAGCCTAAAATTAAGGGGAACCCCACGCCAATTTTTTTAATAATAAATCCTTTATTTTAATACTAAATGACAAGTACAGTAACCAACACTGTCACTGTACTTCATATATATGTGACTGACATGTTTCTATCTATCTAATCTATGTGTGAAGCTCTATTCTTTCTATTCTAAATTGTCGGGTACAGATGCTGAATTGCCGGCCGGCTTTCTTAAAGAGACGGTGCATGAAAACACTATTATTTTTTTTGATAAATCCTTTACACTAAATGACAAGTACAGTAATCAGCACTGTCACTGTACTTCATATATATGTGACTGACATGTTTCTATCTATCTAATCTATGTGTGATTCTCTATTCCTTCTATTCTAAATTGTCGGGTACCGCTGCTGAATTGCCGGCCGGCTTTTTTAAAGAGACGGTGCATGAAAACACTATTATTTTTTTTGATAAATCCTTTACGCTAAATGACAAGTACAGTAAGCAGCACTTTCACTGTACTTCGTATATATGTGGCTGACATGTTTATATCTATCTAATCTATGTGTGAAGCTCTATTCTTTCGGTTCTAAATTGTCGGGTACAGGTGTACGCCGCTGCTGAATTGCCGGCTTTTCATGTTTCACTGTTGGCACTGTTCCCATCGATTTGGGCAATCACTGTAATGCCACAACCACCATGGCTGTGGCATTACAGTGAGTGGCAGACAATCCCTGCATGATTGGTGCTCTAAATAGCGCCAGACATGCAGGACACGCTTTTGGTGCACGAACAGTTATCGAACATAACCTCGAACAGCCGAATTTTTTGCAAATCGTTCGGGTTCGTCGAACAACTCGAACACCGCCCAAAACAGCTCGAATTTGAGATTGGCGAACAGTTCTAGTCGAACACCGCTCATCTCTACTCCTAACCCTGCTTCAGCCCCGGGTTTATATAGGGGAAGTTCTTCCCCTCCCAAGACTGGGCAGGAGGTGTGGCATGCACAGGATCCCTGACCAAGAGACCTCCCACCTGCTCTCAGACATAACATTACATTACTGTGGAAACCAGACCCCTGGGGTGCCACATATACACCGTACACACCACACACACACAGTATACACCGTACATACCACACACACACAGTATACACCGTACACACCACACACACACTGTATACACCGTACATACCACACACACACAGTATACACCGTACACACCACACACACACTGTATACACCGTACATACCACACACACACTGTATACACCGTACACACCACACACACACTGTATACACCGTACACACCACACACACACTGTATACACCGTACACACCACACACACACAGTATACACCGTACATACCACACACACACTGTATACACCGTACATACCACACACACACAGTATACACCGTACACACCACACACACACTGTATACACCGTACATACCACACACACACTGTATACACCGTACATACCACACACACACTGTATACACCGTACATACCACACACACACTGTATACACCGTACATACCACACACACACTGTATACACCGTACACACCACACACACACTGTATACACCGTACATACCACACACACACAGTATACACCGTACATACCACACACACACTGTATACACCGTACATACCACACACACACAGTATACACCGTACACACCACACACACACTGTATACACCGTACACACCACACACACACTGTATACACCGTACATACCACACACACACAGTATACACCGTACATACCACACACACACAGTATACACCGTACATACCACACACACACTGTATACACCGTACATACCACACACACACTGTATACTCCGTACACACCACACACACTGTATACACTGTACATACCACACACACACAGTATACACCGTACACACCACACACACACTGTATACACCGTACATACCACACACACACAGTATACACCGTACGCACCACACACACACTGTATACACCGTACACACCACACACACACTGTATACACCGTACATACCACACACACACAGTATACACCGTACGCACCACACACACACTGTATACACCGTACATACCACACACACACAGTATACACCGTACACACCACACACACACTGTATACACCGTACATACCACACACACACAGTATACACCGTACACACCACACACACACAGTATACACCGTACATACCACACACACACAGTATACACCGTACACACCACACACACACTGTATACACCGTACATACCACACACACACAGTATACACCGTACACACCACACACACACTGTATACACCGTACATACCACACACACACTGTATACACCGTACACACCACACACACACTGTATACACCGTACACACCACACACACACTGTATACACCGTACACACCACACACACACAGTATACACCGTACATACCACACACACACTGTATACACCGTACATACCACACACACACAGTATACACCGTACACACCACACACACACTGTATACACCGTACATACCACACACACACTGTATACACCGTACATACCACACACACACAGTATACACCGTACATACCACACACACACAGTATACACCGTACATACCACACACACACTGTATACACCGTACATACCACACACACACTGTATACACCGTACACACCACACACTGTATACACTGTACGCACCACACACACACACTGTATACACCGTACATACCACACACACACTGTATATACCGTACATACCACACACTGTATACACCGTACACACCACACACACACAGTATACACCGTACATACCACACACACACAGTATACACCGTACATACCACACACACACTGTATACACCGTACATACCACACACACACTGTATACACCGTACACACCACCCACACACTGTATACACCGTACATACCACACACACTGTATACGCCGTACACACCACACACACACTGTATACGCCGTACACACCACACACACACAGTATACACCGTACATACCACACACACACTGTATACACCGTACATACCACACACACACTGTATACACCGTACACACCACACACACACTGTATACGCCGTACACACCACACACACACTGTATACGCCGTACACACCACACACACACAGTATACACCGTACATACCACACACACACTGTATACGCTGTACACACCACACACACACTGTATACACCGTACACACCACACACACACTGTATACGCCGTACACACCACACACACACTGTATACGCCGTACACACCACACACACACTGTATACGCAGTACACACAACACACACACAGTATACACCGTACACACCACACACACACTGTATACGCCGTACACACCACACGCACACTGTATACACCGTACACACACACACTGTATACGCAGTACGCACCACACAAACACAGTATACACCGTACATACCACACACACACTGTATACACCGTACACACCACACACACACTGTATACACCGTACATACCACACACACACTGTATACACCGTACACACCACACACACACTGTATACGCCGTACACACCACACACACACAGTATACACCGTACATACCACACACACACAGTATACACCGTACACACCACACACACACTGTATACGCCGTACACACCACACACACACTGTATACGCCGTACACACCACACACACACAGTATACACCGTACATACCACACACACACTGTATACACCGTACACACCACACACACACTGTATACGCCGTACACACCACACACACACTGTATACGCCGTACACACCACACACACACTGTATACGCAGTACACACCACACACACACAGTATACACCGTACACACCACACACACACTGTATACACCGTACACACCACACGCACACTGAATACGCAGTACGCACCACACAAACACAGTATACACCGTACATACCACACACACACTGTATACACCGTACACACCACACACACACTGTATACACCGTACACACCACACACACACTGTATACGCCGTACACACCACACACACACTGTATACACCGTACACACCACACACACACTGTTTACGCAGTACACACCACACTCACACTGTATACGCAGTACGCACCACACACACACAATATACACCGTACACACCACACACACACTGTATACACCGTACATACCACACACACACAGTATACACCGTACACACCACACACACACTGTATACACCGTACATACCACACACACACAGTATACACCGTACATACCACACACACACTGTATACACCGTACATACCACACACACACAGTATACACCGTACACACCACACACACACTGTATACACCGTACATACCACACACACACTGTATACACCGTACATACCACACACACACAGTATACACCGTACATACCACACACACACAGTATACACCGTACATACCACACACACACTGTATACACCGTACATACCACACACACACTGTATACACCGTACACACCACACACTGTATACACTGTACGCACCACACACACACACTGTATACACCGTACATACCACACACACACTGTATATACCGTACATACCACACACTGTATACACCGTACACACCACACACACACAGTATACACCGTACATACCACACACACACAGTATACACCGTACATACCACACACACACTGTATACGCCGTACACACCACACACACACTGTATACGCCGTACACACCACCCACACACTGTATACACCGTAAATACCACACACACACTGTATACGCCGTACACACCACACACACACTGTATACGCCGTACACACCACACACACACGTATACACCGTACATACCACACACACACTGTATACACCGTACATACCACACACACACTGTATACACCGTACACACCACACACACACTGTATACGCCGTACACACCACACACACACTGTATACGCTGTACACACCACACACACACTGTATACGCCGTACACACCACACACACACTGTATACGCCGTACACACCACACACACACTGTATACGCAGTACACACAACACACACACAGTATACACCGTACACACCACACACACACTGTATACGCCGTACACACCACACGCACACTGTATACACCGTACACACACACACTGTATACGCAGTACGCACCACACAAACACAGTATACACCGTACATACCACACACACACTGTATACACCGTACACACCACACACACACTGTATACACCGTACATACCACACACACACTGTATACACCGTACACACCACACACACACTGTATACGCCGTACACACCACACACACACAGTATACACCGTACATACCACACACACACTGTATACACCGTACACACCACACACACACTGTATACACCGTACATACCACACACACTGTATACACCGTACACACCACACACACACTGTATACGCCGTACACACCACACACACACAGTATACGCCGTACACACCACACACACACTGTATACACCGTACACACCACACACACACTGTATACGCCGTACACACCACACACACACAGTATACACCGTACATACCACACACACACAGTATACACCGTACATACCACACACACACTGTATACGCTGTACACACCACACACACACTGTATACACCGTACACACCACACACACACTGTATACGCCGTACACACCACACACACACTGTATACGCCGTACACACCACACACACACTGTATACGCAGTACACACAACACACACACAGTATACACCGTACACACCACACACACACTGTATACGCCGTACACACCACACGCACACTGTATACACCGTACACACACACACTGTATACGCAGTACGCACCACACAAACACAGTATACACCGTACATACCACACACACACTGTATACACCGTACACACCACACACACACTGTATACACCGTACATACCACACACACACTGTATACACCGTACACACCACACACACACTGTATACGCCGTACACACCACACACACACAGTATACACCGTACATACCACACACACACAGTATACACCGTACACACCACACACACACTGTATACGCCGTACACACCACACACACACTGTATACGCCGTACACACCACACACACACAGTATACACCGTACATACCACACACACACTGTATACACCGTACACACCACACACACACTGTATACGCCGTACACACCACACACACACTGTATACGCCGTACACACCACACACACACTGTATACGCAGTACACACCACACACACACAGTATACACCGTACACACCACACACACACTGTATACACCGTACACACCACACGCACACTGAATACGCAGTACGCACCACACAAACACAGTATACACCGTACATACCACACACACACTGTATACACCGTACACACCACACACACACTGTATACACCGTACACACCACACACACACTGTATACGCCGTACACACCACACACACACTGTTTACGCAGTACACACCACACTCACACTGTATACGCAGTACGCACCACACACACACAATATACACCGTACACACCACACACACACTGTATACACCGTACACACCACACACACACTGTATACGCCGTACACACCACACACATACTGTATACGCCGTACACACCACACACACACTGTATACGCAGTACACACCACACACACACTGTATACACCGTACACACCACACACACACTGTATACGCCGTACACACCACACACATACTGTATACGCCGTACACACCACACACATACTGTATACGCCGTACACACCACACACACACTGTATACGCCGTACACACCACACACATACTGTATACACCGTACACACCACACACACACTGTATACACCGTACACACCACACACATACTGTATACGCCGTACACACCACACACACTGTATACGCAGTACACACCACACACACACTGTATACACCGTACACACCACACACACACTGTATACGCAGTACATACCACACACACACTGTATACACCGTACACACCACACACACACTGTATACGCCGTACACACCACACACACACTGTATACGCCGTACGCACCACACACACACTGTATACACCGTACACACCACACACACACTGTATACGCAGTACTCACCACACACACACACACACTGTATACACCGTACACACCACACACACACTGTATACGCAGTACGCACCACACACTCACACACACTGTATACACCGTACACACCACACACACACTGTATACGCAGTACGCACCACACACACACACTGTATACACCGTACACACCACACACACACTGTATACGCCGTACGCACCACACACACACTGTATACACCGTACACACCACACACACACTGTATACGCCGTACGCACCACAGACACACTGTATACACCGTACATACCACACACACACTGTATACACCGTATACACCACACACACACTGTATACGCAGTACGCACCACACACACACACACACTGTATACGCCGTACACACCACACACACACTGTATACGCCGTACGCACCACACACACACCCACTGTATACGCCGTACACACCACACACACACTGTATACGCCGTACACACCACACACACACTGTATACGCCGTACGCACCACACACACACTGTATACACCGTACGCACCACACACACACTGTATACGCCGTACGCACCACTCACACTGTATACACCGTACACACCAAACACACTTTATACACCGTACGCACCACACACACACTGTATACGCCGTACATACCACATGCACACTGTATACGCCGTACACACCACACACACACTGTATACGCCACATGCACCACACACACACACTGTATACACCGTACACACCACACACACACTGTATACGCCGTACGCACCACACACACACTGTATACACCGTACGCACCACACACACACTGTATACGCCGTACGAACCACTCACACTGTATACACCGTACACACCAAACACACTTTATACACCGTACGCACCACACACACACTGTATACGCCGTACATACCACATACACACTGTATACACCGTACACACCACACACACACTGTATACGCCACATGCACCACACACACACACTGTATACACCGTACACACCACACACACACTGTATACGCCGTACGCACCACATACACTGTATACGCCGTACACACCACACACACACTGTATACACCGTACACACCACACACACTGTATACACCGTACACACCACACACACACACTGTATACGCCGTACACACCACACACACTGTATACGCAGTACGCACCACACACTGTATACTCCGTACACACCACACACACACTGTATACACCGTACACACCACACACACTGTATACACCGTACGCACCACACACACACTGTATACACAGTACACACCACACACACACTGTATACGCAGTACACACCACACACACACTGTATACACCGTACACACCACACACACACTGTATACGCCGTACACACCACACACATACTGTATACGCCGTACACACCACACACATACTGTATACGCCGTACACACCACACACACACTGTATACGCCGTACACACCACACACATACTGTATACACCGTACACACCACACACACACTGTATACACCGTACACACCACACACATACTGTATACGCCGTACACACCACACACACTGTATACGCAGTACACACCACACACACACTGTATACACCGTACACACCACACACACACTGTATACGCAGTACATACCACACACACACTGTATACACCGTACACACCACACACACACTGTATACGCCGTACACACCACACACACACTGTATACGCCGTACGCACCACACACACACTGTATACACCGTACACACCACACACACACTGTATACGCAGTACTCACCACACACACACACACACTGTATACACCGTACACACCACACACACACTGTATACGCAGTACGCACCACACACTCACACACACTGTATACACCGTACACACCACACACACACTGTATACGCAGTACGCACCACACACACACACTGTATACACCGTACACACCACACACACACTGTATACGCCGTACGCACCACACACACACTGTATACACCGTACACACCACACACACACTGTATACGCCGTACGCACCACAGACACACTGTATACACCGTACATACCACACACACACTGTATACACCGTATACACCACACACACACTGTATACGCAGTACGCACCACACACACACACACACTGTATACGCCGTACACACCACACACACACTGTATACGCCGTACGCACCACACACACACCCACTGTATACGCCGTACACACCACACACACACTGTATACGCCGTACACACCACACACACACTGTATACGCCGTACGCACCACACACACACTGTATACACCGTACGCACCACACACACACTGTATACGCCGTACGCACCACTCACACTGTATACACCGTACACACCAAACACACTTTATACACCGTACGCACCACACACACACTGTATACGCCGTACATACCACATGCACACTGTATACGCCGTACACACCACACACACACTGTATACGCCACATGCACCACACACACACACTGTATACACCGTACACACCACACACACACTGTATACGCCGTACGCACCACACACACACTGTATACACCGTACGCACCACACACACACTGTATACGCCGTACGAACCACTCACACTGTATACACCGTACACACCAAACACACTTTATACACCGTACGCACCACACACACACTGTATACGCCGTACATACCACATACACACTGTATACACCGTACACACCACACACACACTGTATACGCCACATGCACCACACACACACACTGTATACACCGTACACACCACACACACACTGTATACGCCGTACGCACCACATACACTGTATACGCCGTACACACCACACACACACTGTATACACCGTACACACCACACACACTGTATACACCGTACACACCACACACACACACTGTATACGCCGTACACACCACACACACTGTATACGCAGTACGCACCACACACTGTATACTCCGTACACACCACACACACACTGTATACACCGTACACACCACACACACTGTATACACCGTACGCACCACACACACACTGTATACACAGTACACACCACACACACACTGTATACGCCGTACACACCACACACACACTGTATACACCGTACGCACCACACACACACTGTATACACCGTACACACCACACAGACACTGTATATGCCGTACGCACCACACACACACTGTATACACCGTACACACCACACACTGTATACACCGTACACACCACACACACACTGTATACACCGTACGCACCACACACACACTATATACGCCGTACACACCACACACACACTGTATACACCGTACGCACCACACACACACTGTATACACCGTACGCACCACACACACACTGTATACACCGTACGCACCACACACACACTGTATACGCCGTACACACCACACACACACTGTATACACTGTACACACCACACACACACTGTATATGCCGTACGCACCACACACACTGTATACACCGTACACACCACACACACACTGTATACGCCGTACGCACCACACACACACTGTATATGCCGTACGCACCACACACACACTGTATACACCGTACGCACCACACACACACACACTGTATACGCCGTACGCACCACACACACACACTGTATACACCGTACACACCACACACACACTGTATACACCGTACACACCACACACACACTGTATACACCGTACACACCACACACACTGTATACACCGTACACACCACACACACTGTATACGCCGTACACACCACACACACACTGTATACACCGTACACACCACACACACACTGTATACGCCGTACGCACCACATACACTGTATACGCCGTACACACCACACACACACTGTATACGCCGTACACACCACACACACTGTATACGCAGTACGCACCACACACTGTATACTCCGTACACACCACACACACACTGTATACACCGTACACACCACACACACTGTATACACCGTAAACACCACACACACACTGTATACGCCGTACACACCACACACACACTGTATACACCGTACACACCACACACACACTGTATATGCCGTACGCACCACACACACACTGTATACACAGTACACACCACACACACACTGTATACACCATACGCACCACACACACACTGTATACACCGTACACACCACACACATACTGTATATGCCGTACGCACCACACACACACTGTATACACCGTACGCACCACACACACACTGTATACACCGTACACACCACTCACACACTGTATATGCCGTACGCACCACACACACTCTGTATACGCCGTACACACCACACACACACTGTATACACCGTACACACCACACACACACTGTATACGCAGTACGCACCACAGACACACTGTATACACCGTAAATACCACACACACACTGTATACACCGTACACACCACACACACACTGTATACGCAGTACGCACCACACACACACTGTATACACCGTACGCACCACACACACACTGTATACACCGTCACACCACACACACACTGTATACACCGTACCACCACGCACACACTGTATACACTGTACACACCACACACACACTGTATACGCCGTACACACCACACACACACTGTATACGCCGTACACACCAAACACACACTGTATACGCCGTACGCACCACACACACACTGTATACACCGTACGCACCACACACACACTGTATACGCCGTACGCACCACTCACACTGTATACACCGTACACACCAAACACACTTTATACACCGTACGCACCACACACACACTGTATACGCCGTACATACCACATACACACTGTATACACCGTACACACCACACACACACTGTATACGCCATATGCACCACACACACACACTGTATACACCGTACACACCACACACACACTGTATACGCCGTACACACCACACACACACTGTATACACCGTACACCACACACACACTGTATACACCGTACACACCACACACACACTGTATACGCCGTACATACCACACACACTGTATACGCAGTACGCACCACACACACACTGTTTACACCGTACACACAACACACACTGTATACACCGTATACACCACACACACACACTGTATACGCCGTACACACCACACACACTGTATACGCAGTACGCACCACACACTGTATACTCCGTACACACCACACACACACTGTATACACCGTACACACCACACACACTGTATACACCGTACACACCACACACACACTGTATACACCGTACGCACCACACACACACTGTATACACCGTACACACCACACACACACTGTATACGCCGTACACACCACACACACACTGTATACACCGTACACACCACACACACACTGTATACACCGTACACACCACACACACACTGTATATGCCGTACGCACCACACACACACAGTATACACCGTACACACCACACACTGTATACACCGTACACACCACACACACACTGTATACACCGTACACACCACACACACACTATATACGCCGTACACACCACACACACACTGTATACACCGTACGCACCACACACACACTGTATACACCGTACACACCACACACACACTGTATATGCCGTACGCACCACACACACACTGTATACGCCGTACACACCACACACACACTGTATACACCGTACACACCACACACACACTGTATATGCCGTACGCACCACACACACACTGTATACACCGTACACACCACACACACACTGTATATGCCGTACACACCACACACACACTGTATACGCCGTACACACCACACACACACTGTATACACCGTACGCACCACACACACACTGTATACACCGTACACACCACACACACTCTGTATATGCCGTACGCACCACACACACACTGTATATGCCGTACGCACCACACACACACTGTATACACCGTACGCACCACACACACACACACTGTATACACCGTACACACCACACACACACACTGTATACACCGTACACACCACACACACACTGTATACACCGTACACACCACACACACACTGTATACACCGTACGCACCACACACACACTGTATATGCCGTACGCACCACACACACACTGTATATGCCGTACGCACCACACACACACTGTATACACCGTACGCACCACACACACACACACTGTATACGCCGTACGCACCACACACACACACTGTATACACCGTACACACCACACACACACACTGTATACACCGTACACACCACACACACACTGTATACACCGTACACACCACACACACACTGTATACACCGTACACACCACACACACTGTATACACCGTACACACCACACACACACGCTGTATACGCCGTACACACCACACACACACTGTATACACCGTACACACCACACACACACACTGTATACACCGTACACACCACACACACTGTATACACCGTACACACCACACTCACTGTATATGCAGTACGCACCACACACTGTATACTCCGTACACACCACACACACTGTATACACCGTACACACCACACACACTGTATACGCCGTACACACCACACACACACTGTATACACCGTACGCACCACACACACACTGTATACACCGTACACACCACACACACTGTATACACCGTACACACCACACACACACTGTATACACCGTACACACCACACACACACTGTATACGCCGTACGCACCACATACACTGTATACACCGTACACACCACACACACACTGTATACGCCGTACACACCACACACACACTGTATACGCCGTACACACCACACACACTGTATACGCAGTACGCACCACACACTGTATACTCCGTACACACCACACACACACTGTATACACCGTACACACCACACACACACTGTATACACCGTACACACCACACACACTGTATACACCGTACGCACCACACACACACTGTATACACCGTACACACCACACACACACTGTATACGCAGTACGCACCACACACACACACACACTGTATACGCCGTACACACCACACACACACTGTATACGCCGTGCGCACCACACACACACCCACTGTATACGCCGTACACACCACACACACACTGCATACGCCGTACACACCACACACACACTGTATACACCGTACGCACCACACACACACTGTATACACCGTACGCACCACACACACACTGTATACGCCGTACGCACCACTCACACTGTATACACCGTACACACCAAACACACTTTATACACCGTACGCACCACACACACACTGTATACGCCGTACATACCACATACACACTGTATACACCGTACACACCACACACACACTGTATACGCCACATGCACCACACACACACACTGTATACACCGTACACACCACACACACACTGTATACGCCGTACGCACCACATACACTGTATACGCCGTACACACCACACACACACTGTATACACCGTACACACCACACACACTGTATACACCGTACACACCACACACACACACTGTATACGCCGTACACACCACACACACTGTATACGCAGTACGCACCACACACTGTATACTCCGTACACACCACACACACACTGTATACACCGTACACACCACACACACTGTATACACCGTACGCACCACACACACACTGTATACACAGTACACACCACACACACACTGTATACGCCGTACACACCACACACACACTGTATACACCGTACGCACCACACACACACTGTATACACCGTACACACCACACACACACTGTATATGCCGTACGCACCACACACACACTGTATACACCGTACGCACCACACACACACTGTATACACCGTACACACCACACACACTGTATACACCGTACACACCACACACACACTGTATACACCGTACGCACCACACACACACTGTATACACCGTACGCACCACACACACACTATATACGCCGTACACACCACACACACACTGTATACGCCGTACACACCACACACACACTGTATACACCGTACGCACCACACACACACTGTATACACCGTACACACCACACACACACTGTATACACCGTACACACCACACACACTGTATACACCGTACACACCACACACACACTGTATACACCGTACACACCACACACACACTGTATACACCGTACGCACCACACACACACTATATACGCCGTACACACCACACACACACTGTATACACCGTACGCACCACACACACACTATATACGCCGTACACACCACACACACACTGTATACACCGTACACACCACACACACACTGTATACACCGTACGCACCACACACACACTGTATACGCCGTACACACCACACACACACTGTATACACCGTACGCACCACACACACACTGTATACACCGTACGCACCACACACACACTGTATACACCGTACGCACCACACACACACTGTATACACCGTACGCACCACACACACACTGTATACGCCGTACACACCACACACACACTGTATACACCGTACACACCACACACACACTGTATATGCCGTACGCACCACACACACTGTATACACCGTACACACCACACACACACTGTATACGCCGTACGCACCACACACACACTGTATATGCCGTACGCACCACACACACACTGTATACACCGTACGCACCACACACACACACACTGTATACGCCGTACGCACCACACACACACACTGTATACACCGTACACACCACACACACACTGTATACACCGTACACACCACACACACACTGTATACACCGTACACACCACACACACTGTATACACCGTACACACCACACACACTGTATACGCCGTACACACCACACACACACTGTATACACCGTACGCACCACACACACACTGTATACACCGTACACACCACACACACACTGTATACGCCGTACGCACCACATACACTGTATACGCCGTACACACCACACACACACTGTATACGCCGTACACACCACACACACTGTATACGCAGTACGCACCACACACTGTATACTCCGTACACACCACACACACACTGTATACACCGTACACACCACACACACTGTATACACCGTAAACACCACACACACACTGTATACGCCGTACACACCACACACACACTGTATACACCGTACACACCACACACACACTGTATATGCCGTACGCACCACACACACACTGTATACACAGTACACACCACACACACACTGTATACACCATACGCACCACACACACACTGTATACACCGTACACACCACACACACACTGTATATGCCGTACGCACCACACACACACTGTATACACCGTACGCACCACACACACACTGTATACACCGTACACACCACACACACACTGTATATGCCGTACGCACCACACACACACTGTATACGCCGTACACACCACACACACACTGTATACACCGTACACACCACACACACACTGTATACACCGTACACACCACACACACACTGTATACGCAGTACGCACCACAGACACACTGTATACACCGTAAATACCACACACACACTGTATACACCGTACACACCACACACACACTGTATACGCAGTACGCACCACACACACACTGTATACACCGTACGCACCACACGCACACTGTATACACCGTCACACCACACACACACTGTATACACCGTACCACCACACACACACTGTATACACTGTACACAACACACACACACTGTATACGCCGTACACACCACACACACACTGTATACGCCGTACACACCAAACACACACTGTATACGCCGTACGCACCACACACACACTGTATACACCGTACGCACCACACACACACTGTATACGCCGTACGCACCACTCACACTGTATACACCGTACACACCAAACACACTTTATACACCGTACGCACCACACACACACTGTATACGCCGTACATACCACATACACACTGTATACACCGTACACACCACACACACACTGTATACGCCATATGCACCACACACACACACTGTATACACCGTACACACCACACACACACTGTATACGCCGTACACACCACACACACACTGTATACACCGTACACCACACACACACTGTATACACCGTACACACCACACACACACTGTATACGCCGTACATACCACACACACTGTATACGCAGTACGCACCACACACACACTGTTTACACCGTACACACAACACACACTGTATACACCGTATACACCACACACACACACTGTATACGCCGTACACACCACACACACTGTATACGCAGTACGCACCACACACTGTATACTCCGTACACACCACACACACACTGTATACACCGTACACACCACACACACACTGTATACACCGTACGCACCACACACACACTGTATACACCGTACACACCACACACACACTGTATACGCCGTACCCACCACACACACACTGTATACACCGTACACACCACACACACTGTATACACCGTACACACCACACACACACAGTATACACCAAAACATACCACACACACACTGTATACACCGTACGCACCACACACACACTGTATACACCGTACACACCACACACACTCTGTATATGCCGAACGCACCACACACACACTGTATATGCCGTACGCACCACACACACACTGTATACACCGTACGCACCACACACACACACACTGTATACGCCGTACGCACCACACACACACACTGTATACACCGTACACACCACACACACACTGTATACACCGTACACACCACACACACACTGTATACACCGTACACACCACACACACTGTATACACCGTACACACCACACACACACGCTGTATACGCCGTACACACCACACACACACTGTATACACCGTACACACCACACACACACACTGTATACACCGTACACACCACACACACTGTATACACCGTACACACCACACTCACTGTATATGCAGTACGCACCACACACTGTATACTCCGTACACACCACACACACTGTATACACCGTACACACCACACACACTGTATACGCCGTACACACCACACACACACTGTATACACCGTACGCACCACACACACACTGTATACACCGTACACACCACACACACTGTATACACCGTACACACCACACACACACTGTATACACCGTACACACCACACACACACTGTTTACGCCGTACGCACCACACACACACTGTATACACCGTACACACCACACACACACTGTATACACCGTACGCACCACACACACACTGTATACACCGTACACACCACACACACTGTATACACCGTACACACCACACACACACTGTATACACCGTACACACCACACACACACTGTATACGCCGTACACACCACACACACTGTATACGCAGTACGCACCACACACTGTATACTCCGTACACACCACACACACACTGTATACACCGTACACACCACACACACACTGTATACACCGTACACACCACACACACTGTATACACCGTACGCACCACACACACACTGTATACACCGTACACACCACACACACACTGTATACACCGTACACACCACACACACACTGTATACACCGTAAACACCACACACACACTGTATACGCCGTACACACCACACACACACTGTATACACCGTACGCACCACACACACACTGTATACACCGTACACACCACACACACACTGTATACACCGTAAACACCACACACACACTGTATACGCCGTACACACCACACACACACTGTATACACCGTACATACCACACACACACTGTATACACCATACGCACCACACACACACTGTATACACAGTACACACCACACACACACTGTATACACCGTACGCACCACACACACACTGTATACACAGTACACACCACACACACACTGTATACACCGTACGCACCACACACACACTGTATACGCCGTACACACCACACACACACTGTATACACCGTACGCACCACACACACACTGTATACACCGTACACACCACACACACGCTGTATATGCCGTACGCACCACACACACACTGTATACGCCGTACACACCACACACACACTGTATACACCGTACACACCACACACACACTGTATACACCGTACGCACCAAACACACACTGTATACACCGTACACACCACACACACACTGTATACGCCGTACGCACCACACACACACTGTATACACCGTACGCACCAAACACACACTGTATACCCCGTACACACCACACACACACTGTATACACCGTACGCACCAAACACACACTGTATACACCGTACACACCACACACACACTGTATACACCGTACACACCACACACACACTGTATATGCCGTACGCACCACACACACACTGTATACGCCGTACACACCACACACACACTGTATACCCCGTACACACCACACACACACTGTATACACCGTACGCACCAAACACACACTGTATACACCGTACACACCACACACACACTGTATACACCGTACGCACCACACACTGTATACACCGTACACACCACACACACACTGTATACGCCGTACGTACCACACACACTCACTGTATACGCCGTACGCACCACACACACACTGTATACACCGTACACACCACACACACACTGTATACACCGTACGTACTACACACAAACACTGTATACGCCGTACACACCACACACACACTGTATACACCGTACGCACCACACACACACTGTATACGCCGTACACACCACACACACACTGTATACACCGTACACACCACACACACACTGTATACGCCGTACACACCACACACACTGTATACACCGTACACACCACACACACACTGTATACGCTGTACACACCACACACACACTGTATACACCGTACACACCACACACACTCTGTATACACCGTACGCACCACACACACACTGTATACACCGTACACACCACACACACTGTATACACCGTACACACCACACACACACTGTATACACCGTACGCACCACACACACTGTATACACCGTACACACCACACACACAGTGTATACACCGTACACACCACACACACACTGTATACACCGTACACACCACACACACACTGTATATGCCGTACGCACCACACACACACTGTATACACCGTACGCACCACACACACACACACTGTATACGCCGTACGAACCACACACACACACTGTATACACCGTACACACCACACTCACACACTATATACACCGTACACACCACACACACACTGTATACACCGTACACACCACACACACACACTATATACACCGTACACACCACACACACTGTATACACCGTACACACCACACACACACACACACACACGCTGTATACGCCGTACACACCACACACTCACTGTATACACCGTACACAAAACACACACACACTGTATACACCGTACACACCACACACACTGTATACACCGTACACACCACACTCACTGTATACGCAGTACGCACCACACACTGTATACTCCGTACACACCACACACACACTGTATACACCGTACACACCACACACACTGTATACACCGTACACACCACACACACTGTATACGCCGTACACACCACACACACACTGTATACACCGTACGCACCACACACACACTGTATACACCGTACACACCACACACACACTGTATACACCGTACGCACCACACACACACTGTATACACCGTACACACCACACACACACTGTATACACCGTACACACCACACACTGTATACACCGTACACACCACACACACACTGTATACACCATACGCACCACACACACACTGTATACACCACACACTGTATACACCGTACACACCACACACACACTGTATACACCGTACGCACCACACACACACTGTATACACCGTACACACCACACACACACTGTATATGCCGTACGCACCACACACACACACACTGTATATGCCGTACGCACCACACACACACTGTATACACCGTACGCACCACACACACACTGTATATGCCGTACGCACCACACACACACACACTGTATACACCGTACGCACCACACACACACTGTATACACCGTACGCACCACACACACACTGTATACACCGTACACACCACACACACACTGTATATGCCGTACGCACCACACACACACACTGTATACACCGTACGCACCACACACACACTGTATACACCGTACGCACCACACACACACACACTGTATACGGCGTACGCACCACACACACACTGTATACACCGTACACACCACACACACTGTATACACCCTACACACCACACACACACTGTATATGCCGTACGCACCACACACACACTGTATACACCGTACGCACCACACACACACACTGTATACACCGTACACACCACACACACTGTATACACCGTACACACCACACACACACTGTATACGCCGTACGCACCACACACACACACACTGTATATGCCGTACGCACCACACACACACACACACTGTATACACCGTACGCACCACACACACACTGTATACACCGTACGCACCACACACACACTGCATACACCGTACGCACCACACACACTGTATACCCCGTACACACCACACACACACACTGTATACACCGTACACACCACACACACACACTGTATACACCGTACACACCACACACACACTGTATACACCGTACACACCACACACACACTGTATACACCGTACACACCACACACACTGTATACACCGTACACACCACACACACACGCTGTATACGCCGTACGCACCACACACACACTGTATACACCGTACACACCACACACACACACTGTATACACCGTACACACCACACACACTGTATACACCGTACACACCACACTCACTGTATATGCAGTACGCACCACACACTGTATACTCCGTACACACCACACACAAACTGTATACACCGTACACACCACACACACTGTATACACCGTACACACCACACACACTATATACGCCGTACACACCACACACACACTGTATACACCGTATGCACCACACACACACTGTATACACCGTACACACCACACACACTGTATACACCGTACACACCACACACACACTGTATACGCCGTACGCACCACATACACTGTATACGCCGTACACACCACACACACACTGTATACACAGTACACACCACACACACACTGTATACGCCGTACACACCACACACACACTGTATACACCGTACGCACCACACACACACTGTATACACCGTACACACCACACACACACTGTATACACCGTACACACCACACACACACTGTATACACCGTACACACCACACACACACTGTATACGCCGTACACACCACACACACACTGTATACACCGTACATACCACACACACACTGTATACACCATACGCACCGCACACACACTGTATACACCGTAAACACCACACACACACTGTATACACCGTAAACACCACACACACACTGTATACGCCGTACACACCACACACACACTGTATACACCGTACATACCACACACACACTGTATACACCATACGCACCGCACACACACTGTATACACCGTACATACCACACACACACTGTATACACCGTACGCACCACACACACACTGTATACACAGTACACACCACACACACACTGTATACACCGTACGCACCACACACACACTGTATACACAGTACACACCACACACACACTGTATACACCGTACGCACCACACACACTCTGTATACGCCGTACACACCACACACACACTGTATACACCGTACGCACCATACACACACTGTATACACCGTACACACCACACACACGCTGTATATGCCGTACGCACCACACACACACTGTATACGCCGTACACACCACACACACACTGTATACACCGTACACACCACACACACACTGTATACACCGTACACACCACACACACACTGTATACACCGTACGCACCAAACACACACTGTATACACCGTACACACCACACACACACTGTATACACCGTACACACCACACACACACTGTATACGCCGTACGTACCACACACACTCACTGTATACGCCGTACGCACCACACACACACTGTATACACCGTACACACCACACACACACTGTATACACCGTACGTACTACACACACACACTGTATACGCCGTACACACCACACACACACTGTATACACCGTACGCACCACACACACACTGTATACGCCGTACACACCACACACACACTGTATACACCGTACACACCACACACACACTGTATACGCCGTACACACCACACACACTGTATACACCGTACACACCACACACACACTGTATACGCTGTACACACCACACACACACTGTATACACTGTACACACCACACACACACTGTATACACCGTACACACCACACACACTCTGTATACACCGTACACACCACACACACACTGTATACACCGTACACACCACACACACTCTGTATACACCGTACGCACCACACACACACTGTATACACCGTACACACCACACACACACTGTATACACCGTACGCACCACAAACACTGTATACACCGTACACACCACACACACAGTGTATACACCGTACACACCACACACACACTGTATACACCGTACACACCACACACACACTGTATATGCCGTACGCACCACACACACACTGTATACACCGTACGCACCACACACACACACTGTATACACCGTACGCACCACACACACACACACTGTATACGCCGTACGAACCACACACACACACTGTATACACCGTACACACCACACACACACACTATATACACCGTACACACCACACACACACTGTATACACCGTACACACCACACACACACACACTATATACACCGTACACACCACACACACTGTATACACCGTACACACCACACACACACACGCTGTATACGCCGTACACACCACACACACACTGTATACACCGTACACAAAACACACACACACTGTATACACCGTACACACCACACACACTGTATACACCGTACACACCACACTCACTGTATACGCAGTACGCACCACACACTGTATACTCCGTACACACCACACACACACTGTATACACCGTACACACCACACACACTGTATACACCGTACACACCACACACACTGTATACGCCGTACACACCACACACACACTGTATACACCGTACGCACCACACACACACTGTATACACCGTACACACCACACACACACTGTATACACCGTACGCACCACACACACACTGTATACACCGTACACACCACACACACACTGTATACACCGTACACACCACACACTGTATACACCGTACACACCACGCACACACTGTATACACCATACGCACCACACACACACTGTATACACCACACACTGTATACACCGTACACACCACACACACACTGTATACACCGTACACACCACACACACTCTGTATACACCGTACGCACCACACACACACTGTATACACCGTACGCACCACACACACACTGTATACACCGTACACACCACACACACACTGTATATGCCGTACGCACCACACACACACACACTGTATATGCCGTACGCACCACACACACACTGTATACACCGTATGCACCACACACACACTGTATATGCCGTACGCACCACACACACACACACTGTATACACCGTACGCACCACACACACACTGTATACACCGTACGCACCACACACACACTGTATACACCGTACACACCACACACACACTGTATATGCCGTACGCACCACACACACACACTGTATACACCGTACACACCACACACACACACTGTATACACCGTACGCACCACACACACACACACTGTATACGGCGTACGCACCACACACACACTGTATACACCGTACACACCACACACACTGTATACACCGTACACACCACACACACACTGTATATGCCGTACGCACCACACACACACTGTATACACCGTACGCACCACACACACACACTGTATACACCGTACACACCACACACACTGTATACACCGTACACACCACACACACACTGTATACGCCGTACGCACCACACACACACACACTGTATATGTCGTACGCACCACACACACACACACACTGTATACACCGTACGCACCACACACACACTGTATACACCGTACGCACCACACACACACTGCATACACCGTACGCACCACACACACTGTATACCCCGTACACACCACACACATACACTGTATACGCCGTACACACCACACACACACACACTGTATACACCGTACACACCACACACTGTATACGCCGTACGCACCACACACACACTGTATACGCCGTATGCACCACACACACACACACACTGTATACACCGTACGCACCACACACACACACACACTGTATACACCGTACACACCACACACACTGTATACACCGTACGCACCACACACACACTGTATACACCGTAAACACCACACACACACTGTATACGCCGTACACACCACACACACACTGTATACACCGTACGCACCACACACACACTGTATACACCGTACACACCACACACACACTGTATATGCCGTACGCACCACACACACACTGTATACACAGTACACACCACACACACACTGTATACACCGTACACACCACACACACACTGTATACACCGTACGCACCACACACACACTGTATACACCGTACACACCACACACACACTGTATATGCCGTACGCACCACACACACACTGTATACGCCGTACACACCACACACACACTGTATACACCGTACACACCACACACACACTGTATACGCAGTACGCACCACAGACACACTGTATACACCGTACACACCACACACACACTGTATACGCAGTACGCACCACACACACACTGTATACACCGTACGCACCACACACACACTGTATACACCGTCACACCACACACACACTGTATACGCCGTACGCACCACACACACTGTATACACCGTACGCACCACACACACACTGTATACACTGTACACACCACACACACACTGTATACGCCGTACACACCACACACACACTGTATACGCCGTACACACCAAACACACACTGTATACGCCGTACGCACCACACACACACTGTATACACCGTACGCACCACACACACACTGTATACGCCGTACGCACCACTCACACTGTATACACCGTACACACCAAACACACTTTATACACCGTACGCACCACACACACACTGTATACGCCGTACATACCACATGCACACTGTATACACCGTACACACCACACACACACTGTATACGCCATATGCACCACACACACACACTGTATACACCGTACACACCACACACACACTGTATACGCCGTACACACCACACACACACTGTATACACCGTACACCACACACACACTGTATACACCGTACACACCACACACACACTGTATACTCCGTACATACCACACACACTGTATACGCAGTACGCACCACACACACACTGTTTACACCGTACACACCACACACTGTATACACCGTACACACCACACACACACACTGTATACGCCGTACACACCACACACACTGTATACGCAGTACGCACCACACACTGTATACTCCGTACACACCACACACACACTGTATACACCGTACACACCACACACACTGTATACACCGTACGCACCACACACACACTGTATACACCGTACACACCACACACACACTGTATACGCCGTACACACCACACACACACTGTATACACCGTACACACCACACACACACTGTATACACCGTACACACCACACACACACTATATACACCGTACGCACCACACACACACTGTATACACCGTACACACCACACACACACTGTATATGCCGTACGCACCACACACACACTGTATACACCGTACACACCACACACTGTATACACCGTACACACCACACACACACTGTATACACCGTACGCACCACACACACACTATATACGCCGTACACACCACACACACACTGTATACACCGTACGCACCACACACACACTGTATACACCGTACACACCACACACACACTGTATATGCCGTACGCACCACACACACACTGTATACGCCGTACACACCACACACACACTGTATACACCGTACACAACACACACACACTGTATATGCCGTACGCACCACACACACACTGTATACGCCGTACACACCACACACACACTGTATATGCCGTACGCACCACACACACACTGTATACACCGTACACACCACACACACACACACTGTATACACCGTACACACAACACACACACTGTATATGCCGTACGCACCACACACACACTGTATACGCCGTACACACCACACACACACTGTATACACCGTACGCACCACACACACACTGTATACACCGTACACACCACACACACTCTGTATATGCCGTACGCACCACACACACACTGTATATGCCGTACGCACCACACACACACTGTATACACCGTACGCACCACACACACACACACTGTATACGCCGTACGCACCACACACACACACTGTATACACCGTACACACCACACACACACACTGTATACACCGTACACACCACACACACACTGTATACAACGTACACACCACACACACACTGTATACACCGTACACACCACACACACTGTATACACCGTACACACCACACACACACGCTGTATACGCCGTACACCCCACACACACACTGTATACACCGTACACACCACACACACACACTGTATACACCGTACACACCACACACACTGTATACACCGTACACACCACACTCACTGTATATGCAGTACGCACCACACACTGTATACTCCGTACACACCACACACAAACTGTATACACCGTACACCCCCCACACACACTGTATACACCGTACACACCACACACACTGTATACACCGTACACACCACACACACTGTATATGCCGTACGCACCACACACACACTGTATACACCGTACACACCACACACACACTGTATACGCCGTACGCACCACATACACTGTATACGCCGTACACACCACACACACACTGTATACGCCGTACACACCACACACACTGTATACGCAGTACGCACCACACACTGTATACTCCGTACACACCACACACACACTGTATACACCGTACGCACCACACACACACTGTATACACCGTAAACACCACACACACACTGTATACACCGTACACACCACACACACACTGTATACACCGTAAACACCACACACACACTGTATACGCCGTACACACCACACACACACTGTATACACCATACGCACCACACACACACTGTATACACAGTACACACCACACACACACTGTATACACCGTACGCACCACACACACACTGTATACGCCGTACACACCACACACACACTGTATACACCGTACGCACCACACACACACTGTATACACCGTACACACCACACACACGCTGTATATGCCGTACGCACCACACACACACTGTATACGCCGTACACACCACACACACACTGTATACACCGTACACACCACACACACACTGTATACACCGTACGCACCAAACACACACTGTATACACCGTACACACCACACACACACTGTATACACCGTACGCACCACACACTGTATACACCGTACACACCACACACACACTGTATACGCCGTACGTACCACACACACTCACTGTATACGCCGTACGCACCACACACACACTGTATACACCGTACACACCACACACACACTGTATACGCCGTACACACAACACACACACTGTATACACCGTACGCACCACACACACACTGTATACACCGTACGCACCACACACACACACACTGTATACACCGTACACACCACACACACACACTATATACACCGTACACACCACACACACACTGTATACACCGTACACACCACACACACACACTATATACACCGTACACACCACACACACACTGTATACACCGTACACACCACACACACACTGTATACACCGTACACACCACACACACACACTATATACACCGTACACACCACACACACACTGTATACACCGTACACACCACACACACTGTATACACCGTACACACCACACACACACACACACTGTATACACCGTACACAAAACACACACACACTGTATACACCGTACACACCACACACACTGTATACACCGTACACACCACACTCACTGTATACTCCGTACGCACCACACACTGTATACTCCGTACACACCACACACACACTGTATACACCGTACACACCACACACACTGTATACACCGTACACACCACACACACTGTATACGCCGTACACACCACACACACACTGTATACACCGTACGCACCACACACACACTGTATACACCGTACACACCACACACACACTGTATACACCGTACGCACCACACACACACTGTATACACCGTACACACCACACACACACTGTATACACCGTACACACCACACACTGTATACACCGTACACACCACACACACACTGTATACACCATACGCACCACACACACACTGTATACACCACACACTGTATACACCGTACACACCACACACACACTGTATACACCGTACGCACCACACACACACTGTATACACCGTACACACCACACACACACACACTATATACGCCGTACACACCACACACACACTGTATACACCGTACGCACCACACACACACTGTATACACCGTACACACCACACACACACTGTATACACCGTACGCACCACACACACACACACTGTATACGGCGTACGCACCACACACACACTGTATACACCGTACACACCACACACACTGTATACACCGTACACACCACACACACACTGTATATGCCGTACGCACCACACACACACTGTATACACCGTACGCACCACACACACACACTGTATACACCGTACACACCACACACACTGTATACACCGTACACACCACACACACACTGTATACGCCGTACGCACCACACACACACACACTGTATATGCCGTACGCACCACACACACACTGTATACACCGTACACACCACACACACACTGTATACGCCGTACGCACCACACACACACACACTGTATACACCGTACGCACCACACACACACTGTATACACCGTACGCACCACACACACACTGCATACACCGTACGCACCACACACACTGTATACCCCGTACACACCACACACATACACTGTATACGCCGTACACACCACACACACACACACTGTATACGCCGTACGCACCACACACACACTGTATATGCCGTACACACCACACACACACACACTGTATACGCCGTACGCACCACACACACACACACACTGTATACACCGTACGCACCACACACACACACACTGTATACCCCGTACGCACCACACACACACTGTATACACCGTACGCACTACACACACACTGTATACCCCGTACGCACCACACACACACTGTATATGCCGTACACACCACACACACACACACTGTATACGCCGTACGCACCACACACACACTGTATATGCCGTACACAACACACACACACTGTATACACCGTACGCACTACACACACACTGTATACCCCGTACGCACCACACACACACTGTATATGCCGTACACACCACACACACACACACTGTATACACCGTACGCACCACACACACACTGTATATGCCGCACACACCACACACACACTGTATACACCGTACGCACCACACACACTGTATACACCGTACACACCACACACACACTGTATACGCAGTACGCACCACACACACACACACACTGTATACGCCGTACACACCACACACACACTGTATACACCGTACGCACCACATACACACTGTATATGACGCGCCCCTGGGCCTGCTGCTTCGCGCGGCATCGCGCGCACGGGGGAGCTTACCCGGATCCGGATCAGATGGGGGTAGTAGTCTCGTGGCGGTGACCCGGTCCATGCCCAGGGAGTCAAACTGAGCGGCGATGTATTAGCAGTAGATGTTGTTTAAGTGTCGACTACGCCACCCGTTGAATGCAGCTTTAGGGCTGCTGCTGCAGGACAGACCGCTGAGGCCGGTGGTAGGATTGTGCAGCGCGGTAGTATCACCCCCAACGGGAGGGGTATGGCCTCAGGGCAGCCGACGTGGATGATGGGGGTAGCAGGAATCACTCAGAGATGATGCGGTGTAGTTCAGGGTCTTTACTGGTGATAAAGATAGACCCTCCCGGAGTACTGGCTAGCGATCGGGGCCTGGTCAGTCCTTGAGCAGATGGGATCTCCCCTGGCCAGGCGGAGTTGTAGGCCTCCCAAACTGACTGTACTCTTCTGGCTACCTTGCTAGAGGCGGGTATAAGTAGCCCACGTCCCTGAGTGTACCATGTGGTGCTCACCCGTATGGCCGGTGACTCGGGGCCTTCTAGTGGCGTCCGCTCCACGACGGCGGTGCTGGTCCCACGCGTGTGACCGTGCCTTCGGGTTTCTTGGCCAGAGGACCTGAAATCCCCTGCCGGGCGGTTTCTGCTGCTGGGTAAAGATTAGTCCCCACAGCCTCGGACTCCGGGTCCGGTGATAGCTTCTCAGTCAGGGCGAGCTCTGCAGCTGCCAGCCCCTGACTCCTTATAGCACTGCTCCCACAGAGCTCCTGATGTTCTTCTCCTATATCTGCTGCTCTTCTCTGTCTCTACTTCTTCTCTACTCACTCACCCTGCCTCAGCCCTAGGTTTATATAGGGGAAGTTCTTCCCCTCCCAGGACTGGGCAGGAGGTGTGGCATGCATAGGATCCCTAACCAAGAGACCTCCCACCTGCTCCCAGACATAACATTGCTGTTACTGTGGGAACCATACCCCTGGGGTGCCACATTCCCCCCTAGTGAAATTTAGTACTCCGGGACTAAACATATTTTTACAAAAACATAACAAGGTATAAACAATAATAATACAATAAGAAAAACACATAAAGATGGTTACAGCGTGTCCGCAACCGGGTGCAGTTTTGAAGAAAAGCAAGGTGTCCATTTCACCAAAACAGGGAGACGTAACCAGGTAGGGGTCTGTCCTGCCCCGAGTCCTTAACAGTCTTTAGTCCATTCCTAGGTTACGCTCCAACCAATTGTACAAGGATTCCCGGTAAATCCACCAAGGACTCCTAAAAATAACTAGAAACACATAATTATTTACAAGTGACAGACAGGTGACCACAAATAAAACAATTTAAACACTTCAAATCCTCCAACGTGCGGGTAACTGGCCTCTAGTGGCCCTAGTGGACCTACGGAGCTGACTGCCTGGCCCTGAACTACAGGGTGTAGGAGCTGTCAAGGGTAAACTGGGCAGCTGTCTACGGGCTCTTTGGCTCACTAGGGGTACGGCAGGCTCACTATGAGCAGAGGGTTGATCCTCCTGTTCTGCTTGTGTGGAGTCTGCTGCCTCCTGGACCGGCTGCTCTTCCAGCTCTACCTGTTGCTCCGTAGGCACTTGGGATGCTGGTTGGAGGAACGTGAGGACGGGTACCACAACTGCACCATTGACTTGAGTCCAGGACCGAGGGAAGTCTCCGAGCACAGTACTAACCATATCTTCCCTTTCCTCTACGGGTCGAGGGTCTTCTTGCTCTCCTTCTGGGTTCCGTAGCTGTTCGGGACACTTCTTCAGGTGATCCCGGGATACAATGGCTGTGGTTTCCCCTCCGTCTTTACTGATGGTACAGACCTTTGGGTTGTCGTGGCTTGAGGGCAGTACGGTGTACGGGTCCTTCTCCCACTGGTCGTCCAACTTGTGGAGCCGTCTCTTCCTCTTCAAGACCTGCTCTCCGGGTACCAGGGGAACAGCGGGAGCATACTGGTTGTAAGTTTTCTCTTGTCTTTCCCTAGCGAGACAGAGACTTCGCTCCACGCTCTCCTGTACTTTCCGGTACTGCTGCTGCCTCTCTGTGTCCCAGTCTGCTTCCGGTGAAGTGTCCTCGGGTGTCAGGACTCCCATCTCCAGGTCAACAGGTAGCTTACCAGGCCTTGCCCTCATTAGGTAAGCCGGGGTACAGTTGGTGGAACCTACAGGGATGTAGTTGTATAGGTCCACCAGGTCGGGCAGCTTCTCAGGCCACAGACTGCGTTCTTCCAGGGGCAACGTTTTCAGAAGATCCATTACCACCTGGTTCATTTTCTCACAAAGTCCATTAGTTTGCGGATGATAGGGTGTCGTCCTTATCTTCCGGCAGCCATACAGATTGCAGAATTCCTGGAAGACCTCCGCTTCAAAGGCAGGTCCCTGGTCCGTCAGCACTTGGTCCGGGTACCCGTGTGGACGGCAGAAGTGCTGCTGGAAGGCTCTAGCTGCTGTTTGAGCTGTTAAGTCCTTAACGGGGACGACAACCAAGAACCGGGAGTAATGATCCACAATGGTTAACGCGTAGACGTAGCCACTTCTGCTTGGGGTCAGTTTTACATGATCCAAGGCTACCAGTTCCAACGGCTGCTTGGTGACGATGGACTGAAGGGGGGTCTTCTGGCTGGCACGGTCCTTCCTTCTTAGGTTGCACGGGCCACAGTCTCTGCACCACCTCTCGATGGTTCCCCTCATGCCTACCCAGTGGAACCGCCCGCGCAGTAGGAACTCCAGCTTCTTCCATCCGAAGTGTCCAGCCCCGTCGTGGTATGCCTCCATCACCTTGGCTGCGTCTCTTCGTGGCACCACTACTTGCCAGATTAGTTCATGCGTCCGGGAGTTAACCATTCTGCGGCACAACTTCCCCTTGTAAAGGAACAGTCGACTCTTCTCAGCCCACAGTTGTTTGGCTTCCTCCGGAGCGTCTGGGTCAAGGCGAGCCTCTGGCCGAGTCAGCATCTCCTTCACCAGTCGGACGGCAGGGTCACTGTCTTGCGTTTCCTCCCAGTTGTAGTGAGGCAAGGGGTTAAACGTAGCGGCTTGCTTACTCCTTACCCGATGGGAATACTGAATAGTCCCATGACGGTGGAACGCGGGGAGTTCGACTTCTTCCAGTCCCTCTGGATCTTCTCCTACGTCCGGTAGGTTTGGCATCCTGGACAGGGCGTCCGCGTTGGTATTGGAGCGTCCTGCCCGGTATTTGATTGTGAACTCGTAGTTGGACAGACGGGCCATCCATCTCTGCTCTAGGGCACCGAGTCTTGCCGTGTCCAGGTGTGTCAACGGGTTGTTATCCGTGTACACGGTGAACCGGGAAGAAGCGAGGTAGTGCTTAAAGCGTTCGGTGACTGCCCACACCACTGCCAGGAACTCTAGCTTAAATGAGCTGTAATTCTCAGGGTTTCTTTCGGTGGGTCGCAGTTTTCGACTGGCGTAAGCGATTACTCGTTCTTTCCCCTGCTGGATCTGGGACAGTACGGCTCCTAGCCCGATGTTACTTGCGTCGGTGTAGAGGATAAAGGGCTGGCTGTAATCAGGGTACGCCAGGATTTCATCCCCCGTGAGGGCCATCTTCAGCTGGCGGAAGGACTCTTCTTCTAACTTCTCCCATTTGAAGGGCGGCTTCTGGTTCTTGGCCTTCCGGGACTGGCCTATCAGGAGGTCCTGCATAGGAGCTGCCTTTTTGGTGAAACCGGGGATGAATCTGCGGTAATAGCCTACCAACCCGAGGAATTGCCGCACTTCCTTTACACTGGAGGGACTTGGCCATTCCTTAATGGCGGTGATCTTATCAGGGTCGGGAGCCACTCCGTCAGCGCTCACCACGTGTCCCAGGTACTGCACCTTTGGTTTTAGGAGGTGACACTTGGAGGGTTTTACCTTTAGGCCGTAGTTTGCCAGAGCTTCGAACACTTCCGCCAGGTGTTTCAGGTGGTCCTCATAAGTCTTGGAATATACGATGACATCGTCCAGGTACAACAGGACCGTCTCGAAGTTTTTGTGGCCCAGACAGCACTCCATTAATCGTTGAAAGGTTCCTGGTGCGTTATAGAGTCCGAACGGCATGCAGGTAAACTCGCTAAGTCCCATCGGGGTGGTGAATGCGGTCTTCTCCCGGTCCGCCTCTGCTACAGGAACCTGCCAGTACCCGCTAGTGAGATCCAAGGTAGAGAAGAAGTTAGCAGATCTTAAAGCAGCCAAAGACTCCTCTATCCTTGGTAAGGGGTACGCATCCTTGTGTGTGATACGGTTGATTTTCCGGTAATCTACACACATCCTCATGGTGTTGTCTTTCTTTTTGACTAAGACTAGTGGAGCTGCCCAGGGGCTACAGCTATCCCTGATCACCCCAGCCTCCTTCATGTCCCTAAGCATCCCCTTGGCGTGTTGGTAGTGTGCAGGGGGTACGGGTCGATACCTCTCTTTTATGGGAAGATGGTCTCCCGTGGGGATGTGGTGTTCTACCCCCTTGACTCGCCCGAAGTCTAACGGGTGCTTACTAAACACTCTCTCGTACTCTTGAACCACCCGATAGACTCCCTGTCTCTGGTGTGAGGGAGTGGAGTCAGTACCCAAATGTAGTTGCTGACACCAGTCCTCCATTGTTTCCTTAGAGCCGTTACTTTCCTCCGGGGAAGATGGAGGCAAGGGTTCTACGGACTGTATGGAATTTTGATTGATGGTATACAATTTGGCTAGCGTGGCATACCGGGGCAGGTACACTTCCCTCTTCCCGATATTTATTATGCGAACGGGCACCCTCCCATGGCGTACATTGACCACCCCCCGTGCTGTCAAAATGGTGGGCCTACTGTCTGAGTAAACTGGTTCTACCATTGCCTGGTAATCTCTACCTCTCAGACCAATAGCTGCCCGCCACCAAATCATCATTTCACTTTTTGGGGGCATGGCAATAGGGAAAGGGTCACACATTCTTACGCTACCAATCTCACCACCGGAGAGTTCTATCTGTTGCCGTCGCATCAGTGCCCGGATCTCTTTCTGGAGCACTCGCTGCTGGCCGGAGCTGGCGTTCTTGGCAACCTGCTGTAAAAGGAAAATCACCTCTGCAAGACAATTTTCAATTACATTAGTTCCTAGAGTTATCTGTAACGGGTCTGGGAGGCGGAACCTCTGGGCTACTATACAAGGGAGCGGTCCTTGTAAGGGAGCGGGTGGCGACCAGGCAGGCAGTCACAGCAGGTGACCGGGACAGTCTCTGGGTGTACGGGCAGGAGGTCACGGCAAGTGATCAGGGCAGTCTCTGGAAGAACGGGCTGGAGGTCACGGCAAGTGACCGGGGCAGTCTCTGGAAGAACGGGCTGGAGGTCACGGCAAGTGACCGGGGCAGTCTCTAGGTAAAGGGTAGGTACGACCTGTGATGGCTGAACCTCCAGGTAGGCTAGCAAGGCAGATGGAGGATGTCTGCTCCCAGGTGAGCAAGCGAGAGTCTCTGGAATAGCAGGTGGTCACAGCACGTGACGGCGGAGCCTCCAGGTAGGCAAGCAGGTAGGTAGCGGAGAAGCGCTCCCAGGTGAGCGGGCAAGAGTCTGGAATAGCTGGTGGTCACAGCACGTGACAGCGGAGCCTCCGGGCAGGCAAGCAGGCAGGTAGCGGAGAAGCGCTCCCAGGTGAGCGGGCAAGAGTCTGGAATAGCTGGTGGTCACAGCACGTGACAGCGGAGCCTCCGGGCAGGCAAGCAGGCAGGTAGCGGAGAAGCGCTCCCAGGTGAGCGGGCAAGCTGGTCCATAGACAGACTGACCGGAGTTGTAAGGCAGACCGTCGGACCTCAGGCAAGCAGGCAGGTAGCTGATGTGCGCTCCCAGGTGAGCGGGCAAGTTGGTCCTTAGACAGACTGACCGGAGTTGTAAGGCAGACCGTCGGACCTCAGGCAGGCAGGCAGGTAACAGGAAATCAGGCAGGATTAGGACAGCAAGCTGGCAGGAATCTGGCAGGTAACTGGCAGGTAACTGGCAACGGGACCTGAGGGCTGAAACAGAGTAGAACGGTGCAACAACATTGCTCGGGCACCTCCATTTTGGAGGAGGTGCCTTATATATGGTAAAGTCCTCCGGCCATTGGCCGGGGACTCCTTAGGACGGCGCGCGGCCCCTTTAAGAGGGAGGGAGGGCGCGCGCGCGCGCCCTAAGCACAGTGGCCGGGAAGGAGCGCGCGCTGCCAGCAGAGCGGGAGAGGGACGCCGGGCACGGAGCAGAGCGGTGAGGGGAACAGCGTCCCTGCCTAGCAGAGGGCAGGGACGCCGGCACTACAGTACCCCCCCCTTTAGGCCCCCCCTTTTTTAGGCCAGATAGAAATTTAGCTAGGATGAGAGGGGCATGGATGTTCTCCCGGGGCTCCCACGTTCTCTCCTCAGGACCAAACCCCTTCCAATCTACCAAAAAAAAGGTCTTTCCTCTTACCCTTTTGGTGGCAAGAATGTTCTCTACCTCAAACTCGTCCTCAGCAGAAACCGGAGCAGGAGGCGTACCTGTAGACTTGGAAAAAGAGTTAAGTACCACGGGTTTGAGGAGAGATACATGGAAGGAGTTAGGGATCCGTAAGTTGGCCGGGAGTTTCAATTTATAGGCCACCGGGTTGATCTGACTGATGACCTCCAGAGGACCGATGAACCGAGGCCCTAACTTGTAAGAAGGTATCTTGAGTCGAACATATTTAGATGAGAGCCAGACTTTATCTCCTGGACGAAATTGTGGAGGATCCAGGCGTTTTTTGTCAGCGTGTCTTTTCATACGCTCGGATGACAGAAGGAGTGCGGACCGGGTACTCTCCCATATGGAGGAAAATTTGCTAACGAGAGATTCCGCAGCCGGGTTGTCCACAGAGGTGGAGACAGGAAAAGGAATCCGAGGATGCTGACCAAAGACTACAAAAAACGGGGATTTGGAGGAGGATTCGCTCTCGTGATTATTATAAGAGAACTCGGCCCATGGTAGGAGATCCACCCAGTCAGAATGGTGGGCATTAACGAAGTGCCAGAGGTAACTGGTCAGGTTCTGATTGATCCGCTCCACTTGACCATTGGACTGTGGGTGGTAAGCGGAAGAGAAGTCCAGGGTGACGTCTAGTAGTTTACAAGTGGCTCTCCAGAAACGTGAGGTGAACTGTACCCCACGATCCTACACGATGTGGAGGGGCAGGCCATGAAGACGGAAGATGTGGCGGATAAAGTCTTTAGCCAGCTCGGGTGCAGACGGAAGGCCTGGCAGGGGAATAAAGTGAGCCATCTTGGAAAAGCGGTCAGCGACCACCCAAATGACCGTACAACCGGCAGAGACGGGGAGATCTGTTATAAAGTCCATTGCTATATGCTGCCAGGGGGCAGCAGGTACAGGAAGCGGAAGGAGGCGTCCGGCTGGCAGATGTCTCGGGACTTTGTTGCGGGCGCAGGACACACAGGCAGAAACAAAGTCTATTATGTCCTTGTGCAGGGTAGGCCACCAATAGTGCCGGGCAATAAGCTGGAGGGTCTTTTTCTGACCGGCGTGGCCAGCAAGTTTAGACGAATGGCCCCAGTGTAGGATCTTCTCCCGATCAGGTACTGAAACAAACGTCTTACCGGGAGGGAGACGATTCAGACTCACGGGAGCCACCTGCATTACTCTGGCGGGATCGATGATATGTTTAGGTTCTTCCTCGAGATCGGACACCAGAAAGGATCGGGACAAGGCGTCTGCTTTGACGTTTTTGTCAGCCGGGCGAAAATGAAGAACAAAATCAAAGCGAGCAAAAAACAAGGACCACCGGGCTTGGCGCGGGTTAAGTCTCTGGGCATGCTGGAGGTAAGCCAAGTTCTTGTGGTCAGTGTAAATTATTACCGGATGAAGAGCCCCCTCGAGTAGGTAACGCCACTCCTCCAACGCCAGCTTGATGGCCAATAACTCTCGGTCTCCTATGGAATAGTTGCGCTCAGAAGAGGAGAAGAGTTTGGAGAAGAAGCCACAAGTTACCATTCTCCCGGAAGATGATTTTTGAGTAAGTACCGCTCCGGCTCCAGAGGAGGAGGCGTCAACTTCCAGGAAGAACTGCTTGTTGCCGTCCGGGCGATGCAGCACCAGGGCGGAAGAGAAGGCCTGTTTTAGGGAAAGAAAGGCCTCCTCTGCTTCGGGCGGCCACTCTTTGGGATTAGTACCCTTACGGGTGAGCGCGGAAATTGGGGCAGTCCGGGAAGAGAAGTGCGGGATGAAGAGGCGGTAATAGTTGGCGAAGCCCAGGAACCGTTGAATAGCCTTCAACCCCTCTGGTCGGGGCCATTTCTCGATGGCAGACAGTTTCTCAGGATCCATTTGTAGGCCGGTCTGAGAGATAATGTAGCCCAGAAACGGAAGCGAGGTCTGCTCAAAGAGGCACTTCTCATATTTAGCGTAGAGATGGTTCTGCCTGAGCCTGAGCAGGACCTGACGAACATCCCTCCGGTGAGACTGGAGATCCGGAGAGAAGACCAAGATGTCGTCCAGGTACACCACTACGCAGGAGTAGAGAAGGTCCCGGAAGATGTCATTGACCAACTCTTGAAAGACAGCAGGAGCGTTACAGAGGCCAAAGGGCATTACCAGATATTCATAGTGGCCGTCCCGGGTGTTGAATGCCGTCTTCCATTCATCCCCCTGACGGATACGAACCAGGTTGTACGCCCCACGGAGGTCCAGTTTGGTGAAGATTCTAGCCCCCCTCAGGCGATCAAATAACTCCGGAATGAGCGGAAGGGGGTACTTATTCTTCACCGTGATCTGGTTAAGGCCTCTATAGTCTATACAGGGACGGAGAGAGCCGTCCTTCTTTTTGACGAAAAAGAAGCCTGCTCCCGCCGGGGAGGTAGATTTCCGGATGAATCCCCTGGCCAGATTCTCCTCAATATATTCGGACATCGACCGGGTCTCAGCAGCGGATAATGGATAAATACGCCCACGGGGAGGAGAAGTACCAGGTAACAGGTCGATAGGGCAGTCGTATGGTCTATGAGGGGGTAGTGTCTCTGCCTCCTTTTTATTAAAGACATCAGCATAAGACCAATAAGGAATCGGAAGTCCAGGTAGATTAGCTGGGGTAGGAGAAGGACGGACGGGATGAACGGGAACCAGACAGGTCTTATGGCAGCCCTGTCCCCAGCGAAGGACTTCTCCGGTCTGCCAGTCAAGAACGGGTGCATGTTTCTGGAGCCAAGGTAGGCCTAGCAAGAGGGCGTGAGAGAGTCCAGGCAGAACATGGAAGGAGATACTTTCAGAATGCAGCATTCCCACCTGCAGAGTAATGGATTCGGTGATGAGTTGGATGGGGCGTGGTAAGAGCCCCCCATCCACGGCAGCAACAGACAAGGGTACAGCCAGAGGATTGGTGGGGATGCGGTATTTCTCTACCAGGGACTGTGAAATAAGATTCCCGGCTGCTCCAGAGTCCAGTTGGGCTAGTTCGAAATAACGGTTCTCCCCGTAGACGATTGAAACTGACAACAGCAGGGATGGAGAGGATTTATTCTTGTCTAGGTGGACCTCTCTGAGCGAACCTAGACACAGGCGTTTCCCGACCTCTCCGGGCAGGCTCGGATCTGGTGCTCCTTACTGCCACAGTAGAAGCAGGTCCCCTCGGCACGGCATAAGTCCTGACGGGTCTTGACCATCTTGGTCTGGTCGACCTGCATAGGCTCAGGAGGGTGTACCTGGTTAGAGACAGAAGGAGTGACGGGTTTCTGAAAAGTAGAAGCTAGACATGGTAACCTCCTCTCACGGGTGACCTCTCTGGCACGCTCCTGGAACCGTAGGTCAATCCGGGTGGCAAGAGTTATTAAGTCATCGAGAGTGGTAGGAATGTCCCGACCGGCAAGTTCATCTTTAATACGGCCGGACAGACCCTCCCAGAAGACGGAAACCAGAGCGTCGTTATCCCAGGCCAGCTCCGAGGCAAGGGTACGGAACCGTATGGCATATTGGCCCACGGTGAGACTTTCCTTACGGAGGCGTAGCAACGATGATGCGGATGAGGTCTTCCGTCCGGGTTCGTCGAAGACTTTCCGGAAAGCCGTGAGAAAAGCAGGCAAGTTGGACACCAGGGGGTCTCCTCTCTCCCATCGAGGATTTAGCCAGGCCAGGGCCTCCCCGGTGAGATGGGACATGATGAATGCAATTTTGGCTCGGTCGGAGTTAAACTGGTGGGACAATAGTTCAAAGTGCAGGGTGCACTGATTTATGAAGCCCCGAGCCTGGGCTGAGTCGCCTCCGAAGCGAGGAGGTGCAGAAAGCCGAGGTCCGGGGTAGGATATCATGGTGTTAGTGGACAGCGGAGCTGCCGGATTGCGAGACATGGCACTGGTGGAGGTTGTTGGTGGAGCAGTCAGAGTGTCCAGGCGAGTATTGACATTCCGCAGGTGACCCAGGATGGACTCCTGTTGGGACCTTTGACGGGACAGTTCATGACACAGGTCCGAGAGCGAGGGAGCTTGGGTGCCACCGGGTTCCATGGCCCGAGCAAACTGTAACGGGTCTGGGAGGCGGAACCTCTGGGCTACTATACAAGGGAGCGGTCCTTGTAAGGGAGCGGGTGGCGACCAGGCAGGCAGTCACAGCAGGTGACCGGGACAGTCTCTGGGTGTACGGGCAGGAGGTCACGGCAAGTGATCAGGGCAGTCTCTGGAAGAACGGGCTGGAGGTCACGGCAAGTGACCGGGGCAGTCTCTGGAAGAACGGGCTGGAGGTCACAACAAGTGACCGGGGCAGTCTCTAGGTAAAGGGTAGGTACGACCTGTGATGGCTGAACCTCCAGGTAGGCTAGCAAGGCAGATGGAGGATGTGTGCTCCCAGGTGAGCAAGCGAGAGTCTCTGGAATAGCAGGTGGTCACAGCACGTGACGGCGGAGCCTCCAGGTAGGCAAGCAGGTAGGTAGCGGAGAAGCGCTCCCAGGTGAGCGGGCAAGAGTCTGGAATAGCTGGTGGTCACAGCACGTGACAGCGGAGCCTCCGGGCAGGCAAGCAGGCAGGTAGCGGAGAAGCGCTCCCAGGTGAGCGGGCAAGAGTCTGGAATAGCTGGTGGTCACAGCACGTGACAGCGGAGCCTCCGGGCAGGCAAGCAGGCAGGTAGCGGAGAAGCGCTCCCAGGTGAGCGGGCAAGCTGGTCCATAGACAGACTGACCGGAGTTGTAAGGCAGACCGTCGGACCTCAGGCAAGCAGGCAGGTAGCTGATGTGCGCTCCCAGGTGAGCGGGCAAGTTGGTCCTTAGACAGACTGACCGGAGTTGTAAGGCAGACCGTCGGACCTCAGGCAGGCAGGCAGGTAACAGGAAATCAGGCAGGATTAGGACAGCAAGCTGGCAGGAATCTGGCAGGTAACTGGCAACGGGACCTGAGGGCTGAAGCAGAGTAGAACGGTGCAACAACATTGCTCGGGCACCTCCATTTTGGAGGAGGTGCCTTATATATGGTAAAGTCCTCCGGCCATTGGCCGGGGACTCCTTAGGACGGCGCGCGCGGCCCCTTTAAGAGGGAGGGAGGGCGCGCGCGCGCCCTAAGCACAGTGGCCGGGAAGGAGCGCGCGCTGCCAGCAGAGCGGGAGAGGGACGCCGGGCACGGAGCAGAGCGGTGAGGGGAACAGCGTCCCTGCCTAGCAGAGGGCAGGGACGCCGGCACTACATTATCTTTGGGTGACTCTCGTGCTTGTCAATGTCTACAATGATCAGTCCCTGTGCCGCCAGTTCAACTCTACCGATTTTAATGGTCACCTCTTTAAATCCAATCTGTGGCACGGGCTGACCATTGCTGGCGATGATACTCAAATCGTCGTCAGGGTAGCGGGTGATATCCGAGTCATTCCTGTACTGCTTGAAGAGCACGTACGGGATAGTGGTAACCTGTGACCCGGTGTCCAGTAGGGCACTCATAGGGATGCCATCCAGTACCACAGGCAGGACTGGACGTCCTCCCACATATCTGTCGCGCCAGTTCGATGGGCCTGATGATCTTTTTCCTGGGGTTTGGCCCTCTACCCCAGGTTGTGCCAGTTTAAAGGACAGTACCTTGCCATATGTCCGGGTTGATTGCAGCGGCGGCAGATGGGTTGTCCGTCCTCGTTGTATCGGTCGCTGGGTCTTCCTCTGGCCGGTGGGGTCCTCCTTGGTCGACGCCACGGGATGTCCTCCGGTCCGGATGCCAGCTGGATCTTCCCTGGAGTGGAAACCTGTAAAGACTGCACAGTTCGGGTTAGCGCGGCAACGCTTTTAGCTAGCTCTTGGACCTGATGGTGCAGGTCTGGAGCCGGGTCATTGTTCAAAGCCTGCGCATCAGCTCCCACAGGCCCTGCCGACAAGGGCGCCGCCTCCTGGTGGTAAGTGGTAGTGGGGCGTCTGTGGGTCACAACGCCACCTGGTGCCGGTTCTCGGAGCACCCGGATGGCTCTGTCCTTGAACTGTGCAAATCCCAGATGAGGGTCCTGTAAGGCCATTGCCCGCAACTGGGTTCGGTGGGCATTGCAATATAAACCCTCTATAAATTGTTCAGTCAACAGCCTGTCCTCGTCTCCCACGCCGTCAGGGTCGGTCTGCTTAATGGCTCTCAGGGCCTCTTGTAGGTTCAGGGCATAGTCCCTTATACTCTCGTGTGCTCGCTGCTTGCACCCGTAGAATCTAAGCTTGATCTCGGCTGAGGTGCGGGTATCAAAGGTGTCCCTCAGCCGGGTTAGTATCCCTGCAACAGTCCTCCCCCCAGGTGGCCAGGACTTTACCTCCCTTTGGGCTGCCCCGGTTAATTGGGCCACCAGGATGCTCACTTTTTGCTCTTCTGTGAGGGGATACACCTGGAAGAGGCTATCCAGCTTTTCTCTAAAGTCATGCAGGGTATGTGACTCCCCTGAGTACTGGGGTAGCCAGGCCGCTCCCGGGATATAGGGCATGGTGAAAGGCATGACTGCAGCAGCGGTGGCGCTGGCGGGGGTTGAGGCAGTGAAGCTCTCCTCCGTATCCGACATCCTCCTCCCCCCTAGTGGACCGTGGCCTACCTTGCGATGATCCTCTTCCGTAGGCCGCGGCTCCGCAGTGGATCGTCAGGGTTGAGGAACTTCCGTCGCGCTCCTGCGACGTCGGCGTCTGCTGGGCTCCTTCCAGGACCTTACGCAACGTCCGGACGTGAGGCGGGGCTTCAGTTCTCGCGCGCTTTCGGAGTCCATGCCCCTCTTCTTCCCGCGCGGAATTTTCAAGATGGCGTCCAACGGCGGGAAAACTCCACGGATGGCGGGAAGAAGGCAGAAGATGGCGCCGGATGGCGGGAAACCTCCACGGATGGCGGGAATCTTCACCACTGGTAAGTTTGAACAGTCTTTTTCAGGCACGCAGTACCCGGTGGTTGCGGGCACGAGATCCTGCCGACTACGCCAAAAGTTGACGCGCCCCTGGGCCTGCTGCTTCGCGCGGCATCGCGCGCACGGGGGAGCTTACCCGGATCCGGATCAGATGGGGGTAGTAGTCTCGTGGCGGTGACCCGGTCCGTGCCCAGGGAGTCAAACTGAGCGGCGATGTATTAGCAGTAGATGTTGTTTAAGTGTCGACTACGCCACCCGTTGAATGCAGCTTTAGGGCTGCTGCTGCAGGACAGACCGCTGAGGCCGGTGGTAGGATTGTGCAGCGTGGTAGTATCATCCCCAACGGGAGGGGTATGGCCTCAGGGCAGCCGACGTGGATGATGGGGGTAGCAGGAATCACTCAGAGACGATGCGGTGTAGTTCAGGGTCTTTACTGGTGATAAAGATAGACCCTCCCGGAGTACTGGCTAGCGATCGGGGCCTGGTCAGTCCTTGAGCAGATGGGATCTCCCCTGGCCAGGCGGAGTTGTAGGCCTCCCAAACTGACTGTACTCTTCTGGCTACCTTGCTAGAGGCGGGTATAAGTAGCCCACGTCCCTGAGTATACCGTGTGGTGCTCACCCGTATGGCCGGTGACTCGGGGCCTTCTAGTGGCGTCCGCTCCACGACGGCGGTGCTGGTCCCACGCGTGTGACCGTGCCTTCGGGTTTCTTGGCCAGAGGACCTGAAATCCCCTGCCGGGCGGTTTCTGCTGCTGGGTAAAGATTAGTCCCCACAGCCTCGGACTCCGGGTCCGGTGATAGCTTCTCAGTCAGGGCGAGCTCTGCAGCTGCCAGCCCCTGACTCCTTATAGCACTGCTCCCACAGAGCTCCTGATGTTCTTCTCCTATATCTGCTGCTCTTCTCTGTCTCTACTTCTTCTCTACACATTAACCCTGCCTCAGCCCTAGGTTTATATAGGGGAAGTTCTTCCCCTCCCAGGACTGGGCAGGAGGTGTGGCATGCATAGGATCCCTGACCAAGAGACCTCCCACCTGCTCTCAGACATAACATTGCTGTTACTGTGGAAACCAGACCCCTGGGGTGCCACATATACACCGTACACACCACACACACACTGTATACGCAGTACGCACCACACACACACACACACTGTATACACCGTACACACCACACACACACTGTATACGCAGTACGCACCACACACACACACACACTGTATACACCGTACACACCACACACACACTGTATACGCCGTACGCACCACACACACACTGTATACACCGTACACACCACACACACACTGTATACGCCGTACGCACCACACACACACTGTATACACCGTACATACCACACACACACTGTATATGACGCGCCCCTGGGCCTGCTGTGTCGCGCAGCGTCTCGCGCACGGGGGCTTACCCGGAACCGGATCAGATGAGGGTTGTAGTCTCCGAGTGGCGGGGACCCGGTCCATGCCCAGGGAGTCAAACTCAGTGTGTGGCAGTCTTGATAGATGTTATTTGAGTGTCGACTACGCAACCCGTTGATTTGCAGCTATGGAGCTGCCGCTGCAGGGCAGACCGCTGAGGCCGGTGTAGAATTGTGCAGCGTGATAGTATAACCCCCAACGGGAGGGGTATGGCCTCAGGGCAGCCGACGTGGAAGATGGGGGTAGCAGGAACCACTCAGAGACGGTGCGGTGTAATTCAGGGTCTTTACTGGTAACAACGATAGACCCTCCCGGAGTACTTGCTAGCGAACGGGGCCTGGTCAGTCCTTGAGCAGATGGGATCTCCCCTGGCCAGGCAGAGTTGTAGGCCTCCCAAACTGACTGTACTCTTCTGGCTACCTTGCTAGAAGCGGATATAAGTAGCCCACGTCCCTGAGTGTACCGTGTGGTGCTCACCCGTATGGCCGGTGACTCGGGGCCTTCTAGTGGCGTCCGCTCCACGACGGCGGTGCTGGTCCCACGCGTGTGACCGTGCCTTCGGGTTTCTTGGCCAGAGGACCTGAAATCCCCTGCCGGGCGGTTTCTGCTGCTGGGTAAAGATTAGTCCCCACAGCCTCGGACTCCGGGTCCGGTGATAGCTTCTCAGTCAGGGCGAGCTCTGCAGCTGCCAGCCCCTGACTCCTTATAGCACTGCTCCCACAGAGCTCCTGATGTTCTTCTCCTATATCTGCTGCTCTTCTCTGTCTCTACTTCTTCTCTACACATTAACCCTGCCTCAGCCCTAGGTTTATATAGGGGAAGTTCTTCCCCTCCCAGGACTGGGCAGGAGGTGTGGCATGCATAGGATCCCTGACCAAGAGACCTCCCACCTGCTCTCAGACATAACATTGCTGTTACTGTGGAAACCAGACCCCTGGGGTGCCACATATACACCGTACACACCACACACACACTGTATACGCAGTACGCACCACACACACACACACACTGTATACACCGTACACACCACACACACACTGTATACGCAGTACGCACCACACACACACACACACTGTATACACCGTACACACCACACACACACTGTATACGCCGTACGCACCACACACACACTGTATACACCGTACACACCACACACACACTGTATACGCCGTACGCACCACACACACACTGTATACACCGTACATACCACACACACACTGTATATGACGCGCCCCTGGGCCTGCTGTGTCGCGCAGCGTCTCGCGCACGGGGGCTTACCCGGAACCGGATCAGATGAGGGTTGTAGTCTCCGAGTGGCGGGGACCCGGTCCATGCCCAGGGAGTCAAACTCAGTGTGTGGCAGTCTTGATAGATGTTATTTGAGTGTCGACTACGCAACCCGTTGATTTGCAGCTATGGAGCTGCCGCTGCAGGGCAGACCGCTGAGGCCGGTGTAGAATTGTGCAGCGTGATAGTATAACCCCCAACGGGAGGGGTATGGCCTCAGGGCAGCCGACGTGGAAGATGGGGGTAGCAGGAACCACTCAGAGACGGTGCGGTGTAATTCAGGGTCTTTACTGGTAACAACGATAGACCCTCCCGGAGTACTTGCTAGCGAACGGGGCCTGGTCAGTCCTTGAGCAGATGGGATCTCCCCTGGCCAGGCAGAGTTGTAGGCCTCCCAAACTGACTGTACTCTTCTGGCTACCTTGCTAGAAGCGGATATAAGTAGCCCACGTCCCTGAGTGTACCGTGTGGTGCTCACCCGTATGGCCGGTGACTCGGGGCCTTCTAATGGCTTCCGCTCCACGATGGCGGTGCTGGTCCCACGCGTGTGACCGTGCCTTCGGGTTTCTGGGCCTGAGGACCTGAAATCCCCTGCCGGTCGGCTTCTGCTGCTGGGTAAGAGTTAGTCCCCACAGCCTCGGACGCCGGGACCGGTAAGAAAGCTTCTCAGTCAGGGCGAGCTCTGCAGCTGCCAGCCCCTGACTCGTAGTAGTATTGCTCCCACTGAGCTTCTGCTGTTTCTTCCTATGACTGTTTCTTGTCTCTACTCTCCTTGACTCCTAAACCTGCTTCAGCCCCGGGTTTATATAGGGGAAGTTCTTCCCCTCCCAAGACTGGGCAGGAGGTGTGGCATGCACAGGATCCCTGACCAAAGGACCTCCCACCTGCTCTCAGACGTAATATCTCTATCACTGTGGCAACCAGACCCCTGGGGTGTCACATATACACCGTACACACCACACACACAGTATACACCGTACATACCACACACACACTGTATACACCGTACACACCACACACACACTGTATACACCGTACATACCACACACACACTGTATACACCGTACACACCACACACACACTGTATACACCGTACACACCACACACACACTGTATACACCGTACACACCACACACACACAGTATACACTGTACATACCACACACACACTGTATACACCGTACATACCACACACACACAGTATACACCGTACACACCACACACACACTGTATACACCGTACATACCACACACACACAGTATACACCGTACATACCACACACACACAGTATACACCGTACATACCACACACACACTGTATACACCGTACATACCACACACACACTGTATACACCGTACACACCACACACTGTATACACTGTACGCACCACACACACACACTGTATACACCGTACATACCACACACACACTGTATACACCGTACATACCACACACTGTATACACCGTACACACCACACACACACAGTATACACCGTACATACCACACACACACAGTATACACCGTACATACCACACACACACTGTATACGCCGTACACACCACACACACACAGTATACACCGTACATACCACACACACACTGTATACGCTGTACACACCAAACACACACTGTATACACCGTACACACCACACACACACTGTATACGCCGTACACACCACACACACACTGTATACGCCGTACACACCACACACACACTGTATACGCAGTACACACCACACACACAGTATACACCGTACACACCACACACACACTGTATACGCCGTACACACCACACGCACACTGTATACACCGTACACACACACACTGTATACGCAGTACGCACCACACAAACACAGTATACACCGTACATACCACACACACACTGTATACACCGTACACACCACACACACACTGTATACACCGTACATACCACACACACACAGTATACACCGTACATACCACACACACACTGTATACACCGTACACACCACACACACACTGTATACGCCGTACACACCACACACACACAGTATACACCGTACATACCACACACACACAGTATACACCGTACACACCACACACACACTGTATACACCGTACACACCACACACACACTGTATACGCCGTACACACCACACACACACAGTATACACCGTACATACCACACACACACTGTATACACCGTACACACCACACACACACTATATACACCGTACACACCACACACACACTGTATACGCCGTACACACCACACACACACTGTTTACGCAGTACACACCACACGCACACTGTATACGCAGTACGCACCACACACACACAATATACACCGTACACACCACACACACACTGTATACACCGTACACACCACACACACACTGTATACGCCGTACACACCACACACATACTGTATACGCCGTACACACCACACACACACTGTATACGCAGTACACACCACACACACACTGTATACACCGTACATACCACACACACACTGTATACACCGTACACACCACACACACACTGTATACGCCGTACACACCACACACACACTGTATACGCCGTACGCACCACACACACACAGTATACACCGTACATACCACACACACACTGTATACACCGTACACACCACACACACACTATATACGCCGTACACACCACACACACACTGTATACGCCGTACACACCACACACACACTGTATACGCAGTACACACCACACACACACAGTATACACCGTACACACCACACACACACTGTATACACCGTACACACCACACGCACACTGTATACGCAGTACGCACCACACAAACACAGTATACACCGTACATACCACACACACACTGTATACACCGTACACACCACACACACACTGTATACACCGTACACACCACACACACACTGTATACACCGTACACACCACACACACACTGTATACGCCGTACACACCACACACACACTGTATACGCCGTACGCACCACACACACACAGTATACACCGTACATACCACACACACACTGTATACACCGTACACACCACACACACACTATATACGCCGTACACACCACACACACACTGTATACGCCGTACACACCACACACACACTGTATACGCAGTACACACCACACACACACAGTATACACCGTACACACCACACACACACTGTATACACCGTACACACCACACGCACACTGTATACGCAGTACGCACCACACAAACACAGTATACACCGTACATACCACACACACACTGTATACACCGTACATACCACACACACACTGTATACGCCGTACACACCACACACACACTGTTTACGCAGTACACACCACACGCACACTGTATACGCAGTACGCACCACACACACACAATATACACCGTACACACCACACACACACTGTATACACCGTACACACCACACACACACTGTATACGCCGTACACACCACACACATACTGTATACGCCGTACACACCACACACACACTGTATACGCAGTACACACCACACACACACTGTATACACCGTACATACCACACACACACTGTATACACCGTACACACCACACACACACTGTATACGCCGTACACACCACACACACACTGTATACGCCGTACGCACCACACACACACACACACTGTATACACCGTACACACCACAAACACACTGTATACGCCGTACGCACCACACACACACTGTATACACCGTACACACCACACACACACTGTATACGCAGTACGCACCACACACACACACACACTGTATACACCGTACACACCACACACACACTGTATACGCAGTACGCACCACACACACACACACTGTATACACCGTACACACCACACACACACTGTATACGCAGTACGCACCACACACACACAGTATACACCGTACATACCACACACACACTGTATACACCGTACACACCACACACACACTATATACGCCGTACACACCACACACACACTGTATACGCCGTACACACCACACACACACTGTATACGCAGTACACACCACACACACACAGTATACACCGTACACACCACACACACACTGTATACACCGTACACACCACACACACACTGTATACACCGTACACACCACACGCACACTGTATACGCAGTACGCACCACACACACACACACTGTATACACCGTACACACCACACACACACCGTATACACCGTACATACCACACACACACTGTATACACCGTACACACCACACACACACTGTATACACCGTACACACCACACACACACTGTATACGCCGTACACACCACACACACACTGTTTACGCAGTACACACCACACGCACACTGTATACGCAGTACGCACCACACACACACAATATACACCGTACACACCACACACACACTGTATACACCGTACACACCACACACACACTGTATACGCCGTACACACCACACACATACTGTATACGCCGTACACACCACACACACACTGTATACGCAGTACACACCACACACACACTGTATACACCGTACATACCACACACACACTGTATACACCGTACACACCACACACACACTGTATACGCCGTACACACCACACACACACTGTATACGCCGTACGCACCACACACACACACACACTGTATACACCGTACACACCACAAACACACTGTATACGCCGTACGCACCACACACACACTGTATACACCGTACACACCACACACACACTGTATACGCAGTACGCACCACACACACACACACACTGTATACACCGTACACACCACACACACACTGTATACGCAGTACGCACCACACACACACACACTGTATACACCGTACACACCACACACACACTGTATACGCAGTACGCACCACACACACACACTGTATACACCGTACACACCACACACACACTGTATACGCCGTACGCACCACACACACACTGTATACACCGTACACACCACACACACACTGTATACGCCGTACGCACCACAGACACACTGTATACACCGTACATACCACACACACACTGTATACACCGTATACACCACACACACACTGTATACGCAGTACGCACCACACACACACACACACTGTATACGCCGTACACACCACACACACACTGTATACGCCGTACGCACCACACACACACACACTGTATACGCCGTACACACCACACACACACTGTATACGCCGTACACACCACACACACACTGTATACGCCGTACGCACCACACACACACTGTATACACCGTACGCACCACACACACACTGTATACGCCGTACGCACCACTCACACTGTATACACCGTACACACCAAACACACTTTATACACCGTACGCACCACACACACACTGTATACGCCGTACGCACCACTCACACACTGTATACGCCGTACGCACCACTCACACTGTATACACCGTACACACCAAACACACTTTATACACCGTACATACCACACACACACTGTATACACCGTATACACCACACACACACTGTATACGCAGTACGCACCACACACACACACACACTGTATACGCCGTACACACCACACACACACTGTATACGCCGTACGCACCACACACACACACACTGTATACGCCGTACACACCACACACACACTGTATACGCCGTACACACCACACACACACTGTATACGCCGTACGCACCACACACACACTGTATACACCGTACGCACCACACACACACTGTATACGCCGTACGCACCACTCACACTGTATACACCGTACACACCAAACACACTTTATACACCGTACGCACCACACACACACTGTATACGCCGTACATACCACATACACACTGTATACACCGTACACACCACACACACACTGTATACGCCACATGCACCACACACACACACTGTATACACCGTACACACCACACACACACTGTATACGCCGTACGCACCACATACACTGTATACGCCGTACACACCACACACACACTGTATACACCGTACACACCACACACACTGTATACACCGTACACACCACACACACACACTGTATACGCCGTACACACCACACACACTGTATACGCAGTACGCACCACACACTGTATACTCCGTACACACCACACACACACTGTATACACCGTACACACCACACACACTGTATACACCGTACGCACCACACACACACTGTATACACCGTACACACCACACACACACTGTATACGCCGTACACACCACACACACACTGTATACACCGTACGCACCACACACACACTGTATACACCGTACACACCACACACACACTGTATACACCGTACACACCACACACACACTGTATACACCGTACGCACCACACACACACTGTATACACCGTACACACCACACACATACTGTATACACCGTACACACCACACACACACTGTATACACCGTACACACCACACACACACTATATACACCGTACGCACCACACACACACTATATACGCCGTACACAGCACACACACACTGTATACACCGTACGCACCACACACACACTGTATACACCGTACGCACCACACACACACTGTATACACCGTACGCACCACACACACACTGTATACGCCGTACACACCACACACACACTGTATACACCGTACACACCACACACAGACTGTATATGCCGTACGCACCACACACACTGTATACACCGTACACACCACACACACACTGTATACGCCGTACGCACCACAAACACACTGTATATGCCGTACGCACCACACACACACTGTATACACCGTACGCACCACACACACACACTGTATACACCGTACACACCACACACACACTGTATACACCGTACACACCACACACACACACTGTATACACCGTACACACCACACACACTGTATACACCGTACACACCACACACACTGTATATGCAGTACGCACCACACACTGTATACTCCGTACACACCACACACAAACTGTATACACCGTATACACCACACACACTGTATACACCGTACACACCACACACACTGTATACGCCGTACACACCACACACACACTGTATACACCGTACCCACCACACACACACTGTATACACCGTACACACCACACACACACTGTATACGCCGTATGCACCACATACACTGTATACGCCGTACACACCACACACACACTGTATACGCCGTACACACCACACACACTGTATACGCAGTACGCACCACACACTGTATACTCCGTACACACCACACACACACTGTATACACCGTACACACCACACACACTGTATACACCGTAAACACCACACACACACTGTATACGCCGTACACACCACACACACACTGTATACACCGTACGCACCACACACACACTGTATACACCGTACACACCACACACACACTGTATATGCCGTACGCACCACACACACACTGTATACACAGTACACACCACACACACACTGTATACACCGTACGCACCACACACACACTGTATACGCCGTACACACCACACACACACTGTATACACCGTACACACCACACACACACTGTATATGCCGTACGCACCACACACACACTGTATACGCCGTACACACCACACACACACTGTATACACCGTACACACCACACACACACTGTATACGCAGTACGCACCACACACACACTGTATACACAGTACACACCACACACACACTGTATACACCGTACGCACCACACACACACTGTATACGCAGTACACACCACACACACACTGTATACGCAGTACGCACCACACACACACTGTATACACAGTACACACCACACACACACTGTATACACCGTCACACCACACACACACTGTATACAACGTACCACCACACACACACTGTATACACTGTACACACCACACACACACTGTATACGCAGTACGCACCACACACACACTGTATATGCCGTACGCACCACACACACACTGTATACGCCGTACACACCACACACACACTGTATACACCGTACACACCACACACACACTGTATACACCGTACGCACCAAACACACACTGTATACACCGTACACACCACACACACACTGTATACACCGTACGCACCACACACTGTATACACCGTACACACCACACACACACTGTATACGCCGTACGTACCACACACACTCACTGTATACGCCGTACGCACCACACACACACTGTATACACCGTACACACCACACACACACTGTATACACCGTACGTACTACACACACACACTGTATACGCCGTACACACCACACACACACTGTATACACCGTACGCACCACACACACACTGTATACGCCGTACACACCACACACACACTGTATACACCGTACACACCACACACACACTGTATACGCCGTACACACCACACACACACTGTATACGCTGTACACACCACACACACACTGTATACACTGTACACACCACACACACTCTGTATACACCGTACGCACCACACACACACTGTATACACCGTACACACCACACACACAGTGTATACACTGTACACACCACACACACTCTGTATACACCGTACGCACCACACACACACTGTATACACCGTACACACCACACACACACTGTATACACTGTACACACCACACACACTCTGTATACACCGTACGCACCACACACACTGTATACACCGTACACACCACACACACACTGTATACACCGTACACACCACACACACACTGTATACGCTGTACACACCACACACACACTGTATACACTGTACACACCACACACACTCTGTATACACCGTACGCACCACACACACACTGTATACACCGTACGCACCACACACACTGTATACACCGTACACACCACACACACACTGTATACACCGTACACACCACACACACACTGTATACTCCGTACACACCACACACACTGTATACACCGTACACACCACACACACAGTGTATACACCGTACACACCACACACACACTGTATATGCCGTACGCACCACACACACACTGTATACACCATACGCACCACACACACACACACTGTATACGCCGTACGAACCACACACACACACTGTATACACCGTACACACCACACACACACACTATATACACCGTACACACCACACACACACTGTATACACCGTACACACCACACACACACACTATATACACCGTACACACCACACACACTGTATACACCGTACACACCACACACACACACGCTGTATACGCCGTACACACCACACACACACACTGTATACACCGTACACAAAACACACACACACTGTATACACCGTACACACCACACACACTGTATACACCGTACACACCACACTCACTGTATACGCAGTACGCACCACACACTGTATACTCCGTACACACCACACACACACTGTATACACCGTACACACCACACACACTGTATACACCGTACACACCACACACACTGTATACGCCGTACACACCACACACACACTGTATACACCGTACGCACCACACACACACTGTATACACCGTACACACCACACACACACTGTATACACCGTACGCACCACACACACACTGTATACACCGTACACACCACACACACACTGTATACACCGTACACACCACACACTGTATACACCGTACACACCACACACACACTGTATACACCATACGCACCACACACACACTGTATACACCGTACACACCACACACACACTGTATACACCGTACACACCACACACACACTGTATACACCACACACTGTATACACCGTACACACCACACACACACTGTATACACCGTACGCACCACACACACACTGTATACACCGTACACACCACACACACACTGTATATGCCGTACGCACCACACACACACACACTGTATATGCCGTACGCACCACACACACACTGTATACACCGTACGCACCACACACACACTGTATACACCGTACACACACACACACACTGTATATGCCGTACGCACCACACACACACTGTATATGCCGTACGCACCACAGACACACTGTATACGCTGTACACACCACACACACACTGTATACACCGTACGCACCACACACACACTGTATACACCGTACGCACCACACACACACTGTATACACCGTACACACCACACACACACTGTATACACCGTACGCACCACACACACACACACTGTATACGGCGTACGCACCACACACACACTGTATACACCGTACACACCACACACACTGTATACACCGTACACACCACACACACACTGTATATGCCGTACGCACCACACACACACTGTATACACCGTACGCACCACACACACACACTGTATACACCGTACACACCACACACACTGTATACACCGTACACACCACACACACACTGTATACGCCGTACGCACCACACACACACACACTGTATATGCCGTACGCACCACACACACACACACACACTGTATACACCGTACACACCACACACACTGTATACACCGTACGCACCACACACACACTGTATACACCGTACGCACCACACACACACTGCATACACCGTACGCACCACACACACTGTATACCCCGTACACACCACACACATACACTGTATACGCCGTACACACCACACACACACACACTGTATACGCCGTACGCACCACACACACACTATATATGCTGTACACACCACACACACACACACTGTATACGCCGTACGCACCACACACACACACACACTGTATACACCGTACGCACCACACACACACACACTGTATACCCCGTACGCACCACACACACACTGTATACACCGTACGCACTACACACACACTGTATACCCCGTACGCACCACACACACACTGTATATGCCGTACACACCACACACACACACACTGTATACGCCGTACGCACCACACACACACTGTATATGCCGTACACAACACACACACACTGTATACACCGTACGCACCACACACACACTGTATATGCCGCACACACCACACACACACTGTATACACCGTACGCACCACACACACACTGTATACACCGTACGCACCACACACACACACACTGTATACGCCGTACGCACCACACACACACTGTATACACCGTACACACCACACACACACACTGTATACACCGTACGCACCACACACACACTGCATACGCCGTACGCACCACATACACTGTATACACCGTACGTACCACACACACACTGTATACGCCGTACGTACCACACACACTGTATACACCGTACGCACCACACACACACTGTATACACCGTACACACCACACACTGTATACTCCGTACACACCACACACACACTGTATACGCCGTACACACCACACACACACTGTATACACCGTACACACCACACACACTGTATATGCCGTACACACCACACACACACTGTATACGCCGTACGCACCACATACACTGTATGCGCCGTACACACCACACACACACTGTATACGCCGTACACACCACACACACACTGTATACACCGTACACACCACACACACACTGTATATGCCGTACACACCACACACACTGTATACGCAGTACGCACCACACACACACTGTATACACCGTACACACCACACACACACTGTATACGCCGTACACACCACACACACACTGTATACGCCGTACACACCACACACACACTGTATACGCAGTACGCACCACACACACACTGTATACACCGTACGCACCACACACACACTGTATACACCATACGCACCACACACACACTGTATACACCGTACGCACCACATACACACAGTATACACCGTACACACCACATACACACTGTATACGCCGTACGCACACACACACTGTATACACCATACGCAACACACACACACTGTATACGCCGTACACACACACACTGTATACACCATATGCAACACACACACACTGTATACACCGTACACACCACACACACACTGTATACACCGTACACACCACACACACACTGTATACGCCGTACACACCACACACACACTGTATACACCGTACGCACCACACACACACTGTATACACCGTACGCACCACACATACACTGTATACACCGTACACACCACACACACACTGTATACACCATACGCACCACACACACACTGTATACACCGTACACACCACACACACATTGTATACACCGTACACACCACACACACACTGTATACGCCGTACACACCACACACACACTGTATACACCGTACACACCACACACACACTGTATACGCCGTACGCACCACACACACACTGTATACACCGTACGCACCACACATACACTGTATACGCCGTACACACCACACACACACTGTATACACCGTACACACCACACACACACTGTATACGCCGTACGCACCACACACACACTGTATACACCGTACGCACCACACATACACTGTATACACCGTACACACCACACACACACTGTATACGCCGTACACACCACACACACACTGTATACACCGTACGCACCACACACACACTGTATACACCGTACGCACCACACATACACTGTATACACCGTACACACCACACACACACTGTATACACCATACGCACCACACACACACTGTATACACCGTACACACCACACACACATTGTATACACCGTACACACCACACACACACTGTATACGCCGTACACACCACACACACACTGTATACACCGTACACACCACACACACACTGTATACACCGTACACACCACACACACACTGTATACACCGTACACACCACACACACACTGTATACGCCGTACGCACCACACACACACTGTATATGTCGTACGCACCACACACACACTGTATACACCGTACGCACCACACACACACTGTATACACCGTACGCACCACACACACACTGTATACACCGTACACACCACACACACACTGTATATGCCGTACGCACCACACACACACTGTATATGCCGTACGCACCACACACACACTGTATACACCGTACGCACCACACACACACTGTATACACCGTACACACCACACACACACTGTATATGCCGTACGCACCACACACACACTGTATACACCGTACGCACCACACACACACACACTGTATACGCCGTACGCACCACACACACACTGTATATGCCGTACGCACCACACACACACACACACACTGTATACACCGTACGCACCACACACACACACTGTATACGCCGTACTCACCACACACACACTGTATATGCCGTACACACCACACACACACACTGTATACGCCGTACGCACCACACACACACTGTATACACCGTACACACCACACACACACACTGTATACACCGTACACACCACACACACTGTATACACCGTACTCACCACACACACACTGTATATGCCGTACACACCACACACACACACTGTATACGCCGTACGCACCACACACACACTGTATACACCATACTCACCACACACACACACACTGTATATGCCGTACGCACCACACACACACACACTGTATACACCGTACACACCACACACACACACACTGTATATGCCGTACGCACCACACAGACACTGTATATGCCGTACGCACTACACACACTGTATACACCGTACGCACCACACACACACTGTATACACCGTACACACCACACACACACTGTATACGCAGTACGCACCACACACAGACTGTATACACCGTACACACCACACACACACTGTATACACCGTACAAACCACACACACACTGTATACACCGTACGCACCACACACACACACACACTGTATACGCCGTACACACCACACACACACACACTGTATACACCGTACACACCACACACACACACACACTGTATACACCGTACACACCACACACACACTGTATACACCGTACGCACCACACACACTGTATACACCGTACGCACCACACACACACTGTATACACCGTACGTACCACACACATACACACTGTATACACCGTACACACCACACACACACACACTGTATACACCGTACACGCCACACACACACTGTATACACCGTACGCACCACACACACACTGTATACACCGTACGCACCACACACACTGTATACACACACTGTATACACCGTACGCACCACACACACTGTATACACCGTACGTACCACACACACATACACTGTATACACCGTACACACCACACACACACACACTGTATACACCGTACGCACCACACACACTGTATACACCGTACGCACCACACACACTGTATACACCGTACGCACCACACACACTGTATACACCGTACGTACCACACACACATACACTGTATACACCGTACACACCACACACACACACACTGTATACACCGTACGCACCACACAAACACTGTATACACCGTACGCACCACACACACACTGTATATGCCGTACGCACCACACACACACTGTATATGCCGTACACACCACACACACGCTGTATACGCCGTACGCACCACACACACACTGTATACACCGTACACACCACACACAGACACTGTATACGCCGTACGCACCACACACACACTGTATACACCGTACACACCACACACACACACAGTATACGCCGTACACACCACACACACACTGTATACACCGTACGCACCACACACACACTGTATATGCCGTACGCACCACACACACACTGTATATGCCGTACACACCACACACACACTGTATACGCCGTACGCACCACACACACACTGTATACACCGTACACACCACACACACACACTGTATACGCCGTACGCACCACACACACACTGTATACGCCATGCGCACCACATACACACACTGTATACACCGTACGCACCACACACACACTGTATACGCCATGCGCACCACATACACACACTGTATACACCGTACGCACCACATACACACACTGTATACACCGTACGCACCACAAACACACTGTATACACCGTACACACCACATACACACACTGTATACGCCATGCGCACCACATACACACACTGTATACACCGTACACACCACATACACACACTGTATACACCGTACGCACCACACACACACTGTATACACCGTACACACCACACACACACTGTATACACCGTACGCACCACACACACACTGTATACACCGTACACACCACACACACACTGTATACGCCGTACACACCACACACACACTGTATACGCCATATGCCGTACGCACCACACACACTGTATACACCGTACACACCACACACACACTGTATACACCGTACGCACCACACACACACTGTATACACCGTACACACCACACACACTGTATACACCGTACACACCACACACACACTGTATATGCCGTACACACCACACATACACTGTATACACCGTACGCACCACACACACACTGTATACACCGTACGCACCGCACACACACTGTATATGCTGTACACACCACACACACACTGTATACGCTGTACACACCACACACACACTGTATACACCGTACACACACACACACACACTGTATACGCCGTACACACCACACACACACTGTATACGCCGTACGCACCACACACACACATACTGTATACGCCGTACACACCACACACACACTGTATACACCGTACGCACCGCACACACACTGTATATGCTGTACACACCACACACACACTGTATACGCTGTACACACCACACACACACTGTATACACCGTACACACACACACACACACACACAGTATACACCGTACACACACACACACACTGTATATACCGTACACACCACACACACACTGTATATACCGTACACACCACACACACACTGTATATGCCGTACACACCACACACACACTGTATACACCGTACACACCACACACACACTGTATACGCCGTACACACCACACACACACTGTATACACCGTACACACCACACACTGTATACACCGTACGCACCACACACACACACTGTATACGCCGTACACACCACACACACACTGTATACGCCGTACGCACCACACACACACACACTGTATACGCCGTACACACCACACACACACACACTGTATACGCCGTACACACCACACACACACTGTATACGCCGTACGCACCACACACACACACACTGTATACGCCGTACACACCACACACACACTGTATACGCCGTACGCACCACACACACACACACTGTATACACCGTACGCACCGCACACACACTGTATATGCTGTACACACCACACACACACTGTATACGCTGTACACACCACACACACACTGTATACACCGTACACACACACACAGAATACACCGTACACACACACACACACTGTATACACCGTACACACCACACACACTGTATACGCCGTACACACCACACACACACTGTATACGCCGTACACACCACACACACACTGTATACACCGTGCGCACCACACACACACTGTATACACCGTACACACCACACACACACTGTATACGCCGTACACACCACACACACACTGTATATGCCGTACGCACCACACACACACTGTATACACCGTACACACCACACACACACTGTATACGCCGTACACACCACACACACACTGTATACGCCGTACACACCACACACACATTGTATACACCGTACGCACCACACACACACTGTATACACCGTACACACCACACACACACTGTATACGCTGTACACACCACACACACTGTATATGCCGTACGCACCACACACACTGTATACACCGTACACACCACACACACACTGTATACACCGTACGCACCACACACACACTGTATACACCGTACACACCACACACACACTGTATACGCCGTACACACCACACACACACTGTATATGCCGTACGCACCACACACACACTGTATACACCGTACACACCACACACACACTGTATACACCGTACGCACCACACACACACTGTATACACCGTACACACCACACACACACTGTATACGCCGTACACACCACACACACACACTGTATACACCGTACACACCACACACTGTATACACCGTACGCACCACACACACACACTGTATACACCGTACGCACCACACACACACTGTATACACCGTACACAACACACACACTGTATACACCGTACACACCACACACACACTGTATACACCGTACGTACCACACACACACACACTGTATACACCGTACACACCACACACTGTATACACCGTACGCACCACACACACACACTGTATACACCGTACGCACCACACACACACTGTATACACCGTACACAACACACACACTGTATACACCGTACACACCACACACACACTGTATACACCGTACGCACCACACACACTGTATACGCAGTACACACCACACACACACTGTATACACCGTACACACCACACACACACTGTATACACCGTACACACCACACACACACTGTATACGCCGTACGCACCACACACACACTGTATACACCGTACACACCACACACACACTGTATACACCGTACGTACCACACACACACACACTGTATACACCGTACGCACCACACACACACTGTATACACCGTACACACCACACACACACTGTTTACACCGTACACACCACACACACACCGTATACACCGTACGCACCACACACACTGAATACACCGTACGCACCACACACACACTGTATATGCCGTACGCACCACACACACACTGTATACACCGTACACACCACACACACTGTATACACCGTACGCACCACACACACACTGTATACGCCGTACACACCACACACACACTGTATACACCGTACGCACCACACACACACTGTATACACCGTACACACCACACACTGTATACTCCGTACACACCACACACACACTGTATATGCCATGCGCACCACATACACACACTGTATACACCGTACGCACCACATACACACACTGTATACACCGTACGCATTACACACACACGCACACAGTGAATATGCCGTACGCACCACACACACACTGTATACGCCGTACACACCACACACACACTGTATACACCGTACGCACCACACACACACTGTATACACCGTACACACCACACACTGTATACACCGTACGCACCACACACACACTGTATACGCTGTACGCACCACACACACACTGTATACGCCATGCGCACCACATACACACACTGTATACACCGTACACACCACACACACTGTATACACCGTACACACCACACACTGTATACTCCGTACACACCACACACACACTGTATACACCGTACGCACCACATACACACACTGTATACACCGTACACACCACATACACACACTGTATACACCGTACGCACCACACACACACTGTATACACCGTACACACCACACACACACACTGTATACACCGTACGCACCACACACACTGTATACACCGTACGTACCACACACATACACACTGTATACACCGTACACACCACACACACACTGTATACACCGTACGCACCACATACACACACTGTATACACCGTACACACCACATACACACACTGTATACACCGTACGCATTACACACACACGCACACAGTGAATATGCCGTACGCACCACACACACACTGTATACACCGTACGCACCACACACACACTGTATACACCGTACGTACCACACACATACACACTGTATACACCGTACACACCACACACACACTGTATACACCGTACACCACACACACACTGTATACACCGTACGCACCACACACACACTGTATACACCGTACACACCACACACACACTGTATACACCGTACACACCACACACACACTGTATACACCGTACACCACACACACACTGTATACACCGTACGCACCACACACACTGTATATGTAGCACCCTGAGGATTCGGCTGCTACAGGGGTATTGCACCTCAACCCAGAGGTGTGATATTCCACTCCCGAGTAAGGAAGGAGCGTGGAACTGAGCTCGGTAGGCTGCATGCACTACACACATCCCATTTCCGAGGAGCAGACCGACGGTACTCCCACTTAGAAATGTGCAGGTACGACCGAGTCTGTTCCTGGCTGGAGTGGGAGGGGGGTGGTACATCCCAAGTAGTGTAGGGGCAGATAGGGGGAGCAGCCTGGGTAAAGATAGGAGCTCATTGGGTGCTGGTCACCTGAGCTCACACATAGAGGGATATATAAGGTGGGCACCAACTAAGAACAGGGTCAGTTGCAGAGAGAAAGTCAGCGAGCAGAGGAGAAGAGAGACCCAGAGTGAGAGAGGAGAAAGCAAGAGAGACCCAGAGGGGGAAACAGAAGAGAGGACTCTAAGAACCCAAATTAAATCCCCGGGTGAAGAGTCGGCATCAGGGTACCGGAACCCAAGCTGGTGGGGGCAAAAACACACCCCAGCCAGAGACCGGAGGCCGTGGGCAGCGTCTGCCACGGCCACCCACCACATCCACCACGAAGGCATACCACGTGGAGGGTCAGGGAACCCAAGGCCAAGGGTCTCCCAACAGAAGGCCCGAGGGAGCTGGACCTGGGTGGATCAATAGTGGGGACGGCCAGAGAAAGGACAGAAGGAGAGCTCAGGGTCACGCTCCGGACTTATTTGGGGGTTGGCTGGATCCAGAACCTGGTGGACGCAGCACGGCTCGGGAGGTCACTCGAAGCTGGAGTGACCGGAACATCAGCAGTGAGTAAACATCCTAAACTGCATAACCCGACTCTGTCTCTGATTGCCGTCTACACTGCATCACCACAACCCCCATCCTCTGCACCTGATCCCCCTGAGGCTATACCCCACCCGTTGGGGGTTATATCACCAAAGCTGCACCTACACCATCAGCCTCAGCGGACCCTGCTGCAGCGGCGGCCGTAGTGACCGCAATACAACGGGTGGCGTAGTCGACATTAAGAACTTATTAACATCTGTAGGACTGCCACATACAACTGAGTTTGACACCCTGGGCACGGACCGGGTCACAGCCACTCGGAAGACTACAACCCCCATCTGATCCGGCTCCGGATATTCCCCCTAAAGAATATGGCCCAGGGGGCGCGTCAACTTTGGCGTAGTCGGCAGGATTACGTGCCCGCAACAACCGGGTACTGCGTGCCTGAAGAAAAGTGCAAGTTTACCTCAGAAAGAAGTCTCCTGCCGGTTCCGGAGGGTCCCCGCCATCGGACCCCATCACCAGTCGATTCCAGCCGGTTGTCCGCCATTAACAGCGTTTTCCCACCATCTGCAGAGTTTCCCGCCACTGGGAAGCGATTCCCGCCATTTCCAAAGGTTTCCCGCCTTGGAAGAGCGGACGCCATTGTGGGCGTGCCAGAGGGTGGCGAGAGGCCACCTCCCATCGTGGGCCAGGACCGAAAATGGCGCCAAAAATGGAAACCGCCCCCACCAACAGAGACTGTGATGCTAGAGGTGTCTGTCAGCGTGAAAGAACTCCCCCTGGAGCTGACAGTCACCAAGTGGCCCCGGGACCGCCCTCGAAGTGGGAGGGGACGAAAGGAGAGAACAAAGATGGGTGCCGCTTGGAGCAGTCTAGAGCGAGCGCACCCGGAGGCAAGAAGCCTGGAGAAGAGTAGCGGAGGAGCTTACCCGGAGATGGCGAGAAAGCAGAGCAGCACCGGCCCGTTGGCCAGGAGCCTGCTAGAGACAGAGGAAGGAGAGCAGAGCAGCACCGGCCCGCTGGCCAGGAGCCTGCTGGAAGAAGAGCAGAGCAGCACCGACCCGTTGGTCAGGAGCCTGCTGGAAACCACGACCCCACTAGGCCTAGTGGAGGTCCTCGCACAGCTCCCCCGAGACCAGGAGTGTGCACAGACTGCCCTGGAGGGCCTCGCACGGAGGATGGCCCGGGTACAGCGAGAGACATTGGCGGAGTGGAGCCGAGAGATGGCCCAGCAAACCAAGACCCGGAGCACGCCAGCCAAGATGAGGAGACAGACCGCCTCTGAGGATGGCGCGGGAGGACCCAAGGCCGGAGACGGCGCCGAGAAGGGAGCCGAACGCATGGAGGCAGGTAAAGGGGACGTCTATACCCCAAACCGGGAAACCGCTTACCTGCCCCAGCTCCCCGTCGCAGAGCCCGAAAGTCCCCCTGCTGTGCCCGAAAACGCCATGTCACCGACGCAGACTAGGCCCCAACCGGAAGCCGCCGCCGCGACCCCTGTGACGCCATGCGCAACGACCCCGAGCGTGGCAAAACAGGAAGCAACACCAGCCTGGTCGCAGGGCCTAGAATTCCCGGGCGTCGCATCACCAACAGCGCCCCCTACCTCCGCAGAGCCTCCGGCCTGGCCGCAAGGCCAGGTAGCCCAGGGCGCCGCCGTCCTAACGGTGCCCTTCACCTTCCAGGTGCCCCAGGCCTGGCCGCAAGGCCTGGGTAACCCGGGCGCCACCACCACCGCGCCCGCGCCCGTAAAACCAAGGGTGCCGCGTCTGGGAGAGGACTTGTTTGCCCAGCACACGTGGCCGAACGGGCAGCCTTTCATCTGGCCCCAGGAATATTATGGACTGGAGCACCAGAGGAGGGTTGGGGCCATGTGTGCACCCCTGATTCCGGCTCCGAAGCCCGTGATAAGGATCTCGCCCCCGCTTGAAGAGACCCAATTTGAGTGGGACCCCACCGGAGAAGATCTAATGGGGTTCACTCAAGAAACCCGGGCAGCTGCAGCGGAGCGTGCTGAGTGCTGCCGACAGCAGCTCGAGGAGTTTGCGAGGGAGCGGAGAGAGAGGCGGGTCCGGGAACAACAGGCCCAAATAAGGAGCGCCGAGCAGAAGAGCCGGACCAGGAGGGACCCCCGTGCAGCGCACAGTCCCCGCACCACCGGGACTGTAATCAAGTTCAACATGCAGCACGGGTGGGGCTTCATCCGAGACCACAACACCCCCGGCGACGTCTTTGTCACGCGCAGAGACGTGGAGTCCCATCTGCCGGAGGGGCACAGAGGTCGTGACCTTTACATCGGGGACGAGGTCACCTTTACCCGGCACAAGTGTGCCAAAGGACCTTACGCTCTCCATGTGCATCGCCTGACAGAAGAGGAGCTGCGATGTGAGGAGGAAGAGCAAGAGGACCCGGACGGGTCTGAAGCTAAGATCCCCAAAGAAAGAGCAGGAGGAAGACGTCGTTAAGTACAGCGGAGCAGGTGCTGTAAATAGTTACCCGACCGGGGTACAAAGAAACTGTTACTGCAAATATAGTCCCCGTTGGGACCAGCTGATGTGAACTGTTCACCCGTTTACCCTTAATCCCACTGACCGAGGACTGAGAGCGGTCATTCCTCCCCAATACCTGGCCGAGGACTGAGAGCGGCCACACTGTCCCTTGTATATAGTTGCGCGTCCTAAAGCGCCCCCTACCGGTTTTATAGGAAAACCAGTTTTCCAGAGAGACTGTCGCACTTTACCCGGTCACACGTTGCACAGTGACCGGAGGAGGAGCCAGAGGCGACGAGAATGTTTTATCTGAAAAGTTTTATGCAAATATATATGTTTTATATGTTTTATAAGTTTATGCAAAAATTTGTATGTTTTGGTGTTATTTATGTCTTACAGCCCGAGGACGTGCTGTGATTTACCAGGGGGGAATGTAGCACCCTGAGGATTCGGCTGCTACAGGGGTATTGCACCTCAACCCAGAGGTGTGATATTCCACTCCCGAGTAAGGAAGGAGCGTGGAACTGAGCTCGGTAGGCTGCATGCACTACACACATCCCATTTCCGAGGAGCAGACCGACGGTACTCCCACTTAGAAATGTGCAGGTACGACCGAGTCTGTTCCTGGCTGGAGTGGGAGGGGAGTGGTACATCCCAAGTAGTGTAGGGGCAGATAGGGGGAGCAGCCTGGGTAAAGATAGGAGCTCATTGGGTGCTGGTCACCTGAGCTCACACATAGAGGGATATATAAGGTGGGCACCAACTAAGAACAGGGTCAGTTGCAGAGAGAAAGTCAGCGAGCAGAGGAGAAGAGAGACCCAGAGTGAGAGAGGAGAAAGCAAGAGAGACCCAGAGGGGGAAACAGAAGAGAGGACTCTAAGAACCCAAATTAAATCCCCGGGTGAAGAGTCGGCATCAGGGTACCGGAACCCAAGCTGGTGGGGGCAAAAACACACCCCAGCCAGAGACCGGAGGCCGTGGGCAGCGTCTGCCACGGCCACCCACCACATCCACCACGAAGGCATACCACGTGGAGGGTCAGGGAACCCAAGGCCAAGGGTCTCCCAACAGAAGGCCCGAGGGAGCTGGACCTGGGTGGATCAATAGTGGGGACGGCCAGAGAAAGGACAGAAGGAGAGCTCAGGGTCACGCTCTGGACTTATTTGGGGGTTGGCTGGATCCAGAACCTGGTGGACGCAGCACGGCTCGGGAGGTCACTCGAAGCTGGAGTGACCGGAACATCAGCAGTGAGTAAACATCCTAAACTGCATAACCCGACTCTGTCTCTGATTGCCGTCTACACTGCATCACCACAACCCCCATCCTCTGCACCTGATCCCCCTGAGGCTATACCCCACCCGTTGGGGGTTATATCACCAAAGCTGCACCTACACCATCAGCCTCAGCGGACCCTGCTGCAGCGGCGGCCGTAGTGACCGCAATACAACGGGTGGCGTAGTCGACATTAAGAACTTATTAACATCTGTAGGACTGCCACATACAACTGAGTTTGACACCCTGGGCACGGACCGGGTCACAGCCACTCGGAAGACTACAACTCCCATCTGATCCGGCTCCGGGTATTCCCCCTAAAGAATATGGCCCAGGGGGCGCGTCATATACACCGTACACACCACACACACACTGTATACACCGTACACACCACACACACACTGTATACACCGTACACACCACACACACACTGTATACACCGTACGCACCACACACACTGTATACACCATACGCACCACACACACACACACTGTATATGCCGTACGCACCACACACACACTGTATACACCGTACACACCACACACACACTGTATACACCGTACACACCACACACACTGTATACACCGTACGCACCACACACACACTGTATACACCGTACGCACCACACACACACTGTATACACCGTACACACCACACACACTGTATACACCGTACGCACCACACACACACTGTATACACCGTACACACCACACACACACTGTATACACCGTACGCACCACACACACTGTATACACCGTACGCACCACACACACACACTGTATATGCCGTACGCACCACACACACGCTGTATACACCGTACACACCACACACACTGTATACACCGTACACACCACACACACACTGTATACGCCGTACACACCACACACACACTGTATACACCGTACACACCACACACTGTATACTCCGTACACACCACACACACACTGTATACGCCGTACACACCACACACACACACACACTGTATATGCCGTACGCACGACACACACACACTGTATACACCGTACACACCACACACACACTGTATACACCGTACGCACCACACACACACTGTATACACCGTACACACCACACACTGTATACTCCGTACACACCACACACACACTGTATACGCCATGCGCACCACATACACACACTGTATACACCGTACACACCACATACACACACTGTATACACCGTACGCATCACACACACACGCACACAGTGAATATGCCGTACGCACCACACACACTGTATACGCCGTACGCACCACACACACACTGTATACGCCATACGCACCACACACACACTGTATACACCGTACACACCACACACACACACTGTATACGCCGTACGCACCACACACACACTGTATACACCGTACACACCACACACACACTGTATACGCCATACGCACCACACACACACTGTATACACCGTGCACACCACACACACACTGTATACGCCATACGCACCACACACACACTGTATACACCGTACACACCACACACACACTGTATACGCCATACGCACCACACACACACTGTATACACCGTACACACCACACACACACACACTGTATACGCCGTACACACCACACACACACTGTATACGCCATACGCACCACACACACACTGTATACACCGTACACACCACACACACACACTGTATACGCCGTACGCACCACACACACACTGTATACACCGTACGCACCACACACACACTGTATACACCGTACACACCACACACACACTGTATACACCGTACGCACCACACACACACTGTATACACCGTACACACCACACACACTGTATATGCCGTACACACCACACACACACTGTATACACCGTACACACCACACACACACTGTATACACCGTACGCACCACACACACACTGTATACACCGTACACACCACACACACTGTATATGCCGTACACACCACACACACACTGTATACGCCGTACACACCACACACACACTGTATACACTGTACACACCACACACACACTGTATACACCGTACACACCACACACACACTGTATACACCGTACACACCACACACACTGTATACACCGTACACACCACACACACACTGTATACACCGTATGCACCACACACACACTGTATACACCGTACACACCACACACACTGTATACACCGTACACACCACACACACACTTTATACACCGTACACACCACACACACACTGTATACACCGTACGCACCACACACACACACACACTGTATACACCGTACACACCACACACACACTGTATACACCGTACGCACCACACACACACTGTATACACCGTACGCACCACACACACACTGTATATGCCGTACGCACCACACACACACTGTATATGCCGTACACACCACACACACACTGTATACACCGTACACCACACACACACTGTATACACCGTACGCACCACACACACTGTATATGTAGCACCCTGAGGATTCGGCTGCTACAGGGGTATTGCACCTCAACCCAGAGGTGTGATATTCCACTCCCGAGTAAGGAAGGAGCGTGGAACTGAGCTCGGTAGGCTGCATGCACTACACACATCCCATTTCCGAGGAGCAGACCGACGGTACTCCCACTTAGAAATGTGCAGGTACGACCGAGTCTGTTCCTGGCTGGAGTGGGAGGGGGGTGGTACATCCCAAGTAGTGTAGGGGCAGATAGGGGGAGCAGCCTGGGTAAAGATAGGAGCTCATTGGGTGCTGGTCACCTGAGCTCACACATAGAGGGATATATAAGGTGGGCACCAACTAAGAACAGGGTCAGTTGCAGAGAGAAAGTCAGCGAGCAGAGGAGAAGAGAGACCCAGAGTGAGAGAGGAGAAAGCAAGAGAGACCCAGAGGGGGAAACAGAAGAGAGGACTCTAAGAACCCAAATTAAATCCCCGGGTGAAGAGTCGGCATCAGGGTACCGGAACCCAAGCTGGTGGGGGCAAAAACACACCCCAGCCAGAGACCGGAGGCCGTGGGCAGCGTCTGCCACGGCCACCCACCACATCCACCACGAAGGCATACCACGTGGAGGGTCAGGGAACCCAAGGCCAAGGGTCTCCCAACAGAAGGCCCGAGGGAGCTGGACCTGGGTGGATCAATAGTGGGGACGGCCAGAGAAAGGACAGAAGGAGAGCTCAGGGTCACGCTCCGGACTTATTTGGGGGTTGGCTGGATCCAGAACCTGGTGGACGCAGCACGGCTCGGGAGGTCACTCGAAGCTGGAGTGACCGGAACATCAGCAGTGAGTAAACATCCTAAACTGCATAACCCGACTCTGTCTCTGATTGCCGTCTACACTGCATCACCACAACCCCCATCCTCTGCACCTGATCCCCCTGAGGCTATACCCCACCCGTTGGGGGTTATATCACCAAAGCTGCACCTACACCATCAGGCTCAGCGGACCCTGCTGCAGCGGCGGCCGTAGTGACCGCAATACAACGGGTGGCGTAGTCGACATTAAGAACTTATTAACATCTGTAGGACTGCCACATACAACTGAGTTTGACACCCTGGGCACGGACCGGGTCACAGCCACTCGGAAGACTACAACCCCCATCTGATCCGGCTCCGGATATTCCCCCTAAAGAATATGGCCCAGGGGGCGCGTCAACTTTGGCGTAGTCGGCAGGATTACGTGCCCGCAACAACCGGGTACTGCGTGCCTGAAGAAAAGTGCAAGTTTACCTCAGAAAGAAGTCTCCTGCCGGTTCCGGAGGGTCCCCGCCATCGGACCCCATCACCAGTCGATTCCAGCCGGTTGTCCGCCATTAACAGCGTTTTCCCACCATCTGCAGAGTTTCCCGCCACTGGGAAGCGATTCCCACCATTTCCAAAGGTTTCCCGCCTTGGAAGAGCGGACGCCATTGTGGGCGTGCCAGAGGGTGGCGAGAGGCCACCTCCCATCGTGGGCCAGGACCGAAAATGGCGCCAAAAATGGAAACCGCCCCCACCAACAGAGACTGTGATGCTAGAGGTGTCTGTCAGCGTGAAAGAACTCCCCCTGGAGCTGACAGTCACCAAGTGGCCCCGGGACCGCCCTCGAAGTGGGAGGGGACGAAAGGAGAGAACAAAGATGGGTGCCGCTTGGAGCAGTCTAGAGCGAGCGCACCCGGAGGCAAGAAGCCTGGAGAAGAGTAGCGGAGGAGCTTACCCGGAGATGGCGAGAAAGCAGAGCAGCACCGGCCCGTTGGCCAGGAGCCTGCTAGAGACAGAGGAAGGAGAGCAGAGCAGCACCGGCCCGCTGGCCAGGAGCCTGCTGGAAGAAGAGCAGAGCAGCACCGACCCGTTGGTCAGGAGCCTGCTGGAAACCACGACCCCACTAGGCCTAGTGGAGGTCCTCGCACAGCTCCCCCGAGACCAGGAGTGTGCACAGACTGCCCTGGAGGGCCTCGCACGGAGGATGGCCCGGGTACAGCGAGAGACATTGGCGGAGTGGAGCCGAGAGATGGCCCAGCAAACCAAGACCCGGAGCACGCCAGCCAAGATGAGGAGACAGACCGCCTCTGAGGATGGCGCGGGAGGACCCAAGGCCGGAGACGGCGCCGAGAAGGGAGCCGAACGCATGGAGGCAGGTAAAGGGGACGTCTATACCCCAAACCGGGAAACCGCTTACCTGCCCCAGCTCCCCGTCGCAGAGCCCGAAAGTCCCCCTGCTGTGCCCGAAAACGCCATGTCACCGACGCAGACTAGGCCCCAACCGGAAGCCGCCGCCGCGACCCCTGTGACGCCATGCGCAACGACCCCGAGCGTGGCAAAACAGGAAGCAACACCAGCCTGGTCGCAGGGCCTAGAATTCCCGGGCGTCGCATCACCAACAGCGCCCCCTACCTCCGCAGAGCCTCCGGCCTGGCCGCAAGGCCAGGTAGCCCAGGGCGCCGCCGTCCTAACGGTGCCCTTCACCTTCCAGGTGCCCCAGGCCTGGCCGCAAGGCCTGGGTAACCCGGGCGCCACCACCACCGCGCCCGCGCCCGTAAAACCAAGGGTGCCGCGTCTGGGAGAGGACTTGTTTGCCCAGCACACGTGGCCGAACGGGCAGCCTTTCATCTGGCCCCAGGAATATTATGGACTGGAGCACCAGAGGAGGGTTGGGGCCATGTGTGCACCCCTGATTCCGGCTCCGAAGCCCGTGATAAGGATCTCGCCCCCGCTTGAAGAGACCCAATTTGAGTGGGACCCCACCGGAGAAGATCTAATGGGGTTCACTCAAGAAACCCGGGCAGCTGCAGCGGAGCGTGCTGAGTGCTGCCGACAGCAGCTCGAGGAGTTTGCGAGGGAGCGGAGAGAGAGGCGGGTCCGGGAACAACAGGCCCAAATAAGGAGCGCCGAGCAGAAGAGCCGGACCAGGAGGGACCCCCGTGCAGCGCACAGTCCCCGCACCACCGGGACTGTAATCAAGTTCAACATGCAGCACGGGTGGGGCTTCATCCGAGACCACAACACCCCCGGCGACGTCTTTGTCACGCGCAGAGACGTGGAGTCCCATCTGCCGGAGGGGCACAGAGGTCGTGACCTTTACATCGGGGACGAGGTCACCTTTACCCGGCACAAGTGTGCCAAAGGACCTTACGCTCTCCATGTGCATCGCCTGACAGAAGAGGAGCTGCGATGTGAGGAGGAAGAGCAAGAGGACCCGGACGGGTCTGAAGCTAAGATCCCCAAAGAAAGAGCAGGAGGAAGACGTCGTTAAGTACAGCGGAGCAGGTGCTGTAAATAGTTACCCGACCGGGGTACAAAGAAACTGTTACTGCAAATATAGTCCCCGTTGGGACCAGCTGATGTGAACTGTTCACCCGTTTACCCTTAATCCCACTGACCGAGGACTGAGAGCGGTCATTCCTCCCCAATACCTGGCCGAGGACTGAGAGCGGCCACACTGTCCCTTGTATATAGTTGCGCGTCCTAAAGCGCCCCCTACCGGTTTTATAGGAAAACCAGTTTTCCAGAGAGACTGTCGCACTTTACCCGGTCACACGTTGCACAGTGACCGGAGGAGGAGCCAGAGGCGACGAGAATGTTTTATCTGAAAAGTTTTATGCAAATATATATGTTTTATATGTTTTATAAGTTTATGCAAAAATTTGTATGTTTTGGTGTTATTTATGTCTTACAGCCCGAGGACGTGCTGTGATTTACCAGGGGGGAATGTAGCACCCTGAGGATTCGGCTGCTACAGGGGTATTGCACCTCAACCCAGAGGTGTGATATTCCACTCCCGAGTAAGGAAGGAGCGTGGAACTGAGCTCGGTAGGCTGCATGCACTACACACATCCCATTTCCGAGGAGCAGACCGACGGTACTCCCACTTAGAAATGTGCAGGTACGACCGAGTCTGTTCCTGGCTGGAGTGGGAGGGGAGTGGTACATCCCAAGTAGTGTAGGGGCAGATAGGGGGAGCAGCCTGGGTAAAGATAGGAGCTCATTGGGTGCTGGTCACCTGAGCTCACACATAGAGGGATATATAAGGTGGGCACCAACTAAGAACAGGGTCAGTTGCAGAGAGAAAGTCAGCGAGCAGAGGAGAAGAGAGACCCAGAGTGAGAGAGGAGAAAGCAAGAGAGACCCAGAGGGGGAAACAGAAGAGAGGACTCTAAGAACCCAAATTAAATCCCCGGGTGAAGAGTCGGCATCAGGGTACCGGAACCCAAGCTGGTGGGGGCAAAAACACACCCCAGCCAGAGACCGGAGGCCGTGGGCAGCGTCTGCCACGGCCACCCACCACATCCACCACGAAGGCATACCACGTGGAGGGTCAGGGAACCCAAGGCCAAGGGTCTCCCAACAGAAGGCCCGAGGGAGCTGGACCTGGGTGGATCAATAGTGGGGACGGCCAGAGAAAGGACAGAAGGAGAGCTCAGGGTCACGCTCCGGACTTATTTGGGGGTTGGCTGGATCCAGAACCTGGTGGACGCAGCACGGCTCGGGAGGTCACTCGAAGCTGGAGTGACCGGAACATCAGCAGTGAGTAAACATCCTAAACTGCATAACCCGACTCTGTCTCTGATTGCCGTCTACACTGCATCACCACAACCCCCATCCTCTGCACCTGATCCCCCTGAGGCTATACCCCACCCGTTGGGGGTTATATCACCAAAGCTGCACCTACACCATCAGCCTCAGCGGACCCTGCTGCAGCGGCGGCCGTAGTGACCGCAATACAACGGGTGGCGTAGTCGACATTAAGAACTTATTAACATCTGTAGGACTGCCACATACAACTGAGTTTGACACCCTGGGCACGGACCGGGTCACAGCCACTCGGAAGACTACAACTCCCATCTGATCCGGCTCCGGGTATTCCCCCTAAAGAATATGGCCCAGGGGGCGCGTCATATACACCGTACACACCACACACACACTGTATACACCGTACACACCACACACACACTGTATACACCGTACACACCACACACACACTGTATACACCGTACGCACCACACACACTGTATACACCATACGCACCACACACACACACACTGTATATGCCGTACGCACCACACACACACTGTATACACCGTACACACCACACACACACTGTATACACCGTACACACCACACACACTGTATACACCGTACGCACCACACACACACTGTATACACCGTACGCACCACACACACACTGTATACACCGTACACACCACACACACTGTATACACCGTACGCACCACACACACGCTGTATACACCGTACACACCACACACACACTGTATACACCGTACGCACCACACACACTGTATACACCGTACGCACCACACACACACACTGTATATGCCGTACGCACCACACACACGCTGTATACACAGTACACACCACACACACTGTATACACCGTACACACCACACACACACTGTATACGCCGTACACACCACACACACACTGTATACACCGTACACACCACACACTGTATACTCCGTACACACCACACACACACTGTATACGCCGTACACACCACACACACACACACACTGTATATGCCGTACGCACGACACACACACACTGTATACACCGTACACACCACACACACACTGTATACACCGTACGCACCACACACACACTGTATACACCGTACACACCACACACTGTATACTCCGTACACACCACACACACACTGTATACGCCATGCGCACCACATACACACACTGTATACACCGTACACACCACATACACACACTGTATACACCGTACGCATCACACACACACGCACACAGTGAATATGCCGTACGCACCACACACACTGTATACGCCGTACGCACCACACACACACTGTATACGCCATACGCACCACACACACACTGTATACACCGTACACACCACACACACACACTGTATACGCCGTACGCACCACACACACACTGTATACACCGTACACACCACACACACACTGTATACGCCATACGCACCACACACACACTGTATACACCGTGCACACCACACACACACTGTATACGCCATACGCACCACACACACACTGTATACACCGTACACACCACACACACACTGTATACGCCATACGCACCACACACACACTGTATACACCGTACACACCACACACACACACACTGTATACGCCGTACACACCACACACACACTGTATACGCCATACGCACCACACACACACTGTATACACCGTACACACCACACACACACACTGTATACGCCGTACGCACCACACACACACTGTATACACCGTACGCACCACACACACACTGTATACACCGTACACACCACACACACACTGTATACACCGTACGCACCACACACACACTGTATACACCGTACACACCACACACACTGTATATGCCGTACACACCACACACACACTGTATACACCGTACACACCACACACACACTGTATACACCGTACGCACCACACACACACTGTATACACCGTACACACCACACACACTGTATATGCCGTACACACCACACACACACTGTATACGCCGTACACACCACACACACACTGTATACACTGTACACACCACACACACACTGTATACACCGTACACACCACACACACACTGTATACATCGTACACACCACACACACTGTATACACCGTACACACCACACACACACTGTATACACCGTATGCACCACACACACACTGTATACACCGTACACACCACACACACTGTATACACCGTACACACCACACACACACTTTATACACCGTACACACCACACACACACTGTATACACCGTACGCACCACACACACACACACACTGTATACACCGTACACACCACACACACACTGTATACACCGTACGCACCACACACACACTGTATACACCGTACGCACCACACACACACTGTATATGCCGTACGCACCACACACACACTGTATATGCCGTACACACCACACACACACTGTATACGCCATACGCACCACATACACACACTGTATACGCCGTACACACCACACACACACACTGTATACGCCGTACGCACCACACACACACTGTATACGCCATACGCACCACACACACACTGTATACGCCGTACACAACACACACACTGTACACACCGTACACACCACACACACACACTGTATACGCCGTACGCACCACACACACACTGTATACGCCGTACGCACCACACACACACTGTATACACTGTACACACCACATACACACACTGTATACACCGTACGCACCACATACACACACTGTATACACCGTACACACCACATACACACACTGTATACACCGTACGCATCACACACACACGCACACAGTGAATATGCCGTACGCACCACACACACTGTATACGCCGTACACACCACACACACACTGTATACGCCATACGCACCACACACACACTGTATGCGCCGTACACACCACACACACACTGTATACGCCGTACACACCACACACATATTGTATATGCTATACGCAGCCTCTTGCGCGGTACCACCAGCGGAACACCGTCGCGAACACGTCGTACACGCCGCCGCTGGGATCAGCCGAATGATTCACTGATCGCCGTATCTAATGTCAGGGATTTCCCAGGCAGAATTGCAGCAGACAACCTTTGTACTATAAGATCTATGAGACAGTAAGAACGCGGAGTGAGCAGGCAGAGCGCGGCAGTGCGGAGTGAGCAGGCAGAGCGTGGCAGTGCGGCGTTAGCAGGCAGAACGCGGCAGTGCGGAGTGAGCAGGCAGAGCGCGGCAGTGCGGCGTGAGCAGGCAGAGCGCGGCAGTGCGAAGTGAGCAGGCAGAGCGCGGCAGTGCGGAGTGAGCAGGCAGAGCGCGGCAGTGCGGCGTGAGCAGGCAGAGCGCGGCAGTGCGGCGTGAGCAGGCAGAGCGCGGCAGTGCGGAGTGAGCAGGCAGAACGTGGCAGTGCGGCGTGAGCAGGCAGAGCGCGGCAGTGCGGAGTGAGCAGGCAGAGCGTGGCAGTGCGGCGTGAGCAGGCAGAGCGCAGCATCACAGCGTGACATTACATACCCTCCCGATGCGGTAGCATCGGGCCTCCATCTAGTAGATATATAATTGGTTAAAAAAATTAGAACTCTGGTCGCTGTTCCCAATTCTGCTACGTCAGCCATTGCTTTGTCAGCTGGTCCAGTTCTATCATAGCAGTTGTCAGTGTTACAGCTGTATCATTCAGTGTCGTTCCAGCTCTGCTTCATCAGTCATTGCTGTTCCACCTCTAATCATGAGTCAATGCTGTTCCAGCTCTGCTTCATCAACCATTGCTGTTCCACCCCTAATCATGAGTCAATGCTGTTCCAGCTCTGCTTCATCAGTCATTGCTGTTCCACCCCTAATCATGAGTCAATGCTGTTCCAGCTCTGCTTCATCAGTCATTGCTGTTCCACCCCTAATCATGAGTCAATGCTGTTCCAGCTCTGCTTCATCAACCATTGCTGTTCCACCTCTGATCATGAGTCATCTTCTCTACAGCCTGCTACATCTTCAACATCACTTCACACCGACTTATCTGCAGCGGCACCACCTGTCCATCTTGCTCAAGAACTGCTCATCTGAACTAAACGAAGAGTCGAGGATCCACCTCACCAGGTCACATGTAGGTATGGAAAAAACTAATCACCGCATTTCGGACACTATTGTGCTGCTTTCCAGGCCTTCAGGAACAATCAGATTTCTGATACTGACACAAATTTTATATTTTGACTCATCAATCCACTGATTGATCAGTTTGTCCTGCTGGACACCTTCAAGTTTGAAGAAAAGTAAGCGTGATGTCTATTGTCTCTTGAACGTCTATTGTCTCTTGAGTTTCCTTGGCTGACCAAGGTGTCTACGTTTCTCAACATTGCCCATTTTCTGTTTTTTTTTTTTTTTACAAGAGCTGGAACAGCACATGTTGAAACCCCAGTCAGCTTTGACATCTTTGCCTGCGAGAAACCATGCAAATGCAGTATAAATACCTTGTGTCTTGTTGATGTGCTCAGTCTTGCCATAATGTACGACCTGTGACATGAAACTGTCTTCCACAACCTCACCTTTGAAGCAGAGCTTGGCTTTTCCTCAGTCAGTTTTTAGCCTCGCACACAGCTATTTCTGTTGAGGATAGTGTCGCAACACCCGGCTAAAACCTCTGCATATATATATATATATATATATATATATATATATATATATATATATGTGCAATGTGTGTGTTCAGCATAAATTAGTACACACCCTTTGAAAACTAAGATTTTCATCAATATCTCACTGAACAGAAGAATAATTTCAAAAATGTTGACAAGACTAAGCTTCATAGAATATTTTTTAACCCATAACATGACAGTAAAGTTAATAAAATAATTCTCATTACAAAATCTTCAGTTTTACTCAAATTAATTGATGAAATAATGAGTACACCCCATACCAAAAACTCCTACATCTTGTATTGTGTGTGACCTCCATGATGTGTAAGGAGGACGACACCGAGTCTTCTAGGCCTGGAAGGAACAAGTTGGTGACATATAACAGCGTCCATCTTTCTCCATCTTTAGAACGAGCTCTAGAACCTGGATGCCGGATGGAGAGTGGTGACAACTTGTCTCTTCACAACTCCCCATAGGTGTCCGGTTGTCAGATCAGCCTACACTTGGCCACTGAGTCACTGTCACCTGTTCTGCAGAAATGCAGCAGATGTGTGTTTTGGATCATTGTCATTTTGGAATAGTACTCGTCTACCGAAAGCCCGGAGTGATGGTGGCATCTTCTCTGTCACTATAGATCAGATAAGGTAAAGAATATTTATACCGTGTTAGCCAGTAGATAGAACAATGTTGGAATCTGAGAGTCCTCAGTGGTTGATACCTTTTAATGGCTAACTGAAAAGATGGTAAACATAGCAAGCTTTCGAGAAAACTCAGGTCTCTTCTTCAGGCTAATAATAGCCTGAAGAAGAGACCCGAGTTGTCTCGAAAGCTTGCTATGTTTACTATCTTTTCAGTTAGCCATTAAAAGGTATCAACCACTGAGGACTCTCAGATTCCAACATTGTACTATAGATCAGTTCATCTGTCCATCACTGACATGTAGCCACAGACACCAGCAGCTCATGTGCCCCACATAAGGACACGGCCACCACCATGTCTCACTGTAGGCACTAGGCATTTTTCTTTGTACTGCTCATCTTTGTGATGCCATCAGTTTTAAAATCAATTATTTTGGTCTCATTATTCCAGAGTATGGAGTCCCTTAGTCTTCATCTTTTTCAGCCTGGGCCTGGGCACATTTTGGGCGGCTTTTTTGTACATGAACTTTAGGAGCAGCTTCCTTTGTGGACGACCCCCATGTTGCCTTCCCTTTGAAGTGTACGCCTGATTTTGTCATCCCGGTTCGGCTTTCTATGTCTTTAGATAACTGTAAAGAAGTTACTAGTGTTGAGCGATACCTTCCGATATCGGGAAATATTGGATCGGATTGGATCGGACCGATACCGAAAAAGTATCGGATATCGCCGATTCCGATACCGGAAACCAATGCAAGTCAATGGGACAGAAATATCGGAATGAAAATAAACCCTTTCTTTCCTTGTAGGTTAATTCTACATGAAGGAAAACAACTAAGAATAATGTAGAATGTATTGGGGGAGGTGGGGGAGACAATAAAGGCATAGAGGTTTAGCCCAATCAAATGGAATAGCAGGAATTAATATTTTTTTTAAGACGTTCTGAGTTACGGAAATATTGACTATGTTAAGTATTTTTATATTTTGTCAGATATTTATGTTTCACTACTTCCATGCTCTTCACCTTCTTTTTTACTTCTCCCACACTTTCTCCCTCATCATCCTCAGCATCAGCATCTTTTTCATCCACTTCTTCTTCACCTTCTTCATCTTCTTCTTCACCTTCTTCGTATTATTCTTTTTTTTTCATTCTTCATATTCTACTTCTTCATCATATTCTTCTTCTTCATCATATTCTTATTTGTGACAGGCATTCCTGTAGTTGTTATCTATAAAAGGTTGGACATTACACCTTTCGTTCTGCCCGTCACAAAAGATTTACAACAGGATTTGTCCGCGTTCAGTTTGGCCTGCAGCAGCAGGTCTTTTCCAGGGGCACCACGAGGAGGAACGGACTCACCCCCATACACTGCTTAGTCATCTTCTGCTTATAATTTAGATATTATCTTTTGCTCTGATTTTTAGTCTTATGCTTAATGTTCTTCCGCTTTTTGTTCTGCAGCTTCTTGTATTTCTGCTTCTTGGTTTTCAGTCTCTTGTTCTTCTGTATCTTGGTGCTTGTCTTCTCTTCTTTGTCCTCTTGGTCAACTTCTTCAGGGTCATCTTCTTGGTCTTCTTCGGGGTGGTCTTCAGGGTCGTCGTCTTCGGGGGTCGTCGTCTTCGGGGGTCGTCGTCTTCGGGGTCCTCGTCTTCTTCGGGTTGGTCTTCTGGGTCCTCGTCTTCGGGGTCCTCGTCTTCTTCGGGGTGGTCTTCAGGGTCCTCGTCTTCTTCGGGGTGGTCTTCAGGGTCCTCGTCTTCAGGGTCGTCGTCTTCGGGGTCCTCGTCTTCTTAGGGTTGGTCTTCAGGGTCCTCGTCTTCAGGGTCCTCGTCAGGGAGATCCAGAGTGATTACCAAGCACCATTTCAAAAAGCTTGAACTTGGAAATGTAGCAGAAGGTACAAGAAAGCTGAGGAACTACCGAGGACCAGCTGACGGTACTGGAACCCGGATGGGTAGCAGAAGGTACAAGAGCCAATGGAACTGCCGAAGACCAGCTGATGGTACTGGAACTCGGTTACTAAGCAGGAGGTACCTGTGCCAGAAAGCACTACCAAGGACCAGCAGACGTTGGTGGAACTTGGATACCGAGAAGGAGGCACCTAATCCAAAGGCACTGCCGAGAACCAGCTGACGGTACTGGAACCCGGATGGGTAGCAGAAGGTACCCATGTAAAAAAAAGTTCAAGGCCGCGAGCCGGCCGCAGTTACCAAAACCCACAGTCCTACAGGGGGTGCTTGTCCTATTGGCACTATGGAACCAGCCTTCATTGCCAGATCCCGCAGCCCACATAGGAGTCACCTAAACTGCAGGCACCATAGAGTCGGCTAACCCGACCGCAACACGACAGGACAACGCATTGGAGGCAAGTGACGTTGACACTACCCAGAAACAGCTGGCGTGCTGGAACCAGGCTGGGCAGGAGGGAGTACCCGTGACAAAGACACTGCCGAGAACCAGCTGACGGTACTGGAACCCGGATGGGTAGTAGAAGGTACAAGAGCCAATGGAACTGCCGAAGACCAGCTGACGGTACTGGAACTCGGTTACTAAGCAGGAGGTACCTGTGCCAGAAAGCACTACCAAGGACCAGCAGACGTTGGTGGAACTTGGATACCGAGAAGGAGGCACCTAATCCAAAGGCACTGCCGAGAACCAGCTGACGGTACTGGAACCCGGATGGGTACCAGAAGGTACCCATGTAAAAAAAAGTTCAAGGCCGCGAGCCGGCCGCAGTTACCAAAACCCACAGTCCTACAGGGGGTGCTTGTCCTATTGGCACTATGGAACCAGCCTTCATTGCCAGATCCCGCAGCCCACATAGGAGTCACCTAAACTGCAGGCACCATAGAGTCGGCTAACCCGACCGCAACACGACAGGACAACGCATTGGAGGCAAAGTGACGTTGACACTACCCGGAAACAGCTGGCGTGCTGGAACCAGGCTGGGCAGGAGGGAGTACCCGTGACAAAGACACTGCCGAGAACCAGCTGACGGTACTGGAACCCGGATGGGTAGTAGAAGGTACAAGAGCCAATGGAACTGCCGAAGACCAGCTGACGGTACTGGAACTCGGTTACTAAGCAGGAGGTACCTGTGCCAGAAAGCACTACCAAGGACCAGCAGACGTTGGTGGAACTTGGATACCGAGAAGGAGGCACCTAATCCAAAGGCACTGCCGAGAACCAGCTGACGGTACTGGAACCCGGATGGGTAGTAGAAGGTACAAGAGCAAATGAAACTACCGAGAACCAGCTGGCGGTGCTGGAACCCAGGGTAAATACTAAAAACAGAGTAGAGCCAGAGGTGTAATTGGAGCAAGTTTTAAATCAGTAGTACAGTGGATGTGGACAAAGCAGGAGAATTTGCCGGACACACAGCAGGGGAACAGCTGACGTTACTGAACCCCAATAACACTGGAGCAAGCGTTGACTGTGCAGACGGCACTTCTGAGCAGCAACTAGCGGTATTGCAGCCCAGGGTAAATACTAAAAACAGAGGAGCCAGAGGTGTATTTGGAGGAGGTTTTAAATCAGTAGTACAGTGGATGTGGACAGAGCAGGAGAAATTGCCGTCCACACAGCAGGGGAACAGCTGACGTTACTGAACCCCAATAACACGGCAGCAAGTGTTGACTGTGCAGACGGCACTTCTGAGCGCCAACTGGCGGTGTTGGAGCTCAGGGATAATACTAAAAACAGAGGAGCCAGAGGTGTATTTGGAGGAGGTTTTAAATCAGTAGTACAGTGGATTTGGACAGAGCAGGAGAAATTGCAGTCCGCACAGCAGGGGAACAGCTGACGTTACTGAACCCCAATGACACGGCAGCAAGTGTTGACTGTGCAGACGGCACTTCCAAGCGCCAACTGGCGGTGTTGGAGCTCAGGGATAATACTGAAAACAGAGGAGCCAGAGGTGTAATTGGAGCAACTTTAAAATCTGTAGTAGTGAGAATGTGGACAGAGCAGGAGATATTGCCGTCCGCACAGCAGGGGAACAGCTGACGTTACTGAATCCTAATAACATGGCAGCAAGTGTTGACTGTGCAGACGGCACTTCCGAGCGCCAACTGGCGGTGTTGGAGCTCAGGGATAATACTGAAAAGAGAGGAGCCAGAGGTGTATTTGGAGGAGGTTTTAAATCAGTAGTACAGTGGATGTGGACAGAGCAGGAGAAATTGCCGTCCGCACAGCAGGGGAACAGCTGACGTTACTGAACCCCAATAACACGGCAGCAAGTGTTGACTGTGCAGACGGCACTTCCGAGTGCCAACTGGCGGTGTTGGAGCTCAGGGATAATACTGAAAACAGAGGAGCCAGAGGTGTAATTGGAGCAACTTTAAAATCTGTAGTAGTGAGAATGTGGACAGAGCAGGACAAAATTGCCGTCCGCACAGCAGGGGAACAGCTGACGTTACTGAACCCCAATAACACGGCAGCAAGTGTTGACTGTGCAGACGGCACTTTCGAGCGCCAACTGGCGGTGTTGGAGCTCAGGGATAATACTGAAAACAGAGGAGCCAGAGGTGTAATTGGAGCAACTTTAAAATCTGTAGTAGTGAGAATGTGGACAGAGCAGGAGAAATTGCCGTCCGCACAGCCGGGGAACAGCTGACGTTACTGAACCCCAATGACACGGCAGCAAGTGTTGACTGTGCAGACGGCACTTCCAAGCGCCAACTGGCGGTGTTGGAGCTCAGGGATTACAGTTCAGGTGGTAGAAACATGAACAGAACAGGAGACCTGGATACTGTTGCCAACCAATTATTTATTCTGGAAGAGGAATGGCAAATTCATGAGAGATCCAGGCCTTGTTCATTTTGAGAAAAGTAAGCCGGTCAACGTTATCGGAGGATAGTCGCATGCGACGGTTTGTTAGTACACCACCTGCGGCACTAAAGATGCGTTCCGATAATACACTAGCAGCAGGGCAAGCTAGTGTAGCACCCCGAGGGCTCGGCTGCTACAGGGGTAGTGCACCTCAAACCAGAGGTGTGGTATTCCACTCCCGGGTAAGGATGGAGTGTGGGACTGAGCTCAGCTAGCTGCATGCACTACACTCACCCCATTTCCGGGGGACAGAACAACCGTACTCCCACCAAATAGATGTGCAGGTACGATAGCGTCTGTCCCTGGCTGGAGTGGGGGGGGGGAGGAACATCCCAGTAGTGTAGGGGCAGATAGGGGAGGGACTCTGGGCATAGAAGTAGGAGCCCATTGGGTGCTAGTCACCTGGGCTCACACATAGAGGGAGTATATAAGGTGGGCACCATCTTAGGACAGAGAGAGTCCAGGTCTGCTCAGAGAGGAGCTCAGCCAGAGAGGGCTGACAGGGAGATGTGGCTCCGGCTGGGCCCAGCTCCAGGGCCAGGCCTGTAGTGGAGAGGAGGAGGAAGAAAGGCCCAGAGACGCAGGACAAGAGGGAACCCTGAGATCCCACAAGTTAACGGGTGAAGGGTTGGCAGAAAAGGGTACCGGATCCCAAACTGGCAGAGGCAAGATATCCTTAACCAGGAACCGGAGGTCGTGGTCAAGCTTTGGCACGACCCTCACCAAACCCACCAGGAAGGCACACCACGAATAGGGTCAGGAAAGCCAGAGAAGGTTTTACCACCAAGAGGCCCGAGGGAGCCGGACAAAGGTGGGTCCCTGGTGGGAACGGCCAGTAGGAAGGAAGAGAGGGGAGCTCAGGACCACGCTCTGGAGCTGCCTGGGAGTTGGCCGAGTCCCACACCTGGTGGACGCAGCACGACTCGGGTGGTCACTCAAGGCCGGAGTGACCGGGGCAACACCTGTGAGTAAAAACCCTGAATCTGCATCACATGTCTCTGAACTTTCTTGCTGCACCAACGCTACCACCATCATCTACACTTGCTGCCCTGAGGCCGTACCCCTCCCGTTGGGGGTTATACCATCTACGCTGCACTATCCTACCACCGGCCTCAGCGGTCTGCCCTGCAGCGGCAGCTCCATAGCTGCATTCAACGGGTGGCGTAGTCGTCCTACATCTACTGCTAATATACTGCCACTTAGTCTGACTCCCTGGGCACGGACCGGGTCTCCGCCACGAGACTACTACCCCCAACAGGCCCGGCTCCGGGTAGTCCCCGCGTGCGCAACGCTACACCAAGTAGGCCCAGGGGTGCGTCACTAGCACCTCCAATACATACTGACTAAGCTCTGGCCATGTATCCAGCTTACAGACCTAAAACTTGAAGGGAGAAGAGCCGTCTGGGAGTACACTAAGAGGGCAAGACATGTAGTCTGTCACCATCTGACGGAAACGTTGCCTCCTGCTGACTGGAGCCGTCTGTGATGGTGTAGACATTTGTGGCGGCGGGGACACAAAACTTTGCCACATTTCGGCCATACTGGTCTTGCCTTGTGCTGAGGCGCTGCTTCTGCTCCCTCTTTGTGCAGAGATTCCTCCACTGCCTCGACGCACTGAGCTGCTTTGTAAAGCACTAGCAGCACTGCTCTCGGTTGGAATGGAGAACATGATGGAATGCACCAGTGCGTCTTGGTACTCCCGCATTTTACGCTCCCGGTTCAACGGTGTTATGAGGCTTTGTAAGTTGTCCCGGTAGCGAGGATCTAGGAGGGTGGACACCCAATAATCAGCCGTGTTGAGAATGTGGGCGATGCGGCGATCGTTTCTCAGGCACTGCAGCATGAAATCAACCATGTGCTGCAGACTGCCAACTGGCCAAGAAACGCTGTCCCCTGCTTGAGGCGTGATCTCTGCCTGCTCTGCATCACCCCACCCTCGCTCTAGATACTGACTACTAGAGCATTGTGTACCTCCCTCCTCTGGACAGATGTCTTCCTCATCCATTGACACCTCCTCATCCTCCTCACAAAGTGTCCCCTGCCTAGGCCTTTGTGAGGAACCACGTTGCGCAGACTGTTGAGAAGCAGATGGCATTTGTGACTCCTCATCCTCCACCTCTTCCAAAACCTCGTCCCTTAGTGCTTGCAGTGTTTTTTCAAGCAGGCAGATAAGGGGGATAGTCATGCTGACTAGTGCATCATCTGTACTCGCCATCCGCGTGGAATAATCGAAGGCACGCAAAACGTGGCAAATATCCTTCATAGAGGCCCACTCAGTGGTGGTGAAGTGTGAACGGCGCGCACTGCGACTTGTTTGCGCCTGCTGCAGCTGGTACTCCATTACTGCTGCCTGCTGCTCACACAACCTCTCCAACATATGTAACGTTGAATTCCGCCTGGTGGGTAGGTCACATATGATGCGATGTTCCGGAAGACGTAATCGGCGCTGCAGAGCTGCAATGCGTGATCTTGCATTGCTGGAACGCCGCAAGTGAGCGCACTCTATGCGGACCTTGTGAAGCAGTGCATCAAGATCCGGATAGTCCCTCAAAAAACTCTGCACGACCAAGTTGAGCACATGTGCCAGACATGGGATGTGAGTGAGGTTGCCTAGGCCCAGAGCTGCCACCAGATTTCGGCCATTGTCACACACTACCATGCCTGGCTGGAGATTCGCTGGCACAAACCACACGTCGCTCTGCTGCTTGATGGCATTCCAGAGCTCCTGCGCTGTGTGGCTTCGATTCCCCAAAGAAATTAATTTTAATACGGCCTGTTGACGTTTGGCCACGGCTGTGGTCATATTGGTCACCATAACAGGTAACCCGTTCACGGGTCGATGTGGAGGTAGACCGTGACGGCTCCTGCAGCGCTGATTCAGAGGAACTGGAGTATGAGGAGGAGTCAATGTGTACAGACTGGAATCCTTGGAGTTGGCAGAACACGTACAGCGCCACTCTCAAGATCTGTACCCGGCTCCACAACATTTACCCAATGGGCAGTGAGGGAAAGGTATCGTCCCTGTCCATGCTTACTGGTCAACGCATCGGTGGTCAGGTGGACCTTGCTACTGACGGCGTTTTGTAGCGCATGTTTAATTTTTCCCTCCACATGATGTTGCAGGGCAGGGACCGCTTGCCTGCTGAAATAAAAGCGGCTGGGCACGTTGTATTGTGGGACTGCCAATGCCATAAAGTTACGGAATGTGTCAGTCTCCACCAGCCTGAATGATAGGATTTCAAGGGCCAGTAGTTTAGCAATGCCAGCATTCAGAGCCTGTGCTCGGGGGTGGTTTGCCGAGTATGGGCGCCTTTTCTCCCATGCCTGTGCTAACGATGGCTGTAGACTGGCCTGGGAGTGTGAGGATGACTGGGAAAGTGGTGCTGTGGGTGGAATTACACTGTGTCTCTGTACAACAGTGCCAGAGATTCTTCCATGGCGATCCTGTGAGGAAGCCGAACCAGCTGTGTGTGAGCTGGAGGAAGAGGCTACAACACGAGCTGAAGAGGTGGTAGGTGGCGCTGTAGGTTGGCCTAGGTCTTCAGTGTGTTTGTGTAACTCCACCACGTGCTTGGTCCGCAGATGTTTCCACATATTTGTGGTATTGAGGTTGCTGACACTTTTCCCTTTTTTCACCTTCTGATTACACAGCTTGCATTTGACAAAGCAAATGTCATCTGCAACTGTGTCAAAAAAGGACCAGGCACTGCAAGTCTTGGGAGCGCCCGCTTTGGATTTTGGAAGAGCCATGCTCCTAATAGGTGCCGAAGTGGAGGCTACAGGCAACCAAGTCTGCCCCCTCCCTCTCCCTCCTTTTTGGGCTGTTCGGGGAATCTCTTCCTCAGAGCTGCTCCCACCACCTTCCTGTCCCTCACGCCATGATGGGTCAAGGACCTCATCATCTACACCACCCTCTTCAAACAACTGCTTCTCCTGGGTAGTCTCGACAGCACAGTACGCACCAGAAAGTGGCACCTGAGTCTCATCATCAGATGCGTACTGAGGTGTGCTGCTGACCATAGGCACTGGCCCACCCGCCTCTTCAGATTCAGAGAGACAAAACGGTTGCGCATCACTGCATACTACCTCTTCTTCAAATCCTCGAATTCTGCTTGGCTGGCCCCCTCTTTCCAAGCCAAGAGATTCAGAGAACAGAAGCAGAGATGGCTCCTGTCCAGGGCTCTCTGACTGCCTGGGCAATTTGGCAGGTGGTGAAGAGACAGATGGGTGCTCTTCAGTGCTCAGGACCTGAGAGGATCTGGAACTAATTGAAGTCAATGCGTTAGCTGCCACTTATCCGACAACGGCTTCAATTTGGTCCTCCCGCAGCAGTGGGGTACGGCTAGCTCCTACAAAGCTGCGCATAAAGGACTGTTCCCTGGTAAAACTGGGGGATGCTGAGTCACTGGTGCCCGCAGCAGGCACAGAATCCCCACGTCCTCTCCCTGCAGGCACAGAATCCTCACGTCCTCCACCTGCAGAAACTCCACGCCCACGCCCACGACCACATGCCTTACTCCCTGCCTTCTTCATCTTGGTAGACTGATAAAGATAGGCAGAAAAGTACTAAGGGCTTAGTGTGCTTATTCCTGAACAGCTGCTAACAGGTATAAGAAACACTAATTTTATAAAGTGTGGACTAGACTTTAATATGAGCTAATGTGGCCTACACAACTGTAAAGTGGAGTGTTTGGTGAACTTTATTTAGGGTTTTTTTGTCACAAAAAGACACTGGATGTGCCTAAAGATGTAATAACGATAGTATCACAAACTTTTTGTAGCTATTACAATGTAGGAAGGTAACCTACAATGCAATAGATGAGGCTGCAAAAAATAGGCTAATACTAATCTGGCTGGGGCTGCAGGGCCCAATGCTGCAGAAAGGCCCCTCTATCTACTCCTATATAGTGTGTTTGGAACCAATTTAGCTGAATACGGATGGAACCACCACACTAATAGGAGAAATCAGGAAAAATTATGAATTGGCAAAAAAGGACAATGTATGAGGCAGTGACACACACTGAGTGCACTACAACCAGACTTGGCTGAAGCACACACTACAGGGTGAGCTGCACTCACACACCAGACCTTGCAGACAGCGGTGAACAGCACAGGGAACTGTGCACTAGCGCTGCAAGGCACAGTGATTTAGAAAGTAGCTTGGGTAAAGCAGTATAGAGCAAATAGGTAGCTAAAACTGTCCCTCAGAACAACAGCGTCCTATCCCTAACTGAATTCACAGCAGAGTGAGCTCAAAATGGCGGCGGCGGCTTTTATAGTGCATCATGACATCATTTCAGCAGCCAATCACAGCCATGCCATTAGTTAAGATGCCTACATGCCTAACAGGATGTGCCCACACTTCTTAGGATCCTCATTGGCTGAATAAAATGAAAATGGCTCATTGCATTATGGGAACTTCCGATTCCGGTATACGATATTGCAAAAGTATCGGAATTAAGTATCGGAATTCCGATACCGCGAATATCGGCCGATACCCGATATTTCAGTATCGGAATGCTCAACACTAGAAGTTACATGTTCTTCCCCTTTCTCATCAGAAGACGCTCCTGTTTAGGTGGTGACTTCTATGGTCGGCTTGGACGTCTCTTTGAGATGATTGCAGTTCCATCTTTGTTACGTTTTGTATCACTTTTGCTCCAGTATCTGACTGATTATTAAAGCTTTGCTGATCTTCTTGTAGCCTTCTTATTTTCTTTCTCATCTCTTGTGACATTTCTCTTTCATGTGGTGCCATTGCTGACATCATGAAATGGGAAGGGGTCTTCATTGTCAAGAAACAGCTCTTACACTCCCTTGTATGCTGGACCCCTGATAATGAAGAATTAGACTGACCTGTGGTTGAATTCTTGTGAATTAGAGTTTTCTAAAGTTTAGCTTCGCTCCTAAGGTTTTTGTGGTCCCCATTGAAAATTTGGATTCTGAAAGGAAACTAAAGGTTTTTTACTTATATAAATCCCGTGTATTATATATATATATATAAATATATATATGTAGAGGACATACTGATACTCATGCTAGAGCAACTCCATTTTGTCTACTCGCTTTAAAATCATGTTATTATCACTCCTTGCATAACATACATTCTTTCTTTCTCTTCCCATAGAACTTATCTCACACTAACCTTTTCTCAAGAGAGCATTTTGTCGGACACTCTGTTATCTTACTTGTTTAGGCCAAGTTTGACCTTGTAAAATTTCCATAGTGCTTCAAACTAACAATGATAATATGACCATATATGTGTTTTCCGTAATAATTGTACTAACATCAGTTAGCCTATAGTATTGTAGCATGGCTGTAGAGTTGATTGGCTATTTGATATACTCAAAACAATATAAAATGCTAAGCAAAATAAACGGGATCAGAGATTCTTTGAATCCTCCCAATACAGAACATTGTTTCCGTTTGGTTTTCTGTGGATTGCAATCAACATAATAATTTAATAATTTGACACTCACTTGGTCAACCGTGAAGGGTTATTGCCCTTAACATATATATATATATATATATATATATATATATATACACATATATATATATATATATATATATAATCTGTATATACGGTCATGGCCGAAAGTGTTGGCACCCTTGAAATTGTTCCTGAAAATGAAATATTTCTCGCAGAAAATTATTGCGATTACACATGTTTTGTTATACACATGTTTACTTCCTTTGTGTGTATTGGAGCAACACAAAAGAAAAACAGAGAAAGAAAAGGCAAATTGGACATAATTTCACACAAAACCCCAAAAATGGGCCGGACCAAATTGTTGGAACCTCTCCTAAATTTTGGGTAAACAGCTTTGTTTCAAGCATGTGATACATGTTCAAACTCACCTGTGGCAAGTAACAGATGTGGGCAATATGAAAATCACACCTGAAACCAGATAAAATGGGGAGAAGTTGACTTAATCTTTGCATTATGTGTCTGTGTGTGGCACACTACTCATGGAGAACAGAAAGAGGAAAAGAGAACTTTCTGAGGACTCGAGAACCAAATGTTGAAAAATATCAACAATCTCAAAGTTGCAAGTCCATCTCCAAAGATCTTGATGTTCCTTTGTCCATGGTGCGCAACATAATCAAGAAGTTTACAACCACATGGCACTGTAGCTAATCTACCTGGGCGTGGACGGCAGAGAAAAATTGATGAAAGGTTGCAACGCAGGATAGTCAGCCCTAATCAAGTTACCAAGAAATTCAAGCTGTCCTGCAGGCTCATGGTGCATCAGTGTCAGCGCGAACTATCCTCCCACATGTGAATGAGATGAAACACTATGGCAGGAGTCCCAGGAGGACCCCACTGCTGACACAGAGACATAAAAAAGCTGGACTGCAGGTAACCAAAATGTACATGAGTAAGCCAAAATCCTTCTGGGAAAGCATCTTGTGGACAGATGAGACCTAGATAGAGCTTTTTGGTAAAGCACATCATTCTACTGTTTACCGAAAATGAAATGAGGCCAACAAAGAAAAGAACAAAGTACCTACAGTCAAATATGGTGGAGGTTCAAAGATGTTTTGTTGCCTCTGGCACTGGGTGCCATGGCTGTGTGCAAGGCATCATGAAATCTGAAGATTACCAAAGGATTTTGGGTGGCAATGTAGTGCCCAGTGTCAGAAAGCTGGGTTTTCGAGCTGGGTCATGGGTCTTCCAGCAAGACAATGACCCCAAACATAGTTCAAGAAGCCCCCAGAAATGGATGGAAGCAAAGCACTGGAGAGTTCTGAAGTGGCAGCAATGAGTCCAGATCTAAATCCCATTGATCATCTGTGGAGAGATCTTAAAATTATTGTTGGGAGAAGAAGCCTTCACATATGAGAGATCTGGAGCAGTTTGTAAAAAGAGTCCAAGATTCCTGCTGAGAGGAGGAAGAAGCTTGTTGAGGGTTATAGGAAGTGATTGATTGCAGTTATTTATTGCACAGGGTGTGCAACCAAATATTAAGTTGAGGGTGCCAACAATTTTGTCCGGCCCATTTTTGGAGTTTTGTGTGAAGTTATGTTCAATTTGCCTTTTTTCTCTGTTTTTTTGTGTTGTTCCAATACACAAAGGACATAAACATGTGTATAAGAAAACGTGTAATTGCAGAAATACTTCATTTTCTGCAACAATCTCAAGGGTGACAATACTTTCGTCCATGACTGTCTTTATTGCAGTAGATTGGCTCACTCGGCTGCTTAATGAGGTAGTCAGAGGTCCTGGTTTATTAACCCCTTTACGACCTTGGGATTTTCCGTTTTTGCATTTTCTTATTTGTCTCCCCTTGTTCCCAGAGCCATAGCATTTTTATTTTTTGGGCAATATGGCCATGTGAGGGCTTATTTTTCGCGGAACGAGTTGTACTTTTAATCGCCATTACTAGTTTTCATATCATGTACTGGAAAACGGGAAAAAAAATTCCAAGTGCGGTGAAATTCCACAGTTGTTTTTTTTTTCTTCTTTCCACATTCGCTGAATGCTAAAACTGAGCTGCCATTATTATTCTCCAGGACATTACGAGTTTGTAGACACCAAACATGTAGAGGTTCTTTTTTATTTAAGTGGTGAAAAAAAAATCCAAAGTTTGCTAAAAAAATAAATAAATAAATGGCGCCATTTTCCGAGACCCGTAGCGTCTCCAGTTTTCGGGATCTGGGGCCGGGTCAGGGCTTATTTTTTGTGCGCCGGGCTGCCGTTTTTATTGATACCATTTTGGGGTAGATACGATGTTTTGATCACCCGTTATTGCATTTTATTGCAATGTTGTGGCGACCAAAAAAACATAATTCTGGCATTTGGAATTTTTTTCTCGTTACGTCGTTTACCGATCAGATTAATTATTTTTTTATATTGATAGATCGGGCGATTCTGAACGCGGTGATACCAAATATGTGTATGTGGAGTTTATTTTTTATTATTTGATTTTGAATGGGGCGAAAAGGGGGGTGATTTAAACTTTTATATTTTTTAAATTTTTTAAATATTTTTAAAAGCATTTTTTTATACTGTTTGCTTGCTTCTATAGTCTCCATAGGAGACTAGAAGCAGCACTTGTCTGATCGACTCTGCTACATAGAGGTGATCAGCAGATCACCTCTATGTAGCAGAAATGCTCCTGTACTATGAGCGCTGACCACTAGGTGGCGCTCATAGCTATCTTTACATGACAACCACTGGGGTCTGCTGCAGACCCAGGGTTGCCATGCCCACCCATCAGTGACCCGCGATCACGTGACAGGGTCACCAATGGGTGGGGTAAGTGACTCACTTCTGGCGTGGCGCTGTTAAATGCCGCTGTCAGAGATTGACAGCTGCATTTAACTAGTTAACAGCCGCGAGTGGATCGTGATTCCATCCACGGCTGTTGCGGGCACATGTCAGCTGTAAGAGTCAGCTGACATGTGCCCGGTTCAGTGCGGGCTCAACGACGGAGCCCGCGCTGAACCGGGGGTGATGGCCCGGGGTGTACTAATACGCCCCAGGTCAGTAAGGGGTTAAAAAAAAGAGCATGCTTCACAAACCAGTCCAAAATAAAGTAAACATACTCAGTCTTGTTGGCATAACGAAGCAAAAACAGCACTCACTACAGTGCAAATAACTGCTGAGAAACAGGGTTCAGCTCTGTTTCACATGAGGACAGCTCTGGAGGTCTGCTCACCTTCAGGTACACAGAGCCCTGAGTGAGTCCAGAGGCCCTACCTTTACATCCTGGACCAAACCCTAGGGTGGAGATAGCTAGCGGTCCTGCCCAACAATAAACCTGGCCCTGTTATGGCCGATTAACCCTCTCAGCATTTAGTGTGCTGGAGCAAACTTCCAGGTTCATATCACTGAAGCTAATGACCTCAGTGAGACATATCTCCCCTCCAGTATTTTACCAGTGACCATGGCTGGTTTTAGGCAAAGTGTGGTCCTAGGCAAAAGTTTAATGTGGGGCCCTAAATGCTGACATTCTGCACCATCACACTCAAACATTTCTGTTGTATTTACATTGACTGAGTTCAGGCCGTTTAATGAGCGTGATCGACAATATTGAAGTTGTTTCCCGGCCTCTTTACACCAGTTGAGGAAGAATGATGGGCACACTGCTAGGATTTACAAATGTGGATCACGCACGCACACACACTGTGTGTCTGTACCCGACCATCTACATATACTATTAACATATATACAAGTTAGAATAATGCAATAAAATATATAAACATACACACTTATATACACACATGTACAAGGCACACACGGTGCACACATGTACATGGCACACCAGGGGCGGACATACCGCTGGTGCAACTGCACCGGGGCCCGGTGGTGCAGGGGGGCTAATAATGAGGGCAATCTGGCCAGTTTCTCAGAGCCCCAGGCTCCCGGGGGCCCATGGACAGATGGCCCTCATCCTGTGCATCGGGCAGGGAGCAATCCTTGCAACTCCGCTACCTATAGGAGAAAATGGCAGTGGAGCTGCAGGGATCCGTCCTCTATGTGACACAGACGCGCGCTGCTTGATGACGTCAGCAAGCAGCGCGCGCCTGTGTCAGGGAGGAAGTTGCTGATAAGGACGATGCTGCAGGGGAGCGAGCTGAGAGGTAAGTGATTTTTTTTTATTTTATCCAATACACTGGGGGAATGATGGGGGACTACAATGATGAGGATGATGGGTGACAATAATGATGAGGATTATGGGGGGGAGAGCAATGATCAGGGTAATGGGGGGAGATCAATGATGTGTGACAGTAATGATGAGGATGATGGGGAAGAGCAATGATGAGGGTGATGGGGGACAGCAATGATGGGGGAGAGCAATGATGGGGACAGTAATGATGAAGATGATGGGGGAGAGCAATGATGAGAGTGATGGGGCAGAGCAATGATGGGGAGAGCAATGATGGGGGACAGTAATGATGAGGATGATGGGGGAGAGCAATGATGAGGGTGATGGGGGACAGCAATGTAGAGGATGATGGGGGGGCAGCAATGATGAGGATGATGAGGGGGAGATCAATGATGGGGGTGATGGGGAAGAGCAATGATGATGGGGGAGAGCAATGATGAGGATGATGGGGGACAGCAGGGATAAGGATGATTAGGGGGAGAGCAATGATGAGGATGATGAGGGGGAGAGCAATGATGGGGTTGTTTGGGGAGAGCAGTGATGGGGGAGAGCAATGATCAGGATGATGGGGGAGAGCAGTGATGAGGATGATGGGGGACATTAATGATGAGGATGATGGGGGAGAGCAATGATGGGGGAGAGCAAAGATGAGGGTGATGGGGGGACAGCAATGATGGGAGAGAGCAATGATAGGGGACAGTAATGATGAGGATGATGGGGGAGAGCAATGATGAGGGTGATGGGCGACAGCAATGATGAGAATGAGGGGGCGAGCAATCATGGGGGTGATGGAGGTAGAGCAGTGATGGGGGAGCGCAATGATGAGGATGATGGGGGACAGCAATGATGAGGATTATGGGGGAGAGCAGTGATGGGGGAGAGCAGTGATGAGGGTGATGGGGAGAGAGCAATGATGAGGGTGACGGGGGAGAGCAATGATGGCGGTGATGGGGGAGAGCAATGATGAGGATGATGGGGGAGCAATGATGAGGGTCATGGGGGAGAGAAATGATGGGAGTGGTGTGCGACAGCAATGATGGTGGTGTGCGACAGCAACGATGGGGGTGGTGTGCAACAGCAATGATGGGGGGGTTTGGGACAGCAATGATGGGGGTGTGTGGGACAGCAATGATGGAGGTGGTGTGGGACAGCAATGATGGAGGTGGTGTGGGAGACCAATGATGAGGGTGGGGGAGAGGACACTGAGATGTGGTGTGGAAGAACAAAGATGGGAGGAGAGCAATGATGGGGGTAAGATGCATAGGACACTTTATAATGAATTGAAAGGTGGGACAATATGCTGTCAGGGACTTGTAATGAATTGGGATGTGGCGGAGGATACTCAGTACCTTCTCCCACCTCCAAAGTGTGGGGGAGATACATGTATGTATACAATATATGTGACCTTATTATTTTCTAGGCTGGAGATCATCGTGACAAGACGAGTCGTGGCTGGGAGATGTGGACATGAAGGTCTGACCAGACGGAGAAGAAGCAGCAGAAACCGACTCTGATCAGATGAGATGTCAGCGGTAAGTGCCTGGATGTAAGTATTATTCTGTATCTGTGCTGTGTGACTAGTGATAATGTTATCTGTAAAATCCCTTAGGCAGCTCACATTTGTGTGAAATGTCTGTGAGCTGCCAGATTTTCTTATTAGACAGCACAAGGACTTGTAGAGTTTTATAGATCCATTCACACATCGATGAATATCACGGATCTGAGAATGAGATCTGTGAGGGTCAGAGAATGTCCTGTTCTGATCCGATATTAAGGATATAAGCAGGCAGCACACCGACTCTGCACACAGATGCAGGAATGTAGCCTTATGTATAGCACAATCCCTTAGTATATAGTGTACTCATTTATTATGTATAGCACAGTCCCTTTTATATATATATATATATATATATATATGTGACTATATATAATAATGTATGTAAAGCGCTGCGGAATATGTTAGTGCTATATAAAAATAAAGAGAAATATTGTTATATATGTTACATGCACGCTGCTAGGTTCAGAAAGGGGCGAGACAGGCTACATGAATTCTTTGGAATCCTGGGGGAACCGTTACTCAGGTCGACCATAGACCATGTGCTGCAGCTTCTCTCAGGCACACAGGGGTATTGACCCTCAGGCACAGACACGTAGGTTGTTTCACTTGCTGACCAGACACACTTGAAAAAAGTCCTCATAAACGGTAGAACAGTAGCATTTAATAAAAAGCCGCACAGCCAGTGCAAGTTAAGTCTTATGAGCAACAGGATCCAGTGACAAACAGTACAGTTTCCTTAGCAGCACAGCAGTTCACAGTCTTCACAGTAGTACAGGACAGCACAGTCCTAATGCAAAGGCACATTAATGAACACTAGTGATGAGCGAACATGCTCGCCACTACTCGGTACTCGCCCGAGCATCAAGGTGCTCGACAAGCTCGGCGCTCGGCGAGTATTTCCAGGTTGCTCGGGTGGGAACTCGGGTCCCCTCCCTGCATGTTTGGGGCTCTTTAGAGAGCCAATGAACATGCAGGGATTGCCTGCCATGCACTGTAATGCCGTAGCCATGTTGGTTGTGGGCATTACAGTGATTGGCTGGCCGCACAGTGTCATCAGTGTCATCAGGTGTATATCAGACCTGGCGCCGCCATGCTCGTCACAGTCACTCCGAATCAGACAGTGTAGGGAGAGGTGCTGCTGCGTCAGGGAGAGATTTCCTTGTGGATTAGGTAGTGTAGGGAGAAAAACCACACATTACACATATCCATCTTAACAAACAGGCCTTCTGAGGACTAATCCATCTTGTTATGCACACGCCCGGACTGACTGGCGTGTGCGGGTGTTGTGGTTCCACTGGACCATGAACCGGAGAGTGCCTGGAGGGGCGTGACTAAGTATCTGGCCGATCCGACCAAGATGGCACGACGGCATACGACGCCAGTGCACCAGGGAGAAACCGGGCAGAGGGACCAGGTGCTACTCCAGGTCAAACTCCGGACACGGGGGTTGACCCACACAGGGATTACTGGAACAGGCTGGTTAGGCTGGCGCACAGACTGGAGGGTATAGGCAGGCACGACTGGTATGCAGGCAGGCGGGTAAAGGCAAGCGCAGCTAGAGTGCAGACAGGGAGGCACTAGCAGGTAGGAACACAGGCGGGATAGGACCCAGTACACACTGGGACTCAGGAACAATACAGGCAGAGGGGTACAGGCAAGCACAGCTAGAGTGCAGACAGGGAGGCACTAGCAGGTAGGAACACAGGCGGGATAGGACCCAGTACACACTGGGACTCAGGAACAGGCAGGTTAGGCTGGCACAGACTGGTGGATGTAAGCAAACACGGCAGGTATGCAGATGGGTGGATACAGGCGAGTATGCAGGCAGGGAGGTACTGGCCGAAAGGACGGGCTGGAGCACAGAAAGGTTAAGACCCAGTACAGACTGGGTCACAGAACCGCAGATGCGGTAGACAACCACAGCAGAGAGGAAACGCCCGAAGCGGTGGGCAAGAACAGAGCAGGACGGGGCTGCAGGAGCAGCGAGCACAAGCAGGGCAGGACAGGACAGGACTGCCGGAGCAGCGGGCAGAAGCAGGGCAGGACAGGACTGCCGGAGCAGCGGGCAGAAGCAGGGCAGGACAGGACAGGACTGCCGGAGCAGCGGGCAGAAGCAGGGCAGGACAGGACTGCCGGAGCAGCGGGCAGAAGCAGGGCAGGACAGGACTGCCGGAGCAGCGGGCAGAAGCAGGACAGGACAGGACTGCCGGAGCAGCGGGCAGAAGCAGGGCAGGACAGGACTGCCGGAGCAGTGAGCAAAAGGGTCAGAGCGGAGCAAGGCTGCGGAGCAGTGAGCAAGGAGTCAGAGCAGGCTAGAACCGCCAGAGCGGTAAGCAAAGGAGTCAGAGCAGACTAGAACCGCCGGAGCGGTGAGCAAAGGAGTCAGAGCAGGCTAGAACCGCCGGAGCGGTGAGCAAAGGAGTCAGAGCAGGCTAGAACCGCCGGAGCGGTGAGCAAAGGAGTCAGAGCAGGCTAGGCTGAGTAGGGGGGACAGGGCTCTGTTCACACGGAACAGACAGGAAGGGAAAGGCAGAGCCAGACACCCACAGGGTACTAGCAGAGAAGTAGCGAGTGGACCACAAACTCACAAACGGGAGTACAGAGACAACAAGCAGGAGTTAGGTACGAGTTCAGACTCTGCAGAAAAAGGAAGGGAACGGACATAGAGGCAAAACAGGTAAAGGATAGGAGAGAGTTCAGACTGGAACTGAGTGTACGGAGGAGACCGACACTGCAGCGGAATACAGGAGCGGGTCTGGGAATACGGCCCCCAGAGAGGCAGGACGAACAGGCAAGGAGCGTGTTCAGACAGGACAGACAAGATACAGGAGCGGGTCTAGGTAATCAGCCCCTAGAAGGCGGGAGGAACAGGCTAGGAGCGTGGTCAGACAGGTCAGACAAGATACAGGAACGGGTCTAGGTAATCGGCCCCTAGAAGGCAGGAGGAACAGGCTAGGAGCGTGTTCAGACAGGCCTGGAAAAACAGCCTCCAGGATAGGCAGACAGGAGAACACAGAACGGGACCTGGCACCTTCAGAGTGCAAGCACACACTGAATGAAACACTATGCTCAGGCAGGGATAGATGGGAGCAGCTGAGCTATATACCAGGTGACAGACAGCAATAGGCTGAGGACGCACAAGGGGTGTGACCCACAGCAGGTACAAAAAGCAGGAAGTGATCGGGCGCCGCCCTTAAGCAGCAGAAACAGACACAAACAGACAGCATAGAGGGAAGCCAGAGAGACATTCTGGACTGGAGATCAAGTGCGCGCTCTTGCACAGTGGGAGATGGACCACCATGCAAGGACGCCGCCAGGTATGTTACAGTACCCCCCCCCCCTTACGCCCCCTCTTCTTCAGGCCTGCCAGAATCTTCCGCAGGGAATTCGAGGACCAGTCGTTCACTTCAAGGAGATCACTTCCACTGTCCACAGGAAAAACTGATCTCATCTGGTTAGCTAGGATGCTACCTCCTATCCAGCCATCCTCAGCAACAGACGAAACGGGTGGAGTACCAGGAACAGCACACAAGGAAGTCTCTCTCCACATATTTTCAGGTGGCACCCCAGAGGGTACAGGAGACAACTGGAAGTCCTCCACCGGGTTGGAGGGGGACAGAGACTTGGGGGTAATCTCTGCTTCGAGGTACATCTTGTCAAGCTCACAGGAAGAAATAGACGGGTTATCAGGTACATAATGAGGAAAAGTCACTGTCTCTTTGTTATCTGGTGGTACCCCGGAGGATTCAGGAAACAACTGGAGGTCCTCCGCCGGGTCAGAAGAGTGCAGAGGCTCAGAGAAAACATCTGCTTCAGAGTACACTAGGTCGGACTCACTGGACGAAGCAGGCGAGGTATCGGGTACCGAGTATAGGAAAGTCTCTGTCCATTCACCACCAGGTGGCACCCCGAAGGGTTCTGGAGACAACTGGCGGTCCTCCGCCTGGTCAGAAGGGTGTAGAGACTCACGGGTAACCTCTGCTTCAGAGTACACTAGGTTGGACTCACTGGACGAAGCGAGCGAGGTATCAGGTACAGAGTAAAGGAGAGTCTCTGTCCTTTCGCTACCAGGTAGCACCCCGAAGGGTTCTGGAGACAACTGGAGGTCCTCCGCCTGGTCAGAGGGGTGTAGAGACTCGGGAGTAACCTCTGCTTCGGAGTACACTAGGTTGGACTCACTGGACGAAGCGAGCGAGGTATCAGGTACAGAGTATAGGAGAGTCTCTGTCATTTCGCTACCAGGTAGCACCCCGAAGGGTTCTGGAGACAACTGGAGGTCCTCTGCCTGGTCGGAGGGGTGTAGAGACTCGGGGGTAACTACCACTTTGGGGTACCGATTGTCAGGCTCACAGGACGAAGCGGACAAAGTATCGAGTACCGAGTGTAGAGAAGTCTCTCTCCATTTGTCATCGAGTGGTATCCCGGAGGATTCAGGAGGCAACAGGGGGTCCTCCGCCAGGTAGTAGAGGTGCACAGACTGAGAGGTAACCACAGCTTTGGAGCATCCTTGGACATGCACACCAGTTAAAGTGGGTGAAGCATCTGATGCCGGGTGCAGGAAGTTCTCCTGTGTGGAGTCTGGATGGGCAGAAGTCTCTTCGGGCAGGAGAACCGGAGCACTACCCACGCACATTACCCGTTGGGGCTTCTCCGGGATACAGGGAGATGAAGCTTCAGTAGGGACTTCAAGGTTGGGGTCAGGAGGTCTCAGGGAGGACAGACCCTGGCGTGACGGCTTGCCTCTACGTCTAGCACGTCTGGACTGCCTCTTGAGGTTGGGAGATGTATTCCGGAAAGCGTAGTCACCCTGTGAAGATTCTGGGTGGACAGTAGTCTCATTGGGCTGGAGGACTATTGCGCTACCCACACACATTACCCATCGGGGCTGCTCCGGGATATTGGGAGGTGAAGCTTCAGCAGGAGCCTCCGGGTTAGGATCATCGAAGACCATTAGAAAGGCCACCAGGAAGGCGATTAGGTCCAGGAGGATCGGATCCTGTGTTTCATATAGGGGGTTGATCCATTCCAAGGCATCACCCGCCAGGTAAGACATAATGAATGCCACCTTAACCCGATCGGTGGGAAAACATAGAGGGTAGAACTTGAAGTGTAGCATGCATTGCTCCACAAATGCACGACTTTGTCTTGGATCCCCATAGTAACGTGGCGGATGCGCAGGAACGAGAGCAGATAGATCCATCTGGACGGGTGCGTAATTCGCCTGGAACTCAGCTGAGAAAAAAAAAAAAAAAAATTATTTATTTATTTTTAATTCATGTATTCGCTCGTAAACTTCTCAGAGAGCGAAGGCCGTGGGGCTCAACGGGAACCATGGCCTGAGCATGCTGTTATGCACACGCCCGGACTGACTGGCGTGTGCGGGTGTTGTGGTTCCACTGGACCATGAACCGGAGAGTGCCTGGAGGGGCGTGACTAAGTATCTGGCCGATCCGACCAAGATGGCACGACGGCATACGACGCCAGTGCACCAGGGAGAAACCGGGCAGAGGGACCAGGTGCTACTCCAGGTCAAACTCCGGACACGGGGGTTGACCCACACAGGGATTACTGGAACAGGCTGGTTAGGCTGGCGCACAGACTGGAGGGTATAGGCAGGCACGACTGGTATGCAGGCAGGCGGGTAAAGGCAAGCGCAGCTAGAGTGCAGACAGGGAGGCACTAGCAGGTAGGAACACAGGCGGGATAAGACCCAGTACACACTGGGACTCAGGAACAATACAGGCAGAGGGGTACAGGCAAGCACAGCTAGAGTGCAGACAGGGAGGCACTAGCAGGTAGGAACACAGGCGGGATAGGACCCAGTACACACTGGGACTCAGGAACAGGCAGGTTAGGCTGGCACAGACTGGTGGATGTAAGCAAACACGGCAGGTATGCAGATGGGTGGATACAGGCGAGTATGCAGGCAGGGAGGTACTGGCCGAAAGGACGGGCTGGAGCACAGAAAGGTTAAGACCCAGTACAGACTGGGTCACAGAACCGCAGATGCGGTAGACAACCACAGCAGAGAGGGAACGCCCGAAGCGGTGGGCAAGAACAGAGCAGGACGGGGCTGCAGGAGCAGCGAGCACAAGCAGGGCAGGACAGGACAGGACTGCCGGAGCAGCGGGCAGAAGCAGGGCAGGACAGGACTGCCGGAGCAGCGGGCAGAAGCAGGGCAGGACAGGACAGGACTGCCGGAGCAGCGGGCAGAAGCAGGGCAGGACAGGACTGCCGGAGCAGCGGGCAGAAGCAGGGCAGGACAGGACTGCCGGAGCAGCGGGCAGAAGCAGGGCAGGACAGGACTGCCGGAGCAGCGGGCAGAAGCAGGGCAGGACAGGACTGCCGGAGCAGTGAGCAAAAGGGTCAGAGCGGAGCAAGGCTGCCGGAGCAGTGAGCAAAAGGGTCAGAGCGGAGCAAGGCTGCGGAGCAGTGAGCAAGGAGTCAGAGCAGGCTAGAACCGCCAGAGCGGTAAGCAAAGGAGTCAGAGCAGACTAGAACCGCCGGAGCGGTGAGCAAAGGAGTCAGAGCAGGCTAGAACCGCCGGAGCGGTGAGCAAAGGAGTCAGAGCAGGCTAGAACCGCCGGAGCGGTGAGCAAAGGAGTCAGAGCAGGCTAGGCTGAGTAGGGGGGACAGGGCTCTGTTCACACGGAACAGACAGGAAGGGAAAGGCAGAGCCAGACACCCACAGGGTGCTAGCAGAGAAGTAGCGAGTGGACCATAAACTCACAAACGGGAGTACAGAGACAACAAGCAGGAGTTAGGTACGAGTTCAGACTCTGCAGAAAAAGGAAGGGAACGGACATAGAGGCAAAACAGGTAAAGGATAGGAGAGAGTTCAGACTGGAACTGAGTGTACGGAGGAGACCGACACTGCAGCGGAATACAGGAGCGGGTCTGGGAATACGGCCCCCAGAGAGGCAGGACGAACAGGCAAGGAGCGTGTTCAGACAGGACAGACAAGATACAGGAGCGGGTCTAGGTAATCAGCCCCTAGAAGGCGGGAGGAACAGGCTAGGAGCGTGTTCAGACAGGTCAGACAAGATACAGGAGCGGGTCTAGGTAATCAGCCCCTAGAAGGCGGGAGGAACAGGCTAGGAGCGTGTTCAGACAGGTCAGACAAGATACAGGAACGGGTCTAGGTAATCGGCCCCTAGAAGGCAGGAGGAACAGGCTAGCAGCGTGTTCAGACAGGCCTGGAAAAACAGCCTCCAGGATAGGCAGACAAGAGAACACAGAACGGGACCTGGCACCTTCAGAGTGCAAGCACACACTGAATGAAACACTATGCTCAGGCAGGGATAGATGGGAGCAGCTGAGCTATATACCAGGTGACAGACAGCAATAGGCTGAGGACGCACAAGGGGTGTGACCCACAGCAGGTACAAAAAGCAGGAAGTGATCGGGCGCCGCCCTTAAGCAGCAGAAACAGACACAAACAGACAGCATGGAGGGAAGCCAGAGAGACATTCTGGACTGGAGATCAAGTGCGCGCTCTTGCACAGTGGGAGATGGACCACCATGCAAGGACGCCGCCAGGTATGTTACACATCTGCAGAGATATCAGGCAGGCAGAGTGTATAGGCAGGCAGGGTATATAGCAGACTGCAGTGCATATAGCACAAGAGGCTCCATTCCAGTTCTGCCTTCTGCTGCTGTTAGATATTTCTATACAAAGGCCCAGGTCTCAGGGGCCAGGAATATTTTTTTTTGCATCTTAATCCTCATTATTTGCATAAAAAGCAATCCAGAGAACACCGTTTTTCTGCGCTATTTGCTTGTTGGCACTGCAGAATACAGCCAGGTCCTGTCCATATTACAGCGTTAAAAATCTATCTATTTAAAACTGTGTTTTCTCCGTCACACGGATCACATATACGTTGTCAGAAAATACTGCCATTTCTGGCCTCCATTAAAAATTTCTTTCAGTGTGTCAGTGAAGCAATTCACAGCAGTTTGTTGGTCAAACTACTTACCTACAGGCCAGGTATTTAAAACTCTGTTTTCTCCGTCACACGGATCACATATAAGTTCGCTCCAAACTCAGTCATTTGTAGTGAGCGTGGAAGATACTGTCCTCCATTTAAAATGGGCAAGGCACGTGGCAAGGGACGGGGAACTGGACGTGATGGTAATGGTGCATGCAGAGGCCGAAGACAAGGCCACGGGCAAGCCGAAATTGTGCCACAACAAACACCCACATCTTCTCGCTTGACCTTCCTGTCCCAATTTCTAGGGGACCTCAGCACACCACTATTGAACCCAGAGCAGTGTCAAAAGGTTGTTGGTTGGATAGAGGATAATGCTTCCAGTTACTTAGCCACCACCACCACCACCACCCTGTCTTCCACACGGTCAAGTCTCAGTAGCCGTGAGTCTGGACCGCATATTTCTCACCCTGATCCTCCTTCCTCCCACCATGCCGAGTACCCATAGACAACTGATCCCACACTTGGACACTCTGAAGAGCTGTTCACTTTTCCATTTATAGATTCGGACCTCTAGCCCGGTCCACTTGAAGCGGGGCAAGAGGAGATCGCGTGTAGCGATGCCCAAATATTTGAGCAGCCACGGTCAGACGAAGGTGACGGTGGGAAAGTGTCACAAGTGGTGAACGATGATGAGACACAATTGCCTGAAAGTCAGGAGGAGGACCAGGGTGCGGAAGTGTAAGACGGGGTGGTGGATGATATAGTAACTGACCCAACCTGGCAGGAGGACATGCAGAGCGAGGACAGCAGCACACAGGGGGAGGGAGGCAGGGCACCCCAACAGGCAGGAAGAAGCAGTGTGGTGGCCGCAGACAGAAGGCAGGCAACCGTTCCCCGTAACACCAACACGAAGGAAGTTGCTAGTACAACTGTTAGGTCTTCCCAAGTCTGGTTGTTTTTGAAAGACTTTGTCGATAACCCCAAAAAGGCCATTTGAAACACCTGCCAGGCCAGCATCAGCAGGGGTGGCAAAACAACCAACCTGACCACCACCAGCATGATCAGGCACATGGCAGCAAAGCACCCGACTTTGTGGGGCGAACCCCACGGTCCAGGAACAGTGTCTGCAGGTGGCACCATTGCTTCTTCCGCTGTTGTGTATGCAAGCCAATCCCCTGTCCATGGTGCATGCGAAGACACCTCCTGCCCTGCACCTGTCGTTGCACATTCTCAAGTAGCAGTATCAGGAAGCACGTCCATATCCTTGTCCCAGCGCAGCTTTCAGATGTCCATACCCCAGTCATTGGAACGCAAGCGCAAATATGCAGCCAACGCCCCACAGGCCACACTACTAAATTCTCACATTTCACGACTGCTTGTGCTCGAAATGTTGCCTTTTAGGCTCGTGGAGACGGAAGCATTCCGCAACCTGATGGCTGCGGCCATCCCTCGGTAATCGGTCCCCAGCCGCCACTATTTCTCCCGGTGTGCCGTCCCCGCATTACACAAGCACATGTCCCAAAACATTAGCCGTGCTCTCAACAACGCAGTTACCGGTAAAGTCCACCTAACCACGGACACATGGACAAGTGCTTGTGGGCAGGAATGGTACATCTCGCTGACGGCACACTGGGTTAACATAGTGGAAGCCGGGACCCAGTTGGACCTTGGGATGGAACACGTCCTCCCGACGCCAAGGATTGCGGGCCCTAGGTCAATCAGGGTTGCCCCTATGGTCTACAGCTCCTGCACCTCATCCTCCTCAGCCTCCTCCTCCTCTTCAGCCTCCATCTCCGAAATGACCACATCAGTCACAAGCTGGAAGCACTGCAGCACTGCCTCGGCCAAGCGGCAACAGGCTGTGCTGAAGCTAATATGCTTAGCCGAAAAACCGCACAATGCTGAAGAGTTGTGGACAGCTCTGAAAGAGCAGGCATATATGTGGCACACACCGCTGAACCTACAGCCATTGTGTGTGACAATGGCCGGAACCTGGTGGCGGCTCTGAGGCGAGGCGAGCTCACACACGTACCATGCCTGGCCCATGTGCTTAACCTTGTGGTTCAGCAGTTTCTCAAATCCTACCCGGAGCTGCCGGATCTGCTTGTTAAAGTACGCCGCCTGTGTGCCCATTTTAGAAAGTCAGCTACAGCTTCCTCCGCCCTTGCAGTGTTTCAGCAGCGTTTGCAGCTTCCGGCTCACAGACTGGTGTGTGATGTCCCCACGCGTTGGAACTCTACACTGCAGATGTTGGGAAGGATTTGTGAGCAGAAGAGGGCAGTTGTTGAGTACCAGCATCAACATGGCCGTCGGTATTCAGTTCAGACTCCACACATAAGACCTCAGGAGTGGACATGGATGTCAGACATCTGTACCATCCTCCAAAACTTTGAGGACTCCACCAAGAAGGTCAGCGGCGATGACGCCATAATTAGCATCACCATTTGGCTTCTCTGTCTTCTGAAACGCTCTCTGCTCACAATCAAAGATGATGCATTGCAAGCGGAGCACGATGAGATGAGCAAGGAACCATACAGAGTGATTACACACAGCCAAGCCTCATCTCATCCCAACGTGGATTGGGTGACAATGAGGAGGAAGGACAGGAGCTAGTTTCATGCACTATAGACGGTACTACCTGCACAGCTGTCATACCGTCTGTTCAGCGTGGATGGCCAGAAGACAGAGAGGAGGAGGAGGAGAGCATGGTCAGTCATCCTCTTGGTGAGGACACGGAAGTCTTGCCTGTTAGTAGTCTGGCATGCATGGCCGAGTTTATGTTACGCTGCCTTTCCCATGACCCTCGCGTTTTCAAAATTTTGGGTGACAGTCATTACTGGTTGGTGACACTTCTAGACCCACGCTACAAGGAGAACTTTCTATCTCTTATTCCTGAGGCGGACAGGTCTACAAAAATGGGCCTGTACCAGAAGGCCCTTGTTGCGGAACTATTAAAAAGATTCCCATCTGAAAACGCTGGCGGCAGAGGGCACACTTCGTTGGACAACCAAGGAGTACAGGCAAGAGAGACTTCAATCCAGCAGAGGCAGGGGAACACTGTCAAAGTTCTGGGAGAGTTTTCTCAGACCCTCCCATCGTACAGGCCCTGAGGCGCGGGGTACTCTCACAAGGAGTGTAAAGTTTGGGAAGATGCTTAGGGAGTACCTTGCTGACCGTACCAACGTCCTCCGTGATTCCGCTGTGCCTTATAATTATTGGGTATACAAGCTGGATACGTGGAATGAACTCGCTCTGTAAGACTTGGAGGTCCTGGCCTGCCCTGCCGCTAGCGTTTTATCAGAGTGGGTTTTTAGTGCCGCTGGTGGAATTATAACTGATAAGGGCATCCACCTGTCAACTGAAAATGCTGACAGGCTGACTCTTATAAAAATGAACAAGGGCTGGATTGGGCCAGGCTTCTCAACACCACCGAATGATAGCAGCGTAACATAAACTCAAATCCAGTGTTTTTTCTTGGGAGGTGTATTTCCATGCACCTTTTCACACCCACACATGGGTATACGCTTCCTGATTTTGGCTATTTGCTCTTGTCCTCCTCCTTCTCCTCATCCTCCACTACCATATCACCAGGGTGACCGTGGTGCGTGATGCAACACCCACCTAATTTTTTTAAAGGGTGTTTATGAAGCCCGTAAAAAAATTTTTTTATACAGTATGTTCAAGTATACCCCCCCAGGGGTAAATATTTGTCAGCCCATACACTTAGTGCATGGGCATTACAAGTATAGGAGGCCCGCTACTTTCTAATGGGAACATTTTTTTATGAGGCCCTCCTCCACGTCTCTTCCAAGGGGCATTGAAGTGCATCCAAATTTTTGGCAGCCGTTGCATTCACTGCATAGGCCAACACTATGGGAGACTCTCTCCTTTCTAATGGGAATTTGTCATTACTGTGGCCCTGCTCTATGTGTCTTTAAATTCTTAGTGGGGTTTTTCCTAAAATTGGTCAGCCGTTGGACTCACTGCATACCCTATAACTGTATAGCAGACTCTGCCTGTTACCTGTATCTGTGACTTCTAGTCTGTCTCCGCCACCCTGGGGGCTGAGTTCCCAGGCTCATTCCTGTATCTTGTTCCTGGTTCAATTCCTGTCTGTACTGTGTCCTTGCCCTTTAACTGTTTGTCTCTATGTCCGAACCTTCCCTTTTCCTGCAGTGTCTGAACCTGCACCTAATTCCAACTCGTTGTCTCTGAACTTCTGTTTGTGAGTTTTGTGTACACTCGCTACTTCATTGTAAGTACCTTGTGTGTATCTGGTTCTGCTTGATTACCGCACCTGCGGTTTCGCTCTGCTCTGCTTGTTCACCCGCACCTGCGGTTTTGCTCTGCTTTGTTTGTTCACCGCACCTGCGGTTTTGCTCTGCTCTGCTTGTCCACCGCACTGGCGGTTTCGCTCTGCTTAGCTTGTTCACCGCACCTGCGGTTTCGCTCTGCTCTGCTTGTTCACCTCACCTGTGGTTTCGCTCTGCTCTGCTTGTTCACCGCACCTGCGGTTTCGCTATGCTCTGCTTGTTCACCGCACCGGCGGGTTTTGCGCTGCTCTGCTTGTCTGCCGAACCTGCAGGTTTTGCTCTGCTCTGCTTGTCTACCGCACCTGCGGGTTTTGCTCTGCTCTGCTTGTCTACCACACCTGCGGGTTTTGTTCTGCTCTGCTTGTCTACCGCACCTGCGGGTTTTGCTCTGCTCTGCTTGTCTACCGCACCTGCGGGTTTTGCTCTGCTCTGCTTGTCTACCGCACCTGCGGGTTTTGCTCTGCTCTGCTTGCTTACCGCACCTGCTGCTCTGTTCCTGTATTCCAGTCTGTACTCGTCCCTGTCCTGCCTGCGTTCCTACCTGCCAGTACCCACCTGTCTGCATACCCGACGTGCCTGCCAATACCCACCTGTCTGCATACCAGCCGTGCCTGCCAGTACCCACCTGTCTGTATGCCAGCCTAACCTGCCTGTTCCTGCATTCCCCGGTGTGGGTCAAGAGCTGTGACCGGGGTCTGACCTGGAGTAGCACGTGGTCCCTCTGCTCAGTTCCTCCCTGGTTCACGGAGTCGACTGAGCCGCCATATGAGTTTGGTCGGACCGAGTTCATACTTAGTCATGCCCCTCGGTTCATGGTCCAGTGGGATCACTAACCATGCTCACGCCAGTCTGTCCGGGCGTGAGCGTAACAGTTTGCTCAGGCCATGGTCCCCGTTGAGCCCCACGGCCCTTCGCTCTCGGAGACACTTGAATTCTTGTCTGGCGAATACATGCACCAAGGAAAAATTTTTTCTCAAGCTGAGGTCCAGGCGATTTACGCACCAGCCCAAATGGAGCTATCAGCTCTCGTTGCTGTGGATCCACCACGGTACTACGGGGATCCAAAACAAAGCCGTGTGTTTGTGGAGCAATGTATGTTGCATTTCAAATTCTATGCTCACTATTTTCCCACTGATCGGGTTAAAGTAGCATTTGTGATGTCCTACTTAGCGGGTGATGCCTTGAATTGGATCACCCCCCTATGTGAAGCATGGGATCCTATCATCTCTGACCTGCAGGCCTTCCTGGTGGCCTTTCTAATGGTCTTCGTTGACCCTAACCCTGAGGCTTCTGCTAAAGTTTCCCAGCCTGAAGAGACTGCTGCCCATACAGAATCCACACAGGATGGTAATGCTCCACAGAATACTTCTCTTCCCAACCTCAAGAGGCAGTCCAGACGTGTAAGGCGTAGAGGTAAACCATCACGCCAGGTTCTGTCCTCCCAAAGACCTCCTGTTCCCCAGCCTGTAGAGGCAGCTCTCCGCACAGAATCCATGAAGGATGACTATGTTCGTCAGGCAAAGCAGAGGCCAGAACTCAGTCACAAAATCGGATTGCGGTCCCGCTGCGGTTGTTTGGGACACCCTGACAGTCTCTGTCCAGGGAAGGGTGGAGAATCCCAAGACATTAGGCCTGTAGGAGAGGCTGCCCTTGGCGTTAGTGTTTCCTCTCCACAGATGACCGTGACTGTCTCCGTGGCAAGTGAAGGCCTCGGATTAACTGGAAGTTTCGGGCGTAAAGCCTTGAAGAGTCAGTGTCTGATTCCCGTCCGACAACTCCAGAATCCGGTTTGGGCATTGTCAGCGGAAGGATGAGCTCTACTTAGAAACAGTCAAAATATGTCTGTACAAATTAAGCTCCAGATTGGAGCATTATACATGAAGAAGTTCACATTCCAGGTGCTGTCTAGTTTACCTACAGGTCGTCCAGAGCCGAGAGATATAGTGCCCGCTCAGGTCTGGAGATCCTGCATGGTGTTTCCTTGGGGACTGCTGAGGTACAAGGGGTGTCCAGTCCCCATATCTTCAGGACAGTCAGCAGTGTCTTCTTCTTCACCAAATCTGCTAGTCGCTGACTCGCTGTGTGCTGAAGACTCCGAAGCAAGGGAAGTGGAGGCATTGTCCCCACACAGTCTCGACAATTGTACCAATGATCTGGCTTTAGGCACCGCCCCTCCTCGTAGATGTGTCATCTCAGAAACCAGACTGAAGTTGGTCCCTAAGCAAGGATCCTCCATCTCTAAAAAATCTGGCAATAAGTCCATCAAGGCGGTGGCTACCTCCAAGTCCCTGCACCCCTCCAACCAGGCGGAGGACCTCCAGTTGCCTCCTGAATCCTTCGGGGTGCTACCTGATAACAAATGGAGAGAGACTTTTCTGCACCCTGTACCTGGTACTTCGCCCACTTCATCCAGTAAGCTTGGCAAAGTGTACTTCAAGGCGGTGGTTACCCCCGAGACTCTGCACCCCTCCAACCAGGTGGAGGATCTCCAGTTGTCCCGTGAATCTTTTGGGGTGCTACCCGATATTAACAAATGGAGAGAGACTTTCCTGTGTCTTGTTCCTGGTACTTCACCCACTTCATCTGTTGCTGAGGATGGCTCGATGGGAGGAAGCATCCTAGTCACCAAGATGGTGAGACCAGTTCGTTCCCTCTAGTGGACAGAAGAGGTAATCTTCTTGAAGAGAAGGATCGGCCCCCAAATTTTCTGCAGAAAATCCTTGCAGGCTTGAAGAAGAGGGGGCGTAAAGGGGGGAGTACTCTAACATCCCTGGCGGCGTGCTGGCATGGCTTACCACCTCCCACCATTCAAGACAGCCACCTTACCTATCAATCCAGGCTGCACACTGTTATGATCTGCTACAGAGACTAAGGAAAGACAGGAGATCTGTCCCTACAATAGAACTAAACTAGATCCTTACGATGTAACGGGGAACCTGATCCTGCGATCAGACCCGCTAAAGTCCTCGGCTAGTCTGTACGAAGACCTATAGATGTGAAGGAGGTATCCCTACAAGAACTAGGGACTGGGATAAGTTGGACACCTCCTAGCAGAAATAGTAGCAGTCAAAGACAAACACACAACAAAAAGCATAGAGGTCAGAAGACCTAGCAAAACTAACAGAGAACGGCAACAGAGCACCAAGTTAGCTCAAGAGTAGTAAATACAATGAAGTCCAGCAAGGCAAGGAGGGCGGAGCCGGATTAAATAGGCAAAAATGGTCATGTGACCAGCAAACTCAAAAAAACCTAACAGGAGAGTTCTAACAGTACCCCCTCTTCTAAGAGGATCCTCCGGATCCCCTAGGCCCAGGCTTACCAGGAAACCTCCTGTGAAACGCTCTGACAAGTCTGGAAGCAGAAACATCATCCGCCCTCACCCATGAGTTATCCTCAGGTCCGAAACCCTTCCAAGCGACGAGATACTGCAAACTCCCTCTATACCGTCTAGAATTTAGGATGCGGGAAATTTCATATTCCCCGTCCTCCACCACCGGGGGAACAGTGGCAGAGGCGTCACCATCCGACACATCAGCTTTTTTCAATAGAGAAACATGAAACACCGGATTAATCTTCCAGGACGTAGGAACCTCCAACCTAACAGCAGATTGGTTAACTATCTGAAGCACCTTAAAGGGCCCTACGAACTTGGGACCCAATTTTTTAGAAGGAATCCTCAATCGCAGATTCTTAGAGGACAACCAAACCATGTCACCAACAGCAAACAAAACCTCTTGCCGTTTCCTATCAAAGTACCTCTTAGATTTTTTGTTAGCCTCCTGAAGATTACCACACACATCCGTCCAAACTCTCTCCAAATCACCGGAAAAACTCTCCTCCTCAGGCACAGCCGAAACCAATTTGGAGAATGACCCAAAAGACGGATGTCTCCCAGAACAACAAAAAAAAGGTGAACACCCAGCAGAAGAGGATGTATGGTTGTTAAGAGCAAATTCAGCAAGTGGCAGAAACTCAGACCACCCCTCTTGATTGTCTGCCACGAAACAACGCAAGAACTGCTCAACATCCTGGTTCTTCCTTTCTGTCTGGCCATTAGACTCAGGATGATATCCGGATGAAAACGACAAATGAACTCCCAACCTGTCACAAAAGGCACGCCAAAAACGAGCCACGAACTGAGGTCCCCTATCAGAAACAATGTCAGTAGGAACACCATGTAGTCTGACAATTTCCTTGACAAAGGCTTTAGCGAGTGTCTTAGCGCAGGGCAGTTTGATGAAGGGAACCAAGTGACACATCTTGCTAAAATGGTCCACGACCACCCAGATGACCGTGAAACCTTCAGAGGGGGGAAGGTCAGTAATAAAGTCCATAGCCAGATGTGTCCAAGGTGCACTAGGAACCTCCAGAGGGCAAAGCAACCCCGCAGCAGGAGCATGCGAAGACTTGGATCTTGCACACACAGTACATTGGTGCACCCACTTAATGACTTCCTTCTGCCATCCAGGCCACCAAAAACTGCGACCCACAAGTCTCTTGGTCTCAGAAATTCCTGGATGACCTGCCAACCGAGACTCATGACACTCAACAAACAAATCTCTCCTAAAGGTCCTAGGCACAAACAACCTCCCATGGGGAGTGTTAGATGGGGCATTCTCCTGAGCTTTAAGAATCTCATCCTCCAAAACGGAGTCCAAAGCAGCAATCACAACACCTTCTTGTAAAATGGTCTCCTCTTCCTCCTCAACACCGACCATGGGAGAAAAGCTGCGAGATAAAGCATCAGCTTTAACATTCTTGGTACCCGGGATGTAAGTAACGGAAAAATTAAACCGCGAGAAAAAAAGTGCCCACCTAGCCTGACGGGCATTCAAGCGCTTGGCAGCATCAAGATAGATCAGATTTTTATGATCAGTGAAAACCTGAATGGGAAATTCCGCACCTTCCAAGAGGTGACGCCAGTGTTCAAATGCGAGTTTAATCGGCAGCAATTCCCGATTACCAATATCGTAATTAAGTTCAGTCTCAGAAAATTTCTTTGAAAAAAAGGCACAGGGATGTACTCCATCCTTGTTTTCCTGAGACAACACCGCACCGACCCCCACCGAAGAAGCATCAACCTCAACCAAAAACGGCTTAGTCACATCAGGCTGCATAAGGATGGGAGCAGAGGTGAACCTCTCCTTTAGAAACACAAAAGCTTCAATGGCCTCAGAAGACCACTGAACCGCATTAGCACCTTTCCTGGTGAGATCGGTCAGCGGTTTGACAATAATAGAAAATTTTTTTATGAATTTTCTGTAATAATTGGCGAAACCCAAAAACCTCTGTATCAATTTCAAACCAATAGGCCTAGGCCATTCCTGCACAGCTTGAACTTTAACCGGGTCCATCTCAAAACCTTCACTGGAGATAATGTAGCCCAAAAAACTAATTCTCTGTACAGCGAACTCACATTTCTCCAGCTTAGCAAAAAGTGAATTGTCCTTTAATAACTGTAATACCTCACGTACGCTCCGCCAATGAGACTCCAGATCAGGCGAATAAATCAGAATGTCATCCAAATACACAACCACATTTTTGCCGATTAAAGGTCTAAGGATGTCATTAATAAGATTCTGAAAAAATGCTGGAGCATTGGTGAGACCAAAAGGCATAACCAGATTCTCAAAATGACCCACAGGAGTGTTAAAAGCAGTCTTCCATTCATCACCCTCCTTCATGAGCAACAAATTGTATGCCCCCCGGAGATCAATTTTAGAGAACCACTTGGCCCCCACTAACTGGTTAAATAAATCAGGAATCAATGGCAGTGGGTAAGGATTGCGTACAGTAATTTTATTAATCTCACGAAAGTCCAGACAAGGACGTAAACCGCCATCTTTCTTTTTTACAAAAAAAAATCCAACAGCCACAGGAGACTTGGAAGGCCTAATGTGACCAGCGGCCAAGCTTGTCTGCATGTATTCCTCCAAAGCCTTCCTCTCAGGAATAGTAAGATTAAATAAACGACTTTTAGGAAGAGTCGCTCCAGGGACAAATTCAATGGTACAATCATAGTCTCTATGGGGAGGCAAAATTTGCGACTCCTCCTCAGAAAAAACTCTCCAAAAATCCTGAATAGGTACAGGTAATTCCCCTTTTTCCACAGCAGCAATGCACCCGTTACAACACTTGTCATAACACTTAGGGCTCCAGGACTTAATTTCATTGGTAGACCAATCCAATACAGGATTGTGCAATTTTAACCAGGGTAACCCCAATATTACTGGAGAAGGCAAATTATCCAATACCACCAAATCCAAATTCTCTTGATGAATACCATTAATAGTGAGGGGAAATTCACAGACCTTGTGAGTAACACTCTTCAAGGGAGAGCCATCAACAGAAACCACAGAAATAGGGGATGACAAAGTTTTAGGTTCTAATCTAAGTTTTTCCAAGAATCCCCCATCAATCACATTCAGAGTAGAACCACAATCCAAAAATACCCGAAATTCAATTAATTCATCCTGAGCAGCAGTAGTGGCAGATAGGAATACTCCCTTAGAATTTAAACAGGCAATACGGGCATGACTGACCATTTTTTTTTTCTTTCTTCATACGAAGCACACAGCTCTTAATAAAATGACCAGAATTTCCGCAATAGAAGCACAAGCCTTCAGAAAGCCTGCGGTCTTTTTCCTGAGAGCGGGGTGCCATCGCCCCAATCTCCATCGGCTCTCCATTGTCAGCACAGACCCTCTCAAGACTCGGAGCTGACATAGCAGAGGATTTGCTCTCATTAATCCTTGCACGCAGTCTCCTGTCCACCCGTATAGCTAATTGCATTGCCTCCTGCAAGTTTCCAGGTGTGGGATAAGCAATCAGTAAATCCTTAACCCTTTCACCTAGCCCTGCAAGAAACAAGCTTTTCAAAGCTGAATCGTTCCACCCCACCTGGGCAGACCACCGACGGAAGTGAGAACAATATTTTTCCACATTACCCGATCCCTGCCTCAAACGTCTTAATTCAGACTCAGCAGATGAGACACGATCAGGATCATCGTACAACAAACCCAAAGCAGAAAAAAAACTATCCACTGATCTAAAGCACGGATCACTAGGTTGGAGAGAGAAGGCCCATCCCTGAGGATCTTTGCGCAAAAGTGACATTATGAACCCTATGCGCTGTGATTCATCACCAGAGGATCCGGGTCTCAAACGAAAATACAATAAACAAGCATTTTTAAAAGAAAAAAAATCTTGTTGTTCGCCAAAAAATAAATCAGGCAGACGTACCTTTGGTTCAACAAAATGTGCTCCAGGACAGCTACTCACGTGTTGTTGGAGCTTGACCACCTCCAGAGAGAGTCCCTGCAAGCGTTGAGCCAAATCTTGAACCGAGACCATGATGGAAAACTGGAGGTCTTTCCTTAGAGAAAATTATTATTTTTTTTCTTTTAGGGCTGGACTTACTGTTATGATCTGCTACAGAGACTAAGGAAAGACAGGAGACTGTCCCTACAATAGAACTAAACTAGATCCCTACGATGTAACGGGGAACCTGATCCTGCGATCAGACCTGCTAAAGTCCTCGGCTAGTCTGTACGAAGACCTATAGATGTGAGGGAGGTATCCCTACAAGAACTAGGGACTGGGATAAGTTGGACACATCCTAGCAGAAATAGTAGCAGTCAAAGACAAACACACAACAAAAAGCATAGAGGTCAGAAGACCTAGCAAAACTAACAGAGAACGGCAACAAAGCACCAAGCTAGCTCAAGAGTAGTAAATACAATGAAGTCCAGCAAGGCAAGGAGGGCGGAGCCGGATTAAATAGGCAAAAATGGTCATGTGACCAGCAAACTCAAAAAAACCTAACAGGAGAGTTCTAACACACACTTTGTTCCACTGCCTGCTGTGTCTCTTGTCTGATTGCTTAGGGCAGCGGCACGGTTACTGCCTGATTTTTATAGTTACTGTGTGCGCATTCCTAATGCCTCCCCAGCCTATTGCTGAGTCACTGGATACTTAACCCCCTCCACCCAGTAGGAGGTGCCTGAGCAAAACTTTTCTTCAGTGTGTTCCTTGCAACTGAGCTGCCAGGTCCTGTCCTGTATCTTGTCTGTTCCGCCCCTAGGGGCTGTATACCCAGGCCTGTTATCTGTTTCTGTGACTTCTAGTCTGTCTCCGCCACCCTGGGGGCTGAGTTCCCAGACTCGTTCCTGTATCTCGTTACTGGTTCAGTTCCTGTCTGTTTTGTGTCCTAGCCTATTACCTTTTTGTCTCTATGTCCGAACCTTCCCTTTTCCTGCAGTGTCTGAACCTGCACCTAACTGCAACTCGTTGTCTCTGAACTTCTGTTTGTGAGTTTAATGTACACTCGCTACTTCATTGTAAGTACCTTGTGTGTATCTGGTTCGGCTTGTTCACCGCACCTGCGGTTTCGCTCTGCTCTGCTTGTTCACCGCACCTGCGGTTTCGCTCTGCTCTGCTTGTTCACCGCACCTGCGGGTTTTGCTCTGCTCTGCTTGTCTACCACATCTGCGGGTTTTGCTCTGCTCTGCTTGTTTACCGCACCTGCGGGTTTTGCTCTGCTTGTCTACCTCACCTGCGGGTTTTGCTCAGCTCTGCTTGTCTACCGCACCTGCGAGTTTTGTTCAGCTCTGCTTGTCCACCGCACCTGCGGGTTTTGCATTGCTTGTCTACCACACCTGTGGGTTTTGCTCTGCTCTTCTTGGCTACCGCACCTGCGGGTTTTGCTCTGCTCTGCTTGTCTACCGCACCTGTGGGTTTTGCTCTGCTCTGCTTGTCTACCGCACCTGCGGGTTTTGCTCTGCTCTGCTTGTCTACCGCACCTGCGGCTCTGTTCCTGCATTCCAGTCTGTACTGTTCCCTGTCCTGCCTGCGTTCCTACCTGCCAGTACCCACCTGTCTGCATACCAGCCGTGTCTGCCAGTACCCACCTGTCTGCATACCAGCCGTGCCTGCCAATACTCACCTGTCTGCATACCAGCCGTGTCTGACAGTACCCACCTGTCTGTATGCCAGCCTAACCTACCTGTTCCTGTATTCCCCGGTGTGGGTCAACAGCTGTGACCGGGGTCTGACCTGGAGTAGCACCTGGTCCCTCTGCTTGGTTCCTCCCTGGTTCACGGAGTCGACTGAGCCGCCGTGTGACTTTGGTTGGACCGAGTTGATACTTAGTCATGCCCCTCCAGGCACTCCTCAGTTCATGGTCCAGTGGTTCCACTAAACATGCTCACGCAGTCTGTCCGGGCGTGAGCGTAACAGAAAGATTCTCGGACACTCTATGGCTGCTTTTTTACTGATGAGGAAACACACGCAAACACGGGGAGAACATACAAAGTCCTTGCAGATTTTGTCCTTGCTGGGATTTGAACCCAGGATTAGTGTTGAGCCACCCCCGTAGTGTTCGAGTTCGGTTCGGTTCGTCGAACACCCGTGTGTTTGCCGAACTGTTCGTCGAACACCTTCGAACACCGTTAAAACCAATGGCAGGCAAACAAAAACACATAGAAACACATAGAAAACACCTTCAAAGGTGTCCAAAAGCTGACAAACTGCTCAGAAGACATAACTAACACATGGAAAAGTGACAAGTACATATAGTCATGCGAAAATAAAAGAGGTGGAGGAGTAAAAGGAGGGGGAGACACAGATATAGGCATGTCATGCCCTTCTAAAATCCAAAAAGTGAGAAGCCGACACGGCCAGTCCGCTCCTGCCCGTGCCACCTCCGTGTCGCCGGGTTTGTGCCAGAGCCGCGGTGAACCCTGACGGCCAGCCCCCCTCTCCCAATACTGGTGCCTGTCCGCTGGTGGGTCGAGCGAGCCCCCCTGTGGTGGAGGCAGCTCTAAGCTTTTTAATTTAAATTGTCTCTCTAATTTGAATGAATACACTTTAAATCCATTTACAAGGATCTATTGGAGGGCAAGTCTCATGCCAGCAGCCGCGGTAATTCCAGCTCCAGTAGCGTCCACTAAAGCTGCTGCAGTTAAAAAGCTTTTATAAGGATCGAGCTCGGCTGTCCACCGCAAGGCATCCTACTGCCAGTCCCAGCCCCTATGCCTTGGGGTGCCTCCTGATGCTCTTCACTAAGTATCCCATGGTCCCGAAGCATTTCCTTTGAAAAAATTAAGTGTCTAAACTACAGGTGGTGCAGCTTGCTTAACAGCCGGGATAATCCGCTTACTAGCAGACACTGCTACTAGGCACAAAGTATTTCCTGGGCTAGATGCAGTTAAAAATTTGTAATTAGATACTCTCGTTGGATGCTGAGAAAGCATTCCATAGAGTCTCCTGGCACGCCATATATTATTCTCTTAAAAAGCTTGGGGTAGGGGTCTAGGGGACCCTTTTATAGCCAAAATCACGGCCCTGTATCGCAATACGTCACCTAGGCTGAAGATAAATGGAACTGTAGCACCCTGAGGGCTCGGTTGCTAAAGACGTATTGCACCTCACCCAGAGGTGTGATATCTCACTCTCAGGTAAGGATGGAGTGTGGATCAGGACCCGACACCTGCATGCATTACACCACATTGCCGTGGGGCAGGGTGACCAATATGCCCCTGAGATGGGCACGACAGTCCCTGTCCCTGGCTGGAGTGGGGGGAGGGAACACTGAGGAAGGGGAACCCTGTAGTGCAGGAGCAGGGAGGAAGCAGTTCCTGGGTGCATTGAGAAGGGAGTATAAAAGGTGGGCACCATCTTAGTTCAGTGCAGAGAAGTCTGAGCAGAAGTGGCAGGGAGCAGGGGCTCTGCATGAGCTCTGCTCCGGAGGCGGGCCTAGTAACAGAGGCCCAGGCCTGGAAGAGGGAGAAGGAAGGAAGAGGAGCGGAGAAGGCTCCAGGAACGAGGAATGAAGGGATCCCAGGGGTGCGGACGGGCGAGTCGCCACCGCATGCCCGAATCCACCTGCGTGGAGGGGTCAGGCCAAAGGGGGAGACCGGTCCCCGAACTAGTGGAGGCAGGAAACGACCCTCAGCTAGAAACCGGAGGCTCTGACATTTTATGTGGCGCAGCCCCTCGCTACACCCGCTAGGAAGGCACCACATAGGGTCAGGGAAACTGGCGCCAAGTTTACCAAGAGGAGGCCCGAGGCAGCCGGACAGAAGTGTTGGTAAGAAAGGCCAGACAAAGGACACACAAAGGGGGTCCTGTGAAGTGCTCCAAAGTTATCTGGGAGTTGTCTGAGCCCCTCACCTGGTGAGCACAGTACGACGTGGGCAGCCGTTACCTGCAGACGTGGTCTGGATAATAAGAACTGTGAGTAAAGGCCCTGAACTGCATCACTGACTCCGTGTCGTTACTGCTGCTGCCCTGCACCATCACCCCCATCCTCCGCATACACTGCCCTGAGGCTATACTCCTCCCGTGGGGAGTTATGCTACGCTCTGCTGCACCCACAACACCAGCCTCAGTGGTCTGCCCTGTAGCGGCGGTTCACTCTGACCGCAATCCACGGGTGGCGTAGTCGGACATTTAAACATGAAAACCACATAAATAGTTCCGCCACTGGTTTGACCGCCCTGAGCCACGGAACTGGGTCGCCGCCACGAAGACTACAACCACCAGCATCCACCAAAAAGGGTCCGGCTCCGGGTGTCCCAAGGCCCAGGGGGTGCGTCAGAACATTTTCATCACCTTTCACAATCACCAATGGGACAAGGCAGGGATGTCCTCTGTCCCCTCTCTTATACATCCTAGTGACGGAGCACCTGCTCTCATCAATTCGCCATAACCCCAATATTAGGTGGATTGAGGTGGGAGGCACCGAGTACAAGTGCTCTCTATTTGCTGATGATGTCCTAGTATATATCACTCAATCACATATATCCATCCATGCTGTTATGGCTGAAATAGATCACTTTGTTACATGGTAAAATTTTAAAATCAATGCAGCGAAGTCTGAGGCCCTCGATGTCTCCCTCCCCAAATCCATATAGGATTCCATCCAGTCCAACTTTCCCTTTGCCTGGCCCTCACAGGGTATCAAATACTTAGGAATTCCTATTCATAGAGACCTCTCCCATCTATGTTATCTTAATTTTGGGCCCTTTATTGAACAACTCCATACAGACCACGGTTGGCAAGTTAGAACTGTAAGATTCACTACGTGAACCACTGGTGTTTTGTGGAAAAGCACATGTACACTGTGTTCCAAATTATTATACAAAAAGTGTTTAGGAGTGATAAGGGAAGAATTTGTTTGTTTGTCAGTTAAACTCATTGATGGTGATGTGTGTCAGGGCTCTTTATATCACTGTAAGCAATTGCAGACACCTGTGCTAATTAGTTTGGCAGGTGTGTCCAATGAAAGGCAAGACTACTTAAGAAGGCTGTCTCACATTATTAAGCAGCCTACATTTTCTGCCAAAATGGGAAAGAAAAAGGATGTGTCGGCTGCTGAGAAGCAACAAATTGTGGAGTGTTTAGGTCAAGGCATGACTACAATCAACATTGTGCGATGATCAGGATGAAGTGTCCTGGCAATCAAGAAGTATGTAGCTGATTCACAGTACACACGTGTGCGTGCTGATAAGGGCAAATTGAGGACTCTTTCCTACAGGCAATTACGTCAGGTTGAAAGAGCAGCGGCAAAAAAGCCTTGTCATAGCAGCAGACAAGTTTTTGAAGCTGCTTGTGCCTCCAACGTCCCCCGAACAACAAGATGCAGGGTCCTTCAGAGGTTTGCAGCTGTGCATGCGCCATCCTGTCGACCTCCTCTATCCACTTCACACAAGCAGAAACGGCTCCAGTGGGCCAAACATTACATGAAGACTGATTTCAAAACTGTTTTGTTCACGGATGAGTGCCGTGCAGCGCTCGATGGTCCAGATGGATGGAGTGGAGGATGGCTGGTTGATGGACACCCCACGCAAACACGGCTACAGCGCCAACAAGGAGGAGGTGGAGTAATGTTTTGGGCTGGAATCATGGGGAGAGAGATTGTCGGCCCCTTTAGGATCCCTGAAGGCGCTAAAGATGAACTCCATAATGTATGTGGATTTTCTCAAACAGCACTTCCTGCCATGGTTCAAGAAGAAGAACCGTGTATTTCACAGCAAGATCATTTTTCTGCATGATAATGCACCATCTCATGCTGCACATAAAACATCTGCATCTCTGGCTGATATGGGCATAAAAGGGGACAAACTTATGGTGTGACCCCCATGCTCCCCTGACCTCTACCCCATTCAGAACCTTTGGAGCATCATTAAAAGGAGTGTCTATGATGGCGGGAGGCAGTTCACATCTAAGCAACAGCTCTGGGAGGGTATTCTGTCCTCATGCAAAACAATTGAAGCAGAAACCATCCAAAACCTGACAAATTCAATGGACAAGAGAGTTCAGAAGCTCCTTACGAACAAGGGGTCCTATGTGAAAATGTAACATCACCTAGAATAAAGTTTTGAGTTGAAAACTGTTTGATTTCAGTTTCTAACAACCTGCTAATGCTTATAATTTCAAAAATGACCATTTTTTTGGTCTTTATTAAAATGAAAAGGTTGATCGAAAAGTTTGGGGGATCTAAGAGTGTGGCAACCCAGTAGTCATGATTACTTCGAATTCTGACAATATGAGGGTCATGCTGCAGGTAGTGCAGCAAGAAGGCACTTATGTGCCTTGCGCATCTCGGAGCCCCAAAATTATTTTCCGGGCTAGATGCAGCTAAAAATTATTTTTAATTTTAAATCTGGTGAAGCTTATTATAGATGGCCTAATAGGATCAGTGCTGCACACTGCTACAAAGCCCAAATTATTTTCCAGTCAAGATACAGATAAACATGATTAGTAATTTGAAAGCTTAAAACGGTTGGTAGGGTGATTTTAACCAATCATCAAGCTTTTACTCTCCCCAGGATGACACAGGGGTAGAAAAGTCGTTTCGGATCCATGATTTGTTCATCTTTATGAACGTGAGTCTGTCTACATTATCAGTGGAGAGTCGCGTGCGCTTATCTGTCAGCACACCACCAGCAGCGCTGAACACACGTTCAGACAGAATGCTGGCTGCGGGGCATGACAAGATCTCCAAGGCGTAAGTGGCTAGCTCCGGCCATTTATCCAGATTGGAAGCCCAAAAAGAGCAAGGGTCCAGTGACACAGTCGTGGCTTCAATGTTTACTTGGAGATACTCCTGTACCATCGTCTCTAGGCGTTGACTATGTGTCAGACTTCTTGTCTCCTGTGGCCTTGCAAAGGATGGGCTAAAAAAGTGGTGAAATGATTCCGCAAAATTGATGTTACCAGCAGATACTGTGGTTCTGTTACGGTTTGAGTGCTGAACACTTGACGGTCCCACGGTTGGCAAGTTGGAACTGTGAGATTCACTACGTGCACCACTGGTATTTTGTGGAAAAGCACATGTAAGATTCTGCAACAGTCTCTGCTGATACTCCTGCATGCGTGCATCCCTTTCTATGGCAGGAATAATTTCTGCAAATTTACTTTTGTACCGGGGATCTAACAGTGTGGCAACCCAGTAGTCAGGATTATTTCTAATTCTCACAATTCGAGGGTCATGTTGCAGGTAGTGTAGCAAGAAGGCACTCATGTGTGTTGCGCATCCAGGAGCACCAAGTCCCTGTTGTGTTGGTGGCGAGGTAACAATCATGCTTCCTTCCTCTGTCCGCTCCCCCCAACCTCGCACAACAGAAATGTGATCAAGGTCTCCCTCATCTGATGAGTCTTCCATCAGTTCGTCCTCCACTTCTTCCTGGGCTCCTGCACCTTCCTCACTAGTTTGGCTGCTACCATGCGCCCTGGTAAAACCATCTCCCCCACCCTCACATGCCTGCCGCCTTGGTGCTGCCGACCGTCTGGACCTTGCAGATGTTAGCCCTTCCGCATACAACTCCTCCTCCTCTACTTCCTCCACCTCCTCTTGTGCCACCACCTGACTCCGAATTCTGTTTAACATGTGCTCCAGCATGTAAATCACCGGAATAGTCATGCTGATAATGGCATCGTCAGCATTAAACATCTTCGTCGCCATTTCAAAACTGTGCAGAAGGGTGCATAGGTCCCTGATCTGAGACCACTCCTCCAGCGTGATTTGCCCCACCTCTGAATCTCGTTGGCCCAGGCTATACGTCAGAACGTATTGCACCAGGGCTTGTCGGTGCTGCCACAGTCGCTGCAACATGTGCAGAGTTGAATTCCACCGGGTAGGCACATCGCATTTTAGCCGGTGAAGTGGCAGGCCCAACGACTTCTGTAGAGATGTAAGTCGCTGAGCTGCGGGATGCGAACGGCGGAAGTGAGCACACAGCGACCGTGCCCTCTGCAGAAGGCCATCTAGTCTGGGATAGTGGGCTAAAAATTGCTGGACAACCAGGTTCAACACGTGAGCCATACAAGGCACGTGTGTGACATTGCCCCGGCGAAGGGCCGCACCCAGGTTTGCAGCATTGTCGCACACGGCCTTCCCTGGTTTCAGGTCCAGTGGAGACAACCATTCATGAAATTGGTTCTCCAGAGCTGACCACAACTCCTCAGCTGTGTGACTCACATTTCCCAGACATTTCAATGTAAAAACCGCCTGATGACGTTGAGCCCTACTGCCAGCATAGTAAGGAGGTGTGCAGGATCCCTTCTGCGCAGTTAGAAAGCTTGTGGCATGACCAGACAGGCTTTGGGTGCAGGTGGAAGACCGAGAGGAGGTTGAGGAGGCAGAAGCAGTGGAGGAACTTTGACATAAAGAGGATTGACGCACAACTCGTGGGGACGGCAAGACTTGGACAGCAGCCCCTTGTCCTGCTGTCACCATAGTTACCCAGTGCCCAGTCAGCGACATGTAACGCCCCTGTCCATGCCTACTCGTCCAAGTGTCTGTGGTGAAATGCACCCTGTCACACACAGAGTTTCTCAAAGAAGCGGTGATGTTGTGTGCGACATGCTGGTGGAGCGCAGGCACACCTTTCTTTGAGAAGTAGTGCCGACTGGGCATCTGGTACTGGGGCACTGCGACGGACATAAGGTCTCGAAAATCCTCTGTGTCCACCAGGCGGAAAGGCAGCATTTCTGTAGCCAAGAGCTTGCAGATGGTGAAATTCAACCTCTTAGCTTTCTCATGGCTAGGAGGAAATGGTCTTTTACTTGTCCACATCTGAGGGACCGAGGGCTGGCTATTGTGCTTAGACGGGGTTGATAAGGGTGTCCCCGGCAAACTGCCGGTCTGTGAGGAAGATGCAGGCGGACATGTTAGGTTGCCTTGATCCAAAGGTGGTGCTATCGATGTCGGACAGCGCTCAACACCAGCTGGTGTTCCCACCTCCAAAGAAAATGATGACCTGCCAATCACGCTGGCTGTTGCGGGTAAAGAGGTGGCAGGTCTGCGCCCCAAAACAGGTGTGACTGCTGTCCCCCCAGTCACAGAGGATGAAGAGGCCGCGGATGCACAAGATATGGCAGACGGTGATTGGCCCGGCCGGCTAGGCCGCATTGTAGCACACTGAGCTTCCCACTGCAACTTATGCTTCATGTCCATGTGCCGGTTCATGCATGAAGTACTCAAACTATGTATTTTTTGGCCTCTACTTAGCTTTTGCTGACAAATGTTACAGATAACACGAGTTGGGTCATCTTTATCGATCTGAAAAAATGCCCAGGCTATGCAAGGCTTAGCACCCATGCGACCTGAAGAGCCACCACGACTTGTGGTGAGAGGCAGAGTTGTGTTTGAGGATGCAGTTGTTGACGTGCTTCCAGTACTACGTCTCTGTCCAGGAAGGCGCAACCTGACCTCGTCGTCACTAGCATCTTCCTCCACCTCCTCTGCTGACCTCATCTCTTGGCTGACTGTGGGTTGACAGTAAGTGGGATCTCCGACCTCATCATCATCACCCTGTGCGTTATCACACCCGTCGTCCTCAGAGCCAACCTGTTCCTGCCCTGACAAAAAACTAAAGTTGTCGCTCCAATCAGGTATTTGAGTCTTATCATCGTCTTCCTCATTGTCTCCACCAACAGGAGTTACAGTTTGGGAATGAGGGTCTACATTATGGTCAGAACCTTCTGCGTCTGGTCCTGGATCCGACTCATAAAGATTCTGGGCATCAGTGCAGATCATTTCCTCGTCTGGATTCACAGAAGCGCTGGAGTCGACCTCTGATTCCCAGGCTATAGTATGAGTAAACAGCTCTGCAGACTCAACCATCTGTTCTACCTCATACTCAGACGGGCAGCTGGAGATTTGGGAGCTGTGAGGAAGCAAGTGCGATTGGGGTGACACCTTTGAGGACTGGAGTATTTGTGATGTTGAAGTTGATGTGGAGGAGAGACCACTTAAAGGAGCACTTGATATCCGTTGAAGCACCTGCTGTTTTTGTGCCTCATCTGGAATTTGTAGCGATTGGTGTGGCCGTAAGAAAGGGATCTTATCACATTGTCCGCTAAAAGAAGTAGACATTTTAGTTTGGCTGGAAGATGGTCTTTCTTCTGCAGATGTTACTGTTGCTTTAACACCTACCCCACGGACACAACCTTTTTTCCCCTTCCCAACACGCCTATTCCCCTTTCCACCAGCAGCAGGCCTTTTTCCACTCATTTTGGTGGTTAACTAATTCACAACTCTGGAGTTGTTTGCACAAAAAAACAATGGATGGTAACCGAGCAGAGCTGAGTGGCCAAACTGTGGTATTAGGCCAAAACTATTGGCTGGGTTAGATGCAGAAAAAAATTATTTTGAATTTGCAACCTGATGGAGGTCAGTATAGATGGACTAATAGACCAAGTCCCACACGCTGCTAGAAGCCCAAATATTTTTTCAGAGCTAGATGCAGAAAAAAATTATTTTTAATTTGCAACCTGATGGAGGTCAGTATAGATGGACTAATAGAACAAGTCCCACACACTGCTAGAAGCCCAACTATTTTTTCAGAGCTAGATGCAGAAAACAATTATATTCAATTTGCAACCTGCTGGAGGTCAGTATAGAAGGACTAATAGAACAAGTCCCACACACTGCTAGAAGCCCAAATATTTTTTCAGAGCTAAATGAAGAAAAAAATTATTTTTAATTTGCAACCTGATGGAGGTCAGTATAGATGGACTAATAGACCAAGTCCCACACACTGCTAGAAGCCCAAATATTTTTTCAGAGCTAGATGCAGAAAAAAATTATTTTTAATTTGCAACCTGATGGAGGTCAGTATAGATGGACTAATAGACCAAGTCCCACACACCGCTAGAAGCCCAAATATTTTTTCAGAGCTAGATGCAGAAAAAAATTATTTTTAATTTGCAACCTGATGGAGGTCAGTATAGATGGACTAATAGACCAAGTCCCACACACTGCTAGAAGCCCAAATATTTTTTCAGAGCTAGATGCAGAAAAAAATTATTTTTAATTTGCAACCTGATGGAGGTCAGTATAGATGGACTAATAGACCAAGTCCCACACACCGCTAGAAGCCCAAATATTTTTTCAGAGCTAGATGCAGAAAAAAATTATTTTTAATTTGCAACCTGATGGAGGTCAGTATAGATGGACTAATAGACCAAGTCCCACACACTGCTAGAAGCCCAAATATTTTTTCAGAGCTAGATGCAGAAAAATATTATTTTTAATTTGCAACCTGATGGAGGTCAGTATAGATGGACTAATAGACCAAGTCCCACACACTGCTAGAAGCCCAAATATTTTTTCAGAGCTAGATGCAGAAAAAAATTATTTTTAATTTGCAACCTGATGGAGGTCAGTATAGATGGACTAATAGACCAAGTCCCACACACCGCTAGAAGCCCAAATATTTTTTCAGAGCTAGATGCAGAAAAAAATTATTTTTAATTTGCAACCTGATGGAGGTCAGTATAGATGGACTAATAGACCAAGTCCCACACACCGCTAGAAGCCCAAATATTTTTTCAGAGCTAGATGCAGAAAAAAATTATTTTTAATTTGCAACCTGATGTAGGTCAGTATAGATGGACTAATAGACCAAGTCCCACACACTGCTAGAAGCCCAAATATTTTTTCAGAGCTAGATGCAGAAAAAAATTATTTTTAATTTGCAACCTGATGGAGGTCAGTATAGATGGACTAATAGACCAAGTCCCACACACCGCTAGAAGCCCAAATATTTTTTCAGAGCTAGATGCAGAAAAAAATTATTTTTAATTTGCAACCTGATGGAGGTCAGTATAGATGGACTAATAGACCAAGTCCCACACACTGCTAGAAGCCCAAATATTTTTTCAGAGCTAGATGCAGAAAAAAAATATTTTTAATTTGCAACCTGATGGAGGTCAGTATAGATGGACTAATAGACCAAGTCCCACACACTGCTAGAAGCCCAAATATTTTTTCAGAGCTAGATGCAGAAAAAAAATATTTTTAATTTGCAACCTGATGGAGGTCAGTATAGATGGACTAATAGACCAAGTCCCACACACTGCTAGAAGCCCAAATATTTTTTCAGAGCTAGATGCAGAAAAAAATTATTTTTAATTTGCAACCTGATGGAGGTCAGTATAGATGGACTAATAGACCAAGTCCCACACACCGCTAGAAGCCCAAATATTTTTTCAGAGCTAGATGAAGAAAAAAATTATTTTTAATTTGCAACCTGATGTAGGTCAGTATAGATGGACTAATAGACCAAGTCCCACACACTGCTAGAAGCCCAAATATTTTTTCAGAGCTAGATGCAGAAAAAAATTATTTTTAATTTGCAACCTGATGGAGGTCAGTATAGATGGACTAATAGACCAAGTCCCACACACCGCTAGAAGCCCAAATATTTTTTCAGAGCTAGATGCAGAAAAAAATTATTTTTAATTTGCAACCTGATGGAGGTCAGTATAGATGGACTAATAGAACAAGTCCCACACACAGCTAGAAGCCCAAATATTTTTTCAGAGCTAGATGCAGAAAAAAATTATATTCAGTTTGCAACCTGATGGAGGTCAGTATAGATGGACTAATAGAATGATGCTATGCCCAAAAGATTTTACTTCACTAGGTGCAGTAAAAAAATTGGTATTCTATACACAGGTGTTATATCTTGCAACACAGATAGGCTACTCCACTGACTAACACACTCTGCAATAGGCCAAAAAGGATTAGCTTTGCTAGATTCAGCCAAATGCTGTGAAAAAAACTTGCACAGCACTGGCACAGACCTGCCTGGCAAAAACTGATAGGAACTCATGTAACCTAGTCCTGAAAAGGACTCCAATTACAATTAGTCTTTACTCCCACAACCTATCTATTTAAGAGCACAGACCTCCCTGATAAAAGTCGTAGGAAATGCTGTAACCTAGTCCTTAAAAGGACTGCAATCACAACTATTCCCTACTCCCAAGCTATCTGTATATTTGTGCGAAAATTGGCTTGAAATTAACAAGGTATAGCACACACAGCAACAGCGGTGCCGTCTAACACGCAGCTGCAGCAGTGAGAAAATGGTGGCGACGGGGAAAATGGCTTGGTCTTATAGGGCAAGGACATGTGACATACACTGCCAATCACACATGCCCTTGCTTGTGTGAAAAAAAGCACTTCGCTCCGTGTGTGTGACGCGCCCCTGGGCCTGTGTCGCGCTGCGTTGCGCACGCGGGAGCTTACCCGGAGCCGGATCTGTTTAGGGTTGTAGTCTCGTGGCGGTGACCCGGTCCGTGCCCAGGGAGTCAAACTGGACGGCAGTCTGTTAGCGGTAGAAAATGGTTGATGACTACGCCACCCGTTGAATGCAGCCAGGGGGCTGCTGCTGCAGGGCAGACCGCTGAGGCCGGTGGAAGGATGGTGCAGCGTGATAGTATAACCCCCAACGGGAGGGGTATGGCCTCAGGGCAGCCGACGTGGATGATGGGGGTAGCAGGAACCACTCAGAGACGGTATGGTAGCATTCAGGGTCTTTACTGGTAACAACGATAGACCCTCCCGGAGTACTTGCTAGCGAACGGGGCCTGGTCAGTCCTTGAGCAGATGGGACTCCCCTGGCCAGGCATAGTTGTAGGCCTCCCAAGCTGACTGTACTCTTCTGGCTACCTTGCTAGAAGCTGATGTAAGTAGCCCACGTCCCTGAGTGTACCGTGTGGTGCTCACCCGTATGGCCGGTGACTCGGGGCCTTCTAATGGCTTCCGCTCCACGATGGCGGTGCTGGTCCCACGCGTGTGACCGGGCCTTCGGGCTTCTGGGCCAGGGGACCTGAAATCCCCTGCCTGACGGATTCTGCTGCTGGGTAGAAGTTAGTCCCCACAGCCTCGGACTCCGGGTCCGGTAAAGAATCTTCTTAGTCAGGGCGAGCTCTTTAGCTGCCAGCCCCTGACTCCTTGTGACTCTGCTGCTTCCTATGCTGCTCTTGTCTCTACTCTTCCTGGACTCACTAACCCTGCCTCAGCCCCGGGTTTATACAGGGGAAGTTCTTCCCCTCCCAAGGCTGGGCAGGAGGTGTGGCATGCACAGGATCCCTGACCAAAGGACCTCCCACCTGCTCTCAGACGTAATATCTCTATCACTGTGACAACCAGACCCCTGGGGTGTCACACTCCCCCCTAGTGAAATTTAGTACTCCGGGACTAAACACTTTTTAGAAAAATATAACAAGGTATATCAAAGAACAATAAAATACAATAAGGAAACACAATAAGATGGTCACGGATGTCCGCAACCGGGTGCAGTCTTTGAAGAAAAGCAAAGGTGTCCATTTCACCAACACAGGGAGACGTAACCAGGTAGGGGTCTGTCCTACCCCGAGTCCTTAACAGTCTCTAGTCCATCCTGGGTTACGCTCCAACTATATACAAAGGATTCCCGGTAAATCCACCGAAGACTCCTAAAAACAACTAGAAACACAAAATTACACACAAGCAACAATAAACAGGTAAACATTGTAAAACAACTTAAACATTTAGATCCTCCAACGTGCGGGTAACTGGCCTCTAGTGGCCCTAGTGGACCTACGGAGCTGACTGTCTGGCCCTGAACTACAGGGTGTAGGAGCTGTCAAGGGTAAACTGGGCAGCTGTCTACCGGCTCTTTGTCTCACTAGGGGTACGGCAGGCTCACTATAAGCAGAGGGTGGATTCTCCTGTTCCGCTTGGGTGGAGTCTTCTGCCTCCTGGACCGGCTGCTCTTCCAGCTCTACCCGTTGCTCCGTAGGTTCTTGGGATGATGGTTGGAGGAAGGTGAGTACGGGTACCACAACTGCACCATTGACTTGAGTCCAAGACCGAGGGAAGTCCCCAAGCACGGTACTAACCATATCTTCCCTTTCTTCCACGGGTCGATGGTCTTCCTGTTCCTCCTCAGGGTTCCTCAGTTGTTCGGGGCACTTCTTCAGGTGGTCCCGGGATACAATGGCTGTGGTTTCCCCTCCGTCTTTACTGATGGTACAGACCTTCGGGTTCTCGTGGCTTGAGGGCAGTACGGTGTACGGGTCCTTCTCCCACTGGTCGTCCAACTTGTGGAGCCGTCTCTTCCTCTTCAAGACCTGCTCTCCGGGTACCAGGGGAACAGCGGGAGCATACTGGTTGTAAGTCTTCTCTTGTCTTTCCCTAGCCTGACAGAGACTTCGCTCCACGCTCTCCTGTACTTTCCGGTACTGCTGCTGCCTCTCTGTGTCCCAGTCTGTTTCTGGTGAAGTGTCCTCGGGCGTCAGGACTCCCATTTCCAGGTCAACAGGTAACTTACCAGGTCTTGCCCTCATTAGGTAAGCCGGGGTACAGTTGGTGGAACCTACCGGGATGTGGTTGTATAGGTCCACCAGATCGGGCAACTTCTCAGGCCACAGACTGCGTTCTTCCAGGGGCAACGTTTTTAGAAGATCCATTACCACCTGGTTCATTTTCTCACAAAGTCCATTAGTTTGCGGATGGTAGGGTGTCGTCCTTATCTTCCGGCAGCCATACAGATTGCAGAATTCCTGGAAGACCTCCGCTTCAAAGGCAGGTCCCTGGTCCGTCAGCACTTGGTCCGGGTACCCGTGTGGACGGCAAAAGTGCTGCTGGAAGGCTCTAGCTGCTGTTCGAGCCGTTAAGTCCTTGACGGGGACGACAACCAGAAACCGGGAGTAATGATCCACGATGGTTAACGCGTAGACGTAGCCACTTCTGCTGGGGGTCAGTTTTACATGATCCAAGGCTACCAGTTCCAACGGTTGCCGGGTGACGATGGACTGCAGGGGAGTCTTCTGGCTGGCCCGGTCCTTCCTTCTCAGATTGCACGGGCCACAGTCTCTGCACCACTTCTCGATGGTTCCCCTCATGCCTACCCAGTGGAACCGCTCGCGCAGCAGGAACTCCAGCTTTTTCCACCCGAAGTGTCCAGCTCCGTCGTGGTATGCCTCCATCACCATGGCTGCGTCTCTTCGTGGCACCACTACTTGCCAGAGTAGTTCATGCGTCCTGGAGTTAACCATTCTGCGGCACAACTTCCCCTTGTAAAGGAACAGTCGACTCTTCTCTGCCCATAGTTGTTTGGCTTCCTCTGGAGCGTCTGATTCCAGGCTAGCCTCCGGGCGAGTCAGCATCTCCTTCACCAGTCGGACGGCAGGGTCGCTGTCTTGCGTTTCCGCCCAGTTGTAGTGAGGTAAGGGGTTCAACGTAGCAGCCTGCTTACTCCTTACCCGGTGGGAATACTGGATAGTCCCATGACGGTGGAACGCAGGGAGTTCAACTTCTTCCAGTCCCTCCGGATCTTCTCCTCCGTCCGGCAGGTTGGGCATCCTGGACAGGGCGTCCGCGTTGGTATTGGAGCGCCCTGCCCGGTATTTAATTGTGAACTCGTAGTTGGACAGACGGGCCATCCACCTCTGCTCCAGGGCACCGAGTCTTGCCGTGTCCAGGTGTGTCAGCGGGTTGTTATCCGTGTATACGGTGAACCGGGAAGAAGCGAGGTAATGCTTAAAGCGCTCGGTGACTGCCCATACCACGGCCAGGAACTCTAGCTTAAATGAGCTATAATTCTCGGGATTCCTTTCGGTGGGTCGCAGTTTTCGGCTGGCATAGGCGATTACTCGCTCTTTCCCCTGCTGAATCTGGGACAGTACGGCTCCTAGCCCGACATTACTGGCGTCGGTGTAGAGGATGAAGGGCTGGCTATAGTCCGGATACGCCAAGATTTCATCCCCCGTGAGGGCCATCTTCAGCTGGCGGAAGGACTCTTCCTCTAGCTCTTCCCATTTGAAGGGCGGCTTCTGGTTCTTGGCCTTCCGGGACTGGCCTATCAGGAGGTCCTGCATAGGCGCCGCCTTTTTGGTGAAACCGGGAATAAACCTTCGGTAGTAGCCTACCGACCCTAGGAACTGCCGCACTTCTTTTACGCTGGAAGGGCTTGGCCATCCTTTGATTGCGGTGATCTTATCGGGGTCGGGAGCCACTCCGTCAGCGCTCACCACGTGTCCCAGGTATTGCACCTTTGGTTTCAGGAGGTGACACTTGGAGGGTTTCACCTTTAGGCCGTAACTCGCCAGAGCTTCGAACACCTCCGCCAGGTGTTTCAGGTGGTCCTCATAAGTTTTGGAGTATACGATGACATCGTCCAGGTACAACAGGACCGTCTCGAAGTTTCTGTGGCCCAGACAGCACTCCATTAATCGTTGGAAGGTTCCTGGGGCGTTGCAGAGTCCGAACGGCATGCAGGTGAACTCACTAAGTCCCATCGGGGTGGTGAATGCGGTCTTCTCCCGGTCCGCCTCTGCTACAGGAACCTGCCAGTACCCGCTAGTGAGATCCAAGGTAGAGAAGAAGTTAGCAGATCTTAAAGCAGCCAATGACTCCTCTATCCTTGGTAAGGGGTACGCATCCTTGTGTGTGATACGGTTGATTTTCCGGTAATCTACACACATCCTCATGGTGTTGTCTTTCTTTTTGACTAAAACTAGTGGGGCTGCCCAGGGGCTACAGCTATCCCGGATTACCCCAGCCTCCTTCATGTCTCTAAGCATCCCCTTGGCGTGTTGGTAATGTGCAGGGGGTACGGGTCGATACCTCTCTTTTATGGGAGGATGATCTCCCGTGGGGATGCGGTGTTCTACCCCCTTGACTCGCCCGAAGTCTAACGGGTGTTTACTAAACACTCTCTCATACTCTTGAACCACCCGATAGACTCCTTGTTTCTGGTGTGAGGGAGTGGAGTCAGTACCCAGATGTAGTTGCTGACACCAGTCCTCCATGTCTTTCTTAGAGCCGTTACCTTCCTCCGGGTGAGATGGAGGCAAGGGTTCCACAGATTGTATAGAATTTTGATTAGTGGTATATAATTTGGCTAGCGTGGCATACCGGGGCAGGTACACTTCCCTCTCCCCGATATTTATTATGCGAACGGGCACCCTCCCATGGCGTACATTGACCACCCCCCGTGCTGTCAAAATGGTGGGCCTACTGTCTGAGTAAACTGGTTCTACCATTGCCTGGTAATCTCTACCTCTCAGACCAATAGCTGCCTGGCACCAAATCATCATTTCACTTTTTGGGGGCATGGCAATAGGAAAAGGGTCACACATTCTTACGCTACCAATCTCACCGCCGGAGAGTTCCACTTGTTGCCGTTGCATCAGTGCCCGGATCTCTTTCTGGAGCACCCGCTGCTCGCCGGAGCTGGCATTCTTGGCAACCTGCTGTAAAAGGAAAATCACCTCTGCAAGACAATTTTCAATTACATTAGTTCCTAGAGTTATTTTTGGGTGACTCTCATGTTTGTCAATATCTACAATGATCAGTCCCTGTGCGGCCAGTTCGACTCTACCAATTTTGATGGTCACCTCTTTAAATCCGATCTGTGGCACGGGCTGACCATTGCTGGCGATGATACTCAAGTCGTCGTCAGGGTAGCGGGTAATATCCGAGTCATTCCAGTACTGCTTGAAGAGCACGTACGGGATGGTGGTGACCTGTGACCCGGTGTCCAGTAGGGCACTCATGGGAATGCCATCCAGTACCACAGGCAAGACTGGACGTCCTCCCACATATCTGTCGCGCCAGTTCGATGGGCCTGGTGATCTTTTTCCTGGGGGTTGGCCCTCTACCCCAGGTTGTGCCCGTTTAAAGAACAGTACCTTTCCATATGTCCGGGTTGATTGCAGCGGCGGCAGATGGGTCGTCCGTCCTCGCTGTATCGGTCACTGGGTCTTCCTCTGGCCGGTGGGGTCCTCCTTGGTCGACGCCACGGGATGTCCTCCGGTCCGGATGCCAGCTGGATCTTCCCTGGAGTGGAAACCTGTAAAGACTGCACAGTTCGGGTTAGCGCAGCAACGCTTTTAGCTAGCTCTTGGACCTGATGGTGTAGGTCTGGAGCCGGGTCATTGTCCAAAGCCTGCGCATCAGCTCCCACAGGCCCTGCTGACAAGGGCGCCGCCTCCTGGTAGTAAGTGGTAGTGGGGCGTCTGTGGGTCACAACGCCACCTGGTGCCGGTTCTCGGAGCACCCGGATGGCTCTGTCCTTGAACTGTGCAAATTCTAGATGAGGGTCCTGTAAGGCCATTGCCCGCAACTGGGTGCGGTGGGCATTGCAATATAAACCCTCTATAAATTGTTCGGTCAACAGCCTGTCCTCGTTTCCCACTCCATTAGGGTCGGTCTGCTTAATGGCCCTCAGGGCCTCTTGTAGGTTGAGTGCATAGTCCCTTATACTCTCATGCGCTCGCTGCTTGCACCCGTAGAATCTAAGTTTAATCTCGGCTGAGGTGCGGGTATCAAAGGTGTCCTTCAGCCGGGTTAGTATCCCTGCGACAGTCTTCCTCCCAGGTGGCCAGGATTTTACTTCCCTTTTGGCTGCCCCAGTTAGTTGGGCAACCAGGATGCTCACTTTTTGCTCTTCTGTGAGGGGGTACACCTGGAAGAGGCTATCCAGCTTTTCTCTAAAGTCATGCAGGGTATGTGACTCCCCTGAGTACTGGGGTAGCCAAGCTGCTCCCGGGATATAGGGCATGGTGAAGGGCATAACTGCAACAGCGGTAGCGCTGGCGGGGGTTGAGGCAGTGGAGCTCTCCTCCGTATCCGACATCTTCCTCCCCCCTAGTGGACCGTGGCCTACCTTGCGATGATCCTGTTCCGTAGGCCGCGGCTCCGCAGTGGATCGTCAGGGTTGAGGACCTTCCGTCGCGCTCCTGTGACGTCGGCGTCTGCTGGGCTCCTTCCAGGACCTTACGCAACGTCCGGACGTGAGGCGGGGCTTCAGTTCTCGCGCGCTTTCGGAGTCCACGCCCCTCTTCTTCCCGCGCGGCGTCCTCAAGATGGCGTCCAATGGCGGGAAAACTCCACGGATGGCGGGAAGAAGGCTGAAGATGGCGCCGGATGGCGGGAAACTTCACCGATGGCGGGAAGAAGGCTGAAGATGGCGCCGGATGGCGGGAATCTTCACCGATGGCGGGAATCTTCACCACTGGTAAGTTTGAACAGTCTTTGCTTTTCAGGCACGCAGTACCCGGTGGTTGCGGGCACGTGATCCTGCCGACTACGCCAAAGTTGACGCGCCCCTGGGCCTGTGTCGCGCTGCGTTGCGCACGCGGGAGCTTACCCGGAGCCGGATCTGTTTAGGGTTGTAGTCTCGTGGCGGTGACCCGGTCCGTGCCCAGGGAGTCAAACTGGACGGCAGTCTGTTAGCGGTAGAAAATGGTTGATGACTACGCCACCCGTTGAATGCAGCCAGGGGGCTGCTGCTGCAGGGCAGACCGCTGAGGCCGGTGGAAGGATGGTGCAGCGTGATAGTATAACCCCCAACGGGAGGGGTATGGCCTCAGGGCAGCCGACGTGGATGATGGGGGTAGCAGGAACCACTCAGAGACGGTATGGTAGCGTTCAGGGTCTTTACTGGTAACAACGATAGACCCTCCCGGAGTACTTGCTAGCGAACGGGGCCTGGTCAGTCCTTGAGCAGATGGGATCTCCCCTGGCCAGGCGTAGTTGTAGGCCTCCCAAGCTGACTGTACTCTTCTGGCTACCTTGCTAGAAGCTGATGTAAGTAGCCCACGTCCCTGAGTGTACCGTGTGGTGCTCACCCGTATGGCCGGTGACTCGGGGCCTTCTAATGGCTTCCGCTCCACGATGGCGGTGCTGGTCCCACGCGTGTGACCGGGCCTTCGGGCTTCTGGGCCAGGGGACCTGAAATCCCCTGCCTGACGGATTCTGCTGCTGGGTAGAAGTTAGTCCCCACAGCCTCGGACTCCGGGTCCGGTAAAGAATCTTCTTAGTCAGGGCGAGCTCTTTAGCTGCCAGCCCCTGACTCCTTGTGACTCTGCTGCTTCCTATGCTGCTCTTGTCTCTACTCTTCCTGGAGTCACTAACCCTGCCTCAGCCCCGGGTTTATACAGGGGAAGTTCTTCCCCTCCCAAGGCTGGGCAGGAGGTGTGGCATGCACAGGATCCCTGACCAAAGGACCTCCCACCTGCTCTCAGACGTAATATCTCTATCACTGTGACAACCAGACCCCTGGGGTGTCACATGTGCGCTGCTGATAGGCTGACAGATTGCACCTCCCCACTGCAAATGCGGGAAAGAGAAAAAAAAATGGAGATCTTCATTGTTCCTGCAGAGATCCATCCCCTGCCCCTCCCCCCGCCCCGCTGTACACTCAAACTGCGTATTAACATTAATTTTCATCATTACTGAGAAAAAATCCAGTTATGATTTTGGTGCACGAACAGTTATCGAACATAACCTCGAACAGCCGAATTTTTCTCAAATTGTTCGTGTTCGCAGACCGGCTCGAACACCGCCCAAAACAGCTCGAATTTGAGATTGGCGAACAGTTCGAGTAGAACAACGCTCATCTCTACCCAGGATCCCAGCGCTGCAAGTCTTCAGTGCTAACCACTGATCCAATGTGCAGCCGCTCACCCTCTAATATCTAACAGGCTGGAGAAAATTGCACCTACTGCCACTCTATCTTCATCTCCTTTGTGAGAAATGTATTTGGGCAGCCACTCAGTCTACCAAATAAAATTCCTGAGAAGGAAATTGGGGATGGCTTCGCTACTGTTACTGGGGGCAGTGCTAATACCATGGCGTCGTACCATAGTTTGCTGGAAATATTCCAGGCTGGTAGGAGGCAAGCAAATTCCCGCAGAAAAGTACCAGCAGTAATGTTCAGGGACCCGCGCTTGTAGAAGACGGAGACAACACCGGGAGAAATAGTGACGGCTGGGGACCGAGTATGGACACGAGGCATGAGGCATGAGGTTGTGAAAAACTTCCGCCTCCACGAGCCTAAAAGGCCACATTTCAAGTGAAAGAAGCTTTAGAGGACTTCCTGTGAGAAATGACACGCAGGGTAGATAGAGTTTCCCTCTATACCAGTCCTTTCACCGAGCTAAATACAACTGTCAGCAAAAAGTTGTAGACTGGCTCCATAACATCCCTGGCCACATTCACCTGTCCACGTGTTTGTGGTTAGGCGGTCCTTCCCAGTAAGTGCACTGGGGAGGGCACGGGTAATGTTGTGGGACCCATGCTTGTGGAAGGCGGAGGCGATATCGGTAAATATAGTGGCGGCTGGGGACCGAGTATGGACACCCGGCTGCCGCCGCCTTGAGGTTGTGAAAAGCTTCCGCCTCCACAAGCTTAAAAGGCCATATTTCAAGTGCAAAAAGCTGCCCAGAAATCTGGCAGTTTAGTGTTGCGGCCTGTGGGTGGGTGGCTGGCTGGCTGCATACTTGCACTTGCATTCCAAGTAACAGAAAACTAAGCAGATGGTGGCCTCTATCATCATCATGGCCTCACCTCGGTACTATGAACTCTCCTGAAGGAGAAGCCAGGGCCCGCAGGAGTATCCGGTTCTCTGGTGGGCCCGTCCAACCCTGCCGAAAAGCAGCCCTGGCTAAGAAAAGTGTGGGGGAAGGTTCCCGGACACTCTATGGCTGCTTTTTTAATGTGGATCGGCCATGCTTATGCATGTTATTTCTCAAACCGCATTATAGATCAGGCCATTGTCCAACTCTGTATTCAAGAAATTAAATGAGCAAAGAAAGATGTGTGTGTGTCAAAGCACCACCGACAAGGGCGAGTTGATGTTGGACGGGCTGCCATTGCTTCAGCAACAAGCTGCATTACAGAACTTCCTGTGAGAAATGACACGCAGGATAGATACGGTTTCCCACTATGCCAGTCCTTTCACCGAGCTAAATACAACTGTCAGCAAAAAAAGTTGTAGACTGACTCTGTACCGTCCCTGGCCACATTCACCTGTCCACGTGTTTGTGGTTAGGAGGGCCTTCCCAGTAAGTGCACTGGGGAGGGAACGGGTAATGTTGTGGGACCTGTGCTTGTGGAAGGCGGAGGCGATACCGGGAAAATAGTGGCGTCTGGGGACCGAGTATGGACACCCGGCTGCCACCGGCATGAGGTTATGAAAAGCTTCCGCCTCCACGAGCCTAAAAGGCCACATTTCAAGTGCAAGCAGCTTTCAAAAATTTTGCAGTATAGTATTGCAGCCTGTGGGTGTGTGGGTGGCTGGCTGCATACTTGCGCTTGCATTCCAAGAAATTGGGTAGGGACAACTGAACGCTGCAGTGGGACAAGGACGTGGACGGTGATTGTTGCAAGTCTGCAATGACAGGTTCATGGCGGGAGGCATCTTCGCATGCGCCAAGGATCACTTATGATGGGCACACTTTTAGGCAGTGACCTGGGAGTCAGAGATGGTTCCAGAGGTCTTCCCCATGCTGTTCCCATGACTTTTCAGCACTGTATGCATGTGTCTGATGATGTGTCACACAGCACATGGTCAGATAAGGTTGTAAAATGTTAAAATGAAATTTCCTAGTGAATGCATTTGTCTTGGTTGAAAGCAGTGCAAAAACGCATCAAAAACGCTACGTGTGAACATAGCCCAAGGTGTGGACGAGTATTTTTGTTTTTGGTTATCTATTTTGCTTTATATACATTGTACATGTCATGGAAAGGATGTTCCTTAACATATTTCCCAGGAAAATCCATTTTGGTTTTGTTTTGGTATGTTTTATTGTGAGTCCGTAAAAGTGGCGTAATACCTCTGACAACGTTGTTGACAGAAGTGACCAGGGAGTCATAAATGCTTCCAGGGGTCTTCCCCGTGCTGTCCCCATGTCATTTGAGCACTGTTCCCATAGATTTGGGCAATTTTTAGGCCATCTGCAGACCGCTGGGGGAGCCGCCTGAAAAATGCTCGAGTTTCCCATAGACTTACATTGGGGTCGTTGCTCGGGTCGAGCACCCGAGTGTTCCAATTTGCTCGACCTGAGCAACGAGTACCCGAGCATTTTAGTGCTCGCTCATCACTAATGAACACAGCATTCTTTACAGCACAGTGAGATGGAGGGGGAGGGGGGGGGGGTTCTGAGGGAGATAATCCCTGTGACACCATTTCTTCCAGTCCTTATCTTTCTGCCTGACAATACTCTGCACTGCTAGTTCAGGAACTCTACCTGACCTTCACTCCTGATTTGAATACTTTTCACTTGCAGGGGTGCTTCTGTAAGATACAGAACACACACACCACCTTTCTCTTCGGCTCCAGCCAGACAGTAAACAACTTCCCCACAATCCCCCTGGGGCTCTGCTAAAACACTCCCCTTCTCCTATGACAGTATTAACCCCTCTAGTTGCTGGATGCTTCTGGAGCACAACACTTCCTCTCTCAAGGGCTTGTGTTATTTCTAATAGTCACTGAATGCTTTTAAAGCAACAGCACTACTTCTGCATGTCACATATATCTGTAGCTTTGTCGCAATAAAAGGAGGGGGGCCCATACACACTTCTTGCACAGGGGCCCCAAGCTGTCAGTGTCCGCCCCTGTGGCACACACATCACACACTTGTACACGGCCCACACATGCTGCACAACAAATACTCAGTAGATACACACATTACACACAGCACATGTATGAAGGACAACAAACATTCATATAAACACATACAAATCTCTCACAGACAGCACACACTGCACACACCTCACATACACACTGCTTTACGCTGAAGGGAATGAAGATGTTCTTCACTATGAGCTGCAGCTTCTCCTGCTCACAGCAGCACTGTCCCAGCAGACACCTCCCTGCCCTCTCCTCTGCTGGTAGGCTGCCAGGAGCAGGGGGAGGCAGCCAGGAGCAGGGGGAAGGCTGCCAAGAGCAGAAGGAGGCTGCCAGGAGCAGAAGGAGGCTGCCAGGAGCAGGATGAGGCTGGCAGGAGCAGGAGGAGGCTGACAAGAGCAGGCTATCAGGAGGAGGCTGGCAGGAGGAGGAGGAGGCTGGCAGGAGGAAGCTGGCAGGAGGAGGCTGGCAGGAGCAGGCTGGCAGGAGGAGGCTGACAGGAGCAGGCTGGCAGAAGCAGGAGGAGGCTGACAAAAGCAGGCTGGCAGGAGCAGGAGGAAGCTGACAGGAGCAGGAGGAAGCTGGCAAGAGCAGGAGGAGGCTGGCAGGAGCAGAAGGAGGCTGACAGGAGCTGGAGGAGGCTGGCAAGTGGAGGCTGGCTGGAGGAGCCTGACAGGAGCAGTAGGAGGCTGACAGGAGCAGGCTGACAAGAGCAGGAGGAGGCTGGCAGGAGAAAGGTCAGGCTATCAGGAGCAGGCTGGCAGGAGGAGGCTGACAGGAGAAGTAGGAGGCTGGCAGAAACAGGAGGAAGCTGGAGGGAGCAGAAGGAGGCTGGCAGGAGCAGGAGGCTGGCAGAAGGAGGCTGACAGGAGCAGTAGGAGGCTGCAGGAGGAGGCTGGCAGGAGCAGGAATGCAGGAGCAGAAAGAGGCTCACAGGAGCAGGAGGAGGCTGGCAGGAGCAGGGAGGAGGCTGACAGGAGCAGGCTGGCAGGAGCCGGAAGAGGCTGACAAAAGCAAGCTGGCAGGAGCAGGAGGAGGCTGGCAAGAGCAGGAGGAGGCTGGCAGGAGCAGAAGGAGGCTGACAGGAGCTGGAGGAGGCTGGCAGGTGGAGGCTGGCTGGAGGAGCCTGACAGGAGCAGTAGGAGGCTGACAGGAGCAGGCTGACAAGAGCAGGAGGAGGCTGGCAGGAGAAAGGTCAGGCTATCAGGAGCAGGCTGGCAGGAGGAGGCTGACAGGAGAAGTAGGAGGCTGGCAGAAACAGGAGGAAGCTGGAGGGAGCAGAAGGAGGCTGGCAGGAGCAGGAGGCTGGCAGAAGGAGGCTGACAGGAGCAGTAGGAGGCTGCAGGAGGAGGCTGGCAGGAGCAGGAATGCAGGAGCAGAAAGAGGCTCACAGGAGCAGGAGGAGGCTGGCAGGAGCAGGAGGAGGCTGACAGGAGCAGGCTGGCAGGAGCCGGAAGAGGCTGACAAAAGCAAGCTGGCAGGAGCAGGAGGAGGCTCACAGGTGGAGGAGACTGGCAGGAGCAGGAGGAGGCTGGCAGAAGGAGGCTGACAGGAGCAGTAGGAGGCTGCAGGAGGAGGCTGGCAGGAGCAGGAATGCAGGAGCAGAAAGAGGCTCACAGGGGCAGGAGGAGGCTGGCAGGAGCAGGAGGAGGCTGACAGGAGCAGGCTGACAGAAGCCGGAAGTGGCTGACAAAAGCAAGCTGGCAGGAGCAGGAGGAGGCTCACAGGTGGAGGAGACTGGCAGGAGCAGGAGGAGGCTGGCAGGAGCAGAAGGAGGCTGCCAGGAGCAGGAGGAGGTTGGCAGGTGGAGTCTGGCTGGAGGAGGCTGACAGGAGCAGTAGGAGGCTGGCAGGAGCAGACTGAGAAGAGCAAGAGGAGGCTGGCAGGAGGAGGCTGGCAGGAGCAAGGGCAGGGTGACAGGAGCAGGCTGGCAGGAGGAGGCTGACAGGAAAAGTAGGAGGCTGGCAGGAGCAGGAGGAAGCTGGCAAGAGCAGAAGGAGACTGACAGGTGCAGGAGGAGGCTGGTATGAGCAGGCTGGAAGGAGCAGGATGAGGCTGACAGGAGCAGACTGGCAGGAGCAAGGGGAGGCTGACTGGAGCAGGAGGAGGCTGGCAGGAGCAGGAGGAGGCTGATAGGAGCAGGAGGAGGCTGACAGGAGCAGGAGGAGGGCTCTCCCTCCCCCTAAGGCTCTGTGCAGGAGGACAGGAGCACCAGCAGTGAGCGCTTCTATCACTCTGATGGGGGAGGTTCAGTGGCCGCTGCTCTTGTCCTTGGCCATCACCAAAAGTCCTGAAATTCCCCAAACTGCAAGGACTGTAGTGACATCATGGTCACATGATCGTGATGTCACTACAGGTCCTCAACCAGTCTCTACATCAAAACCTTCACTGATAAACCTAATATCCGGGAAGCTCCTTCTGTAGCCACTGGTGGCCCCAAGGGAGTGGGGGCCCTAGGCAGATGTCTAGTCTGCCCTACCCTAATGCCGGCCCTGCCAGTGACCCTCTTACAATATATATATATATATATATATATATAAGTGCCAGATATTAGATACATGGATGTCCCCATCTGAGGTTGTTACATTTACTGTACATGATTTGCTGATCCAATTTTCTGTCTGTATATTTCATATTTTTTCTGATTCTTGTATCTTCTGTGAGCAGTTACATTGAGGAGATGGCATTCCCTGTAACCTATAGTTCATCATTCTTAATGGATGACCTTTAAGAAATCGCCATTGTATAGATAAATTGACAGCAGCGGGGGACAGGACATTTCTGGTGAATAATCATAAACCCACGGACTCGGACGGTGTCATTGTTATTACCTTAAGGAGCAGCGGCTTCCAGTGATTGAAGATTGTTAATAACTGACTCAAAATGTCAGGGAGCTGCGTAGTTAAGCCGGGGACCCTTAATGGCGAGCTCCATTCATTAATGGGGTCAGTGACTGCACCAGTTCACATCCTTGTGAAGAATGACTTTTAGGGCATGAATATTCCATGCTGCAACTGGAAGCAACTAAATGGTTAAATTCTTATGTGGTTTTGACAGTCCCTGGTCTGAATGGAGCAGTATTATTTTTCTTTAACTACTTAAAGTGAAGCTACCAACTGGAAATACCTTTTGTTTAAATCAGGCTTTTGTGTTTTTTTTTAAAGTCATAATAGTATTAAAAAAAATGAGTAAGCTTGCAATTTGCACATTGGCCATAGAGGATTTTTTAGACTCTAACTTCATGTTCTTTCAGGAAGAGTTTTCATCAGCCTCCTTATCATCAGAGTCAGGATAATAATAATAAGTAACACCAGGGCTGAGACAAAATATTTTGGTGACCTAGGCAGATGAAGCCAATGGCGCTCCCCCCCGCCCATCCCAAAGAAAAGGAATGAGTATGGGTCAGAGACTAAGGTAACAGGACCCCTAATGCACCTCCCTCCTCCCCCTCAGATGAGTTGGGTAACAATCTCTGATGACCACTTCCACTAGAATTGTTACCTTTTTCACACAAAAAAATGTCAGCAAAAGTAAAAAGAAAAAAAGTGGTGCACTTTAGGGATGTGACTTAACAGGGAGTGCAATTTCAATGTTAGATCATTTTTTGTGGACCATTTACACAATAAAGGGGAAAAAATAACGAGATTCATCCCTGCCGTCCTATATTTTAAATGTCAAACCCAAAATTAGTCATGGAAACTAATATAGGGGCGGTTTGGTTTCAATTAAATCCAGCATTTGGCAGATACCCTTAAGGATAATAAACAGACCCCCATTATAGATAAAGGAATATCAGATGTTGTTTTGCATCCGTCATGCGACAAATACAGCTTGTACAAAAACGATGGTGCTTCTGGAGATGTATTCATGTACTGATGGAGATTCTCGTGACGTATTCCGATTCTAGTGACATATTCATGTAGTGATGGTTGTTCTGGTGCTGTATTCATGTAGTGATGATGATTATGGTGATTTGTTCATCACCAGAACCACCATTAGTACATGAATGCATCACTAGAATCACCATCAGTACTTGAATACATCAACACACCCACCATCAGTACATGACTACATCACCAGAACCAGCATCAGTACATTAATATGTCACCAGAACCACCATAAGTATATGAAGACATGACTAAAACCAACAGTACTTGAATACAAGAACCAAGCTTAGTATCATATAAACCTACAACTGTTGTTATTAACAGCCATAATCAGAATGCGGACCATACATGAACCACAGTACTGATGAGAATTAGTCAGTATCACAAATAAACATTTACATCCAGGTACCTTATTGGTGACATCTTCTCTGGAGCCGTCTCTTTCTTTTTATCTCCATCTTTTCTAAATGCCATGATGACTTTTCACAGCCACAGCTCGTCTCTGCAGATCCCCTCTCCTCCAGTCTTTTGCAGCATATCCCCCCACACAGTGCCCTTAAAAAAGGAATGTTTACTAAAATGCCCTCTGCATAAAAATATCTGTCCATACCGTACCCTAAATAAGCCTCCGATGGTATATGGCCTCCACACTGTCTACCATTATCAGCTATAACCGCCACACCATCCGCCATTATGAACCACGGTCTATACCATGGCTGTCCCCTCTATAATATTCCATTACACTCTCTATATCTCCACACTGTCCGCCCACAAAGCTAACCCCTCTCCATGTTGTGTCTGCATTTCACGCTGCCCCCTCTCCATATCCATAGATTTTATGCTCCACCTGCACAGCCCCTCATTTTATGGAAAAGTAATATAAAAGAATTAAAAAAAATTCAGCAGTTTTTTTTCCAAAATGTGCCCCCCTCGGGAAGTGCCCTAGGTAGTTGCCTACCCTGCCTATCCCTTGACCTGGCCCTGGGTAACACCTCTATACACAGCTGGTAACACACTATCCACCATTCACAATAGGTGATGTCACAGCTCACCTCCTCCTCCTCCTGTACAATGACTGATAACACCACTATGTACAGTAGATAACACAGGATTCACCTTCACAATAGGTGATGTCACAGCTCACCTCCTCCTCCTCCTGTACAATGACTGATAACACCTCTATATACAGCTGATAACATATGATCCACCATTCACAATAGGTGATGTCACAGCTCACCTCCTCCTTCTCCTGTATAATGACTGATAACACCTCTATATACAGTAGATAACACAGGATCCACCATTCACAGATGTCACAGCTCACCTCCTCCTTCTCCTGTATAATGACTGATAACACCTCTATATACAGTAGATAACACAGGATCCACCATTCACAGATGTCACAGCTCACCTCCTCCTTCTCCTGTACAATTACTGATAATACCTCTATATACAGCTGGTAACACAAAATGCACCATCCACAATAGGTGATGTCACAGCTCACCTCCTCCTCCTTCTGTACAATGACTGATAACACCTTTATATGCAGTAGATAACACAGGATCCACCATTCACAATAGGTGATATCACAGCTCACCTCCAACCACTTCCTTCATATTGACCTTTGCATATGCTCTTTAGATGTTTCAAAAGAAAAGTGTTACGCACCTGTCTTGGTGAGGTTCCTTCTCCTTCCCCTATGGCCGCTGCTCTCTGCTGTGCTTCACGTTGGGTTTTACAAGTGGCACGGTGTGCCTCAGTAACATCATCTCCCTAGGCCTTTTAAGTCCCATTTGGACACTGTCTGAGCGTTAGGGTCTGCTCAATCTGCCGTATATTCTTTCATAATTGGTGGGAGGATAGGAGTAGTTGTCTCCGCTGCTGTGCTAGATTAAAAAAATCCAGAGGAAGTAATGATGGATTATACCATGCAGTTTATTCTCAACGCATTTCGAAGTTGAACCAACTTCATCAGGAGAACCACAATTTCCATTTTTCATCTCCTGATGAAGAAGCTGGTTCAATATCATAGATGTGCACTGCCCCATAGTATAACACTGGGCCGAGTGCGATAAAACATCACCTAGAAATCCAAGTCCTTGGTTCCTGTTTTGTCTCCCTGCTTCTGTGGCTTCCAACCAGTCCTGCATTGCTGGTTTGTCTTCTGTTCACAATGGCAGTTTTCTGAGTTCTCTTCCTACCACGTACCTGACAGCCTTCTGTGCCGACACCCAGGGTCTGTGTGTCCTTCACCTGAAGCTTAGTGGATCTGTGGCACCCCAGAGGGTCTGGTTGCCACAGTGGTAGTAATGCCATGTCTGAGAGCAAACAGGGGTTTCCTGGTCAGGAACACAGTACATGCAACACATCCTGGCTCCAGATCAGAAAGGGGAGGATCCTGCCCTTTATAACTGGGTATGGAGGCAGGGTTAGCAGAGTCTAGTGTCAGAAGTCGAGTTGTGGACACCAAGGAGTAAGGAGCCAGGGACTGGAGCTGGAGATAGCTCGTCCTAGCCAGAGTCTACAGAGAACCGGACACCGGAGTCCGAGGCTGTGGGGATTGCAAACCCAGCAGCAGATACCGCAGGACAGGAGATTGCAGGTCTCCTGGCCCCCATCAGAAGCCCGGAGGCTCAGCAGCACAAAGGGACCAGTACCGCCACAGAGGAGCGAGGAATCCACAAGGCCCGAGTTATCAGCCATACGGGTGAGCACAGCACGTTACACTCAGGGACGTGGGCTACAACACAGCTATAAGCAGGATAGCCAAAGAGCATAGTAAGAACGGCAGGCCTACAACTCCACCTGGCCAGGAGGACTCTATGCTTGCTCTCAGACGGACCGGACCCTTATTACTAGTCAGTACTCCCATGGGGCCTGTGTAATTGCCACCAGTAAAAGCCCTGGGACTTTACCACATTGACTCCGTGTGATTACTGACTACCTGCACCATAACCACCATCATCTACACACGCTGCCCTGAAGCTACACTCTTCCTGTGGGGAGTTACACTACCTTAGCTGCTATACCACCAGCTTCAGAGGACTGTTCCGCAGCGGCGGTTCCTATAGACCGCATTCCACAGGTGGCGTAGTTGGACATTAACACTTATACCCAAATACTACCCCTTTGGTTTGACCACCTGGGTCACGGACCGGGTCACAGCCACGGTGACTACAACCCACAGCATCTACCGGCCCGGCTCCGGGTACCCCAGGGGGCGCGTCAGATCCACCTCACAAAGTGAGCCTAACAAAAAGATAGGACTAGGGATGAGTGAACCCAAATGTAAAAGTTTGGGGTTCGTACCGGATACTTAGTGTTTGGCGCCAAACAGTGAATATGCACATCCCCTGGAAGCCCGTTGAGAAGACTGGAGTTACGGGAGGAGAGAGAGAGGAGAGAGGGAGGAGAGCATGAGAGGAGATATTGAGAGAGAGAGAGGGTGGAGAGAGAGAAAGAGAGGGTGTGAAGGGGGGAGGCACAGGGCCGCTGCTGACACGCTGTGGGCCGGAACTGAGTTCTCTTCGCCCCGTGTCCCCTGTTCTATAAAGGTCTGAGAGTGGAGTGTATTGTGTGATGGAGGATTTTCTGTACTCTCTGTTACATTGTCCATGGGACCGGAACCGGCTTCAAACAAGACAGGAGATCTTAGATCTTAGATCACTTAAAGTGAAGCTACCAACTGGAAATACCTTTTGTTTAAATCAGGCTTTTGTGTTTTTTTTAAAGTCATAATAGTATTAAAAAAAATGAGTAAGCTTGCAATTTGCACATTGGCCATAGAGGATTTTTTAGACTCTAACTTCATGTTCTTTCAGGAAGAGTTTTCATCAGCCTCCTTATAATCAGAGTCAGGATAATAATAATAAGTAACACCAGGGCTGAGACAAGATATTTTGGTGACCTAGGCAGATGAAGCCAATGGCGCTCCCCCCCGCCCCCCCCCGCCCATCCCAAAGAAAAGGAATGAGTATGGGTCAGAGACTAAGGTAACAGGACCCCTAATGCACCTCCCTCCTCCCCCTCAGATGAGTTGGGTAACAATCTCTGATGACCACTTCCACTAGAATTGTTACCTTTTTCACACAAAAAAATGTCAGCAAAAGTAAAAAGAAAAAAAGTGGTGCACTTTAGGGATGTGACTTAACAGGGAGTGCAATTTCAATGTTAGATCATTTTTTGTGGACCATTTACACAATAAAGGGGAAAAAATAACGAGATTCATCCCTGCCGTCCTATATTTTAAATGTCAAACCCAAAATTAGTCATGGAAACTAATATAGGGGCGGTTTGGTTTCAATTAAATCCAGCATTTGGCAGATACCCTTAAGGATAATAAACAGACCCACATTATAGATAAAGGAATATCAGATGTTGTTTTGCATCCGTCATGCGACAAATACAGCTTGTACAAAAACGATGGTGCTTCTGGAGATGTATTCATGTACTGATGGAGATTCTCGTGACGTATTCCGATTCTAGTGACATATTCATGTAGTGATGGTTGTTCTGGTGCTGTATTCATGTAGTGATGATGATTATGGTGATTTGTTCATCACCAGAACCACCATTAGTACATGAATGCATCACTAGAATCACCATCAGTACATGAATACATCAACACACCCACCATCAGTACATGACTACATCACCAGAACCAGCATCAGTACATTAATATGTCACCAGAACCACCATAAGTATATGAAAACATGACTAAAACCAACAGTACTTGAATACAAGAACCAAGCTTAGTATCATATAAACCTACAACTGTTGTTATTAACAGCCATAATCAGAATGCGGACCATACATGAACCACAGTACTGATGAGAATTAGTCAGTATCACAAATAAACATTTACATCCAGGTACCTTATTGGTGACATCTTCTCTGGAGCCGTCTCTTTCTTTTTATCTCCATCTTTTCTAAATGCCATGATGACTTTTCACAGCCACAGCTCGTCTCTGCAGATCCCCTCTCCTCCAGTCTTTTGCAGCATATCCCCCCACACAGTGCCCTTAAAAAAGGAATGTTTACTAAAATGCCCTCTGCATAAAAATATCTGTCCATACCGTACCCTAAATAAGCCTCCGATGGTATATGGCCTCCACACTGTCTACCATTATCAGCTATAACCGCCACACCATCCGCCATTATGAACCACGGTCTATACCATGGCTGTCCCCTCTATAATATTCCATTACACTCTCTATATCTCCACACTGTCCGCCCACAAAGCTAACCCCTCTCCATGTTGTGTCTGCATTTCATGCTGCCCCCTCTCCATATCCATATATTTTATGCTCCACCTGCACAGCCCCTCATTTTATGGAAAAGTAATATAAAAGAATTAAAAAAAATTCAGCAGTTTTTTTTCCAAAATGTGCCCCCCTCGGGAAGTGCCCTAGGTAGTTGCCTACCCTGCCTATCCCTTGACCTGGCCCTGGGTAACACCTCTATACACAGCTGGTAACACACTATCCACCATTCACAATAGGTGATGTCACAGCTCACCTCCTCCTCCTCCTGTACAATGACTGATAACACCACTATGTACAGTAGATAACACAGGATTCACCTTCACAATAGGTGATGTCACAGCTCACCTCCTCCTCCTCCTGTACAATGACTGATAACACCTCTATATACAGCTGATAACATATGATCCACCATTCACAATAGGTGATGTCACAGCTCACCTCCTCCTTCTCCTGTATAATGACTGATAACACCTCTATATACAGTAGATAACACAGGATCCACCATTCACAGATGTCACAGTTCACCTCCTCCTTCTCCTGTATAATGACTGATAACACCTCTATATACAGTAGATAACACAGGATCCACCATTCACAGATGTCACAGCTCACCTCCTCCTTCTCCTGTACAATTACTGATAATACCTCTATATACAGCTGGTAACACAAAATGCACCATCCACAATAGGTGATGTCACAGCTCACCTCCTCCTCCTTCTGTACAATGACTGATAACACCTTTATATGCAGTAGATAACACAGGATCCACCATTCACAATAGGTGATATCACAGCTCACCTCCAACCACTTCCTTCATATTGACCTTTGCATATGCTCTTTAGATGTTTCAAAAGAAAAGTGTTACGCACCTGTCTTGGTGAGGTTCCTTCTCCTTCCCCTATGGCCGCTGCTCTCTGCTGTGCTTCACGTTGGGTTTTACAAGTGGCACGGTGTGCCTCAGTAACATCATCTCCCTAGGCCTTTTAAGTCCCATTTGGACACTGAGCGTTAGGGTCTGCTCAATCTGCCGTATATTCTTTCATAATTGGTGGGAGGATAGGAGTAGTTGTCTCCGCTGCTGTGCTAGATTAAAAAAATCCAGAGGAAGTAATGATGGATTATACCATGCAGTTTATTCTCAACGCATTTCGAAGTTGAACCAACTTCATCAGGAGAACCACAATTTCCATTTTTCATCTCCTGATGAAGAAGCTGGTTCAATATCATAGATGTGCACTGCCCCACAGTATAACACTGGGCCGAGTGCGATAAAACATCACCTAGAAATCCAAGTCCTTGGTTCCTGTTTTGTCTCCCTGCTTCTGTGGCTTCCAACCAGTCCTGCATTGCTGGTTTGTCTTCTGTTCACAATGGCAGTTTTCTGAGTTCTCTTCCTACCACGTACCTGACAGCCTTCTGTGCCGACACCCAGGGTCTGTGTGTCCTTCACCTGAAGCTTAGTGGATCTGTGGCACCCCAGAGGGTCTGGTTGCCACAGTGGTAGTAATGCCATGTCTGAGAGCAAACAGGGGTTTCCTGGTCAGGAACACAGTACATGCAACACATCCTGGCTCCAGATCAGAAAGGGGAGGATCCAGCCCTTTATAACTGGGTATGGAGACGGGGTTAGCAGAGTCTAGTGTCAGAAGTCGAGTTGTGGACACCAAGGAGTAAGGAGCCAGGGACTGGAGCTGGAGATAGCTCGTCCTAGCCAGAGTCTACAGAGAACCGGACACCGGAGTCCGAGGCTGTGGGGATTGCAAACCCAGCAGCAGATACCGCAGGACAGGAGATTGCAGGTCTCCTGGCCCCCATCAGAAGCCCGGAGGCTCAGCAGCACAAAGGGACCAGTACCGCCACAGAGGAGCGAGGAATCCACAAGGCCCGAGTTATCAGCCATACGGGTGAGCACAGCACGTTACACTCAGGGACGTGGGCTACAACACAGCTATAAGCAGGATAGCCAAAGAGCATAGTAAGAACGGCAGGCCTACAACTCCACCTGGCCAGGAGGACTCTATGCTTGCTCTCAGACGGACCGGACCCTTATTACTAGTCAGTACTCCCGTGGGGCCTGTGTAATTGCCACCAGTAAAAGCCCTGGGACTTTACCACATTGACTCCGTGTGATTACTGACTACCTGCACCATAACCACCATCATCTACACACGCTGCCCTGAAGCTACACTCTTCCTGTGGGGAGTTACACTACCTTAGCTGCTATACCACCAGCTTCAGAGGACTGTTCCGCAGCGGCGGTTCCTATAGACCGCATTCCACAGGTGGCGTAGTTGGACATTAACACTTATACCCAAATACTACCCCTTTGGTTTGACCACCTGGGTCACGGACCGGGTCACAGCCACGGTGACTACAACCCACAGCATCTACCGGCCCGGCTCCGGGTACCCCAGGGGGCGCGTCAGATCCACCTCACAAAGTGAGCCTAACAAAAAGATAGGACTAGGGATGAGTGAACCCAAATGTAAAAGTTTGGGGTTCGTACCGGATACTTAGTGTTTGGCGCCAAACGGTGAACATGCACATCCCCTGGAAGCCCGTTGAGAAGACTGGAGTTACGGGAGGAGAGAGAGAGGAGAGAGGGAGGAGAGCATGAGAGGAGATATTGAGAGAGAGAGAGGGTGGAGAGAGAGAAAGAGAGGGTGTGAAGGGGGGAGGCACAGGGCCGCTGCTGACACGCTGTGGGCCGGAACTGAGTTCTCTTCGCCCCGTGTCCCCTGTTCTATAAAGGTCTGAGAGTGGAGTGTATTGTGTGATGGAGGATTTTCTGTACTCTCTGTTACATTGTCCATGGGACCGGAACCGGCTTCAAACAAGACAGGAGATCTTAGATCCGGATTAACAGGTTCACTTTTACTGTACACTTCTTTTACACATGGCTGTAGCATACAGATTAAGACATGGTCTCTTGTTAATGAAGTACCCTTGGTTATGTGACTTTCCAGTGTTCGTTCTCATCCTCTCCTGAGACCCAACATCCTCTGCGACCCAGCTGAGAATCTCCCCATGAGGGATATAGAGGCCTTCTTCTGAGCACCTCTTGTAGACTTTAAGCCCAGGACTGTGCCAGGATCCAGATCGAGTATCAAACATGTCCTCATTCTGCTCAGAAAACTTGTGCTGATAAAACACTTTCTCCACCGCTGTATCTGCTGCTGAAAGCTGTCACCCTGTCCATTCAGCCTTCCTTCTCCACTCCACTCTCTCTTGTACAAGACCTGCACCGGTCCCGTTCTATAAGGGACACAGAACTCGGGTGTCCATGTCATAGACTACACCCTGGCAGACTCTCTGCCTAACTGACTGCAACCCAGAAAATTGTTTTCTATAAAACTGTTCTAACCCCTCACAACTAATGATGTATTCCCTGCATTTAACTATCTAAGGTCAAAGTAATGTAATGTAAACTATATCCCTACCTAATGTATGGTTTCCCTAGTGGACAGACCTCCTGCAGCCCAGGGATGGCCTTAGGCAAAGTCTATAGGAGAATTGGAATATAATAATGGCCACAACAAATAAAACACAGCAAACATCTTTATCACATAACTTATAATGCATATATTTAACATAAAACGTTAACTCACTTGACCCTTGTTGACACAGCGTCTTCTCAGCCCACCACCCTCCTACAGGTGAGAGGGAGAGGAGAGAGAGAGGGTGAGAGAGGAGAGAGAGAGGGGGAGAGGAGAGAGGGAGGGTGAGAGAGGAGAGAGAGAGAGGGAGATAAAGAAGAGGGGGAGTGAGAGAGGGGATAGAGAGGGGGAGGGAGAGAGAGAGTGGGGAGAGAAAGGAAAGAGAGAGGGGGAGAGGAGAGAGAGGGTGAGAGAGGGGGAGAGGGGAGAGACCGGAGAGAGAGAGGAGAGAGAGAGTGGAGGGGAGGGGAGGGGGAGAGGAGAGAGAGAGGGAGAGAGAGAGGAGAAGAGGAGCGAGAGAGGAGAGAGAGAGAGGGAGAGAGGAGACAGAGGGGGAGAAGAGAGATAGGGGGAGAGAAAGGAGAGAAAGAGGAGAGAAAAAGGGGGGGAGAGAGAGAGAGGGGGAGGGCGAGAGGAGAGAGAAAGGAGAGAGGAGGGGAGAGGAGAGAGAGGGGGAGAGAGAGAGGAGAGAGAAGAGAGAGGGGGAGAGAAAGGAGAGAGAGGGGGAGAGAAAGGAGGGAGAGGGAGAGAGAAAGAAGAGAGGGTGAGAGGAGAGAGAGATGGGGAGAGAAAGGAGAGAGAGAGGAGAGAGAGAGGGGGAGGTAGAGAGTATGTAGCACCCTGAGGGTTCGGCTGCTACAGGGGTATTGCACCTCAACCCAGAGGTGTGATATTCCACTCCCGGGTAAGGAAGGAGTGTGGAACTGAGCTCGGTAGGCTGCATGCACTACACACATCCCATTTCCGAGGAGCAGACCGACGGTACTCCCACTTAGAAATGTGCAGGTACGACCGAGTCTGTTCCTGGCTGGAGTGGGAGGGGGGTGGTACATCCCAAGTAGTGTAGGGGCAGATAGGGGGAGCAGCCTGGGTAAAGATAGGAGCTCATTGGGTGCTGGACACCTGAGCTCACACATAGAGGGTGTATATAAGGTGGGCACCAACAAAGAACAGGGTCAGTTGCAGAGAGAAAGTCAGCGAGCAGAGGAGAAGAGAGACCCAGAGTGAGAGAGGAGAAAGAAAGAGAGACCCAGAGGGGGAAACAGAAGAAAGGACTCTAAGACCCCAAATTAAATCCCCGGGTGAAGAGTCGGCATCAGGGTACCGGAACCCAAGCTGGTGGGGGCAAAAACACTCCCCAGCCAGAGACCGGAGACCGTGGGCAGCGTTTGCCACGGCCACCCACCACATCCACCACGAAGGCATACCACGTGGAGGGTCAGGGAACCCGAGGCCAAGGGTCTCCCAACAGAAGGCCCGAGGGAGCTGGACCTGGGTGGATCAATAGTGGGGACGGCCAGAGAAAGGACAGAAGGAGAGCTCAGGGTCACGCTCCGGCTTATTTGGGGGTTGGCTGGATCCAGAACCTGGTGGACGCAGCACGGCTCGGGAGGTCACTCGAAGCTGGAGTGACCAGAACATCAGCAGTGAGTAAACATCCTAAACTGCATAACCCGACTCTGTCTCTGATTGCCGTCTACACTGCATCACCACAACTCCCATCCTCTGCACCTGATCCCCCTGAGGCTATACCCCACCCGTTGGGGGTTATACCATCAAAAGCTGCACATATACCATCAGCCTCAGCGGACCCTGCTGCAGCGGCGGCCATAGTGACCGCAATACAACGGGTGGCGTAGTCGACATTAAGAACTTGATAACATCTGTAGGACTGCCACATACAACTCAGTTTGACACCCTGGGCACGGACCGGGTCACAGCCACTCGGAAGACTACAACTCCCATCTGATCCGGCTCCGGATATTCCCCCTAAAGAATATGGCCCAGGGGGCGCGTCAACTTTGGCGTAGTCGGCAGGATTACGTGCCCGCAACACCCGGGTACTGCGTGCCTGAAGAAAAGATCGCATTTACCTCAAAAAGAAGTCTCCTGCCGGTTCCGGAGGGTCCCCGCCATCGGACCCCATCACCAGTCGATTCCCGCCGGTTGTCCGCCATTAACAGCGTTTTCCCGCCATCTGCAGAGTTTCCCGCCACTGGGAAGCGATTCCCGCCATTTCCAAAGGTTTCCCGCCTTGGAAGAGCGGACGCCATTATGGGCGTGCCAGAGGGTGGCGAGAGGCCACCTCCCATCGTGGGCCAGGACCGAAAATGGCGCCAAAAGTGGAAACCGCCCCCACCAACAGAGACTGTGATGCTAGAGGTGTCTGTCAGCGTGAAAGAACCGCCCCTGGAGCTGACAGTCACCCAGTGGCCCCGGGACCGCCCTCGAAGTGGGAGGAGACGAAAGAAAAGAACAAAGATGGGTGCCGCCTGGAGCAGTCTGGAGCGAGCGCACCCGGAGGCAGGAAGCCTGGAGAAGAGTAGCAGCAGAGAAGCTCACCCGGAGATGGCGAGAGAGCAGAGCAGCACCGGCCCGCTGGCCAGGAGCCTGCTGGAAGAAGAGCAGAGCAGCACCGACCCGTTGGTCAGGAGCCTGCTGGAAACCACGACCCCACTAGGCCTAGTGGAGGTCCTTGCACAGCTCCCCCGAGACCGGGAGTGTGCACAGACTGCCCTGGAGGGCCTCGCACGGAGGATGGCCCGGGTACAGCGAGAGACATTGGCGGAGTGGAGCCAAGAGATGGCCCAGCAAACCAAGACCCGGAGCACGCCAGCCAAGATGAGGAGACAGACCGCCTCTGAGGATGGCGCGGGAGGACCCAAGGCCGGAGACGGCGCCGAGAAGGGAGCCGAACGCATGGAGGCAGGTAAAGGGGACGTCTATACCCCAAACCGGGAAACCGCTTACCTGCCCCAGCTCCCCGTCGCAGAGCCCGAAAGTCCCTCTGCTGTGCCCGAAAACGCCATGTCACCGACGCAGACTAGGCCCCAACCGGAAGCCGCCGCCGCGACCCCTGTGACGCCATGCGCAACGACCCCGAGCGTGGCAAAACAGGAAGTAACACCAGCCTGGTCGCAGGGCCTAGAATTCCCGGGCGTCGCATCCCCAACAGCACCCCCTACCTCCGCGGAGCCTCCGGCCTGGCCGCAAGGCCAGGTAGCCCAGGGCGCCGCCGTCCTAACGGTGCCCTTCACCTTCCAGGTGCCCCAGGCCTGGCCGCAAGGCCTGGGCAACCCGGGCGCCACCACCACCGCGCCCGCACCCGTAAAACCAAGGGTGCCGCGTCTGGGAGAGGACTTGTTTGCCCAGCACACGTGGCCGGACGGGCAGCCTTTCATCTGGCCCCAGGAATATTATGGACTGGAGCGCCAGAGGAGGGTTGGGGCCATGTGTGCACCCCTGATTCCGGCTCCGAAGCCCGTGATAAGGATCTCGCCCCCGCTTGAAGAGACCCAATTTGAGTGGGACCCCACCGGAGAAGATCTAATGGGGTTCACTCAGGAAACCAGGGCAGCTGCAGCAGAGCGTGCTGAGTGCTGCCGACAGCAGCTCGAGGAGTTTGCGAGGGAGCGGAGAGAGAGGCGGGTCCGGGAACAACAGGCCCAAATAAGGAGCGCCGAGCAGAAGAGCCGAACCAGGAGGGACCCCCGTGCAGCGCACAGTCCCCGCACCACCGGGACTGTAATAAAGTTTAACCTGCAGCACGGGTGGGGCTTCATCAGAGACCACAACACCCCCGGCGACGTCTTTGTCACGCGCAGAGATGTGGAGTCCCATCTGCCGGAGGGGCACAGAGGTCGTGACCTTTATATCGGGGACGAGGTCACCTTTACCCGGCACAAGTGTGCCAAAGGACCTTACGCCCTCCATGTGCATCGCCTGACAGAGGAGGAGCTGCGATGTGAGGAGGAAGAGCAAGAGGATCCGGATGGGTCTGAAGCTGAGATCCCCAAAGAAAGAGCAGGAGGACGCCGTCGCTAAGTACAGCGGAGCAGGTGCTGTAAATAGTTACCCGATCGGGGTATAAAGAAACTGTTACTGCAAATATAGTCCCCGTTGGGACCAGCTGAGTGAACTGTTTACCCGTTTACCCTTAATCCCACAGGCTGAGGACTGTGAGCAGCCATTCCCTTTCCCTCCTTAACTGGCCGAGGACTGAGAGCGGCCATATCCCTGTATATAGTTGCGCGTCCTAAAGCGCCCCCTACTGGTTTTACTGTAAAACCACCTTAAAGAAAAGACTGTCGCACTTTACCCGGTCACACGTTGCACAGTGACCGGAGGAGGAGCCAGAGGCGACGAGAATGTTTTATATATATATAATGTTTTATATGTTTTATATGTTTATGCAAAAATTTGTATGTTTTGGTGTTTTGTCTTACAGCCCGAGGACGTGCTGTGATTTACCAGGGGGGAATGTAGCACCCTGAGGGTTCGGCTGCTACAGGGGTATTGCACCTCAACCCAGAGGTGTGATATTCCACTCCCGGGTAAGGAAGGAGTGTGGAACTGAGCTCGGTAGGCTGCATGCACTACACACATCCCATTTCCGAGGAGCAGACCGACGGTACTCCCACTTAGAAATGTGCAGGTACGACCGAGTCTGTTCCTGGCTGGAGTAGGAGGGGGGTGGTACATCCCAAGTAGTGTAGGGGCAGATAGGGGGAGCAGCCTGGGTAAAGATAGGAGCTCATTGGGTGCTGGACACCTGAGTTCACACATAGAGGGTGTATATAAGGTGGGCACCAACAAAGAACAGGGTCAGTTGCAGAGAGAAAGTCAGCGAGCAGAGGAGAAGAGAGACCCAGAGTGAGAGAGGAGAAAGAAAGAGAGACCCAGAGGGGGAAACAGAAGAAAGGACTCTAAGACCCCAAATTAAATCCCCGGGTGAAGAGTCGGCATCAGGGTACCGGAACCCAAGCTGGTGGGGGCAAAAACACTCCCCAGCCAGAGACCGGAGACCGTGGGCAGCGTTTGCCACGGCCACCCACCACATCCACCACGAAGGCATACCACGTGGAGGGTCAGGGAACCCGAGGCCAAGGGTCTCCCAACAGAAGGCCCGAGGGAGCTGGACCTGGGTGGATCAATAGTGGGGACGGCCAGAGAAAGGACAGAAGGAGAGCTCAGGGTCACGCTCCGGACTTATTTGGGGGTTGGCTGGATCCAGAACCTGGTGGACGCAGCACGGCTCGGGAGGTCACTCGAAGCTGGAGTGACCAGAACATCAGCAGTGAGTAAACATCCTAAACTGCATAACCCGACTCTGTCTCTGATTGCCGTCTACACTGCATCACCACAACTCCCATCCTCTGCACCTGATCCCCCTGAGGCTATACCCCACCCGTTGGGGGTTATACCATCAAAAGCTGCACATATACCATCAGCCTCAGCGGACCCTGCTGCAGCGGCGGCCATAGTGACCGCAATACAACGGGTGGCGTAGTCGACATTAAGAACTTGATAACATCTGTAGGACTGCCACATACAACTCAGTTTGACACCCTGGGCACGGACCGGGTCACAGCCACTCGGAAGACTACAACTCCCATCTGATCCGGCTCCGGATATTCCCCCTAAAGAATATGGCCCAGGGGGCGCGTCAAGTAGAGAGAGGGGGAGAGAAAGGAGAGAGAGAGGGGGAGGAGAGAGAGGAGAGAGAGAGAGGGGGGAGAGAAAGTAGAGGAGAGAGAGGGGGAGAGAGAGGGGGAGAGGAGAGAGACAGGAGAGAGAGAGAGGGGGAGAGAAAGGAGATAGAGAGGAGAGAGTGGATAGAGAGAGGGGGAGAGAAATGAGAGAGAGAGGGGGAGGGAGAGAGTAGAGAGAGAAGGGGAGGGACAGAGAGAAGAGGGGGAGACAGAGAGAGAGGAGGGGGAGAGAGGGGGGAGAGAGGAGGGGGAGAGAGCGAGGAGGGAGAGAGAAAGAGAGGCGAGAAAAAGATTTTTTTTCCAGAACCAAAGTTTGGATCTCCATTGTTTTCAATGAGGTTCAGGTTCTGGTTCAAGTTTGGGTACAGTTCTGGTACCAAAGCCAAACTTTGGATTGAAGTTTGGGTTGGGTACCAGAACGCAAACTTCCACGATTCCATTTATTCCTAGATAGGACCAGAGTTTGTTTATTGCAGCTAATGGACTTCTGCATTTCTTCAAAGAAGTTAACTGTAGTTTAAAAAAAAAAAAACCCAGTGGTTAATGTGAAAATTGCCAGATTCTAATGGAAAAACCAAACCATTGCCAATTAAAAAAAAAAATACATTTAACACAAAAAGCCTGATTGAAACAACGGATATTTACTAATAATACTTTCTCATAAATAAAAGTTTGCTTCAGTTTCCATATTCTGAGAGCCATAACTTTTTTTTACTTTTGATTGATAGTGTTATGTGAGGGGTTGTTTTTTTTTTCTGTTTTTATTGCCAGCATTATGTGTGTTTACAACTTTGTTATCTCTTTTTACCTGTTTTTTTGGTGCTGATGTGACAAAAAAACACAAAACAAAAACAGCAATTCTGCTATTTTGATTTTATTTTTCTTTCAGCATTTACCTATGGGGATGCATATCACTGTATTTTATTATTACAATTGTGCACGTGTTAATGTTAACACCAAATATGTTCAATATTTTATTTTTTAGAGTTCACTTCTTGCATTACAGGGGGTGCTGGTGGAGGGTGCAGTTTTATATTTGTTGTTTTTTATATCTTTTATAAGTGTTTTTTTTTTATTAGTCCCCTTAGGGGATATAACTAAAATGTTATTATTGCAGTGTATTCATAGATGTAGTAATATGGCAGACATGATCCTTCAGCAGACCTCTTGGCTACCTTGACAATCCATTGGGACCTCTGTGGAAATGTAGCCAAGGGAATAGGAAGCTCCCGCGCCTAGTCATAGCCGTAGCTGTATAACTCAGCCAGCTCCTTGAGAAGGCTCAGCTCCTGAGCACGCACCATACGGGTACTGTACACATCCACCGTACATACAGTGGGTACGGAAAGTATTCAGACCCCTTTACATTTTTCACTCTTTATTTCATTGCAGCCATTTGGTAAATTCTAAAAAGTTCATTTTTTTCTCATTAAAGTACACTCTGCCCCCATCTGGACTGCAAAAAAAAACCAGAAATGTAGAAATTTTTGCAAATTTATTAAAAAAGAAAAACTGAAATATCACATGGTCATAAGTATTCAGACCCTTTGCTCAGTATTGAGTAGAAGCCCCCTTTTGAGCTAGTACAGCCATGAGTCTTCTTGGGAATGATGCAACAAGTTTTTCACACCTGGATTTGGGGATCCTCGGCCATTCTTCCTTGCAGATCCTCTCTAGTTCCGTCAGGTTGGATGGTGAACATTGGTGGACAGCCATTTTCAGGTCTCTCCAGAGATGCTCAATTGGGTTTAGGTCAGGGCTCTGGCTGGGCCAGTCAAGAATGGTCACAGAGTTGTTCTGAAGCCACTCCTTTGTTATTTTAGCTGTGTGCTTAGGGTCATTGTTTTGTTGGAAGGTGAACCTTCAGCCAAGTCTGATGTCCAGAGCACTCTGGAAGAGGTTTTCATCCAGGATATCTCTATACTTGGCCGCATTCATGTTTCCTTCAATTGCAACCAGTCATCCTGTCCCTGCAGCTGAAAAACACCCCCATAACATGATGCTGCCACCACCATGTTTCACTGTTGGGATTGTATTGGGCAGGTGATGAGCAGTGCCTGGTTTTCCCCACAAATACCACTTAGAATTATCACCAAAAAGTTCTATCTTCGTCTCATGAGACCAGAGAATCTTATTTCTCATAGTCTGGGAGTCCTTCATGTGTTTTTGAGCAAACTCTATGCAAGCTTTCATATGTCTTGCACTGAGGAGAGGCTCGCGTCGGGCCACTCTACCATAAGGGCCCGACTGGTGGAGGGCTGCAGTGATAGTTGACTTTGTGGATCTTTCTCTAATCTCTCTTCTGCATCTCTGGAGCTCAGCCACAGTGATCTTGGGGTTCTTCTTTACTTCTCTCACCAAGGCTCTTCTCCCATGATTGCTCAGTTTGGCTGGATGGCAAGGTCTAGGAAGACTTCTGGTGGTCCCAAACTTCTTCCATTTAAGTATTATGGAGGCCACTGTGCTCTTAGGAACCTTGAGTAATGCAGAAATTCTTTTGTAACCTTGGCCAGATCTGTGCCTTGCCACAATTCTGTCTCTGAGCTCCTTGAGCAGTTCCTTTGAGCTCATGATTCTCATTTGGTCTGACATGTACTGTGAGCTGTGAGGTCTTATATAGACAGGTGTGTGCCTTTCCAAATCAAGTCCTATCAGTTTAATTAAACACAGCTGGACTCCAATGAAGGAGTAGAACCATCTCAAGGAGGATCACAAGGAAATGGACAGCATGTGACTTAAATATGAGTGTCTGAGCAAAGGGTCTGAATACTTATGACCATGTGATATTTCAGTTTTTCTTTTATAATAAATTTGCAAAAATTTCTACATTTCTGTTTTTTTTCAGTCAAGATGGGGCGCAGAGTGGACTTTAATGAGAAAAAAAATGAACTTTTTGGAATTTACCGAATGGCTGCAATGAAACAAAGAGTGAAAAATTGAAAGGGGTCTGAATACTTTCCGAACCCACTGTATATACAGATGTCGCTAAGGGGTTAATATCCAGAATGTGGTTAGCTTGTATCCTCACTCTTCTTCGATCAATATTGATACAATGTATCACTACTCCATGATGATAATAATTCCACCGGTGTACAATGTATCAAAGTATTGTCACATTTAATAACCCCGGGAAATAACGGAATTGGAGAATCCAGTGTAACATGACGGAAGGGAAAAGAGAAATGTATTGTTTAATCCACAATTAATGCAGCGACGGAGCTGGGATCCGAGTCCGGGTTATTAAAACTGACGAGAGCGTCACCGCAGCCGGCGCCTTGCGCAGTTTGTCAGACCTTAAAATGAGTCTTCTTCGCTGTGATCTCATTCTTCGCTGTTTTCTCTTAATATCCCATCACATTTGAGAGTCTAATCCGTTGAACAAATGTGATCTTCAGAAGAGCAGAATCTATGCGGCAATTAAATGTGATGTATAGAAATGAGCTGTCAGGAGGAGCGGCCACTCGCCCCGCCGCACCCCGCCGCAAACACCGCAGATACATTCTGTCATTAGCTTCCATTTACGGCTTCTTTGTAGTCGCCGAGCTGAACGGGATTCGGATTGTTGCAATGAAATTGATTTTCTGGAGAATATTATTTGTGTCTTGTATGTAGGAAACGTTACCATGCGGGCAGATTTTACGTCATTCCGGATATTTTGTGGTGGATCGCGAAGAGTTAATCGGGTTAAAAAATGGAGAAACAAATATGGAAACTGCGCCCAAATAGGACCAGGGATCGTGTCTTCGGGCCCCTACGCTTGAATCGTATGGGCCCCAATGCAAAATCTCCAGCAGCTCTCCAACCATCACAGGTCGTTAATGGTATTTTGTTCCCATAGGCTCCAGGGCACTGGTGTGAATGAAGCCCTGCTCCCACTATAAGTCTGCCACAATGCAGAACCCAACCAAATCGAAGTTGGCCAACCTGACATCTCTGCCATTGACTGACACCCAATTCCTTAAAGTCTTGTTGTCCTGTAGGTTTACGGCCTCCCGTCATAGTATGCAGTGCTTTAGTTGGACAATCTGGACTACTGAATTAAATGGGTTGTGGAGGACTTTGATATCGATGACTTAATGGTTGGGATAGATCATCAATATCAGATTGGTTTGGGGGCCGACTCCTGGCACCACCACCCTCTGCATATTAATGACAGGGACAGAATATCACTGCTCCATACACCATGTAGTGGCCGTTCTTGGTACTGCAGCTCGGCTCTTATTGAAGTGAATGAGATCTGAGCTATCAGTACCGAAAATGACCACTATGTTGTATTTGGAGCTGTGGTATTCTGTCTCTTTTCACTGCTCACTTCCTGCTGCCAATTGATCGGAGGGGGTATCGGGTGCCGAACGTGATCACCTCTCCTAAAATTTGGACGGATTTAATTCTGACTGAATCGAGTAAATCTGCCCCAATAAAGTTTCCTTAGATCCTACACATGGACTGACGGTAGTGATAAGCGAGTATGTTCTGTTAACCTTTTCGCCGAGTATGCTCGGGCCGAGCTCCGAGTAGTTACAGCTGCTCGGTGATATGGTTGAATCGCTCCCATGATTTGCAACTGTTTGACAGCTTTATTACATGTGAAGAATGTCTATTTCTTACACATTCCTCCCATGTATTAAAGCTGTCAAACAGTTGCAAATCATGCACACGGGAGCGATTCAACCATATCACCCGAGCAGCTGTAAATACTCGGAGCTCGCCCGAGCATACTCCGAACAGAACAAACTCGCTCATCACTAGTCCTGACAGATACATTTTTCTCCCTTCATCCCCACATTCTGGAATATATAGAACCGCTGTACGCAGACCGGTCATCATTTGGATCAGGCTAGACATAGATTTCTGCTGTAATGAGAGATGTCTGCAGACGGCAGCTGCGTGTTATTCCTTTCTGTATCCTGAGACTTCGCCTAATTGTGCCAACCCTCAGCATGACAGGTGCGATCACACAATGGAGGTCTGGGGGATTTTCCTGTGTTGTGAATGAGGGAATTATTTTGCATGTAGTTGGTCCCAGCAGTGATTACAGCCGCCTTCTTGTGGATGGGGAAGATGTCCAGGAGGCATCAAGAATCGATCACAGTCAGGTCTGGAAATCCTGATTACTGAGAACAGAAATCCCTGTATCACGGGGAATTACAGATCATCTAAAGAGAAGACCAGAAATGGTTTTTGGTGGAATTAATTTGTATGAACTGGGACAATGAAAAGACATTTTGCAAACTTCACAATTATTTGTTAAAGGATTATTCCCATGTTCATCAATGGGTAATGTTGGGTAGTGATTGCAGGAACAAGAAGAGGATTAGTGAGGTCCGGGATCTGTGCGGCCGCTCATGTTCTCCTCCATGTCTGTATGGGGCTCTGTGCGGCCGCTCATGTTCTCCTCCATGTCTGTATGGGGATCTGTGCGGCCGCTCATGTTCTCCTCCATGTCTGTATGGGGCTCTGTGCGGCCGCTCATGTTCTCCTCCATGTCTGTATGGGGATCTGTGCGGCCGCTCATGTTCTCCTCCATGTCTGTATGGGGCTCTGTGCGGCCGCTCATGTTCTCCTCCATGTCTGTATGGGGCTCTGTGCGGCCGCTCATGTTCTCCTCCATGTCTGTATGGGGCTCTGTGCGGCCGCTCATGTTCTCCTCCATGTCTGTATGGGGCTCTGTGCGGCCGCTCATGTTCTCCTCCATGTCTGTATGGGGCTCTGTGCGGCCGCTCATGTTCTCCTCCATGTCTGTATGGGGCTCTGTGCAGTCGCTCATGTTCTCCTCCATGTCTGTATGGGGCTCTGTGCGGCCCCTCATGGTCTCCTCCATGTCTGTATGGGGCTCTGTGCAGCCGCTCATGTTCTCCTCCATGTCTGTATGGGGCTCTGTGCAGCCGCTCATGTTCTCCTCCATGTCTGTATGGGGCTCTGTGCGGCCGCTCATGTTCTCCTCCATGTCTGTATGGGGCTCTGTGCGGCCGCTCATGTTCTCCTCCATGTCTGTATGGGGCTCTGTGCGGCCGCTCATGTTCTCCTCCATGTCTGTATGGGGCTCTGTGCGGCTGCTCATGTTCTCCTCCATGTCTGTATGGGGCTCTGTGCAGCCGCTCATGTTCTCCTCCATGTCTGTATGGGGCTCTGTGCGGCCCCTCATGGTCTCCTCCATGTCTGTATGGGGCTCTGTGCGGCCCCTCATGGTCTCCTCCATGTCTGTATGGGGCTCTCTGCAGCCGCTCATGTTCTCCTCCATGTCTGTATGGGGCTCTGTGCAGCCGCTCATGTTCTCCTCCATGTCTGTATGGGGCTCTGTGTGGCCGCTCATGTTATCCTCCATGTCTGTATGGGGCTCTGTGCAGCCGCTCATGTTCTCCTCCATGTCTGTATGGGGCTCTGTGTGGCCCCTCATGTTCTCCTCCATGTCTGTATGGGGCTCTGTGCAGCCGCTCATGTTCTCCTCCATGTCTGTATGGGGCTCTGTGCGGCCCCTCATGGTCTCCTCCATGTCTGTATGGGGCTCTGTGCAGCCGCTCATGTTCTCCTCCATGTCTGTATGGGGCTCTGTGCAGCCGCTCATGTTCTCCTCCATGTCTGTATGGGGCTCTGTGTGGCCGCTCATGTTCTCCTCCATGTCTGTATGGGGCTCTGTGCGGCCGCTCATGTTCTCCTCCATGTCTGTATGGGGCTCTGTGCAGCCGCTCATGTTCTCCTCCATGTCTGTATGGGGCTCTGTGCAGCCGCTCATGTTCTCCTCCATGTCTGTATGGGGCTCTGTGCAGCCGCTCATGTTCTCCTCCATGTCTGTATGGGGCTCTGTGTGGCCGCTCATGTTCTCCTCCATGTCTGTATGGGGCTCTGTGCAGCCGCTCATGTTCTCCTCCATGTCTGTATGGGGCTCTGTGTGGCCCCTCATGTTCTCCTCCATGTCTGTATGGGGCTCTGTGCGGCCGCTCATGTTCTCCTCCATGTCTGTATGGGGCTCTGTGCGGCCGCTCATGTTCTCCTCCATGTCTGTATGGGGCTCTGTGCGGCCGCTCATGTTCTCCTCCATGTCTGTATGGGGCTCTGTGCAGCCGCTCATGTTCTCCTCCATGTCTGTATGGGGCTCTGTGTGGCCGCTCATGTTCTCCTCCATGTCTGTATGGGGCTCTGTGCAGCCGCTCATGTTCTCCTCCGTGTCTGTATGGGGCTCTGTGTGGCCCCTCATGTTCTCCTCCATGTCTGTATGGGGCTCTGTGCGGCCGCTCATGTTCTCCCCCATGTCTGTATGGGGCTCTGTGCGGCCGCTCATGTTCTCCCCCATGTCTGTATGGGGCTCTGTGCAGCCGCTCATGTTCTCCTCCGTGTCTGTATGGGGCTCTGTGTGGCCCCTCATGTTCTCCTCCATGTCTGTATGGGGCTCTGTGCGGCCGCTCATGTTCTCCTCCATGTCTGTATGGGGCTCTGTACAGCCGCTCATGTTCTCCTCCATGTCTGTATGGGGCTCTGTGCGGCCGCTCATGTTCTCCTCCATGTCTGTATGGGGCTCTGTGCGGCTGCTCATGTTCTCCCTCCATGTCTGTATGGGGCTCTGTGCGGCCGCTCATGTTCTCCTCCATGTCTGTATGGGGCTCTGTGCGGCCGCTCATGTTCTCCTCCATTTCTGTATGGGGCTCTGTGCGGCCCCTCATGGTCTCCTCCATGTCTGTATGGGGCTCTGTGCAGCCGCTCATGTTCTCCTCCATGTCTGTATGGGGTTCTGTGCGGCCGCTCATGTTCTCTCCTCCATGTCTGTATGGGGCTCTGTGCAGCCGCTCATGTTCTCCTCCATGTCTGTATGGGGCTCTGTGTGGCCGCTCATGTTCTCCTCCATGTCTGTATGGGGCTCTGTGCGGCTGCTCATGTTCTCCTCCATGTCTGTATGGGGCTCTGTGCAGCCGCTCATGTTCTCCTCCATGTCTGTATGGGGCTCTGTGCAGCCGCTCATGTTCTCCTCCATGTCTGTATGGGGCTCTGTGTGGCCGCTCATGTTCTCCTCCATGTCTGTATGGGGCTCTGTGCAGCCGCTCATGTTCTCCTCCATGTCTGTATGGGGCTCTGTGTGGCCCCTCATGTTCTCCTCCATGTCTGTATGGGGCTCTGTGTGGCCGCTCATGTTTTCCTCCATGTCTGTATGGGGCTCTGTGCAGCCGCTCATGTTCTCCTCCATGTCTGTATGGGGCTCTGTGTGGCCCCTCATGTTCTCCTCCATGTCTGTATGGGGCTCTGTGCAGCCGCTCATGTTCTCCTCCATGTCTGTATGGGGCTCTGTGCGGCCGCTCATGTTCTCCTCCATGTCTGTATGGGGCTCTGTGCGGCCGCTCATGTTCTCCTCCATGTCTGTATGGGGCTCTGTGCGGCCGCTCATGTTCTCCTCCATGTCTGTATGGGGCTCTGTGCGGCCGCTCATGTTCTCCTCCATGTCTGTATGGGGCTCTGTGCGGCCGCTCATGTTCTCCTCCATGTCTGTATGGGGCTCTGTGCGGCCCCTCATGTTCTCCTCCATGTCTGTATGGGGCTCTGTGCGACTGCTCATGTTCTCTCCTCCATGTCTGTATGGGGCTCTGTGCGGCCGCTCATGTTCTCCTCCATGTCTGTATGGGGCTCTGTGCGGCCGCTCATGTTCTCCTCCATGTCTGTATGGGGCTCTGTGCGGCCCCTCATGTTCTCCTCCATGTCTGTATGGGGCTCTGTGCGGCCGCTCATGTTCTCCTCCATGTCTGTATGGGGCTCTGTGCGGCCGCTCATGTTCTCTCCTCCTTGTCTGTATGGGGATCTGTGCGGCCGCTCATGTTCTCCTCCATGTCTGTATGGGGCTCCGTGCGGCCCCTCATGTTCTCCTCCATGTCTGTATGGGGATCTGTGCAGCCGCTCATGTTCTCCTCCATGTCTGTATGGGGCTCTGTGCGGCCGCTCATGTTCTCCTCCATGTCTGTATGGGGCTCTGTGTGGCCCCTCATGTTCTCCTCCATGTCTGTATGGGGCTCTGTGTGGCCCCTCATGTTCTCCTCCATGTCTGTATGGGGCTCTGTGCGGCCCCTCATGTTCTCCTCCTTGTCTGTATGGGGCTCTGTGCGGCCGCTCATGTTCTCCTCCATGTCTGTATGGGGCTCTGTGCGGCCCCTCATGTTCTCCTCCATGTCTGTATGGGGCTCTGTGCGGCCGCTCATGTTCTCCCCCATGTCTGTATGGGGCTCTGTGTGGCCCCTCATGTTCTCCTCCATGTCTGTATGGGGCTCTGTGCGGCCGCTCATGTTCTCCTCCATGTCTGTATGGGGCTCTGTGCAGCCGCTCATGTTCTCCTCCATGTCTGTATGGGGCTCTGTGCGGCCGCTCATGTTCTCCTCCATGTCTGTATGGGGCTCTGTGCGGCCGCTCATGTTCTCCCCCATGTCTGTATGGGGCTCTGTGCGGCTGCTCATGTTCTCCCCCATGTCTGTATGGGGCTCTGTGCAGCCGCTCATGTTCTCCTCCATGTCTGTTTGGGGCTCTGTGCGGCCGCTCATGTTCTCCCCCATGTCTGTATGGGGCTCTGTGCGGCTGCTCATGTTCTCCCTCCATGTCTGTATGGGGCTCTGTGCGGCCGCTCATGTTCTCCTCCATGTCTGTATGGGGCTCTGTGCGGCCGCTCATGTTCTCCTCCATGTCTGTATGGGGCTCTGTGCGGCCGCTCATGTTCTCTCCTCCATGTCTGTATGGGGATCTGTGCGGCCGCTCATGTTCTCCTCCATGTCTGTATGGGGCTCCGTGCGGCCCCTCATGTTCTCCTCCATGTCTGTATGGGGATCTGTGCAGCCGCTCATGTTCTCCTCCATGTCTGTATGGGGCTCTGTCCGGCCGCTCATGTTCTCCCCCCATGTCTGTATGGGGATCTGTGCGGCCGCTCATGTTCTCTCCTCCATGTCTGTATGGGGCTCTGTGCGGCCGCTCATGTTCTCCTCCATGTCTGTATGGGGCACTGTGCGGCCGCTCATGTTCTCCTCCATGTCTGTATGGGGCTCTGTGCGGCCCCTCATGTTCTCCTCCATGTCTGTATGGGGCTCTGTGCGGCCCCTCATGTTCTCCTCCATGTCTGTATGGGGCTCTGTGCGGCCGCTCATGTTCTCCTCCATGTCTGTATGGGGCTCTGTGCGGCCCCTCATGCTCTCCTCCATGTCTGTATGGGGCTCTGTGCGGCCCCTCATGTTCTCCTCCATGTCTGTATGGGGCTCTGTGTGGCCCCTCATGTTCTCCTCCATGTCTGTATGGGGCTCTGTGCGGCCGCTCATGTTCTCCTCCATGTCTGTATGGGGCTCTGTGCGGCCCCTCATGTTCTCCTCCATGTCTGTATGGGGCTCTGTGCGGCCGCTCATGTTCTCCTCCATGTCTGTATGGGGCTCTGTGCGGCCGCTCATGTTCTCCTCCATGTCTGTATGGGGCTCTGTGTGGCCCCTCATGTTCTCCTCCATGTCTGTATGGGGCTCTGTGCGGCCGCTCATGTTCTCCTCCATGTCTGTATGGGGCTCTGTGTGGCCCCTCATGTTCTCCTCCATGTCTGTATGGGGTCTGTGTGGCCCCTCATGTTCTCCTCCATGTCTGTATGGGGCTCTGTGCGGCCGCTCATGTTCTCCTCCATGTCTGTATGGGGCTCTGTGTGGCCCCTCATGTTCTCCTCCATGTCTGTATGGGGCTCTGTGCGGCCGCTCATGTTCTCCCCCATGTCTGTATGGGGATCTGTGCGGCCGCTCATGTTCTCTCCTCCATGTCTGTATGGGGCTCTGTGCGGCCGCTCATGTTCTCCTCCATGTCTGTATGGGGATCTGTGCGGCCGCTCATGTTCTCCCCCATGTCTGTATGGGGCTCTGTGCGGCCGCTCATGTTCTCCTCCATGTCTGTATGGGGCTCTGTGCGGTCGCTCATGTTCTCTCCTCCTTGTCTGTATGGGGCTCTGTGCGGCCGCTCATGTTCTCCTCCATGTCTGTATGGGGCTCTGTGCGGCCGCTCATGTTCTCCTCCATGTCTGTATGGGGCTCTGTGCGGCCCCTCTTGTTCTCCCTCCATGTCTGTATGGGGCTCTGTGCGGCCCCTCTTGTTCTCCCTCCATGTCTGTATGGGGCTCTGTGCGGCCGCTCATGTTCTCCTCCATGTCTGTATGGGGCTCTGTGTGGCCGCTCATGTTCTCCCTCCATGTCTGTATGGGGCTCTATGCGGCCGCTCATGTTCTCCCTCCATGTCTGTATGGGGCTCTATGCGGTCGCTCATGTTCTCCTCCATGTCTGTATGGGGCTCTGTGTGGCCGCTCATGTTCTCCTCCATGTCTGTATGGGGCTCTATGCGGCCGCTCATGTTCTCCCCTCCATGTCTGTATGGGGCTCTGTGTGGCCGCTCATGTTCTCCTCCATGTCTGTATGGGTCTCTGTGTGGCCGCTCATGTTCTCCTCCATGTCTGTATGGGGCTCTGTGCGGCCGCTCATGTTCTCCTCCATGTCTGTATGGGGCTCTGTGCGGCCCCTCATGTTCTCCTCCATGTCTGTATGGGGCTCTATGCGGCCGCTCATGTTCTCTCCTCCATGTCTGTATGGGGCTCTGTGCGGCCGCTCATGTTCTCCTCCATGTCTGTATGGGGCTCTGTGCGGCCGCTCATGTTCTCTCCTCCATGTCTGTATGGGGCTCTGTGCGGCCGCTCATGTTCTCTCCTCCATGTCTGTATGGGGCTCTGTGCGGCCGCTCATGTTCTCTCCTCCATGTCTGTATGGGGCTCTGTGCGGTCGCTCATGTTCTCTCCTCCATGTCTGTATGGGGCTCTGTGCGGCCGCTCATGTTCTCTCCTCCATGTCTGTATGGGGCTCTGTGCGGCCGCTCATGTTCTCCTCCATGTCTGTATGGGGCTCTGTGCGGCCGCTCATGTTCTCCTCCATGTCTGTATGGGGATCTGTGCGGCCGCTCATGTTCTCCTCCATGTCTGTATGGGGCTCTGTGCGGTCGCTCATGTTCTCTCCTCCATGTCTGTATGGGGATCTGTGCGGCCGCTCATGTTCTCCTCCATGTCTGTATGGGGCTCTGTGCGGTCGCTCATGTTCTCTCCTCCATGTCTGTATGGGGCTCTGTGCGGCTGCTCATGTTCTCTCCTCCATGTCTGTCTGGGGCTCTGTGCGGCCGCTCATGTTCTCTCCTCCATGTCTGTATGGGGCTCTGTGCGGCCGCTCATGTTCTCTCCTCCATGTCTGTATGGGGCTCTGTGCGGTCGCTCATGTTCTCTCCTCCATGTCTGTATGGGGCTCTGTGCGGTCGCTCATGTTCTCTCCTCCATGTCTGTATGGGGCTCTGTGCGGCCGCTCATGTTCTCTCCTCCATGTCTGTATGGGGCTCTGTGCGGTCGCTCATGTTCTCTCCTCCATGTCTGTATGGGGCTCTGTGCGGCCGCTCATGTTCTCCCTCCATGTCTGTATGGGGCTCTGTGCGGTCGCTCATGTTCTCTCCTCCATGTCTGTATGGGGCTCTGTGCGGTCGCTCATGTTCTCTCCTCCATGTCTGTATGGGGCTCTGTGCGGCCGCTCATGTTCTCCCCCATGTCTGTATGGGGCTCTGTGTGGCCGCTCATGTTCTCCTCCATGTCTGTATGGGGATCTGTGCGGCCGCTCATGTTCTCTCCTCCATGTCTGTATGGGGCTCTGTGCGGCCGCTCATGTTCTCCTCCATGTCTGTATGGGGATCTGTGCGGCCGCTCATGTTCTCCCCCCATGTCTGTTTGGGGCTCTGTGCGGCCGCTCATGTTCTCCCCTCCATGTCTGTATGGGGCTCTGTGCGGCCGCTCATGTTCTCCTCCATGTCTGTTTGGGGCTCTGTGCGGCCGCTCATGTTCTCCCCTCCATGTCTGTATGGGGCTCTGTGCGGCCGCTCATGTTCTCCTCCATGTCTGTTTGGGGCTCTGTGCGGCCGCTCATGTTCTCCTCCATGTCTGTATGGGGCTCTGTGCGGCCGCTCATGTTCTCCTCCATGTCTGTTTGGGGCTCTGTGCGGCCGCTCATGTTCTCCCCTCCATGTCTGTATGGGGATCTGTGTGGCCGCTCATGTTCTCCTCCATGTCTGTATGGGTCTCTGTGTGGCCGCTCATGTTCTCCTCCATGTCTGTATGGGGCTCTGTGCGGCCGCTCATGTTCTCCTCCATGTCTGTATGGGGCTCTGTGCGGCCCCTCATGTTCTCCTCCATGTCTGTATGGGGCTCTGTGCGGCCGCTCATGTTCTCCCTCCATGTCTGTATGGGGCTCTGTGCTGCCGCTCATGTTCTCCCTCCATGTCTGTATGGGGCTCTGTGCGGCCGCTCATGTTCTCCTCCATGTCTGTATGGGGCTCTGTGCGGCCGCTCATGTTCTCCTCCATGTCTGTATGGGGCTCTGTGCGGCTGCTCATGTTCTCTCCTCAATGTCTGTATGGGGCTCTGTGCGGTCGCTCATGTTCTCTCCTCCGTGTCTGTATGGGGCTCTGTGCGGCCGCTCATGTTCTCCTCCATGTCTGTATGGGGTTCTGTGCGGCTGCTCATGTTCTCTCCTCCATGTCTGTATGGGGCTCTGTGCGGCCGCTCATGTTCTCTCCTCCATGTCTGTATGGGGCTCTGTGCGGCCGCTCATGTTCTCCTCCATGTCTGTATGGGGTTCTGTGCGGCTGCTCATGTTCTCTCCTCAATGTCTGTATGGGGCTCTGTGCGGTCGCTCATGTTCTCTCCTCCATGTCTGTATGGGGCTCTGTGCGGCCGCTCATGTTCTCCTCCATGTCTGTATGGGGTTCTGTGCGGCTGCTCATGTTCTCTCCTCAATGTCTGTATGGGGCTCTGTGCGGTCGCTCATGTTCTCTCCTCCATGTTTGTATGGGGATCTGTGCGGCCGCTCATGTTCTCCTCCATGTCTGTATGGGGTTCTGTGCGGCCCCTCATGTTCTCTCCTCCATGTCTGTATGGGGCTCTGTGCGGTCGCTCATGTTCTCTCCTCCATGTCTGTATGGGGCTCTGTGCGGCCGCTCATGTTCTCTCCTCCATGTCTGTATGGGGCTCTGTGCGGCCGCTCATGTTCTCTCCTCCATGTCTGTATGGGGCTCTGTGCGGCCGCTCATGTTCTCCTCCATGTCTGTATGGGGCTCTGTGCGGCCGCTCATGTTCTCTCCTCCATGTCTGTATGGGGCTCTGTGCGGTCGCTCATGTTCTCTCCTCCATGTCTGTATGGGGCTCTGTGCGGCCGCTCATGTTCTCTCCTCCATGTCTGTATGGGGATCTGTGCGGCCGCTCATGTTCTCCTCCATGTCTGTATGGGGCTCTGTGCGGTCGCTCATGTTCTCTCCTCCATGTCTGTATGGGGATCTGTGCGGCCGCTCATGTTCTCCCCCATGTCTGTATGGGGCTCTGTGCGGCCGCTCATGTTCTCCTCCATGTCTGTATGGGGCTCTGTGCGGCCGCTCATGTTCTCCTCCATGTCTGTATGGGGCTCTGTGCGGCCGCTCATGTTCTCCTCCATGTCTGTATGGGGCTCTGTGCGGCCGCTCATGTTCTCCTCCATGTCTGTATGGGGATCTGTGCGGCCGCTCATGTTCTCCCCCATGTCTGTATGGGGCTCTGTGCGGCCGCTCATGTTCTCCTCCATGTCTGTATGGGGCTCTGTGCGGCCGCTCATGTTCTCTCCTCCTTGTCTGTATGGGGCTCTGTGCGGCTGCTCATGTTCTCCTCCATGTCTGTATGGGGCTCTGTGCGGCCGCTCATGTTCTCCTCCATGTCTGTATGGGGCTCTGTGCGGCCGCTCATGTTCTCCTCCATTTCTGTATGGGGCTCTGTGCGGCCGCTCATGTTCTCCTCCATGTCTGTATGGGGCTCTGTGCGGCCGCTCATGTTCTCCTCCATGTCTGTATGGGGCTCTGTGCGGCCCCTCTTTTTCTCCCTCCATGTCTGTATGGGGCTCTGTGCGGCCCCTCTTGTTCTTCCTCCATGTCTGTATGGGGCTCTGTGTGGCCGCTCATGTTCTCCCTCCATGTCTGTATGGGACTCTGTGCGGCCGCTCTTGTTCTTCCTCCATGTCTGTATGGGGCTCTGTCCGGCCGCTCATGTTCTCCCCCCATGTCTGTATGGGGCTCTGTGTGGCCGCTCGTGTTCTCCTCCATGTCTGTATGGGGCTCTGTGCGGCCGCTCATGTTCTCCCTCCATGTCTGTATGGGGCTCTGTGCGGCCCCTCTTGTTCTCCCTCCATGTCTGTATGGGGCTCTGTGCGGCCCCTCATGTTCTCTCCTCCATGTCTGTATGGGGCTCTGTGCGGCCGCTCATGTTCTCTCCTCCATGTCTGTATGGGGCTCTGTGCGGCCGCTCATGTTCTCCCCCATGTCTGTTTGGGGCTCTGTGCGGCCGCTCATGTTCTCCCCCATGTCTGTATGGGGCTCTGTGCGGCCGCTCATGTTCTCCTCCATGTCTGTATGGGGCTCTGTGCGGCCGCTCATGTTCTCCTCCATGTCTGTATGGGGCTCTGTGCAGTCGCTCATGTTCTCCCCTCCATGTCTGTATGGGGCTCTGTGTGGCCCCTCATGTTCTCCCTCCATGTCTGAATGGGGCTCTGTGCGGCCCCTCATGTTCTCTCCTCCATGTCTGTATGGGGCTCTGTGCGGCCGCTCATGTTCTCCTCCATGTCTGTATGGGGCTCTGTGTGGCCGCTCATGTTCTCCTCCATGTCTGTATGGGGCTCTGTGCGGCCGCTCATGTTCTCCCTCCATGTCTGTATGGGGCTCTGTGCGGCCCCTCTTGTTCTTCCTCCATGTCTGTATGGGGCTCTGTGTGGCCGCTCGTGTTCTCCTCCATGTCTGTATGGGGCTCTGTGCGGCCGCTCATGTTCTCCCTCCATGTCTGTATGGGGCTCTGTGCGGCCCCTCTTGTTCTCCCTCCATGTCTGTATGGGGCTCTGTGCGGCCGCTCATGTTCTCTCCTCCATGTCTGTATGGGGCTCTGTGCGGCCGCTCATGTTCTCCCCCATGTCTGTTTGGGGCTCTGTGCGGCCGCTCATGTTCTCCCCCATGTCTGTATGGGGCTCTGTGCGGCCGCTCATGTTCTCCTCCATGTCTGTATGGGGCTCTGTGCGTCCGCTCATGTTCTCCTCCATGTCTGTATGGGGCTCTGTGCAGTCGCTCATGTTCTCCCCTCCATGTCTGTATGGGGCTCTGTGTGGCCCCTCATGTTCTCCCTCCATGTCTGAATGAGGCTCTGTGCGGCCCCTCATGTTCTCTCCTCCATGTCTGTATGGGGCTCTGTGCGGCCGCTCATGTTCTCCTCCATGTCTGTATGGGGCTCTGTGTGGCCGCTCATGTTCTCCTCCATATCTGTATGGGGCTCTGTGCGGCCGCTCATGTTCTCCTCCATGTCTGTATGGGGCTCTGTGCGGCTCCTCATGTTCTCCTCCATGTCTGTATGGGGCTCTGTGTGGCCGCTCATGTTCTCCTCCATGTCTGTATGGGGATCTGTGCGGCTGCTCATGTTCTCTCCTCCATGTCTGTATGGGGCTCTGTGCGGCCGCTCATGTTCTCCTCCATGTCTGTATGGGGCTCTGTGCGGCCGCTCATGTTCTCCCTCCATGTCTGTATGGGGCTCTGTGCGGCCGCTCATGTTCTCCTCCATGTCTGTATGGGGCTCTGTGCGGCCCCTCATGTTCTCCCTCCATGTCTGTATGGGGCTCTGTGCGGCCGCTCATGTTCTCCTCCATGTCTGTATGGGGCTCTGTGCGGCCGCTCATGTTCTCCCTCCATGTCTGTATGGGGCTCTGTGCGGCCGCTCATGTTCTCCTCCATGTCTGTATGGGGCTCTGTGCGGCCGCTCATGTTCTCCTCCATGTCTGTATGGGGCTCTGTGCGGCCTCTCATATTGTCCTCCTTGTCTGTATGGGGCTCTGTGCGGCCGCTCATGTTCTCCTCCATGTCTGTATGGGGCTCTGTGCGGCCGCTCATGTTCTCCCTCCATGTCTGTATGGGGCTCTGTGCGGCCGCTCATGTTCTCTCCTCCATGTCTGTATGGGGCTCTGTGCGGCCCCTCATGTTCTCCTCCATGTCTGTATGGGGCTCTGTGTGGCCCCTCATGTTCTCCTCCATGTCTGTATGGGGCTCTGTGCGGCCGCTCATGTTCTCCCTCCATGTCTGTATGGGGCTCTGTGCGGCCACTCATGTTCTCTCCTCCATGTCTGTATGGGGCTCTGTGCGGCCCCTCATGTTCTCACTCCATGTCTGTATGGGGCTCTGTGCGGCCCCTCATGTTCTCACTCCATGTCTGTATGGGGCTCTGTGCGGCCGCTCATGTTCTCCCCCCTTGTCTGTATGGGGCTCTGTGCGGCCGCTCATGTTCTCTCCTCCATGTCTGTATGGGGCTCTGTGCGGCCCCTCATGTTCTCCCTCCATGTCTGTATGGGGCTCTGTGCGGCCGCTCATGTTCTCCCTCCATGTCTGTTTGGGGCTCTGTGCGGCCGCTCATGTTCTCCTCCATGTCTGTATGGGGCTCTGTGCAGCCGCTCATGTTCTCCCTCCATGTCTGTATGGGGCTCTGTGCGGCCGCTCATGTTCTCTCCTCCATGTCTGTATGGGGCTCTGTGCGGCCGCTCATGTTCTCCCTCCATGTCTGTATGGGGCTCTGTGCGGACCCTCATGTTCTCCCTCCATGTCTGTATGGGGCTCTGTGCGGCCGCTCATGTGCTCTCCTCCATGTCTGTATGGGGCTCTATGCGGCCGCTCATGTTCTCCTCCATGTCTGTATGGGGCTCTGTGCGGCCGCTCATGTTCTCCCTCCATGTCTGTATGGGGCTCTGTGCGGCCCCTCATGTTCTCCTCCATGTCTGTATGGGGTTCTGTGCGGCCGCTCATGTTCTCCCTCCATGTCTGTATGGGGCTTTGTGCGGCCGCTCATGTTCTCCTCCATGTCTGTATGGGGCTTTGTGCGGCCGCTCATGTTCTCCTCCATGTCTGTATGGGGCTCTGTGCGGCCGCTCATGTTCTCCTCCATGTCTGTATGGGGCTTTGTGCGGCCGCTCATGTTCTCCCTCCATGTCTGTATGGGGCTCTGTGCGGCCGCTCATGTTCCCTCCTCTATGTCTGTATGGGGCTCTGTGTGGCCGCTCATGTTCTCCTCCATGTCTGTATGGGGCTCTGTGCGGCCGCTCATGTTCTCCTCCATGTCTGTATGGGGTTCTGTGCGGCTGCTCATGTTCTCCTCCATGTCTGTATGGGGCTCTGTGCTGCCGCTCATATTCTCTCCTCCATGTCTGTATGGGGCTCTGTGTGGCCGCTCATGTTCTCCTCCATGTCTGTATGGGGCTCTGTGCGGCCGCTCATGTTCTCCTCCATGTCTGTATGGGGCTCTGTGCGGCCGCTCAGGTTCTCCTCCATGTCTGCATGGGGCTCTGTGCGGCCGCTCATGTTCTCCTCCATGTCTGTATGGGGCTCTGTGCGGCCGCTCATGTTCTCTCCTCCATGTCTGTATGGGAATCTGTGCGGCCGCTCATGTTCTCCTCCATGTCTGTATGGGGTTCTGTGCGGCCGCTCATCTTCTCCTCCATGTCTGTATGGGGCTCTGTGCGGCCGCTCATGTTCTCCCTCCATGTCTGTATGGGGCTCTCTGCGGCCTCTCATGTTCTCCTCCATGTCTGTATGGGGCTCTGTGCGGCTGCTCATGTTCTCTCCTCTATGTCTGTATGGGGCTCTGTGCGGCCGCTCATGTTCTCCCTCCATGTCTGTATGGGGCTCTGTGCGGCCGCTCATGTTCTCCCTCCATGTCTGTATGGGGCTCTGTGCGGCCCCTCATATTCTCCTCCATGTCTGTATGGGGCTCTGTGCGGCCGCTCATGTTCTCCCTCCATGTCTGTATGGGGCTCTGTGCGGCCGCTCATGTTCTCCTCCATGTCTGTATGGGGCTCTGTGCGGCCGCTCACGTTCTCCTCCATGTCTGTATGGGGCTCTGTGCGGCCGCTCATGTTCTCCCTCCATGTCTGTATGGGGCTCTGTGCGGCCGATCATGTTCTCCTCCATGTCTGTATGGGGCTCTGTGCGGCTGCTCATGTTCTCCTCCATGTCTGTATGGGGCTCTGTGCGGCCGCTCATGTTCTACTCCATGTCTGTATGGGGCTCTGTGCGGCCGCTCATGTTCTCTCCTCCATGTCTGTATGGGGCTCTGTGCGGCCGCTCATGTTCTCCTCCATGTCTGTATGGGGCTCTGTGCGGCCGCTCATGTTCTCTCCTCCATGTCTGTATGGGGCTCTGTGCGGCCGCTCATGTTCTACTCCATGTCTGTATGGGGCTCTGTGCGGCCGCTCATGTTCTCCTCCATGTCTGTATGGGGCTCTGTGCTGCCGCTCATGTTCTCTCCTCCATGTCTGTATGGGGCTCTGTGCGGCCGCTCATGTTCTCCTCCATGTCTGTATGAGGCTCTGTGCGGCCGCTCATGTTCTCTCCTCCATGTCTGTATGGGGCTCTGTGCGGCCGCTCATGTTCTCCTCCATGTCTGTATGAGGCTCTGTGCGGCCGCTCATGTTCTCCTCCATGTCTGTATGGGGCTCTGTGCAGCCGCTCATGTTCTCTCCTCCATGTCTGTATGGGGCTCTGTGCGGCCGCTCATGTTCTCCTCCATGTCTGTATGGGGATCTGTGCGGCCGCTCGTGTTCTCCTCCATGTCTGTCTGGGGCTCTGTGCGGCCGCTCATGTTCTCCTCCATGTCTGTATGGGGCTCTGTGCGGCCGCTCATGTTCTCCCTCCATGTCTGTATGGGGCTCTGTGCGGCCGCTCATGTTCTCCTCCATGTCTGTATGGGGCTCTGTGCGGCCGCTCATGTTCTCCTCCATGTCTGTATGAGGCTCTGTGCGGCCGCTCATGTTCTCCTCCATGTCTGTATGGGGCTCTGTGCGGCCGCTCATGTTCTCTCCTCCATGTCTGTATGGGGCTCTGTGCGGCCGCTCATGTTCTCCTCCATGTCTGTATGAGGCTCTGTGCGGCCGCTCATGTTCTCCTCCATGTCTGTATGGGGCTCTGTGCGGCCGCTCATGTTCTCTCCTCCATGTCTGTATGGGCTCTGTGCGGCCGCTCATGTTCTCCTCCATGTCTGTATGGGGCTCTGTGCGGCCTCTCATGTTCTCCCTCCATGTCTGTACGGGGCTCTGTGCGGCCGCTCATGTTCTCCCTCCATGTCTGTATGGGGCTCTGTGCGGCCGCTCATATTCTCTCCTCCATGTCTGTATGGGGCTCTGTGTGGCCGCTCATGTTCTCCTCCATGTCTGTATGGGGCTCTGTGCTGCCGCTCATATTCTCTCCTCCATGTCTGTATGGGGCTCTGTGTGGCCGCTCATGTTCTCCTCCATGTCTGTATGGGGCTCTGTGCGGCCGCTCAGGTTCTCCTCCATGTCTGTCTGGGGCTCTGTGCGGCCGCTCATGTTCTCCTCCATGTCTGTATGGGGCTCTGTGCGGCCTCTCATGTTCTCCCTCCATGTCTGTACGGGGCTCTGTGCGGCCGCTCATGTTCTCCCTCCATGTCTGTATGGGGCTCTGTGCGGCCGCTCATATTCTCTCCTCCATGTCTGTATGGGGCTCTGTGTGGCCGCTCATGTTCTCCTCCATGTCTGTATGGGGCTCTGTGCGGCCGCTCATATTCTCTCCTCCATGTCTGTATGGGGCTCTGTGCAGCCGCTCATGTTCTCCTCCATGTCTGTATGGGGCTCTGTGCGGCCGCTCAGGTTCTCCTCCATGTCTGCATGGGGCTCTGTGCGGCCGCTCATGTTCTCCTCCATGTCTGTATGGGGCTCTGTGCGGCCGCTCATGTTCTCTCCTCCATGTCTGTATGGGAATCTGTGCGGCCGCTCATGTTCTCCTCCATGTCTGTAAGGGGTTCTGTGCGGCCGCTCATGTTCTCCTCCATGTCTGTATGGGGCTCTGTGTGGCCGCTCATGTTCTCCTCCATGTCTGTATGGGGTTCTGTGCGGCCGCTCATGTTCTCCTCCATGTCTGTATGGGGCTCTGTGCGGCCGCTCATGTTCTCCCTCCATGTCTGCATGGGGCTCTGTGTGGTCGCTCATCTTCTCCTCCATGTCTGTATGGGGCTCTGTGCGCTCGCTCATGTTCTCCCTCCATTTCTGTATGGGGCTCTCTGCGGCCTCTCATGTTCTCCTCCATGTCTGTATGGGGATCTGTGCGGCCGCTCATGTTCTCCCTCCATGTCTGTATGGGGCTCTGTGCGGCCGCTCATGTTCTCCTCCATGTCTGTATGGGGCTCTGTACGGCTGCTCATGTTCTCTCCTCTATGTCTGTATGGGGCTCTGTGCGGCCGCTCATGTTCTCCCTCCATGTCTGTATGGGGCTCTGTGCGGCCCCTCATATTCTCCTCCATGTCTGTATGGGGCTCTGTGCGGCCGCTCATGTTCTCCCTCCATGTCTGTATGGGGCTCTGTGCGGCCCCTCATATTCTCCTCCATGTCTGTATGGGGCTCTGTGCGGCCGCTCATGTTCTCCTCCATGTCTGTATGGGGCTCTGTGCGGCTGCTCATGTTCTCCTCCATGTCTGTATGGGGCTCTGTGCAGCCGCTCGTGTTCTCCTCCATGTCTGTATGGGGCTCTGTGCGGCCGCTCATGTTCTCCCTCCATGTCTGTATGGGGCTCTGTGCGGCCGCTCATGTTCTCCTCCATGTCTGTATGGGGCTCTGTGCGGCCGCTCATGTTCTCCTCCATGTCTGTATGGGGCTCTGTGCGGCCGCTCATGTTCTCCTCCATGTCTGTATGAGGCTCTGTGCGGCCGCTCATGTTCTCCTCCATGTCTGTATGGAGCTCTGTGCGGCCGCTCATGTTCTCCTCCATGTCTGTATGGGGCTCTGTGCAGCCGCTCATGTTCTCCCTCCATGTCTGTATGGGGCTCTGTGCGGCCGCTGATGTTCTCCCTACATGTCTGTATGGGGCTCTGTGTGGCCGCTCGTGTTCTCCTCCATGTCTGTATGGGGCTCTGTGCGGTCGCTCATGTTCTCCTCCATGTCTGTATGGGGCTCTGTGCAGCCGCTCATGTTCTCCTCCATGTCTGTATGGGGCTCTGTGCGGCCCCTCATGGTCTCCTCCATGTCTGTATGGGGCTCTGTGCAGCCGCTCATGTTCTCCTCCATGTCTGTATGGGGCTCTGTGCGGCCGCTCATGTTCTCCTCCATGTCTGTATGGGGCTCTGTGCGGCCGCTCATGTTCTCCTCCATGTCTGTATGGGGCTCTGTGCAGTCGCTCATGTTCTCCTCCATGTCTGTATGGGGCTCTGTGCGGCTGCTCATGTTCTCCTCCATGTCTGTATGGGGCTCTGTGCGGTCGCTCATGTTCTCCTCCATGTCTGTATGGGGCTCTGTGCAGCCGCTCATGTTCTCCTCCATGTCTGTATGGGGCTCTGTGCGGCCGCTCATGTTCTCCTCCATGTCTGTATGGGGCTCTGTGCGGCCGCTCATGTTCTCCTCCATGTCTGTATGGGGCTCTGTGCGGTCGCTCATGTTCTCCTCCATGTCTGTATGGGGCTCTGTGCAGCCGCTCATGTTCTCCTCCATGTCTGTATGGGGCTCTGTGCGGCCCCTCATGTTCTCCTCCATGTCTGTATGGGGCTCTGTGCAGCCGCTCATGTTCTCCTCCATGTCTGTATGGGGCTCTGTGCGGCCGCTCATGTTCTCCTCCATGTCTGTATGGGGCTCTGTGCGGCCGCTCATGTTCTCCTCCATGTCTGTATGGGGCTCTGTGCAGTCGCTCATGTTCTCCTCCATGTCTGTATGGGGCTCTGTGCGGCCCCTCATGGTCTCCTCCATGTCTGTATGGGGTTCTGTGCAGTCGCTCATGTTCTCCTCCATGTCTGTATGGGGCTCTGTGCAGCCGCTCATGTTCTCCTCCATGTCTGTATGGGGCTCTGTGTGGCCGCTCATGTTCTCCTCCATGTCTGTATGGGGCTCTGTGCGGCCGCTCATGTTCTCCTCCATGTCTGTATGGGGCTCTGTGCAGCCGCTCATGTTCTCCTCCATGTCTGTATGGGGCTCTGTGCGGCCGCTCATGTTCTCCTCCATGTCTGTATGGGGCTCTGTGCAGCCGCTCATGTTCTCCTCCATGTCTGTATGGGGCTCTGTGCAGCCGCTCATGTTCTCCTCCATGTCTGTATGGGGCTCTGTGCGGCCGCTCATGTTCTCCTCCATGTCTGTATGGGGCTCTGTGCAGCCGCTCATGTTCTCCTCCATGTCTGTATGGGGCTCTGTGCAGCCGCTCATGTTCTCCTCCATGTCTGTATGGGGCTCTGTGCAGCCGCTCATGTTCTCCTCCATGTCTGTATGGGGCTCTGTGCAGCCGCTCATGTTCTCTTCCATGTCTGTATGGGGCTCTGTGCAGCCGCTCATGTTCTCTTCCATGTCTGTATGGGGCTCTGTGCAGTCGCTCATGTTCTCCTCCATGTCTGTATGGGGCTCTGTGCGGCTGCTCATGTTCTCCTCCATGTCTGTATGGGGCTCTGTGCGGTCGCTCATGTTCTCCTCCATGTCTGTATGGGGCTCTGTGCAGCCGCTCATGTTCTCCTCCATGTCTGTATGGGGCTCTGTGCGGCCGCTCATGTTCTCCTCCATGTCTGTATGGGGCTCTGTGCGGCCGCTCATGTTCTCCTCCATGTCTGTATGGGGCTCTGTGCAGCCGCTCATGTTCTCCTCCATGTCTGTATGGGGCTCTGTGCAGCCGCTCATGTTCTCCTCCATGTCTGTATGGGGCTCTGTGCAGCCGCTCATGTTCTCCTCCATGTCTGTATGGGGCTCTGTGCGGCCCCTCATGGTCTCCTCCATGTCTGTATGGGGCTCTGTGCAGCCGCTCATGTTCTCCTCCATGTCTGTATGGGGCTCTGTGCAGCCGCTCATGTTCTCCTCCATGTCTGTATGGGGCTCTGTGCGGCCGCTCATGTTCTCCTCCATGTCTGTATGGGGCTCTGTGCGGCCGCTCATGTTCTCCTCCATGTCTGTATGGGGCTCTGTGCAGCCGCTCATGTTCTCCTCCATGTCTGTATTGGGCTCTGTGCAGCCACTCATGTTCTCCTCCATGTCTGTATGGGGCTCTGTGTGGCCGCTCATGTTCTCCTCCATGTCTGTATGGGGCTCTGTGCAGCCGCTCATGTTCTCCTCCATGTCTGTATGGGGCTCTGTGTGGCCCCTCATGTTCTCCTCCATGTCTGTATGGGGCTCTGTGCGGCCGCTTATGTTCTCCTCCATGTCTGTATGGGGCTCTGTGCGGCCGCTCATGTTCTCCTCCATGTCTGTATGGGGCTCTGTGCGGCCGCTCATGTTCTCCTCCATGTCTGTATGGGGCTCTGTGCGGCCGCTCATGTTCTCCTCCATGTCTGTATGGGGCTCTGTGCAGCCGCTCATGTTCTCCTCCATGTCTGTATGGGGCTCTGTGTGGCCGCTCATGTTCTCCTCCATGTCTGTATGGGGCTCTGTGCAGCCGCTCATGTTCTCCTCCGTGTCTGTATGGGGCTCTGTGTGGCCCCTCATGTTCTCCTCCATGTCTGTATGGGGCTCTGTGCAGCCGCTCATGTTCTCCTCCATGTCTGTATGGGGCTCTGTGCGGCCGCTCATGTTCTCCTCCATGTCTGTATGGGGCTCTGTGCGGCTGCTCATGTTCTCCCTCCATGTCTGTATGGGGCTCTGTGCGGCCGCTCATGTTCTCCTCCATGTCTGTATGGGGCTCTGTGCGGCCGCTCATGTTCTCCTCCATTTCTGTATGGGGCTCTGTGCGGCCCCTCATGGTCTCCTCCATGTCTGTATGGGGCTCTGTGCAGCCGCTCATGTTCTCCTCCATGTCTGTATGGGGCTCTGTGCAGCCGCTCATGTTCTCCTCCATGTCTGTATGGGGCTCTGTGTGGCCGCTCATGTTCTCCTCCATGTCTGTATGGGGCTCTGTGCGGCCGCTCATGTTCTCCTCCATGTCTGTATGGGGTTCTGTGCGGCCGCTCATGTTCTCCTCCATGTCTGTATGGGGCTCTGTGCAGCCGCTCATGTTCTCCTCCATGTCTGTATAGGGCTCTGTGCGGCTGCTCATGTTCTCCTCCATGTCTGTATAGGGCTCTGTGCGGCTGCTCATGTTCTCCTCCATGTCTGTATGGGGCTCTGTGCAGCCGCTCATGTTCTCCTCCATGTCTGTATGGGGCTCTGTGTGGCCGCTCATGTTCTCCTCCATGTCTGTATGGGGCTCTGTGCAGCCGCTCATGTTCTCCTCCATGTCTGTATGGGGCTCTGTGTGGCCCCTCATGTTCTCCTCCATGTCTGTATGGGGCTCTGTGTGGCCGCTCATGTTTTCCTCCATGTCTGTATGGGGCTCTGTGCAGCCGCTCATGTTCTCCTCCATGTCTGTATGGGGCTCTGTGTGGCCCCTCATGTTCTCCTCCATGTCTGTATGGGGCTCTGTGCAGCCGCTCATGTTCTCCTCCATGTCTGTATGGGGCTCTGTGCGGCCGCTCATGTTCTCCTCCATATCTGTATGGGGCTCTGTGCAGCCGCTCATGTTCTCCTCCATGTCTGTATGGGGCTCTGTGCGGCCGCTCATGTTCTCCTCCATGTCTGTATGGGGCTCTGTGCGGCCGCTCATGTTCTCCTCCATGTCTGTATGGGGCTCTGTGCGGCCCCTCATGTTCTCCTCCATGTCTGTATTGGGCTCTGTGCGGCCGCTCATGTTCTCTCCTCCATGTCTGTATGGGGCTCTGTGCGGCCGCTCATGTTCTCCTCCATGTCTGTATGGGGCTCTGTGCGGCCGCTCATGTTCTCCTCCATGTCTGTATGGGGCTCTGTGCGGCCGCTCATGTTCTCTCCTCCATGTCTGTATGGGGATCTGTGCGGCCGCTCATGTTCTCCTCAATGTCTGTATGGGGCTCCGTGCGGCCCCTCATGTTCTCCTCCATGTCTGTATGGGGATCTGTGCAGCCGCTCATGTTCTCCTCCATGTCTGTATGGGGATCTGTGCGGCCGCTCATGTTCTCCTCCATGTCTGTATGGGGCTCTGTGCGGCCGCTCATGTTCTCCTCCATGTCTGTATGGGGCTCTGTGCGGCCGCTCATGTTCTCCTCCATGTCTGTATGGGGCTCTGTGCGGCCGCTCATGTTCTCCTCCATGTCTGTATGGGGATCTGTGCGGCCGCTCATGTTCTCCCCCATGTCTGTATGGGGCTCTGTGCGGCCCCTCATGTTCTCCCCCATGTCTGTATGGGGCTCTGAGCGGCCGCTCATGTTCTCCTCCATGTCTGTATGGGGCTCTGTGCGGCCGCTCATGTTCTCCTCCATGTCTGTATGGGGCTCTGTGTGGCCCCTCATGTTCTCCTCCATGTCTGTATGGGGCTCTGTGTGGCCCCTCATGTTCTCCTCCATGTCTGTATGGGGCTCTGTGCGGCCCCTCATGTTCTCCTCCTTGTCTGTATGGGGCTCTGTGCAGCCGCTCATGTTCTCCTCCATGTCTGTATGGGGCTCTGTGCGGCCCCTCATGTTCTCCTCCATGTCTGTATGGGGCTCTGTGCGGCCGCTCATGTTCTCCTCCATGTCTGTATGGGGCTCTGTGCGGCCCCTCATGTTCTCCTCCATGTCTGTATGGGGCTCTGTGCGGCCGCTCATGTTCTCCCCCATGTCTGTATGGGGCTCTGTGCGGTCGCTCATGTTCTCTCCTCCATGTCTGTATGGGGCTCTGTGCGGCCGCTCATGTTCTCTCCTCCATGTCTGTATGGGGCTCTGTGCGGCCGCTCATGTTCTCCCCCATGTCTGTATGGGGATCTGTGCGGCCGCTCATGTTCTCTCCTCCATGTCTGTATGGGGCTCTGTGCGGCCGCTCATGTTCTCCTCCATGTCTGTATGGGGCTCTGTGCGGCCGCTCATGTTCTCCCCCATGTCTGTATGGGGATCTGTGCGGCCGCTCATGTTCTCTCCTCCATGTCTGTATGGGGATCTGTGCGGCCGCTCATGTTCTCTCCTCCATGTCTGTATGGGGCTCTGTGCGGCCGCTCATGTTCTCCTCCATGTCTGTATGGGGCTCTGTGCGGCCGCTCATGTTCTCCTCCATGTCTGTATGGGGCTCTGTGCGGCCGCTCATGTTCTCCTCCATGTCTGTATGGGGCTCTGTGCGGCCGCTCATGTTCTCTCCTCCTTGTCTGTATGGGGCTCTGTGCGGCCGCTCATGTTCTCCTCCATGTCTGTATGGGGCTCTGTGCGGCCGCTCATGTTCTCCTCCATGTCTGTATGGGGCTCTGTGCGGCCCCTCTTGTTCTCCCTCCATGTCTGTATGGGGCTCTGTGCGGCCCCTCTTGTTCTCCCTCCATGTCTGTATGGGGCTCTGTGCGGCCGCTCATGTTCTCCTCCATGTCTGTATGGGGCTCTGTGTGGCCGCTCATGTTCTCCTCCATGTCTGTATGGGGCTCTGTGCAGCCGCTCATGTTCTCCTCCATGTCTGTATGGGGCTCTGTGTGGCCGCTCATGTTCTCCTCCATGTCTGTATGGGGCTCTGTGCGGCCGCTCATGTTCTCCTCCATGTCTGTATGGGGCTCTGTGCAGCCGCTCATGTTCTCCTCCATGTCTGTATGGGGCTCTGTGTGGCCGCTCATGTTCTCCTCCATGTCTGTATGGGGCTCTGTGCGGCCGCTCATGTTCTCCTCCATGTCTGTATGGGGCTCTGTGCAGCCGCTCATGTTCTCCTCCATGTCTGTATGGGGCTCTGTGCAGCCGCTCATGTTCTCCTCCATGTCTGTATGGGGCTCTGTGCAGCCGCTCATGTTCTCCTCCATGTCTGTATGGGGCTCTGTGTGGCCGCTCATGTTCTCCTCCATGTCTGTATGGGGCTCTGTGCAGCCGCTCATGTTCTCCTCCATGTCTGTATGGGGCTCTGTGCAGCCGCTCATGTTCTCCTCCATGTCTGTATGGGGCTCTGTGTGGCCGCTCATGTTCTCCTCCATGTCTGTATGGGGCTCTGTGCGGCCGCTCATGTTCTCCTCCATGTCTGTATGGGGCTCTGTGCAGCCGCTCATGTTCTCCTCCATGTCTGTATGGGGCTCTGTGCAGCCGCTCATGTTCTCCTCCATGTCTGTATGGGGCTCTGTGTGGCCCCTCATGTTCTCCTTCATGTCTGTATGGGGCTCTGTGCAGCCGCTCATGTTCGCCTCCATGTCTGTATGGGGCTCTGTGCGGCTGCTCATGTTCTCCCTCCATGTCTGTATGGGGCTCTGTGTGGCCCCTCATGTTCTCCTCCATGTCTGTATGGGGCTCTGTGCAGCCGCTCATGTTCTCCTCCATGTCTGTATGGGGCTCTGTGCGGCTGCTCATGTTCTCCCTCCATGTCTGTATGGGGCTCTGTGCGGCCGCTCATGTTCTCCTCCATGTCTGTATGGGGCTCTGTGCGGCCGCTCATGTTCTCCTCCATGTCTGTATGGGGCTCTGTGCGGCCGCTCATGTTCTCTCCTCCATCTCTGTATGGGGATCTGTGCGGCCGCTCATGTTCTCCTCCATGTCTGTATGGGGCTCCGTGCGGCCCCTCATGTTCTCCTCCATGTCTGTATGGGGATCTGTGCAGCCCCTCATGTTCTCCTCCATGTCTGTATGGGGATCTGTGCGGCCGCTCATGTTCTCCTCCATGTCTGTATGGGGCTCCGTGCGGCCCCTCATGTTCTCCTCCATGTCTGTATGGGGATCTGTGCGGCCGCTCATGTTCTCCTCCATGTCTGTATGGGGCTCTGTCCGGCCGCTCATGTTCTCCCCCCCATGTCTGTATGGGGATCTGTGCGGCCGCTCATGTTCTCTCCTCCATGTCTGTATGGGGCTCTGTGCGGCCGCTCATGTTCTCCTCCATGTCTGTATGGGGCTCTGTGCGGCCGCTCATGTTCTCCTCCATGTCTGTATGGGGCACTGTGTGGCCGCTCATGTTCTCCTCCATGTCTGTATGGGGATCTGTGCGGCCGCTCATGTTCTCCCCCATGTCTGTATGGGGCTCTGTGCGGCCCCTCATGTTCTCCTCCATGTCTGTATGGGGCTCTGTGCGGCCGCTCATGTTCTCCTCCATGTCTGTATGGGGCTCTGTGTGGCCCCTCATGTTCTCCTCCATGTCTGTATGGGGCTCTGTGTGGCCCCTCATGTTCTCCTCCATGTCTGTATGGGGCTCTGTGCGGCCGCTCATGTTCTCCTCCATGTCTGTATGGGGCTCTGTGCGGCCCCTCATGTTCTCCTCCATGTCTGTATGGGGCTCTGTGCGGCCGCTCATGTTCTCCCCCATGTCTGTATGGGGCTCTGTGCGGTCGCTCATGTTTTCTCCTCCATGTCTGTATGGGGCTCTGTGCGGCCGCTCATGTTTTCTCCTCCATGTCTGTATGGGGCTCTGTGCGGCCGCTCATGTTCTCCCCCATGTCTGTATGGGGATCTGTGCGGCCGCTCATGTTCTCTCCTCCATGTCTGTATGGGGCTCTGTGCGGCCGCTCATGTTCTCCTCCATGTCTGTATGGGGATCTGTGCGGCCGCTCATGTTCTCCCCCATGTCTGTATGGGGCTCTGTGCGGCCGCTCATGTTCTCCTCCATGTCTGTATGGTGCTCTGTGCGGCCGCTCATGTTATCCCCCATGTCTGTATGGGGCTCTGTGCGGCCGCTCATGTTCTCCTCCATGTCTGTATGGGGCTCTGTGCGGCTGCTCATGTTCTCTCCTCCATGTCTGTATGGGGCTCTGTGCGGCCGCTCATGTTCTCCTCCATGTCTGTATGGGGCTCTGTGCGGCCGCTCATGTTCTCCTCCATGTCTGTATGGGGCTCTGTGCGGCCGCTCATGTTCTCCTCCATGTCTGTATGGGGCTCTGTGCGGCCGCTCATGTTCTCCTCCATGTCTGTATGGGGCTCTGTGCGGCCGCTCATGTTCTCCTCCATGTCTGTATGGGGCTCTGTGCGGCCCCTCTTGTTCTCCCTCCATGTCTGTATGGGGCTCTGTGCGGCCCCTCTTGTTCTCCCTCCATGTCTGTATGGGGCTCTGTGCGGCCGCTCATGTTCTCTCCTCCATGTCTGTATGGGGCTCTGTGCGGCCGCTCATGTTCTCCTCCATGTCTGTATGGGGCTCTGTGTGGCCGCTCATGTTCTCCCTCCATGTCTGTATGGGGCTCTGTGCGGCCGCTCATGTTCTCCTCCATGTCTGTATGGGGCTCTGTGCGGCCGCTCATGTTCTCTCCTCCATGTCTGTATGGGGCTCTGTGCGGCCGCTCATGTTCTCTCCTCCATGTCTGTATGGGGCTCTGTGCGGCCGCTCATGTTCTCTCCTCCATGTCTGTATGGGGCTCTGTGCGGCCTCTCATGTTCTCCTCCATGTCTGTATGGGGCTCTGTGCGGCCGCTCATGTTCTCCCCCATGTCTGTTTGGGGCTCTGTGCGGCCGCTCATGTTCTCCCCCATGTCTGTTTGGGGCTCTGTGCGGCCGCTCATGTTCTCCTCCATGTCTGTTTGGGGCTCTGTGCGGCCGCTCATGTTCTCCTCCATGTCTGTTTGGGGCTCTGTGCGGCCGCTCATGTTCTCCTCCATGTCTGTATGGGGCTCTGTGCGGCCGCTCATGTTCTCCCCCATGTCTGTTTGGGGCTCTGTGCGGCCGCTCATGTTCTCCTCCATGTCTGTATGGGGCTCTGTGCAGTCGCTCATGTTCTCCCCTCCATGTCTGTATGGGGCTCTGTGCGGCCCCTCATGTTCTCCCTCCATGTCTGAATGGGGCTCTGTGCGGCCCCTCATGTTCTCTCCTTCATGTCTGTATGGGGCTCTGTGCGGCCGCTCATGTTCTCCCCCATGTCTGTATGGGGCTCTGTGTGGCCGCTCATGTTCTCCCCCATGTCTGTATGGGGCTCTGTGTGGCCGCTCATGTTCTCCTCCATGTCTGTATGGGGCTCTGTGTGGCCGCTCATGTTCTCCCCCATGTCTGTATGGGGCTCTGTGTGGCCGCTCATGTTCTCCCCCATGTCTGTATGGGGCTCTGTGCGGCCGCTCATGTTCTCCTCCATGTCTGTATGGGGCTCTGTGTGGCCGCTCATGTTCTCCTCCATGTCTGTATGGGGCTCTGTGCGGCCGCTCATGTTCTCCTCCATGTCTGTATGGGGCTCTGTGTGGCCGCTCATGTTCTCCCCTCCATGTCTGTATGGGGCTCTGTGCGGCCGCTCATGTTCTCCTCCATGTCTGTATGGGGCTCTGTGCGGCTGCTCATGTTCTCCTCCATGTCTGTATGGGGCTCTGTGTGGCCGCTCATGTTCTCCCCTCCATGTCTGTATGGGGCTCTGTGCGGCCGCTCATGTTCTTCTCCATGTCTGTATGGGGCTCTGTGTGGCCGCTCATGTTCTCCCCCATGTCTGTATGGGGCTCTGTGCGGCCGCTCATGTTCTCCTCCATGTCTGTATGGGGCTCTGTGCGGCCGCTCATGTTCTCCTCCATGTCTGTATGGGGCTCTGTGTGGCCGCTCATGTTCTCCCCTCCATGTCTGTATGGGGCTCTGTGCGGCCGCTCATGTTCTCCTCCATGTCTGTATGGGGCTCTGTGTGGCCGCTCATGTTCTCCCCTCCATGTCTGTATGGGGCTCTGTGCGGCCGCTCATGTTCTCCTCCATGTCTGTATGGGGCTCTGTGCGGCTGCTCATGTTCTCCTCCATGTCTGTATGGGGCTCTGTGTGGCCGCTCATGTTCTCCCCTCCATGTCTGTATGGGGCTCTGTGTGGCCGCTCATGTTCTCCTCCATGTCTGTAAGGGGATCTCTGCGGCCGCTCATGTTCTCCTCCATGTCTGTATGGGGCTCTGTGTGGCCGCTCATGTTCTCCTCCATGTCTGTATGGGGCTCTGTGCGGCTGCTCATGTTCTCCTCCATGTCTGTATGGGGCTCTGTGTGGCCGCTCATGTTCTCCCCTCCATGTCTGTATGGGGCTCTGTGCGGCTGCTCATGTTCTCCTCCATGTCTGTATGGGGCTCTGTGTGGCCGCTCATGTTCTCCTCCATGTCTGTATGGGGATCTGTGCGGCCGCTCATGTTCTCCTTCATGTCTGTATGGGGCTCTGTGCGGCTGCTCATGTTCTCCTCCATGTCTGTATGGGGCTCTGTGCGGCCCCTCATGTTCTCCTCCATGTCTGTATGGGGCTCTGTGTGGCCGCTCATGTTCTCCTCCATGTCTGTATGGGGCTCTGTGCGGCCGCTCATGTTCTCCTCCATGTCTGTATGGGGCTCTGTGCGGCCCCTCATGTTCTCCCTCCATGTCTGTATGGGGCTCTATGCGGCCGCTCATGTTCTCCCTCCATGTCTGTATGGGGCTCTATGCGGTCGCTCATGTTCTCCTCCATGTCTGTATGGGGCTCTATGCGGCCGCTCATGTTCTCCCCTCCATGTCTGTATGGGGCTCTGTGTGGCCGCTCATGTTCTCCTCCATGTCTGTATGGGTCTCTGTGTGGCCGCTCATGTTCTCCTCCATGTCTGTATGGGTCTCTGTGCGGCCGCTCATGTTCTCCTCCATGTCTGTATGGGGCTCTGTGCGGCCGCTCATGTTCTTCTCCATGTCTGTATGGGGCTCTGTGTGGCCGCTCATGTTCTCCTCCATGTCTGTATGGGGCTCTATGCGGCCGCTCATGTTCTCCCCTCCATGTCTGTATGGGGCTCTGTGTGGCCGCTCATGTTCTCCTCCATGTCTGTATGGGGCTCTGTGTGGCCGCTCATGTTCTCCTCCATGTCTGTATGGGTCTCTGTGCGGCCGCTCATGTTCTCCTCCATGTCTGTATGGGGCTCTGTGCGGCCGCTCATGTTCTCCTCCATGTCTGTATGGGGCTCTGTGCGGCCCCTCATGTTCTCCTCCATGTCTGTATGGGGCTCTATGCGGCCGCTCATGTTCTCCCTCCATGTCTGTATGGGGCTCTGTGCTGCCGCTCATGTTCTCCCTCCATGTCTGTATGGGGCTCTGTGCGGCTGCTCATGTTCTCTCCTCCATGTCTGTATGGGGCTCTGTGCGGCCGCTCATGTTCTCCTCCATGTCTGTATGGGGCTCTGTGCGGCCGCTCATGTTCTCCTCCATGTCTGTATGGGGCTCTGTGCGGCCGCTCATGTTCTCCTCCATGTCTGTATGGGGCTCTGTGCGGCCGCTCATGTTCTCCTCCATGTCTGTATGGGGCTCTGTGCGGCCGCTCATGTTCTCCTCCATGTCTGTATGGGGCTCTGTGCGGCCGCTCATGTTCTCCTCCATGTCTGTATGGGGCGCTGTGCGGCCGCTCATGTTCTCTCCTCCATGTCTGTATGGGGCTCTGTGCGGTCGCTCATGTTCTCTCCTCCATGTCTGTATGGGGCTCTGTGCGGTCGCTCATGTTCTCCCCCATGTCTGTATGGGGCTCTGTGCGGTCGCTCATGTTCTCTCCTCCATGTCTGTATGGGGCTCTGTGCGGCCGCTCATGTTCTCCCCCATGTCTGTATGGGGCTCTGTGCGGCCGCTAATGTTCTCTCCTCCATGTCTGTATGGGGCTCTGTGCGGTCGCTCATGTTCTCTCCTCCATGTCTGTATGGGGCTCTGTGCAGCCGCTCATGTTCTCTCCTCCATGTCTGTATGGGGCTCTGTGCGGCCGCTCATGTTCTCCCTCCATGTCTGTATGGGGCTCTGTGCGGTCGCTCATGTTCTCTCCTCCATGTCTGTATGGGGCTCTGTGCGGTCGCTCATGTTCTCTCCTCCATGTCTGTATGGGGCTCTGTGCGGCCGCTCATGTTCTCCCCCATGTCTGTATGGGGCTCTGTGTGGCCGCTCATGTTCTCCTCCATGTCTGTATGGGGATCTGTGCGGCCGCTCATGTTCTCTCCTCCATGTCTGTATGGGGCTCTGTGCGGCCGCTCATGTTCTCTCCTCCATGTCTGTATGGGGCTCTGTGCGGCCGCTCATGTTCTCCTCCATGTCTGTATGGGGCTCTGTGCGGCCCCTCATGTTCTCCTCCATGTCTGTATGGGGCTCTGTGCGGCCGCTCATGTTCTCCTCCATGTCTGTATGGGGCTCTGTGCGGCCGCTCATGTTCTCCCCCATGTCTGTATGGGGCTCTGTGCGGTCGCTCATGTTCTCTCCTCCATGTCTGTATGGGGCTCTGTGCGGCCGCTCATGTTCTCTCCTCCTTGTCTGTATGGGGCTCTGTGCGGCTGCTCATGTTCTCCTCCATGTCTGTATGGGGCTCTGTGCGGCCGCTCATGTTCTCCTCCATGTCTGTATGGGGCTCTGTGCGGCTGCTCATGTTCTCTCCTCCATGTCTGTATGGGGCTCTGTGCGGCCGCTCATGTTCTCCTCCATGTCTGTATGGGGCTCTGTGCGGCCGCTCATGTTCTCCTCCATGTCTGTATGGGGCTCTGTGCGGCCGCTCATGTTCTCCTCCATGTCTGTATGGGGCTCTGTGCGGCCGCTCATGTTCTCCTCCATGTCTGTATGGGGCTCTGTGCGGCCGCTCATGTTCTCCTCCATGTCTGTATGGGGCTCTGTGCGGCCGCTCATGTTCTCCTCCATGTCTGTATGGGGCGCTGTGCGGCCGCTCATGTTCTCTCCTCCATGTCTGTATGGGGCTCTGTGCGGTCGCTCATGTTCTCTCCTCCATGTCTGTATGGGGCTCTGTGCGGCCGCTCATGTTCTCTCCTCCATGTCTGTATGGGGCTCTGTGCGGTCGCTCATGTTCTCCCCCATGTCTGTATGGGGCTCTGTGCGGCCGCTCATGTTCTCCCCCATGTCTGTATGGGGCTCTGTGCGGCCGCTAATGTTCTCTCCTCCATGTCTGTATGGGGCTCTGTGCGGTCGCTCATGTTCTCTCCTCCATGTCTGTATGGGGCTCTGTGCAGCCGCTCATGTTCTCTCCTCCATGTCTGTATGGGGCTCTGTGCGGCCGCTCATGTTCTCCCTCCATGTCTGTATGGGGCTCTGTGCGGTCGCTCATGTTCTCTCCTCCATGTCTGTATGGGGCTCTGTGCGGTCGCTCATGTTCTCTCCTCCATGTCTGTATGGGGCTCTGTGCGGCCGCTCATGTTCTCCCCCATGTCTGTATGGGGCTCTGTGTGGCCGCTCATGTTCTCCTCCATGTCTGTATGGGGCTCTGTGCGGCCGCTCATGTTCTCTCCTCCATGTCTGTATGGGGCTCTGTGCGGCCGCTCATGTTCTCCTCCATGTCTGTATGGGGCTCTGTGCGGCCCCTCATGTTCTCCTCCATGTCTGTATGGGGCTCTGTGCGGCCGCTCATGTTCTCCTCCATGTCTGTATGGGGCTCTGTGCGGCCGCTCATGTTCTCCCCCATGTCTGTATGGGGCTCTGTGCGGTCGCTCATGTTCTCTCCTCCATGTCTGTATGGGGCTCTGTGCGGCCGCTCATGTTCTCCTCCATGTCTGTATGGGGATCTGTGCGGCCGCTCATGTTCTCCCCCATGTCTGTATGGGGCTCTGTGCGGTCGCTCATGTTCTCTCCTCCATGTCTGTATGGGGCTCTGTGCGGCCGCTCATGTTCTCTCCTCCTTGTCTGTATGGGGCTCTGTGCGGCTGCTCATGTTCTCCTCCATGTCTGTATGGGGCTCTGTGCGGCCGCTCATGTTCTCCTCCATGTCTGTATGGGGCTCTGTGCGGCCGCTCATGTTCTCCTCCATGTCTGTATGGGGCTCTGTGCGGCCGCTCATGTTCTCCTCCATGTCTGTATGGGGCTCTGTGCGGCCGCTCATGTTCTCCTCCATGTCTGTATGGGGCTCTGTGCGGCCCCTCTTGTTCTCCCTCCATGACTGTATGGGGCTCTGTGCGGCCGCTCATGTTCTCCTCCATGTCTGTATGGGGCTCTGTGCGGCCCCTCTTGTTCTTCCTCCATGTCTGTATGGGGCTCTGTGTGGCCGCTCATGTTCTCCCTCCATGTCTGTATGGGGCTCTGTGTGGCCGCTCGTGTTCTCCTCCATGTCTGTATGGGGCTCTGTGCGGCCGCTCATGTTCTCCCTCCATGTCTGTATGGGGCTCTGTGCGGCCCCTCTTGTTCTCCCTCCATGTCTGTATGGGGCTCTGTGCGGCCGCTCATGTTCTCTCCTCCATGTCTGTATGGGGCTCTGTGCGGCCGCTCATGTTCTCTCCTCCATGTCTGTATGGGGCTCTGTGCGGCCGCTCATGTTCTCCCCCATGTCTGTTTGGGGCTCTGTGCGGCCGCTCATGTTCTCCCCCATGTCTGTATGGGGCTCTGTGCGGCCGCTCATGTTCTCCTCCATGTCTGTATGGGGCTCTGTGCGGCCGCTCATGTTCTCCTCCATGTCTGTATGGGGCTCTGTGCGGCCGCTCATGTTCTCTCCTTCATGTCTGTATGGGGCTCTGTGCAGTCGCTCATGTTCTCCCCTCCATGTCTGTATGGGGCTCTGTGCGGCCCCTCATGTTCTCCCTCCATGTCTGAATGGGGCTCTGTGCGGCCCCTCATGTTCTCTCCTCCATGTCTGTATGGGGCTCTGTGCGGCCGCTCATGTTCTCCTCCATGTCTGTATGGGGCTCTGTGTGGCCGCTCATGTTCTCCTCCATATCTGTATGGGGCTCTGTGCGGCCGCTCATGTTCTCCTCCATGTCTGTATGGGGCTCTGTGCGGCCCCTCATGTTCTCCTCCATGTCTGTATGGGGCTCTGTGTGGCCGCTCATGTTCTCCTCCATGTCTGTATGGGGCTCTGTGCGGCTGCTCATGTTCTCTCCTCCATGTCTGTATGGGGCTCTGTGCGGCCGCTCATGTTCTCCTCCATGTCTGTATGGGGCTCTGTGCGGCCCCTCATGTTCTCCCTCCATGTCTGTATGGGGCTCTGTGCGGCCGCTCATGTTCTCCTCCATGTCTGTATGGGGCTCTGTGCGGCCGCTCATGTTCTCCTCCATGTCTGTATGGGGCTCTGTGCGGCCGCTCATGTTCTCCTCCATGTCTGTATGGGGCTCTGTGCGGCCTCTCATATTGTCCTCCATGTCTGTATGGGGCTCTGTGCGGCCGCTCATGTTCTCCTCCATGTCTGTATGGGGCTCTGTGCGGCCGCTCATGTTCTCCCTCCATGTCTGTATGGGGCTCTGTGCGGCCGCTCATGTTCTCTCCTCCATGTCTGTATGGGGCTCTGTGCGGCCCCTCATGTTCTCCTCCATGTCTGTATGGGGCTCTGTGTGGCCCCTCATGTTCTCCTCCATGTCTGTATGGGGCTCTGTGCGGCCGCTCATGTTCTCCCTCCATGTCTGTATGGGGCTCTGTGCGGCCGCTCATGTTCTCTCCTCCATGTCTGTATGGGGCTCTGTGCGGCCCCTCATGTTCTCCCTCCATGTCTGTATGGGGCTCTGTGCGGACCCTCATGTTCTCCCTCCATGTCTGTATGGGGCTCTGTGCGGCCGCTCATGTGCTCTCCTCCATGTCTGTATGGGGCTCTATGCGGCCGCTCATGTTCTCTTCCATGTCTGTATGGGGCTCTGTGCGGCCGCTCATGTTCTCCCTCCATGTCTGTATGGGGCTCTGTGCGGCCCCTCATGTTCTCCTCCATGTCTGTATGGGGTTCTGTGCGGCCGCTCATGTTCTCCCTCCATGTCTGTATGGGGCTTTGTGCGTCCGCTCATGTTCTCCTCCATGTCTGTATGGGGCTTTGTGCGGCCGCTCATGTTCTCCTCCATGTCTGTATGGGGCTCTGTGCGGCCGCTCATGTTCTCCTCCATGTCTGTATGGGGCTTTGTGCGGCCGCTCATGTTCTCCCTCCATGTCTGTATGGGGCTCTGTGCGGCCGCTCATGTTCCCTCCTCTATGTCTGTATGGGGCTCTGTGCGGCCGCTCATGTTCTCCTCCATGTCTGTATGGGGCTCTGTGCGGCCGCTCATGTTCTCCTCCATGTCTGTATGGGGTTCTGTGCGGCTGCTCATGTTCTCCTCCATGTCTGTATGGGGCTTTGTGCGGCCGCTCATGTTCTCCCTCCATGTCTGTATGGGGCTTTGTGCGGCCGCTCATGTTCTCCTCCATGTCTGTATGGGGCTTTGTGCGGCCGCTCATGTTCTCCTCCATGTCTGTATGGGGCTCTGTGCGGCAGCTCATGTTCTCCTCCATGTCTGTATGGGGCTTTGTGCGGCCGCTCTTGTTCTCCTCCATGTCTGTATGGGGCTTTGTGCGGCCGCTCATGTTCTCCTCCATGTTTGTATGGGGCTCTGTGCGGCCCCTCTTGTTCTCTCCTCCATGTCTGTATGGGGCTCTGTGCGGCCGCTCATGTTCTCCTCCATGTCTGTATGGGGCTCTGTGCGGCCGCTCATGTTCTCCTCCATGTCTGTATGGGGCTCTCTGCGGCCTCTCATGTTCTCCTCCATGTCTGTATGGGGCTCTCTGCGGCCGCTCATGTTCTCCCTCCATGTCTGTATGGGGCTCTGTGCGGCCGCTCATGTTCTCCCTCCATGTCTGTATGGGGCTCTGTGCGGCCCCTCATATTCTCCTCCATGTCTGTATGGGGCTCTGTGCGGCCGCTCATGTTCTCCCTCCATGTCTGTATGGGGCTCTGTGCGGCCGCTCATGTTCTCCTCCATGTCTGTATGGGGCTCTGTGCGGCCGCTCATGTTCTCTCCTCCATGTCTGTATGGGGCTCTGTGCGGCCGCTCATGTTCTCTCCTCCATGTCTGTATGGGGCTCTGTGCGGCCCCTCATGTTCTCCCTCCATGTCTGTATGGGGCTTTGTGCGGCCGCTCATGTTCTCCCTCCATGTCTGTATGGGGCTCTGTGCGGCCGCTCATGTTCTCCTCCATGTCTGTATGGGGCTCTGTGCGGCCGCTCATGTTCTCCCTCCATGTCTGTATGGGGCTCTGTGCGGCCGCTCATGTTCTCTCCTCCATGTCTGTATGGGGCTCTGTGCGGCCGCTCATGTTCTCCCCCCATGTCTGTATGGGGCTCTGTGCGGCCGCTCATGTTCTCCCTCCATGTCTGTATGGGGCTCTGTGCGGACCCTCATGTTCTCCCTCCATGTCTGTATGGGGCTCTGTGTGGCCGCTCATGTTCTCCTCCATGTCTGTATGGGGCTCTGTGCGGCCGCTCATGTGCTCTCCTCCATGTATGTATGGGGCTCTGTGCGGCCGCTCATGTTCTCCCTCCATGTCTGTATGGGGCTCTGTGCGGCCCCTCATGTTCTCCCTCCATGTCTGTATGGGGCTCTGTGCGGCCCCTCATGTTCTCCTCCATGTCTGTATGGGGTTCTGTGCGGCCGCTCATGTTCTCCCTCCATGTCTGTATGGGGCTTTGTGCGGCCGCTCATGTTCTCCTCCATGTCTGTATGGGGCTCTGTGCGGCCGCTCATGTTCTCCTCCATGTCTGTATGGGGCTCTGTGCGGCCGCTCATGTTCTCCCTCCATGTCTGTATGGGGCTCTGTGCGGCCGCTCATGTTCCCTCCTCTATGTCTGTATGGGGCTCTGTGCGGCCGCTCATGTTCTCCTCCATGTCTGTATGGGGTTCTGTGCGGCTGCTCATGTTCTCCTCCATGTCTGTATGGGGCTTTGTGCGGCCGCTCATGTTCTCCTCCATGTTTGTATGGGGCTCTGTGCGGCCCCTCTTGTTCTCTCCTCCATGTCTGTATGGGGCTCTGTGCGGCCGCTCATGTTCTCCTCCATGTCTGTATGGGGCTCTGTGCGGCTGCTCATGTTCTCTCCTCTATGTCTGTATGGGGCTCTGTGCGGCCGCTCATGTTCTCCCTCCATGTCTGTATGGGGCTCTGTGCGGCCGCTCATGTTCTCCTCCATGTCTGTATGGGGATCTGTGCGGCCGCTCATGTTCTCCTCCATGTCTGTATGAGGCTCTGTGCGGCCGCTCATGTTCTCCTCCATGTCTGTATGGGGCCCTGTGCGGCCGCTCATGTTCTCTCCTCCATGTCTGTATGGGGCTCTGTGCGGCCGCTCATGTTCTCCTCCATGTCTGTATGGGGCTCTGTGTGGCCGCTCATGTTCTCCTCCATGTCTGTATGGGGCTCTGTGCGGCTGCTCATGTTCTCTCCTCTATGTCTGTATGGGGCTCTGTGCGGCCGCTCATGTTCTCCCTCCATGTCTGTATGGGGCTCTGTGCGGCCGCTCATGTTCTCCTCCATGTCTGTATGGGGCTCTGTGCGGCCGCTCATGTTCTCCTCCATGTCTGTATGAGGCTCTGTGCGGCCGCTCATGTTCTCCTCCATGTCTGTATGGGGCTCTGTGCGGCCGCTCATGTTCTCTCCTCCATGTCTGTATGGGGCTCTGTGCGGCCGCTCATGTTCTCCTCCATGTCTGTATGGGGCTCTGTGTGGCCGCTCATGTTCTCCTCCATGTCTGTATGGGGCTCTGTGCGGCGTCTCATGTTCTCCCTCCATGTCTGTATGGGGCTCTGTGCGGCCGCTCATGTTCTCCTCCATGTCTGTATGAGGCTCTGTGCGGCCGCTCATGTTCTCCTCCATGTCTGTATGGGGCTCTGTGCGGCCGCTCATGTTCTCTCCTCCATGTCTGTATGGGGCTCTGTGCGGCCGCTCATGTTCTCCTCCATGTCTGTATGGGGCTCTGTGTGGCCGCTCATGTTCTCCTCCATGTCTGTATGGGGCTCTGTGCGGCGTCTCATGTTCTCCTCCATGTCTGTATGGGGCTCTGTGTGGCCGCTCATGTTCTCCTCCATGTCTGTATGGGGCTCTGTGTGGCCGCTCATGTTCTCCTCCATGTCTGTATGGGGATCTGTGCGGCCGCTCATGTTCTCCCTCCATGTCTGTATGGGGCTCTGTGCTGCCGCTCATATTCTCTCCTCCATGTCTGTATGGGGTTCTGTGCGGCCGCTCATGTTCTCCTCCATGTCTGTATGGGGCTCTGTGCGGCGTCTCATGTTCTCCTCCATGTCTGTATGGGGCTCTGTGCGGCCGCTCATGTTCTCCTCCATGTCTGTATGGGGCTCTGTGCGGCCGCTCATGTTCTCCTCCATGTCTGCATGGGGCTCTGTGCGGCCGCTCATGTTCTCCCTCCATGTCTGTACGGGGCTCTGTGCGGCCGCTCATGTTCTCCCTCCATGTCTGTATGGGGCTCTGTGCTGCCGCTCATATTCTCTCCTCCATGTCTGTATGGGGCTCTGTGTGGCCGCTCATGTTCTCCTCCATGTCTGTATGGGGCTCTGTGTGGCCGCTCATGTTCTCCTTCATGTCTGTATGGGGCTCTGTGCGGCCGCTCAGGTTCTCCTCCATGTCTGCATGGGGCTCTGTGCGGCCGCTCATGTTCTCCTCCATGTCTGTATGGGGCTCTGTGCGGCCGCTCATGTTCTCTCCTCCATGTCTGTATGGGAATCTGTGCGGCCGCTCATGTTCTCCTCCATGTCTGTATGGGGTTCTGTGCGGCCGCTCATGTTCTCCTCCATGTCTGTATGGGGCTCTGTGCGGCCGCTCATGTTCTCCCTCCATGTCTGTATGGGGCTCTGTGTGGTCGCCCATCTTCTCCTCCATGTCTGTATGGGGCTCTGTGCGGCCGCTCATGTTCTCCCTCCATTTCTGTATGGGGCTCTGTGCGGCCTCTTATGTTCTCCTCCATGTCTGTATGGTGCTCTGTGCGGCTGCTCATGTTCTCCTCCATGTCTGTATGGGGCTCTGTACGGCCGCTCATGTTCTCCTCCATGTCTGTATGGGGCTCTGTACGGCCGCTCATGTTCTCCTCCATGTCTGTATGGGGCTCTGTGCGGCCGCTCATGTTCTCCTCCATGTCTGTATGGGGCTCTGTGCGGCCGCTCATGTTCTCCTCCATGTCTGTATGGGGTTCTGTGCGGCCGCTCATGTTCTCCTCCATGTCTGTATGGGGCTCTGTGCGGCCGCTCATGTTCTCCTCCATGTCTGTATGGGGCTCTGTGCGGCCGCTCATGTTCTCCCTCCATTTCTGTATGGGGCTCTCTGCGGCCTCTCATGTTCTCCTCCATGTCTGTATGGGGCTCTGTGCGGCTGCTCATGTTCTCTCCTCCATGTCTGTATGGGGCTCTGTGCAGCCGCTCATGTTCTCCCTCCATGTCTGTATGGGGCTCTGTGCAGCCGCTCATGTTCTCCCTCCATGTCTGTATGGGGCTCTGTGCGGCCCCTCATATTCTCCCTCCATGTCTGTATGGGGCTCTGTGCGGCTGCTCATGTTCTCTCCTCTATGTCTGTATGGGGCTCTGTGCGGCCGCTCATGTTCTCCCTCCATGTCTGTATGGGGCTCTGTGCGGCCGCTCATGTTCTCCCTCCATGTCTGTATGGGGCTCTGTGCGGCCCCTCATATTCTCCTCCATGTCTGTATGGGGCTCTGTGCGGCTGCTCATGTTCTCTCCTCTATGTCTGTATGGGGCTCTGTGCGGCCCCTCATATTCTCCTCCATGTCTGTATGGGGCTCTGTGCAGCCGCTCATGTTCTCCTCCATGTCTGTATGGGGCTCTCTGCGGCCTCTCATGTTCTCCTCCATGTCTGTATGGGGCTCTGTGCGGCTGCTCATGTTCTCTCCTCCATGTCTGTATGGGGCTCTGTGCAGCCGCTCATGTTCTCCCTCCATGTCTGTATGGGGCTCTGTGCAGCCGCTCATGTTCTCCCTCCATGTCTGTATGGGGCTCTGTGCGGCCGCTCATGTTCTCCCTCCATGTCTGTATGGGGCTCTGTGCGGCTGCTCATGTTCTCTCCTCTATGTCTGTATGGGGCTCTGTGCGGCCGCTCATGTTCTCCCTCCATGTCTGTATGGGGCTCTGTGCGGCCGCTCATGTTCTCCCTCCATGTCTGTATGGGGCTCTGTGCGGCCCCTCATATTCTCCTCCATGTCTGTATGGGGCTCTGTGCGGCCGCTCATGTTCTCCCTCCATGTCTGTATGGGGCTCTGTGCGGCCGCTCATGTTCTCCTCCATGTCTGTATGGGGCTCTGTGCGGCTGCTCATGTTCTCCTCCATGTCTGTATGGGGCTCTGTGCGGCCGCTCATGTTCTCCTCCATGTCTGTATGGGGCTCTGTGCGGCCGCTCATGTTCTCCTCCATGTCTGTATGGGGCTCTGTGCGGCCGCTCATGTTCTCCCTCCATGTCTGTATGGGGCTCTGTGCGGCCGCTCATGTTCTCCCTCCATGTCTGTATGGGGCTCTGTGCGGCCGCTCATGTTCTCCTCCATGTCTGTATGGGGCTCTGTGCGGCCGCTCATGTTCTACTCCATGTCTGTATGGGGCTCTGTGCGGCCGCTCATGTTCTCCTCCATGTCTGTATGGGGCTTTGTGCGGCCGCTCATGTTCTCCTCCATGTCTGTATGAGGCTCTGTGCGGCCGCTCATGTTCTCCTCCATATCTGTATGGGGCTCTGTGCGGCCGCTCATGTTCTCTCCTCCATGTCTGTATGGTGCTCTGTGCGGCCGCTCATGTTCTCCTCCATGTCTGTATGAGGCTCTGTGCGGCCGCTCATGTTCTCCTCCATGTCTGTATGGGGCTCTGTGCGGCCGCTCATGTTCTCCTCCATGTCTGTATGGGGCTCTGTGCAGCCGCTCATGTTCTCCCTCCATGTATGTATGGGGCTCTGTGCGGCCGCTCATGTTCTCCTCCATGTCTGTATGGGGCTCTGTGCGGCCCCTCATGTTCTCCTCCATGTCTGTATGGGGCTCTGTGCGGCTGCTCATGTTCTCCTCCATGTCTGTATGGGGCTCTGTGCGGCCCCTCATGTTCTCCTCCATGTCTGTATGGGGCTCTGTGCGGCCGCTCATGTTCTCCTCCATGTCTGTATGGGGATCTGTGCGGCCGCTCGTGTTCTCCTCCATGTCTGTCTGGGGCTCTGTGCGGCCGCTCATGTTCTCCTCCATGTCTGTATGGGGCTCTGTGCGGCCGCTCATGTTCTCCCTCCATGTCTGTATGGGGCTCTGTGCGGCCGCTCATGTTCTCCTCCATGTCTGTATGGGGCTCTGTGCGGCCGCTCATGTTCTCCTCCATGTCTGTATGAGGCTCTGTGCGGCCGCTCATATTCTCCTCCATGTCTGTATGGGGCTCTGTGCGGCCGCTCATGTTCTCCCTCCATGTATGTATGGGGCTCTGTGCGGCCGCTCATGTTCTCCTCCATGTCTGTATGGGGCTCTGTGCGGCCGCTCATGTTCTCCCTCCATGTCTGTATGGGGTTCTGTGCGGCCGCTCATGTTCTCCCTCCATGTCTGTATGGGGCTCTGTGCGGCCGCTCATGTTCTCTCCTCCATGTCTGTATGGGGCTCTGTGCGGCCGCTCATGTTCTCCTCCATGTCTGTATGAGGCTCTGTGCGGCCGCTCATGTTCTCCTCCATGTCTGTATGGGGCTCTGTGCGGCCGCTCATGTTCTCTCCTCCATGTCTGTATGGGGCTCTGTGCGGCCGCTCATGTTCTCCTCCATGTCTGTATGGGGCTCTGTGCGGCCGCTCATGTTCTCCCTCCTCCATGTCTGTATGGGGCTCTGTGTGGCCGCTCATGTTCTCCTCCATGTCTGTATGGGGCTCTGTGCGGCCTCTCATGTTCTCCCTCCATGTCTGTACGGGGCTCTGTGCGGCCGCTCATGTTCTCCCTCCATGTCTGTATGGGGCTCTGTGTGGCCGCTCATGTTCTCCTCCATGTCTGTATGGGGCTCTGTGCGGCCTCTCATGTTCTCTCCTCCATGTCTGTACGGGGCTCTGTGCGGCCGCTCATGTTCTCCTCCATGTCTGTATGGGGATCTGTGCGGCCGCTCGTGTTCTCCTCCATGTCTGTATGGGGATCTGTGCGGCCGCTCATGTTCTCCTCCATGTCTGTATGGGGATCTGTGCGGCCGCTCATGTTCTCCTCCATGTCTGTATGGGGATCTGTGCGGCCGCTCATGTTCTCCCTCCATGTCTGTACGGGGCTCTGTGTGGCCGCTCATGTTCTCCTCCATGTCTGTATGGGGCTCTGTGCGGCCTCTCATGTTCTCCTCCATGTCTGTACGGGGCTCTGTGCGGCCGCTCATGTTCTCCTCCATGTCTGTATGGGGATCTGTGCGGCCGCTCGTGTTCTCCCTCCATGTCTGTACGGGGCTCTGTGCGGCCGCTCATGTTCTCCTCCATGTCTGTATGGGGCTCTGTGCGGCCTCTCATGTTCTCCCTCCATGTCTGTACGGGGCTCTGTGCGGCCGCTCATGTTCTCCTCCATGTCTGTATGGGGATCTGTGCGGCCGCTCATGTTCTCCCTCCATGTCTGTATGGGGATCTGTGCGGCCGCTCATGTTCTCCCTCCATGTCTGTACGGGGCTCTGTGTGGCCGCTCATGTTCTCCTCCATGTCTGTGTGGGGCTCTGTGCGGCCTCTCATGTTCTCCCTCCATGTCTGTACGGGGCTCTGTGCGGCCGCTCATGTTCTCCTCCATGTCTGTATGGGGATCTGTGCGGCCGCTCATGTTCTCCCTCCATGTCTGTATGGGGATCTGTGCGGCCGCTCATGTTCTCCTCCATGTCTGTATGGGGATCTGTGCGGCCGCTCATGTTCTCCCTCCATGTCTGTACGGGGCTCTGTGTGGCCGCTCATGTTCTCCTCCATGTCTGTATGGGGCTCTGTGCGGCCTCTCATGTTCTCCTCCATGTCTGTACGGGGCTCTGTGCGGCCGCTCATGTTCTCCTCCATGTCTGTATGGGGATCTGTGCGGCCGCTCGTGTTCTCCCTCCATGTCTGTACGGGGCTCTGTGCGGCCGCTCATGTTCTCCTCCATGTCTGTATGGGGCTCTGTGCGGCCGCTCATGTTCTCCTCCATGTCTGTATGGGGCTCTGTGCGGCCTCTCATGTTCTCCCTCCATGTCTGTATGGGGATCTGTGCGGCCGCTCATGTTCTCCCTCCATGTCTGTACGGGGCTCTGTGTGGCCGCTCATGTTCTCCTCCATGTCTGTATGGGGCTCTGTGCGGCCGCTCATGTTCTCTCCTCCATGTCTGTACGGGGCTCTGTGCGGCCGCTCATGTTCTCCTCCATGTCTGTATGGGGATCTGTGCGGCCGCTCATGTTCTCCTCCATGTCTGTATGGGGATCTGTGCGGCCGCTCATGTTCTCCCTCCATGTCTGTACGGGGCTCTGTGTGGCCGCTCATGTTCTCCTCCATGTCTGTATGGGGCTCTGTGCGGCCTCTCATGTTCTCCCTCCATGTCTGTACGGGGCTCTGTGCGGCCGCTCATGTTCTCCTCCATGTCTGTACGGGGCTCTGTGCGGCCGCTCGTGTTCTCCTCCATATCTGTCTGGGGCTCTGTGCGGCCGCTCATGTTCTCCTCCATGTCTGTATGGGGCTCTGTGCGGCCGCTCATGTTCTCCCTCCATGTCTGTATGGGGCTCTGTGCGGCCGCTCATGTTCTCCTCCATGTCTGTATGGGGCTCTGTGCGGCCGCTCATGTTCTCCTCCATGTCTGTATGAGGCTCTGTGCGGCCGCTCATGTTCTCCTCCATGTCTGTATGGGGCTCTGTGCGGCCGCTCATGTTCTCTCCTCCATGTCTGTATGGGGCTCTGTGCGGCCGCTCATGTTCTCCTCCATGTCTGTATGAGGCTCTGTGCGGTCCCTCATGCTCTCCTCCATGTCTGTATGGGGCTCTGTGCGGTCCCTCATGCTCTCCTCCATGTCTGTACGGGGCTCTGTGCGGCCGCTCATGTTCTCCTCCATGTCTGTATAGGGCTCTGTGCAGCCGCTCATGTTCTCTCCTCCATGTCTGTATGGGGCTCTGTGCGGCCGCTCATGTTCTCCTCCATGTCTGTATGGGGCTCTGTGCGGCCGCTCATGTTCTCCTCCATGTCTGTATGAGGCTCTGTGCGGCCGCTCATGTTCTCCTCCATGTCTGTACGGGGCTCTGTGCAGCCCCTCATGTTCTCCTCCATGTCTGTATGGAGCTCTGTGCGGCCGCTCATGTTCTCTCCTCCATGTCTGTATGAGGCTCTGTGCGGCCGCTCATGTTCTCCTCCATGTCTGTACGGGGCTCTGTGCGGCCGCTCATGTTCTCCTCCATGTCTGTATGGAGCTCTGTGCGGCCGCTCATGTTCTCCTCCATGTCTGTATGGAGCTCTGTGCGGCCGCTCATGTTCTCCCTCCTCCATGTCTGTATGGGGCTCTGTGTGGCCGCTCATGTTCTCCTCCATGTCTGTATGGGGCTCTGTGCGGCCTCTCATGTTCTCCCTCCATGTCTGTACGGGGCTCTGTGCGGCCGCTCATGTTCTCCCTCCATGTCTGTATGGGGCTCTGTGCTGCCGCTCATATTCTCTCCTCCATGTCTGTATGGGGCTCTGTGCGGCCGCTCATGTTCTCCTCCATGTCTGTATGAGGCTCTGTGCGGCCGCTCATGTTCTCCTCCATGTCTGTACGGGGCTCTGTGCGGCCGCTCATGTTCTCCTCCATGTCTGTATGGAGCTCTGTGCGGCCGCTCATGTTCTCCTCCATGTCTGTATGGAGCTCTGTGCGGCCGCTCATGTTCTCCCTCCTCCATGTCTGTATGGGGCTCTGTGTGGCCGCTCATGTTCTCCTCCATGTCTGTATGGGGCTCTGTGCGGCCTCTCATGTTCTCCCTCCATGTCTGTACGGGGCTCTGTGCGGCCGCTCATGTTCTCCCTCCATGTCTGTATGGGGCTCTGTGTGGCCGCTCATGTTCTCCTCCATGTCTGTATGGGGCTCTGTGCGGCCGCTCATGTTCTCCTCCATGTCTGTATGGGGCTCTGTGCGGCCGCTCAGGTTCTCCTCCATGTCTGCATGGGGCTCTGTGCGGCCGCTCATGTTCTCTCCTCCATGTCTGTATGGGAATCTGTGCGGCCGCTCATGTTCTCCTCCATGTCTGTATGGGGTTCTGTGCGGCCGCTCATGTTCTCCTCCATGTCTGTATGGGGCTCTGTGTGGCCGCTCATGTTCTCCTCCATGTCTGTATGGGGTTCTGTGCGGCCGCTCATGTTCTCCTCCATGTCTGTATGGGGCTCTGTGCGGCCGCTCATGTTCTCCCTCCATGTCTGTATGGGGCTCTGTGTGGTCGCTCATCTTCTCCTCCATGTCTGTATGGGGCTCTGTGCGGCCGCTCATGTTCTCCTCCATGTCTGTATGGGGCTCTGTGTGGCCGCTCATGTTCTCCTCCATGTCTGTATGGGGTTCTGTGCGGCCGCTCATGTTCTCCTCCATGTCTGTATGGGGCTCTGTGCGGCCGCTCATGTTCTCCCTCCATGTCTGTATGGGGCTCTGTGTGGTCGCTCATCTTCTCCTCCATGTCTGTATGGGGCTCTCTGCGGCCTCTCATGTTCTCCTCCATGTCTGTATGGGGATCTGTGCGCCGCTCATGTTCTCCCTCCATGTCTGTATGGGGCTCTGTGCGGCCGCTCATGTTCTCCTCCATGTCTGTATGGGGTTCTGTGCGGCTGCTCATGTTCTCTCCTCTATGTCTGTATGGGGCTCTGTGCGGCCGCTCATGTTCTCCCTCCATGTCTGTATGGGGCTCTGTGCGGCCGCTCATGTTCTCCTCCATGTCTGTATGGGGCTCTGTGCGGCTGCTCATGTTCTCCTCCATGTCTGTATGGGGCTCTGTGCAGCCGCTCGTGTTCTCCTCCATGTCTGTATGGGGCTCTGTGCGGCCGCTCATGTTCTCCCTCCATGTCTGTATGGGGCTCTGTGCGGCCGCTCATGTTCTCCCTCCATGTCTGTATGGGGCTCTGTGCGGCCGCTCATGTTCTCCTCCATGTCTGTATGGGGCTCTGTGCGGCCGCTCATGTTCTCCTCCATGTCTGTATGGGGCTCTGTGCGGCCGCTCATGTTCTCCTCCATGTCTGTATGAGGCTCTGTGCGGCCGCTCATGTTCTCCTCCATGTCAGTATGGGGCTCTGTGCGGCCGCTCATGTTCTCCTCCATGTCTGTATGGGGATCTGTGCGGCCGCTCATGTTCTCCTCCATGTCTGTATGGGGCTCTGTGCGGCCCCTCTTGTTCTCCCTCCATGTCTGTATGGGGCTCTGTGCGGCCCCTCATGTTCTCCTTCATGTCTGTATGGGGATCTGTGCGGCCGCTCATGTTCTCTCCTCCATGTCTGTATGGGGCTCTGTGCTGCCGCTCATGTTCTCTCCTCCATGTCTGTATGGGGCTCTGTGCGGCCGCTCATGTTCTCCTCCATGTCTGTATGGGGCTCTCTGCAGCCGCTCATGTTCTCCCTCCATGTCTGTATGGGGCTCTGTGCGGCCGCTGATGTTCTCCCTACATGTCTGTATGGGGCTCTGTGCGGCCGCTGATGTTCTCCTCCATGTCTGTATGGGGCTCTGTGTGGCCGCTCGTGTTCTCCTCCATGTCTGTATGGGGCTCTGTGCGGCCGCTCATGTTCTCCCTCCATGTCTGTATGGGGCTCTGTGCGGCCGCTAATGTTCTCCTCCATGTCTGTATGGGGCTCTGTGTGGCCGCTCATGTTCTCCTCCATGTCTGTATGGGGCTCTGTGCGGCCTCTCATGTTCTCCTCCATGTCTGTACGGGGCTCTGTGCGGCCGCTCATGTTCTCCTCCATGTCTGTATGGGGCTCTGTGCGGCCTCTCATGTTCTCCCTCCATGTCTGTATGGGGATCTGTGCGGCCGCTCATGTTCTCCCTCCATGTCTGTACGGGGCTCTGTGTGGCCGCTCATGTTCTCCTCCATGTCTGTATGGGGCTCTGTGCGGCCTCTCATGTTCTCCCTCCATGTCTGTACGGGGCTCTGTGCGGCCGCTCATGTTCTCCTCCATGTCTGTATGGGGATCTGTGCGGCCGCTCATGTTCTCTCCTCCATGTCTGTATGGGGATCTGTGCGGCCGCTCATGTTCTCCTCCATGTCTGTATGGGGATCTGTGCGGCCGCTCATGTTCTCCCTCCATGTCTGTACGGGGCTCTGTGCGGCCTCTCATGTTCTCCCTCCATGTCTGTACGGGGCTCTGTGCGGCCGCTCATGTTCTCCTCCATGTCTGTATGGGGATCTGTGCGGCCGCTCATGTTCTCCTCCATGTCTGTATGGGGATCTGTGCGGCCGCTCATGTTCTCCCTCCATGTCTGTACGGGGCTCTGTGTGGCCGCTCATGTTCTCCTCCATGTCTGTATGGGGATCTGTGTGGCCGCTCATGTTCTCCTCCATGTCTGTATGGGGCTCTGTGCGGCCTCTCATGTTCTCCCTCCATGTCTGTACGGGGCTCTGTGCGGCCGCTCATGTTCTCCTCCATGTCTGTATGGGGATCTGTGCTGCCGCTCATGTTCTCCTCCATGTCTGTATGGGGATCTGTGCGGCCGCTCATGTTCTCCCTCCATGTGTGTACGGGGCTCTGTGTGGCCGCTCATGTTCTCCTCCATGTCTGTATGGGGCTCTGTGCGGCCTCTCATGTTCTCCCTCCATGTCTGTACGGGGCTCTGTGCGGCCGCTCATGTTCTCCTCCATGTCTGTACGGGGCTCTGTGCGGCCGCTCGTGTTCTCCTCCATGTCTGTCTGGGGCTCTGTGCGGCCGCTCATGTTCTCCTCCATGTCTGTATGGGGATCTGTGCGGCCGCTCATGTTCTCCTCCATGTCTGTATGGGGTTCTGTGCGGCCGCTCATGTTCTCCCTCCATGTCTGTATGGGGCTCTGTGCGGCCGCTCATGTTCTCCTCCATGTCTGTATGGGGCTCTGTGCGGCCGCTCATGTTCTCCTCCATGTCTGTATGAGGCTCTGTGCGGCCGCTCATGTTCTCCTCCATGTCTGTATGGGGCTCTGTGCGGCCGCTCATGTTCTCTCCTCCATGTCTGTATGGGGCTCTGTGCGGCCGCTCATGTTCTCCTCCATGTCTGTATGAGGCTCTGTGCGGCCGCTCATGTTCTCCTCCATGTCTGTATGGGGCTCTGTGCGGCCGCTCATGTTCTCTCCTCCATGTCTGTATAGGGCTCTGTACGGCCGCTCATGTTCTCCTCCATGTCTGTATGTGGCTCTGTGCGGCCGCTCATGTTCTCCTCCATGTCTGTATGGGGCTCTGTGCGGCCGCTCATGTTCTCCCTCCTCCATGTCTGTATGGGGCTCTGTGTGGCCGCTCATGTTCTCCTCCATGTCTGTATGGGGCTCTGTGCGGCCTCTCATGTTCTCCCTCCATGTCTGTACGGGGCTCTGTGCGGCCGCTCATGTTCTCCCTCCATGTCTGTATGGGGCTCTGTGCTGCCGCTCATATTCTCTCCTCCATGTCTGTATGGGGCTCTGTGTGGCCGCTCATGTTCTCCTCCATGTCTGTATGGGGCTCTGTGCGGCCGCTCATGTTCTCCTCCATGTCTGTATGGGGCTCTGTGCGGCCGCTCAGGTTCTCCTCCATGTCTGCATGGGGCTCTGTGCGGCCGCTCATGTTCTCTCCTCCATGTCTGTATGGGAATCTGTGCGGCCGCTCATGTTCTCCTCCATGTCTGTATGGGGTTCTGTGCGGCCGCTCATGTTCTCCTCCATGTCTGTATGGGGCTCTGTGTGGCCGCTCATGTTCTCCTCCATGTCTGTATGGGGTTCTGTGCGGCCGCTCATGTTCTCCTCCATGTCTGTATGGGGCTCTGTGCGGCCGCTCATGTTCTCCCTCCATGTCTGTATGGGGCTCTGTGTGGTCGCTCATCTTCTCCTCCATGTCTGTATGGGGCTGTGTGCGGCCGCTCATGTTCTCCCTCCATTTCTGTATGGGGCTCTCTGCGGCCTCTCATGTTCTCCTCCATGTCTGTATGGGGATCTGTGCGCCGCTCATGTTCTCCCTCCATGTCTGTATGGGGCTCTGTGCGGCCGCTCATGTTCTCCTCCATGTCTGTATGGGGCTCTGTGCGGCTGCTCATGTTCTCTCCTCTATGTCTGTATGGGGCTCTGTGCGGCTGCTCATGTTCTCTCCTCTATGTCTGTATAGGGCTCTGTGCGGCTGCTCATGTTCTCCTCCATGTCTGTATGGGGCTCTGTGCGGCCGCTCATGTTCTCCCTCCATGTCTGTATGGGGCTCTGTGTGGCTGCTCATGTTCTCCTCCATGTCTGTATGGGGCTCTGTGCGGCCGCTCATGTTCTACCTCCATGTCTGTATGGGGCTCTGTGTGGCTGCTCATGTTCTCCTCCATGTCTGTATGGGGCTCTGTGCAGCCGCTCGTGTTCTCCTCCATGTCTGTATGGGGCTCTGTGCGGCCGCTCATGTTCTCCCTCCATGTCTGTATGGGGCTCTGTGCGGCCGCTCATGTTCTCCTCCATGTCTGTATGGGGCTCTGTGCGGCCGCTCATGTTCTCCTCCATGTCTGTATGGGGCTCTGTGCGGCCGCTCATGTTCTCCTCCATGTCTGTATGAGGCTCTGTGCGGCCGCTCATGTTCTCCTCCATGTCAGTATGGGGCTCTGTGCGGCCGCTCATGTTCTCCTCCATGTCTGTATGGGGATCTGTGCGGCCGCTCATGTTCTCTCCTCCATGTCTGTATGGGGCTCTGTGCTGCCGCTCATGTTCTCTCCTCCATGTCTGTATGGGGCTCTGTGCGGCCGCTCATGTTCTCCTCCATGTCTGTATGGGGCTCTGTGCGGCCGCTCATGTTCTCCTCCATGTCTGTATGGGGCTCTGTGCGGCCGCTGATGTTCTCCCTACATGTCTGTATGGGGCTCTGGGCCGCTGATGTTCTCCTCCATGTCTGTATGGGGCTCTGTGTGGCCGCTCGTGTTCTCCTCCATGTCTGTATGGGGATCTGTGCGGCCGCTCATGTTCTCCTCCATGTCTGTATGGGGCTCTGTGCGGCCGCTAATGTTCTCCTCCATGTCTGTATGGGGCTCTGTGCGGCCGCTCATGTTCTCCTCCATGTCTGTATGGGGCTCTGTGCGGCCGCTCATGTTCTCCTCCATGTCTGTATGGGGCTCTGTGCGGCCGCTCATGTTCTCCTCCATGTCTGTATGGGGCTCTGTGCGGCCGCTCATGTTCTCCTCCATGTCTGTATGGGGCTCTGTGCGGCCGCTCATGTTCTCCTCCATGTCTGTATGGGGCTCTGTGCGGCCGCTCATGTTCTCCTCCATGTCTGTATGGGGCTCTGTGCGGCCGCTCATGTTTTCCTCCATGTCTGCATGGGGCTCTGTGCGGCCGCTCATGTTCTCCCCCCATGTCTGTATGGGGCTCTGTGCAGCCGCTCATGTTCTCCCTTCATGTCTGTATGGGGCTCTGTGCGGCCGCTCATGTTCTCCTCCATGTCTGTATGGGGCTCTGTGCGGCCGCTCATGTTCTCCTCCATGTCTGTATGGGGCTCTGTGCGGCCGCTCATGTTCTCCTCCATGTCTGTATGGGGCTCTGTGCGGCCGCTCATGTTCTCCTCCATGTCTGTATGGGGCTCTGTGCGGCCGCTCATGTTTTCCTCCATGTCTGCATGGGGCTCTGTGCGGCCGCTCATGTTCTCCCCCCATGTCTGTATGGGGCTCTGTGCAGCCGCTCATGTTCTCCTCCATGTCTGTATGGGGCTCTGTGCGGCCGCTCATGTTCTCCTCCATGTCTGTATGGGGCTCTGTGCGGCCGCTCATGTTCTCCTCCATGTCTGTATGGGGCTCTGTGCGGCCGCTCATGTTTTCCTCCATGTCTGTATGGGGCTCTGTGCGGCCGCTCATGTTTTCCTCCATGTCTGCATGGGGCTCTGTGCGGCCGCTCATGTTCTCCCCCCATGTCTGTATGGGGCTCTGTGCAGCCGCTCATGTTCTCCCTTCATGTCTGTATGGGGCTCTGTGCGGCCGCTCATGTTTTCCTCCATGTCTGCATGGGGCTCTGTGCGGCCGCTCATGTTCTCCCCCCATGTCTGTATGGGGCTCTGTGCAGCCGCTCATGTTCTCCTCCATGTCTGTATGGGGCTCTGTGCGGCCGCTCATGTTCTCCTCCATGTCTGTATGGGGCTCTGTGCGGCCGCTCATGTTCTCCCTTCATGTCTGTATGGGGCTCTGTGCGGTCGCTCGTGTTCTCCTCCATGTCTGTATAGGGCTCTGTGCGGCTGCTCATGTTCTCCTCCATGTCTGTATGGGGCTCTGTGCGGCCGCTCATGTTCTCCTCCATGTCTGTCTGGGGCTCTGTGCGGCCGCTCATGTTCTCCTCCATGTCAGTATGGGGCTCTGTGCGGCCGCTCATGTTCTCCCTCCATGTATGTATGGGGCTCTGTGCGGCCGCTCATGTTCTCCTCCATGTCAGTATGGGGCTCTGTGCGGCTGCTCATGTTCTCCCCCATGTCTGTATGGGGCTCTGTGCGGTCGCTCGTGTTCTCCTCCATGTCTGTATAGGGCTCTGTGCGGCTGCTCATGTTCTCCTCCATGTCTGTATGGGGCTCTGTGCGGCCGCTCATGTTCTCCTCCATGTCTGTATGGGGCTCTGTGCGGCCGCTCATGTTCTCCTCCATGTCTGTATGGGGCTCTGTGCGGCCGCTCATGTTCTCCTCCATGTCTGTCTGGGGCTCTCTGCGGCCGCTCATGTTCCCTCCTCCATGTCTGTATGGGGCTCTGTGCGGCCGCTCATGTTCTCCCTCCATGTCTGTATGGGGCTCTGTGCGGCCGCTCATGTTCTCCTCCATATCTGTATGGGGCTCTGTGCGGCCGCTCATGTTCTCCTCCATGTCTGTATGGGGCTCTGTACGGCCGCTCATGTTCTCCTCCATGTTTGTATGGGGCTCTGTGCGGCCGCTCATGTTCTCCTCCATGTTTGTATGGGGCTCTGTGCGGCCGCTCATGTTCTCCTCCATGTCTGTATGGGGCTCTGTGCGGCCGCTCATGTTCTCCCTCCATGTCTGTATGGGGCTCTGTGCGGCCGCTCATGTTCTCCTCCATGTCTGTATGGGGCTCTGTACGGCCGCTCATGTTCTCCTCCATGTCTGTATGGGGCACTGTGCGGCCGTTCATGTTCTCCTCCATGTCTTTATGGGGCTCTGTGCGGCCGCTCATCTTCTCCTCCATGTCTGTATGGGGCTCTGTGCGGCCGCTCATGTTCTCCTCCATGTCTGTATGGGGCTCTGTGCGGCCGCTCATGTTCTCCTCCATGTCTGTATGGGGCTCTGTGCGGCCGCTCATGTTCTCCCCCATGTCTGTATGGGGCTCTGTGCGGCCGCTCATGTTCTCCTCCATGTCTGTATGGGGCTCTGTACGGCCGCTCATGTTCTCCTCCATGTCTGTATGGGGCTCTGTACGGCCGCTCATGTTCTCCTCCATGTTTGTATGGGGCTCTGTGCGGCCGCTCATGTTCTCCTCCATGTTTGTATGGGACTCTGTGCGGCCGCTCATGTTCTCCTCCATGTCTGTATGGGGCTCTGTGCGGCCGCTCATCTTCTCCTCCATGTCTGTATGGGGCTCTGTGCGGCTGCTCATGTTCTCCTCCATGTCTGTATGGGGCTCTGTGTGGCCGCTCATGTTCTCCTCCATGTCTGTATGGGGCTCTGTGTGGCCGCTCATGTTCTCCTCCATGTCTGTATGGGGCTCTGTGCGGCCGCTCATGTTCTCCTCCATGTCTGTATGGGGCTCTGTGCGGCCGTTCATGTTCTCCTCCATGTCTGTATGGGGCTCTGTGCGGCCGCTCATGTTCTCCTCCATGTCTGTATGGGGCTCTGTGTGGCCGCTCATGTTCTCTCCTCCATGTCTGTATGGGGCTCTGTGCGGCCGCTCATGTTCTCTCCTCCATGTCTGTATGGGGCTCTGTGCGGCCACTCATATTCTCCCTCCATGTCTGTATGGGGCTCTGTGCAGCCGCTCATGTTCTCCCTCCATGTCTGTATGGGGTTCTGTGCGGCCGCTCATGTTCTCCCTCCATGTCTGTATGGGGCTCTGTGCGGCCCCTCATGTTCTCCTCCATGTCTGTATGGGGCTCTGTGCGGCCACTCATGTTCTCCTCCATGTCTGTATGGGGCTCTGTGCGGCCCCTCATGTTCTCCTCCATGTCTGTGTGGCACCCCAGGGTTCTGGTTACCACAGTAATAGCAATATTACGTCTGTGAGCAGGTAGGAGGTCTCTTGGTCAGGAATCCTATGCATGCCACACCTCCTGCCCAGTCCTGGGAGGGGAAGAACTTCCCCTATATAAACTGGGGCTGAGGTGGGCTTAGTTAAAAGAACACAGAGACACAGTCTGGTCTGGTGTGGATCAGTTACAGGGAAAATAAGAACAGGAGCTCTGTAGGAGCAGGAGTGAGTGCCAGAGGCTGGAAGCTAGATAGCTCGCCTTGGCTGAAGAGATCTCACCGGACACGGAGTCCGAGGCTGTGGGGACTGTTCCATACCCAGCAGCAGAAACCGACCGGCAGGGGATTTCAGGTCCTCTGGCCAAGAAATCCGAAAGCACGGTCACACGCAAGGGACCAGCACCGCCGTCGTGGAGCGGAGGCTACCAGAAGGCCCCGAGTCACCGGCCATACGGGTGAGCACCACACGGTACACTCAGGGACGTGGGCTACTTTTACCCACTTCTAGCAAGGTAGCCAAGAAGAGTACAGTTAGTTGGGGAGGCCTACAACTCCTCCTGGCCAGGGGAGATCCTGTCTGCTCACGGACTGACCAGACCCCGACCGCTAGCCAGTACTCCCGGGAGGGTCTATCTTTGTCACCAGTAAAGACCCTGAACTACACCGCACCGTCTCTGAGTGGTTCCTGGTGCCTGCGTGCAATTCTACCATCCCCATCATCCACGTCCGCTGCCCTGAGGCCGCACCCCTCCCGTTGGGGGTTATACTATCCACGCTGCACAACCGTACCACCGGCCTCAGCGGTCTGCCCTGCAGCGGCGGTTTCGTAACCGCATTCAACGGGTGGCGTAGTCGAACAATATCACATCTGCCACTAAAAACATCGCCACTTAGTTTGACACCCTAGGCACGGACCGGGTCACCGCCACGAGGACTACTACCCCCAGCAGATCCGGCTCCGGGTATCCCCCTGCGCAGCAGAAGCAGCACAGGCCCAGGGGGCGCGTCAACTTTTGGCGTAGTCGGCAGGATCTCGTGCCCGCAACCACCGGGTACTGCGTGCCTGAAAAAGACTGTTAAACTTACCTGTGGTGAAGATTCCCGCCATCCGACGCCATCTTTTGCCTTCTTCCCGCCATCCGTGGAGTTTTCCCGCCATCCGACGCCATTTTTTGCCTTCTTCCCGCCATCCGTGGAGTCTTCCCGCCATTGGACGCCATCTTGAGGACGCCGCGCGGGAAGAAGAGGGGCATGGACTCCGAAAGCGCGCGAGAACTGAAGCCCCGCCTCACGTCCGGACGTTGCGTAAGGTCCTGGAAGGAGCCCAGCAGACGCCGACGTCACAGGAGCGCGACAGAAGGTCCTCAACCCTGACGATCCACTGCGGAGCCGCGGCCTACGGAAGAGGATCATCGCAAGGTAGGCCACGGTCCACTAGGGGGGAGGAGGATGTCGGATACGGAGGAGAGCTTCACTGCCACAGCCACCGCCAGCACCACCGCTGCTGCGGTCATGCCTTTCACCATGCCCTACATCCCGGGGGCAGCCTGGCTACCCCAGTACTCAGGGGAGTCACATACCCTAAATGACTTCAGAGAAAGGCTGGATAGCCTCTTCCAGGTGTACCCCCTCACAGAAAAGCAAAAAGTGAGCATCCTGGTGGCTCAATTAACAGGGGCAGCCCAAAGGGAGGTAAAGTCCTGGCCACTTGGGAGGAGGAGGACTGTCGCAGAGATACTAGCCCGGCTGAAGGACACCTTTGATACCCGTACCTCAGCCGAGATCAAGCTTAGATTCTACGGGTGCAAGCAGCGAGCACATGAGAATATAAGGGACTATGCACTAAACCTACAAGAGGCCCTGAGAGCCATTAAGCAGGCCGACCCTGACGGCGTGGGAAACGAAGACAAACTGTAGACTGAACAATTTATAGAGGGTCTACATTGTAATGCCCACCGAACCCAGTTGCGAGCAATGGCCTTACAGGACCCTCATCTGGACTTTGCACAGTTCAAGGACAGAGCCATCCGGGTGCTCCGAGAACCGGCACCAGGTGGCGCTGTGACCCACAAACGCCCTGCTACCATTTACCACCAGGAGACGGCGCCCTTGTCGGCAGGGCCTGTGGGAGCTGATGCGCAGGCTTTAAACAATGACCCGGCTACAGACCTGCACCATCAGGTCCAAGAACTAACTAAAAGCGTTGCCGCGCTAACCCGAACTGTGCAGTCTTTACAGGTTTCTACTCCAGGGAAGATCCAGCTGGCATCCGGACCGGAGGATATCCCATGGCGCCGACCAAGGAGGACCCCACCGGCCAGAGGAAGACCCAGCGACCGATACAACGAGGACGGACAACCCATCTGCCGCCGCTGCAATCAACCCGGACATATGGCAAGGTACTGTCCTTTTAAACCGGCACAACCTGGGGTAGAGGGCCAACCCCTAGGAATAAGATCACCAGGCCCATCGAACTGGCGTGACAAATACGTGGGAGGACGTCCAGTCTTGCCTGTAGTACTGGATGGCATTCCTATGAGTGCCCTACTTGACACCGGGTCACAGGTCACCACCATCCCGTACGTGCTCTTCAAGCAGTACTGGAATGACTCGGATATAACCCGCTACCCAGACGACGACTTGAGTATCATCGCCAGCAATGGTCAGCCCGTGCCACAGATCGGATTTAAAGAGATGACCATTAAAATTGGTAAAGTCGAACTGGCAGCACAGGGACTGATCATTGTAGACATTGACAAGCGAGAGAGTCACCCAAAGATAACTCTAGGAACTAATGTGATTGAAAATTGTCTTGCAGAGGTGATTCTCATTTTACAGCAGGTTGCCAAGAACGCCAGCTCCGGCCAGCAGCGAGTGCTCCAAAAAGAGATCCGGGCACTGATGCGACGGCAACAGGCGGAACTCTCCGGTGGTGAGATTGGTAGCGTGAGGATGTGTGACCCTTTCCCTATTGCCATGCCCCCAAAAAGTGAAATGATGATTTGGTGCCGGGCAGCTATTGGTCTCAGAGGTAGAGACTACCAAGCAATGGTAGAACCCGTCTACTCAGACAGTAGGCCCACCATTTTGACAGCACGGGGGGTGGTTGATGTGCGCCATGGGAGGGTGCCCGTTCGCATAATAAATATCGGGAAGAGGGAAGTGTACCTGCCCCGGTATGCTACGCTAGCCAAATTGTATACCATCAACCAAAATTCTGTACAGTCCGTGGAACCCTTGCCTCCATCTCATCCAGAGGAAGGTAACGGCTCTAAGCAACAAATGGAGGACTGGTGTCAGCAACTGCATTTGGGTACTGACTCCACGCCCGCTCACCAAAAGCAGGGAGTCTACCGGGTGATCCAGGAGTACGAGAGAGTGTTTAGTAAACACCCGCTAGACTTCGGGCGAGTAAAGGGGGTAGAACACCACATCCCCACGGGAGACCATCCTCCCATAAAGGAGAGATACCGACCCTTACCCCCTGCACACTACCAACACGCCAAGGGGATGCTTAGAGACATGAAGGAGGCTGGGGTAATCAGGGATAGCTGTAGCCCCTGGGCAGCTCCACTAGTCTTGGTTAAAAAGAAAGACAACACTATGATAATGTGTGTAGATTACCGGAAAATCAACCGTATCACACACAAAGATGCGTACCCCTTACCAAGGATAGAGGAGTCTTTGGCTGCTTTAAAATCTGCTAACTTCTTCTCCACTTTGGATCTCACTAGCGGGTACTGGCAGGTTCCTGTAGCAGAGGCGGACCGGGAGAAGACCGCATTCACCACCCCGATGGGACTTAGCGAGTTTACCTGCATGCCGTTCGGACTCTGCAACGCACCAGGAACCTTCCAACGATTGATGGAATGCTGTCTGGGACATCGGAACTTTGAGACGGTCCTGCTGTACCTGGACGATGTTATAGTTTATTCCAAAACCTACGAGGACCACCTGAAACACCTGGCGGAAGTGTTTGAAGCCCTGGCAAACTACGGTCTGAAGGTGAAACCGTCGAAGTGTCACCTGCTAAAACCAAAAGTGCAGTACCTGGGACACGTGGTGAGTGCTGATGGAGTGGCTCCCGACCCTGATAAGATCACCGCGATTAAGGAATGGCCAAGACCCTCCAGCGTAAAGGAAGTGCGGCAGTTCCTCGAGTTGGTAGGCTACTACCGAAGATTAATTCCCGGTTTCACCAAAAAGGCAGCTCCTATGCAGGACCTCCTGATAGGCCAGTCCAGGAAGGCCAAGAACCAGAAGCCGCCCTTCAGATGGGAGAAGCTGGAAGAAGAGTCCTTCCGCCAGCTGAAGATGGCCCTCACGGGGGATGAAATCCTGGCGTACCCTGATTACAGCCAGCCCTTTATCCTCTACACCGACGCAAGTAACATCGGGCTAGGAGCCGTACTGTCCCAGATCCAGCATGGGAGAGAACGGGTAATTGCTTACGCCAGCCGAAAACTGCGACCCACCGAAAGAAACCCTGAGAATTACAGCTCATTTAAGCTAGAGTTCCTGGCAGTGGTGTGGGCAGTCACCGAACGCTTTAAGCACTACCTCGCCTCTTCCCGGTTCACCGTGTACACGGATAACAACCCGTTGAAACACCTGGACACTGCAAGACTCGGTGCCCTGGAGCAGAGATGGATGGCCCGCCTGTCCAACTATGAGTTCACGATCAAATACCGGGCAGGACGCTACAATACCAACGCGGATGCCTTGTCCAGAATGCCAAACCTACCGGACGTAGGGGAAGATCCAGGGGAACTGGAAGAAGTTGAACTCCCCGCGTTTCACCGTCATGGGACTACCCAGTATTCCCACCGTGTAAGGGGTAAGCAATCCGCTACGTTCAACCCCTTACCTCATTACAACTGGGCAGAAACGCAAGACAGTGACCCCGCCGTCCGACTGGTGAAGGAGATGCTGACTCAGCCAGATGACCGCCTTGACCCAGACGCTCCGGAGGAGACCAAGCAACTGTGGGCTGAGAAGAGTCGACTGTTCCTTTACAAGGGGAAGTTGTGCCGCAGAATGGTTAACTCCCGGACGCATGAACTGGTCTGGAAAGTAGTGGTGCCAAGAAGAGACGCGGCAATGGTACTGGAGGCATACCACGACGGAGCTGGGCACTTCGGATGGAAGAAGCTGGAGTTCCTGCTGCGCGGGCGGTTCCACTGGGTAGGCATGAGAGGAACCATCGAGAGGTGGTGCAGAGACTGTGGCCCATGCAACCTAAGAAGGAAGGACCGTGCCAGCCAGAAGACTCCCCTGCAGTCCATCGTCACCAGGCAGCCGTTGGAACTGGTAGCCTTGGACCATGTAAAACTGACCCCCAGCAGAAGTGGCTACGTCTATGCGTTGACCATCGTGGATCACTATTCCCGGTTCTTGGTTGTAGTCCCCGTCAAGGACTTAACGGCTCAAACAGCAGCTAGAGCCTTCCAGCAGCACTTCTGCCGTCCACACGGATACCCAGAGCAGGTGCTGACGGACCAAGGACCTGCCTTTGAAGCGGAAGTCTTCCAGGAGTTCTGCACCCTGTATGGCTGCCGGAAGATAAGAACAACACCCTATCATCCGCAAACCAATGGACTCTGCGAGAAGATGAACCAGGTGGTGATAGACCTTCTGAAAACATTGCCCCTGGAAGAACGCAGTCTGTGGCCTGAGAAACTGCCTGATCTGGTGGACCTATACAACCACATCCCTGTAGGTTCTACCAACTGTACCCCGGCTTACCTAATGAGAGCAAGACATGGTAAGCTGCCTGTTGATCTGGATATGGGAGTCCTGACATCCGAGGACACTTCACCAGAAGCAGACTGGGACACAGAGAGGCAGCAGCAGTACCGGAAAGTACAGGAGAGCGTTGAGCGAAGTCTCTGTCAAGCAAGAGAAAGACAGGAGAAGACTTACAACCAGCATGCTCCCGCTGTTCCCCTGGTACCTGGAGAGCAGGTCTTGAAGAGGAAAAGACGGCTCCACAAGTTGGACGACCAGTGGGAGAAGGACCCGTACACCGTACTGCCATCAAGCCATGAAAACCCAAAAGTCTGCACAATCAGTAAGGATGGAGGAGAAACCACAGCCATTGTCTCCTGAGATCACCTGAAGAAGTGTCCCGAGCAGCTACGAAACCCTAAAGAAGATCAAGAAAACCCTCGACCCGCAGAGGAAAGGGAAGAGATGGTCAGTACTGTACTCGGAGACTTCCCTCGGTCTTGGACACAGGTAAATGGCGCTGTTGTGGTACCCGTCCTCACCTTCCTCCAGCCAGCATCCCAAGTGCCTACGGAAAAACAGGTAGAGCTGGAAGAGCAGCCGGTCCAGGAGGCAGAAGACCCCACACAAGCAGACCAGGAGAATCGACCCTCTGCTTATAGTGAGCCTGCCGTGCCCCTAGTGAGCCAAAGAGTCCGTAGACAGCTGCCCAGCTTACCTTTAACAGCTCCTACACCCTGTAGTGCAGGACCAGTTAGTGAGCTCCGTAGGTCCACTAGAGCCACTAGAGGCCAGTTGCCCGTACGTTGGAGGATCTAAAGTGTTTAGACTGTTATATTAATATTTACCTGTTTACTGTTGCTTGTAAATAATTATGTTTTTCCAGTTATTTTTTAGGTATCTTTTGTGGATTTACTAGAACTTTATTGTATATATGTTTGGAGCGTAACCCAGGAACGGACTAAAGACTGTTAAAGACTCGGGGCAGGACAGACCCCTACCTGGTTACGGCTCCCTGTTCTTTGGTGAAATGGACACCCTTTTTGTTTCAAAAATTGCACCCGGTTGCGGACACGCCGTGACCACTTTAACATGTTTTTCCTTATTGTATTGTTCCTGTTTATATCCTGTTATGTTTTCAAAAATATGTTTAGTCCCGGAGTACTAAATTTTACTAGGGGGGAATGTGGCACCCCAGGGTTCTGGTTACCACAGTAATAGCAATATTACGTCTGTGAGCAGGTGGGAGGTCTCCTGGTCAGGAATCCTAAGCATGCCACACCTCCTGCCCAGTCCTGGGAGGGGAAGAACTTCCCCTATATAAACTGGGGCTGAGGTGGGGTTAGGAAAAAGAACACAGACAGAGACACAGTCTGGTCTGGTGTGGATCAGTTACAGGGAAAATAAGAACAGGAGCTCTGTAGGAGCAGGAGTGAGTGCCAGAGGCTGGAAGCTAGATAGCTCGCCTTGGCTGAAGAGATCTCACCGGACACGGAGTCCGAGGCTGTGGGGACTGTTCCATACCCAGCAGCAGAAACCGACCGGCAGGGGATTTCAGGTCCTCTGGCCAAGAAACCCGAAGGCACGGTCACACGCAAGGGACCAGCACCGCCGTCGTGGAGCGGAGGCTACCAGAAGGCCCCGAGTCACCGGCCATACGGGTGAGCACCACACGGTACACTCAGGGACGTGGGCTACTTTTACCCGCTTCTAGCAAGGTAGCCAAGAAGAGTACAGTTAGTTAGGGAGGCCTACAACTCCGCCTGGCCAGGGGAGATCCTGTCTGCTCACGGACTGACCAGACCCCGACCGCTAGCCAGTACTCCCGGGAAGGTGTATCTTTGTCACCAGTAAAGACCCTGAACTACACCGCACCGTCTCTGAGTGGTTCCTGGTGCCTGCGTGCAATTCTACCATCCCCATCATACACGTCCGCTGCCCTGAGGCCGTACCTCTCCCGTTGGGGGTTATACTATCCACGCTGCACAACCGTACCACCGGCCTCAGCGGTCTGCCCTGCAGCGGCGGTTTCGTAACCGCATTCAACGGGTGGCGTAGTCGAACAATATCACATCTGCCACTAAAAACATCGCCACTTAGTTTGACACCCTGGGCATGGACCGGGTCACCGCCACGAGGACTACTACCCCCAGCAGATCCGGCTCCGGGTATCCCCCTGCGCAGCAGAAGCAGCACAGGCCCAGGGGGCGCGTCAACTGTATGGGGTTCTGTGCGGCCGCTCATGTTCTCCCTCCATGTATTTATGGGGCTCTGTGTGGCCCCTCATGTTCTCCTCCATGTCTGTATGGGGTTCTGTGCGGCCGCTCATGTTCTCCTCCATGTCTGTATGGGGCTCTGTGCGGCCCCTCATTTTCTCCTCCATGTCTGTATGGGGCTCTGTCCGGCCGCTCATGTTCTCCTCCATGTCTGTATGGGGCTCTGTGCGGCCGCTCATGTTCTCCCTCCATGTCTGTATGGGGCTCTGTGCGGCCCCTCATGTTCTCCTCCATGTCTGTATGGGGCTCTGTGCGGCCGCTCATGTTCTCCCTCCATGTATGTATGGGGCTTTGTGCGGCCCCTCATGTTCTCCTCCATGTCTGTATGGGGTTCTGTGCGGCCCCTCATGTTCTCTCCTCCATGTCTGTATGGGGCTCTGTGCGGCCGCTCAAGTTCTCCCTCCATGTATGTATGGGGCTCTGTGTGGCCCCTCATGTTCTCCTCCTTGTCTGTATGGGGTTCTGTGCGGCCGCTCATGTTCTCCTCCATGTCTGTATGGGGCTCTGTGCGGCCGCTCATGTTCTCCTCCATGTCTGTATGGGGCTATGTGCGGCTGCTCATGTTCTCCTCCATGTCTGTATGGGGCTCTGTGCGGCCGCTCATGTTCTCCTCCATGTCTGTATGGGGCTCTGTGCGGCTGCTCATGTTCTCCCTCCATGTCTGTATGGGGCTCTGTGCGGCCGCTCATGTTCTCCTCCATGTCTGTATGGGGCTCTGTGCGGCCGCTCATGTTCTCCCTCCATGTCTGTATGGGGCTCTGTGCTGCCGCTCATGTTCTCCTCCATGTCTGTATGGGGCTCTGTGCGGCTGCTCATGTTCTCTCCTCCATGTCTGTATGGGGCTCTGTGCGGCCGCTCATGTTCTCCCCTCCATGTCTGTATGGGGCTCTGTGCGGCCGCTCATGTTCTCTCCTCCATGTCTGTATGGGGCTCTGTGCGGCCGCTCATGTTCTCCTCCATGTCTGTATGGGGCTCTGTGCGGCCGCTCATGTTCTCCTCCATGTCTGTATGGGGCTCTGTGCGGCCGCTCATGTTCTCCCTCCATGTCTGTATGGGGCTCTGTGTGGCCGCTCATGTTCTCCTCCATGTCTGTATGGGGCTCTGTGCTGCCGCTCATGTTCTCCTCCATGTCTGTATGGGGCTCTGTGCGGCTGCTCATGTTCTCTCCTCCATGTCTGTATGGGGCTCTGTGCGGCCGCTCATGTTCTCTCCTCCATGTCTGTATGGGGCTCTGTGCGGCCGCTCATGTTCTCCTCCATGTCTGTATGGGGCTCTGTGCGGCCGCTCATGTTCTCCTCCATGTCTGTATGGGGCTCTGTGCGGCCGCTCATGTTCTCCTCCATGTCTGTATGGGGCTCTGTGCGGCCGCTCATGTTCTCCTCCATGTCTGTATGGGGCTCTGTGCGGCCCCTCATGTTCTCCTCCATGTCTGTATGGGGCTCTGTGCGGCCCCTCATGTTCTCCTCCATGTCTGTATGGGGCTCTGTGCGGCCGCTCATGTTCTCCTCCATGTCTGTATGGGGCTCTGTGCGGCCCCTCATGGTCTCCTCCATGTCTGTATGGGGCTCTGTGCGGCCCCTCATGTTCTCCTCCATGTCTGTATGGGGCTCTGTGCGGCCGCTCATGTTCTCCTCCATGTCTGTATGGGGCTCTGTGCGGCCGCTCATGTTCTCCTCTATGTCTGTATGGGGCTCTGTGCGGCCCCTCATGTTCTCCTCCATGTCTGTATGGGGCTCTATGCGGCCGCTCATGTTCTCCTCCATGTCTGTATGGGGCTCTGTGCGGCCCCTCATGTTCTCCTCCATGTCTGTATGGGGCTCTGTGCGGCCGCTCATGTTCTCCTCCATGTCTGTATGGGGCTCTGTGCGGCAGCTCATGTTCTCCTCCTTGTCTGTATGGGGCTCTGTGCGGCTGCTCATGTTCTCTCCTCCATGTCTGTATGGGGCTCTGTGCGGCCCCTCATGTTCTCCCTCCATGTCTGTATGGGGCTCTGTGCGGCCGCTCATGTTCTCTCCTCCATGTCTGTATGGGGCTCTGTGCGGCCGCTCATGTTCTCCCTCCATGTCTGTATGGGGCTCTGTGCGGCCGCTCATGTTCTCTCCTCCATGTCTATAAGGGCTCTGTGCGGCCCCTCATGTTCTCCTCCATGTCTGTATGGGGCTCTGTGCGGCCCCTCATGTTCTCCTCCATGTCTGTATGGGGCTCTGTGCGGCCGCTCATGTTCTCCCTCCATGTCTGTATGGGGCTCTGTGCGGCCCCTCATGTTCTCCTCCATGTCTGTATGGGGCTCTGTGCGGCCGCTCATGTTCTCCTCCATGTCTGTATGGGGTTCTGTGCGGCCGCTCATGTTCTCCCTCCATGTCTGTATGGGGCTCTGTGCGGCCGCTCATGTTCTCCTCCATGTCTGTATGGGGCTCTGTGCGGCCGCTCATGTCCTCCTCCATGTCTGTATGGGGCTCTGTGCGGCCGCTCATGTTCTCCCTCCATGTCTGTATGGGGCTCTGTGCGGCCCCTCATGTTCTCCTCCATGTCTGTATGGGGTTCTGTGCGGCCGCTCATGTTCTCCTCCATGTCTGTATGGGGCTCTGTGCGGCCGCTCATGTTCTCCTCCATGTCTGTATGGGGCTCTGTGCGGCCGCTCATGTTCTCCCTCCATGTCTGTATGGGGCTCTGTGCGGCCGCTCATGTTCTCCTCCATGTCTGTATGGGGTTCTGTGCGGCCGCTCATGTTCTCCTCCATGTCTGTATGGGGCTCTGTGCGGCCGCTCATGTTCTCCTCCATGTCTGTATGGGGCTCTGTGCGGCCGCTCATGTTCTCCCTCCATGTCTGTATGGGGCTCTGTGTGGCCGCTCATGTTCTCCTCCATGTCTGTATGGGGTTCTGTGCGGCCGCTCATGTTCTCCTCCATGTCTGTATGGGGTTCTGTGCGGCCGCTCATGTTCTCCTCCATGTCTGTATGGGGCTCTGTGCGGCCGCTCTTGTTCTCCTCCATGTCTGTATGGGGTTCTGTGTGGCCGCTCATGTTCTCCCTCCATGTATGTATGGGGCTCTGTGCGGCCGCTCATGTTCTCCTCCATGTCTGTATGGGGTTCTGTGCGGCCGCTCATGTTCTCCTCCATGTCTGTATGGGGCTCTGTGCGGCCGCTCAAGTTCTCCCTCCATGTATGTATGGGGCTCTGTGTGGCCCCTCATGTTCTCCTCCTTGTCTGTATGGGGTTCTGTGCGGCCGCTCATGTTCTCCTCCATGTCTGTATGGGGCTCTGTGCGGCCGCTCATGTTCTCCTCCATGTCTGTATGGGGCTATGTGCGGCTGCTCATGTTCTCCTCCATGTCTGTATGGGGCTCTGTGCGGCTGCTCATGTTCTCCTCCATGTCTGTATGGGGCTCTGTGCGGCCGCTCATGTTCTCCTCCATGTCTGTATGGGGCTCTGTGCGGCCGCTCATGTTCTCCTCCATGTCTGTATGGGGCTCTGTGCGGCTGCTCATGTTCTCCCTCCATGTCTGTATGGGGCTCTGTGCGGCCGCTCATGTTCTCCTCCATGTCTGTATGGGGTTCTGTGCGGCCGCTCATCTTCTCCTCCATGTCTATATGGGGCTCTGTGTGGCCGCTCATGTTCTCCTCCATGTCTGTATGGGGCTCTGTGCGGCCGCTCATGTTCTCCTCCATGTCTGTATGGGGCTCTGTGCAGCCGCTCATGTTCCCCTCCATGTCTGTATGGGGCTCTGTGCGGCCGCTCATGTTCTCCTCCATGTCTGTATGGGGCTCTGTGCGGCCGCTCATGTTCTCCCTCCATGTCTGTATGGGGCTCTGTGCGGCCGCTCATGTCCTCCTCCATGTCTGTATGGGGCTCTGTGCAGCCGCTCATGTTCTCCTCCATGTCTGTATGGGGCTCTGTGCGGCCCCTCATGTTCTCCCTCCATGTCTGTATGGGGCTCTGTGCGGCCGCTCATGTTCTCCTCCATGTCTGTATGGGGTTCTGTGCGGCCGCTCATGTTCTCCTCCATGTCTGTATGGGGCTCTGTGCGGCCGCTCATGTTCTCCTCCATGTCTGTATGGGGTTCTGTGCGGCCGCTCATGTTCTCCTCCATGTCTGTATGGGGCTCTGTGCGGCCGCTCATGTTCTCCTCCATGTCTGTATGGGGCTCTGTGCGGCCGCTCATGTTCTCCTCCATGTCTGTATGGGGCTCTGTGCGGCCGCTCATGTTCTCCCTCCATGTCTGTATGGGGCTCTGTGCGGCCGCTCATGTTCTCCTCCATGTCTGTATGGGGTTCTGTGCGGCCGCTCATGTTCTCCTCCATGTCTGTATGGGGCTCTGTGCGGCCGCTCTTGTTCTCCTCCATGTCTGTATGGGGCTCTGTGCGGCCCCTTATATTCTCCTCCATGTCTGTATGGGGTTCTGTGCGGCGGCTCTTGTTCTCCTCCATGTCTGTATGGGGCTCTGTGCGGCTGCTCATGTTCTCCTCCATGTCTGTATGGGGCTCTGTGCGGCTCCTCATGTTCTCTCCTCCATGTCTGTATGGGGTTCTGTGCGGCCGCTCTTGTTCTCCTCCATGTCTGTATGGGGCTCTGTGCGGCCGCTCTTGTTCTCCTCCATGTCTGTATGGGGCTCTGTGCGGCTGCTCATGTTCTCCTCCATGTCTGTATGGGGCTCTGTGCGGCTCCTCATGTTCTCTCCTCCATGTCTGTATGGGGTTCTGTGCGGCCGCTCTTGTGCTCCTCCATGTCTGTATGGGGCTCTGTGCGGCCCCTCATATTCTCCTCCATGTCTGTATGGGGTTCTGTGCGGCCGCTCATGTTCTCCCCCATGTCTGTATGGGGCTCTGTGCGGCTGCTCATGTTCTCTCCTCCTTGTCTGTATGGGGCTCTGTGCGGCCGCTCATGTTCTCCCTCCATGTCTGTATGGGGCTCTGTGCGGCCCCTCATGTTCTCCTCCATGTCTGTATGGGGCTCTGTGCGGCCGCTCATGTTCTCCCTCCATGTCTGTATGGGGCTCTGTGCGGCCGCTCATGTTCTCCCTCCGTGTCTGTATGGGGCTCTGTGCGGCCGCTCATGTTCTCCTCCATGTCTGTATGGGGCTCTGTGCGGCCGCTCATGTTCTCCCTCCGTGTCTGTATGGGGCTCTGTGCGGCCGCTCATGTTCTCCTCCATGTCTGTATGGGGCTCTGTGCGGCCGCTCATGTTCTCCCTCCGTGTCTGTATGGGGCTCTGTGCAGCCGCTCATGTTCTCCTCCATGTCTGTATGGGGCTCTGTGCGGCCCCTCATGTTCTCCCTCCATGTCTGTATGGGGCTCTGTGCGGCCGCTCATGTTCTCCTCCATGTCTGTATGGGGTTCTGTGCGGCCGCTCATGTTCTCCTCCATGTCTGTATGGGGCTCTGTGCGGCCGCTCATGTTCTCCTCCATGTCTGTATGGGGTTCTGTGCGGCCGCTCATGTTCTCCTCCATGTCTGTATGGGGCTCTGTGCGGCCGCTCATGTTCTCCTCCATGTCTGTATGGGGCTCTGTGCGGCCGCTCATGTTCTCCTCCATGTCTGTATGGGGCTCTGTGCGGCCGCTCATGTTCTCCCTCCATGTCTGTATGGGGCTCTGTGCGGCCGCTCATGTTCTCCTCCATGTCTGTATGGGGTTCTGTGCGGCCGCTCATGTTCTCCTCCATGTCTGTATGGGGCTCTGTGCGGCCGCTCTTGTTCTCCTCCATGTCTGTATGGGGCTCTGTGCGGCCCCTTATATTCTCCTCCATGTCTGTATGGGGTTCTGTGCGGCGGCTCTTGTTCTCCTCCATGTCTGTATGGGGCTCTGTGCGGCTGCTCATGTTCTCCTCCATGTCTGTATGGGGCTCTGTGCGGCTCCTCATGTTCTCTCCTCCATGTCTGTATGGGGTTCTGTGCGGCCGCTCTTGTTCTCCTCCATGTCTGTATGGGGCTCTGTGCGGCCGCTCTTGTTCTCCTCCATGTCTGTATGGGGCTCTGTGCGGCTGCTCATGTTCTCCTCCATGTCTGTATGGGGCTCTGTGCGGCTCCTCATGTTCTCTCCTCCATGTCTGTATGGGGTTCTGTGCGGCCGCTCTTGTGCTCCTCCATGTCTGTATGGGGCTCTGTGCGGCCCCTCATATTCTCCTCCATGTCTGTATGGGGTTCTGTGCGGCCGCTCATGTTCTCCCCCATGTCTGTATGGGGCTCTGTGCGGCTGCTCATGTTCTCTCCTCCTTGTCTGTATGGGGCTCTGTGCGGCCGCTCATGTTCTCCCTCCATGTCTGTATGGGGCTCTGTGCGGCCCCTCATGTTCTCCTCCATGTCTGTATGGGGCTCTGTGCGGCCGCTCATGTTCTCCCTCCATGTCTGTATGGGGCTCTGTGCGGCCGCTCATGTTCTCCCTCCGTGTCTGTATGGGGCTCTGTGCGGCCGCTCATGTTCTCCTCCATGTCTGTATGGGGCTCTGTGCGGCCGCTCATGTTCTCCCTCCGTGTCTGTATGGGGCTCTGTGCGGCCGCTCATGTTCTCCTCCATGTCTGTATGGGGCTCTGTGCGGCCGCTCATGTTCTCCCTCCGTGTCTGTATGGGGCTCTGTGCGGCCGCTCATGTTCTCCCTCCGTGTCTGTATGGGGCTCTGTGCGGCCGCTCATGTTCTCCCTCCATGTCTGTATGGGGCTCTGTGCGGCCGCTCATGTTCTCCCTCCGTGTCTGTATGGGGCTCTGTGCGGCCGCTCATGTTCTCCTCCATGTCTGTATGGGGCTCTGTGCGGCCGCTCATGTTCTCCCTCCGTGTCTGTATGGGGCTCTGTGCGGCCGCTCATGTTCTCCTCCATGTCTGTATGGGTCTCTGTGCGGCCCCTCATGCTCTCCTCCATGTCTGTATGGGGCTCTGTGCGGCCCCTCATGCTCTCCTCCATGTCTGTATGGGGCTCTGTGCGGCCCCTCATGCTCTCCTCCATGTCTGTATGGGGCTCTGTGCGGCCCCTCATGTTCTCCTCCATGTCTGTATGGGACTCTGTGCGGCCGCTCATGTTCTCCCTCCATGTCTGTATGGGGCTCTGTGCGGCTGCTCATGTTCTCCTCCATGTCTTTATGGGGCTCTGTGCGGCCGTTCATGTTCTCCTCCATGTCTGTATGGGGCTCTGTGCGGCCGCTCATTTTCTCCTCCATGTCTGTATGGGGCTCTGTGCGGCCGCTCATGTTCTCCGCCATGTCTATATGGGGCTCTGTCCGGCCGCTCATGTTCACCTCCATGTCTGTATGGGGCTCTGTGCGGCCGCTCATGTTCTCCTCCATGTCTGTATGGGGCTCTGTGCGGCCGCTCATGTTCTCTCCTCCATGTCTGTATGGGGCTCTGTGCGGCCCCTCATGCTCTCCTCCATGTCTGTATGGGGCTCTGTGCGGCCCATCATGCTCTCCTCCATGTCTGTATGGGGCTCTGTGCGGCCCCTCATGCTCTCCTCCATGTCTGTATGGGGCTCTGTGCGGCCCCTCATGCTCTCCTCCATGTCTGTATGGGGCTCTGTGCGGCCCCTCATGTTCTCCTCCATGTCTGTATGGGACTCTGTGCGGCCGCTCATGTTCTCCCTCCATGTCTGTATGGGGCTCTGTGCGGCCGCTCATGCTCTCCTCCATGTCTGTATGGGACTCTGTGCGGCCGCTCATGTTCTCCCTCCATGTCTGTATGGGGCTCTGTGCGGCCCCTCATGCTCTCCTCCATGTCTGTATGGGGCTCTGTGCGGCCCCTCATGTTCTCCTCCATGTCTGTATGGGGCTCTGTGCGGCTGCTCATGTTCTCCCTCCATGTCTGTATGGGGCTCTTTGCGGCCGCTCATGTTCTCCCCCATGTCTGTATGGGGCTCTGTGCGGTTGCTCATGTTCTCCCCCATGTCTGTATGGGGCTCTGTGCGGCTGCTCATGTTCTCCCTCCATGTCTGTATGGGGCTCTGTGCGGCCGCTCATGTTCTCCCTCCATGTCTGTATGGGGCTCTGTGCGGCCGCTCATGTTTTCCTCCATGTCTGTATGGGGCTCTGTGTGGCCGCTCATGTTCTCCCTCCATGTCTGTATGGGGCTCTGTGCGGCCGCTCGTGTTCTCCTCCATGTCTGTATGGGGCTCTGTGCGGCCGCTCATGTTCTCCCTCCATGTCTGTATGGGGCTCTGTGCGGCCGCTGGTGTTCTCCTCCATGTCTGTATGGGGCTCTGTGCGGCCGCTCATGTTCTCCTCCATGTCTGTATGGGGCTCTGTGCGGCCGCTCATGTTCTCCTCCATGTCTGTATGGGGCTCTGTGCGGCCGCTCATGTTCTCCTCCATGTCTGTCTGGGGCTCTGTGCGGCCGCTCATGTTCTCCTCCATGTCTGTATGGGGCTCTGTGTGGTCGCTCATCTTCTCCTCCATGTCTGTATGGGGCTCTGTGCGGCCGCTCATGTTCTCCCTCCATGTATGTATGGGGCTCTGTGCGGCCGCTCATGTTCTCTCCTCCTTGTCTGTATGGGGCTCTGTGCGGCCCCTCATGTTCTCCTCCATGTCTGTATGGGGCTCTGTGCGGCAGCTCATGTTCTCCTCCATGTCTGTATGGGGCTCTGTGCGGCCGCTCATGTTCTCCTCCATGTCTGTCTGGGGCTCTGTGCGGCCGCTAATGTTCTCCTCCATGTCTGTCTGGGGCTCTGTGCGGCCGCTCATGTTCCCTCCTCCATGTCTGTATGGGGCTCTGTGCGGCCGCTCATGTTCTCCCTCCATGTCTGTATGGGGCTCTGTACGGCCGCTCATGTTCTCCTCCATGTCTGTATGGGGCTCTGTGCGGCCCCTCATGTTCTCCTCCATGTCTGTATGGGGTTCTGTGCGGCCCCTCATGTTCTCTCCTCCATGTCTGTATGGGGCTCTGTGCGGCCGCTCATGTTCTCCCTCCATGTATGTATGGGGCTCTGTGTGGCCCCTCATGTTCTCTCCTGCATGTCTGTATGGGGCTCTGTGCGGCCCCTCATGTTCTCTCCTCCATGTCTGTATGGGGTTCTGTGCGGCCCCTCATGTTCTCTCCTCCATGTCTGTATGGGGCTCTGTGCGGCCGCACATGTTCTCCCTCCATGTCTGTATGGGGCTCTGTGCGGCCGCTCATGTTCTCCTCCATGTCTGTATGGGGCTCTGTGCGGCCGCTCATGTACTCCCTCCATGTCTGTATGGGGCTCTGTGCGGCCGCTCATGTTCTCCTCCATGTCTGTATGGGGCTCTGTGCGGCCGCTCATGTTCTCCCTCCATGTCTGTATGGGGCTCTGTGCGGCCGCTCATGTTCTCTCCTCCATGTCTGTATGGGGCTCTGTGCGGCCGCTCATGTTCTCTCCTCCATGTCTGTATGGGGCTCTGTACGGCCGCTCATGTTCTCCTCCATGTCTGTATGGGGCTCTGTGCGGCCCCTCATGTTCTCCTCCATGTCTGTATGGGGTTCTGTGCGGCCCCTCATGTTCTCTCCTCCATGTCTGTATGGGGCTCTGTGCGGCCGCTCATGTTCTCCCTCCATGTATGTATGGGGCTCTGTGTGGCCCCTCATGTTCTCCTCCTTGTCTGTATGGGGTTCTGTGCGGCCGCTCATCTTCTCCTCCATGTCTGTATGGGGCTCTGTGCGGCCGCTCATGTTCTCCTCCATGTCTGTATGGGGCTATGTGCGGCTGCTCATGTTCTCTCCTCCATGTCTGTATGGGGCTCTGTGCGGCCGCTCATGTTCTCCTCCATGTCTGTATGGGGCTCTGTGCGGCTGCTCATGTTCTCTCCTCCATGTCTGTATGGGGCTCTGTGCGGCCCCTCATGTTCTCCTCCATGTCTGTATGGGGCTCTGTGCGGCCCCTCATGTTCTCCTCCATGTCTGTATGGGGCTCTGTGCGGCCCCTCATGTTCTCCTCCATGTCTGTATGGGGCTCTGTGCGGCCGCTCATGTTCTCCTCCATGTCTGTATGGGGCTCTGTGCGGCCGCTCATGTTCTCTTCCATGTCTGTATGGGGCTCTGTGCGGCCGCTCATGTTCTCCTCCATGTCTGTATGGGGCTCTGTGCTGCCGCTCATGTTCTCCTCCATGTCTGTATGGGGCTCTGTGCGGCCGCTCATGTTCTCCTCCATGTCTGTATGGGGCTCTGTGCGACCGCTCATGTTCTCCTCCATGTCTGTATGGGGCTCTGTGCGGCCGCTCATGTTCTCCTCCATGTCTGTATGGGGCTCTGTGCGGCCGCTCATGTTCTCCTCCATGTCTGTATGGGGCTCTGTGCGGCCCCTCATGTTCTCCTTCATGTCTGTATGGGGCTCTGTGCGGCCCCTCATGTTCTCCTCCATGTCTGTATGGGGCTCTGTGCGGCCGCTCATGTTCTCCTCCATGTCTGTATGGGGCTCTGTGCGGCCGCTCATGTTCTCCTCCATGTCTGTATGGGGCTCTGTGCGGCCGCTCATGTTCTCCTCCATGTCTGTATGGGGCTCTGTGCGGCCCCTCATGTTATCCTCCATGTCTGTATGGGGCTCTGTGCGGCCGCTCATGTTCTCCTCTATGTCTGTATGGGGCTCTGTGCGGCCGCTCATGTTCTCCTCCATGTTTGTATGGGGCTCTGTGCGGCAGCTCATGTTCTCCTCCTTGTCTGTATGGGGCTCTGTGCGGCTGCTCATGTTCTCTCCTCCATGTCTGTATGGAGCTCTGTGCGGCCCCTCATGTTCTCCCTCCATGTCTGTATGGGGCTCTGTGCGGCCGCTCATGTTCTCCCTCCATGTCTGTATGGGGCTCTGTGCGGCCGCTCATGTTCTCCTCCATGTCTGTATGGGGCTCTGTGCGGCCGCTCATGTTCTCCTCCATGTCTGTATGGGGCTCTGTGCGGCCGCTCATGTTCTCCCTCCATGTATGTATGGGGCTCTGTGCGGCCCCTCATGTTCTCCCTCCATGTCTGTATGGGGCTCTGTGCGGCCGCTCATGTTCTCCCTCCATGTCTGTATGGGGCTCTGTGCGGCCGCTCATGTTCTCCTCCATGTCTGTATGGGGCTCTGTGCGGCCGCTCATGTTCTCCTCCATGTCTGTATGGGGCTCTGTGCGGCCGCTCATGTTCTCCCTCCATGTCTGTATAGGGCTCTGTGCGGCCGCTCATGTTCTCTCCTCCATGTCTGTATGGGGCTCTGTGCGGCCCCTCATGTTCTCCTCCATGTCTGTATGGGGTTCTGTGCGGCCACTCATGTTCTCCCTCCATGTCTGTATGGGGCTCTGTGCGGCCGCTCATGTTCTCCTCCATGTCTGTATGGGGCTCTGTGCGGCCGCTCATGTTCTCCTCCATGTCTGTATGGGGCTCTGTGCGGCCGCTCATGTCCTACTCCATGTCTGTATGGGGCTCTGTGCGGCCGCTCATGTTCTCCCTCCATGTCTGTATGGGGCTCTGTGCGGCCCCTCATGTTCTCCTCCATGTCTGTATGGGGTTCTGTGCGGCCGCTCATGTTCTCCTCCATGTCTGTATGGGGCTCTGTGCGGCCGCTCATGTTCTCCCTCCATGTCTGTATGGGGCTCTGTGCGGCCGCTCATGTTCTCTCCTCCATGTCTGTATGGGGCTCTGTGCGGCCCCTCATGTTCTCCTCCATGTCTGTATGGGGTTCTGTGCGGCCGCTCATGTTCTCCCTCCATGTCTGTATGGGGCTCTGTGCGGCCGCTCATGTTCTCCTCCATGTCTGTATGGGGCTCTGTGCGGCCGCTCATGTTCTCCTCCATGTCTGTATGGGGCTCTGTGCGGCCGCTCATGTCCTCCTCCATGTCTGTATGGGGCTCTGTGCGGCCGCTCATGTTCTCCCTCCATGTCTGTATGGGGCTCTGTGCGGCCCCTCATGTTCTCCTCCATGTCTGTATGGGGTTCTGTGCGGCCGCTCGTGTTCTCCTCCATGTCTGTATGGGGCTCTGTGCGGCCGCTCATGTTCTCCCTCCATGTCTGTATGGGGCTTTGTGCGGCCGCTCATGTTCTCCTCCATGTCTGTATGGGGTTCTGTGCGGCCGCTCATGTTCTCCTCCATGTCTGTATGGGGCTCTGTGCGGCCGCTCTTGTTCTCCTCCATGTCTGTATGGGGCTCTGTGCGGCCGCTCATGTTCTCCTCCATGTCTGTATGGGGCTCTGTGCGGCCGCTCTTGTTCTCCTCCATGTCTGTATGGGGCTCTGTGCGGCCCCTCATATTCTCCTCCATGTCTGTATGGGGTTCTGTGCGGCCGCTCTTGTTCTCCTCCATGTCTTTATGGGGTTCTGTGCGGCCGCTCTTGTTCTCCTCCATGTCTGTATGGGGCTCTGTGCGGCCGCTCTTGTTCTCCTCCATGTCTGTATGGGGCTCTGTGCGGCCCCTCATGTTCTCCTCTATGTTTGTATGGGGCTCTGTGCGGTCGCTCTTGTTCTCCTCCATGTCTGTATGGGGCTCTGTGCGGCCCCTCATATTCTCCTCCATGTCTGTATGGGGTTCTGTTCGGCCGCTCATGTTCTCCCCCATGTCTGTATGGGGCTCTGTGCGGCTGCTCATGTTCTCTCCTCCTTGTCTGTATGGGGCTCTGTGCGGCCGCTCATGTTCTCCTCCATGTCTGTATGGGGCTCTGTGCGGCCCCTCATGTTCTCCTCTATGTTTGTATGGGGCTCTGTGCGGTCGCTCTTGTTCTCCTCCATGTCTATATGGGGCTCTGTGCGGCCGCTCATGTTCTCCTCCATGTCTGTATGGGGCTCTGTGCGGCCGCTCATGTTCTCCCTCCATGTCTGTATGGGGCTCTGTGCGGCCGCTCATGTTCTCCTCCATGTCTGCATGGGGCTCTGTGCGGCCCCTCATGCTCTCCTCCATGTCTGTATGGGGCTCTGTGCGGCCCCTCATGCTCTCCTCCATGTCTGTATGGGGCTCTGTGCGGCCCCTCATGCTCTCCTCCATGTCTGTATGGGGCTCTCTGCGGCCCCTCATGTTCTCCTCCATGTCTGTATGGGACTCTGTGCGGCCGCTCATGTTCTCCCTCCATGTCTGTATGGGGCTCTGTGCGGCTGCTCATGTTCTCCCCCATGTCTGTATGGGGCTCTGTGTGGCCGCTCATGTTCTCCTCCATGTCTGTATGGGGCTCTGTGCGGCTGCTCATGTTCTCCCCCATGTCTGTATGGGGCTCTGTGCAGCCGCTCATGTTCTCCTCCATGTCTGTATGGGGTTCTGTGCGGCCCCTCATGTTCTCTCCTCCATGTCTGTATGGGGCTCTGTGCAGCCGCTCATGTTCTCCTCCATGTCTGTATGGGGTTCTGTGCGGCTGCTCATGTTCTCCCTCCATGTCTGTATGGGGCTCTGTGCGGCCGCTCATGTTCTCCCCCATGTCTGTATGGGGCTCTGTGCGGCCCCTCATGCTCTCCTCCACGTCTGTATGGGGCTCTGTGCGGCCCCTCATGTTCTCCTCCATGTCTGTATGGGGCTCTGTGCGGCCCCTCATGCTCTCCTCCATGTCTGTATGGGGCTCTGTGCGGCCCCTCATGTTCTCCTCCATGTCTGTATGGGGCTCTGTGCGGCCGCTCATGTTCTCCCTCCATGTCTGTATGGGGCTCTGTGCGGCCGCTCATGTTCTCCCTCCATGTCTGTATGGGGCTCTGTGCGGCCGCTCATGTTCTCCCTCCATGTCTGTATGGGGCTCTGTGCGGCCGCTCATGTTCTCCCCCATGTCTGTATGGGGCTCTGTGCGGCTGCTCATGTTCTCCCTCCATGTCTGTATGGGGCTCTGTGCGGCCGCTCATGTTCTCCCCCATGTCTGTATGGGGCTCTGTGCGGCCGCTCATGTTCTCCCTCCATGTCTGTATGGGGCTCTGTGCGGCCGCTCATGTTCTCCCCCATGTCTGTATGGGGCTCTGTGCGGCTGCTCATGTTCTCCCTCCATGTCTGTATGGGGCTCTGTGCGGCCCCTCATGTTCTCCTCCATGTCTGTATGGGGCTCTGTGTGGCCCCTCATGTTCTCCTCCATGTCTGTATGGGGTTCTGTGCGGCCGCTCATGTTCTCCTCCATGTCTGTATGGGGCTCTCTGCGGCCGCTCATGTTCTCCCCCATGTCTGTATGGGGCTCTGTGCGGCCGCTCATGTTCTCCCTCCATGTCTGTATGGGGCTCTGTGTGGCCGCTCATGTTCTCCTCCATGTCTGTATGGGGCTCTGTGCGGCCGCTCATGTTCTCCCTCCTTGTCTGTATGGGGCTCTGTGCGGCCGCTCATGTTCTCCCTCCTTGTCTGTATGGGGCTCTGTGCGGCCGCTCATGTTCTCCTCCATGTCTGTATGGGGTTCTGTGCGGCCGCTCTTGTTCTCCTCCATGTCTGTATGGGGCTCTGTGCGGCCGCTCTTGTTCTCCTCCATGTCTGTATGGGGCTCTGTGCGGCCCCTCATGTTCTTCTCTATGTTTGTATGGGGCTCTGTGCGGTCGCTCTTGTTCTCCTCCATGTCTGTATGGGGCTCTGTGCGGCCCCTCATATTCTCCTCCATGTCTGTATGGGGTTCTGTTCGGCCGCTCATGTTCTCCCCCATGTCTGTATGGGGCTCTGTGCGGCTGCTCATGTTCTCTCCTCCTTGTCTGTATGGGGCTCTGTGCGGCCGCTCATGTTCTCCCTCCATGTCTGTATGGGGCTCTGTGCGGCCCCTCATGTTCTCCTCCATGTCTGTATGGGGCTCTGTGCGGCCCCTCATGTTCTCCTCTATGTTTGTATGGGGCTCTGTGCGGTCGCTCTTGTTCTCCTCCATGTCTGTATGGGGCTCTGTGTGGCCGCTCATGTTCTCCTCCATGTCTGTATGGGGCTCTGTGCGGCCGCTCATGTTCTCCCTCCATGTCTGTATGGGGCTCTGTGCGGCCGCTCATGTTCTCCTCCATGTCTGCATGGGGCTCTGTGCGGCCGCTCATGTTCTCCCTCCGTGTCTGTATGGGGATCTGTGCGGCCGCTCATGTTCTCCTCCATGTCTGTATGGGTATCTGTGCGGCCCCTCATGCTCTCCTCCATGTCTGTATGGGGCTCTGTGCGGCCCCTCATGCTCTCCTCCATGTCTGTATGGGGCTCTGTGCAGCCGCTCATGTTCTCCTCCATGTCTGTATGGGGCTCTGTGCGGCCCCTCATGCTCTCCTCCATGTCTGTATGGGGCTCTGTGCGGCCCCTCATGTTCTCCTCCATGTCTGTATGGGACTCTGTGCGGCCGCTCATGTTCTCCCTCCATGTCTGTATGGGGTTCTGTGCGGCCCCTCATGTTCTCTCCTCCATGTCTGTATGGGGCTCTGTGCAGCCGCTCATGTTCTCCTCCATGTCTGTATGGGGTTCTGTGCGGCTGCTCATGTTCTCCCTCCATGTCTGTATGGGGCTCTGTGCGGCCCCTCATGTTCTCCTCCATGTCTGTATGGGGCTCTGTGCGGTCGCTCATGTTCTCCTCCATGTCTGTATGGGGCTCTGTGCGGCCCCTCATATTCTCCTCCATGTCTGTATGGGGTTCTGTGCGGCCGCTCTTGTTCTCCTCCATGTCTGTATGGGGTTCTGTGCGGCCGCTCTTGTTCTCCTCCATGTCTGTATGGGGCTCTGTGCGGCCGCTCTTGTTCTCCTCCATGTCTGTATGGGGCTCTGTGCGGCCCCTCATGTTCTCCTCTATGTTTGTATGGGGCTCTGTGCGGTCGCTCTTGTTCTCCTCCATGTCTGTATGGGGCTCTGTGCGGCCGCTCATGTTCTCCCCCATGTCTGTATGGGGCTCTGTGCGGCCGCTCATGTTCTCCCTCCTTGTCTGTATGGGGCTCTGTGCGGCCCCTCATGTTCTCCCTCCATGTCTGTATGGGGCTCTGTGCGGCCGCTCATATTCTCCTCCATGTCTGTATGGGGTTCTGTGCGGCCGCTCATGTTCTTCATGTCTGTATGGGGCTCTATGCGGTCGCTCATGTTCTCCTCCATGTCTGTATGGGGCTCTGTGCGGCCGCTCATGTTCTCCCTCCATGTCTGTATGGGGCTCTGTGCGGCCACTCATGTTCTCCCTCCATGTCTGTATGGGGCTCTGTGCGGCCGCTCATGTTCTCCTCCATGTCTGTATGGGTCTCTGTGCGGCCCCTCATGCTCTCCTCCATGTCTGTATGGGGCTCTGTGCGGCCCCTCATGTTCTCCTCCATGTCTCTATGGGGCTCTGTGCGGCCCCTCATGCTCTCCTCCATGTCTGTATGGGGCTCTGTGCGGCCCCTCATGTTCTCCTCCATGTCTGTATGGGGCTCTGTGCGGCAGCTCATGTTCTCTCTCCATGTCTGTATGGGGCTCTGTGCGGCCGCTCATGTTCTCCCTCCATGTCTGTATGGGGCTCTGTGCGGCCGCTCATGTTCTCCCTCCATGTCTGTATGGGGCTCTGTGCGGCCGCTCATGTTCTCCCCCATGTCTGTATGGGGCTCTGTGCGGCTGCTCATGTTCTCCCTCCATGTCTGTATGGGGCTCTGTGCGGCCGCTCATGTTCTCCCCCATGTCTGTATGGGGCTCTGTGCGGCCGCTCATGTTCTCCCTCCATGTCTGTATGGGGCTCTGTGCGGCCGCTCATGTTCTCCCCCATGTCTGTATGGGGCTCTGTGCGGCCGCTCATGTTCTCCTCCATGTCTGTATGGGGCTCTGTGCAGCCGCTCATGTTCTCCCCCATGTCTGTATGGGGCTCTGTGCAGCCGCTCATGTTCTCCCCCATGTCTGTATGGGGCTCTGTGCGGCCGCTCATGTTCTCCTCCATGTCTGTATGGGGCTCTGTGCGGCCGCTCATGTTCTCCTCCATGTCTGTATGGGGCTCTGTGTGGCCGCTCATGTTCTCCTCCATGTCTGTATGGGGCTCTGTGCGGCCGCTCATGTTCTCCTCCATGTCTGTATGGGGCTCTGTGCGGCTGCTCATGTTCTCCCTCCATGTCTGTATGGGGCTCTGTGCGGCCGCTCATGTTCTCCTCCATGTCTGTATGGGGCTCTGTGCAGCCGCTCATGTTCTCCTCCATGTCTGTATGGGGCTCTGTGCGGCCGCTCATGTTCTCCTCCATGTCTGTATGGGGCTCTGTGCGGCTGCTCATGTTCTCCCTCCATGTCTGTATGGGGCTCTGTGCGGCCCCTCATGTTCTCTCCTCCATGTCTGTATGGGGCTCTGTGTGGCCCCTCATGTTCTCCTCCATGTCTGTATGGGGTTCTGTGCGGCCGCTCATGTTCTCCTCCATGTCTGTATGGGGCTCTCTGCGGCCGCTCATGTTCTCCCCCATGTCTGTATGGGGCTCTGTGCGGCCGCTCATGTTCTCCCTCCATGTCTGTATGGGGCTCTGTGTGGCCGCTCATGTTCTCCTCCATGTCTGTATGGGGCTCTGTGCGGCCGCTCATGTTCTCCCTCCTTGTCTGTATGGGGCTCTGTGCGGCCGCTCATGTTCTCCCTCCTTCTCTGTATGGGGCTCTGTGCGGCCGCTCATGTTCTCTCCTCCATGTCTGTATGGGACTCTGTGCAGCCGCTCATGTTCTCCTCCATGTCTGTATGGGGCTCTGTGTGGCCGCTCATGTTCTCCCTCCATGTCTGTATGGGGCTCTGTGCGGCCGCTCATGTTCTCCTCCATGTCTGTATGGGGCTCTGTGCGGCCGCTCATGTTCTCCTCCATGTCTGTATGGGACTCTGTGCAGCCGCTCATGTTCTCCTCCATGTCTGTATGGGGCTTTGTGCGGCCGCTCATGTTCTCCTCCATGTCTGTATGGGGCTCTGTGCGGCCGCTCATGTTCTCCTCCATGTCTGTATGGGGCTCTGTGCGGCCGCTCATGTTCTCTCCTCCATGTCTGTATGGGGCTCTGTGCGGCCGCTCATGTTCTCCTCCATGTCTGTATGGGGCTCTGTGCGGCCGCTCATGTTCTCCTCCATGTCTGTATGGGGCTCTGTGCGGCCGCTCATGTTCTCCTCCTTGTCTGTATGGGGCTCTGTGCGGCCGCTCATGTTCTCCTCCATGTCTGTATGGGGCTCTGTGCGGCCGCTCATGTTCTCCTCCATGTCTGTATGGGGCTCTGTGCGGCCGCTCATGTTCTCCTCCATGTCTGTATGGGGCTCTGTGCGGCCGCTCATGTTCTCCTCCATGTCTGTATGGGGCTCTGTGCGGCCGCTCATGTTCTCCTCCATTTCTGTATGGGGCTCTGTGCAGCCGCTCATGTTCTCCTCCATGTCTGTATGGGGTTCTGTGCGGCCGCTCATGTTCTCCTCCATGTCTGTATGGGGCTCTGTGCGGCCGCTCATGTTCTCCTCCATGTCTGTATGGGGCTCTGTGCGGCCGCTCATGTTCTCCCTCCATGTCTGTATGGGGCTCTGTGCGGCCGCTCAAGTTCTCCTCCATGTCTGTATGGGGCTCTGTGCGGCTGCTCATGTTCTCCCTCCATGTCTGTATGGGGCTCTGTGTGGCCGCTCATATTCTCCTCCATGTCTGTATGGGGCTCTGTGCGGCCGCTCATGTTCTCCTCCATGTCTGTATGGGGTTCTGTGCGGCCGCTCATGTTCTCCTCCATGTCTGTATGGGGCTCTGTGCGGCCCCTCATGTTCTCCTCCATGTCTGTATGGGGCTCTGTGCGGCCGCTCATGTTCTCCTCCATGTCTGTATGGGGCTCTGTGCAGCCGCTCATGTTCTCCCTCCATGTCTGTATGGGGCTCTGTGCGGCTGCTCATGTTCTCCCTCCATGTCTGTATGGGGCTCTGTGTGGCCGCTCATGTTCTCCTCCATGTCTGTATGGGGCTCTGTGCGGCCGCTCATGTTCTCCTCCATGTCTGTATGGGGCTCTGTGCGGCCGCTCATGTTCTCCTCCATGTCTGTATGGGGCTCTGTGCGGCCCCTCATGTTCTCCTCCATGTCTGTATGGGGCTCTGTGCGGCCGCTCATGTTCTCCTCCATGTCTGTATGGGGCTCTGTGCGGCCGCTCATGTTCTCCTCCATATCTGTATGGGACTCTGTGCGACCGCTCATTTTCTCCTCCATGTCTGTATGGGGCTCTGTGCAGCCGCTCATGTTCTCCCTCCATGTCTGTATGGGGCTCTGTGCGGCCGCTCATGTTCTCCCTCCATGTCTGTATGGGGCTCTGTGCGGCCGCTCATGTTCTCCTCCATGTCTGTATGGGGCTCTGTGCGGCCGCTCATGTTCTCCTTCATGTCTGTATGGGGCTCTGTGCAGCCGCTCATGTTCTCCCTCCATGTCTGTATGGGGCTTTGTGCGGCCGCTAATGTTCTCCTCCATGTCTGTATGGGGCTCTGTGCGGCCGCTCATGTTCTCTCCTCCATGTCTGTATGGGGCTCTGTGCGGCCGCTCATGTTCTCCTCCATGTCTGTATGGGGCTCTGTGCGGCCGCTCATGTTCTCCCTCCATATCTGTATGGGGCTCTGTGCGGCCGCTCATGTTCTCCTCCATATCTGTATGGGGCTCTGTGCGGCCGCTCATGTTCCCTCCTCCATGTCTGTATGGGGCTCTGTGCGGCCGCTCATGTTCTCCTCCATATCTGTATGGGGCTCTGTGCGACCGCTCATTTTCTCCTCCATGTCTGTATGGGGCTCTGTGCAGCCGCTCATGTTCTCCCTCCATGTCTGTATGGGGCTCTGTGCGGCCGCTCATGTTCTCCTCTATGTCTGTATGGGGCTCTGTGCGGCCGCTCATGTTCTCCTCCATGTCTGTATGGGGCTCTGTGCGGCCGCTCATGTTCTCCTCCATGTCTGTCTGGGGCTCTGTGCGGCAGCTCATGTTCTCTCCTCCATGTCTGTATGGGGCTCTGTGCGGCCCCTCATGTTCTCCTCCATGTCTGTATGGGGCTCTGTGCGGCCCCTCATGTTCTCCTCCATGTCTGTATGGCGCTCTGTGTGGCCTCTCATGTTCTCTCTTCCATGTCTGTATGGGGCTCTGTGCGGCCCCTCATGTTCTCCTCCATGTCTGTATGGGGTTCTGTGCGGCCGCTCATGTTCTCCCTCCATGTATGTATGGGGCTCTGTGCGGCCGCTCATGTTCTCCTCCATGTCTGTATGGGGTTCTGTGCGGCCCCTCATGTTCTCCTCCATGTCTGTATGGGGTTCTGTGCGGCCCCTCATGTTCTCCTCCATGTCTGTATGGGGCTCTGTGCGGCCGCTCATATTCTCCCTCCATGTCTGTATGGGGCTCTGTGCGGCCGCTCATGTTCTCTCCTCCATGTCTGTATGGGGCTCTGTGCGGCTGCTCATGTTCTCTCCTCCATGTCTGTATGGGGCTCTGTGCGGCCCCTCATGTTCTCTCCTCCATGTCTGTATGGGGCTCTGTGCGGTCGCTCTTGTTCTCCTCCATGTCTGTATGGGGCTCTGTGCGACCCCTCATATTCTCCTCCGTGTCTGTATGGGGTTCTGTGCGGCCGCTCATGTTCTCCCTCCATGTCTGTATGGGGCTCTGTGCGGTCGCTCTTGTTCTCCTCCATGTCTGTATGGGGCTCTGTGCGGCCCCTCATATTCTCCTCCATGTCTGTATGGGGTTCTGTGCGGCCTCTCATGTTCTCCTCCATGTCTGTATGGGGCTCTGTGCGGCCGCTCATGTTCTCCTCCATGTCTGTATGGGGCTCTGTGCGGCCGCTCATGTTCTCCTCCATGTCTGTATGGGGCTCTGTGCGGCTGCTCATGTTCTCCTCCATGTCTGTATGGGGCTCTGTGCGGCCGCTCATGTTTTCCTCCATGTCTGTATGGGGATCTGTGCGGTCGCTCATGTTCTCCTCCATGTCTGTATGGGGCTCTGTGCGGCCGCTCATGTTCTCTCCTCCATGTCTGTATGGGGCTCTGTGCGGCCGCTCATGTTCTCCCCCATGTCTGTTTGGGGCTCTGTGCGGCTGCTCATGTTCTCTCCTCCTTGTCTGTATGGGGCTCTGTGCAGCCGCTCATGTTCTCCTCCATGTCTGTATGGGGCTCTGTGCGGCCGCTCATGTTCTCCTCCATGTCTGTATGGGGCTCTGTGTGGCCGCTCATGTTCTCCTCCATGTCTGTATGGGGCTCTGTGCGGCCGCTCATGTTCTCCTCCATGTCTGTATGGGGCTCTGTGTGGCCGCTCATGTTCTCCTCCATGTCTGTATGGGGCTCTGTGCGGCCGCTTATGTTCTCCTCCATGTCTGTATGGGGCTCTGTGCGGCCGCTCATGTTCTCCTCCATGTCTGTATGGGGCTCTGTGCGGCCGCTCATGTTCTCCTCCATGTCTGTATGGGGCTCTGTGCGGCCGCTCATGTTCTCCTCCATGTCTGTATGGGGCTCTGTGCGGCCCCTCATGTTCTCCTCCATGTCTGTATGGGGCTCTGTGTGGCCGCTCATGTTCTCCTCCATGTCTGTATGGGGCTCTGTGCGGCCGCTCATGTTCTCTCCTCCATGTCTGTATGGGGCTCTGTGCGGCTGCTCATGTTCTCCTCCATGTCTGTATGGGGCTCTGTGCGGCCGCTCATGTTCTCCTCCATGTCTGTATGGGGCTCTGTGCGGTCGCTCTTGTTCTCCTCCATGTCTGTATGGGGCTCTGTGCGGCCGCTCATGTTCTCCCTCCATGTCTGTATGGGGCTCTGTGCGGCTACTCATGTTCTCTCCTCCATGTCTGTATGGGGCTCTGTGCGGCCCCTCATGTTCTCTCCTCCGAGTCTGTATGGGGCTCTGTGCGGTCGCTCTTGTTCTCCTCCATGTCTGTATGGGGCTCTGTGCGGCCCCTCATATTCTCCTCCGTGTCTGTATGGGGTTCTGTGCGGACGCTCATGTTCTCCCTCCATGTCTGTATGGGGCTCTGTGCGGCCGCTCATGTTCTCCTCCATGTCTGTATGGGGCTCTGTGCGGTCGCTCTTGTTCTCCTCCATGTCTGTATGGGTCTCTGTGCGGCCCCTCATATTCTCCTCCGTGTCTGTATGGGGTTCTGTGCGGCCGCTCATGTTCTCCCTCCATGTCTGTATGGGGCTCTGTGCGGCCGCTCATGTTCTCCTCCATGTCTGTATGGGGCTCTGTGCGGTCGCTCTTGTTCTCCTCCATGTCTGTATGGGGCTCTGTGCGGCCCCTCATATTCTCCTCCATGTCTGTATGGGGTTCTGTGCGGCCTCTCATGTTCTCCTCCATGTCTGTATGGGGCTCTGTGCGGCCGCTCATGTTCTCCTCCATGTCTGTATGGGGTTCTGTGCGGCCTCTCATGTTCTCCTCCATGTCTGTATGGGGCTCTGTGCGGCCACTCATGTTCTCTCCTCCATGTCTGTATGGGGCTCTGTGCAGCCGCTCATGTTCTCTCCTCCATGTCTGTATGGGGCTCTGTGTGGCCGCTCATGTTCTCCTCCATGTCTGTATGGGGTTCTGTGTGGCCGCTCATGTTCTCCCCCATGTCTGTATGGGGCTCTGTGCGGCCGCTCATGTTCTCTCCTCCATGTCTGTATGGGGCTCTGTGCGGTCGCTCATGTTCTCCTCCATGTCTGTATGGGGCTCTGTGCGGTCGCTCATGTTCTCCTCCATGTCTGTATGGGGCTCTGTGCGGCCCCTCATGTTCTCCCTCCATGTCTGTATGGGGCTCTGTGCGGCCGCTCATGTTCTCCTCCATGTCTGTATGGGGCTCTGTGCGGCCGCTCATGGTCTCCTCCATGTCTGTATGGGGCTCTGTGCGGCCGCTCATGGTCTCCTCCATGTCTGTATGGGGCTCTGTGCAGCCGCTCATGTTCTCTCCTCCATGTCTGTATGGGGCTCTGTGCAGCCGCTCATGTTCTCTCCTCCATGTCTGTATGGGGCTCTGTGCGGCCGCTCATGGTCTCCTCCATGTCTGTATGGGGCTCTGTGCGGCCGCTCATGGTCTCCTCCATGTCTGTATGGGGCTCTGTGCGGCCGCTCATGTTCTCTCCTCCATGTCTGTATGGGGCTCTGTGCAGCCGCTCATGTTCTCTCCTCCATGTCTGTATGGGGTTCTGTGTGGCCGCTCATGTTCTCCCCCATGTCTGTATGGGGCTCTGTGCAGCCGCTCATGTTCTCTCCTCCATGTCTGTATGGGGCTCTGTGCGGCCGCTCATGTTCTCCTCCATGTCTGTATGGGGCTCTGTGCGGCCGCTCATGTTCTCCTCCATGTCTGTATGGGGCTCTGTGCGGCCGCTCATGTTCTCTCCTCCATGTCTGTATGGGGCTCTGTGCGGTCGCTCATGTTCTCCTCCATGTCTGTATGGGGCTTTGTGCGGCCGCTCATGTTCTCCTCCATGTCTGTATGGGGCTCTGTGCGGCCCCTCATGTTCTCCTCCATGTCTGTATGGGGCTCTGTGTGGCCGCTCATGTTCTCCTCCATGTCTGTATGGGGCTCTGTGCGGCCGCTCATGTTCTCCTCCATGTCTGTATGGGGCTCTGTGCGGCCGCTCATGTTCTCCTCCATGTGTGTTTGGGGCTCTGTGCGGCCGCTCATGTTCTCCTCCATGTCTGTATGGGGCTCTGTGCGGCCGCTCATGTTCTCCTCCATGTCTGTATGGGGCTCTGTGCGGCCCCTCATGTTCTCCTCCATGTCTGTATGGGGCTCTGTGTGGCCGCTCATGTTCTCCTCCATGTCTGTATGCGGCTCTGTGCGGCCGCTCATGTTCTCCTCCATGTCTGTATGGGGCTCTGTGCGCCCGCTCATGTTCTCCTCCATGTCTGTATGGGGTTCTGTGTGGCCGCTCATGTTCTCCCTCCATGTCTGTATGGGGCTCTGTGTGGCCGCTCATGTTCTCCTCCATGTCTGTATGGGGCTCTGTGCGGCCGCTCATGTTCTCCTCCATGTCTGTATGGGGCTCTGTGCGCCCGCTCATGTTCTCCTCCATGTCTGTATGGGGTTCTGTGTGGCCGCTCATGTTCTCCCTCCATGTCTGTATGGGGCTCTGTGCGGCTGCTCATGTTCTCTCCTCCATGTCTGTATGGGGCTCTGTGCGGCCCCTCATGTTCTCTCCTCCATGTCTGTATGGGGCTCTGTGCGGTCGCTCTTGTTCTCCTCCATGTCTGTATGGGGCTCTGTGCGGCCCCTCATATTCTCCTCCGTGTCTGTATGGGGCTCTGTGCGGCCGCTCATGTTCTCCCTCCATGTCTGTATGGGGCTCTGTGCGGCCGCTCATGTTCTCCTCCATGTCTGTATGGGGTTCTGTGTGGCCGCTCATGTTCTCCCTCCATGTCTGTATGGGGCTCTGTGCGGCTGCTCATGTTCTCTCCTCCATGTCTGTATGGGGCTCTGTGCGGCCCCTCATGTTCTCTCCTCCATGTCTGTATGGAGCTCTGTGCGGTCGCTCTTGTTCTCCTCCATGTCTGTATGGGGCTCTGTGCGGCCCCTCATATTCTCCTCCGTGTCTGTATGGGGCTCTGTGCGGCCGCTCATGTTTTCCTCCATGTCTGTATGGGGCTCTGTGCGGTCGCTCTTGCTGTCCTCCATGTCTGTATGGGGCTCTGTGCGGTCGCTCTTGTTCTCCTCCATGTCTGTATGGGGCTCTGTGCGGCCCCTCATATTCTCCTCCATGTCTGTATGGGGTTCTGTGCGGCCTCTTATGTTCTCCTCCATGTCTGTATGGGGCTCTGTGCGGCCGCTCATGTTCTCCTCCATGTCTGTATGGGGTTCTGTGCGGCCTCTTATGTTCTCCTCCATGTCTGTATGGGGCTCTGTGCGGCCGCTCATGTTCTCCTCCATGTCTGTATGGGGTTCTGTGCGGCCTCTTATGTTCTCCTCCATGTCTGTATGGGGCTCTGTGCGGCCGCTCATGTTCTCTCCTCCATGTCTGTATGGGGCTCTGTGCGGCCGCTCATTTTCGCCTCCATGTCTGTATGGGGCTCTGTACGGCTGCTCATGTTCTCCTCCATGTCTGTATGGGGCTCTGTGCAGCCGCTCATGTTCTCCCTCCCCATGTCTGTATGGGGCTCTGTGCGGCCCCTCATGTTCTCCTCCATGTCTGTATGGGGCTCTGTGCGGCCGCTCATGTTCTCCTCCATGTCTGTATGGGGCTCTGTGCGGCCGCTCATGTTCTCCTCCATGTCTGTATGGGGCTCTGTGCGGCCGCTCATGTTCTCCCCCATATCTGTTTGGGGCTCTGTGCGGCCGCTCATGTTCTCCCCCATATCTGTATGGGGCTCTGTGCGGCCGCTCATGTTCTCCTCCATGTCTGTATGGGGCTCTGTGTGGCCGCTCATGTTCTCCTCCATGTCTGTATGGGGCTCTGTGCGGCCGCTCATGTTCTCCTCCATATCTGTATGGGGCTCTGTGCGGTCGCTCATGTTCTCCTCCATGTCTGTATGGGGCTCTGTGCGGCCGCTCATGTTCTCCTCCATGTCTGTATGGGGCTCTGTGCGGCCGCTCATGTTCTCCTCCATGTCTGTATGGGGCTCTGTGCGGTCGCTCATGTTCTCCTCCATGTCTGTATGGGGCTCTGTGCGGCCGCTCATGTTCTCCTCCATGTCTGTATGGGGCTCTGTGCGGCCCCTCATGTTCTCCTCCATGTCTGTATGGGGCTCTGTGCGGCCGCTCATGTTCTCCTCCATGTCTGTATGGGGCTCTGTGCGGCCGCTCATGTTCTCCTCCATGTCTGTATGGGGCTCTGTGCGGCCGCTCATGTTCTCCTCCATGTCTGTATGGGGCTCTGTGTGGCCGCTCATGTTCTCCTTCATGTCTGTCTGGGGCTCTGTGTGGCCGCTCATGTTCTCCTCCATGTCTGTATGGGGTTCTGTGCGGCCGCTCATGTTCTCCTCCATGTCTGTATGGGGCTCTGTGCGGCCGCTCATGTTCTCCCTCCATGTCTGTATGGGGCTCTGTGTGGCCGCTCATGTTCTCCCTCCATGTCTGTATGGGGCTCTGTGCGGCCGCTCATGTTCTCCTCCATGTCTGTATGGGGCTCTGTGCGGCCGCTCATGTTCTCCTCCATGTCTGTATGGGGCTCTGTGCGGCCGCTCATGTTCTCCCTCCATGTCTGTATGGGGCTCTGAGCGGCCGCTCATGTTCTCCTCCATGTCTGTATGGGGCTCTGTGCAGCCGCTCATGTTCTCTCCTCCATGTCTGTATGGGGCTCTGTGCGGCCGCTCATGTTCTCCCTCCATGTCTGTATGGGGCTCTGAGCGGCCGCTCATGTTCTCCTCCATGTCTGTATGGGGCTCTGTGCGGCCGCTCATGTTCTCCTCCATGTCTGTATGGGGCTCTGTGCGGCCGCTCATGTTCTCCTCCATGTCTGTATGGGGCTCTGTGCGGCCGCTCATGTTCTCCTCCATGTCTGTATGGGGCTCTGTGTGGCCGCTCATGTTCTCCCTCCATGTCTGTATGGGGCTCTGAGCGGCCGCTCATGTTCTCCTCCATGTCTGTATGGGGCTCTGAGCGGCCGCTCATGTTCTCCTCCATGTCTGTATGGGGCTCTGTGCGGCCGCTCATGTTCTCCTCCATGTCTGTATGGGGCTCTGTGCGGCCGCTCATGTTCTCCTCCATGTCTGTATGGGGCTCTGTGCGGCCGCTCATGTTCTCCTCCATGTCTGTATGGGGCTCTGTGTGGCCGCTCATGTTCTCCCTCCATGTCTGTATGGGGCTCTGAGCGGCCGCTCATGTTCTCCTCCATGTCTGTATGGGGCTCTGTGCGGCCCCTCATGTTCTCCTCCATGTCTGTATGGGGCTCTGTGCGGCCGCTCATGTTCTCTCCTCCATGTCTGTATGGGGCTCTGTGTGGCCGCTCATGTTCTCCCTCCATGTCTGTATGGGGCTCTGAGCGGCCGCTCATGTTCTCCTCCATGTCTGTATGGGGCTTTGTGCGGCCGCTCATGTTCTCCTCCATGTCTGTATGGGGCTCTGTGCGGCCGCTGATGTTCTCCCTCCATGTCTGTATGGGGCTCTGAGCGGCCGCTCATGTTCTCCTCCATGTCTGTATGGGGCTTTGTGCGGCCGCTCATGTTCTCCCTCCATGTCTGTATGGGGCTCTGTGCGGCCCCTCATGTTTTCCTCCATGTCTGTATGGGGCTCTGTGCGGCCGCTCATGTTCTCCTCCATGTCTGTATGGGGCTCTGTGCGGCCGCTCATGTTCCCTCCTCCATGTCTGTATGGGGCTCTGTGCGGCCGCTCATGTTCTCCTCCATGTCTGTATGGGGCTCTGTGCAGTCGCTCATGTTCTCCTCCATGTCTGTATGGGGCTCTGTGCGGCCGCTCATGTTCTCCCTCCATGTCTGTATGGGGCTCTGTGCGGCCGCTCATGTTCTCCTCCATGTCTGTATGGGGCTCTGTGCGGCCGCTCATGTTCTCCTCCATGTCTGTATGGGGCTCTGTGCCGCCGCTCATGTTCTCCTCCATGTCTGTCTGGGGCTCTGTGCGGCCGCTCATGTTCTCCTCCATGTCTGTATGGGGCTCTGTGCGGCCGCTCATATTCTCCTCCATGTCTGTATGGGGCTCTGTGCAGCCGCTCATGTTCTCCTCCATGTCTATATGGGGCTCTGTGCGGCCGCTCATGTTCTCCTCCATGTCTGTATGGGGCTCTGTGCAGCCGCTCATGTTCTCCTCCATGTCTATATGGGGCTCTGTGCGGCCGCTCATGTTCTCCTCCATGTCTGTCTGGGGCTCTGTGCGGCCGCTCATGTTCTCCTCCATGTTTGTATGGGGCTCTGTGCGGCCGCTCATGTTCTCCTCCATATCTGTATGGGGCTCTGTGCGGCCGCTCATTTTCTCCTCCATGTCTGTATGGGGCTCTGTGCGGCCGCTCATGTTCTCCTCCATGTCTGTATGGGGCTCTGTGCGGCCCCTCATGTTCTCCTCCATGTCTGTATGGGGCTCTGTGTGGCCGCTCATGTTCTCCTCCATGTCTGTATGGGGCTCTGTGCGGCTGCTCATGTTCTCCTCCATGTCTGTATGGGGCTCTGTGCGGCCGCTCATGTTCTCCTCCATGTCTGTATGGGGCTCTGTGCGGCCCCTCATGTTCTCTCCTCCATGTCTGTATGGGGCTCTGTGCGGCCGCTCATGTTCTCCTTCATGTCTGTCTGGGGCTCTGTGCGGCCGCTCATGTTCTCCTCCATGTCTGTATGGGGCTCTGTGTGGCCGCTCATGTTCTCCTCCATGTCTGTATGGGGCTCTGTGCGGCTGCTCATGTTCTCCTCCATGTCTGTATGGGGCTCTGTGCGGCCGCTCATGTTCTCCTCCATGTCTGTATGGGGCTCTGTGCGGCCCCTCATGTTCTCTCCTCCATGTCTGTATGGGGCTCTGTGCGGCCGCTCATGTTCTCCTTCATGTCTGTCTGGGGCTCTGTGCGGCCGCTCATGTTCTCCTCCATGTCTGTATGGGGCTCTGTGTGGCCGCTCATGTTCTCCCTCCATGTCTGTATGGGGCTCTGTGCGGCCGCTCATGTTCTCCTCCATGTCTGTATGGGGCTCTGTGCGGCCGCTCATGTTCTCCTCCATGTCTGTATGGGGCTCTGTGTGGCCGCTCATGTTCTCCCTCCATGTCTGTATGGGGCTCTGAGCGGCCGCTCATGTTCTCCTCCATGTCTGTATGGGGCTCTGTGCGGCCGCTCATGTTCTCCTCCATGTCTGTATGGGGCTCTGTGCGGCCGCTCATGTTCTCCTCCATGTCTGTATGGGGCTCTGTGCGGCCGCTCATGTTCTCCTCCATGTCTGTATGGGGCTCTGTGTGGCCGCTCATGTTCTCTCTCCATGTCTGTATGGGGCTCTGAGCGGCCGCTCATGTTCTCCTCCATGTCTGTATGGGGCTCTGAGCGGCCGCTCATGTTCTCCTCCATGTCTGTATGGGGCTCTGTGCGGCCGCTCATGTTCTCCTCCATGTCTGTATGGGGCTCTGTGCGGCCGCTCATGTTCTCCTCCATGTCTGTATGGGGCTCTGTGCGGCCGCTGATGTTCTCCCTCCATGTCTGTATGGGGCTCTGAGCGGCCGCTCATGTTCTCCTCCATGTCTGTATGGGGCTCTGTGCGGCCGCTCATGTTCTCCCTCCATGTCTGTATGGGGCTCTGTGCGGCCCCTCATGTTTTCCTCCATGTCTGTATGGGGCTCTGTGCGGCCCCTCATCTTCTCTCCTCCATGTCTGTATGGGGTTCTGTGCGGCCCCTCATGTTCTCCTCCATGTCTGTATGGGGTTCTGAGCGGCCCCTCATGTTCTCCTCCATGTCTGTATGGGGCTCTGTGCGGCCGCTCATATTCTCCCTCCATGTCTGTATGGGGCTCTGTGCGGCTGCTCATGTTCTCTCCTCCATGTCTGTATGGGGCTCTGTGCGGCCCCTCATGTTTTCCTCCATGTCTGTATGGGGCTCTGTGCGGCCGCTCATGTTCTCCTCCATGTCTGTATGGGGCTCTGTGCGGCCGCTCATGTTCTCCCTCCATGTCTGTATGGGGCTCTGTGCGGCCGCTCATGTTCTCCTCCATGTCTGTATGGGGCTCTGTGCGGCCGCTCATGTTCTCCTCCATGTCTGTATGGGGCTCTGTGCGGCCGCTCATGTTCTCCTCCATGTCTGTATGGGGCTCTGTGCAGCCGCTCATGTTCTCCTCCATGTCTGTATGGGGCTCTGTGCGGCCACTCATGTTCTCCTCCATGTCTGTATGGGGCTCTGTGCGGCCGCTCATGTTCTCCTCCATGTCTGTATGGGGCTCTGTGCAGCCGCTCATGTTCACCTCCATGTCTGTCTGGGGCTCTGTGCGGCCGCTCATGTTCTCCTCCATGTCTGTATGGGGCTCTGTGCATCCGCTCATGTTCTCCTCCATGTCTGTATGGGGCTCTGTGCAGCCGCTCATGTTCTCCTCCATGTCTGTATGGGGCTCTGTGCGGCCGCTCATGTTCTCCTCCATGTCTGTATGGGGCTCTGTGCGGCCGCTCATGTTCTCCCCCCATGTCTGTATGGGGCTCTGTGCAGCCGCTCATGTTCTCCTCCATGTCTGTCTGGGGCTCTGTGCGGCCGCTCATGTTCTCCTCCATGTCTGTCTGGGGCTCTGTGCGGCCGCTCATGTTCTCCTCCATGTCTGTATGGGGCTCTGTGCGGCCACTCATGTTCTCCTCCATGTCTGTCTGGGGCTCTGTGCGGCCGCTCATGTTCGCCTCCATGTCTGTATGGGGCTCTGTGCGGCCACTCATGTTCTCCTCCATGTCTGTATGGGGCTCTGTGCGGCCGCTCATGTTCTCCCTCCATGTCTGTCTGGGGCTCTGTGCGGCCGCTCATGTTCTCCCTCCATGTCTGTATGGGGCTCTGTGCGGCCGCTCATGTTCTCCTCCATGTCTGTCTGGGGCTCTGTGCGGCCACTCATGTTCTCCCTCCATGTCTGTATGGGGCTCTGTGCGGCCGTTCATGTTCTCCTCCATGTCTGTATGGGGCTCTGTGCGGCCGCTCATGTTCTCCCTCCATGTATGTATGGGGCTCTGTGCGGCCGCTCATGTTCTCCTCCATGTCTGTATGGGGCTCTGTGCGGCCGCTCATGTTCTCCTCCATGTCTGTATGGGGTTCTGTGCGACCCCTCATGTTCTCCTCCATGTCTGTATGGGGTTCTGAGCGGCCCCTCATGTTCTCCTCCATGTCTGTATGGGGCTCTGTGCGGCCGCTCATATTCTCCCTCCATGTCTGTATGGGGCTCTGTGCGGCCCCTCATGTTCTCTCCTCCATGTCTGTATGGGGCTCTGTGCGGTCGCTCTTGTTCTCCTCCATGTCTGTATGGGGCTCTGTGCGACCCCTCATATTCTCCTCCGTGTCTGTATGGGGTTCTGTGCGGCCGCTCATGTTCTCCCTCCATGTCTGTATGGGGCTCTGTGCGGTCTCTCTTGTTCTCCTCCATGTCTGTATGGGGCTCTGTGCGGCCCCTCATATTCTCCTCCATGTCTGTATGGGGTTCTGTGCGGCCTCTCATGTTCTCCTCCATGTCTGTATGGGGCTCTGTGCGGCCGCTCATGTTCTCCTCCATGTCTGTATGGGGCTCTGTGCGGCCCCTCATGTTCTCCTCCATGTCTGTATGGGGCTCTGTGCGGCCCCTCATATTCTCCTCCATGTCTGTATGGGGTTCTGTGCGGCCTCTCATGTTCTCCTCCATGTCTGTATGGGGCTCTGTGCGGCCGCTCATGTTCTCCTCCATGTCTGTATCGGGCTCTGTGCGGCCGCTCATGTTCTCCCTCCATGTCTGTATGGGGTTCTGTGCGGCCGCTCATGTTCTCCTCCATGTCTGTATGGGGCTCTGTGCGGTCGCTCATGTTCTCCCTCCATGTCTGTATGGGGTTCTGTGCGGCCGCTCATGTTCTCCTCCATGTCTGTATGGGGCTCTGTGCGGCCGCTCATGTTCTCTCCTCCATGTCTGTATGGGGCTCTGTGCGGCCGCTCATGTTCTCCTCCATGTCTGTATGGGGCTCTGTGTGGCCGCTCATGTTCTCCCCCATGTCTGTATGTGGCTCTGTGCGGCCGCTCATGTTCTCCTCCATGTCTGTATGGGGTTCTGTGCGGCCGCTCATGTTCTCCCCCCATGTCTGTTTGGGGCTCTGTGCGGCCGCTCGTGTTCTCCCCCATGTCTGTATGGGGCTCTGTGCGGCCGCTCATGTTCTCCTCCATGTCTGTATGGGGCTCTGTGCGGCCGCTCATGTTCTCCTCCATGTCTGTATGGGGCTCTGTGCGGCCGCTCATGTTCTCCTCCATGTCTGTATGGGGCTCTGTGCGGCCGCTCATGTTCTCCTCCATGTCTGTATGGGGCTCTGTGCGGCCGCTCATGTTCTCCTCCATGTCTGTATGTGGCTCTGTGCGGCCGCTCATGTTCTCCCCCATGTCTGTATGTGGCTCTGTGCGGCCGCTCATGTTCTCCCCCATGTCTGTATGGGGCTCTGTGCGGCCGCTCATGTTCTCCTCCATGTCTGTTTGGGGCTCTGTGCGGCCGCTCATGTTCTCCCCCATGTCTGTATGGGGCTCTGTGCGGCCGCTCATATTCTCCTCCATGTCTGTATGGGGCTCTGTGGGGCCGCTCATGTTCTCCCCCATGTCTGTATGGGGCTCTGTGCGGCCGCTCATGTTCTCCTCCATGTCTGTATGGGGCTCTGTGCGGCCGCTCATATTCTCCTCCATGTCTGTATGGGGCTCTGTGGGGCCGCTCATGTTCTCCCCCATGTCTGTATGGGGCTCTGTGCGGCCGCTCATGTTCTCCCCCATGTCTGTATGGGGCTCTGTGCGGCCGCTCATGTTCTCCCCCATGTCTGTATGGGGCTCTGTGCGGCCGCTCATGTTCTCCTCCATGTCTGTTTGGGGCTCTGTGCGGCCGCTCATGTTCTCCCCCATGTCTGTATGGGGCTCTGTGCGGCCGCTCATATTCTCCTCCATGTCTGTATGGGGCTCTGTGGGGCCGCTCATGTTCTCCCCCATGTCTGTATGAGGCTCTGTGCGGCCGCTCATGTTCTCCCCCATGTCTGTATGGGGCTCTGTGCGGCCGCTCGTGTTCTCCCCCATGTCTGTATGGGGCTCTGTGCGGCCGCTCATGTTCTCCTCCATGTCTGTATGGGGCTCTGTGCGGCCGCTCATGTTCTCCTCCATGTCTGTATGGGGCTCTGTGCGGCCGCTCATGTTCTCCTCCATGTCTGTATGGGGCTCTGTGCGGCCGCTCATGTTCTCCTCCATGTCTGTATGGGGCTCTGTGCGGCCGCTCATGTTCTCCTCCATGTCTGTATGTGGCTCTGTGCGGCCGCTCATGTTCTCCCCCATGTCTGTATGTGGCTCTGTGCGGCCGCTCATGTTCTCCCCCATGTCTGTATGGGGCTCTGTGCGGCCGCTCATGTTCTCCCCCATGTCTGTATGGGGCTCTGTGCGGCCGCTCATATTCTCCTCCATGTCTGTATGGGGCTCTGTGGGGCCGCTCATGTTCTCCCCCATGTCTGTATGGGGCTCTGTGCGGCCGCTCATGTTCTCCTCCATGTCTGTATGGGGCTCTGTGGGGCCGCTCATGTTCTCCCCCATGTCTGTATGTGGCTCTGTGCGGCCGCTCATGTTCTCCCCCATGTCTGTATGGGGCTCTGTGCGGCCGCTCATGTTCTCCTCCATGTCTGTTTGGGGCTCTGTGCGGCCGCTCATGTTCTCCTCCATGTCTGTATGGGGATCTGTGCGGCCGCTCATGTTCTCCCCCATGTCTGTATGGGGCTCTGTGCGGCCCCTCATGTTCTCCTCCATGTCTGTATGGGGCTCTGTGCGGCCGCTCATGTTCTCTCCTCCATGTCTGTATGGGGCTCTGTGCGGCCGCTCATGTTCTCCTCCATGTCTGTATGGGGATCTGTGCGGCCGCTCATGTTCTCCCCCATGTCTGTATGGGGCTCTGTGCGGCCCCTCATGTTCTCCTCCATGTCTGTATGGGGATCTGTGCGGCCGCTCATGTTCTCTCCTCCATGTCTGTATGGGGATCTGTGTGGCCGCTCATGTTCTCTCCTCCATGTCTTTATCGGGCTCTGTGCGGCCGCTCATGTTCTCCTCCATGTCTGTATGGGGCTCTGTGCGGCCGCTCATGTTCTCCTCCATGTCTGTATGGGGCTCTGTGCGGCACCTCATGTTCTCCTCCATGTCTGTATGGGGCTCTGTGTGGCCGCTCATGTTCTCCTCCATGTCTGTATGGGGCTCTGTGCGGCCGCTCATGTTCTCCTCCATGTCTGTATTGGGCTCTGTGGGGCCGCTCATGTTCTCCCCCATGTCTGTATGGGGCTCTGTGCGGCCGCTCATGTTCTCCTCCATGTCTGTATGTGGCTCTGTGCGGCCGCTCATGTTCTCCTCCATGTCTGTATGGGGCTCTGTGCGGCCGCTCATGTTCTCCTCCATGTCTGTATGGGGCTCTGTGCGGCCGCTCATGTTCTCTCCTCCATGTCTGTATGGGGCTCTGTGCGGCCGCTCATGTTCTCTCCTCCATGTCTTTATGGGGCTCTGTGCGGCCGCTCATGTTCTCCTCCATGTCTGTATGGGGCTCTGTGCGGCCGCTCATGTTCTCCTCCATGTCTGTATGGGGCTCTGTGCGGCACCTCATGTTCTCCTCCATGTCTGTATGGGGCTCTGTGTGGCCGCTCATGTTCTCCTCCATGTCTGTATGGGGCTCTGTGCGGCCGCTCATGTTCTCCTCCATGTCTGTATTGGGCTCTGTGGGGCCGCTCATGTTCTCCCCCATGTCTGTATGGGGCTCTGTGTGGCCGCTCATGTTCTCCCCCATGTCTGTATGTGGCTCTGTGCGGCCGCTCATGTTCTCCCCCATGTCTGTATGGGGCTCTGTGCGGCCGCTCATGTTCTCCTCCATGTCTGTTTGGGGCTCTGTGCGGCCGCTCATGTTCTCCTCCATGTCTGTATGGGGATCTGTGCGGCCGCTCATGTTCTCCCCCATGTCTGTATGGGGCTCTGTGCGGCCCCTCATGTTCTCCTCCATGTCTGTATGGGGATCTGTGCGGCCGCTCATGTTCTCTCCTCCATGTCTGTATGGGGCTCTGTGCGGCCGCTCATGTTCTCTCCTCCATGTCTTTATGGGGCTCTGTGCGGCCGCTCATGTTCTCCTCCATGTCTGTATGGGGCTCTGTGCGGCCGCTCATGTTCTCCTCCATGTCTGTATGGGGCTCTGTGCGGCACCTCATGTTCTCCTCCATGTCTGTATGTGGCTCTGTGTGGCCGCTCATGTTCTCCTCCATGTCTGTATGGGGCTCTGTGCGGCCGCTCATGTTCTCCTCCATGTCTGTATGGGGCTCTGTGCGGCCGCTCATGTTCTCCTCTATGTCTGTATGGGGCTCTGTGCGGCTGCTCATGTTCTCTCCTCCATGTCTGTATGGGGCTCTGTGCGGCCGCTCATGTTCTCCTCCATGTCTGTATGGGGCTCTGTGTGGCCGCTCATGTTCTCCTCCATGTCTGTATGGGGCTCTGTGCGGCCGCTCATGTTCTCCTCCATGTCTGTATGGGGCTCTGTGCGGCCGCTCATGTTCTCCTCCATGTCTGTATGGGGCTCTGTGCGGCTGCTCATGTTCTCTCCTCCATGTCTGTATGGGGCTCTGTGTGGCCGCTCATGTTCTCCTCCATGTCTGTATGGGGCTCTGTGCGGCCCCTCATGTTCTCCTCCATGTCTGTATGGGGCTCTGTGCGGCCGCTCATGTTCTCCTCCATGTCTGTATGGGGCTCTGTGCGGCCGCTCATGTTCTCCTCCATGTCTGTATGGGGCTCTGTGCGGCCGCTCATGTTCTCTCCTCCGTGTCTGTATGGGGCTCTGTGCGGTCGCTCTTGTTCTCCTCCATGTCTGTATGGGGCTCTGTGCGGCCCCTCATTTTCTCCTCCGTGTCTGTATGGGGTTCTGTGCGGCCGCTCATGTTCTCCCTCCATGTCTGTATGGGGCTCTGTGCGGTCGCTCTTGTTCTCCTCCGTGTCTGTATGGGGTTCTGTGCGGCCCCTCATGTTCTCCTCCATGTCTGTATGGGGCTCTGTGTGGCCGCTCATGTTCTCCTCCATGTCTGTATGGGGCTCTGTGCGGTCGCTCTTGTTCTCCTCCATGTCTGTATGGGGCTCTGTGCGGCCCCTCATATTCTCCTCCATGTCTGTATGGGGTTCTGTGCGGCCTCTCATGTTCTCCTCCATGTCTGTATGGGGCTCTGTGCGGCCGTCATGTTCTCCTCCATGTCTGTTTGGGGCTCTGTGCGGCCGCTCATGTTCTCTCCTCCATGTCTGTATGGGGCTCTGTGCGGCTGCTCATGTTCTCCCCCATTTCTGTATGGGGCTCTGTGCGGCCGCTCATGTTCTCCTCCATGTCTGTATGGGGCTCTGTGCGGCCGCTCATGTTCTCCTCCATGTCTGTATGGGGCTCTGTGCGGCCGCTCATGTTCTCTCCTCCATGTCTGTATGGGGCTCTGTGCGGCCGCTCATGTTCTCTCCTCCATGTCTGTATGGGGCTCTGTGCGGCCGCTCATGTTCTCCTCCATGTCTGTATGGGGCTCTGTGCGGCCGCTCATGTTCTCCTCCATGTCTGTATGGGGCTCTGTGCTGCCGCTCATGTTCTCCTCCATGTCTGTATGGGGCTCTGTGCGGCCGCTCATGTTCTCCTCCATGTCTGTATGGGGCTCTGTGCGGCTGCTCATGTTCTGCTCCATGTTTGTATGGGGCTCTGTGCGGCCGCTCATGTTCTCCTCCATGTCTGTATGGGGCTCTGTGCGGCCGCTCATGTTCTGCTCCATGTCTGTATAGCGCTCTGTGCGGCTGCTCATGTTCTGCTCCATGTCTGTATGGGGCTCTGTGCGGCCGCTCATGTTCTCCTCCATGTCTGTATGGGGCTCTGTGTGGCCGCTCATGTTCTCCTCCATGTCTGTATGGGGCTCTGTGCGGCCGCTCATGTTCTCCTCCATGTCTGTATGGGGCTCTGTGCGGCCGCTCATGTTCTGCTCCATGTCTGTATGGGGCTCTGTGCGGCCCCTCATGTTCTCCCTCCATGTCTGTATGGGGCTCTGTGCAGCTGCTCATGTTCTGCTCCATGTCTGTATGGGGCTCTGTGCGGCCGCTCATGTTCTCCTCCATGTCTGTATGGGGCTCTGTGTGGCCGCTCATGTTCTCCTCCATGTCTGTATGGGGCTCTGTGCGGCCGCTCATGTTCTCCTCCATGTCTGTATGGGGCTCTGTGCAGCCGCTCATGTTCTCCCTCCATGTCTGTATGGGGCTCTGTGCGGCCGCTCATGTTCTCCCTCCATGTCTGTATAGGGCTCTGTGCGGCTGCTCATGTTCTCCTCCATGTCTGTATGGGGCTCTGTGCGGCTGCTCATGTTCTCCTCCATGTCTGTATGGGGCTCTGTGCGGCTGCTCATGTTCTGCTCCATGTTTGTATGGGGCTCTGTGCGGCCGCTCATGTTCTCCTCCATGTCTGTATGGGGCTCTGTGCGGCCGCTCATGTTCTCCTCCATGTCTGTATGGGGCTCTGTGCAGCCGCTCATGTTCTCCCTCCATGTCTGTATGGGGCTCTGTGCGGCCGCTCATGTTCTCCATGTCTGTATGGGGCTCTGTGAGGCCGCTCATGTTCTCCCTCCATGTCTGTATGGGGCTCTGTGCGGCCGCTCATGTTCTCCCTCCATGTCTGTATGGGGCTCTGTGCGGCCGCTCATGTTCTCCATGTCTGTATGGGGCTCTGTGAGGCCGCTCATGTTCTCCCTCCATGTCTGTATGGGGCTCTGTGAGGCCGCTCATGTTCTCCCTCCATGTCTGTATGGGGCTCTGTGCAGCCGCTCATGTTCTCCCTCCATGTCTGTATGGGGCTCTGTGCGGCCGCTCATGTTCTCCATGTCTGTATGGGGCTCTGTGAGGCCGCTCATGTTCTCCCTCCATGTCTGTATGGGGCTCTGTGCGGCCGCTCATGTTCTCCTCCATGTCTGTATGGGACTCTGTGCGGCTGCTCATGTTCTCCCTCCATGTCTGTATGGGGCTCTGTGCGGCCGCTCATGTTCTCCCTCCATGTCTGTATGGGGCTCTGTGCGGCTGCTCATGTTCTCCTCCATGTCTGTATGGGGCTCTGTGTGGCCGCTCATGTTCTCCCTCCATGTCTGTATGGGGCTCTGTGCGGCTGCTCATGTTCTCCTCCATGTCTGTATGGGGCTCTGTGCAGCCGCTCATGTTCTCCCTCCATGTCTGTATGGGGTTCTGTGCGGCCGCTCATGTTCTCCCTCCATGTCTGTATGGGGCTCTGTGCGGCTGCTCATGTTCTCCTCCATGTCTGTATGGGGCTCTGTGCAGCCGCTCATGTTCTCCCTCCATGTCTGTATGGGGCTCTGTGCGGCTGCTCATGTTCTCCCTCCATGTCTGTATGGGGCTCTGTGCGGCTGCTCATTTTCTCCCTCCATGTCTGTATGGGGCTCTGTGCGGCCCCTCATGTTCTCCCTCCATGTCTGTATGGGGCTCTGTGCAGCCGCTCATGTTCTCCCTCCATGTCTGTATGGGGCTCTGTGCAGCCGCTCATGTTCTCCCTCCATGTCTGTATGGGGCTCTGTGTGGCTGCTCATTTTCTCCCTCCATGTCTGTATGGGGCTCTGTGTGGCCGCTCATGTTCTCCTCCATGTCTGTATGGGGCTCTGTGCGGCCGCTCATGTTCTCCTCCATGTCTGTATGGGGCTCTGTGTGGCTGCTCATGTTCTCCTCCATGTCTGTATGGGGCTCTGTGCGGCCGCTCATGTTCTCCTCCATGTCTGTATGGGGCTCTGTGTGGCTGCTCATGTTCTCCTCCATGTCTGTATGGGGCTCTGTGCGGCCGCTCATGTTCTCCTCCATGTCTGTATGGGGCTCTGTGTGGCTGCTCATGTTCTCCTCCATGTCTGTATGGGGCTCTGTGCAGCCGCTCATGTTCTCCCTCCATGTCTGTATGGGGCTCTGTGCGGCCGCTCATGTTCTCCTCCATGTCTGTATGGGGCTCTGTGCGGCCGCTCATGTTCTCCCTCCATGTCTGTATAGGGCTCTGTGCGGCTGCTCATGTTCTCCTCCATGTCTGTATGGGGCTCTGTGCGGCTGCTCATGTTCTCCTCCATGTCTGTATAGGGCTCTGTGCGGCTGCTCATGTTCTGCTCCATGTTTGTATGGGGCTCTGTGCGGCTGCTCATGTTCTCCTCCATGTCTGTATGGGGCTCTGTGCGGCTGTTCATGTTCTGCTCCATGTTTGTATGGGGCTCTGTGCGGCCGCTCATGTTCTCCTCCATGTCTGTATGGGGCTCTGTGCGGCCGCTCATGTTTTCCTCCATGTCTGTATGGGGCTCTGTGCGGCCGCTCATGTTCTCTCTTCCATGTCTGTATGGGGCTCTGTGCAGCCGCTCATGTTCTCCCTCCATGTCTGTATGGGGTTATGTGCGTCCGCTCATGTTCTCCTCCATGTCTGTATGGGGCTCTGTGCGGCCGCTCATGTTCTCCTCCATGTCTGTATGGGGTTCTGTGTGGCTGCTCATGTTCTCCTCCATGTCTGTATGGGGCTCTGTGCAGCCGCTCATGTTCTCCCTCCATGTCTGTATGGGGTTATGTGCGTCCGCTCATGTTCTCCTCCATGTCTGTATGGGGCTCTGTGCGGCCGCTCATGATCTCCTCCATGTCTGTATGGGGCTCTGTGCGGTCGCTCATGTTCTCCTCCATGTCTGTATGGGGCTCTGTGCAGCCGCTCATGTTCTCCTCCATGTCTGTATGGGGTTCTGTGTGGCCGCTAATGTTTTCCTCCATGTCTGTATGGGGCTCTGTGCAGCCGCTCATGTTCTCCCTCCATGTCTGTATGGGGCTCTGTGCGGCCGCTCATGTTCTCCTCCATGTCTGTATGGGGTTCTGTGCGGCTGCTCATGTTCTCCTCCATGTCTGTATGGGGCTCTGTGCGGCCGCTCATGTTCTCCTCCATGTCTGTATGGGGCTCTGTGCGGCCGCTCATGTTCTCCTCCATGTCTGTATGGGGTTCTGTGCGGCTGCTCATGTTCTCCTCCATGTCTTTATGGGGCTCTGTGCGGCCGCTCATGTTCTCCTCCATGTCTGTATGGGGCTTTGTGTGGCCGCTCATGTTCTCCTCCATGTCTGTATGGGGCTCTGTGCGGCTGCTCATGTTCTCTCCTCCATGTCTGTCTGGGGCTCTGTGCGGCCGCTCATGTTCTCCTCCATGTCTGTATGGGGCTCTGTGCGGCTGCTCATGTTCTCTCCTCCATGTCTGTCTGGGGCTCTGTGCGGCCGCCCATGTTCTCCTCCATGTCTGTATGGGGCTCTGTGTGGCCCCTCATGTTCTCCTCCATGTCTGTATTGTGCTCTGTGTGGCCGCTCATGTTCTCCTCCATGTCTGTATGGGGCTATGTGTGGCCGCTCATGTTCTCCTCCATGTCTGTTTGGGGCTCTGTGCGGCCACTTATGTTCTCCCTCCATGTCTGTATGGGGCTCTGTGCGGCCCCTCATGTTCTCCTCCATGTCTGTATGGGGCTCTGTGTGGCCCCTCATGTTCTCCTCCATGTCTGTATGGTGCTCTGTGTGGCCGCTCATGTTCTCCTCCATGTCTGTTTGGGGCTCTGTGCGGCCCCTCATGTTCTCCTCCATGTCTATATGGGGCTCTTTGTGGCCGCTCATGTTTAACCCAATGTCTGTATGGGGCTCTGTGCGGCCGCTCATGTTCTCCTCCATGTCTGTATGGGGCTCTGTGCGGCCGCTCATGTTCTCCTCCATGTCTGTATGGGGCTCTGTGCGGCCACTCATGTTCTCCTCCATGTCTGTATGGGGCTCTGTGCGGCTGCTCATGTTCTCCTCCATGTCTGTATGGGGCTCTGTGCGGCTGCTCATGTTCTCCTCCATGTCTGTATGGGGCTCTGTGCGGCCGCTCATTTTCTCCTCCATGTCTGTATGGGGCTCTGTGCGGCCGCTCATGTTCTCCTCCATGTCTGTATGGGGCTCTGTGCGGCCGCTCATGTTCTCCTCCATGTCTGTATGGGGCTCTGTGCGGCTGCTCATGTTCTCCTCCATGTCTGTATGGGGCTCTGTGCGGCCGCTCATGTTCTCCTCCATGTCTGTATGGGGCTCTGTGCGGCCGCTCATGTTCTCCTCCATGTCTGTATGGGGCTCTGTGCGGCCGCTCATGTTCTCCTCCATGTCTGTATGGGGCTCTGTGCGGCCGCTCATGTTCTCCTCCATGTCTGTATGGGGCTCTGTGCGGCTGCTCATGTTCTCCTCCATGTCTGTATGGGGCTCTGTGCGGCCGCTCATGTTCTCCTCCATGTCTGTATGGGGCTCTGTGCGGCTGCTCATGTTCTCCTCCATGTCTGTATGGGGCTCTGTGCGGCCGCACATGTTCTCTCCTCCATGTCTGTATGGGGCTCTGTGCGGCCGCTCATGTTCTCCTCCATGTCTGTATGGGGCTCTGTGCGGCCGCTCATGTTCTCCTCCATGTCTGTATGGGGCTCTGTGCGGCCGCTGATGTTCTCCTCCATGTCTGTATGGGGCTCTGTGTGGCCCCTCATGTTCTCCTCCATGTCTGTATAGGGCTCTGTGTGGCCGCTCATGTTCTCCTCCATGTCTGTTTGGGGCTCTGTGCGGCCACTTATGTTCTCCCTCCATGTCTGTATGGGGCTCTGTGCGGCCCCTCATGTTCTCCTCCATGTCTGTTTGGGGCTCTGTGCGGCCACTTATGTTCTCCCTCCATGTCTGTATGGGGCTCTGTGCGGCCGCTCATGTTCTCCTCCATGTCTGTATGGGGCTCTGTGCGGCCGCTCATGTTCTCCTCCATATCTGTATGGGGCTCTGTGCGGCTGCTCATGTTCTCCTCCATGTCTGTATGGGGCTCTCTGCGGCTGCTCATGTTCTCCTCCATGTCTGTATGGGGCTCTGTGCGGCCGCTCATGTTCTCCTCCATGTCTGTATGGGGCTCTGTGCGGCCGCTCATGTTCTCCTCCATGTCTGTATGGGGCTCTGTGTGGCCGCTCATGTTCTCCTCCATGTCTGTATGGGGCTCTGTGCAGCCGCTCATGTTCTCCTCCATGTCTGTATGGGGCTCTGTGCGGCTGCTCATGTTCTCCTCCATGTCTGTATGGGGCTCTGTGCGGCCGTTCATGTTCTCCTCCATGTCTGTATGGGGCTCTGTGCGGCCGCTCATGTTCTCCCTCCATGTCTGTATGGGGCTCTGTGCGGCCGCTCATGTTTTCCTCCATGTCTGTATGGGGCTCTGTGCGGCCGCTCATGTTCTCTCTTCCATGTCTGTATGGGGCTCTGTGCAGCCGCTCATGTTCTCCCTCCATGTCTGTATGGGGCTCTGTGCGGCCGCTCATGTTCTCCTCCATGTCTGTATGGGGTTCTGTGTGGCTGCTCATGTTCTCCTCCATGTATGTATGGGGCTCTGTGCGGCCGCTCATGATCTCCTCCATGTCTGTATGGGGCTCTGTGCGGTCGCTCATGTTCTCCTCCATGTCTGTATGGGGCTCTGTGCAGCCGCTCATGTTCTCCTCCATGTCTGTATGGGGTTCTGTGTGGCCGCTAATGTTTTCCTCCATGTCTGTATGGGGCTCTGTGCAGCCGCTCATGTTCTCCTCCATGTCTGTATGGGGTTCTGTGCGGCTGCTCATGTTCTCCTCCATGTCTGTATGGGGCTCTGTGCGGCCGCTCATGTTCTCCTCCATGTCTGTATGGGGTTCTGTGCGGCTGCTCATGTTCTCCTCCATGTCTGTATGGGGCTCTGTGCGGCCGCTCATGTTCTCCTCCATGTCTGTATGGGGCTCTGTGCGGCCGCTCATGTTCTCCTCCATGTCTGTATGGGGTTCTGTGCGGCTGCTCATGTTCTCCTCCATGTCTTTATGGGGCTCTGTGCGGCCGCTCATGTTCTCCTCCATGTCTGTATGGGGCTTTGTGTGGCCGCTCATGTTCTCCTCCATGTCTGTATGGGGCTCTGTGCGGCTGCTCATGTTCTCCCTCCATGTCTGTATGGGGCTCTGTGCGGCCGCTCATGTTCTCCTCCATGTCTGTATGGGGTTCTGTGCGGCTGCTCATGTTCTCCTCCATGTCTGTATGGGGCTCTGTGCGGCCGCTCATGTTCTCCTCCATGTCTGTATGGGGTTCTGTGCGGCTGCTCATGTTCTCCTCCATGTCTTTATGGGGCTCTGTGCGGCCGCTCATGTTCTCCTCCATGTCTGTATGGGGTTCTGTGCGGCTGCTCATGTTCTCCTCCATGTCTGTATGGGGCTCTGTGCGGCCGCTCATGTTCTCCTCCATGTCTGTATGGGGTTCTGTGCGGCTGCTCATGTTCTCCTCCATGTCTTTATGGGGCTCTGTGCGGCCGCTCATGTTCTCCTCCATGTCTGTATGGGGCTTTGTGTGGCCGCTCATGTTCTCCTCCATGTCTGTATGGGGCTCTGTGCGGCTGCTCATGTTCTCTCCTCCATGTCTGTTTGGGGCTCTGTGCGGCCACTTATGTTCTCCCTCCATGTCTGTATGGGGCTCTGTGCGGCCCCTCATGTTCTCCTCCATGTCTGTATGGGGCTCTGTGTGGCCCCTCATGTTCTCCTCCATGTCTGTATGGTGCTCTGTGTGGCCGCTCATGTTCTCCTCCATGTCTGTTTGGGGCTCTGTGCGGCCCCTCATGTTCTCCTCCATGTCTGTATGGGGCTCTGTGCGGCCGCTCATGTTCTCCTCCATGTCTGTATGGGGCTCTGTGCGGCCGCTCATGTTCTCCTCCATGTCTGTATGGGGCTCTGTGCGGCTGCTCATGTTCTCCTCCATGTCTGTATGGGGCTCTGTGCGGCTGCTCATGTTCTCCTCCATGTCTGTATGGGGCTCTGTGCGGCTGCTCATGTTCTCCTCCATGTCTGTATGGGGCTCTGTGCGGCCGCTCATGTTCTCCTCCATGTCTGTATGGGGCTCTGTGCGGCTGCTCATGTTCTCCTCCATGTCTGTATGGGGCTCTGTGCGGCTGCTCATGTTCTCCTCCATGTCTGTATGGGGCTCTGTGCGGCCGCTCATTTTCTCCTCCATGTCTGTATGGGGCTCTGTGCGGCCGCTCATGTTCTCCTCCATGTCTGTATGGGGCTCTGTGCGGCCGCTCATGTTCTCCTCCATGTCTGTATGGGGCTCTGTGCGGCCGCTCATGTTCTCCTCCATGTCTGTATGGGGCTCTGTGCGGCTGCTCATGTTCTCCTCCATGTCTGTATGGGGCTCTGTGCGGCCGCTCATGTTCTCCTCCATGTCTGTATGGGGCTCTGTGCGGCCGCTCATGTTCTCCTCCATGTCTGTATGGGGCTCTGTGCGGCCGCTCATGTTCTCCTCCATGTCTGTATGGGGCTCTGTGCGGCCGCTCATGTTCTCCTCCATGTCTGTATGGGGCTCTGTGCGGCTGCTCATGTTCTCCTCCATGTCTGTATGGGGCTCTGTGCGGCCGCTCATGTTCTCTCCTCCATGTCTGTATGGGGCTCTGTGCGGCCGCTCATGTTCTCCTCCATGTCTGTATGGGGCTCTGTGCGGCCGCACATGTTCTCTCCTCCATGTCTGTATGGGGCTCTGTGCGGCCGCTCATGTTCTCCTCCATGTCTGTATGGGGCTCTGTGCGGCCGCTCATGTTCTCCTCCATGTCTGTATGGGGCTCTGTGCGGCCGCTGATGTTCTCCTCCATGTCTGTATGGGGCTCTGTGTGGCCCCTCATGTTCTCCTCCATGTCTGTATGGTGCTCTGTGTGGCCGCTCATGTTCTCCTCCATGTCTGTTTCGGGCTCTGTGCGGCCACTTATGTTCTCCCTCCATGTCTGTATGAGGCTCTGTGCGGCCCCTCATGTTCTCCTCCATGTCTGTATGGGGCTCTGTGCGGCCACTTATGTTCTCCCTCCATGTCTGTATGGGGCTCTGTGCGGCCCCTCATGTTCTCCTCCATGTCTGTTTGGGGCTCTGTGCGGCCACTTATGTTCTCCCTCCATGTCTGTATGGGGCTCTGTGCGGCCGCTCATGTTCTCCTCCATGTCTGTATGGGGCTCTGTGCGGCCGCTCATGTTCTCCTCCATATCTGTATGGGGCTCTGTGCGGCTGCTCTTGTTCTCCTCCATGTCTGTATGGGGCTCTCTGCGGCTGCTCATGTTCTCCTCCATGTCTGTATGGGGCTCTGTGCGGCCGCTCATGTTCTCCTCCATGTCTGTATGGGGCTCTGTGCGGCCGCTCATGTTCTCCTCCATGTCTGTATGGGGCTCTGTGTGGCCGCTCATGTTCTCCTCCATGTCTGTATGGGGCTCTGTGCAGCCGCTCATGTTCTCCTCCATGTCTGTATGGGGCTCTGTGCGGCTGCTCATGTTCTCCTCCATGTCTGTATGGGGCTCTGTGCGGCCGTTCATGTTCTCCTCCATGTCTGTATGGGGCTCTGTGCGGCCGCTCATGTTCTCCTCCATGTCTGTATGGGGCTCTGTGCGGCTGCTCATGTTTTCCTCCATGTCTGTATGGGGCTCTGTGCGGCCGCTCATGTTCTCCTCCATGTCTGTATGGGGCTCTGTGTGGCCGCTCATGTTCTCCTCCATGTCTGTATGGGGCTCTGTGCGGCTGCTCATGTTCTCCTCCATGTCTGTATGGGGCTCTGTGCGGCCGCTCATGTTCTCCTCCATGTCTGTATGGGGCTCTGTGCGGCCGCTCATGTTCTCCTCCATGTCTGTATGGGGCTCTGTGCGGCTGCTCATGTTCTCCTCCATGTCTGTATGGGGCTCTGTGCGGCCCCTCATGTTCTTCCTCCATGTCTGTATGGGGCTCTGTGCGGCTGCTCATGTTCTCCTCCATGTCTGTATGGGGCTTTGTGCGGCCGCTCATGTTCTCCTCCATGTCTGTATGGGGCTCTGTGTGGCCGCTCATGTTCTCCTCCATGTCTGTATGGGGCTCTCTGCGGCTGCTCATGTTCTCCTCCATGTCTGTATGGGGCTCTGTGCGGCCGCTCATGTTCTCCTCCATGTCTGTATGGGGCTCTGTGTGGCCGCTCATGTTCTCCTCCATGTCTGTATGGGGCTCTGTGCGGCCGCTCATGTTCTCCTCCATGTCTGTATGGGGCTCTGTGTGGCCGCTAATGTTCTCCTCCATGTCTGTATGGGGCACCATGCGGTCGCTCATGTTCTCCCTCCATGTCTGTATGGGGCTCTGTGCGGCCGCTCATGTTCTCCTCCATGTCTGTATGGGGCTCTGTGTGGCCGCTCATGTTCTCCTCCATGTCTGTATGGGGCTCTGTGCGGCCGCTCATGTTCTCCTCCATGTCTGTATGGGGCTCTGTGCGGCCGCTCATGTTCTCTCCTCCATGTCTGTATGGGGCTCTGTGCGACCACTCATGTTCTCCTCCATGCCTGTATGGGGCCCTGTGCGGCCCCTCATGTTCCCTCCTCCATGTCTGTATGGGGCTCTGTGCGGCCGCTCATGTTCTCTCCTCCATGTCTGTATGGGGCTCTGTGCGACCGCTCATGTTCTCCTCCATGTCTGTATGGGGCCCTGTGCGGCCCCTCATGTTCCCTCCTCCATGTCTGTATGGGGCTCTGTGCGGCCGCTCATGTTCTCTCCTCCATGTCTGTATGGGGCTCTGTGCGGCCCCTCATGTTCCCTCCTCCATGTCTGTATGGGGCTCTGTGCGGCCCCTCATGTTCTCCTCCATGTCTGTATGGGGCTCTGTGCGGCCGCTCATGTTCTCTCCTCCATGTCTGTATGGGGCTCTGTGCGGCAGCTCATGTTCTCCTCCATGTCTGTATGGGGCTCTGTGCGGCCGCTCATGTTCTCTCCTCCATGTCTGTATGGGGCTCTGTGCGGCCGCTCATGTTCTCCTCCATGTCTGTATGGGGCTCTGTGCGGCTGCTCATGTTCTCCTCCATGTCTGTATGGGGCTCTGTGCAGCCGCTCATGTTCTCCTCCATGTCTGTATGGGGCTCTGTGCGGCCGCTCATGTTCTCCTCCATGTCTGTATGGGGCTCTGTGCGGCTGCTCATGTCCTCCTCCATGTCTGTATAGGGCTCTGTGCGGCTGCTCATGTTCTGCTCCATGTTTGTATGGGGCTCTGTGCGGCCGCTCATGTTCTCCTCCATGTCTGTATAGGGCTCTGTGCGGCTGCTCATGTTCTCCTCCATGTCTGTATAGGGCTCTGTGCGGCCGCTCATGTTCTCCTCCATGTCTGTATGGGGCTCTGTGCGGCCGCTCATGTTCTCTCCTCCATGTCTGTATGGGGCTCTGTGCGGCCGCTCATGTTCTCCTCCATGTCTGTATGGGGCTCTGTGCGGCCGCTCATGTTCTCTCCTCCATGTCTGTATGGGGCTCTATGCGGCCGCTCATGTTCTCCTCCATGTCTGTATGGGGCTCTGTGCGGCCGCTCATGTTCTCCTCCATGTCTGTATGGGGCTCTGTGCGGCCGCTCATGTTCTCTCCTCCATGTCTGTATGGGGCTCTGTGCGGCCGCTCATGTTCTCCTCCATGTCTGTATGGGGCTCTGTGCGGCCGCTCATGTTCTCTCCTCCATGTCTGTATGGGGCTCTGTGCGGCCCCTCATGTTCTCTCCTCCATGTCTGTATGGGGCTCTGTGCGGCCGCTCATGTTCTCCCTCCATGTCTGTATAGGGCTCTGTGCGGCTGCTCATGTTCTCCTCCATGTCTGTATGGGGCTCTGTGCAGCCGCTCATGTTCTCCTCCATGTCTGTATGGGGCTCTGTGCAGCTGCTCATGTTCTCCTCCATGTCTGTATGGGGCTCTGTGCGGCTGCTCATGTTCTCCTCCATGTCTGTATGGGGCTCTGTGCGGCTGCTCATGTTCTCCTCCATGTCTGTATGGGGCTCTGTGCAGCTGCTCATGTTCTCCTCCATGTCTGTATAGGGCTCTGTGCGGCTGCTCATGTTCTGCTCCATGTTTGTATGGGGCTCTGTGCGGCCCCTCATGTTCTCCTCCATGTCTGTATGGGGCTCTGTGCGGCCGCTCATGTTCTCTCCTCCATGTCTGTATGGGGCTCTGTGCGGCCGCTCATGTTCTCCTCCATGTCTGTATGGGGCTCTGTGCGGCCGCTCATGTTCTCTCCTCCATGTCTGTATGGGGCTCTGTGTGGCCGCTCATGTTCTCCTCCATGTCTGTATGGGGCTCTGTGCGGCTGCTCATGTTCTCCTCCATGTCTGTATGGGGCTCTGTGCGGCTGCTCATGTTCTCCTCCATGTCTGTATGGGGCTCTGTGCGGCTGCTCATGTTCTCCTCCATGTCTGTATGGGGCTTTGTGCGTCCGCTCATGTTCTCCTCCATGTCTGTATGGGGCTCTGTGCAGCCGCTCATGTTCTCCTCCATGTCTGTATAGGGCTCTGTGCGGCCGCTCATGTTCTCCTCCATGTCTGTATGGGGCTCTGTGCGGCCGCTCATGTTCTCCTCCATGTCTGTATGGGGCTCTGTGCAGCCGCTCATGTTCGCCTCCATGTCTGTATGGGGCTCTGTGCAGCCGCTCATGTTCTCCTCCATGTCTGTATAGGGCTCTGTGCGGCCGCTCATGTTCTCCTCCATGTCTGTATGGGGCTCTGTGCGGCCGCTCATGTTCTCCTCCATGTCTGTATGGGGCTCTGTGCAGCCGCTCATGTTCTCCCTCCATGTCTGTATGGGGCTCTGTGCGGCCGCTCATGTTCTCCCTCCATGTCTGTATGGGGCTCTGTGCGGCCGCTCATGTTCTCTCTTCCATGTCTGTATGGGGCTCTGTGCAGCCGCTCATGTTCTCCCTCCATGTCTGTATGGGGCTCTGTGCAGCCGCTCATGTTCTCCCTCCATGTCTGTATGGGGCTCTGTGCGGCCGCTCATGTTCTCCCTCCATGTCTGTATGGGGCTCTGTGCGGCCGCTCATGTTCTCCTCCATGTCTGTATGGGGCTCTGTGCGGCCGCTCATGTTCTCCTCCATGTCTGTATGGGGCTCTGTGCAGCCGCTCATGTTCTCCCTCCATGTCTGTATGGGGCTCTGAGCGGCCGCTCATGTTCTCCCTCCATGTCTGTATGGGGCTCTGTGCGGCCGCTCATGTTCTCCCTCCATGTCTGTATGGGGCTCTGTGCGGCCGCTCATGTTCTCTCTTCCATGTCTGTATGGGGCTCTGTGCAGCCGCTCATGTTCTCCCTCCATGTCTGTATGGGGCTCTGTGCAGCCGCTCATGTTCTCCCTCCATGTCTGTATGGGGCTCTGTGCGGCCGCTCATGTTCTCCCTCCATGTCTGTATGGGGCTCTGTGCGGCCGCTCATGTTCTCCCTCCATGTCTGTATGGGGCTCTGTGCGGCTGCTCATGTTCTCCCTCCATGTCTGTATGGGGCTCTGTGCAGCCGCTCATGTTCTCCCTCCATGTCTGTATGGGGCACTGTGCGGCCCCTCATGTTCTCCCTCCATGTCTGTATGGGGCTCTGTGCGGCCGCTCATGTTCTCCCTCCATGTCTGTATGGGGCTCTGTGCAGCCGCTCATGTTCTCCTCCATGTCTGTATGGGGCTCTGTGCGGCTGCTCATGTTCTCCCTCCATGTCTGTATGGGGCTCTGTGTGGCCGCTCATGTTCTCCCTCCATGTCTGTATGGGGCTCTGTGCGGCTGCTCATGTTCTCCCTCCATGTCTGTATGGGGCTCTGTGCGGCTGCTCATGTTCTCCCTCCATGTCTGTATGGGGCTCTGTGCAGCCGCTCATGTTCTCCTCCATGTCTGTATGGGGCTCTGTGCGGCCGCTCATGTTCTCCCTCCATGTCTGTATGGGGCTCTGTGCGGCTGCTCATGTTCTCCCTCCATGTCTGTATGGGGCTCTGTGCAGCCGCTCATGTTCTCCCTCCATGTCTGTATGGGGCTCTGTGCGGCTGCTCATGTTCTCCCTCCATGTCTGTATGGGGCTCTGTGCGGCCGCTCATGTTCTCCCTCCATGTCTGTATGGGGCTCTGTGCAGCCGCTCATGTTCTCCTCCATGTCTGTATGGGGCTCTGTGCGGCTGCTCATGTTCTCCCTCCATGTCTGTATGGGGCTCTGTGTGGCCGCTCATGTTCTCCCTCCATGTCTGTATGGGGATCTGTGCGGCTGCTCATGTTCTCCCTCCATGTCTGTATGGGGCTCTGTGTGGCCGCTCATGTTCTCTCCTCCATGTCTGTATGGGGCTCTGTGCGGCCGCTCATGTTCTCCTCCATGTCTGTATGGGGCTCTGTGCGGCCGCTCATGTTCTCTCCTCCATGTCTGTATGGGGCTCTGTGCAGCCGCTCATGTTCTCTCCTCCATGTCTGTATGGGGCTCTGTGCGGCCGCTCATGTTCTCTCCTCCATGTCTGTATGGGGTTCTGTGCGGCTGCTCATGTTCTCCCTCCATGTCTGTATGGGGCTCTGTGCAGCCGCTCATGTTCTCCTCCATGTCTGTATGGGGCTCTGTGCGGCTGCTCATGTTCTCCCTCCATGTCTGTATGGGGCTCTGTGCGGCTGCTCATGTTCTCCTCCATGTCTGTATGGGGCTCTGTGCGGCCGCTCATGTTCTCCCTCCATGTCTGTATGGGGCTCTGTGCGGCCGCTCATGTTCTCCCTCCATGTCTGTATGGGGCTCTGTGCAGCCGCTCATGTTCTCCTCCATGTATGTATGGGGCTCTGTGCGGCTGCCCATGTTCTCCCTCCATGTCTGTATGGGGCTCTGTGCGGCTGCTCATGTTCTCCTCCATGTCTGTATGGGGCTCTGTGCGGCCGCTCATGTTCTCCCTCCATGTCTGTATGGGGCTCTGTGCAGCCGCTCATGTTCTCCTCCATGTATGTATGGGGCTCTGTGCGGCTGCTCATGTTCTCCCTCCATGTCTGTATGGGGCTCTGTGTGGCCGCTCATGTTCTCCCTCCATGTCTGTATGGGGCTCTGTGCGGCTGCTCATGTTCTCCCTCCATGTCTGTATGGGGCTCTGTGTGGCCGCTCATGTTCTCCTCCATGTCTGTATGGGGCTCTGTGCGGCCGCTCATGTTCTCCCTCCATGTCTGTATGGGGTTCTGTGCGGCCGCTCATGTTCTCCATGTCTGTATGGGGCTCTGTGCGGCCGCTCATGTTCTCCTCCATGTCTGTATGGGGCTCTGTGCGGCCACTCATGTTCTCCTCCATGTCTGTATGGGGCTCTGTGCAGCCGCTCATGTTCTCCCTCCATGTCTGTATGGGGCTCTGTGCGGCCACTCATGTTCTCCTCCATGTCTGTATGGGGCTTTGTGCGGCCGCTCATGTTCTCCTCCATGTCTGTATGGGGCTCTGTGCGGCCGCTCATGTTCTCCTCCATGTCTGTATGGGGCTCTGTGCGGCCGCTCATGTTCTCCTCCATGTCTGTATGGGGCTCTGTGCGGCCTCTCATGTACTCCTCCATGTCTGTATGGGGCTCTGTGCGGACGCTCATCTTCTCCTCCATGTCTGTATGGGGCTTTGTGCGGCCGCTCATGTTCTCCTCCATGTCTGTATGGGGCTCTGTGCGGCCGCTCATGTTCTCCTCCATGTCTGTATGGGGCTCTGTGCTGCCGCTCATGTTCTCCTCCATGTCTGTATGGGGCTCTGTGCTGCCGCTCATGTTTTCCTCCATGTCTGTATGGGGCTCTGTGCGGCCGCTCATGTTCTCCTCCATGTCTGTATGGGGCTCTGTGCGGCCGCTCATGTTCTCCTCCATGTCTGTATGGGGCTCTGTGCAGCCGCTCATGTTCTCCCTCCATGTCTGTATGGGGCTCTGTGCGGCCGCTCATGTTCTCTCTTCCATGTCTGTATGGGGCTCTGTGCAGCCGCTCATGTTCTCCCTCCATGTCTGTATGGGGCTCTGTGCGGCCGCTCATGTTCTCTCCTCCATGTCTGTATGGGGCTCTGTGCGGCCGCTCATGTTCTCTCTTCCATGTCTGTATGGGGCTCTGTGCAGCCGCTCATGTTCTCCCTCCATGTCTGTATGGGGTTATGTGCGGCCGCTCATGTTCTCCTCCATGTCTGTATGGGGTTCTGTGCGGCTGCTCATGTTCTCCTCCATGTATGTATGGGGCTCTGTGTGGCCGCTCATGATCTCCTCCATGTCTGTATGGGGCTCTGTGCGGCCGCTCATGTTCTCCTCCATGTCTGTATGGGGCTCTGTGCAGCCGCTCATGTTCTCCTCCATGTCTGTATGGGGTTCTGTGTGGCCGCTAATGTTTTCCTCCATGTCTGTATGGGGCTCTGTGCAGCCGCTCATGTTCTCCTCCATGTCTGTATGGGGTTCTGTGCGGCTGCTCATGTTCTCCTCCATGTCTGTATGGGGCTCTGTGCGGCCGCTCATGTTCTCCTCCATGTCTGTATGGGGCTCTGTGTGGCCGCTCATGTTCTCCTCCATGTCTGTATGGGGCTCTGTGCGGCCGCTCATGTTCTCCCTCCATGTCTGTATGGGGCTCTGTGCGGCCGCTCATGTTCTCTCCTCCATGTCTGTATGGGGCTCTGTGCGGCCGCTCATGTTCTCCTCCATGTCTGTATGGGGCTCTGTGCGGCCGCTCATGTTCTCCTCCATGTCTGTATGGGGCTCTGTGCGGCCGCTCATGTTCTCCTTCCATGTATGTATGGGGCTCTGTGTGGCCGCTCATGTTCTCCTCCATGTCTGTATGGGGTTCTGTGCGGCTGCTCATGTTCTCCTCCATGTCTGTATGGGGTTCTGTGCGGCTGCTCATGTTCTCCTCCATGTCTGTATGGGGCTCTGTGCGGCCGCTCATGTTCTCCTCCATGTCTGTATGGGGCTCTGTGCGGCCGTTCATGTTCTCCTCCATGTCTGTATGGGGCTCTGTGCGGCTGCTCATGTTCTCTCCTCCATGTCTGTCTGGGGCTCTGTGCGGCCGCTCATGTTCTCTCCTCCATGTCTGTATGGGGCTCTGTGCGGCCGCTCATGTTCTCCTCCATGTCTGTATGGGGATCTGTGCGGCCGCTCATGTTCTCCCTCCATGTCTGTATGGGGCTCTGTGCGGCCGCTCATGTTCCCCTCCATGTCTGTATGGGGCTCTGTGCGGCCGCTCATGTTCCCCTCCATGTCTGTATGGGGCTTTGTGTGGCCGCTCATGTTCTCCTCCATGTCTGTCTGGGACTCTGTGCGGCCGCTCATGTTCTCCTCCATGTCTGTTTGGGGCTCTGTGCGGCCACTTATTTTCTCCCTCCATGTCTGTATGGGGCTCTGTGCGGCCCCTCATGTTCTCCTCCATGTCTGTATGGGGCTCTGTGCGGCCCCTCATGTTCTCCTCCATGTCTGTATGGGGCTCTGTGCGGCCGCTCATGTTCTCCTCCATGTCTGTATGGGGCTCTGTGCGGCTGCTCATGTTCTCCTCCATGTCTGTATGGGGCTCTGTGCGGCTGCTCATGTTCTCCTCCATGTCTGTATGGGGCTCTGTGCGGCCGCTCATGTTCTCCTCCATGTCTGTATGGGGCTCTGTGCGGCCGCTCATGTTCTCCTCCATGTCTGTATGGGGCTCTGTGCGGCCGCTCATGTTCTCCTCCATGTCTGTATGGGGCTCTGTGCGGCCGCTCATGTTCTCCTCCATGTCTGTATGGGGCTCTGTGCGGCCGCTCATGTTCTCCTCCATGTCTGTATGGGGCTCTGTGCGGCTGCTCATGTTCTCCTCCATGTCTGTATGGGGCTCTGTGCGGCCGCTCATGTTCTCCTCCATGTCTGTATGGGGCTCTGTGCGGCCGCTCATGTTCTCCTCCATGTCTGTATGGGGCTCTGTGCGGCTGCTCATGTTCTCCTCCATGTCTGTATGGGGCTCTGTGCAGCCGCTCATGTTCTCCTCCATGTCTGTATGGGACTCTGTGCGGCCGCTCATGTTCTCCTCCATGTCTGTATGGGGCTCTGTGTGGCCCCTCATGTTCTCCTCCATGTCTGTATGGTGCTCTGTGTGGCCGCTCATGTTCTCCTCCATGTCTGTTTGGGGCTCTGTGCGGCCACTTATGTTCTCCCTCCATGTCTGTATGGGGCTCTGTGCGGCCCCTCATGTTCTCCTCCATGTCTGTATGGGGCTCTGTCCGGCCGCTCATGTTCTCCTCCATGTCTGTATGCGGCTCTGTGCGGCCGCTCATGTTCTCCTCCATGTCTGTATGGGGCTCTGTGCGGCCGCTCATGTTCTCCTCCATGTCTGTATGGGGCTCTGTGCGGCCGCTCATGTTCTCCTCCATGTCTGTATGGGGCTCTGTGCGGCTGCTCATGTTCTCCTCCATGTCTGTATGGGGCTCTCTGCGGCTGCTCATGTTCTCCTCCATGTCTGTATGGGGCTCTGTGCGGCCGCTCATGTTCTCCTCCATGTCTGTATGGGGCTCTGTGCGGCCGCTCATGTTCTCCTCCATGTCTGTATGGGGCTCTGTGCGGCCGCTCATGTTCTCCTCCATGTCTGTATGGGGCTCTGTGCGGCCGCTCATGTTCTCCTCCATGTCTGTATGGGGCTCTGTGCGGCCGCTCATGTTCTCCTCCATGTCTGTATGGGGCTCTGTGCGGCCGCTCATGTTCTCCTCCATGTCTGTATGGGGCTCTGTGCGGCCGCTCATGTTCTCCTCCATGTCTGTATGGGGCTCTGTGCGGCTGCTCATGTTCTCCTCCATGTCTGTATGGGGCTCTGTGCGGCCGCTCATGTTCTCCTCCATGTCTGTATGGGGCTCTGTGTGGCCGCTCATGTTCTCCTCCATGTCTGTATGGGGCTCTGTGCGGCTGCTCATGTTCTCCTCCATGTCTGTATGGGGCTCTGTGCGGCCGCTCATGTTCTCCTCCATGTCTGTATGGGGCTCTGTGCGGCCGCTCATGTTCTCCTCCATGTCTGTATGGGGCTCTGTGCGGCTGCTCATGTTCTCCTCCATGTCTGTATGGGGCTCTGTGCGGCCCCTCATGTTCTCCCTCCATGTCTGTATGGGGCTCTGTGCGGCCGCTCATGTTCTCCTCCATGTCTGTATGGGGCTCTGTGCGGCCGCTCATGTTCTCCTCCATGTCTGTATGGGGCTCTGTGTGGCCGCTCATGTTCTCCTCCATGTCTGTATGGGGCTCTCTGCGGCTGCTCATGTTCTCCTCCATGTCTGTATGGGGCTCTGTGCGGCCGCTCATGTTCTCCTCCATGTCTGTATGGGGCACCATGCGGTCGCTCATGTTCTCCCTCCATGTCTGTATGGGGCTCTGTGTGGCCGCTCATGTTCTCCTCCATGTCTGTATGGGGCTCTGTGCGGTCGCTCATGTTCTCCTCCATGTCTGTATGGGGCTCTGTGCGGCTGCTCATGTTCTCCTCCATGTCTGTATGGGGCTCTGTGCGGTCGCTCATGTTCTCCTCCATGTCTGTATGGGGCTCTGTGCGGCCGCTCATGTTCTCTCCTCCATGTCTGTATGGGGCTCTGTGCGGCCGCTCATGTTCTCCTCCATGTCTGTATGGGGCTCTGTGCAGCCGCTCATGTTCTCCTCCATGTCTGTATGGGGCTCTGTGCGGCTGCTCATGTTCTGCTCCATGTTTGTATGGGGCACCATGCGGTCGCTCATGTTCTCCCTCCATGTCTGTATGGGGCTCTGTGCGGCTGCTCATGTTCTCCTCCATGTCTGTATGGGGCTCTGTGCGGACGCTCATGTTCTCCTCCATGTCTGTATGGGGCTCTGTGCGGCCGCTCATGTTCTCCTCCATGTCTGTATGGGGCTCTGTGCGGCTGCTCATGTTCTCCTCCATGTCTGTATGGGGCTCTGTGCGGCCCCTCATGTTCTCCCTCCATTTTTTATTTTTTATTTTTTTTTTTTTTTTTCCCTGCACTTTATGGTCTCCTGTTGTCTTTTAAGCTAGTGATTGATTGTTAATGAGTTAAATCTGTGCAGATCTAAGCAGATACGTCCCTATATATTGAGACTTAGTTAAGGGGAGGCATTTATGCGGGGGCATTTATGCATATAGCATTTATGCATACTTTATCGAAGTGCCATAATTTAGCAAAGTGCCCTGGCAGTTAGAAAATGGCAGTTGGACAGGGCAGGAGACAGGTAAGACATGCAAGACAATTAAACAAACTTGCTTCCAGGTCATCTTTTTGGCAAACAGTATTCACCATTTGTATCTGTGCCATTTATACTCTGGTTGCTACAATCATCCACATTCACCGTTCTCCCACAAATGCGGCACACTTCATCCATATTAATCCCTCACTCCTCTCTTCTCCTATGTACAGTTGTCATGCTCTCTTCACAATGTTATACCACGCAGATCCATTCATTCCCACCATACAACACAGGAAACGCTCTCACAAATCACTCAATCATCTGCTCACTCTCTGTATCTTCCTTCTATTAGTCGCAGGTGATATTTCTCCCAACCCAGGACCCTGCAGTAATAATAACACTAACTCTTTCCCTGTTACATTCAGAAACCCTGCTAATCTCATTAATATTCCCTGCATATCTTCTGTCTCATTCAACTGTGCCCTTTGGAATGCACGCTCAGCTTGTAATAAACTCTCTTACATCCATGACTTTTTCCTCTCTAATTCCCTCAACCTTCTGGCTCTCACTGAAACCTGGATCCAGCAGTCGGACACCACTGCCGCTGCAGCTCTCTCCTATGGTGGCCTACATTTCTCTCATACCCCGCGACCTGACAACAGATCAGGTGGAGGTGTTGGTCTGCTTCTTTCAACAAAATGTACTTTTCAGGTTATCCCCCCTGTACCCTCCCTTATCTTCCCGTCCTTTGAGGCCCACACAGTCAGACTCTACCGGCCCTTCTCCCTGCGAGTGGCGGTTGTCTATCGCCCCCCAGGTCCCCTCCGTCAATTCCTGGATCACTTTGCTGCCTGGCTTACAAATTTTCTATCCTGCGACATCCCCACGATAATCATGGGAGACTTTAACATCCCAATTGGCGATCCTCTTTCCCCATCTGCCACGCATCTTTTATCATTAACCTCCTCCTTCGGCCTTTCACAGCTTGCTAATTCTCCTACACATGAGGACGGGAACACATTGGACCTGATCTTCTCCCGGCTTTGCTCAGTACATGACTTTACTAACTCTCCCCTTCCACTCTCTGACCATAATCTTCTTTCATTCTCTGTCAAGAACTGTGACTCTACTCAAGACACTCCCACCGTCCACACTTATAGAAATTTACGCGCCATTAACACCCAGAAATTTATAAAAAGGTTGCAATCATCATTGGCTCCAATCTCCTCCCTCTCATGTCCCGAATCTGCATTGAAGCATTATAACAAAATAATGCTATGCGCCCTGGATGAAGCCGCACCTCCTACACAAAGAACAATTCGGCATAGACGGCGACAACCCTGGCACACGCCTGAAACACGTCTTCTCCAGAGGTACTCCAGGTGCGCTGAACGGCTGTGGAGAAAATCAAATCTGCCCGAAGATTTCCTCCACTATAAATTTATGCTGAAAACATATAACTCTGCCCTTCACCTCTCCAAACAAACCTACTTTAACAACCTCATCATCTCACTTTCCAATAATCCTAAACGACTCTTTGACACGTTTCATTCTCTCCTCAATCAAACAGCACAGGCCCCGACCACCGACCTCAGCGCTGACGATCTGGCTAACTATTTCAAAGAAAAAATTGACCATATCCGACAGGAAATTTTCTCCCAATCCCCAAATGTTATGCATGCTCCCCCCCGCCACATTGTATCTTGCTCATTTTCTGACTTCGAACCAGTCACGGAAGATGAAGTGATCAGGCTCCTTGCATCTTCTCGCCCTACCACCTGCACCAGCGACCCTATTCCCTCACATCTCCTTCAGTCCCTTGCTCCAGCTGTCACCTCTCACCTAACTAAAATTTTCAACCTTTCCCTCTCATCTGGTATCTTTCCCTCTTCTTTTAAACACGCCAGCATACAACCATTACTTAAAAAACCATCCCTCGACCAGAACTGCACGGCCAACTACAGACCTGTTTCCAATCTTCCCTTTATCTCTAAACTCCTGGAACGCCTGGTCCACTCCCGTCTAATCCGCTATCTCTCAGACAACTCTCTTCTTGACCCTTTACAATCTGGTTTCCGCTCTTTACATTCTACTGAAACTGCCCTCACTAAAGTCTCTAATGATCTACTAACAGCTAAATCTAATGGTCACTACTCCCTGCTGATTCTCCTGGATCTCTCTGCAGCATTCGACACTGTGGATCACCAGCTCCTGCTCACTATGCTCCGCACTATTGGCCTCAAGGACACGGTTCTCTCCTGGTTCTCCTCTTATCTCTCTGACCGCTCCTTCTCTGTGTCTTTTGCCGGCTCCTCCTCCTCTCTCCTTCCTCTTACTGTCGGGGTTCCTCAAGGATCAGTCCTAGGCCCCCTTCTTTTCTCCTTATACACCGCTCCTATTGGACAAACAATCAGTAGATTCGGTTTTCAGTACCATCTCTATGCTGATGACACCCAATTATACACCTCTGCTCCAGACATCACCCCTGCATTACTACAAAAGACCAGTGATTGTCTTTCTGCTGTGTCTAACATTATGTCCTCCCTCTACCTAAAACTGAATCTGTCAAAAACTGAACTCCTCGTCTTTCCTCCCTCCATTAATCTACCTGTGCCCGATATTGCCATCTCCGTTTGTGGCTCAACCATTACTCCCCAGCTACAAGCCCGCTGTCTTGGGGTCATTTTTGATTCAGATCTTTCTTTCACTCCTCACATCAAATCACTCGCTCGTTCATGTCATCTACACCTCAAAAACATCTCAAGAATCAGGACTTTTCTCACCTTTGACTCGGCAAAAACTCTTACTGTCGCTCTTATTCATTCTCGTCTTGACTATTGCAACGCTCTACTAATCGGTCTCCCTCTTACTAAACTTTCCCCTCTCCAATCCGTCCTGAACGCAGCAGCCAGGATCATATTCCTCGCCAACCGCTACTCAGATGCCTCTTCCCTGTGCCAGTCATTGCATTGGTTGCCCATCCAATATAGAGTTCGTTTTAAACTTATCACGCTTACCCACAAAGCGCTCCATGCTTCAGTACCCCCCTACATCTCCTCCCTTGTCTCAGTCTACCACCCTACACGTGCCCTCCGTTCTGCAAATGACTTGAAACTAAAATCCTCCATAATCCAAACTTCCCACTCCCGTCTCCAAGATTTCTCGCGTGCTGCGCCAATTCTCTGGAATGCACTACCCAGGACAGTTCGATTAATTCCCAATACCCACAGTTTCAAGCGAACCCTAAAAACACATTTCTTTAGACTGGCGTATCACCTAAACACACTCTGTCCATCCCAGCTTTCCCCCATATTAAAATCTTCTTCAACTTCGGGTTCAAACCAACCATGCACATAAAAGCCTCTGTCAGGACTGCACACATACTGGCTGGCGACCAGTCCATGTATTATTATTTATCCTATTCAGTATATCAAGGCTGCATTATACAATATATGTACTTTTTACCTTTTGTGTCTCCCCCACTTCCTCATAGACTGTAAGCTCGCGAGCAGGGCCCTCACTCCGTTCGATATGAGATATGCTTATTCTGTATTGTCTGTATAAGTCCCCCCTAAAATTTGTAAAGTGCTGCGGAATATGTTGGCGCTATAAAAATAAACTATTATTATTATTATTATTATTATATGTCTGTATGGGGCTCTGTGCGGTCGCTCATGTTCTCCTCCATGTCTGTATGGGGCTCTGTGCGGCCGCTCATGTTCTCCTCCATGTCTGTATGGGGCTCTGTGTGGCCGCTCATGTTCTCCTCCATGTCTGTATGGGGCTCTGTGCGGCCGCTCATGTTCTCCTCCATGTCTGTATGGGGCACCATGCGGTCGCTCATGTTCTCCCTCCATGTCTGTATGGGGCTCTGTGTGGCCGCTCATGTTCTCCTCCATGTCTGTATGGGGCTCTGTGTGGTCGCTCATGTTCTCCTCCATGTCTGTATGGGGCTCTGTGCAGCCGCTCATGTTCTCCTCCATGTCTGTATGGGGCTCTGTGCGGCTGCTCATGTTCTCCTCCATGTCTGTATGGGGCTCTGTGCGGCCGCTCATGTTCTCCTCCATGTCTGTATGGGGCTCTGTGCAGCCGCTCATGTTCTCCTCCATGTCTGTATGGGGCTCTGTGCGGCTGCTCATGTTCTGCTCCATGTTTGTATGGGGCACCATGCGGTCGCTCATGTTCTCCCTCCATGTCTGTATGGGGCTCTGTGCGGCCGCTCATGTTCTCCTCCATGTCTGTATGGGGATCTGTGTGGCCGCTCATGTTCTCCTCCATGTCTGTATGGGGCTCTGTGCGGCTGCTCATGTTCTCCTCCATGTCTGTATGGGGCTCTGTGCGGCCGCTCATGTTCTCCTCCATGTCTGTATGGGGCTCTGTGCGGCCGCTCATGTTCTCCTCCATGTCTGTATGGGGCTCTGTGCGGCTGCTCATGTTCTCCTCCATGTCTGTATGGGGCTCTGTGCGGCCCCTCATGTTCTCCCTCCATGTCTGTATGGGGCTCTGTGTGGCCGCTCATGTTCTCCTCCATGTCTGTATGGGGCTCTCTGCGGCTGCTCATGTTCTCCTCCATGTCTGTATGGGGCTCTGTGCGGCCGCTCATGTTCTCCTCCATGTCTGTATGGGGCACCATGCGGTCGCTCATGTTCTCCCTCCATGTCTGTATGGGGCTCTGTGTGGCCGCTCATGTTCTCCTCCATGTCTGTATGGGGCTCTGTGCGGCCGCTCATGTTCTCCTCCATGTCTGTATGGGGCTCTGTGCGGCCGCTCATGTTCTCTCCTCCATGTCTGTATGGGGCTCTGTGCGCCCGCTCATGTTCTCCTCCATGTCTGTATGGGGCTCTGTGCGGCCGCTCATGTTCTCTCCTCCATGTCTGTATGGGGCTCTGTGCGGCCGCTCATGTTCTCCTCCATGTCTGTATGGGGCTCTATGCGGCCGCTCATGTTCTCCCCCATGTCTGTATGGGGCTCTGTGCGGCCGCTCATGTTCTCCTCCATGTCTGTATGGGGCTCTGTGCAGCCGCTCATGTTCTCCTCCATGTCTGTATGGGGCTCTGTGCGGCTGCTCATGTTCTGCTCCATGTTTGTATGGGGCACCATGCGGTCGCTCATGTTCTCCCTCCATGTCTGTATGGGGCTCTGTGCTGCCGCTCATGTTCCCTCCTCCATGTCTGTATGGGGCTCTGTGCGGCCGCTCATGTTCTCCTCCATGTCTGTATGGGGCTCTGTGCGGCCCCTCATGTTCTCCTCCATGTCTGTATGGGGCTCTGTGCGGCCCCTCATGTTCTCCTCCATGTCTGTATGGGGCTCTGTGCGGCCGCTCATGTTCTCCTCCATGTCTGTATGGGGCTCTGTGCGGCCGCTCATGTTCTCCTCCATGTCTGTATGGGGTTCTGTGCGGACGCTCATCTTCTCCTCCATGTCTGTATGGGGCTCTGTGTGGCCGCTCATGTTCTCCCTCCATGTCTGTATGGGGCTCTGTGCGGCCGCTCATGTTCTCCCTCCATGTCTGTATGGGGCTTTGTGCGGCCGCTCATGTTTTCCTCCATGTCTGTATGGGGCTCTGTGCGGCCACTCATGTTCTCCTCCATGTCTGTATGGGGCTCTGTGCTGCTGACGCGCCCCCTGGGCCAGTGCTGTTTGGGGATTACCCGGAGCCGGATCAGATGGGGGTTGTAGTCTCCGAGTGGCGGCGACCCGGTCCGTGCCCAGGGTGTCAAACTCAGTGTGTGGCAGTCTTTACAGATGTTATAGTTGTTCTTAGTGTCGACTACGCCACCCGTTGATTTGCGGTCAAAAGGCCGCCGCTGCAGCAGGGTCCGCTGAGGCTGGTGGTATATGTGCAGCTGTGGTAGTATAACCCCCAACGGGAGGGGTATAGCCTCAGGGGGTCAGGTGTAGAGGATGGTGGTAGTGGTGGTGCAGTGTGGATGGTAAGAAGACTCAGAGTTGGGCTGTGCAGTTCAGGGTTTTTACTTACTGCTGTTTTGTTGGTCACTCTGGCATTGAGTGACCGCCCGAGCCGTGCTGCGTCCACCAGGTCCTGGACTCGGCCAACCCCGAAGCAATTCTGGAGCGTGGTCCTGAGCTCCCTTTCTGACTGTCCTCTCTACTGGCCGTTCCCACCAGGGGTCCACTTATGTCCGGCTCCCTCGGGTCTCCTGTTGGGTGAACCTTCTTTGGCTTCCCTGACCCTATGCTCGGTGTGCCTTCTTAGTGGACTTGGTGAGGGGCTGCTCCACATGTAATGTCGCAGCCTCCGGTTCTTAGTTGAGGGTAGTTTCTCTCCTCCACTAATTTGGGATCCGGTTCCCTTGCGTGCCAACCCTTCACCCTTCTGGTTGTATACTGGGTTCTTGGGGTTCCTTCTTCTCCCCCTCTGGGTCCTTCTCTTCTCCTCTCTCTCTTCTCTCTGCAGGCGCTCCTGGACCTCTCTCAGGACTGACTGACTCTCTACAGAAGACTGACCCTGATCTAAGATGGTGCCCACCTTATATACTCCCTCTATGTGTGAGCTCAGGTGACCAGCACCCAATGAGCTCCTAGCCTTACCCAGACTGCTCCCCCTATCTGCCCCTACACTACTAGGATGTTCCACCCCCCTCCCACTCCAGCCAGGGACAGACACTGTCGTACCTGCACATATACTGGTGGGAGTACCGTCGGTCTGTCCCCCGGAAATGGGATGTATGTAGTGTATGCAGCTATCTGAGCTCAGTCCCACACTCCATCCTTACCCGTGAGTGGAATATCACACCTCTGGCTTGAGGTGCAATACCCCTGTAGCAGTCGAGTCCTCAGGGTGCTACACTGCCGCTCATGTTCTCCCTCCATGTCTGTATGGGGCTCTGTGCGGCCTCTCATGTTCTCCTCCATGTCTGTATGGGGCTCTGTGAGGCCGCTCATGTTCTCCCCTCCATGTCTGTATGGGGCTCTGTGCAGCCGCTCATGTTCTCCCTCCATGTCTGTATTGGGCTCTGTGTGGCCGCTCATGTTTTCCTCCATGTCTGTATGGGGCTCTGTGCAGCCGCTCATGTTCTCCTTCATGTCTGTATGGGGCTCTGTGCGGCCGCTCATGTTCTCCTCCATGTCTGTATGGGGCTCTGTGCGGCCGCTCATGTTCTCCTCCATGTCTGTATGGGGCTCTGTGCTGCCGCTCATGTTCTCCCTCCATGTCTGTATGGGGCTCTGTGCGGCCGCTCATGTTCTCCTCCATGTCTGTATGGGGCTCTGTGCGGCCGCTCATGTTCTCCTCCATGTCTGTATGGGGCTCTGTGCTGCCGCTCATGTTCTCCCTCCATGTCTGTATGGGGCTCTGTGCGGCCGCTCATGTTCTCCTCCATTTCTGTATGGGGCTCTCTGCGGCCTCTCATGTTCTCCTCCATGTCTGTATGGGGCTCTGTGCGGCCGCTCATGTTCTCCTCCATGTCTGTATGGGGCTCTGTGCGGCCGCTCATGTTCTCCTCCATGTCTGTATGGGGCTCTGTGCGGCCGCTCATGTTCTCCTCCATGTCTGTATGGGGCTCTGTGTGGCCGCTCATGTTCTCCCCTCCATGTCTGTATGGGGCTCTGTGCGGCCGCTCATGCTCCCCTCCATGTCTGTATGGGGCTCTGTGCGGCAGCTCATGTTCCCCTCCATGTCTGTATGGGGCTCTGTGTGGCCGCTCATGTTCTCTCCTCCATGTCTGTATGGGGCTCTGTGCGGCCGCTCATGTTCTCCTCCATGTCTGTATGGGGCTCTGTGCTGCCGCTCATGTTCTCCCTCCATGTCTGTATGGGGCTCTGTGCGGCCGCTCATGTTCTCCTCCATTTCTGTATGGGGCTCTCTGCGGCCTCTCATGTTCTCCTCCATGTCTGTATGGGGCTCTGTGCGGCCGCTCATGTTCTCCTCCATGTCTGTATGGGGCTCTGTGTGGCCGCTCATGTTCTCCCCTCCATGTCTGTATGGGGCTCTGTGCGGCCGCTCATGTTCTCCTCCATGTCTGTATGGGGCTCTGTGCGGCCGCTCATGTTCTCCTCCATGTCTGTATGGGGCTCTGTGCGGTCGCTCATGTTCTCCTCCATGTCTGTATGGGGCTCTGTGCGGCCGCTCATGTTCTCCTCCATGTCTGTATGGGGCTCTGTGTGGCCGCTCATGTTCTCCCCTCCATGTCTGTATGGAGCTCTGTGCGGCTGCTCACGTTCTCCCCTCCATGTCTGTATGGGGCTATGTGCGGCTGCTCACGTTCTCCCCTCCATGTCTGTATGGGGCTATGTGCGGCCGCTCATGTTATCCCTCCATGTCTGTATGGGGCTCTGTGCGGCCGCTCATGTTCTCCTCCATGTCTGTATGGGGCTCTGTGCGGCCGCTCATGTTCTCCGCCATGTCTGTATGGGGCTCTGTGTGGCCGCTCATGTTCTCCTCCATGTCTGTATGGGGCTCTGTGCGGCCGCTCATGTTCTCCTCCATGTCTGTATGGGGCTCTGTGTGGCCGCTCATGTTCTCCTCCATGTCTGTATGGGGCTCTGTGCTGCCGCTCATGTTCTCCCCCCCATGCCTGTCTGGGGCTCTGTGCGGCCGCTCATGTTCTCCTCCATGTCTGTATGGGGCTCTGTGCGGCCGCTCATGTTCTCCTCCATGTCTGTCTGGGGCTCTGTGCAGCCGCTCATGTTCTCCTCCATGTCTGTATGGGGCTCTGTGTGGCCGCTCATGTTCTCCTCCATGTCTGTATGGGGCTCTGTGCTGCCGCTCATGTTCTCCCCCCCATGTCTGTATGGGGCTCTGTTCGGCCGCTCATGTTCTCCTCCATGTCTGTATGGGGCTCTGTGCGGCCCCTCATGTTCTCCTCCATGTCTGTATGGGGCTCTGTGCGGCCCCTCATGTTCTCCTCCATGTCTGTATGGGGCTCTGTGCGGCCCCTCATGTTCTCCTCCATGTCTGTATGGGGCTCTGTGCGGCCCCTCATGTTCTCCTCCATGTCTGTATGGGGCTCTGTGCGGTCGCTCATGTTCTCCTCCATGTCTGTATGGGGCTCTGTGTGGCCGCTCATGTTCTCCTCCATGTCTGTATGGGGCTCTGTGCGGCTGCTCATGTTCTCTCCTCCATGTCTGTATGGGGCTCTGTGCGGCCGCTCATGTTCTCCTCCATGTCTGTATGGGGTTCTGTGCGGCCGCTCATGTTCTCCTCCATGTCTGTATGGGGTTCTGTGTGGCCGCTCATGTTCTCCTCCATGTCTGTATGGGCTCTGTGCTGCCGCTCATGTTCTCCTCCATGTCTGTATGGGGTTCTGTGCGGCCGCTCATGTTCTCCCTCCATGTCTGTATGGGGCTCTGTGCGGCCTCCATGTCTGTATGGGGCTCTGTGCGGCCGCTCATGTTCCCTCCTCCATGTCTGTATGAGGCTCTGTGCGGCCGCTCATGTTCTCCTCCATGTCTGTATGGGGCTGTGTGCGGCCGCTCATGTTCCCTCCTCCATGTCTGTATGGGGCTCTGTGCGGCCGCTCATGTTCTCCTCCATGTCTGTATGGGGCTCTGTGCGGCCGCTCATGTTCCCTCCTCCATGTCTGTATGGGGCTCTGTGCGGCCCCTCATGTTCTCTCCTCCATGACTGTATGTGGCACTGTGCGGCCGCTCATGTTCTCCTCCATGTCTGTATGGGGCTCTGTGCGGCCTCCATGTCTGTATGGGGCTCTGTGCGGCCGCTCATGTTCCCTCCTCCATGTCTGTATGGGGCTCTATGCGGCCCCTCATGTTCTCTCCTCCATGACTGTATGGGGCTCTGTGCGGCCGCTCATGTTCTCCTCCATGTCTGTATGGGGCTCTGTGCTGCCGCTCATGATCTCTCCTCCATATCTGTATGGGGCTCTGTGCGGCCGCTCATGTTCTCCTCCATGTCTGTATGGGGCTCTGTGCGGCCGCTCATGTTCTCCTCCATGTCTGTATGGGGCACTGTGCGGCCGCTCATGTTCTCCTCCATGTCTGTACGGGGCTCTGTGCGGCCGCTCATGTTCTCCTCCATGTCTCTATGGGGCTCTGTGCGGCCGCTCATGTTCCCTCCTCCATGTCTGTATGGGGCTCTGTGCGGCCGCTCATGTTCTCCTCCATGTCTGTATGGGGCTCTGTGCAGCCGCTCATGTTCCCTCCTCCATGTCTGTATGGGGCTCTGTGCGGCCCCTCATGTTCTCTCCTCCATGACTGTATGGGGCTCTGTGCGGCCGCTCATGTTCTCCCCTCCATGTCTGTATGGGGCTCTGTGCGGCCGCTCATGTTCTCCTCCATGTCTGTATGGGGCTCTGTGCGGCCTCCATGTCTGTATGGGGCTCTGTGCGGCCGCTCATGTTCCCTCCTCCATGTCTGTATGGGGCTCTGTGCGGCCGCTCATGTTCTCCTCCATGTCTGTATGGGGCTCTGTGCGGCCCCTCATGTTCTCTCCTCCATGACTGTATGGGGCTCTGTGCGGCCGCTCATGTTCCCTCCTCCATGTCTGTATGGGGCTCTGTGCGGCCCCTCATGTTCTCTCCTCCATGACTGTATGGGGCTCTGTGCGGCCCCTCATGTTCTCCTCCATGTCTGTATGGGGCTCTGTGCGGCCGCTCATGTTCTCCCCTCCAAGTCTGTATGGGGCTCTGTGCGGCCCCTCATGTTCTCCTACATGTCTGTATGGGGCTCTGTGCGGCCCCTCATGTTCTCCTACATGTCTGTATGGGGCTCTTTGCGGCCGCTCATGTTCTCCTCCATGTCTGTATGGGGCTCTGTGTGGCCGCTCATGTTCTCCTCCATGTCTGTATGGGGCTCTGTGCGGCCGCTCATGTTCTCCTCCATGTCTGTATGGGGCTCTGTGCGGCCGCTCATGTTCTCCTCCATGTCTGTATGGGGCTCTGTGCGGCCGCTCATGTTCTCCCTCCATGTCTGTATGGGGCTCTGTGCGGCCGCTCATGTTCTCCTCCATGTCTGTATGGGGCTCTGTGCGGCCGCTCATGTTCTCCCTCCATGTCTGTATGGGGCTCTGTGCGGCCGCTCATGTTCTCCTCCATGTCTGTATGGGGCACTGTGCGGCCGCTCATGTTCCCTCCTCCATGACTGTATAGGGCTCTGTGCGGCCGCTCATGTTCTCCTCCATGTCTGTATGGGGCTCTGTGCGGCCGCTCATGTTCTCTCCTCCATGTCTGTATGGGGCTCTGTGCGGCCGCTCATGTTCTCCTCCATGTCTGTATGGGGCTCTGTGCGGCCGCTCATGTTCTCCTCCATGTCTGTATGGGGCTCTGTGCGGCCGCTCATGTTCTCCTACATGTCTGTATGGGGCACTGTGCGGCCGTTCACGTTCTCTCCCCATGTCTGTATGGGGCTATGTGCGGCCGCTCATGTTCTCCTCCATGTCTGTATGGGGCTCTGTGCGGCCCCTCATGTTTTCCTCCATGTCTGTATGGGGCTCTGTGCGGCCGCTCATGTTCTCTCCTCCATGTCTGTATGGGGCTCTGTGCGGCCGCTCATGTTCTCCTCCATGTCTGTATGGGGCACTGTGCGGCCGCTCATGTTCTCCTCCATGTCTGTATGGGGCTCTGTGCGGCCGCTCATGTTCTCCTCCATGTCTGTATGGGGCTCTGTGCGGCCCCTCATGTTCTCTCCTCCATGTCTGTATGGGGCTCTGTGTGGCCGCTCATGTTCTCCTCCATGTCTGTATGGGGCTCTGTGCGGCCGCTCATGTTCTCCTCCATGTCTGTATGGGGCACTGTGCGGCCGCTCATGTTCTCCTCCATGTCTGTATGGGGCTCTGTGCGGCCGCTCATGTTCTCCTCCATGTCTGTATGGGGCTCTGTGCGGCCCCTCATGTTCTCCTCCATGTCTGTATGGGGCTCTGTGTGGCCGCTCATGTTCTCCTCCATGTCTGTATGGGGCTCTGTGCGGCTGCTCATGTTCTCCTCCATGTCTGTATGGGGCTCTGTGCGGCCGCTCATGTTCTCTACTCCATGTCTGTATGGGGCTCTGTGCGGCCCCTCATGTTCTCCTCCATGTCTGTATGGGGCTCTGTGCGGCCCCTCATGTTCTCCTCCATGTCTGTATGGGGCTCTGTGCGGCTGCTCATGTTCTCCTCCATGTCTGTATGGGGCTCTGTGCGGCCGCTCATGTTCTCTACTCCATGTCTGTATGGGGCTCTGTGCGGCCGCTCATGTTCTCCTCCATGTCTCTATGGGGCTCTGTGCGGCTGCTCATGTTCCCTCCTCCATGTCTGTATGGGGCTCTGTGCGGCCGCTCATGTTCTCCTCCATGTCTCTATGGGGCTCTGTGCGGCCGCTCATGTTCCCTCCTCCATGTCTGTATGGGGCTCTGTGCGGCCCCTCATGTTCTCTCCTCCATGTCTGTATGGGGCTCTGTGCGGCCGCTCATGTTCTCCCCTCCATGTCTGTATGGGGCTCTGTGCGGCCGCTCATGTTCTCCCCTCCATGTCTGTATGGGGTTCTGTGCGGCCGCTCATGTTCTCCTCCATGTCTGTATGGGGCTCTGTGCGGCCTTCATGTCTGTATGGGGCTCTGTGCGGCCGCTCATGTTCCCTCCTCCATGTCTGTATGGGGCTCTGTGCGGCCGCTCATGTTCTCCTCCATGTCTGTATGGGGCTCTGTGCGGCCTTCATGTCTGTATGGGGCTCTGTGCGGCCCCTCATGTTCTCTCCTCCATGACTGTATGGGGATCTGTGCGGCCGCTCATGTTCCCTCCTCCATGTCTGTATGGGGCTCTGTGCGGCCCCTCATGTTCTCTCCTCCATGTCTGTATGGGGCTCTGTGCGGCCGCTCATGTTCTCCCCTCCATATCTGTATGGGGCTCTGTGCGGCCCCTCATGTTCTCCTCCATGTCTGTATGGGGCTCTTTGCGGCCGCTCATGTTCTCCTCCATGTCTGTATGGGGCTCTGTGCGGCCGCTCATGTTCTCCTCCATGTCTGTATGGGGCTCTGTGCGGCCGCTCATGTTCTCCTCCATGTCTGTATGGGGCTCTGTGTGGCCGCTCATGTTCTCCTCCATGTCTGTATGGGGCGCTGTGCGGCCCCCCATGTTGTCCTCCATGTCTGTATGGGGCTCTGTGCGGCCCCCCATGTTCTCCTCCATGTCTGTATGGGGCTCTGTGCGGCCCCCCATGTTCTCCTCCATGTCTGTATAGGGCACTGTGCGGCCGCTCATGTTCTCCTCCATGTCTGTATGGGGCTCTGTGCGGCCCCTCATGTTCTTTCCTCCATGACTGTATGGGGCTCTGTTTGGCTGCTCATGTTCTCCTCCATGTCTGTATGGGGCTCTGTGCGGCCGCTCATGTTCTCCTCCATGTCTGTATGGGACTCTGTGCGGCCGCTCATGTTCTGCTCCATGTCTGTATGGGGCTCTGTGCGGCCCCTCATGTTCTCTCCTCCATGACTGTATGGGGCTCTGTTTGGCTGCTCATGTTCTCCTCCATGTCTGTATGGGGCTCTGTGCGGCCGCTCATGTTCTCCTCCATGTCTGTATGGGACTCTGTGCGGCCGCTCATGTTCTCCTCCATGTCTGTATGGGGCTCTGTGCGGCCGCTCATGTTCTCCTCCATGTCTGTATGGGGCTCTGTGCGGCCGCTCATGTTCTCCTCCATGTCTGTATGGGGCTCTGTGCGGCCCCTCATGTTCTCCTCCATGTCTGTATGGGGCTCTGTGCGGCCCCTCATGTTCTCTTCCATGTCTGTATGGGGCTCTGTGCAGCCTCTCATGTTCTCCTCCATATCTGTATGGGGCTCTGTGCGGCCGCTCATGTTCTCCCCTCCATGTCTGTATGGGGCTCTGTGCGGCCCCTCATGTTCTCCTCCATGTCTGTATGGGGCTCTGTGCGGCCGCTCATGTTCTCCCCTCCATGTCTGTATGGGGCTCTGTGCGGCCGCTCATGTTCTCCTCCATGTCTGTATGGGGCTCTGTGCGGCCGCTCATGTTCTCTCCTCCATGTCTGTATAGGGCTCTGTGCGGCCGCTCATGTTCTCTCCCCATGTCTGTATGGGGCTATGTGCGGCCGCTCATGTTCTCCTCCATGTCTGTATGGGGCTCTGTGCGGCCGCTCATGTTCTCCCCCATGTCTGTATGGGGCTCTGTGCGGCCGCTCATGTTCTCCTCCATGTCTGTACGGGGCTCTGTGCGGCCGCTCATGTTCTCCTCCATGTCTTTATGGGGCTCTGTGCAGCCGCTCATGTTCTCTCCTCCATGTCTGTATGGGGCTCTGTGCGGCCCCTCATGTTCTCCCTCCATGTCTGTATGGGGCTCTGTGCGGCCCCTCATGTTCTCCTCCATGTCTGTATGGGGCTCTGTGCGGCCGCTCATGTTCTCCTCCATGTCTTTATGGGGCTCTGTGCAGCCGCTCATGTTCTCCCTCCATGTCTGTATGGGGCTCTGTGCGGCCGCTCATGTTCTACTCCATGTCTGTATGGGGCTCTGTGCGGCCGCTCATGTTCTCCTCCATGTCTGTATGGGGCTCTGTGCGGCCCCTCATGTTCTCCTCCATGTCTGTATGGGGCACTGTGCGGCCGCTCATGTTCTCCTCCATGTCTGTATGGGGCTCTGTGCGGCCCCTCATGTTCTCCTCCATGTCTGTATGGGGCACTGTGCGGCCCCTCATGTTCTCCTCCATGTCTGTATGGTGCTCTGTGCGGCCGCTCATGTTCTCCCTCCATATCTGTATGGGGCTCTGTGCGGCCCCTCATATTCTCCTCCATGTCTGTATGGGGCACTGTGCGGCCGCTCATGTTCTCCTCCATGTCTGTATGGGGCTCTGTGCGGCCCCCCATGTTTTCCTCCATGTCTGTATGGGGCTCTGTGCAGCCGCTCATGTTCTCCCTCCATGTCTGTATGGGGCTCTGTGTGGCCGCTCATGCTCTCTTCCATGTCTGTATGGGGCTCTGTGTGGCCACTCATGCTCTCTTCCATGTCTGTATGGGGCTCTGTGTGGTCGCTCATGTTTTCCTCCATGTCTGTATGGGGCTCTGTGCGGCCCCTCATGTTCTCCTCCATGTCTGTATGGGGCTCTGTGCGGCCGCTCATGTTCTCCCTCCATGTCTGTATGGGGCTCTGTGCGGCCCCTCATGTTCTCCTCCATGTCTGTATGGGGCTCTGTGCGGCCGCTCATGTTCTCCTCCATGTCTGTATGGGGCTCTGTGCGGCCGCTCATGTTCTCCTCCATGTCTGTATGGGGCTCTGTGCGGCCGCTCATGTTCTCCTCCATGTCTGTATGGGGCTCTGTGCGGCCGCTCATGTTCTCCTCCATGTCTGTATGGGGCTCTGTGCGGCCCCCCATGTTCTCCTCCATGTCTGTATGGGGCTCTGTGCGGCCGCTCATGTTCTCCTCCATGTCTGTATGGGGCTCTGTGCGGCCGCTCATGTTCACCCTCCATGTCTGTATGGGGCTTTGTGCGGCCGCTCATGTTCCCTCCTCCATGTCTGTATGGGGCTCTGTGCGGCCGCTCATGTTCTCCTCCATGTCTGTATGGGGCTCTGTGCGGCCGCTCATGATCTCCTCCATGTCTGTATGGGGCTCTGTGCGGTCGCTCATGTTGTCCTCCATGTCTGTATGGGGCTCTGTGCGGCCGCTCATGTTCTCCTCCATGTCTGTATGGGGCTCTGTGTGGCCGCTCATGTTCTCCTCCATGTCTGTATGGGGCTCTGTGCGGCTGCTCATGTTCTCTCCTCCATGTCTGTATGGGGCTCTGTGCGGCCCCTCATGTTCTCCTCCATGTCTGTATGGGGCTCTGTGCGGCTGCTCATGTTCTCCTCCATGTCTGTATGGGGCTCTGTGCGGCCGCTCATGTTCTCCTCCATGTCTGTATGGGGCTCTGTGCGGCCGCTCATGTTCTCCTCCATGTCTGTATGGGGCTCTCTGCGGCCGCTCATGTTCTCCCTCCATGTCTGTATGGGGCTTTGTGCGGCCGCTCATGTTCTCCTCCATGTCTGTATGGGGCTCTGTGCGGCCCCTCATGTTCTCCTCCATGTCTGTATGGGGCACTGTGCGGCCGCTCATGTTCTCCTCCATGTCTGTATGGGGCTCTGTGCGGCCCCCCATGTTCTCTCCTCCATGTCTTTATGGGGCTCTGTGCGGCCGCTCATGTTCTCCCTCCATGTCTGTATGGGGCTCTGTGCGGCCCCTCATATTCTCCTCCATGTCTGTATGGGGCACTGTGCGGCCCCTCATGTTCTCCTCCATGTCTGTATGGGGCACTGTGCGGCCCCTCATGTTCTCCTCCATGTCTGTATGGGGCTCTGTGCGGCCCCTCATGTTCTCCTCCATGTCTGTATGGGGCACTGTGCGGCCCCTCATGTTCTCCTCCATGTCTGTATGGTGCTCTGTGTGGCCGCTCATGTTCTCCCTCCATATCTGTATGGGGCTCTGTGCGGCCCCTCATATTCTCCTCCATGTCTGTATGGGGCTCTGTGCGGCCCCCCATGTTCTCCTCCATGTCTGTATGGGGCTCTGTGCAGCCGCTCATGTTCTCCCTCCATGTCTGTATGGGGCTCTGTGTGGCCGCTCATGCTCTCTTCCATGTCTGTATGGGGCTCTGTGCGGCCGCTCATGTTCTCCCTCCATGTCTGTATGGGGCTCTGTGTGGCCACTCATGCTCTCTTCCATGTCTATATGGGGCTCTGTGCGGCCGCTCATGTTTTCCTCCATGTCTGTATGGGGCTCTGTGCGGCCCCCCATGTTCTCCTCCATGTCTGTATGGGGCTCTGTGCGGCCCCTCATGTTCTCCTCCATGTCTGTATGGGGCTCTGTGCGGCCGCTCATGTTCTCCCTCCATGTCTGTATGGGGCACTGTGCGGCCGCTCATGTTCTCCTCCATGTCTGTATGGGGCTCTGTGCGGCCCCCCATGTTCTCCTCCATGTCTGTATGGGGCTCTGTGCGGCCGCTCATGTTCTCCCTCCATGTCTGTATGGGGCTCTGTGCGGCCGCTCATGTTCTCCTCCATGTCTGTATGGGGCTCTGTGCGGCCGCTCATGTTCTCCCTCCATGTCTGTATGGGGCTCTGTGTGGCCACTCATGCTCTCTTCCATGTCTGTATGGGGCTCTGTGTGGCCGCTCATGTTTTCCTCCATGTCTGTATGGGGCTCTGTGCGGCCCCCCATGTTCTCCTCCATGTCTGTATGGGGCTCTGTGCGGCCCCTCATGTTCTCCTCCATGTCTGTATGGGGCTCTGTGCGGCCGCTCATGTTCTCCCTCCATGTCTGTATGGGGCACTGTGCGGCCGCTCATGTTCTCCCTCCATGTCTGTATGGGGCTCTGTGCGGCCCCCCATGTTCTCCTCCATGTCTGTATGGGGCTCTGTGCGGCCGCTCATGTTCTCCCTCCATGTCTGTATGGGGCTCTGTGCGGCCGCTCATGTTCTCCTCCATGTCTGTATGGGGCTCTGTGCGGCCGCTCATGTTCTCCTCCATGTCTGTATGGGGCTCTGTGCGGCCGCTCATGTTCTCCCTCCATGTCTGTATGGGGCTCTGTGCGGCCGCTCATGTTCTCCTCCATGTCTGTATGGGGCTCTGTGCGGCCGCTCATGTTCTCCTCCATGTCTGTATGGGGCTCTGTGCGGCCGCTCATGTTCTCCTCCATGTCTGTATGGGGCTTTGTGCGGCCGCTCATGTTCCCTCCTCCATGTCTGTATGGGGCTCTGTGCAGCCGCTCATGTTCTCCTCCATGTCTGTATGGGGCTCTGTGCGGCCGCTCATGTTCTCCTCCATGTCTGTATGGGGCTCTGTGCGGCCGCTCATGTTCTCCTCCATGTCTGTATGGGGCTCTGTGCGGTCGCTCATGTTGTCCTCCATGTCTGTATGGGGCTCTGTGCGGCCGCTCATGTTCTCCTCCATGTCTGTATGGGGCTCTGTGCGGCTGCTCATGTTCTCTCCTCCATGTCTGTATGGGGCTCTCTGCGGCCGCTCATGTTCTCCCTCCATGTCTGTATGGGGCTCTGTGCGGCCGCTCATGTTCTCCTCCATGTCTGTATGGGGCTCTGTGCGGCCGCTCATGTTCTCCTCCATGTCTGTATGGGGCTCTATGCGGCCGCTCATGTTCTCCTCCATGTCTGTATGGGGCTCTGTGCGGCCCCTCATGTTCTCCTCCATGTCTGTATGGGGCTCTGTGCGGCCGCTCATGTTCTCTCCTCCATGTCTGTATGGGGCTCTGTGCGGCCCCTCATGTTCTCTCCTCCATGTCTGTATGGGGCTCTATGCGGCCGCTCATGTTCTCCTCCATGTCTGTATGGGGCTCTGTGCGGCCGCTCATGTTCTCCTCCGTGTCTATATGGGTCTCTGTGCGGTCGCTCATGTTCTCTCCTCCATGTCTGTATGGGGCTCTGTGCGGCCCCTCATGTTCTCTCCTCCATGTCTGTATGGGGCTCTATGCGGCCGCTCATGTTCTCCTCCATGTCTGTATGGGGCTCTGTGCGGCCGCTCATGTTCTCCTCCGTGTCTATATGGGTCTCTGTGCGGTCGCTCATGTTCTCTCCTCCATGTCTGTATGGGGCTCTGTGTGGCCGCTCATGTTCTCCTCCATGTCTGTATGGGGCTCTGTGCGGCCGCTCATGTTCTCCTCCATGTCTGTATGGGGCTCTGTGCGGCTGCTCATGTTCTCTCCTCCATGTCTGTATGGGGCTCTATGCGGCCGCTCATGTTCTCCTCCATGTCTGTATGGGGCTCTGTGCGGCCGCTCATGTTCTCTCCTCCATGTCTGTATGGGGCTCTGTGCGGCCCCTCATGTTCTCTCCTCCATGTCTGTATGGGGCTCTGTGTGGCCCCTCATGTTCTCCTCCATGTCTGTACGGGGCTCTGTGCGGCCCCTCATGTTCTCCTCCATGTCTGTATGGGGCTCTGTGCGGCCGCTCATGTTCTCCCTCCATGTCTGTATGGGGCTCTGTGCGGTCCCTCATGTTCTCCTCCATGTCTGTATGGGGCTCTGTGCAGCCCCTCATGGTCTCCTCCATGTCTGTATGGGGCTCTGTGCGGCCCCTCATGTTCTCGTCCATGTCTGTATGGGGCTCTGTGCGGCCCCTCATATTCTCCTTCATGTCTGTATGAGGCTCTGTGCGGCCGCTCATGTTCTCCTCCATGTCTGTATGGGGCTCTGTGCGGCCCCTCATGTTCTCCTCCATGTCTGTATGGGGCTCAGTGCGGCCCCTCATGTTCTCCTCCTTGTCTGTATGGGGCTCTGTGCAGCCCCTCATGTTCTCCTTCATGTCTGTATGGGGCTCAGTGCGGCCTCTCATGTTCTCCTCCATGTCTGTATGGGGCTCTGTGCGGCCCCTCATGTTCTCCTCCATGTCTGTGTGGGGCTCTGTGAGGCCGCTCATGTTCTCCTCCATGTCTGTGACGCGCCCCCTGGGCCTGTGCGCTGCTGCTGTGCAGGGGGAATACCCGGAGCCGGATCGCTGGGGGTTGTAGTTCTCCGTGGCGGTGACCCGGTCCGTGCCCAGGGTGGTCAAACTAGTGGTAGTCTATTTGTATGGTAATAAGTGTCCGACTACGCCACCCGTGGATTGCGGTCAGTGGGGACCGCCGCTGCGCTGCAGACCGCTGAGGCTGATGTTGTTTGCGCAGCTGAGTATGGGATGACTCCCCACGGGAGAAGTATTGCCTCAGGGCAGCTAATGTGGATGATGGTGGTAGTGATGGTGTGAGGGTCCCAGTGCTAGTGGTGCTGGAGCGACAAGGAATCACAGAGACGTGTGGTGCAGTTTCCAAAGCTTTACTCACAGTTGTTGCTCCGGTCACTTCGGCCAGCAGTGACCGCCCGAGCCGTGCTGCGTCCACCAGGTGAGGGACTCGGTCAACTCCCAAGCAATTCCAGAGTGTGGCTGAAAGCTCCCCTCTCTTCCTTTCTACTGGCCGTCCCCACCAGTGACCCACCTTTTTCCAGCTTCCTCGGGCCTTCTGTTGGTGAAACCTCTCTCCGGTCTCCCTGACCCTATGCGGTATGCCTTTCTGGTGGATGTAGTGAGGGGTCGCACCAAGATGTGGTCACGACCTCCGGTTTTGGCTGAGGATTAGTCGCCTCCACCAATTTGGGTTCCGGTACCCTGCTCTGCCAACCCTTCACCCAGTATCTCCTCTGGGAATATGGGGTTCCTTCTGCCTTCGTGTCTCTGGGCCTTTCTTTGTGTTCCTTGCCTCCTTTCTCCTCCGTTTCAGTTCCTTTCTTACTTTCCTTCCTGTTCCTTCTCCTTTCTCTTTCTGCTGTCTCAGGCCTCCACTCCAGGCTTGCCTCTGGAGCTGGGCCCAGACTGAGCCACAGCTCCCTGTCAGCCCTCTCTGGCTGAGCTCCTCTCTTCTTCTCCTCCTCTCTGAACTGAACACCGACCTAAGATGGCGCCCACCTTATATACCTCCCTCTATGTGTGAGCCCAGGTGACTAGCAACCAATGGGCTCCTATCTATGCCCAGAAACCCACCCCTATCTGCTCCTACACCACTGGGTTTTCCTCCCCCTCCCCACTCCAGCCAGGAACAGAAGCTGTCGTGCCTGCACTCTGTCTAGTGGGAGCACCGTTGGTCTGTTCCTCGGAAATGGGGTGTGTGTGGTGCATGCAGCCTACTGAGCCCCGGGCCACACTCCATCCTTACCCGGGAGTGGAATATCACACCTCTGGTTTGAAGTGCAATACCCCTGTAGCAGCCGAGTCCTCGGGGTGCTACATTCCCCCCTGGTAAATCACAGCACGTCCTCGGGCTGGAAAAGAGCAAAGACAATTTAAAACATACAAATTTTTAAAGTGCACTCATATATAAGACATTAACTTTTCACTCATCCCTTTATGGGAGGTACTCTTCTCTTTTTAACATTACTGGTATAAAACATTTTTATAAAACATTCTACTAATGCCACTGGAACTCTTTTTGCAAAATACCATATAAAACTTTTGGCATTATTATTTTAGCAGCATATTAAACTTTCCATTATAAGACATTTTCACATAAACATTTTCAAAACATATTCTTGAGCTCTGGCCGCTGTGCAACTTGCAACCAGGTAAAAGTGCAACAGTCCATTTTAATCCGCCTTGAGGTAGACGTTGCGGTTCTTGTATAAAACCAGTAGGGGGCCCTTTAAGAAGCGCAACTATGTACAAGGGTATGGCCGCTCTCAGTCCTCGGCCAGTGGGAATAGGGGAATGGCTGCTCACAGTCCTCAGCCTGGTTAGGGATTAGGGGCACACAGGTAACAGTTCTTTAACAGTTCCATACTAGTCCCAACGGGGACCACACTTCAATCAGCAAGAGTTCTTGTACCCCGACGGGTAACTATATACAGTTCCACTTTACCATTCTCTAATAATAGTGTCCTCCTTGCTCTTCCGGGTAGTCTTCAGGTCCGTCCGGACCCTCGGTGTACTCTGTTTCTGGGCGGTACTGTAGTTCCTCCTCCGTGAGCCTGTGAACGTGGAGGGCGTACGGTCCCTTGGCACCCTTGTGCCGGGTGAAGGTGACCACATCACCCGGGTAGAGATCACGTCCGCGGTGTCCCTCCGGCAGGTGGCTCTCGACATCCCTGCGGGTGACAAAGACGTCGCCGGGGGTTCGATGGTCTCGGATAAAGCCCCAGCCATGCTCCAGCTGGAACTTTATTACGGTCCCGTTGACTCGGGGACCGCGGGCGGCTCGGGGATCTTGTCGGGCCCTGCGCTTCTGCTCCGCGCTCCGGGCCTGCAGCTGTTCTTCTCGGATTCGCCTCTCCCGCCGTTCCCTTTCAAATACCTCCAGCTTTTGACGGCAGCACTCTTCACGCCGGGCTGTGTCCGCCCGGGTCTCCTGGGTGAACCCTATGAGATTCTCACCGGTGGGGTCCCATGCAAACTGGGCATGCTCCAGCGGAAGCAGAGCGATTTTGGCGGGCTCCGGAGCCGGGATCAGAGGCTCACACAGGGGCCGTTCCCTCCGGAAACGGGGGTTGACGTACTCCGGTGGCCACACGAAGGGCAGCCCGTCCGGGCTGGTATGTTGCGCATAGAGATCTGCGCCCAAGGGTGGCACCACGGGCCCCAATCGGGGAGCAGCGCCCCGGGTTACTTGGCCTTGCGACCAGGCTGGGGAACTTCCGGTTGGGTCTGGGGGTGGCATTGTTGAGGAAGAGGGCGCTGGAGGGGCAGCGGCGCCCGGGTTCACCAGGCCTTGCGACCAGGCCGGTGGTACTTCCTCTTTTGCCGCGCCCGGGTCGAGGGGCGTGGCGCGGAACGGGGCGTGACCACGGCTCCTGCCGCTTGAGGCCTAGTTGGTAGCAGTGGCGGCGCGGCAACGGGTGCGGTGAGTAGGGCTTCGGACTCTGCGACGGGAGGCTGGGGCAGGCTTACGGCTGCTGGGCTCGGGGTGATGACGTCCCCATTACCTGCCTCAATCCTTGCAGCTCCCTCCGCGGCGTCGTCTCCGGCCTTCGTCCCTCCTGCACCATCCTCAGAGGCAGACGTGCTCCATGTTGCGGGTGGCGCCTCCTGCCGGCGGGTTCCAGCCTGCCGGGCCATCTCCCTTCTTCACTCGGCCAGCGCATCCTGCTGTGCCCGGGCCATCCTCCGGTCCAAGTCCTCCAGCGCAGCCTGTGCACGCTCCGGATCTCTGGGGAGCTGTGCCAGGATCTCCACTAGGCTGTCTGGCGGTGCGGCCTGCAGCAGGCTCCGGACCAAGGTGTTGGCACTGCTGGACGCTTCCTCCATTCCCGGGTGCGGTCTGTACAGACTGATCCAGAGCGCGCCCTGCCCCACAGTTTTCTTCACTTCCCGCCCCCATTGGGGGTGGTCCTGGGGCAACTTGGTGACAGTCAGTTTCAAGGGCAGCCCTCCCACGCTGATGGACATCTCCACTGCTGCATTCATGGCTGTTGGGGGCGGGCTCCTTCTTTGGCGCCACTCTGGGACCTGGCCCACGATAGGAGGTGGCTTCCTGCTGTCCTTTGGTGCGCACATAATGGCGTCCGCTCTGCCAGGGCGGGAAAAACTGATGAAGATGGCGGGAAACGGTCCAAGATGGCGTCTCATGGCGGGAATCGGCTCCGGATGGCGGGAAACGACTGGAAATTGTGGGAGACTTCTTTTTAAGGTACATGTGCAGTTTTCTTCAGGCACGCAATACCCACTTGTGGCGGGTTGGTAACGATCCTGCCGACTACGCCAAAGTTGACACGCCCCCTGGGCCTGTGCGCTGCTGCTGTGCAGGGGGAATACCCGGAGCCAGATCGCTGGGGGTTGTAGTTCTCCGTGGCGGTGACCCGGTCCGTGCCCAGGGTGGTCAAACCAGTGGCAGTCTATTTGTATGGTAATAAGTGTCCGACTACGCTACCCGTGGATTGCGGTCAGTGGGGACCGCCGCTGCACTGCAGACCGCTGAGGCTAATGTTGTTTGCGCAGCTGAGTATGGGATGACTCCCCACGGGAGAAGTATTGCCTCAGGGCAGCTAATGTGGATGATGGTGGTAGTGATGGTGTGAGGGTCCCAGTGCTAGTGGTGCTGGAGCGGCAAGGAATCACAGAGACGTGTGGTGCAGTTTCCAAAGCTTTACTCACAGTTGTTGCTCCGGTCACTTCAGCCAGCAGTGACCGCCCGAGCCGTGCTGCGTCCACCAGGTGAGGGACTCGGTCAACTCCCAAGCAATCCCAGAGTGTGGCTGAAAGCTCCCCTCTCTTCCTTTCTACTGGCCGTCCCCACCAGTGACCCACCTTTGTCCAGCTTCCTCGGGCCTTCTGTTGGTGAAACCTCTCTCCGGTCTCCCTGACCCTATGCGGTATGCCTTTCTGGTGGATGTAGTGAGGGGTCGCACCAAGATGTGGTCACGACCTCCGGTTTTGGCTGAGGATTAGTCGCCTCCACCAATTTGGGTTCCGGTACCCTGCTCTGCCAACCCTTCACCCAGTATCTCCTCTGGGAATATGGGGTTCCTTCTGCCTTCGTGTCTCTGGGCCTTTCTTTGTGTTCCTTGCCTCCTTTCTCCTCCGTTTCAGTTCCTTTCTTACTTTCCTTCCTGTTCCTTCTCCTTTCTCTTTCTGCTGTCTCAGGCCTCCACTCCAGGCCTGCCTCTGGAGCTGGGCCCAGACTGAGCCACAGCTCCCTGTCAGCCCTCTCTGGCTGAGCTCCTCTCTTCTTCTCCTCCTCTCTGAACTGAACACCGACCTAAGATGGTGCCCACCTTATATACCTCCCTCTATGTGTGAGCCCAGGTGACTAGCAACCAATGGGCTCCTATCTATGCCCAGAAACCCACCCCTATCTGCTCCTACACCACTGGGTTTTCCTCCCCCTCCCCACTCCAGCCAGGAACAGAAGCTGTCGTGCCTGCACTCTGTCTAGTGGGAGCACCGTTGGTCTGTTCCTCGGAAATGGGGTGTGTGTGGTGCATGCAGCTAACTGAGCCCCGGTCCACACTCCATCCTTACCCGGGAGTGGAATATCACACCTCTGGTTCGAGGTGCAATACCCCTGTAGCGGCCGAACCCTCGGGGTGCTACATTTGTATGGGGCTCTGTGCAGCCGCTCATGTTCTCTCCTCCATGTCTGTATGGGGCTCTGTGCGGCCGCTCATGTTCTCCCTCCATGTCTGTATGGGGCTCTGTGCGGCCGCTCATGTTCTCCTCCATGTCTGTATGGGGCTCTGTGCGGCAGCTCATGTTCTCTCCTCCATGTCTGTATAGGGCTCTGTGCGGCCGCTCATGTTCTCCTCCATGTCTGTATGAGGCTCTGTGCGGCCGCTCATGTTCTCCCCCATGTCTGTATGGGGCTCTGTGCGGCAGCTCATGTTCTCCTCCATGTCTGTATGGGGCTCTGTGCGGCAGCTAATGTTCTCTCCTCCATGTCTGTATGGGGCTCTGTGCGGCCGCTTATGTTCTCCTTTATGTCTGTATGGGGCTCTGTGCGGCCCCTCATGTTCTCCTCCATGTCTGTATGGGGTTCTGTGCGGCCGCTCATGTTCTCCTCCATGTCTGTATGGGGCTCTGTGCGGCCGCTCATGTTCTCTCCTCCATGTCTGTATGGGGCTCTGTGCGGTCCCTCATGTTCTCCTCCATGTCTGTATGGGGCTCTGTGCGGCCGCTCATGTTCTCCTCCATGTCTGTATGGGGCTCTGTGCGGCCGCTCATGTTCTCCTCCATGTCTGTATGGGGCTCTGTGCGGCCGCTCATGTTCTCTTCATGTCTGTATGGGGCTCTGGGCAGCCGCTCATGTTCTCCTCTATGTCTGTATGGGGCTCTGTGCGGCCGCTCATGTTCTCCTCCATGTCTGTATGGGGCTCTGTGCGGCCGCTCATGTTCTCCTCCTTGTTTGTATGGGGCTCTGTGCGGCCGCTCATGTTCTCTCCTCCATGTCTGTATGGGGCTCTGTGCGGCCCCTCATGTTCTCCTCCATGTCTGTATGGGGCTGTGTGCGGTCCCTCATGTTCTCCTCCATGTCTGTATGGGGCTCTGTGCAGCCCCTCATGTTCTCCTCCATGTCTGTATGGGGCTCTGTGCGGTCCCTCATGTTCTCCTCCATGTCTGTATGGGGCTCTGTGCAGCCCCTCATGTTCTCCTTCATGTCTGTATGGGGCTCTGTGCGGCCTCTCATGTTCTCCTCCATGTCTGTATGGGGCTCTGTGCGGCCGCTCATGTTCTCGTCCATGTCTGTATGGGGCTCTGTGCGGCCGCTCATGTTCTCCTTCATGTCTGTACGGGGCTCTGTGCGGCCGCTCATGTTCTCCTCCATGTCTGTATGGGGCTCTGTGCGGCCGCTCATGTTCTCGTCCATGTCTGTATGGGGCTCTGTGCGGCCCCTCATGTTCTCCTTCATGTCTGTATGGGGCTCTGTGCGGCCCCTCATGTTCTCGTCCATGTCTGTATGGGGCTCTGTGCGGCCCCTCATGTTCTCCTTCATGTCTGTATGGGGCTCTGTGCGGCCACTCATGTTCTCCTCCATGTCTGTATGGGGCTCTGTGCGGCCCCTCATGTTCTCCCCCATGTCTGTATGGGGCTCTGTGCGGCCGCTCATGTTCTCCTCCATGTCTGTATGGGGCTCTGTGCGGCCTCTCATGTTCTCCTCCATGTCTGTATGGGGCTCTGTGCGGCCCCTCATGTTCTCCTTCATGTCTGTACGGGGCTCTGTGCGGCCGCTCATGTTCTCCCTCCATATCTGTATGGGGCTCTGTGCGGCCGCTCATGTTCTCCTCCATGTCTGTATGGGGCTCTGTGCGGCCCCTCATGTTCTCGTCCATGTCTGTATGGGGCTCTGTGCGGCCCCTCATGTTCTCCTCCATGTCTGTATGGGGCTCTGTGCGGCCGCTCATGTTCTCCTTCATGTCTGTACGGGGCTCTGTGCAGCCCCTCATGTTCTCCTCCATGTCTGTATGGGGCTCTGTGTGGCCGCTCATGTTCTCCTCCATGTCTCTATGGGGCTCTGTGCGGCCGCTCATGTTCTCCTCCATGTCTGTATGGGGCTCTGTGCGGCCGCTCATGTTCTCCTCCATGTCTGTATGGGGCTCTGTGCGGCCGCTCATGTTCTCCTCCATGTCTGTATGGGGCTCTGTGCGGCAGCTCATGTTCTCTACTCCATGTCTGTATGGGGCTCTGTGCGGCCTCTCATGTTCTCCTCCATGTCTGTATGGGGCTCTGTGCGGCCCCTCATGTTCTCCTTCATGTCTGTACGGGGCTCTGTGCGGCCGCTCATGTTCTCCCTCCATATCTGTATGGGGCTCTGTGCGGCCGCTCATGTTCTCCTCCATGTCTGTATGGGGCTCTGTGCGGCCCCTCATGTTCTCGTCCATGTCTGTATGGGGCTCTGTGCGGCCCCTCATGTTCTCCTCCATGTCTGTATGGGGCTCTGTGCGGCCGCTCATGTTCTCCTTCATGTCTGTACGGGGCTCTGTGCAGCCCCTCATGTTCTCCTCCATGTCTGTATGGGGCTCTGTGTGGCCGCTCATGTTCTCCTCCATGTCTCTATGGGGCTCTGTGCGGCCGCTCATGTTCTCCTCCATGTCTGTATGGGGCTCTGTGCGGCCGCTCATGTTCTCCTCCATGTCTGAATGGGGCTCTGTGCGGCCGCTCATGTTCTCCTCCATGTCTGTATGGGGCTCTGTGCGGCCGCTCATGTTCTCCTCCATGTCTGTATGAGGCTCTGTGCGGCCGCTCATTTTCTCCTTCATGTCTGTATGGGGCTCTGTGCGGCCGCTCATGTTCTCCCCCATGTCTGTATGGGGCTCTGTGCGGCCGCTCATGTTCTCCTCCATGTCTGTATGGGGCTCTGTGCGGCAGCTCATGTTCTCCTCCATGTCTGTATGGGGCTCTGTGCGGCAGCTCATGTTCTCTCCTCCATGTCTGTATGGGGCTCTGTGCGGCCGCTCATGTTCTCCCCCATGTCTGTATGGGGCTCTGTGCGGCCCCTCATGTTCTCCTCCATGTCTGTATGGGGTTCTGTGCGGCCGCTCATGTTCTCCTCCATGTCTGTATGGGGCTCTGTGCGGCCGCTCATGTTCTCTCCTCCATGTCTGTATGGGGCTCTGTGCGGCCGCTCATGTTCTCCTCCATGTCTGTATGGGGCTCTGTGCGGTCCCTCATGTTCTCCTCCATGTCTGTATGGGGCTCTGTGCGGCCGCTCATGTTCTCCTCCATGTCTGTATGGGGCTCTGTGCGGCCGCTCATGTTCTCCTCCATGTCTGTATGGGGCTCTGTGCGGCAGCTCATGTTCTCCCTCCATGTCTGTATGGGGCTCTGTGCGGCCGCTTATGTTCTCTTCATGTCTGTATGGGGCTCTGGGCAGCCGCTCATGTTCTCCTCTATGTCTGTATGGGGCTCTGTGCGGCCGCTCATGTTCTCCTGCATGTCTGTATGGGGCTCTGTGCGGCCGCTCATATTCTCTCCTTCATATCTGTATTGGGCTCTGTGCGGCCCCTCATGTTCTCCTCCATGTCTGTATGGGGCTCTGTGCGGTCCCTCATGTTCTCCTCCATGTCTGTATGGGGCTCTGTGCAGCCCCTCATGGTCTCCTCCATGTCTGTATGGGGCTCTGTGCGGTCCCTCATGTTCTCCTCCATGTCTGTATGGGGCTCTGTGCAGCCCCTCATGTTGTCCTCCATGTCTGTATGGGGCTCTGTGCGGCCGCTCATGTTCTCGTCCATGTCTGTATGGGGCTCTGTGCGGCCCCTCATGTTCTCCTTCATGTCTGTATGGGGCTCTGTGCGGCCCCTCATGTTCTCGTCCATGTCTGTATGGGGCTCTGTGCGGCCCCTCATGTTCTCCTTCATGTCTGTATGGGGCTCTGTGCGGCCACTCATGTTCTCCTCCATGTCTGTATGGGGCTCTGTGCGGCCCCTCATGTTCTCCCCCATGTCTGTATGTGGCTCTGTGCGGCCGCTCATGTTCTCCTCCATGTCTGTATGGGAATCTGTGCGGCCGCTCATGTTCTCCTCCATGTCTGTATGGGGCTCTGTGCGGCCTCTCATGTTCTCCTCCATGTCTGTATGGGGCTCTGTGCGGCCGCTCATGTTCTCCTTCATGTCTGTACGGGGCTCTGTGCGGCCGCTCATGTTCTCCTCCATGTCTGTATGGGGCTCTGTGCGGCCGCTCATGTTCTCCTCCATGTCTGTATGGGGCTCTGTGCGGCCGCTCATGTTCTCCTCCATGTCTGTATGGGGCTCTGTGCGGCCGCTCATGTTCTCCTCCATGTCTGTATGGGGCTCTGTGCGGCCGCTCATGTTCTCCTCCATGTCTGTATGGGGCTCTGTGCAGCCTCTCATGTTCTCCTCCATGTCTGTATGGGGCTCTGTGCAGCCGCTCATGTTCTCCTCCATGTCTGTATGGGGCTCTGTGCGGCCGCTCATGTTCTCCTTCATGTCTGTACGGGGCTCTGTGCAGCCCCTCATGTTCTCCTCCATGTCTGTATGGGGCTCTGTGTGGCCGCTCATTTTCTCCTCCATGTCTGTATGGGGCTCTGTGCGGCCGCTCATGTTCTCCTCCATGTCTGTATGGGGCTCTGTGCAGCCTCTCATGTTCTCCTCCATGTCTGTATGGGGCTCTGTGCAGCCGCTCATGTTCTCCTCCATGTCTGTATGGGGCTCTGTGCGGCCGCTCATGTTCTCCTTCATGTCTGTACGGGGCTCTGTGCAGCCCCTCATGTTCTCCTCCATGTCTGTATAGGGCTCTGTGTGGCCGCTCATGTTCTCCTCCATGTCTGTATGGGGCTCTGTGCGGCCGCTCATGTTCTCCTCCATGTCTGTATGGGGCTCTGTGCGGCCGCTCATGTTCTCCTCCATGTCTGTATGGGGCTCTGTGCGGCCGCTCATGTTCTCCTCCATGTCTGTATGGGGCTCTGTGCGGCAGCTCATGTTCTCTACTCCATGTCTGTATAGGGCTCTGTGCGGCCGCTCATGTTCTCCTCCATGTCTGTATGGGGCTCTGTGCGGCCGCTCATGTTCTCCTCCATGTCTGTATGGGGCTCTGTGCGGCCGCTCATGTTCTCCTCCATGTCTGTATGGGGCTCTGTGCGGCCGCTCATGTTCTCCTCCATGTCTGTATGGGGCTCTGTGCGGCCCCTCATGTTCTCCCTCCATGTCTGTATGGGGCTCTGTGCGGCCGCTCATGTTCTCCCTCCATGTCTGTATGGGGCTGTGTGTGGCCGCTCATGTTCTCCTCCATGTCTGTATGGGGCTCTGTGCGGCCGCTCATGTTCTCTCCTCCATGTCTGTATGGGGCTCTGTGCGGCCGCTCATGTTCTCCCACATGTCTGTATGGGGCTCTGTGCGGCCCCTCATGTTCTCCTCCATGTCTGTATGGGGTTCTGTGCGGCCGCTCATGTTCTCCTCCATGTCTGTATGGGGCTCTGTGCGGTCCCTCATGTTCTCCTCCATGTCTGTATGGGGCTCTGTGCGGCCGCTCATGTTCTCCTCCATGTCTGTATGGGGCTCTGTGCGGCCGCTCATGTTCTCCTCCATGTCTGTATGGGGCTCTGTGCGGCCGCTCATGTTCTCTTCATGTCTGTATGGGGCTCTGGGCAGCCGCTCATGTTCTCCTCTATGTCTGTATGGGGCTCTGTGCGGCCGCTCATGTTCTCCTCCATGTCTGTATGGGGCTCTGTGCGACCGCTCATGTTCTCCTCCTTGTTTGTATGGGGCTCTGTGCGGCCGCTCATGTTCTCTCCTTCATATCTGTATTGGGCTCTGTGCGGCCCCTCATGTTCTCCTCCATGTCTGTATGGGGCTCTGTGCAGCCCCTCATGGTCTCCTCCATGTCTGTATGGGGCTCTGTGTGGTCCCTCATGTTCTCCTCCATGTCTGTATGGGGCTCTGTGCAGCCCCTCATGTTCTCCTTCATGTCTGTACGGGGCTCTGTGCGGCCGCTCATGTTCTCCTCCATGTCTGTATGGGGCTCTGTGCGGCCGCTCATGTTCTCGTCCATGTCTGTATGGGGCTCTGTGCGGCCCCTCATGTTCTCCTTCATGTCTGTATGGGGCTCTGTGCGGCCCCTCATGTTCTCGTCCATGTCTGTATGGGGCTCTGTGCGGCCCCTCATGTTCTCCTTCATGTCTGTATGGGGCTCTGTGCGGTCACTCATGTTCTCCTCCATGTCTGTATGGGGCTCTGTGCGGCCCCTCATGTTCTCCCCCATGTCTGTATGTGGCTCTGTGCGGCCGCTCATGTTCTCCTCCATGTCTGTATGGGGCTCTGTGCGGCCGCTCATGTTCTCCTCCATGTCTGTATGGGGCTCTGTGCGGCCGCTCATGTTCTCCTCCATGTCTGTATGGGGCTCTGTGCGGCCGCTCATGTTCTCCCTCCATGTCTGTATGGGGCTCTGTGCGGCCGCTCATGTTCTCCTCCATGTCTGTATGGGGCTCTGTGCGGCCGCTCATGTTCTCCTTCATGTCTGTACGGGGCTCTGTGCGGCCGCTCATGTTCTCCTCCATGTCTGTATGGGGCTCTGTGCGGCCGCTCATGTTCTCCTCCATGTCTGTATGGGGCTCTGTGGGGCCGCTCATGTTCTCCTCCATGTCTGTATGGGGCTCTGTGCGGCCGCTCATGTTCTCCATGTCTGTATGGGGCTCTGTGTGGCTGCTCATGTTCTCCTCCATGTCTGTATGGGGCACTGTGCGGCCGCTCATGTTCTCCTCCATGTCTGTATGGGGCTCTGTACGGCCGCTCATGTTCTCCATGTCTGTATGGGGCTCTGTGTGGCCGCTCATTTTCTCCTCCATGTCTGTATGGGGCTCTGTGCAGCCTCTCATGTTATCCTCCATGTCTGTATGGGGCTCTCTGCAGCCGCTCATGTTCTCCTCCATGTCTGTGGGACTCTGTGCGGCCGCTCATGTGACGCGCCCCCTGGGCCGTGGGGGGGTACTCGGCAGCCAGGCCTATGGATGCTGGTGGGGGATATCACAGTGGCTGGCCCGGTCCGTGGCCCAGGGCGGTCAATAAAAAGGGGGGGCTCTTCTATCTATAGGGGCTTTATAAAGTTTGTGGCGCCACCTGTGGAAAGTGGCCAAAGGGAGCCGCCGCTGCGGAGCAGTCCTCTGAAGCTGATGTTACTGCAGCAGGGATGGTGTGGCTCTCCACAGGAAGAGCTAGCTCCAGGGCAGTGTAGATATAGTTGGTTGCGCTGGGCGTTGTAGTGCCGGGGGAAAGATGGCGCAGCTGAAATAATGGACGGAGGCAGTGCGGTGCAGTCATCCGAGTCTTTACTTACAGTTCTCATATACGTTCCACTGATACACTGCGCGGGTGCCAGCCTCCCACGTCGCGCTGCGTTCACCAGACCGGGGGTTCAGCTCTTCCTCAGGTAGGTCAAGAGCACCTGACGGAACCCCGTTTTCTTGTGTTCCTCTCTAAACCGTCTTCACGCTGGGTCTTCTCCCTCCTGCCCTGCTCTTCCCCACTCTCAGTCCTGCTTGGGTGCTCTGAAGTCCCTCCTGTCTAACTGGAGTTCCCGGACCCGCTTGACCCTCACGGAGATTAGAATGAGGCTTTGGCAACTGAACAATAAAAGCCAAAAGCCTCCAGTTTTTCCAGCCGAGACCTGGAGTAACACGGCTGGTCCAGGGGCCGGTCCTCTTCTTGTGGCCTGATCCCTCTGTCTTCTGACAGATTCGGGGCGTACGGGTGCCGTCCTGCACTTGCCGTACCCCCTGGGATCCCTTCTATAGATCGGAGCCTTCCTCCTCTGCTCCCCTCCTGGGCCTCTAGCACTAGGCCCTACTTGTGGAACAGAGCTCATGAAGAGACTCTGCTCCCTGACTGTCTTCACTCTCTCCTCTCACTGACTGCTCTGCCACCCTAAAATGGCTTCCCTTTTTATATCTCCTACAATGGTGCTCCCCTAAACTGCTTCCTCCACCAACACCCACTACTGGTTCCCCCTACCTTTGGGTTCCCCCCACTCCAGCCAGGGACAGGGCTCAGCAGGAAACACATTGCATCTTGCCCTTCCAGCCGGCCTGGAGCAGTGTAGTGTTGAATGTGGGTGTTGGGGTTCCGGGCAGCACTCCCTCCTTACCTGAGAGAAGGAGATACCACACCTCTGGATGAGGTGCAGTACCTCTGTGGCGACTGAACCCTCAGGGGCGCCACACATGTTCTCCCCCCATGTCTGTATTTGGCTCTGTGCGGCCGCTCATTTTCTCCTTCCATGTCGGTATAGAGCTCTGTGCGTCCGCTCATGTTTTCCTCCATGTCTGTATCGGGCTCTGTGCAGCCGCTCATGTTCTCCTCCATGGGCTTGCACCTCATGGAAGAGCTTGACATATAAGTGCCTTCTTGCTGCAATATCTGCAAAATGATCACTGTATAGTTAGGATTTGAAAAAGTGCTGACTACTGGGTTGGCACTCTCTTAGATCCACGTTAAAATTGCTAATTTTTCCAGATGCTTCCCGCCCTGAAAAGGGACCCGCGAATGCTGGAGTATCAAAACATGCTTTTACACAACCTTAAGAGAAGTTTTCCCCAAGACAGCAGCGAGGCACACAGTGCGCATCGCAACACTACACTTCCAACCTCCGGCACGTCAATTCGTCAACGCAAAAATATTAGCACCAGCAGTAGTGTAAGTGGCAGAAGCAATTTCTGTGAGTCTTTTCACAGATTTTTTAGATCAGCTCGTGCACCAGCACAACAGAGTACAAGTCTGACACGTGGTGAACGATTGGAGAGGATGGTGCAGGAGTATCTAGAACTCAATATGAATACCATCAGGGAGGGTTTGGACCCTTTTACATTTTGGTCTTCAAAAATGGATGAGTGGCCTGAGCTCGCCTGTCACGTGTCACGCCTTGGAGGTTTTATCATGCCCGGCAGCCAGCGTTGTCTCAGAACGTGTCTTCTGCTCTGCTGGTGGTGTCCTGACGGATAATCGCAGCCGGCTGTCCCATGAAAGTGTAGACCACCTTACTTTCATCAAGATGTACAAGTCATGGATCTCCAAGGACTTTTGCACCCCAATCGTAGACTGTACAGACTAGGCGATGTTGTAGTTTTTAATGTGCTGCATTGATCTCATGTAATTGCAGTCTGTGATATCTTTAGCATGGCTTCTGTGCCTGCTCTTGCTGCTGCTGCAGATGTTAACACAATTTTTTTAAATGTGAAAACTCCTGATTGTGTCTCCATCTGCTGGGTTGGCTGTAATGGAAGAAGTGTCAGTCCCCATTATACTAGTTCTACTCTACTGAAATTGATGCCACTTCGGTGGTGTCAGGCCCTAATTTTTTTTAAATGTCAACACTACTGATTGGGTCTCCATCTGCTGGGTTGGCTGTAGTGGAAGAGATTTTGGTCTACATTATACTACTTCTACTCTAGTGAAATTGATGCCACTTTGGTGGTTTTAGGCCCTAATTTTTTTTTTAAATGTGAACACTCCTGATTAGGTCTCCATCTGCTGGGTTGGCTGTACTGGAAGAGGTGTGAGTGTCCATTATAATATTTATACGCTAGTGAAATTAATTTTTTGGTGCATATATTGTTCTACACACAGGGGTACACAGACATGATAACCTCAAAATTGATTTTCTTACTACCGTGGTATATAGAGCAGGCTACATCTCAGCTTAAAATTCTTTGGTGCAAATATTATTCTCCCTACAGGGGGAAAAAAAAGTAGGGTCTGAGCAGCTTCCTGATCCTCATCACCAGACGTTAACTCCCAGGGAGAGAGGGGTGAACCTGATGAGACTCAGATACTTGAGGGTCACGTGGACTGTACTGTGCTGTCAGAGCAAGAAGAGGGGAAGGGTGACTCTCAGGGCGAGGAATGGGATAACACATTGGATGATGATGAGGTTGTAGATCCCACTTGCTGTGAACCCAGAGGCATGCAGCTGAGTAGTAGCTAATCTGAGGAGGTGGAGGAGGAGGAAGACGAGGAGGTTACGTTGCACCCTACGGCGCAGACACGGAGTGATCCAATCACGACGAGCACTGCATCCTTAGCCACTACTGTGGCAGTGGCCAGCAGCGTTCGTGGGTCTGCAGCTCGCAGGGATGGCAAGGGTTGCCTAGCCTGAGCCTTTTTTGACACCACAAAGGGTGAGCTAACGCACGTTATCTGCCAACTTTGCAAAAAAATCCCAGTAGAGGGGAAAAGTGCAATAATTTGACAACTACATGAATGAACCTTCACATGTGCAATCAACATGCATTATTCTGGCAAACACACTGCGATAAAATGTGAACCAGCGGACCTCAACAACCATTAGCCGCCCCATCAACTGCATCTTCTGCTTCTTCCTCATCTGTTACCGTGCCAAGTATTGTCATGCAGGTCTCTGACCGCAGAACCTCAGGTTCTTTACCCACTCCAGTCAGGCTGAGTGAGAGCCCGTCAGCTGTAACGGAAGCGGACATGCCTGCTGGTTTTGACAGATTTCAGAGAACGAGCACACCACAACTTTAACAATCCATTGTAACATCTCCTCCTGCACCTCACTCATGGTCCAGCAGTTTATCCAGTTCACCGTACTCCGCCCTCTCTCAGCACAGCACCCAGCCCTCTGTCTCATAGTTGTGGTCACGTAAAAGATTGTTTTCTCCTACACATGACAAAGCTAAGAGATTGAACTCCACCATCTCCAATCTGTTTGCCAACGAAATGGTGGTGTCAGGCCTTAATTTTTTAAAATTTGAAGACTCCTGATTGGGTCTCCATCCGCTGGGTTGGCTGTAGTGGAAGAAGTTTCGGTCCCCATTATACTACTTCTACTCTAGTGAAATTGATGCCATTTGGGTGGTGTCAGGCCCTAATTTAGGGAAATTTGACCACTCCTGGTTGGCTCTTCATCTGCTGGGTTGGCTGTAGTGGAAGAAGTTTTGGTCAACCTCCATGCCAGTTAACAAGTTGATATGCGATGTGCGACGTGGTGGAATTCCACTCTGCACATGTTGCAACTACTGTGGCATCAGCAACGAGCCCTGATGCAGTATGTCATGTCGTGTAGCCTGGGCCAATGCAGTAGGAACGTGGGGCATATCACGTTTATGGAGTGGGAACAGATTAAGGACCTCTGCACCCTTCTGCACAGTTTTGAAATGGCTACTAAAATGGTTAGCGCTGACGATGGCGTCATCAGCATCACTATTCTGGTCATCTACATGTTGGAGCAGTCTTTGAATAGCGTGCGGCACGAAGTGGTTGTCCCAGAAGAAGAGGAGGATGCGGAAGGGATAAGAATGTTTCGAAGTTCCAGACTGTCCTCACACAGGCGGATGACAAGTGACGGTGGATTCCTGAGATCAAGGGGGTTTGGTGATACCAGACATACTGTGAGTGAAGGTGCAAGAGCCGAGGAACAAATGGAGGAAGAAGAGGTGATGGGCGAGCAACAGACAGAAGATGAAGAGGATAATCATCCCCTATCTGTTGAACCTGGTTGGCAGGAGGGGACGGAGGAAACAAGCATCAGTGTTACGCAGCCAACAATAGAGCCTGGCTTTGGACCTCCTGGAAGAGCCTGACATATGAGTGCCTTCTTGATGCACTACAGTATATGCAACATAATCCCTGTATAGTTAGGATTCGAAATAATGCTGACTACTGGGTTGCCACTTTGTTCGATCCACGTTATAAGAGTAAATTTTGCCAAATGCTTCCCGCCCTGGAAAGGGACCCGTTAATGTTGGAGTATCGAAACAAGCTTTTAAACAATCTTAATAGAGCTTTTCCCCAAGATAGGAGTGAGACACACAGTGTGCATCGCAGCTGTAGTCATTCAACCTCCGGCACGTCAGTTCGTCAACGGCAAAACATTACCAGCAGCAGCAGAGTAAGTGGCAGAAGCAATTTCTGTGAGTCCTTTCACACATTTTTTAGACCAGCTCGTGCACCAACACAACAGAGTACAAGTCTGACATGTGGTGAACGACTGAAGAGGATGGTGGAGGAGTATCTAAAGCTCAATATGAATATGATCAGGGAGGATTTGGACCCTTTTACATTTTGTTCTTCAAAAATGAAAGAATGGCCTGAACTCGCCTGTCACACCTTGGAGGTTTTATCATGCCCGGCAGCTAGCGTTCTCTCAGAACGTGTCTTCAGCGCTGCTGGTGGTGTCCTGATGGATAAGCGCAGCTGGCTGTCCCATGAAAGTGTAGACTGCCAAACTTTCATCAAGATGAACAGGTCATGGATCTCCAAGGAATTTTGCACCCCAATCGCAGACTGTACAGACTAGGCGATGTTGTAGTTTTTATTGTGCATTGATCTTGCGGAATTGCAGTCTGTGATATGGCTTGTGTGCCTGCTCTTGCCTCTGCTGCAGGTTTTAGGCCCTAATTTTTTGAAATGTGGAGAATCCAGATTGGGTCTCTCCATCTATTGGGTTGGCTGTAGTAGAGGAGGTGTCGTTCCTAATTCTACAATTTCTACTGTACTGAAATTGATGCCACTTTGCTGGTGTCTGCCACTAATATTTGGAAAATATTTGGAAAAGTGGGGAATCCTGATTGGGTCTCCACCTAATGGGTTGGCTGTAGGGGAAGAAGTGTCGGTCCTAATTATACTATTTATACTGTAGTGAAATTGATGCCACTTTGGTGGTTTTAGGCCCTAATTTAGGGAAACACAAACACTCCAGGTTAGGTCACCATCTCCTGGGTTGGCTATAGTTGAACAGGTGTCGTTCCTAATTGTACAATTTCTATTGTACTGAAATTGATTCCACTTTGTTGGTGTATGCCAGTAATTTTTGGAAAAGTGGGGAATCCTGATTGGATCTCCATCAGCTTGAAGAAGTGTCGATCTTAATTATACTACTTCTACTGTAATGAAATTGATGCCACATCGGTGGTGTTAAGCCCTAATTTAGGGAAATGTGAACACTCCAACTGCTGGGTTGGCTGTAGTGGAACAGGTTTTGGTCTCCTTTACAATAGTTATACTGTAGTGAAATTAATTTTTTGGTGCAGATATTGTTCTCCACACAGGGATTCACAGACATGATAAACTCAAAATTGGTATATAAAGCAGGTTACATCTCCATTTAAAATTGTTTGGAGCAGATATTGTTCTCCATACGGGGAAAAAAAAAAGGTTGGGTCTGAGCAGCTTCCTGACCCTCGACTATACTGTGCTGTCAGGGCAAGAAGAGGAGGAGGGTGACTTTGAGGGCGAGGAATGGGATAACACATTGAATGATGATGAGGTTGTACATCCAACTTGGTGTGAACCCAGTGGCACTCAGCTGAGTAGCTCATCTGAGGAGGTGGAGGAGGAGGTTATGTTGCGTCCTATGGCGCATACATGGAGTGATGCAAGCATGAGGAGCACTGCATCCTTACCCACAACTGTGGCTGTGGCCAGCAGCGGTTGCGGGTCTGCAGCTCGCAGGGGCGGAAAGGGTTGCCTAGCCTGGGCCTTTTTTGAGACCAAAGAGGATGAGCCAACTCACGTTATGTGCAAACTTTGCGCTAAAAAAACTCAGTAGATGGAAAAACTGCAATAATTTGACTACTACATGCATGAACCTTCACACGCACAATCATCATGCGTTACTCTGGCAATCTCACTGCGCTGAAATGCAGACCAGCGGACCTCAACAACCATCAGCTGCCCCATCAACCGCATCTGCTGCTTCTTCCTCCTCCTCTGTTACCGTGCCAAGTGTAGTCACGCAGGTCTCCCACCGCAGAACTTCTGGTTCTCTACCCGCTCCAGTCAGGCTGAGTGAGACCGCATCAGCTGTAATGGAGGCGGACATGCCTGTTTGTTTCACCGAGCACACCACCCTCTCTCAGCACTGCAGCCAGCCCTCGGTCCCGCAGTTGTGGTCACGTAATAGATTGTTTCCTCCTACACATGACAAAGCTAAGAGGTCGAACTCCACCATCTCCAATCTGTTGGCCATGGAAATGGTGGTGTTAGGCCTTCATTTTTTGAACTGTGAACACTCCTGTATGGCTGCTTTTTTACTGAGGAGGAAACCGTAGAACCTGGGGGAAACCACCACAAACGCGGGGAGAACATACAAACTACTTGCAGATGTTGTCCTCTATCATCATAAAGGAGTTAGCTCGTTGACTAGGAGACCGACCACTGCAGCTGTCTACCTTGTGAACATTGTGTTGAAGCTTGCAAGGTGTCACAGGTTTACCGTCACAGAGAGGAGCCAGAAGACCGCAGCGTCTGATTCCTCCCACTCCTGCACTCATTAGAAGCCTTTCGCCTTCATATTAATCGGTGCAGGGGTTAATCTGCTCAGCTGTGAGCTCCTGGAAGCTTACCGTGATTTAGGCTCTCAGCAGATTTGTCCCATGCATCTCCCCTACTGTGATAATGCTGTACCCCAACACATTAGTCTGTCGCCTACCATGGAAACCTTGAAAAGGAAGCTGAAGATCCACTTCTTCTGAAAAGCGTACAATCTGCAGTAACCTTCGCTCCAGCATACTGCTGCATGACTAGCTGTACCCTGACCTACTGTATCCTCACCCATCCCTTGTAGATTGTTTGTGCCCCCTCCCGGGCAGGGTCCTCTCTCCCCTTGTACCAGTTGGTGACCTCAGGGAATGGGATTAATATACAGTTAAGTACAGAAATATTTGGACAATGGCACAGGTTTTGGTATTTTAGCTGTTTACCAAAATATATTGAAGATCCAGTTATATAACCAATATGGATTTAAAGTGCAGACTATCAGCATTGATTTGAGAGGATCCACATCCCAATTATAGGAACGGTTTTGGAATTACAGCTCTTTAATATGTATCTGTCTCTTTTTAAAGGGGCCAAAAGTAATTGGACAAATATCTCAGAAGCTCTTTAATGGGCTGCATGGGCTTTTCCCTTGTTAATTCATCATCAGTTAAGCAAGTAAAAGGTCTGGAGCTGATTCCAGGTGCAGAATTTGCATTTGGAAGCTGTTGCTGTGAACCCACAATGTGCGGTCAAAGCAGCTCTCAGTGGAAGAGAAAAAGACCATCATTAGGCTGAAAAAAAGAAGAAATTCATGTGTGAGGAGAAATGTTAGGAGCAGCCAAATAAATCAGTCACTAGCGGACTGGTGATCTGGGAACTCAAAAAGCCCACAGAAGCCAGCAGTGGTGGATGATCGCAGAATCCTTCCGATGGTGAAGAAAATCCCCTTCACAACATTCCCCCAAGTGAAGACCCTCCAGGAAGTCGGTGTCTCAGTATCTAAGTGTACCATAAAGAGAAGACCTCATGAGAGCAAATACTGAGGGGCCACCACAAGGTGCAAACCATTAATCAGCCGGAAAATAGAGAGGCCGGATTAGACTTTGCCAAAAACATCTAAAGAAGCCGCCAGGGCTGGAAAAGCAAAACTGAGATCAACCTGCACCAGAATAATGGAAGAAGAAAGTCTGGAGAAGGCTTGGAGTGGCTCCTGATCCTCGGCACATCTTGTGTAACACATGGTGGAGGCAGTGTGATGGTGCAGGCATGTATGGCTGCCAATGGCACCGGGTCACTAGTGGTTATGGATGATGTGACTGAAGACAGAAGCAGCCGGATGAATCCTGTGTGTACAGGACGATACTTTCTGCTCAGATTCGGCCACATGCAGTAAGGATGATTAAGCGATGCTTTACAGGACAGATGGACAATGACCCAAAACATCCTGCGAAAAAAGGAAGTGGAATATTCTGCAATGGCCAAGTCATCACCAGATCTCAGCCCATCGAGCCACATTTCACAGGCTGAAGACATAAGGCAGAAAGAGCCACAAACAGCCAAGAACTGAAGTCACTGCAGTAAAGGCGGCAAATCCTCACACTGGAGGAGACCAGTTATTGTGACATCCATGGCCTACAGACTTCAGGCCATCATTGCTGCAAAGCCTCACATTGGAGGACACCAGCTATGGTGACTTCTGTGGCCTTCAGGCTTCAGGCCATTATTGCGACAAAGCCTCACACAGGAGGAGACCAGAGATGGTGACGTCCATGGCCTCCAGACTTCAGGCCGTCATTGCTGCAAAGCCTCACAACGGAGAAGACCAGCGATGGTGATGTCCATGGCCTCCAGACTTCAGGCTGTCATTGCTGTAAATATTAACTACAAAGTCCCCTAAATGGAATCCTATATAATTATTTGCATCATAAACTCGATCATAACATAATACACCATTTTTCTACAGGAAATTCATCCAAGAAAAAATACGAATATATTTTCAACCATAAATAAACGTTGAGTCAAAAAATTAAAAACAACTAAAAAAAACGGTGCTTCACAAAATAAGCAGGTCAGTTTATCTATGGTTCAAAATATACTCGTACTTTTTCTGAGATGAATGTGTGGCGCCCCTGAGGGTTCGGTCGCCACAAGGGGGGATACTGCAGCCTGTCAGTAGGTGTAGTGTCTCCTCACCCAGGTAAGGAAGGTGCACTGGTCAGGACCCTGAATCTACATTCAACACTACACACTCCTGACCTATGGGAGGCAAGTATGCACCATAGTGCTGCCTCAGCAGGATCACGAGTGGGGGGGAACCAAAAGTTAGGGGAACCATGTAGTGGGTGAAGGGTAGAACACACTTTTAGTTTGCACAAGTTCCCTTGCTTGAGAAGGTTGGGAGCTTTAGTGACAGCTCCACAAGCAAAAGGATCCCAGGGAGCACGGACGGAGCGGCGTACGCCACCTGTGCTCTCCATTCTGGCCCTGCCAGAGGGACTCCTGCTGCAAGAGGGGTGACCGGCCCCCGATATCTGACTTTGTCACTATAAGTCTCAGTCAGAAAAGCCCGGAGGCTTAGTGGATCCTGGGAGGGATACAGACGGAGCGGCCTACGCCACTTGTACCCCTCTACCTGCGTTTATCCAGTGGGACCCAGCCTTTGCACGCACACACACAGGAGAGGTTCAAAGGGGACTGTTAGGAACACTCGGAGGGTCCTGATCGAAGTACCTGAATTCCTCGGGTGCGCTGAACCCTCATCCCTGGTGGCCACAGTGATCCGTGAGGAGCAGGGAGAAGCCTTGCCGCTGCTTAAAAGAACTGTGAGTAAAAGACCTGGAAGACTATCCCTATGGCCTATGGTTCCTTTATTTCTGCGCTGCACCACACTGCACCTAGGTGACCAGGACTACTCTCCCCATCCTCCTGTCCCATCAGCCCTGAGGCACAGCTCCGCCTGTGGGGAGTTATAACATCACAAGCTGCCACAACACCCGGCCTCAGAGGACTGCTAGCAGCGCTGGTGGCTCATCACCAGACACCGCAGGTGGCGTAGTCGTTAAAACCACTGAAGCCTGAATGCCCTAACATCATTTTTAATGTGACGGCCCTGGGCACGGGACGGGTCCGGTCCACGACTGCATCCCCCAAACATCTGACCCGGTTCCGAGTACCACCACCATCTTTTCCCAGGGCAGGACTGCGAGCGTCACATCACTGGCGTAGTCGGCAGGATCTCGTGCCCGCAGCAACATTGAAGATTGCCCATTGCTACCGGGTACTGCGCGCCTTTTTCCACAGACTGTCGTTTTTCACTTAAAATGGCGCCCGGCCAAGAAGAACGAATGCCATAATGTGCAGAAAGGACAGCGCTTCAACACCTCCCATCGTGGGCCTGGCTCCCCAATGGCGCCAAAAGTGCAGACCGCCCCCTCCATTAGAGACTGTCCGCGGGGTAGTGTCCATCACCCCGGAGGGGACGTCCGAGGGAGTGCCAGTCGGCCTGCAGCCCTGGAGCCGCCCTAAAAAGAGGTGGAGACGAAGAAGTGCGGCCATTGTTGTGCGAGTTCCAGCATCGTCACCACGAGTAGCGACGATGGATGCCAGCGGAGACGGAGCCAGACCCCCTCCCTACCTGGGAGCCCCTGCGGCCCCTAGCTATGGACCGGGTAACCTGGCCAGGAAGCAAATGGAGAAGGCCCTGCGGCATCAGGAGGAGCAACGGCGGAGAAGTGAGTCCCTTCGCCAAGCAACGCCGGCCCAGGAGGAAGAGTCCCTGGAGGGCGCCTGCGGCCTAGCATCGGGTGAGTCGGAAGCCCTTCTCCCGGCCGCGGAACAGGCCGAGCCCCTCCTGGACCTGTGGTCCGAGTGCCAGTTCCCAGGTGTGGTATCCTGGGAGGAAGCCTTCTCCGTGGAGCTCCAATCAGCCGCCATGACCGGAGACCTCCATGGTCTCTCACCTCCCGGTCCGGAGGAACCCGGTTCTGCATGGGGGTCCACGGGCCCCAACCCGGACTGGTCCGCATACGCGGGCCTGCTGCAGCAACCCCTAATGCCGCTTCCGGCCCCCTCCATTACTGGCCCGGCGGCAGAGGAGTGGGCCTGGGAAAACCAGGGGGGCGAGCTCATGGGCTTCCCCAGGGAGACCCGAGTGGAAGCTCAGAGGAGGAGTGAGTATTGCTCCCAACAGATCCAGCAGCTGAGTCGGGAGCGGCAGGAACGGGAGCTTCGCTGCGAGCAGCTTCAAGTGCGGGCCAAAGCTGCCAAGTCCCGGGCCCGCCAGAAGGAGGCGTCCAACCCAAGCTCCCTTGAAGAAGGGCAGGTGGTCCGCTTCCACCGTGAGGCAGGATGGGGCTTCATAAGGAGTCCTGGGCTGGAGCGGGACTTCTTCTTTAACCAGCGTGACGTCGAGCCCCAGCTCAAGAAGAGACACCCTGGCCGGAACCTCACCCCGGGTGATATAGTGACTTTCAGCCGCCACCGTGGAGAGCTAGGCTGGTACGCCCTGGATATCCATAAAGTGTCCAGGAGCGAGGCCCCTGCACGCTCCGCTGCGGAGGACCGGCTAGCCTCTGTCAGGAGGAATGAGCCCTTCCCTCGGCGGGAACCCATGGGCTGAGCAGCCCCCGGCTGCTGTTGCAGTTTAAAAATTTAAAAGTTAACTGTTTGCTTTATTATGCTTTTTCCCCATTTCCAGAGACTTTGGTCCCTGTGGACTATGGCAGGCGGCAGACTTTCTTTGTAAAAAGTTATGCATCTATTTAGGTGCTTCCTATTGGTTTTATGCAAAACCGTGCCTTATCTTCTACCTCAGACCTCAGAAGCAAAACCTGTCTTGAGTGGCACGTGTGGAGGTCCAACACCGGATCTTCATGCCCTGCAGCCAGCCCAGGGCCCACGTAGAGGGTTTTGGACAGGTCCCTCTTGCTACTGAACTGCCTCATGCTACCTAATTTTAAACATGTCTGCTGCCATAGTCAAAAGTCTCTTGCTCTAATTTATGCTTTTATACTTTTATATTTTTGTACTTTTGCACTTTATCTATTTACTGTTTATAACGTTCAAGTATCCTTGCCTCCCATAAAGGGAAGATTGTTATGTTCCTATGAAAATGTCTTTACCAGGCTTTGCTCTCTTTGCAGCCCGCGGACGTGCTGTGTTTTACCAGGGGGGAATGTGGCGCCCCTGAGGGTTCGGTCGCCACAAGGGGGGATACTGCAGCCTGTCAGCAGGTGTAGTGTCTCCTCACCCAGGTAAGGAAGGTGCACTGGTCAGGACCCTGAATCTACATTCAACACTACACACTCCTGACCTATGGGAGGCAAGTATGCACCATAGTGCTGCCTCAGCAGGATCATGAGTGGGGGGGAACCAAAAGTTAGGGGAACCATGTAGTGGGTGAAGGGTAGAACACACTTTTAGTTTGCACACATAGTTTCATATATATTACCCAGCCATCTTAAGCACAAGGTTCTTTGATTGTGGTCTTTGCAGCTGACAGTGGCCTTGTGTAGGAGCCTGCAGTGTGCTGAAGATACACGGTCCTCGTGCCCTGACCTTGACACGAGGAGCGGGAAGGAGTTAACAGAGTCTCTATCCAGGTCAAGTTCCCTTGCTTGAGAAGGTTGGGAGCTTTAGTGACAGCTCCACAAGCAAAAGGATCCCAGGGAGCACGGACGGAGTGGCGTACGCCACCTGTATTCTCCATTCTGGCCCTGCCAGAGGGACTCCTGCTGCAAGAGGGGTGACCGGCCCCCGATATCTGACTTTGTCACTATAAGTCTCAGTCAGAAAAGCCCGGAGGCTTAGTGGATCCCGGGAGGGATACAGACGGAGCGGCCTACGCCACCTGTACCCCTCCACCTGCGTTTATCCAGTGGGACCCAGCCTTTGCACGCACACACACAGGAGAGGTTCAAAGGGGACTGTTAGGAACACTCGGAGGGTCCTGATCGAAGTACCTGAATTCCTCGGGTGCGCTGAACCCTCATCCCTGGTGGCCACAGTGATCCGTGAGGAGCAGGGAGAAGCCTTGCCGCTGCTTAAAAGAACTGTGAGTAAAAGACCTGGAAGACTATCCCTATGGCCTATGGTTCCTTTATTTCTGCGCTGCACCACACTGCACCTAGGTGACCAGGACTACTCTCCCCATCCTCCTGTCCCATCTTCCCTGAGGCACAGCTCCGCCTGTGGGGAGTTATAACATCGCAAGCTGCCATAACACCCGGCCTCAGAGGACTGCTAGCAGCGCTGGTGGCTCATCACCAGACACCGCAGGTGGCGTAGTCGTTAAAACCACTGAAGCCTGAATGCCCTAACATAATTTTTAATGTGACGGCCCTGGGCACGGGACGGGTCCGGTCCACGACTGCATCCCCCAAACATCTGACCCGGTTCCGAGTACCCCCACCATCTTTTCCCAGGGCAGGGCTGCGAGCGTCACAAATGTCGTTGCTCTAAAGCCTCACACCGGAGGAGACCAGAGATGGTGACGGCCATGGCCTCCAGACTTCAGGCTGTCATTGCTGCAAAGGTTTCTCTACAAAGGGTTAAAAATCAACATTTTATTTATGGGAAAGTTAATTTGTCCAATTACTTGAAATTGAGGATAGTTTGAAGGAAAATGGCTGCAATTTCTAAAAGTTTCATAGGAGATTTTTGTTCAATCCCTTTAATTAAACCTGAAAGTTTCCACTTCAGTTGCAAAAATATTGGCCTGCAGAGCTGAAATCACAAAGATTCTATCACTGTCCAGCTACTTCTGGACCTAACTGTGTATATACACTGCTCAAAAAAATAAAGGGAACACTTAAACAACAGAATATAACTCCAAGTAAATCAAACTTCTGTGAAATCAAACTGTCCACTTAGGAAGCAAGACTGATTGACAATCAATTTCACATGCTGTTGTGCAAATGGAATAGACAATAGATGGAAATTATTGGCAATTATCAAGACACCCTCAATAAAGGAGTGGTTCTGCAAGTGGGGACCACAGACCACATCTCAGTACCAATGCTTTCTGGCTGATGTTTTGGTCACTTTTGAATGTTGGTTGTGCTTTCACACTCGTGGTAGCGTGAGACGGACTCTACAACCCACAGAAGTTGCTCAGGTAGTGCAGCTCATCCAGGATGGCACATCAATGCGAGCTGTGGCAAGAAGGTTTGTTGTGTCTGTCAGCGTAGTGTCCAGAGGCTGGAGGTGCTACCAGGAGACAGGCCAGTACACCAGGAGACGTGGAGGGGGCTGTAGGAGGGCAACAACCCAGCAGCAGGACCACTACCTTCACCTTTGTGCAAGGAGGAACAGGAGGAGCACTGCCAGAGCCCTACAAAATGACCTCCAGCAGGCCACAAGTGTGCATGTGTCTGCATAAACGGTTAGAAACCGACTCCATGAGGGTGGTATGAGGGCCCGACGTCCACAGATGGGGGTTGTGCTCACAGCCCAACACCGTGCAGGACGCTTGGCATTTGCCAAAGAACACCAAAATTGGCAAAGTTGCCAATGGCGCCCTGTGCTCTTCACAGATGAAAGCAGGTTCAGACTGAGCACATGTGACAGATGTGACGAGTCTGGAGACGCCGTGGAGAGCGATCTGCTGCCTGCAACATCCTTCAGCATGACCGGTTTGGCAGTGGGTCAGTAATGGTGTGGGGTGGCATTTCTTTAGAGGGCCGCACAGCCCTCCATGTGCTCGCCAGAGGTAGCCTGACTGCCATTAGGTACCGAGATGAGATCCTCAGACCCCTTGTGAGACCATATGTTGGTGCGGTTGGCCCTGGGTTCCTCCTAATGCAGGACAATGCCAGACCTCATGTGGCTGGAGTGTGTCAGCAGTTCCTGCAAGATGAAGGCATTGAAGCTATGGACTGGCCGCCCGTTCCCCAGACCTGAATCCGATTGAGCACATCTGGGTCATCATGTCTCGCTCCATCCACCAACGTCACGTTACACCACAGACTGTCCAGGAGTTGGCGGATGGTTTAGTCCAGGTCTGGGAGGAGATCCCACAGGAGACCATCCGCAACCTCATCAGGAGCATGCCCAGTCATTGTAGGGAGGTCATACAGGCACGTGGAGGCCACACACAATACTCAGCCTCATCAGGAGCATGCCCAGGCGTTGTAGGGAGATCATACAGGGACGTGGAGGCCACACACAATACTCAGCCTCATCAGGAGCATGCCCAGGCGTTGTAGGGAGGTCATACAGGCACGTGGAGGCCACACACAATACTCAGCCTCATCAGGAGCATGCCCAGGCGTTGTAGGGAGGTCATACAGGCACGTGGAGGCCACACACAATACTCAGCCTCATCAGGAGCATGCCCAGGCGTTGTAGGGAGGTCATACAGGCACGTGGAAGCCACACACAATACTGAGCCTCATTTTGACTTGTTTTAAGGACATTACATCAAAGTTGGATCAGCCTGTAGTGTGTTTTTCCACTTTAATTTTGGGGGTGACTCTAAATCCAGGCCTCCATTGGTTAATAAATGTGATTTCCATTGATGATTTTTGTGTGATTTTGTTGTCAGCACATTCAACTTTGTACAGAACAAAGTATTCAATGAGAAGATTTCATTCATTCAGATCTAGGATGTGTTATTTGAGTTTTCCCTTTATTTTTTTGAGCAGTGTATATAATTACTACCTGCAGTCCTCCCCTGTCCTGCTCCCGCTGCTCCCTGTCCGGTCCTCCACTCACTCCCTCAAGTCTTTCGGTCCTGATTACAAAACCTCGTGCATCTGAGCCACAGCATGACGCAGATCATAAACATCAGTGATGCGCGTGCATCTTAGTCAGCATCATACATGCATGAGGTCTGATGCTCAGTGCCAGGACCCCGGAGGGAGCAGCGGGAGCAGAACAGCGCAGCGTCGCGGTGAGTATAATCCTTTATTATTTTGTTTTAATCCCTGCCCTCACCTCCCTTGTTTATGCTTTGATGTCTGCAGACATCTCTGAGTATAGTAAATACTAGCTATTGAGCCCGTTCTTTGCCCAGGTGGTGAGCATTTTTATTGGTATATGGTCCCCCATCCTGGTATTTGTGCTGCCCCCATCCAGGTATTTGTGCTGCCCCCATCCTGTTCCCCCATCATGTTATGTGCTGTCCTCACCCCCAATCCTGGTATGCATGGCACCCCTCATCCCCAATCCTGGTATGCATGGCACCCCTCACCCCCAATACTGTATGCATGGCACCCCTCATCCCCAATCCTGGTATGCATGGCACCCCTCATTCCCAATCCTGGTATGCATGGCACCCCTCATCCTGGTATGCATGGCACCCCTCACCCCCAATCCTGTATGCATGGCACCCCTCAACCCCAATCCTGGTATACATGGCACCCCTCATCCCCAATCCAGGTATGCATGGCACCCCTCATCCCCAATCCTGGTATGCATGGCACCCCTTATCCCCAATCTTGGTATGCATGGCACCCCTCATCCCCAATCCTGGTATGCATGGCCCCTCATCCAAATCCTGGTATGCATGGACCCCCAAGATCCCTATCCTGGTATGCATGGTACCCCTCATCCCCAATCCTGGTATGTATGGCACCCCTCATCCCCAATCCTCGTATGCATGGCCCTTCATCCGAATCCTGGTATGCATGCCCCCCCAGATCCCTATCCTGGTATGCGTGGTACCCCTCATACCCAATCCTAGTATGCATGGCCCCTCATCCGAATCCTGGTATGCATTGCCCCCCAGATCCCTATCCTGGTATACATGGTACCCCTCATCCCCAATCCTGGTATGTATGGCACCCCTCATCCCCAATCCTGGTATGCATGGCCCCTCATCCGAATCCTGGTATGCATTGCCCCCCAGATCCCTATCCTGGTATGCATGGTACCCCTCATCCCCAGTCCTAGTATGCATGGCACCCCTCACCCCCAATCCTGGTATGCATGGCACCCCTCATACCCAATCCTGGTATGCATGGCACTCCTTATCCCCAATTTTGGTATGCATGGCACCCCTCATCCCCAATCGTGGTATACATGGCACCCCTCATCCCCAATCCAGGTATGCATGGCACCCCTCATCCCCAATCCTGGTTTGCATGGCAGCCCTCATCCCCCATCCTGGTATGCATGGCACCCCATCTCTCATCCTGGTATGCATGGCCCCCTCATCCAAAATTTGATAAACATGGCACCCCTCATCCCCCAATCATGGTTTGTATGGTACCCAATCCCTCATCCTGGTACGCATGGCTTCCTCATCCCCAATCCTTGTATGCATGGTACCCCTCATCCCCAATCCTGGTATGCATGGCCCCTCATCTGAATCCTGGTATGCATGGCCCCCCCAGAATAATATCCTGGTATACATGGCAGCCCTCATCCCTATCCTGGTATGGATGGCACCCCTCATCCCCAATCCTGGTATGCATGGCACCCCTCATCCCAATCCCGGTATGCATGGCACCCCTCATTCCCAATGCTGGTATGCATGGCACCCCTCATCCCCAATCCTGGTATGCATGGCACCCCTCATCCCCAATCCTGGTATGCATGGCACCCCTCATCCCCAATCCTGGTTTGCATGGCACCCCTCATCCCCAATCCTGGTATGCATGGCACCCCTCATCCCCAATCCTGGTATGCATGGCACCCCTCATTCCAAATCTGGTATACATGGCACCCCTCATCCCAATCCTGGTATGCATGGCACCCCTAATCCCCAATCCTGGTATGCATGGCACCCCTCATCCCCAATCCTGTAATGCATGGCACCCCTCATCCCCAATCCTGGTATGCATGGTACCCCTCATCCCCAATCCTGGTATGCATGGCACCCCTCATTCCAAATCTGGTATACATGGCACCCCTCATCCCAATCCTGGTATGCATGGCACCCTTCATCCCCAATCCTGGTATGCATGGCACTCCTTATCCCCAATCCTGGTATGCATGGCACCCCTCATCCCCAATCCTGGTAGGCATGGCTCCCTCATCACCAATTCTGGTATGCATGGAACTCCTCATCCTGGTATGCATGGCTCCCTCATACCCAATCCTGGTATGCATGGTACCCCATCCCTCATCCCTATCCTGGTATGTATGGCACCCCTCATCCTGGTATGCATGGTACCCCTCATCCCTATCCTGGTATACATGGTACCCCTCATCCCTATCCTGGTATGCATGGCCCCTCATCCGAATCCTGGTATGCATTGCCCCCTCAGATCCCTATCCTGGTATGCATGGTGCCCCTCATCCCTATCCTGGTATGCATGGTACCCCTCATCCCTATCCTGGTATGCATGGCCCCTCATCCGAATCCTGGTATGCATTGCCCCCTCATCCCTATCCTGGTATGCATGGTGCGCCTCATCCCTATCCTGGTATGCATGGCACCCCTCATCCCCAATCCTGGTATGCATGGCACCCCTCATCCCCAATCCTGGTATGCATGGCACCCCTTATCCCCAATCTTGGTATGCATGGCACCCCTCATCCCCAATCCTGGTATGCATGGCCCCTCATCCGAATCCTGGTATGCATGGACCCCCCAGATCCCTATCCTGGCATGCATGGTACCCCTCATCCCCAATCCTGGAATGTATGGCACCCCTCATCCCCAATCCTGGTATGCATGGCCCGTCATCCGAATCCTGGTATGCATGCGCCCCCCAGATCCCTATCCTGGTATGCATGGTACCCCTCATCTCCAATCCTAGTATGCATGGCCCCTCATCCGAATCCTGGTATGCATTGCCCCCCCAGATCCCTATCCTGGTATGCATGGTACCCCTCATCCCCAATCCTGGTATGTATGGCACCCCTCATCCCCAATCCTGGTGTGCACGGCCCCTCATCCGAATCCTGGTATGCATGGACCCCCCAGATCCCTATCCTGGTATGCATGGTACCCCTCATCCCCAATCCTGGTATGCATGGCACCCCTCATCCCCAATCCTGGTATGCATGGCACCCCTCATCCCCAATCCTGGTATGCATTGCACCCCTCATCCCCAATCCAGGTATGCATGGCACCCCTCATCCCCAATCCTGGTTTGCATGGCACCCCTCATCCCCAATCCTGGTATCCATAGCACCCCTCATCCCTAATCCTGGTATGCATGACACCTCTCATTCCAATCCTGGTATGCATGGCACCCCATCTCTCATCCTGGTATGCATGGCACCCTCATCCCAAATTTGATATACATGGCATCCCTCATCCCCCAATCCTGGTATGTATGGTACCCAATCCCTCATTCTGGTATGCATGGCTTCCTCATCCCCAATCCTGGCATGCATGGTACCCCTCATCCCCAATCCTGGTATGCATGGCCCCTCATCTGAATCCTGGTATGTATGGCCCCCCCAGATCAATATCCTGGTATGCATGGCACCCCTCATCCCTATCCTGGTATGGATGGCACCCCTCATCCCCAATCCTGGTATGCATGGCACCCCTCATCCCCAATCCTGGTATGCATGGCACCCCTCATCCCCAATCCTGGTTTGCATGGCACCCCTCATCCCCAATCCTGGTATCCATAGCACCCCTCATCCCTAATCCTGGTATGCATGGCACCCCTCATCCCCAATCCTGGTATGCATGGCACCCCTCATCCCCAATCCTGGTATGCATGGCACCCCTCATCCCCAATCCTGGTTTGCATGGCACCCCTCATCTCCAATCCTGGTATGCATGGTACCCCTCACCTTGGTATGCATGGCACCTCATCCCTCATCCTGGTATGCATCGTACCCCGCATGCCTATCCTGGTATGTATGGTACCCCTCATCCTGGTATGCATGGCACCCCATTCCTCATCCTGGTATGCATGGTACCTGTAGCGTCGGCGTCTCTGCCTCCTGCCAGGCAGAGACGCCATTCCCCTCACCGCTGCGGTCCCGGTCCGGTGTCCTCCAGCTCCCCTGCTGTTTCTGCTGTTGTGCGCACCGTGCACAGCTTCCCGGGCACTGTGCTTATGGGGGGGGGGGCGCACGCTCCCTCCCTCTTAAAGGGGCCGCACGCGCTTTCCTAAAGAGTCCCCGGCCAATGCCCGGAGGACCACTCCTATATAAAGCACCTCCTCCAAAATGGAGGTGCCTGTGCAAGGTTGTTTTTTGTGTGCTAACACTCTCCTCAGCCCTCAAGTTCCAGTACCTGCCAGCCTGTCTGTTAGTCATGCCCGCCTGTCTATCAGTCGTGCCCGCCAGCCTGTCTGTCAGCTGTGCCCGTCAGCCTGTCTGTCAGCTGTGCCCACCTGCCTGTCTACCCGGATCACCTGTCATGCCACCTGCCGTGTCCACCTGCCTGTCTACCCAGATCACCTGTCATGCCACATGCCATGTCCGCCTGCCTGTCTACCCGGATCACCTGTCAGGCCACATGCCGTGTCCGCCTGCTTGCCTACCTGGATCACCTGTCTGGCTACCTGCTGAGCCCGCCTGCCTGCCTACCCGGACCACCCATCAAGCTACCTGCCATGCTCATTTGCTGTACCGGTCAGCTTCAGCCATCTGACCCGTGGGAGTCGTCTGCTCTCACACAAGGTCGGTCCCAGAGTGGCACCAGGTCCACCTGCCCGGTCCCTCCCTGGTTCACGGAGTCGATTTAGCCTCCGTGTGGCCAGGGTCGGTCCAAGTTGGCACTTAGTTACGCCTCTCTGGTCCCTCCTTGCATCTCAGCACAGAGGTTCCACCACCCGGACCTGTAACAGTACCCCGCATCCCTATTCTGGTATGTATGGTACCCCTTATCCTGGTATACATGGCACCCCTCATCCCAATTCTGGTATGTATGGCCTCCTCATCCTTAAATCCTGGTATATATGGCCTCCTCATCCCCCAGTCCTGATATGCATGACACCCAACCCCTCATCCTGGTATGCATGGTTCCCTCATCCCCAATCCTGGTATGTATGGCCCCCTCCTCCCTATCCTGGTATGCATGGCACTCCTCATCCCCCAATCCTGGTATGCATGGCACCACATATTCCTATTCTGGTATGCATGGCACCCCATCCATCATCCCGGTATGCATGGTACCCCGCCTTCCTATCCTGGTATGCATGGCCCCCCTCATCCCCAATCCTGGTATGCATGGCATCCCTCACCCCAAATCCTGGTATGCATGACATCCCTCAACCCCAATCCTGGTATGCGTGGTCCCCTCACCCTCCAATCCTGGTATGCATGGTACCCCTCATCCCCAATCCTGGTTTGCTTGGTACCCCTCATCCCCCAATCCTGGTATGTGTGGCCCCCTCAACCCCCAATCCTGGTATGTGTGGCCCCCTCATCCCTTTCACGCTGCACACATACAAAAAAAACCCCACTTATTCTCATCTTTCTTCCCTGTGCTCCAGCGCTGCTGTATCCTGTTCTTCCGGAGGCCAGGGGAGGAGTGCGGCGCCGGAGTACGCACATGCCCATACCGCGCTGTCCGGCGCCATTTTGCTGAATACACACTGCAAATGTGTCTTCAGTAAAATGGCGCCGGATAGCGCTATGCGCATGTGCCGATTCTGACGCCTTCACTCCGCCCCCGGTCTCCGGCGAAGAGAGGCGCCGCTGCAACGCTCCTCCCGGTTAGGTAAGTATGTAAGTATGGCGTCGGAGATCACGGTATGCGTTCAGTGTCTTCACATACTGCGATCTCCGGCGCCATACACTCCTCTTACCTGTAACGGCTCCATGCGTTCTTCTGTCTGGAGCCAGGCGTGTCGCGCTTTCGCAGTCTATAAAGGCTTCAGACAGAGGGACGCTTGTATGATTATATTATAGATATTTTAACGGCAATCAGGTCAAATATATTCAATACAAATCAAATGTTTTTGTCAAATCAGGAGAATCGAACCTAAATAGAATATTGGGAGCTTCGCTTTTCTGTAATGGGTCCTGATACAAAGTGTATTAGAAAGTTGCAGAACTTTTCATTATACAGAGATCACACTTTATACTATATATTATTTATAAAACCAGGAACCTCCTGTGAGTAATAATAAATAATACCGTTCCCCATATTATTACCATTGGTTACTCTGCCGGTTGTTCCTTCCTGCATTTCCGTCCTCTGGCCGAGCGCTGTCTGATATTCTCCTGTAGGCTCTTATGACTTTGGATCTCGTACTTCTAATAAGTCTTCATCAGAGGCTTCACCTCGGCTCTTGTTTGTGAAGCTCGGAGGAGTCGCCGCCTTCTGCCGGGAGATAAAGCCGATTACATAAAAATTTCATTATAAACCCAAACATCGTAATCTCGGAGAATGTGCGGACGGCATGAATTCAGCCGCTCACCTGAGCAAGAAGAGCAGCAAAGTCTAGGCAAAGTGTCTGCTGTTCTAGGAATTGGTACAGAATTATCTATGGAAAACAAAGGAACTTCTAGTTAAATGGATTAATCCCTTAACAAGGCAGTTTGTAATTTTTCTTCTTGCACTTTTTCCTCCACTTCTTTCAAGAGTTATAACTTTTTTTATCCATATGAGGGCTTGTTTTATTCCAGGACAAGTTAAAGTTTTCAATAAAAATCATATTTAGATTTGAGAGTCCTCAGTGGTTGATACCTTTTAATGGCTAACTGAAAAGATGGGAACAGATTGCAAGCTTTCGAGACTACGCAGGTCTCTTCATCAGTAGTAGTGAGTAGTCTCGAAAGCTTGCAATCTGTTCCCATCTTTTCAGTTAGCCATTAAAAGGTATCAACCACTGAGGACTCTCAAATCTAAATATTTTACTATCTACTGGCTAACACGGTCCAAGAATATATATTTTCCCCACAATAAAATCATTAATTGTACCATATAATGTACTGGAAAATGGGAAAATAATCTGAAATGGTGAAAAAAAACAACATTCCACCAATTTTTTGTGTTTGTGTGCGATTATGGCGATACCAAACTTGTATCATTTTGTCGTTTTACTATTTTTTAGTGACTTAAAAATTCTGAACTTTCTGAAAAAAAAAAAAATCAGTTTGTGCCACCATTTTGAGACCTGCAGGTTTTCTATTTTTCTGGCAATGGAGCTGGATGAGAGCTTTTACAATGGAGCTGGATGATGGCTTTTACTTTTTTCATTTTGGCTACATATGATGCTTTGATCACTTCCTATTGCATAAGGTTCATCTCCTTATACTGTAATGGTATATCCGTTATCCATTACTGAGACCCCATTAATTCTGAGAATAGGGGAGCAGTCACTCACTGTTTTCCATGTCTCGCATTACAAGGACCAGATGTCCCAATTCTCAGGGAGACTACAACTGACAATAGGAGGGTAGAGGGTTGGAGCGGGCGGGTATAAATCAAACTGGGTGCAGGTTGGGACTATGAAAGACAACAGTCCGTGTATCGCTGTCTGCGTACGGACTGCAATGCATGTGACGCGCCCCCTGGGCGGTGTGTGCACGTGTGTGGGATACCCGGAGCCGGGTCTCTGGGGGTCTGTAGTCTCCGTGGCGGCGACCCGGTCCCGTGGCTCAGGGTGGTCAAACCAGTGGCAGTCTTTTATAGGTTTTAGGTTAATTGTCCGACTACACCACCCGTGGATTGCGGTCAGGGTGTACCGCCGCTGCGAGGCAGACCGCTGAGGCTGGTGTTGTATGCGCAGCAGAGAATGGGATGACTCCCCACGGGAGGAGTATAGCCTCAGGGCAGTGAGTGTGGATGATGGGAGTGACGGTGCACGAGCGCAGCAGGAAAGACTCAGAGTCTTTGCAGTGCAGTTCAGGGTCTTTACTGATGATGATAAGGCAGACCCTCCCGGGAGTACTGGCTAGCATAAGAGGCCTGGTCAGTCTGTGAGCAAATAGGAGTTCCCATGGCCAGGTGGAGTTGTAGGCCTCCTCGTCTATCTGCACTCTTCCTGGCTACCTTGCTGTAAGCGAGTGGAAGTAGCCCACGTCCCTGAGTATACCGTGTGGTGCTCACCCATATGGCTGGTGACTTGGGGCCTTCTGATAGCCTCCGCTCCTCGACGGCGGTGCTGGTCCCTTGCTCGTGACTGAGCCTCCGGGCTTCTATGGCCAGAGGACCTGGAATCCCCTGCCGGCTGGCTTCTGCTGCTGGACTTAAAGATCCTTGCAGCCTCGGACTCCGGTGTCCGGTTCTTAGATTCTTCTGCCAGGGCGAGCTCCGCTTAGCTCCAGCCCCTGGTCTTCAGCTCCTGCTCCTACAGAGCTCCTCGCTGTTACTTTCCCTGTGTCTGGAACAAACTCCAGGCTCTGACTCACTAACCTCGCCCCAGATCCAGTTTATATAGGGCAGATTCCTCCCCTCCCAGGTCTGGGTGGGCCGTGTTGCATGCTTAAGGGCTCCTGACCAGGAAACCTCCCACTTGCTCTCAGACATAATATTTCTATTACTGTGGTAACCAGACCCCTGGGGTGCCACACATGGACTGGCTGCAGGTCTCCTGACCCGGACTTCACAGCCTCGTAGGCAGATATGGACAGTGTTCAGACTATTTTTCATGTACATTTGCCCTAATTGTGGAGAATCACATCAATGCGATACATTAATATCACTACCATTTATTGCAAAAATAAGTTGATATCTAAATAAATACCGCCATGTAGTACTGAAAGAACACCGTCATACAGCCAGCAAATAACAGATCTACTCATAATCTATTAACAGAATATCCGTGTCACACTATGAGTAAATAAATACCACCATATAGACATAATAGCACCAAACACTGACTAAATAATAGAGTAATGAATAACCTTGGATCATCGCCACACAATGCATAAATAAATACTGCCCTATAGTGCTGAAATAGCAGCTCTATACACAGCTATGTAATAACAGTGGAGCATCGCCATGCAATGCATAAATAAATACCACCATATAGTGCTGAAATAGCAGCTCTATACATAGCTATGTAATAAGAGTGGAGCATCACCACACAATGCATAAATAAATACCACCATATAGTGCTGAAATAGCAGCTCTATACATAGCTATGTAATAACAGTGAAGCATCGCCACGCAATGCATAAATAAATACCACCATATAGTGCTGAAATAGCAGCTCTATACATGGTCTACTATATAATTGTCTTATCCCGTCTGTCTGTCTGTCTGTCTTTCTGTCTGTCTGTGTGTCTGTCTGTCTGTCCAGGAAATCCCGCGTCGCTCATTGGTCCGCCAGCGGCCAATCAGAGCCGCGGGACTTCTGAGAAAAGATGGCGGCCGTTAGCGGCTCATCTGCAGGACGGAGCTGAGCGGCAATGCAGCCGGGAGATGACCGGCGCGAGGCGCTCATCTCCCGGCAGGCAACAGCAGAAGGAACCCGACCGCCGGACCCATCTGCGGGACGGAGATGCAGCCAGGAGATGAGCGCCGCGAGGCCGGTAGCAGCGGAAGGACCGCCGGCGCCGCTGACCTCCATACGGAAGGGAGGGCCGGGGAGCGGCGCTGCGGGTCGGGATACTTCTGCTGCGAGCGCCCGCTATGTCCCGGGTTCTCACAGCGGAAGTACCCGCACAGGCAGCGGCGCTCCCCGGTCCTCACCAAGACGATTCGATGATTGGTCGCGGTCTTCGGACCCGACCAATCACTGATCTTACCGCAAAAGTTAAGCACCGCTGTGCTGATTGGTCGCCGACACTGCCCGTGACCAATCACCGATTTGGGCGCCAAATTTAAATATCGGCCGCGACCAATCAGCACAGCGGTGTTTAAATGTGGAGCCAAGATCGGTGATTGGTCGCGGCCGATATTTAAATTTAGCGCCCAAATCGGTGATTGGTCGCGGTCAGCGTCTGCGACTGATCAGCACAATAGTGTTTAACTTTGGCGCCAAGATCAGTGATTGGTCGCGGGCCAAGACAGCGACCAATCACCGATTTGTGCGGCAGATTTAAATAGCGGCCGCGACCAATTGGATGTCAGCGCCGCTCCCCGGTCCTCCCTTCACACCCTAGCCGCATGGATGTCAGCGGCGCTGCCTGTGCGGATACTTCCGCTGCGAGAACCCGTGACATGAGCGGGCGCTCGGAGCAGAAGTATCCCGACCCGCAGCGCCGCTCCCCGGTCCTCCCTTCACACCCTAGCCACTGATGTCCCCACAGTATCCGCATGGTGTTACAAAGATCCGGACATTTGTGTTAAAAATCGCTGATTGGTCGATGGCGCTGCCCGCGACCAATCACCGATTTGGGCGCCAAATTTAAATATCGGCCGCGACCAATCACCGATCTTGGCTCCACATTTAAACACCGCTGTAATGATTGGTCGCGGACGCTATTTAAATGTGCCGCCAAAATCGGTGATTGGTCGCGGGCAGCGCCATCGACCAATCAGCGATTTTTAACACAAATGTCCGGACCTTTGTAACACCATGCGGATACTGTGGGGACATCAGCGGCTAGGGTGTGAAGGGAGGACCGGGGAGCGCCGCTGCGGGTCGGGATACTTCTGCTGCGAGCGCCCGCTCATGTCCCGGGTTCTCGGAGCGGAAGTATCCGCACAGGCAGCGCCGCTGACATCCATGCGGCTAGGGTGTGAAGGGAGGACCGGGGAGCGGCGCTGACATCCATGCGGCTAGGGTGTGAAGCCCGCGACCAATCAGCGATTTTGGCGCAAAATTCAAACACCGCTCTGCTGATTGGTCGCGGCCGCCATCTGCGACCAATCAGCGAGATTGGCGACAAATTTAAACAACGCTCTGCTGCCGGCGACCGCGACCAATCAGCAGAGCAATGCAGAGCGGGGTTTAAATTTGGCCCCAAAAACGCTGATTAGTCGCGGCTGACGGACGCGACCAATCAGCAGAGCGTTGTTTAAATTTTGCGCCAAAATCGCTGATTGGTCGCGGCCGGCGGCCTCGACCAATCAGCGATTTTGGCGCCAAATTTAAGCAACGCTCTGCTCATTGGTCGAGGACGCCGGCCGAGATCAATCAGCAGTATTGGCGCAAAATTTAAACACCGCTCTGCTGATTGGTCGCAACCACCGGCCGTGACCAATCAGCCATATTGGTGCCAAATTTAAACACCGCTTCGCTGATTGGTCGCGGTGGCCGGCCGCGACCAAGCAGCGAAATTGGCGCCAAATTTAAACACCGCTCTGCTGATTGGTCGCGGTTACCGGTCTCGAATAATCAGCATTATTAGTGCCAAATTTAAACACCGCTGCGCTAATTGGTCCCGGCCGTGACCAATCACCATAATTGGCGCCAAATTTAAATACCGCTCTGCTCATTGGTCACGTTCACTGGCTGCGACCAATCAGCATTATTGGGGCCAAATTTAAATCCCGCTCTGCTGATTAGTAGCGGCCGCCGGCCGCCACCAATCTGCGATATAGGCGCCAAATTTTAACACCGCTTTGCTGATTGGTCACGGTTGCCGGCCTCGACCAATCAGCGATTTTGGCGCAAAATTTAAACACAGCTCTGCTGACTGCGCCCGGTCGGCCGCAAACCTATTCTAGAATACCCGATAGCATTAGAATCGGGCCACCATCTAGTAATGTAATAACAATGGAGCATCCCCACACAATGCATAAATAAATACCACCATATAGTGGTGAAATAGCAGCTCTATACACAGTAATGTAATAACAGTGGAGCATCACCACACAATGCATAAATAAATACCACCATATAGTGGTGAAATAGCAGCTCTATACACAGTAATGTAATAACAGTGGAGCATCACCACACAATGCATAAATAAATACCACCATATAGTGCTGAAATAGCAGCTCTATACATAGCTATGTAATAACAGTGAAGCATCGCTATGCAATGCATAAATAAATAGCGCCATACAGTGACCAGCAGTGGGCGCTCCCTGCAGAGCTTTCCTGATGCCTGTTGCTGTGCACTGTCTGTACCCGTGCAGGTTGTGCCCCCCGTCCCGCTGACGTCACATTCGCTTTCTTTCCCGTCTTCCTTTTGCTTTGTTTCTATTGATATAAATTGTGAAATAAAAAGGCAAAGTTCAGCTCGATGCCCGAGAGATGAAGGAAGGAAAAAAAAATGGCAAATCACATTAATTTTTTTGCTGCCTTATTATCAAAATGAAGACCGTCGATCTAATTAAATCGGCTCAGCGTGCTGTCACGTTGCCAGCAGCTCATTTATCCTGCGCCAGCTCCAGATCACTGTCCTTATAAACACCCAACATACGGCGAAGACTAGCAGAGGAAATATTCTCCACCGGGGGAGACAGAGGCGCTAATTATTTCTAATGTTCTGCTCCGGAGTTCACGAAAATTTCACTGAATTCTTCTAACGAGGCGCGTCGGTCACAAAACACTGAGTCCCCCAAACTTCCAGAGCGTCTCCACGCCTCCGTCCCACAGAAGTCATCACTAGTGTTGAGCGATACCTTCCGATATCAGGAAATATCGGATCGGATTGGATCGGACCGATACCCAAAAAGTATCGAATATCGTCGATTCCGATACCGGAAACCAATGCAAGTCAATGGGACATAAATATCGGAATGAAAATAAACCCTTTCTTTCCTTGTAGGTTAATTCTACATGAAGGAAAACAACTAACAATAATGTAGAATGTATTGGGGGAGGTGGTTGCCCAAATCGATGGGAACAGTGCTCACAGTGAAACATGAAAAGCCGGCAATTCAGCAGCGGCATACACCGGTACTCGACAATTTAGAAAAGAAAGAATAGAGCATCACACATAGATTAGATAGATAGAAACATGTCAGTCACATATATAAGAAGTACAGTGACAGTGTTGCTTACTGTACTTGTCATTTAGTGTAAAGGATTTATTTAAAAAAATATTAGTGTTTTCATGCACCGTCTCTTTAAAAAAGCCGGCCGGCAATTCAGCATCTGTACCCGACAATTTATAACAGACAGAATAGAGCTTCACACATAGATTAGATAGATAGAAACATGTCAGTCACATATATATGAAGTACAGTGACAGTGTTGATTACTGTACTTGTCATTTAGTATTAAAATAAAGGATTTATTAAAAAAAAAAATTGGCGTGGGGTTCCCCGTAATTTTAGTCTCTAGCGGAGGTTAAGCAGACGGCTGGGGCAGATGTTTGAAGCCTGTGAAGGGGGTAATACCCACGGAGCTTCCCAGGCTACTAATATCAGCCCCCAGCTGAATACATAACCTTTACTAGCTATTAAAATGGGGGACCCCCCGAAAAAAATGACGTGGGGTCCCCCCTATTTTAATAGCTAGCAAAGGCTAGGCAGACAGCTGGGGGCTGATATTAATAGCCCAGGAAGGGTGCCATGAATATTGGCCCCCTCCCAGGCTAGAAACACCAGCCGTCAGCCGCCCCAGAAATGGCGCATCCATAGGATGCGCCAATTCTGGCACTTAGCCTCGCTCTTCCCACTGCCCTGTAGCGGTGGCAGTGGGGTAATAAGGTTGGGGTTGATGTCAGCTTATAATGCCAGCTGACATCAAGCCCAGGTTAGTAATGGAGAGGCGTCTATAAGACACTCCCATTACTAACCCCATAGTCAAAGTTTAAAAAAAACACAAACACCCAGAATAAAGTCCTTTAATTGAAATAAACACACAATTCTTTATTGTTCTAAATTAAACCATACTTACCATCACGCCCATTCCAGCTGAAGCCAAAGATCTCCTGCAATAAAAGAAAAATAATAAAGCAACATCATCCTTACCTTTCCATGGTTCCCAGAACAGCTTCAGCTCTGCTACATTCACATGACAGGCTGGATCGCAGCAGAAATCTGCCATCCTGCCTGTCATCCCGCGGACACTGAGAAGTGCAGGCATGCTTGCGCTCCTCAGTGTCTGGCTGTGACGGCATCCAGATGAGCCGACAATGAACTCAGCTCACCTCATGCACGTCACTGACAGCGTGGGAGAATTCTCCTGCGCATGCGGTGAGCGTGAGAGACTCGGCTCATCTGGATGCCGTCACAGCCTGACACTGAGGAGCGCAAGCATGCCTGCGCTTCTTAGTGTCTGCGAGATGACAGGCTGGATGGCAGCGTTCTGCTGCGGTCCAGCCTGTCATCTCGATATAGCAGAGCTGGAGCTGTCCTGGGATCCATGGAAAGGTAAGGATGAGGTTGGTTTATTATTTTTCTTTTATTGCAGGAGATCGTTGGCTTCAGCTGGAATGGGCGTGATGGTAAGTATGGTTTAATTTAGAACATTAAAAAATTGTGTGTTTATTTCAATTAAAGGACTTTATTCTGGGTGTTGTGTTTTTTTTTAAATACTTTACTAGAAATTCATGTCTAATATTGGCGTGACCCCATGAATTTCGGGCTTAGGGCCAGCTTTGTATTATCCGCTGGCCCTAAGCCCGAAATTTACCCCTTTATTACCCAGTGAGCCACCGCACCAGGGCCCTGGATGAGTTGGATACAGCGCCAGAAGATGGCGCTTCTATGAACGCGCCATTTTCTGGGGTGGCTGTGGACTGCAGTTTGCAGCGGGGGGGGGGGGGGCAGAAAGCTTGGTCCTCCCTGCGCTGCGGATTCCAGCCCCCAGCTGCCTAGTTGTACCTGGCTGGACACAAAAATAGGGCGAAGCCACACGTATTTTTTTTTTATTATTATTTCATGAACTTCATGAAATAATAATAAAAAAAAGGGCTTCCCTATATTGTTGTGTCCGGCCAGGTACAAATAGGCAGCTGGGAGTGGGGGGCAGCCCGTTCCTGGATGCTTTACCTGGCTGGCATACAAAAATATGGCAAAGCCCACGTCAACATTTTTGGGAAAAATTAATTAAAAAATAAATAATAATTTAGGGACTGCATCTTTATTAACCCCTCAAGTGTCATTTAGTGTTAAAATAAAGGATTTATTAAAAAAAAAAATGGCGTGGGATCCCCCATAATTTTAGTCTCTAGCGGAGGTTAAGCAGACGGCTGGGGCAGATGTTTGAAGCCTGGGAAGGGGGTAATACTCACGGAGCTTCCCAGGCTACTAATATCAGCCCCCAGCTGAATACCTAGCCTTTACTAGCTATTAAAATGGGAGACCCCCCCCAAAAAATGACGGGTGGTCCCCCCTATTTTAATAGCTAGCAAAGGCTAGGCAGACAGCTGGGGGCTGATATTAATAGCCCAGGAAGGGTGCCATGAATATTGGCCCCCTCATAGGCTAGAAACACCAGCCGTCAGCTGCCCCAGAAATGGCGCATCCATAGGATGCGCCAATTCTGGCACTTAGCCTCGCTCTTCCACGCTGCCCTGGTGCGGTGGCAGGGGGTAATAGGGTTGGGGCTCATGTCAGCGCCAGCTGCCATGAAGCCCAGGTTAGTAATGATGGGCATCTATAAGACACCCCCATTACTAACCTACAAAGTGTTAAAAATAAAAAACACACACTACACCCAGAAAAAAATAATTTATTTGAAATAAAACACACCATTTTATTTAATTCTTAGTTTACTAAAAAAAAATTGTTACCTGTCCACGTTCCTGCGCTGATCTCCCATGCACAGCTGTCACATCTGGAGATGTGACAGCTGTCATTGCTGCTGTAAGCTCACACTGCCGGGAACACGTCCGCTCCCGGCAGCGGGAGCCCCTGACTGAGGTCACCGGAGTGCATTCAGGCAGCGCAGCTCCGGAGACCCCCTTTACGGCCCTGCTGTACCGTGGGAATTTCTCACGGTACAGCAGGGCCGTAAAGGAGCTAACCGGAGCAGCGCTGCCTGAACTCCGGCGAACCCGCTTATGCAGTGACGGGGCTGCTTTACGGCCGAGTCATTCTAGCGGCGGCAGCGGTTTAGAGCGGTCACATTCTATGTGGCCGCTCTAAACTGGAGATCTTCGTGGGACACTCGTGGACTACTACGGAGGGGTAAGGATAAGGTTGTGGTTTATTATTTTATATTTTATTACAGGAGATCGATGGCTTCGGGGAATTAGGTGTCTAGGTGAGTATAGGTGTCGTTTTTTATTTTTTACTTTATTTTAGGTGGCGATCGGCGGGGACAGGTAATGTATAAACTAATTTATTTTAGGTAACCACTGGCCACCAATGACATGTATTTAAAATTTATTGGGGACCAAAAACAAATATATATGGGGGCCTAAAAGAATAAAAGATGTATAGGGGCTAAAAAATAACATATGGGGCAGTTTAAATAGCAGGATCAGGCTGATGGGAACTACTGCTCCCATCGAGCTGATCCTGCTGGCACTAGTGGATGGGGGACAGACATAGGCCGATGGGAGTAGTAGTGTCACATCGGCCTATGTCTGTCTGCACGCACACACCCGCTGACATCGCACAGACACCGCGCACACCCGCACACATCCGCAGACATCGCACAGACACCGCGCACACCCGCAGACATCGCACAGACACCGCGCACACCCGCAGACATCGCACAGACACCGCGCACACACTAATCATGACGGGTCTGATTGTCTGGGAGGTGAGGCTGACCTGTGTGGCCGTGGGAAAGTTCATGTGAGTTCATGCAGTGAAGCATGAACTCACATGAACCCTCTGAGGGCACCGCGGCTACTTCAAATGAACAGCTGATCGGCATCACCTGATACCTCAGCTGTTCATTTGAAATAACCGGCGGGAGAGCGCAGCACAGAACGGGAAAGCTGGCGGTGAAGTCTTTTCACTGCCGGCTTCCCCGCCCGGGTCCTTCGCTCCCCGCTCCTTGGTGCTGCACTCCCCGCCCGGTCCTAACTTACGATCGGGATGGGGGGAGCGGAGGATCGGGGTGGGAGGCTGCGGGGAAGCAGTATGGGGCTGTGTGATTGTTTAAAAAGCCGGCGGCTATTTACCGCCCGCTGGCTTTTTACCGCCCGCCGGCTTTTAAACAATCAGGAGAATTCTCTCACGCTGGGATGGCATTCTGATGACAGGCTGGATCGCAGCTGAGCGCTGCCATCCAGCTTGTCATCCTTCGGAGACACTGCACAGCGCAGGCATTATGGGAACTTCCGATTCCGGTATTCGATATTGTAAAAGTATCGGAATTCCGATACCGCGAATATCGGCCGATACCCGATATTTCAGTATCGGAATGCTCAACACTAGTCATCACCCAACTTTACTAGAGGCCATGTAATGGCGGTATTGGGGGGGGTTCTGGAATGATGACAGCACGTGTATGTGCTCTACATGGGGACCCCAGAGGAGTGGACCGCTGTGCTCTTATAGCCAAGCCCCCACATGGCACAGCCTGTATGTAATACTGGCGTCATAGGACCCCTCAGTGATTGTTACCTCTGCACTCCCCGCCGCTAAAACCCTGTGTAAATGTAGATTCAAAGAGCTGCCACTACTGGTGGCTGAAGGAAGTAAGAATTGAATACATATATTAGTTGTGTTATGTATTTAAGGGGTAACATTTCTCCTTGCGGAGAGCGTCACGTTAAGCATGTCGAGGTGAGTAGACTCTTAAAGCCGCAATGCTTTTCTGGAAAATATGCAAATTGTCAAACAAGGCTAAAGTACAGAGATCACAAGGTTTTATAGCAAAGCAAATTGTCTTTTCAGAGAGGAAGAGGACTAGAACTCTAGTGCCACCTACAGGAAGTAGTAATCATAAAAGTCATTAGTGACCCTTTAACGAGCTTTATCACATGACTTGGGATATAAGCCAGAAACAGAATTTGCAGACACTGTGTTTCGGGGTACTGCCCTTTGTCAGTGCAAAGTGTGAGTCCTGGTTGGCTGGATGAGAGGCGTCAGACCGGTATCCAAGGGGTAATGTTTCTCCTTGCAGAGAGTGACATGTTAAGCATGTCGAGGTGAGGAGACTTTTAAAGCCGCAATGCTCCTCTGGGAAATAGGAAAATTGTCTCTTCAGAGAGGAAGAGGACAAGAACTCTAGTGCCAGCTTATGTTATGATACAAATGTTGCACTATGGTTCAGGCTGCAATCTTCCTTCAATCATTTATTCCCATACCCCCTGATTTGCAGATTATAACATGCTCCTAGTTTTAGACTTTTCTTATACAGAAATGTCCCTTTTGAGTAATACATTGTAGATGGGAGGCCTGTATATTCAATGTGCTGCTGTTTTCAGTTGCCCCCCATGTATGAGAACAACTTCATTTCTAGACTGATTTCCCAGGACAAGAGGGATCTCTTCTCCCTTGCACTTATAGACACTGATGTTAAAGAGTTTGATCCCTCTACCTTCCCTTGCAGAGTGTCTAAGAATGCTTTCCTCCTTATCTACAGCTGGTGTGATCTGCCATCTTTGAAGATATGGGTGTTTCTCTATGTCACTGTCAGATCTATACTGCAGGCAGCAGCACAGCCAATTGACATATGCAAAGTGTACATCAGCACAGCCAGCTATGTACTTGACATACACAGACTCTACATCAGCACAGCCAGCTATGTACTTGACATACACAGACTCTACATCAGCACAGCCAGCTATGTACTTGACATACACAGACTCTACATCAGCACAGCCAGCTATGTACTTGACATATACAGACTCTACATCAGCACAGCCAGCTATGTACTTGACATACACAGACTCTACATCAGCACAGCCAGCTATGTACTTGACATACACAGACTCTACAGTTATGGATTACAATCAGCGTCGGGCTGTCCCACCGGGACACCGGGAGATTCCCCGGTGGGCCCCGGCTCCTCAGTGGGCCCCCACCTATTAGAGGCCGCCGCACGCTCATCGCACTGCTAAACCTCCTCTTGATGACTGCGGCGGTCTCCGCGTCAGCGTTCGGCCTCTGATAGGCTGGTGGACATGGAATGTCAGTGCTATACGCCGGGCGCTGACGACAGTATTACAGTATTCATTACATTGTGTCTCATCCATGCATTGTATTCCATTATATTTCATCCTTAGATTCCAGTCCAGTATTTGTTACATTGTATCTCTTGTTTCTCATCCATGAATGTATTGATGAAATGTGTGGATTGGATACAATCCAGTATAACAGCATTTGTTACATTGTATCTTATCCATGAATGTATTGATGAGATGTATCGAAGAGATACAGTACAGTATTTCTTACATTGTATCTCACCCATAAATGTATTGATGTATGGAATAGATACAGTCCAGTATAACAACATTTGTTACATTGTATCTGATCCATACATTATAGTCCATTATATTTCATCCTTAGATTCCAGTCCAGTATTTGTTACATTGTATCTGATCCATGAATGTATTGATGAGATGTGTGGATAAGATACAGTCCAGTATTACAGTATTTATTACAATGTATCTAATCCCTACATTACGGTCCAGTATTCCAGTATTTTCTTGCATTGTTTCTCATCCAGGTTTGCCATGGACACTGACCACTGCTTTACATCCGCTGTTTTCTCGCCATTATTCCTCTCATCATTTCTGATGACCCAATAGGGCAGCTCAGGACATTACCATAATATTCTCAGACTGTCTTGGGAGATTCATAAGAAAAACAGATCTCCTCTCCTTCCCTTTGGTCCGGTGAAATGGACATTAATGAGTGATACAATGTAAGTAACTACCAGATAATGAACCATGTATCACAAAGAAGCATCGGCTAAAGACTCATTGCGGAGAATAGAACAGCGGCTAATGAGAAGCGGCCGAGAGATTCTGAGACGGGAAGAGGAAGGGAAGTCTTATAATGGTTCCTTCTTACAAGTATTTAAATATTTAAATAAATAATAGTATAAAAAGAAGGAACTCTGAACATGTATTTGTGGCACCCCAGGGGTCTGGTTTCCACAGTAACAGCAATGTTATGTCTGAGAGCAGGTGGGAGGTCTCTTGGTCAGGAATCCTATGCATGCCACACCTCCTGCCCAGTCCTGGGAGGGGAAGGACTTCCCCTATATAAACCTAGGGCTGAGGCAGGGTTAGTGAGTAGAGAAGAAGTAGAGACAGAGAAGAGAAGCAGATATAGGAAAAGAACATCAGGAGCTCTGTGGGAGCAGTGCTATAAGGAGTCAGGGGCTGGCAGCTGCAGAGCTCGCCCTGACTGAGAAGCTATCACCGGACCCGGAGTCCGAGGCTGTGGGGACTAATCTTTACCCAGCAGCAGAAACCGCCCGGCAGGGGATTTCAGGTCCTCTGGCCAAGAAACCCGAAGGCACGGTCACACGCGTGGGACCAGCACCGCCGTCGTGGAGCGGACGCCACTAGAAGGCCCCGAGTCACCGGCCATACGGGTGAGCACCACACGGTACACTCAGGGACGTGGGCTACTTATACCCGCCTCTAGCAAGGTAGCCAGAAGAGTACAGTCAGTTTGGGAGGCCTACAACTCCGCCTGGCCAGGGGAGATCCCATCTGCTCAAGGACTGACCAGGCCCCGATCGCTAGCCAGTACTCCGGGAGGGTCTATCTTTATCACCAGTAAAGACCCTGAATTACACCGCATCGTCTCTGAGTGATTCCTGCTACCCCATCATCCACGTCGGCTGCCCTGAGGCCATACCCCTCCCGTTGGGGGTGATACTATCACGCTGCACAATCCTACCACCGGCCTCAGCGGTCTGCCCTGCAGCGGCAGCTCCTTCGCTGCATTCAACGGGTGGCGTAGTCGTCCAACATCTACCGCTAATACAACGCCACTTAGTCTGACTCCCTGGGCACGGACCGGGTCACCGCCACGAGACTACAACCCTCAACAGATCCGGCTCCGGGTAAGCTCCCGCGTGCGCAACGCTGCGCGACACAGGCCCAGGGGTGCGTCAACTTTTGGCGTAGTCGGCAGGATCTCGTGCCCGCAACCACTGGGTACTGCGTGCCTGAAAAAGACTGTTCAAACTTACCAGTGGTGAAGATTCCCGCCATCCGGCGCCATCTTCTGTCTTCTTCCCGCCATCCACGAAGTTTTCCCGCCATCCGGCGCCATCTTCTGCCTTATTTCCGCCATCCGTGGAGTTTTCCCGCCGTTGGACGCCATCTTGAAGACGCCGCGCGGGAAGAAGAGGGGCGTGGACTCCGAAAGCGCGCGAGAACTGAAGCCCCGCCTCACGTCCGGACGTTGCGTAAGGTCCTGGAAGGAGCCCAGCAGACGCCGACGTCACAGGAGCGCGACGGAAGGTCCTCAACCCTGACGATCCACTGCGGAGCCGCGGCCTACGGAAGAGGATCATCGCAAGGTAGGCCACGGTCCACTAGGGGGGAGAAGGATGTCGGATACGGAGGAGAGCTTCACCGCTTCAACCCCCGCCAGCGCCACCGCTGTTGCGGTCATGCCTTTCACCATGCCCTATATCCCGGGGGCAGCCTGGCTACCCCAGTACTCAGGGGAGTCACATACCCTGCATGACTTTAGAGAAAAGCTGGATAGCCTCTTCCAGGTGTATCCCCTCACAGAGGAGCAAAAAGTGAGCATCCTGGTGGCCCAATTAACCGGGGCAGCCCAAAGGGAGGTAAAGTCCTGGCCACCTGGGAGGAGGACTGTCGCAGAGATACTAACCCGGCTGAGGGACACCTTTGATACCCGCACCTCAGCCGAGATCAAGCTTAGATTCTACGGGTGCAAACAGCGGGCACATGAGAGTATAAGGGACTATGCCCTGAACCTACAAGAGGCCCTGAGAGCCATTAAGCAGACCGACCCTGACGGCGTGGGAGACGAGGACAGGCTGTTGACTGAACAATTTATAGAGGGTTTATATTGCAATGCCCACCGAACCCAGTTGCGGGCAATGGCCTTACAGGACCCTCATCTGGGATTTGCACAGTTCAAGGACAGAGCCATCCGGGTGCTCCGAGAACCGGCACCAGGTGGCGTTGTGACCCACAGACGCCCCACTACCACTTACCACCAGGAGGCGGCACCCTTGTCGGCAGGGCCTGTGGGAGCTGATGCGCAGGCTTTGAACAATGACCCGGCTCCAGACCTGCACCATCAGGTCCAAGAGCTAGCTAAAAGCGTTGCCGCGCTAACCCGAACTGTGCAGTCTTTACAGGTTTCCACTCCAGGGAAGATCCAGCTGGCATCCGGACCGGAGGACATCCCGTGGCGTCGACCAAGGAGGACCCCACCGGCCAGAGGAAGACCCAGCGACCGATACAACGAGGACGGACAACCCATCTGCCGCCGCTGCAATCAACCCGGACATATGGCAAGGTACTGTCCTTTAAACTGGCACAACCTGGGGTAGAGGGCCAAACCCCAGGAAAAAGATCATCAGGCCCATCGAACTGGCGCGACAAATATGTGGGAGGACGTCCAGTCTTGCCCGTGGTACTGGATGGCATCCCCATGAGTGCCCTACTGGACACCGGGTCACAGGTTACCACTATCCCGTACGTGCTCTTCAAGCAGTACTGGAATGACTCGGATATCACCCGCTACCCTGACGACGACTTGAGTATCATCGCCAGCAATGGTCAGCCCGTGCCACAGATTGGATTTAAAGAGGTGACCATTAAAATCGGTAGAGTCGAACTGGCAGCACAGGGACTGATCATTGTAGACATTGACAAACACGAGAGTCACCCAAAGATAACTCTAGGAACTAATGTAATTGAAAATTGTCTTGCAGAGGTGATTTTCCTTTTACAACAGGTTGCCAAGAACGCCAGCTCCGGCCAGCAGCGAGTGCTCCAGAAAGAGATCCGGGCACTGATGCGACGGCAACAGATAGAACTCTCCGGTGGTGAGATTGGTAGCGTAAGAATGTGTGACGCTTTCCCTATTGCCATGCCCCCAAAAAGTGAAATGATGATTTGGTGCCGGACAGCTATTGGTCTGAGAGGTAGAGATTACCAGGCAATGGTAGAACCAGTTTACTCAGACAGTAGGCCCACCATTTTGACAGCACGGGGGGTGGTCAATGTACGCCATGGGAGGGTGCCCGTTCGCATAATAAATATCGGGAAGAGGGAAGTGTACCTGCCCCGGTATGCCACGCTAGCCAAATTGTATACCATCAATCAAAATTCCATACAGTCCGTAGAACCCTTGCCTCCATCTTCCCCGGAGGAAGGTAACGGCTCTAAGGAAACAATGGAGGACTGGTGTCAGCAACTACATTTGGGTACTGACTCCACTCCCTCACACCAGAAACAGGGAGTCTATCGGGTGGTTCAAGAGTACGAGAGAGTGTTTAGTAAACACCCGTTAGACTTCGGGCGAGTCAAGGGGGTAGAACACCACATCCCCACGGGAGACCATCTTCCTATAAAAGAGAGGTATCGACCCGTACCCCCTGCACACTACCAACACGCCAAGGGGATGCTTAGGGACATGAAGGAGGCTGGGGTGATCAGGGATAGCTGTAGCCCCTGGGCAGCTCCACTAGTCTTAGTCAAAAAGAAAGACAACACCATGAGGATGTGTGTAGATTACCGGAAAATTAACCGTATCACACACAAGGATGTGTACCCCTTACCAAGGATAGAGGAGTCTTTGGCTGCTTTAAGATCTGCTAACTTCTTCTCTACCTTGGATCTCACTAGCGGGTACTGGCAGGTTCCTGTAGCAGAGGCGGACCGGGAGAAGACCGCATTCACCACCCCGATGGGACTTAGCGAGTTTACCTGTATGCCGTTCGGACTCTGCAACGCACCGGGAACCTTCCAACGATTAATGGAGTGCTGTCTGGGCCACAGAAACTTCGAGACGGTCCTGTTGTACCTGGACGATGTCATCGTATATTCCAAGACTTATGAGGACCACCTGAAACACCTGGCGGAAGTGTTCGAAGCTCTGGCAAGCTACGGCTTAAAGGTAAAACCCTCTAAGTGTCACCTCTTGAAACCAAAGGTGCAGTACCTGGGACACGTGGTGAGCGCTGACGGAGTGGCTCCCGACCCTGATAAGATCACCGCAATTAAGGAATGGCCAAGTCCCTCCAGTGTAAAGGAAGTGCGGCAGTTCCTCGGGTTGGTAGGCTATTACCGCAGATTCATCCCCGGTTTCACCAAAAAGGCAGCTCCTATGCAGGACCTCCTGATAGGCCAGTCCCGGAAGGCCAAGAACCAGAAGCCGCCCTTCAAATGGGAGAAGTTAGAAGAAGAGTCCTTCCGCCAGCTGAAGATGGCCCTCACGGGGGATGAAATCCTGGCGTACCCTGATTACAGCCAGCCCTTTATCCTCTACACCGACGCAAGTAACATCGGGCTAGGAGCCGTACTGTCCCAGATCCAGCAGGGGAAAGAACGAGTAATCGCTTACGCTAGCCGAAAACTGCGATCCACCGAAAGAAACCCTGAGAATTACAGCTCATTTAAGCTAGAGTTCCTGGCAGTGGTGTGGGCAGTCACCGAACGCTTTAAGCACTACCTCGCTTCTTCCCGGTTCACCTTGTACACGGATAACAACCCGTTGACACACCTGGACACGGCAAGACTCGGTGCCCTAGAGCAGAGATGGATGGCCCGTCTGTCCAACTACGAGTTCACAATCAAATACCGGGCAGGACGCTCCAATACCAACGCGGACGCCCTGTCCAGGATGCCAAACCTACCGGACGTAGGAGAAGATCCAGAGGGACTGGAAGAAGTCGAACTCCCCGCGTTCCACCGTCATGGGACTATCCAGTATTCCCATCGGGTAAGGAGTAAGCAAGCCGCTACGTTTAACCCCTTGCCTCACTACAACTGGGAGGAAACGCAAGACAGTGACCCTGCCGTCCGGCTGGTGAAGGAGATGCTGACTCGGCCAGAGGCTCGCCTTGACCCAGACGCTCCGGAGGAAGCCAAGCAACTGTGGGCTGAGAAGAGTCGACTGTTCCTTTACAAGGGGAAGTTGTGCCGCAGAATGGTTAACTCCCGGACGCATGAACTAATCTGGCAAGTAGTGGTGCGACGGAGAGACGCAGCCATGGTGATGGAAGCATACCACGACGGGGCTGGACACTTTGGATGGAAGAAGCTGGAGTTCCTGCTGCGTGGGCGGTTCCACTGGGTAGGCATGAGGGGAACCATCGAGAGGTGGTGCAGAGACTGTGGCCCGTGCAACCTAAGAAGGAAGGACCGTGCCAGCCAGAAGACTCCCCTGCAGTCCATCGTCACCCGGCAGCCGTTGGAACTGGTAGCCTTGGATCATGTAAAACTGACCCCAAGCAGAAGTGGCTACGTCTACGCGTTAACCATTGTGGATCATTACTCCCGGTTCTTGGTTGTCGTCCCCGTTAAGGACTTAACGGCTCAAACAGCAGCTAGAGCCTTCCAGCAGCACTTCTGCCGCCCACACGGGTACCCGGACCAAGTGCTGACGGACCAGGGACCTGCCTTTGAAGCGGAGGTCTTCCAGGAATTCTGCAATCTGTATGGCTGCCGGAAGATAAGGACGACACCCTATCATCCGCAAACTAATGGACTTTGTGAGAAAATGAACCAGGTGGTAATGGATCTCCTGAAAACGTTGCCCCTGGAAGAACGCAGTCTGTGGCCTGAGAAGCTGCCCGATCTGGTGGACCTATACAACCACATCCCGGTAGGTTCCACCAACTGTACCCCGGCTTACCTAATGAGGGCGAGACCTGGTAAGTTACCTGTTGACCTGGAAATGGGAGTCCTGACACCCGAGGACACTTCACCAGAGGCAGACTGGGACACAGAGAGGCAGCAGCAGTACCGGAAAGTACAGGAGAGCGTGGAGCGAAGTCTCTGTCAGGCTAGGGAAAGACAAGAGAAAACTTACAACCAGTATGCTCCCGCTGTTCCCCTGGTACCCGGAGAGCAGGTCTTGAAGAGGAAAAGATGGCTCCACAAGTTGGACGACCAGTGGGAGAAGGACCCGTACACCGTACTGCCCTCAAGCCACGAGAACCCGAAAGTCTGTACCATCAGTAAAGACGGAGGGGAGACCATAGCCATTGTATCCCGGGATCACCTGAAGAAGTGTCCTGAACAGCTACGGAACCCTGAAGAGGAACAAGAAGACCATCGACCCGTAGAGGAAAGGGAAGATATGGTTAGTACTGTGCTCGGAGACTTCCCTCGGTCCTGGACTCAAGTCAATGGTGCAGTTGTGGTACCATAGAATCATAGAATCATAGAATGGTAGAGTTGGAAGGGACCTCCTGGGTCATCTGGTCCAACCCCCTGCTCAAAGCAGGATTCACTAGATCATCTCAGACAGATGTCTGTCCAGCCTCTGTTTGAAGACATCCATTGAAGGGGAACTCACCACCTCTCGTGGCAGCCTGTTCCACTCATTAATCACCCTAACTGTCAAAAAGTTTTTTCTAATATCTAATCTGTGTCTCCTCCCATTTAGTTTCATCCCATTGCTTCTAGTCTTTCCTTGTGCAAATGAGAATAAAGATGATCCTTCTACAATGTGACAGCCCTTGACATATTTGTAGACAGCTATTAAGTCTCCTCTCAGTCTTCTTTTTTGCAAGCTAAACATTCCCAAATCCTGCAACCGTTCCTCATAGGACATGGTTTGCAGACCAGTCACCATTCTGGTCGCTCTTCTCTGAACTTGCTCCAGTTTGTCTATGTCTTTTTTAAAATGTGGTGCCCAAAACTGTACACAGTATTCCAGATGAGGTCTGACCAAAGAGGAGTAAAGACCGATAATGACTTCACGTGATCTAGACTGAATGCTTCTGTTAATACATCCCAGAATTGTATTTGCCTTTTTTGCTGCTGCATCACACTGTTGACTCATGTTCAGTCTATGATCTATTAGTATACCTAAGTCTTTTTCACATGTACTGTTGCTTAGCTCTATTCCTCCCATTCTGTATATGCTTTTTTCATTTTTATTGCCCAGATGTAGTACTTTGCATTTTTCCCTGTTAAAAACCATTCTGTTGGTTGCTGCCCACTGCTCCAGTTTATTTAGGTCTTTTTGAATCCTCTCTCTCTCTTCTCTAGTATTAGCTATCCCTCCTAGCTTTGTGTCATCAGCAAATTTAATCAGTTTACCCTCAATTCCTTCATCTAAATCATTGATAAAGATGTTGAACAATACAGGTCCCAGGACGGAGCCCTGTGGTACCCCACTTGAGACATTCATCCAGCTGGATGTGAAGCCATTTACAACCACCCTTTGAGTCCGATCACTAAGCCAGTTATGAATCCACCTAACAGTTGCCTGGTCCATTGCATACTTGGTCATTTTTTCAATAAGGATGGTGTGAGATACTTTGTCAAATGCTTTGCTGAAGTCAAGATATACTATATCTACAGCATTTCCCTGATCCACCCAGTCAGTGATTCTGTCATAGAAGGAAATTAAGTTAGTCTGACATGACTTGTTAGTTACAAACCCATGCTGACTCTGGTTAATCACTTCATTCTTATCCATATACTTACATACATGTTGTTTAATAATTTGTTCAAAGATCTTTCCTGGTATAGAAGTCAGACTCACCGGCCTATAGTTCCCTGGGTCCACCTTCTTCCCCTTTTTGAAGATAGGAACAACATTTGCTCTTCTCCAGTCTTCTGGGACTTCTCCTGTTCTCCAAGAATTTTCAAAGATTATGGAGAGTGGTTCTAAAATTTCTTCTACGATCTCCTTCAGTACTCTGGGGTGTAATTCATCTGGACCTGGAGACTTGAACTCATTTATGTTAGCTAAATATTCCCTCACAATCTTTCTGTTTACAGATAACTTGGATTCCTCTATTCCTTTAAAAGGACAGTGAAGATCAGTTGATGTTACATTTTCTTTCTGAGAGAAAACAGATGCAAAATAGGAATTAAAAAGTTCGGCCTTCTCAACATCCTCTCTTACCATTTCTCCATTTTCATCCTGTAAAAATCCTATAGCATCTTTGACTTTTCTTTTACTTTTGACATACCCCCAAAATCCTTTTTTATTGCTTTTGACATCTCTTGCAAGCCTTAATTCATTGTCAGCTTTAGCTAACCTGATACGTGCCCTGCAGGATCTGCAGACTGCATTATAATCTTCTTTAGATATGCCTCCCTCTTTCCATTTAATAAACATTTCTTTCTTTCTTTTTAGCATGTGTTTAAGTTCTGTGTTCATCCATCCTGGTTTCCTTAAATGCTTCCCATTCTTCCTACTTTTCGGGATTGTTAACGATTGTGCTTTGAGAATCTCATTTTTAAAAATTTCCCATCCTTCCTGGACATTTTTGTCCTTAAGGACATCCAGCCATTGGATCCCTCCTATTCTCTTTCTGAGTCTCTTAAAATCTGCCTTTCTAAAATCTAACCTTGAAGTCTGAGTCTTCACATGTCTTCCTCCTCTAGTTATCCAAAATTCTATAATAGCATGATCGCTGCCTCCTAGGGTCCCAGCCACCTTTACCTCCTCAACCATTTCCTCCCTGTTTATAAGGATTAGATCCAAAGTAGCAGATCCCCTTGTTTTCTCCCCTACCTTTTGGAAGATAAAGTTGTCAGCAAGAGACGATAAGAATTTGCTTGACCTGTTAGTTTTACTTGAGAGAGATTCCCAACAAATGTCTGGATAGTTGAAATCTCCCATGACCACTACGTCATATTTTTTGGAGAACTTGGTCATTTGATACATAAAGAGTTCATCCATATCTTCAGCTTGCCCAGGTGGCCTGTAGTAAATGCCTACAATGGTGTCCTTTCCGTTGTTCTCTCCTTGTATTCTTACCCAAACAGTTTCCACAGAACTCCCAGTCTCTGAAGCTTCAATCTCTGTGCAGATATACGCTTTTCTAACATACAATGCGACACCTCCTCCTCGTTTATCAAGTCTGTTTCTTGCAAATAAGTTGTATCCTTTTAGCCTTTTATTCCAATCATGTGTATCGTCCCACCAAGTTTCAGTGATTCCAATGACATCATATTCCTTTTCCTGCATTAGTAGTTCCAATTCTCCTTGTTTGTTGCCCATGCTTTGTGCATTTGTATAAAAACATTTTAGTTTGTGATTGGTTTCTCTTCCTCCCATATTTTTATTATTTAAATTGTTTTGTCTTTGTTCTTCCTTTCCACTTCCAGTAGCAGAGATCTCAATAGTATTTGTCAGCTGTATGGCTTTTTCTGGCCTTTTGCTTCCCTTCCCACATTGTTCTAGTTTAAAGCTCTTCTGATGAGTGTAGCAAGGCGACTTCCAAATACATGTTTTCCAGTCTTCGTAAGGTGCACCCCATCTCTAGCAAGTAGTCCATCGTATAGGTAATTCATTCCGTGATCCAGAAATCCAAATCCTTGTTGACGGCACCATCGACGTAGCCAGTTGTTCACCTGTAGAATCTTATTCCACCTCATTGTTCCATGGCCATCCTCACGTTCCTCCAACCAGCATCCCAAGTGCCTACGGAGCAACAGGTAGAGCTGGAAGAGCAGCCGGTCCAGGAGGCAGAAGACTCCACACAAGCAGAACAGGAGGATCAACCCTCTGCTTATAGTGAGCCTGCCGTACCCCTAGTGAGCCAAAGAGCCGGTAGACAGCTGCCCAGTTTACCCTTGACAGCTCCTACACCCTGTAGTTCAGGGCTAGACAGTCAGCTCCGTAGGTCCACTAGGGCCACTAGAGGCCAGTTACCCGCACGTTGGAGGATTTGAAGTGTATAAATTGTTTTATTTGTGGTTACCTGTTTTTCTTGTTGCTTGTGTATAATTATGTGTTTCTATTTATTTATAGGAGTCCTTGGTGGATTTACCGGGAATCCTTGTACATGGTTGGAGCGTAACCTAGGAATGGACTAAAGACTGTTAAGGACTCGGGGCAGGACAGACCCCTACCTGGTTACGTCTCCCTGTTTTGGTGAAATGGACACCTTGCTTTTCTTCAAAAACTGCACCCGGTTGCGGACACGCCGTGACCATCTTTATATGTTTTTCTTATTGTACTATTATTGTTTATACCTTGTTATGTTTAAAAATATGTTTAGTCCCGGAGTACTAAATTTCACTAGGGGGGAATGTGGCACCCCAGGGGTCTGGTTTCCACAGTAACAGCAATGTTATGTCTGAGAGCAGGTGGGAGGTCTCTTGGTCAGGAATCCTATGCATGCCACACCTCCTGCCCAGTCCTGGGAGGGGAAGGACTTCCCCTATATAAACCTAGGGCTGAGGCAGGGTTAGTGAGTAGAGAAGAAGTAGAGACAGAGAAGAGAAGCAGATATAGGAAAAGAACATCAGGAGCTCTGTGGGAGCAGTGCTATAAGGAGTCAGGGGCTGGCAGCTGCAGAGCTCGCCCTGACTGAGAAGCTATCACCGGACCCGGAGTCCGAGGCTGTGGGGACTAATCTTTACCCAGCAGCAGAAACCGCCCGGCAGGGGATTTCAGGTCCTCTGGCCAAGAAACCCGAAGGCACGGTCACACGCGTGGGACCAGCACCGCCGTCGTGGAGCGGACGCCACTAGAAGGCCCCGAGTCACCGGCCATACGGGTGAGCACCACACGGTACACTCAGGGACGTGGGCTACTTATACCCGCCTCTAGCAAGGTAGCCAGAAGAGTACAGTCAGTTTGGGAGGCCTACAACTCCGCCTGGCCAGGGGAGATCCCATCTGCTCAAGGACTGACCAGGCCCCGATCGCTAGCCAGTACTCCGGGAGGGTCTATCTTTATCACCAGTAAAGACCCTGAATTACACCGCATCGTCTCTGAGTGATTCCTGCTACCCCATCATCCACGTCGGCTGCCCTGAGGCCATACCCCTCCCGTTGGGGGTGATACTATCACGCTGCACAATCCTACCACCGGCCTCAGCGGTCTGCCCTGCAGCGGCAGCTCCTTCGCTGCATTCAACGGGTGGCGTAGTCGTCCAACATCTACCGCTAATACAGCGCCACTTAGTCTGTCTCCCTGGGCACGGACCGGGTCACCGCCACGAGACTACAACCCTCAACAGATCCGGCTCCGGGTAAGCTCCCGCGTGCGCAACGCTGCGCGACACAGGCCCAGGGGTGCATCATATTCACCTGCCTTCTCCTTGTAATAACAAATCTCAGATTAGACCAATGTCCGGCTGAGAGGCAACCTGCTGCAAAAGAAATCTCTCCATCAGTAAGATTGGAAACCAGGAAAACTAAGATCACTTCGCTAGAAGATCACAGCTTTAACAATGATATCAATGTAAAAATCCTGCACACTCCACACGAATGACAGGCTGCGCCATTACCACGCATGCGCCTAAAGTCCGGAGCGTCATGGCCAATCATATGTGCGGACCTAATCAGGTGACTGCGTTCCTGGAACCTATTGGTCTACTTCCACTTTATAGACTTATGTACTCACCCCCTCCCCAACACACCCCCTGATGAAGAAGGGGCGAAACGTGCGTTGGGGCGGTAGGGATGCGGGGAC